>NC_086167.1:1367500-2735000 GCF_035149785.1 Candoia aspera | reverse complement strand
AAATGAATTGCTGCCTCATTGGCACATGGCCACCTGCCAAAGGCCTGCCACAAAGTTTATGAGGGTGGAATGTCTTTCTGGTGGGAGCAACTAGCACTGAGTTCACATAAACACTAAACAACAGGGGAGCTTGAATACAACCCTGTTTCATGCCTCAACAGACTGGGATGTTCTATCGCATTGGACACTGGCATTTTTATTGTGCTATTCTGCTCTAGAAAATAAAAAAATTAATTAACAGCAATCTATACCCTGTGCCAATAATTTAACATAATGTCTGCAGGATTTTGTCAAAAAAGACAAAATGTTAGCCGTGACAGGGTGATTGAAGCTCTTATTTTTTATGTGCATCTTGAAAAACACACAGAGCTGCCATCTGGACTTTTTTGACCACCCTGCAGACACCCCTCATAATATCTAAGTTTGCCTTGCTTTTTTTAGGGCTCTGTCGTGCATATAGTTTATGGAGCATCTCTTTGCAACTCTTTAAAGCAGCTGCTTCCCTTTCCCATTGTTGAGGGGCCCTCTACAGCTGACCTCTCCTGGAAAAAGGCCTGCTTGATTTAAGGAGTTGCCAAGAGGTGCCACGTGATTCCCCCCGCCTTTCTAATTCTTTATGGCCTTTGAATCCAGAAGCACTGCAATGCCTTCCTGTTTACTGGAAAATTACAGTGGGTAATTTCCAGGCTGGTCTCTCTCTATATCCAGATCAGAGCAAACATACACGCCACCCAATTCAGCTTGCAAAAATAGAGTTTGATGGTGGTTTATTAAAAATCAGCAAACATCAAAAAAAGTTAACTGGCAAAAACAAGACAAAAGGAAAACAAAGGGAGACATAAACGACAGGCAAGAATCTACATTACTGTACCCGTATTGATCTATCAAAAGGCACAGAACTTTCCAGAACCACTAGAAGCCATACTGTGGATAATCACCATGGGCAATCCCAAAGGGAGTGTCCTTTAGATATTCCATCTTGAACCTTTCTACTATATAAATGCAGCAGAATAGAAACAGAAAGTAGGACACCAGGTGATCCCTGCTCTATTCTGCACCATGAAAGACACAATTTGGGGAATGGCAATGAGGATGCCATCTATAAATTGCACGCATTCAGTTCACTTTTTACTTGTTCTGAATTATTTTTTAAGTTTGTCCCCATCTCTACCTCACCATGTCTGCACATTGAGCATAATATACCCCTCAATCAATATGCTGGGTTAGTAACATGCTGGCTATAAAATGTACAACCCTCACATGGGGGAGAGAATTTCTCAAGGCCCTTCTAGACATTTCACCAGAAATCCACCAATGACAAAGTCTTGACTGGTCCCATGAACACACCCATCTGGAAGGGGGAGAGAGTGGAATAAAACTTACTACACACCATGGCTCTGAGGTGGATTAATGAGGAAAAACTGGTCATTTTGCATTATACAAAGGAAAGATTTAAAACCTAGGGTGAGTGAGGAGACAAAACTAACATGGGATCAAAGGAACCCTTAGGGTAGCCAAGACATTCTGTCAGTGTAAACAGCCATTAAGAACTGGGCTATTTTCAAGCACAGCTTCATAGCCATGCAGGCTATAAATCTGCTTCTTCTTTGGGCAATTCTCAGATTTCAGGCCGGCCCTGCAGAGAGATCCTCTAAGTGACCCAGACTCATACTTTAGAGGGGACAAAACACACCTTTCACCAGCGGGGCGCCATAGTGAGGACACTTATGACCCATAGCATAAAAATCTCCGTTTTCTTTCACCAGCAGAGCCTTCCCACAGCCCAGATCGACTTCTCGCATCCTAGGGAGAACAAGAATGAGCGTTACCCAGCTTTTAAATGACTTTTCCGCGCTGACCTGAGTTTGCAAGAAGCCTAGCGGAACAAGAACGGAGCATAATGGGGCACACGTGGAAGGGAGTGGGCTGAAGCGAGAGGCCAGAGCTGGCCAGCCAATCTCAGCCAACTTCCCACAGTCCTGCTGTGCAGGATGGGCAACAGGGATGTCCCACAGACCAAGGAAACTGGATCCCCTGCTCTGGGATGGGTATGGCTTGTGGGCAACCCGGAGGACCAGATGCCACAGCTCTTTCGACCAACAAGGTTTCCAAATCGGAGGCAACAGCTCATGCCCAGAATGACATTATGCAAGTTTGCTGGTCAGAAATAGCAAGTGGGCCTTCTGGCAATCTTGCAAGAAACGGAGGAATCATGGCCTGTATGCAGCCCCCTCCTCCTGGAGGGGGGGTGTTTTTTGTTCATGTGCCCCACAGGGTCCCCAAAGGGTCATATTTTGCCAGCACTCCGCCCCCACCCCAAAAAAGGCTCTTGCAATTTTCAACATATTCCAGGAACTTTGTCAAGCCTCTGATTAACTTGGCCTAACTATTAAAAGTACTAAAAAGTTAAATGTGTTAAAAAGGCGCAAATGCGGGACACTGCCCCTTGGGGATGTGACACCACAGCCCCACTGCTGTGTTGTAGTGACAGCGGGGGGGGGGGCAGGAGGAAGAGGGTCTCGGCTTGATTCCTGACATAGCTTTGGAGTTCACCTTCTGGGGTTCACGCTGTCTCAAGCTAAACCTACCTCACAGGGCTGTTGTGGGGATAAAATGAGGGGGGAGTGTCCTGTCTGTGTTCCCAAAAGAAAAATGGAGTTATGACAGTGCGCAGCTATCCCGTCCCTGGGGGGTGGGGCTACGAGGTTTGGACTCCTCTCTCCCCTTTGGACATTGATTGGACATCACTCCTGGAGTTCAAAGCAACCTTTTGGGGGGAGACATGCAGCGTCTCCTGGCCAAAGGGGTCTCTCATCTATTTTATGCCCCCCCCCATTTTGGTTAGGATCTTAAGATCTCAAGAAAAAGCTGTGGGCCACTGACTGTCCGTTGTCCAGGTCCTTCACGTGGCAAACAGAGGCCTCCACCATGTCCTTCATGTGCCGGTAGGGGTTGAGGGGGACCGGGTGCTCCTCCAGCTGGTAGTGCCGCGAGGTGCCATTCGCCTTGTAAACGATGGGGCTGGCCTTCCCGTTGGGCGACGTCTCCTCTTTGACCCGCTCTTTCTCTGGCAGCACCACCTCAATCTTCACTTCCACTGCAGGAGCAAACAGACCCCTGAACGGTAAGGAACAGGTGAGCATCCTCGGGGCCCTCAGTTCGGGGGCCCCCCTGGAACAGGTCCAGCTGCCTTCGGCGGAATATTTGGAAACCATGCAAAATGGGCAAAAAACCAGCAGCGATTCCCACACACACAAACACACACACTATCGCGTTCAGATGGTCCTCGCTTAACGAACACAATTGGGATTGGAATTTCAGTTGCTAAATGAAGTGGTCATAAGTGAATCTGACCCAATTTTATGACTTTTCACAGCAGTCATTAAGTGAAACCATGGGTGTTAAGCAAACCACATGGTTGTTAGGCAAATCACACAGTTCTTCATTGATTTCGCTTGCCCGAAGCCAGCTGGGAAGGTTGAAAATGGCAATCATGTGACCACGTGATGCTGCAATGGTTGTAAATGTGAACTGGTCGCCAAGTGCACAAATTGTGATCACATGACCATGGGGACACAGCATCAGTCGTAAGTGTGAGGACCGGTCATAAGTCAAGTTTTTCAGCACTGTTGTAAGTCCAAGCTGTCACTAAATGAATGGTTGTTAAGCAAGGACTACCTGTACATCTATCGCACTGTTTCTCAACCTCAGCAACTTAAGCTGTGTGGACTTCAGTTCCCAGAATTCCCCAGCCAGCATGTTTTGTCACACTTGCCATAAGATCAGAGATATATTTGGGCTGCTGTCAGGGCAGCATCTCAGGGACATTGCCTAATGTCAAAAGGCTGGTTAGTTAGAAGGTGGGAGACTGCCAGGAATTCCCAGGGTGACAGCTAGGCTGAAAAACTGAAGAATTTAAAAAAAAACCTCAGAAAAAAGCAACACAGCAAAAGTCAGCTCTAGCTTTATGCAGAACACTGAGAATTTTTGAAGTTTTTTTAAGTTACTAGCCTTAAGATTGCATAGGAAAACCTGAGCAGCAGTGAGCTGGTGAGAGGTCTGGCAGTCAGAGGTGAGCTCATCTCTGTGGCATCGCCCTAATTAACTTCCATTTATTCTCTGTAGCCTCTTGGAATTGCTCCCCGTTCCCTTCCAAGCCTACTTGATGGTCTTCCATCCAGATGCTTGTTTCTACGGCCTCCTGTTATGAACCCTTTAGCCTCACGCTGCCATAAATCTCTTGACAGATCCAACAGATACGGCGTTCTCCTTCTTCAGGAAGTCCAAGGAACGCTCTGAGACAAGCCAGCTGGGAACCGAACCTGGGTCAAACCGGGCAACGCTGATGAACCACCTGCTGCTGCAGACCTTCTCGAGCATCTGTACACCTCAGAAAAGATGGAGGTAGCTGGGCTGGGCCTTTTCCAAAGTGGGGGGCAGCAGGGGCTCTTCTTCCTAGCAAGCCATGGGGAAATCACACCCTTTGAGCCAGCTTGCCTGCCTAGAAGGCCACTTCTCACTGGCTAGGTTCACACAACACTGCAGATCAAGCTAGTTGCGGGGGGTGGGGGGGGGATTTCTGGTCCAAAAGCTGTGGGAAACCCAACAATTGCCTTGGCATGTTGTGGGAAAGCTGTATCATGCTTTCTTTCTTTGGGCTCAGCAGCTGAATACAGCGTGTTAACCCACATTTAAGGCAGTGTTTCTCAACCTCAGCAACAAAAAAGATGAGTGGACTCCAACTCCCAGAACTCCCCAGCCAGCACGCTGGCGGCATGGTGGTGTCCAACATCTTGACCTTTTTGACCCCTTTCCTGTGTCCCCCCTGAATGGGGGCATTTATGGTGTAGAAAACACGGGAGGGGAAATCTTGCTGCCTTTGTTTTCCTGCATCTTGTCCTGTTGGTGAAACAGTAATGGGTGCCCCGGTGCATCTGCTGCAGAGCCGCCTTCTCTTCTGAGCTCTGATGCAGTTTGTCTTCTCCACAGCCACTGATGCCTGGTGGCTGCTCCAAATTACAAGGACGGTGTTTATTCATTTGAAGCAATTTGCATCCTGCCTGGGGAGACACCCAAGTTGACTTCCCATCAGCTGCACATCAATAAATCAGTAAGGAAACAACAATAAAGCCTTCAGAAGCTGGCAGCGTGATGCTCCACACCTGCCAGGAGCACCGATCACACCTGTCAAAAGCGGTTGTCAAATGCCAGGAAAGGAATCAGCTTAATTTTGCCCGAAAGAGCCCCAAGCAGGGAACCGGCCCAGCGTTCCTCAGGCAGCCTGGAAGTCTGGGAGAGGCAGAATCGTTTCATCTTTCCTTATTACTCTTGACAGAGCTTTCGGGGGGGGGGAGGGGAGGTGTCAGCAGGGGGTCAAAAAAAGCAGGATGGCATGAGTGTTGGTGATGTACATTTTACGTAATGTGCCTAAAAAAGGGCAGGGTCTTGACTGCATAATTGGTAGCACCATCTTGACTTTTTTGACCCCTCCCTGCAGACACCCCTACAGTTTTCTCAGAGAAATGTGTTTGCAAATCAAGAGGGCTTGCCAAACCCCAAACAGAGAGACTTTCCCCATTAAAGTGTCTTGATTTGTATTATCAGTGTTAATTGGTAAATTAGTCAGTGTACTGATTAAAGAATGAAGCCAGTTTTAATGAATAAGGGAATGATATTGGATGATAAATATGGAATGATGGTCTTTCCTTCAAACAATGACTTATTTTATAAATTTGCATGGTTTGGATGAAGCCCCACTGTTGGAGGCATTTATGCTACTGAGATTATCACAATACACAAAATTTGGACTTTAATCAAGCAATTGATTATTAATTAATGTTATAAATTAATGTAAATTTTTAAAAAATCAACGGGCAGCCCTAATTATCAGCCTCAGATCCTATCATTCTCTAGTGATTGACTCTTCATTCCGTCCATTCGTTGTTTCCAACCGGGATGGACTTATATTTACCGAGCTCATTCCGTCTACTTTTTTTAAACACTGGCAAAGTGGCTTCAGCTGTTTTCCACTCCTCAGGAACATCCTCAGTACTCCAAGAGTTATTAAAAATCAGTCTCAGGGGCGCAGACAGCTCCTCAGCCAAGTCTTTTAAAACGCTTACGGGCAAGTTATTCGGTCCTGCAGATTTAAAAATGATCAACTTTAGTAGATGCTGTTTAACCTCTCTATGCCGGGAATATCACACACATGGATGCGAGTTGCCCAGCCTTTTTCTCCAACTCAGAATATTTTCGTTCTTCAGTGCATCGTGAAGGAAATAAGCAGAGCCCTGCTGCATCAGATCGAAGGGCAGGATCTTCACACTCACTTTAGAGCACACACAGTAGAACACGCACACACACACAGGCACACGGTGTCACGACAATAGGTGTACAAACTAGCTAATGGAATGGATCATGATCAAAGGGCCAGATTTCTCTACCCTCCAGGAATAAAGTCTATTCGTTAATTGCCTTCATCATGAAAATGAGGGCCACGTTGTGTATTATCCATCTATCTGCTCTTCATTTACATGAGAAGACTATGTGCACACCTGCAGACGTGACTTTATGGGCGGGAAGCAACCTCCATGTTCCCCTGTGGGCTTCCTCTCTTATGAAATGACCACCAGGGTGGGTGTGGAGGAAGGAAAGAGACGTGTCCACACCTTGCCCAACCCACCTGCTTCTTTGTTACATAGTTACAAAAACTATTGTAATTAAAATTCTTAATAAAAATTATATCCCCCCCCAAAAAGGCCAAGATGGAAATCCCAACAGTGCGATCAAAGCTTCTACCCTTTTAAGTTTGGCACGTGCATGTGCAACAGACATAAAAATGCACCATCATAGCCACCATCTCGACAGATGCCCCGCGGTGGGTGGAAATGCCACCCTCCCGTTGCGTTAGGGGGTCCACCGATGAGTGCACTGTTGGAAGACTTGAAAAAACAGGCCAGGGATAGACTTTCATGGAGGAAATCTGTCTATGAGGTCGCCAGGAGTCGAAAGCGACTTGATGGCGCATCATCGAATCAATAATCCTTATGTTAGCTGGAATCACTTGGCTCCTGCAAACACAGCTGTGGGAGTCTGCACCGTACTTTGTTTTTCTCACAGAAATTCAAATGTTCCAGAAGTACAGAATAAACATCCTTAATAAAGGTGGTCCAATCTTGTGGAGCGGAGGGAATCGCAAGTGAAGTTCCATTATGAATGGAGGCACTGAGAGCTGTCAGTCTTAGGATTTAGAAGAGAATAAAAGACGTGCAACGAACATATTGCTGGTATCTGCAGCAAGGCAGAAAGGCTACGGCACAAAAAGAACTTGGGCTCGCAAGAGAAGCCAAATGCAGCCAAAAAGGCTTTTGAAATTACGTCAGTCAGTCGTAAGAGGACGGAAAGGGAGGGGTTGGGCCATGCCTAGAAGGAGACGGTAGGATGGGGAGAGGGCAGAGCGCCTCCACTCCTAGTCCACTTGGCTCTTCTCCCCAGAAGGGAAGTGGGCTCAAATGGACCAAAGCAGAACAACGGAAAGAAGGAAGGAGTGTCAGCCCCAGGAAAGTGGAGGTGATCAGGGAGCCCCTGGCTGCCACCAGTTAGTTTAATGGGCGCTGAACGAATGCAGACTGAGTACAGGAGTGAGGGACCGGTGCCAGAGGCATGCACTGAGGTGGCCTGGTCATACAGAGAGAATGCACGACCATCACACTGCAAACTCAGCAAGTGAGCAAAGAGTGGACGGCTCAGCAGGAGGGGGAGAACCAGGAAGCCAAGGCTTGCGGGGAGTTGGTGGGATGCTCAAAACGAAGTGGAGTTTAAAGAACAAAAGGTGGTGTCTGAATTGGTAGGTGGGCGTGGTGGAAGCAAGGTTGCATGGATCAAAAGTTATGGAGAAATATAGGGAATGACGTTTCCCTTTCTCTTTCTTATCTCGTGTCCTTAATTTCTTTGCTTTCCTGTTTCTTACTCCTCCTCTGCAGGTGGCAGAAGCCCAAAGGGGTGTGTGTGGGTATGCGTGGCCAGCATATTCACTGATGCTGGATCGTGCTGTGGAACAAGGACTATCGTCCTTTCAAATAAGTCGCACAGAAAGTATTCCGTAATTTCTGCATCTATCGAAGGTGAACAGGGAAGGCAGAAAAAGATACTGGTTCAAAACTATTCCGAAACTCCAGAGTAATGATTTGTCTTTTTAAGCGTGGCCCTCAGGGTGTGAAACACTTGCACACCTGCTCAGAGCCACACAGGTATTTAGAGGAAAGAACGAGGAGATGGCTATGGACGGCGTGATGGCCATTCTGCACCAATGCCAGCCCCTGACCACGGCCCTCCCCAACCAGAGGGGCCAAGCTAGAACTGCTGACGCAGGAGGCCCAGGACCCGCAGAAGGGCGGGTGGGCGGGCATCGTTCTGCATCACAGCGGAACATCCTAGTACGAAGAAGACCCTGTCTGAAGAAGGCCCAGTTCGATAAGTAAATTGGCCTGGACCGACCTTGAGTTTAATATTAATGAAGGGGCAGAGTAACTCTGCACTGCATAAAATGCAGTCCTGCCATCAGCAGAGGGGAGGCCCCTGTCCAGAGGAGCAGGCGATAATCACCCATTGATCGTTCATTGATTCATTTATCATTACATCCATACTCTTCCATTCTGCTCCTATAAACCCTCAAGGCAGCTTATAATACTGTTGCTGATTTAGACCAGGCATTAAGCTATCATCAGGGGTGTCCACAGGGTGTGGTCAAAAAAGTCAAGTTGGCAGCCATGGCGGTACAATTGAGGCTCTGCCTGTTCCTTATGTGTGTTGTGTGATGCACATAAAAAACAGGAGGAGCTTTGATCACACCATTGTGACTGCCATCTTGACTTTTTTGACCACAGCCTGTGACCTCTCCTGACTATATATTTTTTATTTGGTTTTGGGCTCAAATCACAGCTTGGCATCCTGTGTAGGCTCTGCTGATCATGGTTTAGTTCAAACACAAAACCTTAATTGGCATTAAAAGAACAGGAGATGCAAAACACATTGACGCAGGAAAGCCATACTCATTGAGAGATTTGTTGACATTTTCTTTTAAGTACTTCATCCAGGAATCTAGCAACGATTCTAGTAGTTTCAGGCACATCTCTCAGTACACATCGGCAGAATAATACAAAGTTTGGTGGACGTTTACTCTGCAAAGGTTTTAAAAATAATTCATAGCAAAGGGATTCAAATAAGTGGCAGTCAAAAATTACGTGGTGAATTGTATCAAGACTGCCACAAGAACAAAGCCTCCCATGAGTAGGGATATGTTTTTGGTTCTTCCAAAAAGTACCTCTGAAGGGAAAGAGTTTACTCTAGCCAAAGAGAAGGCCCTACGCTGAGATGGAGCCTCAGGATCATACAAATAATGCACCGTCTTACCCCATAGATTTTCTACACCCAACACAGCAGGCAAACAAACATGGGGATTAGCAGGTCTAAATTTATGATATTCTGAATCCAAAAATCGCTGTTTAATAGTTTAACAAGTTGACTAGCTAGGACTCAGATGATGCGTGGACCCAGATGACAAGACGGTAGTGCATCAGCCTTTGCGCCATCAGCCTGGCAGGGTGTCTGCCAGAACTGAAAGTGCTCAGCTGGTGGAGCTGGAGTTTGCTCTGAAGGGTTAGCATTTTCAGCAGGACAAAAAAAGTGAATGTACTCCCCCTTTGATCAGACTTGGATACCTTCTTGGCAGGTTTTCCTTCTGACCCCCAAAGACCCCTGGCCCCACCCAGGCCGGTTAAGATCAGAAGATTGCAAGAGCTGCGTTGGCAGAATTAAAAGCTGGGAACAGAGAGAGATTTCACACTTTCCTAAAGACTCACTGACTCTGCAGTTTTTAGTCCACGAGGCAATTTGTAAGAGTCATAAACATAAGGGTTTTTACATTGTTTTTAAACAAAACTGCACGGGCGCTTGGAATGAATGATTACTGCATCGCAAGTTTGTAATGATTAGCATTTAAATGACACTTTGAAGTAATAAAAGCTAATGGAACTTTTCCATTAATCCTGTGAAGTAAGCAATTTTATTACGTCTCATGTTACTCCTCTTTTTATTCTCTTCGGAGTTTGGCAACAGCGTAAGTGAGGTTCTCATAAGATAGACGGGCCCGATTGCTCAAGAAAGCAGATTCAGCCAGACTCCAACGAGGACCTGATGGAGGCGAAACTGGGAGGGCATTTGCCTCTGAAAGGCGCGTCTAGCTCAAGCGTCAGTCTGGTGCGCTGGGAACCACTACCAGAAAGTCTGCAGATCAAATTCAGGTTGTCTTCCTGACAACAACAAAGCAGGGATTCGGCAGAATCCTCGGTGTCTCCCCTCCTGGCCCACCCAGTCTCCTCCTCTGGAGATGAGACTTCTGCTCTGTTCAGACTCATCTCCCCCACTGAGTTCCCCCAGTCTTAAGGATTCAGCCATAAACCTGAGAAAATTGAGGAGGGTGGGAATGGCGGAGGAGAGTCAACCAGATTCCCCAGGACATGTGGAGCATTTGCTCAACCCCCTTAACCTGGTCACTGAAGAAACCCATTTTCAGGGTTGGGGTGATACACGGAACCTTAAATCCATACAGTTTACACACTTTCATGATATACATAAACCAGAAGCCATTTGCTTAGCGCTTGTCAAGCAAAGCGTCTCGAGAGAGGATCTGGGGTTCCTGGGGAGTTGGTGGACTCTGGTGAAGACGACAGGGCTCCTCACAGTGTGAAGGCACGTGTGGGGTGGGACCTGCCCCATCTGGCTCCTTCAGGCAGCCAGAGTAAGGGTGAAGGGTTTGGGAGACTGAGGAAGGGGGGGTGCTCCCCCACTTGAAGAGGCTGTCTCTCAATCCAGCCAGACTAAACAACTTCCGCCTGGTCTCCAGCGGTAGTGGGTTCCAGCTGATTTTAAGGAGAATTTAAGCCTTGGCACTCTCCCAAGTCACAGCCCTTTCTAGAACAGGAAGCTTTAGCAACAGCCACTCATGCTCTTCACAGTTGGACTACCGCAACGTACTCTTTGGGGGACTGCCTTTGAAGACTCTTTGGAAACTGAAGTTGGTGCAAAGCACAGCTGTATTGGTTACTGATTTATTTCCAGGTAGAGTTTAAGGTGCTGGTTATTACCTGTAAAACCCTACATGGCTTAGCTCCAAGCTACTGACAAGATCTCCTCCCAAGGTGATCTACCTTTTCTGTTGTCAGCCCTCCCAGGCAGACCAGACAGGAAGCACGACCAGACGAGCTACTTCTACTTTGTTGCAAGGCTGCATTGACAGAATCCTGCAAGTCTGCAAGCCCAGATCTCCTGCCCTCCCTATTTACCGCCTAACCAGTTAGGGCGGGTCCTTCCTAAGCTTCTTTCTCTGGCCATTACCCCGTCTTCCAAGGTCACCCCCACATTCTCTCACACCTGTTCATGAAGGGATTCTCTTGGCTCCCCTCCAAGAGATGAGGGATGGACCCTTTTCCCCTTTGAAATTCATATGCCCCGCCCCCACAATCATTTGGGCATCATGAATATGGCCTTTTTAAAATGCTTATAGATACTCTGCTATTTCTTGTTTGATATTATCATGCACAGGTATTTTTATATCATGATGATTATTTTCACTTAATGTGTTTTTATTTGGATGCTAACCACCAGGAGTTTTTGGAGCTGGGTAAGATATAAGTGTTAGCAAATAAATAGATGGGTAAAAAATAATTAACTAAACAAGCTGGATTTATGCAATAAGCCAAGACATGCAAAAACATCTAATCCAGGTTAAAACTAAATAAGCTTAGCAGAATCTGGAACAGGTTCAGAGAAGGGCAAAAAGGGTGATTGGGGTCTAAAAGTCAGTCCTACAAGGAGCTGCGACTGTGGAGCCCCGAGAAGACTGAAGGGGGGTCAGAGGGCCCTCTTCAAATGCCTGGCAGGAGGCCACCCAGAAGTCCTCTCTCCCACTCCAGAGCACAGGACAAGGAAGGTTGAAGCTACAGGAAGACAGGTTCCAGCTGAATGGCAGAAAAATGTCCTAACCAAGTAGTTGGTCAGCAGGACCAATATTGGGGAGAGTGGGGGGCTCTCCTTCTCTGGATGGGCTTGAGTGGAGGCTGGAGAGCCACCAGTCAGGGACTGGCTTCCGTAGCCTACGTGGACTCCTAAACCGCTCAGATCCCGTGATTCAGTCTACATGCAACAGATTCGCAGAGAAATTCCTTTGCCTAATCTTGCTATAAACGCTTGGAAAATGCCTCCTGCTTTGGTCCACCACCAAGGTTTCCCTGCGCTGACATTCAGTTCCAGTTGAGGCCCCGATGCCAACCTCTAAAACAGGCTTTATTTCCCCCCATCTTTGCCCCCCCTTTCCCAAGAGATCTGATCTCCCGACTGCTTCTCCAGGAAGAGTCCACTGCTTTTAAGGTTACTCCCCAGGGTCTTCCAGGAAGGGTTCTTAATCTTGTACTAAAGAATTATGCTTGCATGAAATGAAGTTTCCAGGGGATTAGCCGTTCGCTTTAGTAATCCTGCCACGTTAAAATTCCCCGCTGACTCTCTTGGTAGAAAAGCCTCCTGCGTGCCTGACCTACTTTAATCACGGCTCTGCACAAAAGAGGCAGCAGAGCCAGAAAGCTTTGGAGGAACAGCCCACCTGGTTTGGGTTTGGAGAAACACCCTCCCATGGCGAGTCCTGCAGCGGGAGCTGTCCAGCGAGGGACGGGGCGAGGGAGGACGCGGCACCTTCAGCCCGGCCTCTCGATGGCAGGGACCTCCAGGCCAGCCCGCGAGTGACGGGAGCTGGGAAAAGTCACCGTGGTGGCTGCTGCAGAACGGCTTTCTGCAAAACCGGGCCCCTCATCGCTGCTTTGCTCATGACACGGCTTCCTTGGTGGCCTGCATGGGATGAAAAACACCACGAGTGATAACACCGGAAGGCTCACCTCTTTTTCTAACAGCCTGGATTTTCTGCCTGCAGAATCGTCACACCGTGAAATGGTTTCCAATGTCCTGCAGAAATTAGTGCCTCTGGTCTCCTAAAGGCGGCCTCCATAACCCGCCAGCTTCCCCAAATGCCTCCCCAGCCACCGGCCAGGCTCCCAGGACAAGGAGCGAGGGCAACGCGGCTGGCCCTGCAGTCGAGGGCAGCACCCAGGCAACTTTCTCCAGCCCCAAGATAGGGGCTGCCCTCCTTAGGACTTGGAAGGGAGACCCCAGGGATGGAGGCCAAACTGGGAAGTCAAACCAACATCCCAGACATGGCCAATGATGGGGCCCTTCCATGGTGCTGCCAAGACATCACAATTTGGAGAAGAGAGGCTTTCCTTGGACTTCGTGGCACACCCAGGGCCGCAACTGGGGTCTGTGTCACCCGGGGCAAACGTGGATTCTGCACCCATTTTGGCGCCCCCCCCCCCAGCGCTCGTTTTGGCTCCCCACCAGTGCGGCGCCTGGGGCACATGCCCCAGTTGCCCCCCCCCTAGTTGCGGCCCTGGGCACACCTAGAAAGAACCAGGTGGAGAAAGTTATTAAGCTGCTTGCTGCTTTCCAAAGGTGTTTGTGGAGGGGGGGACACCGAAGGCAAAAAGCAAACGAGGGCTGGCGCTCCAGCCATGCAGTCATGGATGCCCTCTTGACGTTTAAACCCGCAGGTGTCCCTGGGAGAAATCAGGAAGACATGTTTGAGACGATCCAGAAATGAATGGCCTTCTCCATTTCTTCTGAAGTTGTGGCCTTATTTATTGTTTTCTGTGAAACATTCATGTGAAAATAGCTGTCCTGCAGGAGGGAAGAGTGACAGACTTGTCCAAGTGTGGGGAATCCCCATCTCTTCTCGGGGAAGGAATCCAACTAAGACAGCCACCCAGATTCAGAGCTTGGTCCTCAGAGAGCTTTTCTCCCCACAGAAATAACATCTGTGGGAAAATGCCATCCAGAAAGAGACCCCAGCCAGGGCAAAGGACAAGCTCTTGTCCCCATTACCATCACGGTGACACTTCACCTCCTCTGTTGCTGCCCCGCATCACAGAAAAAAATCAGTCGTCACTTGTCAGCAGCATCATTATTGTTAGACCTAATCTGCTCCCCCTCCAGGGTTGAATGTTACCAGGGTGTCCACAGGGTATGGTCCAAAAACTCAAGGTGGTGGCCACAATGGTGCAATTGGAGCTCCTTCCATTTGAAGTGTGTTGTGATGCACATAAAAATGGTCAGAGCTTCAATTGCATCACCAAGGCTGCCATTTTGACATTTTTTAACATAGCCTGAGGTCACCCCCAAATGTAACAGTGCAAAGCATCTTCCCTGCTAACTTAACGTAATCCAGTGGTGTACAAACCATGTTGGTTTCACTGCATGATAGCTGCTCCTGTCCCTCTGAACTGCCTTTCGTGCTGGCCTGGAAGTCAAGTCCCTGTTTGTTCCTGCCTCTGCCCTTGTAACCAGAATCAAGTATATTTTAAGAGGCAGACATGGAGAGAGGAACCCCCTTCCAAGAATCATCTAGGTATCTAAAGAGCCCAAAGATAATGTAGCAACGCCGAAGCACCACTGGGTCACCCCGTTCCACCCTGTGCCCGTCAGAAGCCTTTGGGTTGGATCACGCATGCCTGGCTAAGCCCTTGTTCCGTTCCACCCTCAGCAATCTTCCGATGGACCTCATTTCGTTCCTTATCTTTACAAGAAACAGATGGAAAGGTAATAAAACCTCGAGCAGGAAAGAGTTTCCCATGTCACTGATCCAGCGTTTGGAGGGTAAAAGCCACCACCGTTTGGACAAGTCAGGTTAGACCCCTCCATTTCCAACTGAGTTGGAAGAAAGGAATGATTCTTGAAAATTCCTCTGAGTTCCCTGAGGAGAAGGTGGGTAGACATGCCTGTCCCTAAAGAAACTTTTTTCAAGCTACTGTTTTTAGTCCTCTACTTTTTCTTCAAGGTGTCCATTTCGCTGCTGATGTCACTAGAGCAGTTTCTCAACCTCAGCAACTTTAAGATGTGTGGACTTCAACTCCCAGAACTCCCCAGCCAGCCATGCTGAGGTTGAGCAACACTGCTCTAGAGTGTGGTAACCCAGCAAAGACTGGGGAACTGAAACTGATTAGGGAACCGAATTCCTTTTGGTGCCCAGTTCTCTGTCTCAAAAGCCTTGGCAGCTCTCTTCCAGTTCTCCCAGAACCCTCCCAGTTCTCTCTCTCGAACCCTTGGAGAGAAGGGGTTCCTTCCCTCCTCCACAGACTTGAGACGAGTTTCCAGAAGGGGCGCAGAACAACAGCTGCCCTCCAGCCCGGTCTCGCCTCCTGCTGCGGCTGTGGCTGCTGCTTCAGCAAATTGGTCTCCAGATTAGATCTGCTGAACAGAAAGGCCAGCAGGGTAACTCCTGAATGCACTCTTTCCGAAGATAAGACTGACAGCCTTCCCAGATTAATCATTAAGCAAGAGGTGCAATGAAGATTTCAAAGGTGCACTGATAAAATGCCGATGAATTTCTCAGGGGCTGAAGAAATTTCTAAGAAATGGAGGAAAGGAAAGGAAAGGAAAGGAAAGGAAAGGAAAGGAAAGGAAAGGAAAGGAAAGGAAAGGAAAGGAAAGGAAGAGGGAGGGAGGGAGGGAGGGAGGGAGGGAGGGAGGGAGGGAGGGAGGGAGGGAGGGAGGGAGGGAATAAAGAAAGAAAAGTATGATGGAGACTTATAAAAAGCAAACAGGGGAATGAGAAGGAGAAGGTTTTTCTCTCAATATACCAACATCCGGACCTCTGTCAAAGGCACTAATTACAGTCAATGCAAACTAAACCCTCCTCTGCCAAGCTGGAACCCTCCAGATATAATGTTGGGCCACAAAATCCCATCACCCCCAGCCAGAGTGACAGCCATATGGGCTGGGAATGAGACAAGGCAGCAGGGAGAGCGAAATGGATCCAAAGGAAGACTTTTTAGAAGGGGTGCCCTTGATGGCCGTGGGTTCAGGTGACATCTTAATATGAAAATGAGGACAGCAATAGGGAGAGAGAGGTGTGACCCGTGCAAGAACATGGGGGAGCGGGGGGGGGCAACCAAGGGCCCCTCTTGCCCAAGTGCCCGGGCCTGCAGCAAACAGCCAGAGGCCCTGTGGATGCTCACAAACTGCCATGGCTGCTGCTCAGCTGGTTTCGGGCAGGGGGATCCTGAAGACCATTTAGCAGCCCTGAGAATATTCTCTCCCCAGAACAGCAGCAAAACAGACTCCCCCGCCTGAGCCAGTCTCCAGCCCAGTCCATCCAGATCTTTCCTCTGCTCAGCTGCCCACCGCCACCACCACCACCACCAGTGACCACTCCTCAAGTTGCCTTCTTGTTGGGGAGTGCCTCCTGTCCAGGATTATCCACAGGGTATGGTCAAAAAAGTCAAGATGGCAGGGGTGAGGGTGCAACTGAAGCTTCCCCCTTGCTCCAATGCCCCAGAGACACCTCCGCTCTGATCTTACAGAAAGCAGAGCCTTTGCAGTTGTGGCCCCCCTGAGTGGGAAACTCTCCTCCTGGGCCGCCTCTCCAGGCTGCCTTGTGGTTTGCGAGACGCTTTCCAAAGGGCCCTGCGCCACCTGTCCCGGTTCACTTTAATCTCTCGTGTTGTTGCGCTTGGTGCTGCATGGACTGTTGGGGGAGTTTTGCCATCCAGCCTCCGTCTGCTTTCCCAGCGAAGCTCCCAGTGTCCAGGGAAGAGCTGCTGTGCCAAAAGCAGTTCAATAATTCAGCACCCTCCTGCGTGCTTCAAAGGGCAGGCCGCCCCAGGGGGGACGGGGGGCAAGCGGGAAGAGGGAGGCCTCCTCCCTGGCAGACTCCCTCCTTCCCATCGCAGGCCCAGGGGATGAGGCCCGCCTGGGGGCCCTGCCTCATCCACAGTCCAGAGCAGGGTTTCTCAGCCTTGGCAACTTTAAGATGCCGGCTGGGGAATTCTGGGAGTTGAAGTCCACCCATCTTAAAGTGGCCAAGGTTGAGGAACGCTGGTCCAGAGACTGTTCTCCTCAGTCACCCAACAGAAGGGGGGGGGGTCCAAACCAGACTTTATGAGGACTTCCAGAGGTGCTTCCCTCTGGATGATGGAAACAGCATCCCAGCGGCATCTCCACCCCTTTGAGATTGCCTGTGCTGTTGCCCACAGAAAAGAAGGGGGAACACCTAATGCTCCTCTTATCAGCCTGATCCCCTTTGCCACCCTGGTGGACATTCTGCTTCTGCTTCAGAGACATGTCCAGGTTGTTTTCTGGACAACAACGCAGAAGGATTTGCCTTGTTTTCTTCGGCATGTCTTTCTGCACTTCCCTAACTGTTCCTGGTGGTCTCCCATTCAATATTAAGCAGGCTCCACCCCGCTTAGTTTCTGAGCCCAGACAAGGCCAGTGAGATCCTGCTACTTGCTGAGATAAGTATTCTCACAAGGTGGGCTGCTTTTAAGAGGATACTCCTCTACTCAAATGTGTCCTCTGGAGAGAGATCAGGAGCCGTAAAAAGGGGGATCAGCCAGCTTGCCCACTGCTTGCCTGCAAATGAACAGCAAGCAGCCGAGATTCCCTGGGCCAGGCACAATCAGCCCTGGCAGGGCACATATCTGCCACATCATTTCAAAGCACTGAAATGTGCATGATTCAGACCTCTTATATATCAGATCACAGCCCCATCAATTTAAATGTACAGCTTCATCTGCTTACTAAGATGTCTGGAAGCTGGTATGCTAATGTCTCTCTACTGAATGAAAATGAATTTAGAAAGCAAATGAATGCTGAGACATTGCAAGATTTCAAACTGAATGCAGGAATAGCTAGTTCCCTACCTTTGGAGGGGAGATTGATTGGGCTACTGTGTGTGACTGTATTCCAGCAACGTGAAACTATGCATGAGGCTTGTTTGAATATAAATTGAGAACTCCTATGAACCCCTGTGGCCAGCCGTCCCACTACCATACAACAGATTAAAAATGTGTTCAACCTTTGCTGAAGTTAAGCAAGGTTGGACTTGTTTAGGACTTGGATGGGGGACCCTCTGGACGTTTTTTGACCATGCCCTGATGACACCTCTGCACAACACACTGAACCTGAACTCCAGAACAGCAAAAGAAAACTTCTAAGTTCACAGCATTTGTGAACTTGCTCCAACAAATAAGCTCTACAGCGTTTGGAAGGGATTGCCCAGTTCACCCCACGTGCCAAGATCCTCACAATGTGCTGAACCACAAATAACCACAAAGTCCCATTTTAGCTTGCCCAGTGAACCATCCCTAGGTTGTCCTGGGAAGAAGGTACGACATAAGCTGTGAAACCAGTTGCAGGCTGTGGTTGGGGTAACAGTTCCCTTGTCTAGCAACTTTCCCAGGGTCCTGTTCTTCTGGCTTCCGTCCCGTTCCCCCCTTTCTGAGGGTTTCTCCTGCTGGTTTGCTCTGACCCTCCCTTTCCACAGTCCTGCTGCCCGCTTCCTTCATCCTGCTTACCTGCTGGCAAGGGGTGTGGATCAAGGAACTTGGGCTACAGATCACAGACCCTCTCTTTGGCTGGCTGGCCAGCCCTGGGGTTTTCAGCCTGCACCCCAGGGGCCCAGGTGATGCTCAGGATGGGCTTTACAGTTAGACGTAAAAAGGAAAAAGAAGAAAAGAAGCCCCCCCCTCCCCAGTGCAAACTTGTGCAATCCCTTAGGGGCTCAGAGTTTCACTCAATGGCAGCCCAAAATGCCTGGGGGTGGGGGGAATCCAGGACCGAAGAAATAGGGAGGGGCTTATTTGCACGAGAAGGAGAGGATATATGCATTTATGACTTTGATTTGATTTACTGTACTACATTTAATTCCAATTAAAATAAGCACAATTAAAAGTATCATCACTGTTTGTCATTTTCCCTTCTGGTGTCTTAAAAATCACATTTCCAAAATGTAGGCATTGTTTTAGTCCATGGTAGCCAAAAATCAGAAGGATTTAATGGATTTAATTTTTAAAAATTTAAATAAAATTTGTAAGTGTGAAAAGGTGCTACCAGACTCCTCCTAATTTTTGACATCCAAAATGGAAACCCTGGGGAAGGATCTGGCAGCTGCCTCTAGGATTTGGGGTTGGGGGGCCGGTGCTGCAGGTGGCTCCCCTTGGACCCGCAAATTAGGAACATCTCAGGGATGCGAATGGTACAGAAGCTAGAAAAAAAAATTGGAAACTCCCATTGCTCTTTTGAAGAGTCCTACCCCCCAGCCCCCAGAACACAGCAAGGCTTCCAAACTTAAAATTGTTTTGGAAAACAGGTTATTTCTCTATCTCTCCAGGAAAGCACTTGGTTCACCAGTCCCTGACAGGTTCCCCAGCGACAAATCTCTAGCCAGGCTGCGAATATACATTTCTATTCTGGTACCTCGGGAGCAGGAGAGCTTCACTGAGCGAGTGGTGGCGGTGGAGGAAGAATCTGGACTCAGGGCGCAAACTGCCTTTTCCCCAGTTCTCCTGCTAGTTCCCAAGGGTTCCCCCCTTTCTCCAACGCGGCAAGAGTCGGGGAAAGAATTGCCCCGACCTCAATTAGCCAGAAATTCCTGCTTTGTCCTGCGACGGCGTGAACCCCTTTGAGGCAAGGATTTCCCAGCTGCCAGTCGCGTCCGCGGAGCTTGGATGCCCAGGAGGAGCACAGCTGGCCCTTCCCAGAACTAGCGCCTGGATCTGGGGCTGCCCGCAGGACCCAGGATGTGGTGGTAATCATCAGGGGGGCAAGGAAGGGAGAGCCTTGGGAAACCACTTTTTCCTCCCCCCGCACGCAACTTTGCCACCTCCTGGAGCCACTTCCTCGTGGGAGCATTCGCCCACCTGGGCCAAGCCGCGCCGAAAGAGCAGCGTCGATGGAAGGGGGCGGGGGGGGAGAACGAAAGGGGCTTCCCTGGTACCGCAGCTCTTCGGCAGAGCAGCTGGCAGGCTTGAGCCCGGGGGGGGGGGGGCACTGCAGCCCTGGGGAGCATCTGCAGCACTCGCCCAACCTCACGCCTTCCCCTCCCTTCAACTGGAGGGTGACGGATCTCTCCGCAGATCCCAGCATCAGCTCTGCCCCAAAGGGCTGCAACTGAACGGCGCGGGGGGGGGGGGGAGCGCGAGAGAGGAAATGTCAAGGACCAGCGGACAGGGGATCCAGCCCCCCCACCCTCCTCTTACCGGGCCAGGCGAAGAGCCGCAGCTGCCGGACGAGCGGCCCGGGCCTCCTTCCGGTGCCCCCACCCGTCCCCGCTCCAGGCTGGCCGGCAGCCCCAAACTCAGGGCTCGACGGCGCCGTGGCTTCTGCCGGCCGGCGACTTCCCGGCGCACCTGCCCGCCGCCTGGCGCCGCCCCCGCCCCCGCCCCCGCGCTCCGTCCTCGGGCAGCCGCGCAGCGGTGGGTCGGGGGTCGGAGACCTTTCTCCCGCTTAAGGCGGCGCACCTGGGCGGGTTTCTGCGGCTCCCCCGGCCTGTTCACACGACACGCGAACTCCAGTGGCGCGCACTGTGTCTTCGCGGGACAGGACGGCTCCCCAGCCGGCTGAAGAGCGGCTGGGTCTCCCCGCACCCCGAACTCTGCGTTGCGCGAAGGCAGCTCCCCTTCCCCGGCCAAGAGACGGGGGGGTCTCATCTAAGCAACCGAGCTGCGCTGGGAACGATCAGACGAGCAGCGCTTCTCGTCCAGGGGAAACTGTTAAATGAGTTCGGATCATTCTCAATTAATTCAGTGTTTGGCTTCTCGACATGAGGCTGCTTTAGGAGTCCTTTAGCTTCGAGTTACAAGCCAAAAGGTAGGGATGCTCTCATGTTCCCACCGCCCAGCATGTTCATAAAGCGTTGCAAGCAGTTGCTTTCAGCCAAGATCCGTTCCTTCCCTTCCAATTTGTTTTTTTTTTAATCCGTTCAATCGCATCCGATTCTCGAAGACTGTCTGGAAGACCCTAACCATAACCCTGCAGTTTTCTTGGCAAGGTTTTTCAGAAGTGGCTTGCCATTGCCTCCTTCCTGGGGCTGAGACAGAGTGACTGACCCAAGGTCACCCAGCAGGCTTTCATGCCTAAGGCAGGACTAGAACTCACAGCCTCCTGGTTTCTAGCCTGGTGCCTTAACCACTAGGCCAAACTGGCTCTCTCCCTTTCAATACCCACCCAAAACGTGTGTCTAACCCCGGAGGCTTTCTTGGGCTGATAGAAAGTAAAACCCAGGAACTGCACTCGCTGCCGATGCAGACAAGGCTGTGGGGGGTATTTGCCTACCAAGCATTGGGAACAGGGATTGAAGAGCTGAGCTCACCCCGGTCACCCCCCCCCCCACACACACACCAGCTTCCAGGCCTCTTCCACTTGGCAGACTTTTTGGAGGGGGGGCACCACCCGCCTTCGTTTTGCAGGCAGGAGCTTCCAGGTTTCTCTCTAGCCAGCTCCTACGTCCTGGATAAGGCTAAGAGAGATGCCACCTGGGCAGTGCACACACAAGGCACACAGATATTGTACAAGTACAACTGATAGTCTCAATTCTTAATTTAGACTATCGGATTTCTCAACTTTTCTATAATACTGAAATGTGAATTTGATAGCTGTATTTGGATTCTTTAAAAATGTCCTGAGTCGCAGCTTGCTTTGCTTGTTTTAACTTTGAGCAAGATATAAAATCAGCTATTTGAATTTTGTTTGTTTATTTATTATTCAAATTTTGTTACCGCCCATCTCCCACAAAAGAGGGACTCTGGGCAGATTTATAAGGGGGGTGGGAGTGTTATGCCAGGGAGGATTAAATTGCAGCCTCCAAGCTCTTGGAGCCCACACAGATCAACGTTGTTAAAAACTGGCAGCAATTTTCCTGCCATTCTCAGATGGGAAACACATGAAACGTGTAAGCTCTAAAACAGATACTTAAAAACAACAAAACAAAATCAACCTCCCAAACTCTCTCTCTCTCTCACACACACACACACACACACACACACTTACATACATACAGCGCTCTGCTCACAGGTACAAAGTGATGTGAAGTACTTTGTGGCCCTCAAACCTCCACCACCCCCCCCCAAATCTGATGCTGGCCTTGACTACCAATATCTTGTCCATTCCTGCATGGGCTGAGTCTTTTGTTCATCGTGGTTTATTTAACAAACCATGATTTAATGTGAGCTGTAATAGTTCTACTACATTCTGCACTGTTCAGACCTCACCGTGAGTCTGGTTTGAGGTGGTGGGCCATGCACTCAGAGAAATTCAGAACAGGGTCTGAGAGGGGCAGCGAAGCTCAGGGAGGGGATACTGAGCCCCATCCAAAGGGAGGCTGAGGGGGCTGCCACTGCGAGAGGATGCAAAAAACCTAAAAGAATGCCTTTTACCTAGACCTGTTCTGTCTTATCCCAGAAAATGGGGAATGGATTTAAATTGCAGAAGAAAAATTTCAGGTCAGTGTCAGGAAAAGTAATCCAATTTGCCAGTAGAACCACTGACCCGGAGAAGTGATGGGCCCCCTTCCCCAGATGCTTTCAGGCACGATGTAGACAGCCATCTGTCAGTGATGCTTGAATTTGGATTCCTGCACTGAGCAGTGGGTTGAGCTAGATGGCCTCATGGGTCCCTTCCAGCTCTATGATTGCTCCATTTCCTAGGCCAGCATGGCCAGTGCTGGCTGAGGATGATGGGACTTACAAGATGACTTATCAGGAGGTCAGATGCTGGTTTCCACGCAAGCAGAGATCTCAGGCTAGGGAAGTGACGCGGGAGGGGGGCGGGGGGCGCTGACATGCCCTGTTCCACATCCCACACTCAACCACTCTGGCTGCAGCAGGTCTGCAAGCTCTGGGCACTGCGGCCATCATTTTACGGGGCTTTCCCACAGCAAGATCCGGCACGAGAATAAATTGTGGTCAGAAACACATCCTCAGAGACGTGACAGTGGGCTAGTAGGCCCTGAAAAGGGGGACAGAAGAATTGTGCTGTTCAGAAATACAGCTGGCGGGAAACCCTGAGCTCTTGGAGTCCTTTCTGAGCAAAATGTGCCGTTGCGCTTGTAGCTGACTAATCCCACCTCGGTACAGGACGGGGCAGACTGGCCGTGTGAAACCCCCGGAACTGTCCTTGGCCAGAGCTGAGGCGGGCTCCCTTCACCCGCTGACCGCCCCGCACCTGGGGCCGAGAGCTCCGCGGCTCCAGCCTTCCTGTCGCGGTCCCGAATCCCCCGGCCAGGCAGAGTTGCAGGTGCCCCCCGGCCAGAGCGGGGAGGCCTCCTTGCCCCGCTCTCTCTGCTGCCCGGCCGGCCCTGGTCCGGCTCTCGAGCTCCCCTCGCCCGCCGCCGCCTGGCGGAGCCAAGACCCGAAGCCCTTTCCACCCTCAGGCCCCGCGTCCGCCCGGCTCTCGCCCTGCTCCCGTTGCCTCCTCTCCGGAGGCCGCCGCCGCCAGCTGGAGGGAGCCAGCGCCGCGGGCCGCCTCGCCCGCTCTGAGCTCACAGAGCCGCCGCAGCGCCCGGCGGTGCCAAAGGCTGGCGCGGCCGGGCCGGGCTGCAGCTGTTCTGCGGGTGGATTGTGGGAGTTGTAGTTTTTCCGGGCGAAAGTTCATCGCCCGGCGGCCTGCCTTTTTCCGTCTCGGCGGGGGAGGAGAGGTGAGCGTGGCCGGGCCGCGGGTGGGTCCTCCGAGGGGCCGAGCCAGCGGCTCGAGAGCTCCCCGCCGCTTTGTTGCGCGCCGGGCTGCGCAGCCCCTTCCGGGAGGCTGCCCGCTGCGCCGTGCTCAGCCTTGCAGGCGCGCGGCGGGCGCACCGCCTCGGGGCCAGCTAACCGGGGCGGGGGGAGGCGGGGGGGGGCGCGCGGGGATTGGCGCTCACGCCCGAGGAGCAAGGGCGACAGCCTTCCCCAAGATGGCGCCCTCCAGGCGGTTGACTTCGCTTTCCGAAATTCCCAGCAGAAACCAGAAGCGGAGCTGCCCATCTCCTGCCGGGCTCGGCTCTCCGGAGGAGGGTGAAGTCCCCGGAGGGAAAGTGCCTCCTCGCCCGCCATGGCCTTTGCCACACACGGCGGAGGTCGGGCGTCCAGCCCCGCTCCTGCGCTTCTGGCTGCCTGCGGAGACCGGCTGCGCTGGAAGGAAACCGGGCGCCAGCCGGGGCTGCGCGAGGCGCGAGTCCGAGGTTACTCTCCGGTCCCCAGGCGGAAGCTGAGGCTGACTTCGGACGGAGCAGCGCCCCCACCCAGCCTCCCCCCAGACTGGTCCTCCAGGTGTATGGAGGCAACTGCTCCCTAAGTTCCCTGGGAATTTGATAAACCCTGGTTAAAATAGCAGTGGTTTAGGTTCAGAACACACAGGTTCTGAACTTTATAAGACAACAACCGGCTTCCCACGTTGATGTGTGTTTGCCTCAGTGCGGCTCTGTACGCGGTTCGAAGATCACCCTTATGCTTCACAAACCCCATGCATATCCTGGAGCTGTCTGGGCAGCCAACCCTAGTTTGGCTAACCACGGCTTAGCGCTGTGTGTGAACCTATTCAAATTCAGCATTCCTTTCACTACTAGACAGCAAGAAAAGTGAAGTTTTCCTGCCCACAGGAACTGTCTGGGGCAGAGTGGGGCAAAAATGTCCCCTTGAATAGTTTGGAAACCATTGCTCTTATGCCATTCTGTCTTTTCCCAGATGAAGTGTCCTTCTGTCCTCAAGGGCTTGGGAGGATGGCCTGTTCTCGGACTCCGCCATCGGGTCTCCCGCGCCTCCAGGCCCCAGACCCCCCCCTCATGGGCTTTTGTTCCAGCCAGCGCCCCCCCGGACACCACAGCAATCGAGAAGCTCCAGGCATTCGTGGTCCACTGCCGTCGGCTCTTGGTCTTGACTGGAGCGGGGATCTCCACGGAGTCCGGCATCCCAGACTACCGTTCTGAGGGCGTGGGCCTTTACGCCCGGTCCGACCGACGGCCCGTCCAGCATGCTGAGTTTCTCCGCAGTGCTGCAGCCCGGCAGAAGTTCTGGGCCAGGAACTTTGTGGGTTGGCCCCAGTTTTCCTCCCACCAGCCCAACGTGGCACACTGGGCTCTGAGCCACTGGGAACAGCTGGGGAAGCTGCACTGGCTGGTGACCCAGAACGTGGATGCCCTCCATACCAAGGCTGGGAGTCGGCGCGTGACGGAGTTGCATGGCTGCACACACAGGTGGGGAGCGGGAAGGGGTCGCCAAACCTGGCTGGAAAGGGGCATGGCTTTGCAGCTACCAGGCGCATCTCACCCACCCTGCTGCCCTCATTTCAGACGCCAGCACTCACCTGGCCCTGTGGCTGCTCCGTCTGAGTGCAGTTGGAAGCTGGTGGGGCACGGCTTCCATTGGGCAGAAAGTCACACCAGCCTCTGAACAACTGCGCTCAAAACAGGGCAGGCATTTAGGATGGGCAATCGGGCTTCTGCTGTGCTTGGTGGACCCTTGGTCAGTCCTGAGTGACCAGTGCATCTCCCCAGTATTTCCGCAGGAGCATAAGACAGAAGTGGCAGTTGTCTCAAGCAGCCCATGCTGGGCAGCAGCTGGCCCCTCCTGGAGCTCCTGCTGTTTCTTCCTGCTGGAGGCCCCCCTGATCTTCCTGCATCCCCGAAACTCTCCTGCTGCCTTGAGCAGTGGAGGACACAATCCTGCTGCACCATTAGCTGCAGCTGCAAGCAATTTATTTTAATATCTGCGGTGTGTGCACGTCTGCGAGGAACAAGCATTGTCTTGCCAGCCTGAGCATGGGCAGATGTTCTTTGCTCACCCCACAGATTCCTGTGCCAAAGAGAAGAGGGGGCAGCTTGACTGTGATGCAGGAGCCATGACGTAACACAAAACTAATCAAATGAAAAAAGAATTTAATTCTGCTTGTAGGTGACAGAGTTTTAAACTGTACTGGGAAGATTCCCACTGTTAGAAAAAGAGAAAGCAGGGAAGAACGTGTTGTGCTGCTTTCTAACGTAGGAAAACATTAGCCTAACGGTTTTGTGACCATAATATGCCAAGACCATATGAGTAGAACCCGTTAATTTCTATCTCGGACATGTCCCTTCTGTCTGGGCATTCTTCCTCTTGAGTTCAGCAAGGTGGATTTTGATGGGGACTCTCGTAATGGAGAAGTCACTAAAATCAAGAAGCAGCGAAAGCCAGGAAGAAAATCGCCTTCTGGGTTTGCTGGAGAGGGTGCTGGGCTGGCAGCGCTCAAGGGGTGACTCTGCAGCCGTGTTGGGGGGCAATGGTGCTTAGGCCCCTGCCTGCCGCCTTCCAGATTTAGCACAGCAGGACTCCCCTTGTGGCCAGCCATGGATGACGTCTGAGGCCTTCCTCAAGGAGGAGTCCTTCACAGCCCGCATCTAAGGATAAGGCTAGATGTATTTTGAGCAGCAAGGACTTAGGACAGTCCAGCTATAAAAAGCAGAGTGATGCCCTTCTCGCTTGAGGGGGCACCTCTGAGATGGCATCTGTTGCGATGCCCGTGCCTCATCCGAGAAAGGGATCTAGTTTACATACTGCACTAAGTATGAAATTGACTTGGCTCAAATTCAGCTTAGCACGTGTGAACTCAACCAACTGTGGCCTGTAAACCAAGATTTACGGGTTAGCAGGAAGGCTGAACCCAACTAACTGTGGTCTGTGAAGCATGGTTAATGGCTTAGGGTGTGCCAACTTCTCTTTGCAGTCTTCAAAGGGGCTTGGGCCAAAGGCTTGCCTGCTTTGTGGTTGCGTATTCAGGGTTTTCCCTACATTTCTGGACCCCTCCCCCTGGCTTTGGAAGCATGGACCTCAGGATCCCACCAAAGGCTTCTTTGAGCTAATGGAAGTTACACACCCCAGGCTTAAGGTATTGTGCGAACCCAGGCAGTTTCATGAACCATGGCTTTATTTTGTGGTTATGTGTGGAATTTCTCTTGTTCTTTCATATTCACGCAAAGTCTCAGCAGATAACAGCATCTGGCTGACCTTCTCTGCGCTTGAAAGCTAAACAGAGCCAGGCCTGATTACTGCTTGGATGGGGGACTACCAGGGAATCTCAGAAAATCCAGCTAGGCTGCGAGGTTGAAAAATATCCTGGAGAAAGGCAGTAGCAAACCCTTTCTCTGCTGTTGCGAAGATGGCACAGCAGCGTCCTGGAAGCCGGCAGCAGCCGTGCTCGACTCAAAGGCGTCTTCCGTGCAGTTGCGAGAAAGTTGGTCGTGTCTGATCATGTCTGTCAGTGGCGGAGCCCCTAACCTTTTGCTGCCTGTGGGGAGTGAGGCGGTGCCCTTCTCCACACCTGTGGCTCCCGGGCATTTCAGTTCCCAGGAGGGACTCTCACAGCCAGAAAAAAGACACTTTTCTCTGCCCCAAATCACTCACCTGAAGCGTCAGCTGCAACTTCCTTTCTATTTAGCAATTGCGGGGAGGGATAATGCTGTTAGAAGCCAGGAGAAGATCTGTTCCTCGTTCCTGGGGCTTTGAAATCCACCTCTCTGGAGAGCGTTAAAATCCTCTTGCTCCGCAGGGTTGTGTGCCTCAGCTGTGGGGCCTGGGTCTCCCGGGCACAGCTCCAGGAACATTTTGAGGCCCTGAACCCCACATGGACAGCTGAGGCCCATGGCGTGGCCCCCGATGGAGACGTCTTCCTGACAGAAGAGCAGGTGCGCCATTTCCAGGTCCCGTCGTGCAGCAAGTGTGGTGGGCTACTGAAGCCAGACGTGATTTTCTTTGGGGACAATGTGTGCAAGGAGAAAGTGGACTTTGTGTACCAGCGCCTTGAGGAATCAGATGCGGTCCTTGTGGCAGGGTCTTCCTTGCAGGTACACATGCATATCTGGCTCCTGGATGCAAGAGGGCATCACCGTGACATGCTGCCTCTGCCTTCTGCTGGGGTTTGGATTATCTGTGGGGCCCCAAGGCCCCTGAAGCTGCCAAGGGCCTGCAAAACAGATTGGGCTCCCCAAAATCTAGGTTGTGTAGCCCTCTAATTAGATGACGGGGCGTGTGCAAACGTTTATTTAGAACTCTGTCTTGGAAACCTGCAGTTTTGAGGGTGCTCAGGCAATGTCACGAATGCAGCCCTGGTTCTGAGCACTATAATGGGTCTTTTCTACTTTCCAAATCATGCCAATCTTAGTCATCCTAACCCTGGCAAGTCGGTGACGGTTTCTGTCAGCCAGCCCTGCTTCTTCCTGCTATAACAGCCTTAAGCCCCCTCCCTGGACCCTGCTCACATGTTTGACGCTTAGTGGTTACCAAGCAAGATGAGTCCTCGTGAAGAGAAGGGAGGCTGAAGCTCGGTGGCCCCCTTTATGCCAGTGCTTCTCACTGGAACAAGGCAGAAGCCCCTGGAGCTGAGAGAAACTGGGTTCAGGCTAATCCATAATTATCTGTTATTCAGCAAAACACAGATCTGCCCATCTCCAGATTACTCTACAAAGAAAATGCCAAGCTAGGTTTTGTACTTGAAACACCCATGTTCTGGGTCTTTAGTCAAGATTTCCCCGCTCCCCCACGCGCACACATCCCAAGTCCTCCTGCTTATTAGTCTTCAGCTCCCTAATCCTTAGCCAGAGTTGGCCCAAGGTTGTGCTGGCTGAGACTTGGTGTTGTATATCAGCACATCCAAAGGGCACCCAGTTAGGGAGAACATCTCAGCCATATGCTTCACTTCAGCTGACAAGCATTTGTTTTGTATCTGGCAGGTCTTCTCAGCTTACAAATTTGCGCTTGCGGCCCGGGACAGGAAGCTGCCGATCGCCATCGTTAACATCGGCCCCACGCGGGCAGATTCCTTAGCCTCTTTAAAGCTGAATTCCCGCTGTGGGGCATTGCTGCCTTCGATTCTCCTTTGAGTGACCTGGTGGGGCATCCAGACAAGTCAAGATTCAAGG
The DNA here is from genome assembly GCF_035149785.1 of Candoia aspera. Classification (NCBI taxonomy): domain Eukaryota; kingdom Metazoa; phylum Chordata; class Lepidosauria; order Squamata; family Candoiidae; genus Candoia; species Candoia aspera. Next base: position 2,706,205 of record NC_086167.1, on the reverse strand, counting down.
GTAGTTGTGGGGATGCTGTTGACTTGGGCTGGTTTGAGGCCCAGGGCACCGAGTCAAATTCCAAAAAGGTAGCCAGAAGGACTGAGGCAGGTGTAAAACAGCTCTGTGGTCTACAAGATGAGAAGCAAGTCATGTGCTCCAAAACTCCAGATATGTCCATCCCTCAATCCCCAAAGGTTGTTACTCCTTGGTTTACAACATACTGGCTCTCTTTGCAGAACACATTTAATCTGGTTATTGAGTTAACTCGTGTTCTGGGTTTGCATAATCCATTGTATTATAAACCATATGGGATGAGTTTGCAGAATACTGTATGTTGTTGAGGGGGAAAACTAGTCAAGGTTAGAACAAAGCTTAGCATGGTGGCTGAACTCATCACAGGGTCTTTCACTGACCTGGGTACAGACATTGTGTAAACACAAGGTGCTCCTGCTGGTAGCCTGCTGTCTAGGGCACCGGGACACAGAACAGGTTGAGGGTCACTCTTGGGAGTCTCCACCCACTTATCCTGGCCCTGCCTGATCTTGGCCAGGGTCTGCTGCATCAACCTTCTGGAGTCATGGGGAAGGGAAGTTTCACTTGCAATTGCCCCGGTACAGTTTTGAGCTCAAGCTGCTTCTCTCTTGCCCCAACCCGGACTGGGTTAGGAGGTTCATACCACATACTGCCCCCACCATTGACCTCATAAGGTGTGTGAATCCAGCTGTTGGCTTTCGACATGTACCTGTCTTTTCTGTTACCACCAGGTTCCCAGTGATGTGTTGTCTGTTCAGGAAGCCATTTCACTGGCCAAAATGCCAAAAGGTATCATCTTCTAGAACAGATTCTCCATGGAAATCTTCCTGCTACCCTCTTACTTCAAAACCCTTTTTCCTTCTTTCTCATATAAACACCTTGGGTTCCAGCTGTTGTCTTGACTCATTCAACTTCACAGGTGGCTTTATCGTGGCTTAAAGACAGTGGAGTTAGAAGAATCTCACTTAGAGGGCTTGTAGCTCTCCCAGCCAACCAGCAACTCTTGAAATCAAGGTTGTGGAAATCCAAGTAGGACTGAGTCATCCAGGAGCCAAGATCAAAGAGGAAAAACCTGGAACAGCGTGGCCTTCATCGAATGAAACAGCTATTAAGCCTGGGATGGATAACCAACAGGCTACATGCACTCTCAGCTCACAGTTCAGTGGCAAATCACAGATTCAATTGGACAGTATTTTGCCTTTTTACTGTAAATACTGTATACTGAAGTGGGCAGTTGATGCTTTTTAACAGGGAGTTGAATAAAGGCATCAATTTCAGAGAAATCTTTGTTGTCATTCCTCAGAAGCACAGAAAGTCACAGGACTCAGCTGCATGTGAATACGATATGATAAAATCTAAGCTTTATTTTTTTTTAATCTGTTCGATCATGTCCAATTCTCAGAAACTGCTTGTTTAAGTCCCTGCAGTTTTCTTGGCAGGGTCTTTCAGAAGTGGTTTGCCATTGCCTCCTTCCCAGGGCTGAGAGAGAGGGGCTGGCCGGGAGTCATGCAGCCCATTTCATGCCTAAGGCGGGACTGGAATTCAGGGCCTCCCAGTTTCTAGGCTGGTGCCTTAACCATGACACCAAACTGGCTCTAAGCTGTATTATTACAATTCAGAAATGTGTTGATCTAATTCCTTTTTTAAAAGCAATTGAACACTCAAGGTGACTTTCCTCTTTTAAGTAATTCCAATATACAGTGGCACAAGATGATGAAATCTCTGCTGGAGGGTTTCGGCACCTTTGGCCTAATCCTTCCTCCCTTCCTCAGACATACACAAGCAGGCTACACAAACAGTAATGACTGCACAGTAAGAAGACTGCACAGTTACAGCAACCTGACATCTCAGAACCAGAGTATGGCAGAATTCGGTTTAGTTTTTCTTGCTTATTTGGAACCAAAAGGCACAAATACAGCTATGCCTTTTAGCCATTTGAAAAAGCTTGGTGGAAGAAGCAGATTGCAAAAGAAGGGAGGGAGCTGAGAGAGCCCTTGAAAGGGCTGCTGGTGTGATGCACCTCGGTGGCCACGCAGGTGTTGTCATGCAAAAGACTTCACCATCAGTGATCGCCAAATCACTACAAAACAATATTCCCTATTTCAATGTTTCATAGTTTTGCGTTATCTGATTTTCCTGTGCCTACCCAGTTTGTGGCTTTTGCGCAGGTGATGAAATGTTTTGCGTCCATGGCAAAACCCTGCTTGCTCTTCCCAGAGTGGCTTGTCCACTGCATCTGGCGGTCTCCCGAGCTTGCTGGGGACCGAAAGGGGAGTAGTGCCTCCCTGATAGTTACAACCGGTGGCATTGCCCTTCCCTGGGGGTTTAATGATTGCTCCCTTTCTCCCCTCGCCTGCCGCCCACTCGGTTTGCCAACCGCCCTCCAGCAGTTCTTGCACCAGACCATTCCCACCAAGGTTCAGCAGTCAGTTGGGATCTGAGCTACACCGGTGGCTTGTTCTTTTATGCCTTGGCAATTTCTCCAGCTTTGCATCCAGTCCGCAAGGAACGTGGATGTGGCCAAGTATCAGCTTTGGGCTGCTTCAGTGTTCCGTTGAAGGAGTCCGCCTAAGGTGCAGCTCTCCCCCCTCCTCTGTGAAATGTCTTTAGCCTCAGAGAGGTGGGAGGCATCCCTTCTGTGGGCGTGTTCACATACAAGTTGCACAGGGATTACCTCAGGTGCTTTAATTGGAATACCTGCCCTGAACGGGGTTGGGCTTGATGGCCTCAAGGGCCTCTTCCACCTTGATAAAAAGCCCCACGTTTGGGCCATTTGCAATCGTGGGGTACGGTCAAAACAGTTAAGATGACAGCCACAGTGCAGTCCAAGCTCGGAGCTTTGGGCCCCCTGGCGGCAATTTTCCAGGCGCTGTGGCATTTCTTCCAGTGAACCTCTTCCAAAATTATACATTTCTGGAGGGGAGGAAGATAAACCTCAAATGGAGCCAGTTACACAGTCATTCAGTCATTTGCCTCTCACGGTTCTCCATGCAACATCCGTTGCCAACCACCCTACCAGGCAGTTATGCAGGAGCCTCGGCAGGGGGGTCAAAAAAGTCAACCTGGCCTCTTTTTTTACACGTGTTGCAATGAAAATGTGGTGGGGCTTTGGTGGGCATGGCAGGCACCTTGACTTTTTTGTACTCTCTCCCCCCACCCCCGCAGACACTCCAAGAGCTCAGGCTGCCCTCATCCAATGCCATCTTAAATGGTATTTGGCCAGGTTGACTTTCTCAACCCCCCCTGCTGAAGCCGCTGCACCCCCGCTGTTCCCAACACGCAAATGGCTTAGCAGATGCTCCTGCAGAAACATGACGGCAGATCTTCTTGCCAATTAGTTAATGAGAAATTGAGCATAGCAGGGACTGGACAGCAGTGCACAGCCGGGTCCCCTGGATCTGTGTTGGAAGTGGCCCTATCTAATTGGTCCATACAATTAGGGGGAAGCCACGAGATGTCACAGGAGAAGGTGGGCTGGAGAGACTCTCCCAGTGATATTTCAAGCAAGAGCCCAATGTCGCCTTTGCCCCAGAGCATCCCAGGGGCAGTGACTCAGCAGCAGGAAGGCGTGAGGTGGCACAGTGACAGTGCCATCCAGGCGGAGCGCTAGCCAGGAAAGGAGCTCCACGTTGGGACATGCTTGGAGCATCTGGCCTGCTCAGACTGACTTCTCCAGCGGTGGGGGTGGTGGGCTTGGACTGGGGAGATCCAGGTTCCAACTTGGCCCCAATCTGATTATCTGACTCTGGGCCAATCATTCCCGCCCAGCCCAACCTACTTCCCAGGAGTGCAAGATAACACAGCAAGAGGTGCTGCCCCAGGATAAAGAGTGCTCTCAGATAAAGGGTGGGATATAAATGCAAGAATAAATGAAAAGGAACAAAGCAATTTAAAAATCATACATCTTCCACCCAAGACAGCAGAAAAAACTGATCCGTGGTCTGCTGCCATCAGAACCTATTTATTTATTTATTTATTTATCACATTTCTTCACCGCCCATCTCAGCAAGTGACTCTGGGTGGTGTTATTCAATTGCTATGAGACAATTGCTATGAGACAGGCTTTTCCACTTCCAGGTTTCAGTTGATCCACCCATCCCAGCATGAAACATGTAGCCTCAGTTCTTGCATTTTCCTTTTCCCTCCCCAGCTATACTTTCTTTTATGTTGGAAGCCTGAGTGCAGGGATTGTATTGCATTTATTGTTGGTTTTATTCTTCTACAAAAGTTTCCGGGAGTCATATCAAGTCAAATCAAACAGATAAACCTGAGCCAAGTCCAGAAGCCATCCTCTTTCTCAAAAGGACCAGTCAGTGGGCATGGGAAGCGCAAGTGCCTGGATTTCTGTGGTTTTCATGCTTTATATCAAAGTGGTGCACACAAACAGGAATTTAAATTCATGGCCAAAAGGTTTTGGGTTAAAGGCCCTTCAGGCAGCTCTGGAAACCACTGTAATATTTATTTTGGACAGTTTGCAATCTGTGCTCGAGACCTAGGGAGAAGCTGAGTCAGCAGAGGAAGCACCACACCTCCCATCCCAGCTGGGGCCATGCCCTGATTGGGTGCCGAAGAGTCCTCCTGTCTTTCATCAGGGCTGGAAAAACTGCGTTTCTGAACCTTGAGATGCATTTGTGAAGATAAAGGTCATGCCGCTTAATGACTGATCTCAGAAGCTGGCCATGGCTGTCACCAAGATCATCCTTCCTCTCCTGGTTGGGCTCAGCGCTTACTATTACTACTCGCAGGAAACTTTCTCTGCAGGTAAGCCAGTCAAGGGTAGATTCGTCATGGGGATCCTGGACCACTGCTCTGCTTCTGCCTTTTTTAAAAAAATCATTCTCTTTCCATTTAATGGAAAAGCCGGTGCTTCTGAAGAGAAGAAAATGCCAGTGAAACTCTTGTGAATAAGATGTGAAGAACGCAAACTGGTTTTAGTGTCACAGGGGCCATGCTCACCCAGGAGGTTGGCCCATTTTCAGCATCCTCACAATGTGCTGGACCCAACACAAATGAAATGTGTTGAGGTTGCGCAACACACTTCGAAGAACCCAGCTCAGGTTTAAGCGAATCCAGCTTTGCACAGGCAAGCGCAGCAGCTCTGCCATCCACCCAGTTCAGTCCACTGTCTGAGCAGCACTGGCGGGCGCGCATGAGCGGCTCCTCTTCCCCTGCGCAATTGTCTTTTCTGGCATCCGGTGGTTTACCCCAAGGGGAGACAGCACATAGGAGGAATTCCTCCTGTGGGGCTGCTTTCAGACTGGAAGGGTCAGAGGGTGCCAAGGGAGGCTTCAGAGAGGTAGAAAGGTGAGAACGGAGGCCAGGAAGGCCAGCAGCAGCTGCGAAAGAATCAGCCTGGAGCAGAGTCTGCTTTGCGTTCCGGCCGTATCACGGCCCCTCTGCAAAAAGTGCGCCAATTCACGGGATTGTCTGGTCACACGGACTGGCTGTGGGAGCAGGATTCCGCTTGGCAGCATTGCTGCTGTCCTCCGCCTGTGGCACCCTCTGCCCAGGGCTGGGGAGCCTTGCCTTCATCCCGCGGCTATTCCAGAAGACACCGAGGAAGAGACGGGAGCCGTGTCTGTTGCTCGAGGCTGAGTGGAAGCTGAGCAGAAGCTGTCTGCCTGCCCCAGGACAACTGCATGAGTCCCCCACGTGTATAGCATTTGCAGCTGCCCAGGGCAATTGCAGGGGACCTGTCCAGCCCTGGAATGCCCCCCTGGAATCCCCATTCCCATTTCTGGAAGCAGAGCTCTCCCGGGGGTAAAGTGCAGCTGGTGGCCCACAATATTCTAGCCGGGTGTTCAGAAGGGTGCAGAAAGACCCAGGTCAGGGTGGGTAATGCACAGCCCAGAGGATGCATGCGATCCCCCACGGAGGGAGTGAAAATGGCAGAAATTGGTGCTGGGGAATTCTGGGAGTTGAAGTCCATACAGCTTAAAGCTACCAGGGTGGGAAACTCAGCCAGCTCAGAATCTGGGGAGGGAAAGGGGATCAGTAGGGGAGCAGGGCTTGAACTCAGGAGCTGAGAAAGGATGTGATTAGCCTTAGAAGGAAAGAAGTGGTAGCCAACTGGGGAGAACCAGACAACCAGCTTCCTCCATGGAGACCTGGAAAGCGATCAGCCCCAGGAGGAACAGTGAGCACAGTCCACGCGGCTCGTCCTCCCCATTCCCACCCACTGCAAAGGCAGACTCATCCATCGTCTTGCTCCGCATTGAAGGGAGTTTCCCCTTCTGCCAACAAGCTTCGTTCAGGGACGAGGTTGGGGCGGGGGCTGCCCTGCTCCTATTGGCACTTGAGGCGACTGTGGATCTCCCCTCCACTGAGCGGAGGGCTGTTTGTTTGCCTTCTGGCCCTGTGGGGTTTTCCCCATGCCAAAATGCCCCCTCTCCCACTTCTCTGGCCATCCCCCAGATGGCAGGGAAATTGGGGAGAGGAGGTGAATGCCCTGCGGGACTGCTGGACGTGTCACTTTGGAGTGGGTTGGCGGCATAGCGGCAGACTGTGGGCAGGTCAAGAACGGCCTCTCTCACCGATGAAGGGGACAAGCGAGATCCAAAATCCGCATGCTCCCGGAAGCAAATGCTTCTGTTGGAACTTGCCTGAAAGGGGGGCAGAGAACCAACGTGGCTCTAGGCAGGAAATGTTGCAGCAAGATATCGGTGGTGGGGGATAATGCTGCCGGCCCTTGATTGCTTATTTGCTCATTTATTTACCTTTTGGCCCAAGGAAAGGTTACCTTTCTAACCCCAGCAACTATTGGTGCCAGAACATCTACTGTGTGTAAAAACACTGTAGACTCCTTGGCACTGTATGCCATACACTAAATAAAAAAATAAAATCTGCCCAAGGAGGGGCTCTAAGAACAGCAGACAATAAAACATGAAATGTAAATTGGTCCCAATATGAGTTTGAAGCAATGAAGGCTGGAGGAATAGAGAAAATTCACAGGCGGGGCATAGGCTCAATGATTCCACGCGTGCGGCCGAACCATCTCTCCTGGCTAAAGATCAGCCCAAGAGTTTCACAAGGACCCCCTTTCCAGTCAGAGATCCTGGCCTCACAACAGCACTGGGCAATGCCTGGCTGGCAAGGGAACTAAATTTGGACCATCTCGTCCTCTGTCTACAGAGATGGTGCGAGGGATGCGTGTGCTGGTGACCGGGTCAAGCTCAGGCATTGGGGAACAAATAGCCTACGAATTTGCACGAATGGGGGCTCATCTCATGCTGACCGCCAGGAGGGAGGACCGACTGCAGAAGGTAAGTGGCAACCACAGATCATCTGAGCAGAGACCACCATGCACGGGCTCTTGGCCTCCTCTTCTTCACCTCTCAGAATGGGCCCCTTGTCTTTGCTTGCTTTCTTCAGCAAAGAATTTGGAGGATTTCTTTCTCCTGGGAAAAAGTGGGGAGGTCCATTTTTGAAACTGGCGAGAGACTTCCGCCTGGAGTGTCAGTTTCAAAGGGTGAATCAATGTCCTCTCTTTTTCATGGCTGGCCAGCTCCCTCGCTCCCTGCTTGATGGGTGGGGCATTCTGGAGGGACACACTGAGCAAAACCCTAACCCTAGGCTAAGAGTTTCAGGCAATGGGCGGGGGGCTTAAAACAAGAGGGAAGACCAATCCCGCTGACAGCAACCAACCTGAACGCAGTTGGTCTTGTGCAGGGGTGCCCAGAGGGTATGGTCAAAAAAGTCAAAATGGTAGCCATGGCAGTGCGATCCATTTTTTTGATGATTGGCAGAGATACTTTTTTTATTTTTATTAGAATTTTTCAATACAATAAAAGTATACAAAATTAAAAGGTAAGAAAATATAGAAAGGAAGAAAAAGAAGAAATGAAATGAAATGAAATAGGAAAGAAAACAGAATTATGACTTCCACCCTTCTTTCTATTGAGTAATTGCCATCTTATTCTGTTGCCTTCCTCTTTGATCCTTTTTAATCCCCAAATCCGTAACAATTCATTCTTTTCTTCTTTCAGTAAACAGTCCTTATAAGGTTTCCAGTCTTTAAAAAAAAACAAAAACTATCGTTTTTCCCCTGACCAAACTGGTCGGCTTCATCATTTCTTCAAACTCTGTCCATTTCACAATCCAATCTCCTAGGGTGGGTGTTTCATTATTCTTCCATCTTTGTGCGTAATCTTGTTGCAGTTACCATACACAATATTAATTTCCCATATTTCTTTTCTAATTCATCATCCATAACACCTAATAAAAATAATTCCGGTTTCATCGCAATATTAAGATTGGCAGAGATGCAATTCCACTGTCATGGCCACCATCTTGACTTTCTTGACCATACCTTGCAGACACCCCTGTTCTTGTGGGTCATTCTTAATCCTCCACCCTCTTTCTCCTGTTCTCTTCAGGTGATGCAGAAGTGCCAAAAGCTGGGAGCCAGTTCTGCCCACTACGTGGTTGCAGACATGAGCAATCTGACTTCTGCCCAGAAGGTTGTTGAAGAAACTAAGACCACGATGGGTAAAGATGACCCTTTGACCTTCACCCAGCATCAACCCTTGAGCCTCGAGGAAGTTGAAGATCTGGATGCTCGGGGGGTGGGGAGGATGGAAGGCTGGATTCAGCTTCCCTTACCTGTCCCAGCCACTGTGAGGTCAGGGACCGCCCCCCCCCCCCGCTTCTCAACATCATCCAGTCCTCTCTGTAGAAGGCCCTGGGACTTTGCTCTCCCCTCCCTTCCCTTCCTGCATGGAGAAGAGGGCTCAGAGAGGTCATATTTCCAGGACTCATCCAGAATGGGAGAATTCATGCAACAAAGCATGGGGAAGCACATCTTTGAAAGGCAACAAGCAATTCAAGTGTTGGTGGTGCACCTGGTGGGAACACTTTCTCTGGGCTCCAGGGCTGTGTGTAGAGACACGTTTGGCCTCTGGTGTTTGTCGGAAGTGCTTCATGCGCCCTGCATCACATTTGTCCCTTAGAATCCAGAGCTGCCTGGCAGTACTGGGCAACATGAGCAGGAAAACCAAGGATGGCCAGCAAGGAAGGTTACAGTTAGCTTTGGGGGGAGGATTAAGCTTTGCAGGGAGAGGACCCTCATTCCTGGCCCAGAGGATCAACGATTTTGGCTCCAGGTCCTACAGAGGCTTTAAGACCCAAGACCCAAGATGTCTTCCTGCCCTGTCCTGTGCTTGCCTGGCTAACTGATCTTCAGCCTGCGTTGGGCTCCTCCTGACCCTGTAAACCTGTGATGTTCCAGGGTCCAGACATGTTTCCAGCCCTCTGCATGCTCAGCTGCCCTGCTTGGGGCTCAGTGCTGGGAGACACCCTCAGAGGGCCATCAGCATTGGCAGCAAGCAAGGCCCACAAAAGGAAGAGGACCCACCTGCCTTTCCGGATCCAGTTGTGTATGGAGCCACTGAATGCCTCTCTGTCCTTCTCTCCTTCAGGAGGTCTCGACCAGCTAGTTCTGAACCACGCTGGAGGAACATCGTTCGGTCCATTCCAAGGAACGATAGAGCCTGTGATCCGATCTATGAATGTGAACTTCTTCAGCTACGTCCAGCTAACCATTTCTGCCATGGACATGTTGCAAGAATCTAAGGGGAACATCGTAGTCATCTCTTCCATGAGTGGTATGCAATAGCGGTCCTCGCAGGCTGACCTACAGCTGTATCCAGCAGTGGGGCATCGACTCCTGCTGACAGAGATAGTCTCCTGCGTGTTACCCTACCAGTTCTCATTCAGATGACAGAGAACCTGCTTTCAGTTTTCACACCAGCACCATCCACTGTATTTCTGCACACCTTTCTATCCTTGCAAACCATCCTCACATCGATCCCCCCTTTCATACGTTGCCTTTTATTCTCCGAAGTTCTCGTCTTTCTTCTTGAAGCCGTCATCACTTTCAGCCAACCATCGCTGCTCAGTCAAGACGTTTCTCTCAGCCCATTCACTCTTCCTCTGCATATTTACTTTGCAATTTGATCCTCGTTCGCCCTCTCCCGAAGACCACGGGTCTTTGATACTGGCCCTTTCCCTTGGTATTCAGCAGCCATTCAACCGGCTTTTGTTTCTCCTGATGGACCCAATGCCAGCCAGGCAAGTGGGCACAAGCCGGCTTTTATACACAGCCATTCCTCACACCTCACCACACCCATTAACTTTCTATCGGCATTGCACATCTTAAATTTTCTGTCATCCATTTTCCCAACGTTAGTAAAAATTGTACCAAGGTACATACATTAATCTACTTACTCTAGTTTTTCACCACTTACACATTTTCTTGTAAAACACAGCTACTTTAGTCTTTGAAGTGGTGAGGGATTAAAATGATGAGCCAGCCTCTCTGCTTGCTGGAGAGACCAGGTTTTGTTGCCTACGTGGCCATTCATATTCCCACAATGCCGTGGAGCAACTTGATGTCAAGGGGCACTATGGGAAAATTAACCAGGCAACACTTGAAGTATGCTAGATTAGTTTGTCAGATGAAAGGGGGGACTTGATGTCCCATTAGTGCCAGTTTTTCATTCCTGGCACCAGCTGCCAGACCTTCCCTGGGCCCAATTCAACGCGCTGGTCTCAACCTTTCAAATTCTGAGCAGGCGCCTCCAGGAATGCTGTATGCAGTGACTGTCCTGAGTTGAAGAAGCCGGCTCCCCTGAGGTCCCCACGCAAGATCTCCCCCCCCCCCCGCTCCTTCCTTGCAGTGGCTCTCGTGCTGCACCCCCACCCCCCTTCTGGAGAGCAGCTCCTGCCAACCAGCCTCCCCGCTTCTGTCTTCCCTTCCCGGGGCTGAGTCACTGGGAGGCTCTCTCTCTGCTGCGTCATCCTGCGCGCTCACTCCGTTGGGCCAAACCGCACCTGGGGTTCCTTTGCCTCCCTTGGGAGGTGCAGGGGGTGAAGCCCAGCCAGGATTTGTTCTTTTACCTCCTGCTTACTCTTAAGATGTCATTCTCATTTTAGAGTTTTGTCTCATTCCCCTTTTCTGCTTAGGTGGCTCCTTGCTATGCTGACCTGTTTCTTTTCTTCTTTTTCCCAGCCTAATTAAACCACCCACTCCTCCTGCCCTCCTTCCCTCTCAGAGCATTTCCTTGCACCTAAATCCACAATAACTTTCCTTACTCCTGAGTTTAATCTTCCACCTCTCTACGGCATGGCGTAGCTCGCCTCCCTGGCCAGAGACCCCGATTCTCTTTTCCTTCACCATCCTCAGTCTGTCTAGCCCAGCGTTTCTCAACCGTGGCCGGTTTAAGATGTGTGGACTTCAGCTCCCAGAATTCCATGCTGGCTGGGAGATTCTAGAAGCTGAAGTCCCCACATCTTAAACCGCGCGGCTGAGAAACGCTGGGCTAGCCTTTTCATCCGCAGCAGCAGCTTATCGACTCTTAATCTCCGACCCCCTTGGATTATTCCGCCCTGCCTCTGCCTCCACTTACAGACCTTTGCAGTCAGATTTTACTCTCTCACGTACCTTCTTAGCAAACTCCCACAGGTTTCCCCCACGTTCACTCCAATGCAACCCTCCCAGTTACACGCATGGTTTGCCCAGATCCATCGGCAGGCAGCCCCTCAAAAGATGCCGTTTCTTGCCCTTAATCCCCAGAGAGGCTCATCTGATGAGGACACGATGGCCCTTTCAGGGCCACAAAGACCTTTGATTTTTCAGTGCATTTTAGGAAGCTGTTTTTGATCTACTGAGTCTTGTTTCACTGTTGATTTTTTCTGCTATTCTCCTTATAATTGTTGCAACTGGATTTTTTCTCCAGGATGCTACAGTAGGTGCGAGCTTTAAGAGATTGCACCCTGGCCTTGGGGCTGGCTTTCTTCTCAATTAACTCAAGAACAAGCTGTAGCTACGCTTCTCCGTCCGCAGATCACTGGCAAGCCAGGATTATTCAACTGGGCGTGGAGGCATCTGCGATTGTGGGAGAGGCTGAGAGAAAGAGGAGATGGAATAGGCCGTGGGAAAGCAGACGGTTGCCCCGTCCACACCAAAGTTTCCCCCTTTCTCCTAGGACGTCTTCCAAGCCCCTTCAGCATCTCCTACTCCACAGCCAAGTTCGCAGTGGAAGGATTCTACACCTCGCTGCGTGCCGAGATGCACCTGCGGAAAATGGACCTGCCTATCACTGTGGCTGTGCTGGGGTACATCAACACAGGCGAGTGACACGGCAGAAGCTCGTGCTCCCACACCCCCGTGCCCACCTCTCAGGCCAACCATAAATTTTTGTTCTTTTCTGCAGATATGGCCCTGAAGTCAGTGGGCGATAAAATCACCCAGAAGGCGAGTCCCAAAGAAGACTGCGCCCGGCAGGTGGTGAAGGGCGGAGTGCTGCGCCACCGCGAGGTCTTCTATCCTTACTGGGCTGTGAAACCCATCCTGCTTTGCCGAGAGCTGATGCCAGACCTCGTGGATCAAGTCATAGGCTACAACTACAAACTGGAGAACATCCTGTAAGAACTTGTGGCTCGAAGTGGCTACTCAGCACCATCTGCGTCTCACAAAGATCAGGACTGCTTGCTAGTTCCACCCACAGCATTTGCCGCAAGGGAAAACTAAAACATTTCACACCCAACCCTGGAGCAAAGATAACAGTGGACAAGGCGTCTCCATTTCTCCCTTTTTTCCTGAGCTCCCTCTTACCCTGGCATAGGATTTCTAGTCCTTGCCTGTTATGCAAATGCAGCTGTTGCAGTGTGTAAAATGCAGCAGCAAATCAAGCACTTCTGGGGTGCCCAATTTTTCCAGCATCTTTAGGGGAACCTGGAACCAAACAGTTACATGGCTGGCTGGGGAATTCTGGGAGGTGAAGTCCAGACATCTTAAAGTTGCCAAGGATGATAAACACAGTTTTAGCCACTACAACAGATCTACCACAGGTATCATTATTTATATAAAGCGACATGCAGTATTTCCTGGGTCCTTATCCAATGCAAATAGATCAATCCAATGCACTGCTCCCGTGTAATGCAAAAGCTGGACTCACACCACACACCAGACTGCAACATAGCCAACCCTTGCTGAACGCAGCCTTGCTGAACGCAGCCACCCAGCTCATGTGTGCTCAGTTATGGGACAAGGTGCCCCACAAGCCCAGAACATTGCACTGTTCATGTAATGTTCCAGAAGTCAAAAGATCCCGATGGGATGTGCTATCCTGAGCTGCGCCAATTTTGTTTGTTTTATTACAAAACCAACAGGAACAACTTACGCTGTTGCCCTCTTATTGCCATAATCATAAGCCACCAGATTTGCAGCCCTAGGGTGGCTGCGTGAGGCTCTGACTCGCTCACCAACGGTCGTGGGAACCTACGAAGCTTCCATACCAACAGCATCTATGCTAGCAGTCAAAGGACCGAAGTCTTTCCCCATTTAACAAATTTTGTAAAATTTTTGTAAAATTGTAAAATTTCAGGAATGCTTTTGGGGAATCTGGCAATTAAAACCTAGCCTGGAAGCCCCTCCCAGAATGGAATCTAATTTCACACAAACCTTTTACTTGACCTGACAGTACCACGGGACACCCAGATAACCTCGTCATCCATTATCATTAGCTCAGGCCACCCTTCCATTTTTTTCCCCTCAGAAAGCAGACGGATAATCAGTTTCAGCAAAAAGCAGAACCCAGAAGCACCAATCCACAAGTGCACACATGTTCCCTGGCCCCTCTCTTCCCTAAGTCTTCAGGAAGGACAGTCAGATTATCAGACGGATCCTCAGTCCCAGTTCCAGGCACATCCATGGGGGTCAAAAAAGTCAAGGTGGCAGCTGCAACTCTGTGATGGAAGAAGTACACACTGGGGTAGAGCTCCACTGCACAGCTGTGGCCGCCCTCTTGACTTCTTTGACACCCCCACGGATGCTCCTGCCCCCTCCAGCTCCCCTCCCCAAACTCTGGAATGTTGTTCCAGACCAGAATCCATAGGATGGAGGTTCCCCCCAACCCAGCAAACGGGGAGGGACAAGACTACCATTGGTTTGCCAGAGGACCTCCCCCCTGCCCCGATAGGCCGCTCAGCTCCACAGCTGTTCCCCACAATCCCTTCCGTCACCCCTCATCAAGGGCCACCCCGGCTGCGATTGCTGGTACTGGTGTTCGCAGGATCATATATCACACCACTTCATTTCTTCTCCATTATATCATTCCATTTGTTATGGCATTGATCTTTTCACCAAAGAAGGCAGAACAGGGGGAGAAAACAATACGAAAATCAGTTTTTAAAAAGTACAATAAAACCATGCCAAAAGATGACTTGAAAATGCCTTCTAGAATGTTTAGGAACAAGCCACAACTTCCAAAAAGTTTGTTTGTTTATCAAATTTGTCACCGCCCATCTCCTCCCTCCAGAGGGACTCTGGGTGGTTTACAACAAAAGTAATCAATTAGAACAATAAATATAAAATGCAAATGCAATATATAAAAACATAAATACCATTAATAAATAACTATAAAGATAGGAGTAAAAATAAAGTCCAAGCGGCCAGATCCAACGCAGTCCACGTATGTGAGGAGCAGTCTAGGGTGCCAGCCATCCCCAAGCACAGCTACTCCCTTCTCCGCCCCAAGCAAGGCGGCAGAGCCAAGCCTTCAGGTTCCTCCGGAAGGCCAGGAGCGATGGGGCCAGCCTCACCTCCGGGGCAGCGTGTTCCACAGGGCGGGGGCCACTGCAGAGAAGGCCCACCTCCTGGACCCCGCCAAATGGAGTTCTCTTACAGATGGGGTCCACAGCCTGCCCTCCCTGCGTGATCCGGTGGGACGGGCTGATGTAATGGGGAAGAGGCGGTCCCTCAGTATATCCTGAGGTTTCGCCGTGGGACTCCTGCAAGCAGAGGGAGGGCCCTTCAGAAAGGCCTCTCCTGCTGGATCAAACATAGAGACGGGATCCCTCTGGGATTCGAGACCCTAAACTGCCCCCCCACTGCAGAACTGCCATTGGGGGGCCTCAGGATTGTTACTGGACACCAATTAGCTCAGCAGCAGCTTTTATCATTCGTAAGGCTATCATTCTATTGGGGTCAAACTTATAAGTAGGTAGCTCAGCTTACAAGGTGGTTTTACTTACTTTGAGGGAGGGAGGGAGGGAGGGAGGGAGGAAATGGGAAAGAAGGGAAAGGGAGGGAAGGAAGGGCACATCAATATGCTTGACCATCTCCCTTGTGCTCAACAAATTAGCCATCCCGTTTACCCTTCTCTCTGCTGCATCAGGGTTGGCTCAGCAGCAGAGTCCACATACAAAACACACACACGCACACAGGTGCCCTGAGGAGCGTGCACCAAACTTTTTATTCGCGTAGCATCTTCCCTTACACGAAAAGACATTTAGGCACCCGCAGGATTTGTATCGGGGCCTGGGCTTCCCTTATCCGTCTCGTCCTCCTTATTGCCTCTGAACTTGGCCAGCACGGGTGTGTTGAAAACTGACGTGGTGGTGGAAGAGCCGGGACTTTGGGAAGATGAGGTGGGTGAGCTGCTGGCAGGAATCCTGGAACAAAACCATGTCTGCAGTCAAGATTGGCTCTCCCAAGCCCCCCCTGGAGAAGAAGGGCCTGCAATACCAAACCGGGTTGTTGAACGCGCAGCCTCCCTTCCCAGGAAGTGCCAAGAATTGAACTTGTTAGATCAGTCTAGCAGACATTAGCAACATCCTTGAGACAACCTAGTGGGAAGGCTCAGGGTCTCAAACCTCCCCTCCCACCAGCCTCCTCTTCTCGATGCTGGTCTGCCTCCTGCTTTACAGTAATCAGGTGGTCGTTCCTGCTGCACCATCTACTGCCCAAGCAGCACACCATCTGGCCTCCTCCCCCTAGCCCCTCCTGGACAGAGGATTCTTACCACCCCTGTTGCCTTTCTGGCAGTTAAAGGTCAAAATGTTTTAAAAAGTGAAAGAATCTCAATGACTCCCCCTCTTGGCCTTTTAGTGGAGAGGCGCATGGTCCTCCCTCCCCCGCACTTGAGAGAAAAATCAATCTCACAAGAGATAAACAAAACTTTTAAAAAGAAAAATGTAACTACTCTCTAGCTTTAGACATTAAAATGCAAAGTTACCTTGCTGAAGGGGAGAAGAAAGGGTAAAATGTAAAAATCTTCTTTAACTATTAAAAAATGCAAGCATTCAGTGTTGACAATTACAGAGCTTCTCAAGTTACAATGAGACCACTGGCAACATAAGAAAAAAGAAAATTTCCAAAAGAAAATCCAGTGCTCCAGGTAAATCAGATCTTTGAACTGCCCCATAACTTAACAAGATAGTTTCAAATTAATATTACTGACTACAAAAATATCCCACAAAGGAACATATATTCTCTGGAACCTTTTTGTCATATGAATAAAAATAATTCCCAGACTCACAAAGAGATAGTAAGAATTAGACTTAGCAGCCTACAGAAAACAAGTCAAAGCTAGTGCAGTCTTCCTGGCTAGACAGTTTTCCTACTTCTATGGAAATAGAAGACTTCCTGAATCAAAATTATCTTCTGCTTCCAGATTCTCAATCTCCCACCTCTTGGGGCTCCAAGCGTTCGTCTGAAATTGTTGGGATGATGGAAGCTGCTATGCCTCACCCAGCCTCTTTCCTCCATTTTCTCCAGAGTCCTGCCTCTTGTTTTAAAATCACCAAAGTTTTCTATCTCCAGCAGAGGAAGAGGCCAGGATAATCACACTCTGTACAGGACCCTGCATGGGGATGCTTACTGTGAATGTCTGAGCCCAGCTGGCTGGCAAGGAGGCTAAAGCATGGTAGTTAAGAATAAACTTGGGGCGTCGTGCAGCCATCAGGCTGGGGCCAGGCTTGTTGATGGGAATTCCCTCTGGTTGAGGTTATCTATTTCTCTGCATAGGAGTGGGGGGCCCAGTACCTTGAAAGAAGTGGGGCCAGAGGAACTGGAGGGGAAAGGGGGGGCAGTTTCTTCCCCACCTGAGGCACCACAAGTCAGGTGCACAGATGAACACCTGTTCTTTCAAATGACTTTCTCTTCCACCTCTGAGTCTTTCCGCGTGATTGGCAGTGTGGGAAAATCCGGAAGCATTGTATCTTGATAACCAGGGCACAGAAGCATTTGTCCAGAATGCAGGAGACCCAGGTTAAGAGCCACGGTTAAGCAGGGAGGTTGTTGGCTGACTCCAGGCCAGTTAATTCCCCTCAGCCTGACCTACCACACAGGGCTGTTGTGGGGATAAAATGATGGGGATGCCTATGCACACCAACTTAAGAGAAAAAACAGCACAAAGAAAATAAATGAATAAACACACACATACCTTGGGAAAGTGTATTGCAGCCTGTTGACAGAGCTGCTAGTGAGAAATGAGGGACGAAAGCCACCAGGATTCAGCATCAGCGGGCGCAGGTCGACCATGCTGTGGAAGGATGGAAACGAGGAAACAGGAGTCACAGAGATCCTGCGGGCACCTCTGCACCGCGGTCTCCCCCTTCCTCCCCCCTCAGCCCCCCGCAAAGTGTTGCCCCTTCGAGGAGGAGCAGGGTCCTTCCCGCCCCCTCCCCATCCCAACAAGCATCCTAGCAGAGAGAGATCGACAGTGGCAGCCCAGGAGACGCAAGAGTCCCACTGATTATCCTAGGACCTGCTCTGCCGCTCAGTCACGCTGCCGTGGGATGCTCAGAGGGAGGGGAATCGTCCTCCATCTCTTCGCTGCCCCCCATCCATCAGGTGTCCCTCCAGCTCAGGGACCTCAGTGGCAGTGGCCACTTGGTCCACCAGCCCAGTTCCTTCCACACCAAGCATCTTGCCTTCACGCTGGCCCACTCAGTGCTAGTTGAATTAGCTCCTCCCTCCTCTCCCCCTCCCACTCCTTGCGGTCAGTTTATAACAAGGACCAGAAAACCACCTGTGAGGAATCAGAGAATGCAGCACTCGGAAAACTCTTCTCCGCCCCAGCTCTGGATACTTTGACCCGCACGGGCAGCACTGGCAGGACTCTGGTTAAATTGCTCAACTGCCTGGATTCACATGACACCCTGAACCATAAGCTGGCCCTGTGGGGCTGGCTTTGCAGAGAAAGCTAGGCTGAAATGTGGCTAGCTCTAGCCCATTGGTGGCTCAGGATGTCCTGTGGATGCAGCACCTCATTTCTATATCGCCTCCCCCTCCCTGCCCGGCTTCTGACCTCTTTTGATTAACAGGCGACATGCCGGCCCAAAGCTGCTTCAAGTCTGTATTGCTTCTCTCAACCTGTAGGGGAAGAAGGCAGCAACTTATATCCAGTACAAGCAGTCATCTTTCCCAGGTAACTATGGAGACGTTGCTAAGCCTGGAGGAAATCATCTCTCCTTAGCGAGTCCAAATAAATGAAAAGCACAATATAGTAACACATCCCACAAAGCCACTGGGTTTGCTGAACAAGCCAGAGCCAGTCCTACAAATAAGGAGGGCTGATTGGACTTTTGGGCTGTACTGGAAATGACTGAGCCTGTGAGTTGGAAGGCTGGGGGTCTCAAACTCCTCTCTCAGAGCTCCCCTGAATCTTCACCCCTTGGCGCTGACTCTTGTCTGGGGTGGCACCTTGGCAGTTCCACTTATCTCCTAGGGAGTGCCTTACCTGGCAACCTGCCACTAACCCTGGTGTGGGAGAGAGATAATGCATTGTCTTTCCAGGTATTAAAAAGGTAAATGTCATGAGTACGGATGGTAAGCAGGAGGGGGCCCCTATCCAGGGGGGAAAACGCACGCGCAGTTTAGGGGCTTTGAACTGTCCTTCAGAGAAACTCAGAGCAGACCCGCCTTGAGTTTTGGGTTTATCTGTGTGGCTTCCTCACGCTCCTTCAGTCTGGCAGGATTTCTATCTACTAGAGCATTCAATAAACACTAGGGACCAACTCACTGTCTCAGCATGGTACTTCGCTCTAAGTTAGGACAGTAAAGCGTACAAAAAGTGAAATAATTTAAATAATGCACCTCCCGGTCTTATAGCATAAAGGCATGTGGCTAGAGGTTTCAGCCCTTCTTCCCTGACCTTCCTTGGAAGATAGATCAATTACACTGGAGAGAAACAAAATCAAACTTAATTTAAAAGAAAAGAAAAAATGTAACGTCTTTAAATATTAAAATACAAACATTCCCTGTTGAAGGAGAGAAATATGGATCTGCTTCAACAAAACAACTGTTTCCAAATGAGCTAAAAAGAAAAAAAGACCACAATAAGATGCAATACTCCTCTCAGATTACTAGATGCCACTAGTTGGCTACAAAATTTTGACAAAGAGACTGGAGGTTCCCAATTAGCATTATTATAATAGGTGCCATCTATAATAGGGACCGAATCCTCCTCCACATTCCTTCCCAAACCATAGGAAATGCCACGTTTCAAATCTTTAGCTATTCCCAGGTGTTTTATGTTTACTTGTGAACACGTGCTCCAAAGGCAGGCATTATACAAAGTCCACCCTATTCTCCCTTAAACAGCTCTCCCTTAGAAGACATCATTTGGATTCAATGAAATTACAGGCAGTAAGACTTACGACCATTCATTTAACAACGGTTCAAAGCTAGGACTGTGCTGAAAAAAGTGACTTGTGACTGGTCCTCAGACTTACAACAGTTGCAGTGCCCCCATGGTCACATGATCAAAATTTGGGTGCTTGGCAACTGGCATGTATTTACAATGGTTGCAGTGTCCTGGGGTCACATGATCACCATTTGCGACCTTCCCAGTGGGCTTCTGACAAGCAAAGTCAATGGGGGAAGCCAGATTTGCTTAACAACCAAATTGGTTCACTTAACGACCAAAGCAAAAAGGTCATAAAATTAGACTTGACTCGCTTAACGACCGCATCACTTAGCAATGGAAGTTCTGGTCTCAGTTGTAGTCATAAGTCGAGGACTACCTAAACCAAACATGCACATCATATGAAAGCTTAATGTGACGTGGCTCCCACCCTTATGACATTTAGGAAACTGTTAAAAACCTGATTGTGACATTCAACTTCCTTGCATAGATATGGGGAAACGTATTTTGTTTGCATGTTGTACTTTTATAACAGATCTTCTCTGGACAATTATAGTTAAAATATAAAAATGTAAAGCAATGTAAAAAAGAAATATAGAGAGGAAGATAAATTAAAAATCAGGAGTAACAACAAGAACAGTAAATACAGCATAAAATCCCAGTAATAAAAAAGCAACGGAATATGAGTATTCTAATATTTCAGATACATAAATATAAACCTCTTCTCCTGACTCTAAAAAGGCCGTAAGAGAGGCTGCTGGAACCTCTGGGTCTGCCCCACCAGGAGAGTCCTTTTCCTTGTAACTATGCCCCCCCACCCACCACATTAGGGGCGACACCTTGGACAAATAAGAGGTGAGAAGCACAAACCCGCTTTGGGAAAGAACCGAAGATCCTGGGCATGGCCGGAAGCCCCGAATCCCAGAGCTTGGCCTCAGCCTGGCTGAACCCTCCCATCAGAACAGGCCTCCCGATCCTTCTCTCGGCCAGCCTCCAGGACGAACGCTTGGCAGCTGAAAAGGAGCACAAATTCAGTCCGATGGCTTTCACCTCCCACGCGTGCCCCCATTTTTAATGAGGGTTTGTTGACTAAGCCACTAGGTCAGACTCACGTACCATGTTAGAACCTCATTTTCCAAGGCAGCATTTATATCACTTGCCTGAACCTTTCCTTGGTTCCCACCAGGCTGCCAGCCTCGCCTTCAGGGGGTCAAGGAAGTCACGATGGCACCGCAACCATGTGATCAAAGCCTGCCCTTGCACGTAAAAAAACTTGACTTTCTTGACCCCCTCTCTGCAGACACCCCTACTCACCTGGTCTTATTTTACTTTATTTTTTATGCATCTAATTTCATTCGGTTGTTCTTTGTTTTTACTTTAATGAGAAGCCAGCAGGCTGCAAAGCAAAGAACCAGCCTGTAGCACAATTTTTAGTTCCAACATATATATCTGCAATGCATTCTTTGAAACTAAACCTGGCAGGTGCACTTGGCAAGGAAAAAGACCACAGGGAAGAGATGTCTGGGCAAAGCGAACACCTTGCGCTCTTCATTTGTGTGGAGTAAACGGGTTGCCAAGCCCTCGTTTCAAAGGGTTGCATTCACCCGCAGTCCTGCGTGCCTAAGCAGGTCAAGTGGATGCAATTTTGGTCTCAGCTGCTCCGGTTTTCCATCTGTGAAGCCTGGGGCTACAGAAGGATCCTCGAGGCGTCTGCATGGCACCTGGGGTGAGCAACACAACTGGGCAGCAGAGCAGGGAAGACAATGAAATCTCCTGCGAAAAGATTCATGATTCCAAGGATGGGTTCACGCAACACTTAACCTGAAGCTTGAAAAAAGCGCCACTGCTACATTCTGAGAACACAGCTGCTCCAAGAAACCACATCGTTGTGGCTCAATGCAACGGTCAGTTCCCACAATGTGCTGAGACAACTGGCTTCTCACATCGCTTGGGCTACCAGCTCCTGGCTACCAAAATCCAGCCCTGAGAGAGCAGCCCAGAGGCAGAGTTTTCTGCATTGTTTGGCTGCCTCCCTCCAAAGGGTCAGACATGACTCAGTGCTTGCTCAGAGGACCTTTCACCTTTTTTTTTTGGCTGCCTTCTAGTGGGCATGTGGATTTTAGCTCCGATCCAGGTGCCCTACAACGGGTGGTGGTTCAAACTGGCTTCTGCAAGAACTTGAGGGGTTCCAGAAGAGATCGACTCAAACGCAACCAATTTTCTGTCCTTGGTCAGGGTTCCCAGAATTCTGTTTTTTTAACTAAGAAGTTCTACAGCCTGAAAAAGTTTGAAACCCGCTGCCCTACGCAACTTGCTGGGCTACTAAGTACCTGGCCCCGTTTGAATGCAGCCTAGTTTCCAGTGGGAATACAGCTAAAGAGTGTTTCTCGAAGGGCAATGCAGAAAGCGGTCCCTCCTGGTCGGCATCATGGCCCCAGGGCTTCCTTGCATCCCCAGGGCTCTTTGAAACGTCATGGGGAGGAAGCAGGAAACAACAAAGCGGGGGGGGGGCTTCTGGGTGGAAGTGCCAGGAAAGGCAGAGTTACCGCGGGCATAACTGTTGGCCTTCTCCATCTCACGCTTCAGTTGCTCTACTTGTTCCTCCATTTCCATGTCCCCCAGCGAGTTGCCGTAATTCACATCGCCCTGGAGCAGGGCAAAGAACTTGGCCTGGAAGAGAGCACAGGGGGAGAGAAGGGATTGCTCTGGCCAGCGGCTCGAAGCACACACGCAGGGCATGGGATTCCAGGGGGAAAGAGGGGAAATGGCTGCTGAGTGTTTTTTTCCTAAAAATACGTAACTCCCAGCAAGGAGAAAAGTTCAGTAGTGTGGGAAAAGTAGGTTCCACCTCGTCTCCTCCCTGCTGGGCTAGATTTCTACCAGAAGGGATTATAAACTTTAGGGCAGAGTGCCACGGCCACCCATCTACAGGGACAAGCTCTCTCTGGTGAAACGGATCAGACGGTTTTTGTTACTTGGGTCCGAATTTCCAAGGAACAGGCTGTTAAATGACCAAAGTGGGATGAAACGGAAGCTGCAGGGCCACACTTTTGGACCACATTCCAGGTTCCCCTTGCAGAAGACAATTAACCACCTCATTGGGCACGAGGGAGGCAGAGCCTGAATCCGGGGACGGGCGTGAACTCAAGGTGGCTCTTCTTCGGCCAGAGTGCCCAGGATGCAAACCAGGGTCCACGCCCAGCCCCGTCTTTCAGGGAGCAAGAGCTGAGCCTAGCGAGGATTTGTGCCTTCATGCCAGGCACTTGCCCCAGCCGGGGGAGTGGGGGGAGAGCAAAGGGTTGGGGCTTTCTGCGGGCAACGCACAGGGCCAAACCTTTCAGCTGTGGAAAGGTGCCTCATCCGCAAACAGCTTCTTGGCTGCAATTAAAGCAGGGATGATTGCGGGGTAGGGTCAAAAAAGTCAAGATGGCAGCCACGACGGTATGATAACCGCTCTGCCTGTTTTGAATGTGTGTTGGTCACACCCTCACGACCACTGTCTTGAGTTTCTCGACCCTGCCCTGCAGATGCCCCGGATCAAAGCCTCTGCTGCACCCAGGCCAGGCGGGCACAGCCCCCGGGGTCCTTCTGGCGACTGGGCCGCCTCCTGTCTCCACCACCCGCTCTGCCCACGGCAGCCTCACCTTGAGGTACTGCCCCAAGCTGCCCCGCTCGTTCTTTGCCTGCTTCCTCTTGCGCACCACCCGCTCGCAGATGCCAGGGTTCTGCTCCATCTGGGTGAAAAGGTCCTGCAGGGACTTCTGGGTGTAGCTCAGGGCCTGGCCCTCGTAATCCCGGGAGGAGATCCGCTCGCAGAAGGAGAAGATGAGCGGGTACTCGCTGTCGAATTCATCCAGGGTCTCCATCCTGCACGCCCTCAGCCAGAAGCAGCAGGGAAGAAAGTCAGGCACAGGAGTCAGAATTCTGCCCCCCAATCCATGGGAAGGGAGGAAAGGTTACCTCTGAGCAGGTTTAGAGTGCAGCGCCCTCAAAATGCAAAAACCAGGATGCGGGGCTGGGGGTGGGGGTAGAGCATTACAACGAGTGCCTTTGCTGGGGTTTTGAGACCCGAAAATGGGCGGAAGTCCTACAGGCGGGGGGGGGCAACATTTGTCTCTCCAGATGTAAAACTACAACGCCCAGCATGCTCCCTAGGGATATTGGGAGTTATAGTTCAGCCCCCCGGGGAAAGCTCCGCAGCCGGCCCTTGGGAGGCCCTAAACGGCCTCCTGCCGCAGGCCGCAGCTGGGCTGAACCGGGGCTCGCCATCGGCTGCCGAACTGCCGCCCGCAGCATTCCTCCCCGCGGGCCCGCCGGCCGGGACCGAGGGCCGGGGCGCCGTCTCCCGCCCCGGCGCGCTAGGGGGCCGTCCTGCACGCGCTCCGACGCGGCGCCGTGCGGCCTGGCCGGGGAGGGGCGTTGCCGCGGGCGAGGGGCGTGGCTTGCCTTTCCCCAAGAGAACTGGCTCAGCTGGTGCCCGGTGGGTGCGCGGCGCTGCTTGTCTTCGGTCTGCGCCGCCGCCGCCGCCCGCCGCGGCATCCCGTCGGGCTGCTGCATTGTGACACATCGGGGGCTGGGGGGGGGGAGGGAGGGGCGCTCTGCTCTGCTCTGCTCTCCCTGCGGTCCTCAGGACGGAGGGGAAGGGGAGAGCGGCGTCTGCTGCCCCCTGCGCGCATCCCGTCGCCGGGTTTGGAAGAACCGGGCTACTGCCCAGGGTTTTGCCCCCTCGAGGCCGGAGCGGCCCGGTGGATCTGGAGGGAAGCGGGCGGCACGCCCGGGCCTCCGCACGGTGAAGAGGAGGCCGGACGTCCGCAGCGGGTCGCACAGCCAAGACAAGGGCCGAGCGGAGGCAAAGGAAGCCGCGCCTCTTTTTTCGTGCGCCTTGCTTCGACCGGTTGCCATCTTGACTTTTTTGACCGCCACCTCCCTCCCCCCGCCGCCCCTCCGCTGGCCCATCAACTAACCAAGCAGGCTAGGAGCATAGGACCGGTGAAGCCACAGGAAGCCTAAGTTTTACCTGCTGTTTCAACGCACAAACGCTGCCAGCGGGATCCAGGTGAACCCCTTTTAGTTAGCAGGCTCCCTGCCCGGTGGGCATGCTGTTTCTGCACCAGATGCACTTGGAAGGACTTGGGCATTTCAGCCCTCGCTTAAGGAATAGTCCTCATGTCCCCTGCAGGCAATACGAGCGCTGGCTGTCGATGGGAGTCACTCCACTAACGAACCTTGGAACCTCTCAGCCCGGCTCCAGCAATGCCTTCCATCACCCCGCAGCGGGGTGAGTTGCTTTGCAGATATTCCTCAACCAGGGATTTAGGTCCAACGGGTTGGCATTTGCAGCGTTTTGGAGCCTCCGCAGCATTGCACAAAGCAGCAAAACCCTCCAACTGGGCAATACGCCAAGGATGGCGCTGTCGGAGAAGAAAACCCCCTTTCCCGGGTGGCTGTTCCTCCCCAAGAACACCCACTTGTTGGTGTGCTCAGGAGCACCTGCTCAATACTGGCTGCACTCAACTCCCAGCCGTTAAGTGAGGCACCAGGCCGGGCGGTCTCTCGAGCCCATCTCTGCCAGGTGACCTCGCCCAGGGCCTAAGGGATGAACTGGGGAGGCCACTGCTGGGAATCCACTAATGCCACCGGGTCACGCCCCACAGACACGCCCCTCGGCTGCCCTTGTCATTCAGATGGGATTCCTCTGCTTCCCTTTGTTTTGGGGAACCTAATACAGCATGCAGCATCATCAGGAGGTGCCCCTATTTTGACTTGTAACCCTCCCACTTATGCCCACAGCTGAACCAGCCTTTGCAATTGAAGCTGCAGCCCTGGACCACCACCCTGGGGCCCCACCCTTGTGGAGCCTCCCCAGAGTCTTGAGACCCTCACCCCTTGCAGACCACAGAGCCAAAACTGTTTTCAAATAATTTATTAGGAATTTAAAACAGAAAATCTGGAAAAAAAGGGGGTTACAGGTATGGTGAGAACAAACATTGACATATAATAAAACTGGCTTAATAAAAAAACACAGCTTTATTTTCTTTTTAAAAAGAAGGTTGGCATAGAAGTAGCCCAGCATGTGTGCCAAGGGGGAGGTACAAGAGTGCCACTCTACGGTCAGCCCCCCCCCCCCCAGCAGTAGAACAAAACAGCCCCTTCAATCAGTCTCCCCCAACCTGGAGCTCCCCCTGCTGGCGGGAACGAGAGGCGCTGCGCTCTGTCCTCTCCAGAGGCCCCAGTTCGTGGGGAGGCTGTGAGAGATTGTGGCTTTTATTTCTTTTTTAGAAAAAAAAAACCAGACAAACATACTCATCTGAGTAACAAAAATTATTGCTTTGTGTTTCCAGTATTTATTAGCTGAGTTTCCCTCTCTTCTTCTGCCACCAAGAAAACTCTCCCAATATTTTCACGTTGCTCAAGGGGGGAATTGTGCCGTGAGAGTCCAAGGGAAAGACTGCGGGAAAGGAGAAAGGGGGAGGAAGGAGGGGAGGGATCTGTAGGGGTGAGAAGCAGCCATCATGGGGCAGGGGGGAGGCAGTGTGCACCATCCACAGAATCAAGCAAAAAAGGCTTTCCTTGGGATTTAGGCAGATAGTGGCAAAACCCAGCAAGTTAAAAACTTGAATTAAAAATAACTTCTGGCAGGCAGAAAACTAGCATGCAAGGAATAAGACTCACGTGCACCTGACATTTTCTCCATGGAGGGAGAGTGGAAGGGGACACTTAAACACAGGTGCTTCTTTTCCTCTGCCACATCAGTCTGAAACGGGAAAACTCGGAAAAGCTTGTTTGGCTCTGCTAATTGCATACTCCAATCCTCTCCCCCTGCTCTCCCGCCCTTCTGCCATTGGAAGCAATCCTATCTGGCCCTAAACATGGCATGGCTGAGGCCATGGCATCACCAGCTCAACCTGAAGGAAAATTTTGCTCAGGATAGACTTGACCGCTACCGTCAACTGTCCTTTTGCCAGGAAACAGACGGGCATATTCGCCACATTCACATTTTGCCTCCCCACAACACTGGGTGCTCAACTGCCTTTGCCAGCCCGGCCTTTGCGTGCCCTAGGGCTGCAACGTGCAGAATCCCTTGCCCGCATGGCCAGCGTGGCCATCACATCTGGAAAGTCCTGGGTAGGAAGAACAGCCTCCATAATGCAGTACCCAGAGCTGGCGACCTGGAGAAACTGGCCACCATCTGGACAGACATTGGGGCCAAGCAAGTGACAGGAGTGGGGTGACCCCTCTTGTGGCACCCAGGCAAAATCTATTTATCCATTTAATTTTTGTACCAGTGCAATTGTAAGGCTCTTGGCAGAATACAAGACCATCTCATTTGGGTTCTAAATGGAGCCTCACGGGAGACCCTGGTACTGTTCCCCAAAACAGGAGCCCCCCGAGGGCTACCGAGGACAGCCCTGTTCCCCCTGCCCATGGGCAAAGGGTGCAAAGCAAATGCAGCCGAAGAGAGGGCTTCTCTGGGGGCAGCAGCCTGAAATGACATGGGGGGAGGGCAGGGGGCAAGCAGGAAGGAGAGGTTCGTCTCAGGAATCATAGGAAGCAAAGGGCTGGAGCGGGAAGGGTGGGAGAAAATAAAAATAAGCACGGGTATCTTTTCTGGAATGCGCAGGCCACTGTTCCCTCCAGGTGCTGGAAACCGGTTTCCTGATATGGTCAAGCTCAAATACCTGGTATTGTTTTTGCACCTCAATTGCACGTGGTTGGAGAAAAAAAAATGCACACACAAAAAAACCCGTGCACATGGGATCAGGAAACTGGGCTTGCCTCTCCCTCCCAGATCCCAGGGAAGGTCTCGATCTCCTCCACTTCCTCGCCTCCTTCGCGGGAAATGGAGCAGGTGCCCACCCCTAAGAACCTCTCGACCACTCGCAGGCCACGACCCCCTTGGCAGAAAGTGGCAAATATTGAGAGAGTTGCACATGGTTCCAAGCCGCAACGGAGACAAGCTGAGCGGCCAAAGCGCTCCGTAGGCTCAGGCCGCACGAGGGTGACGTCTGCCAGTTCATCTTGCTCAGCAAAACAGGCCCTGCTGGTTACATGGCTCCCCCCCAGCCCCCTCCCCACCCTGTCTCTCTCCCATGTCGCCTTCCTCCCCTGCCCTGCCCTCCCGCCCTGCCCTGCCCTGCCCTGCCCTGCCCACCCCCCCGACATCTCGTCAGAAGTCGTAAAAGCTTACAGCAAAAGGTATAAAAAAGAAAGGAGGTTTGTCGTGGTCCAAACAGAGAATATTGCTCACATTGGTGGCTTCAAAGCCGAAAGAAAGAAAGAAAGAAAGAAAGAAAGAAAGAAAGAAAGAAAGAAAGAAAGAAAGAAAAAGAGATAGACAGATCAACAATCCAAGGTTCCTCTGTTGTGAAGACAAGGCCAAAGAGTGCCTTGCACAATTTACATATGATACAGAAAGATCGAGGGAAAAATACAGTAATAATAAATTCATAGTAGCCTAAAATCTAAAAACCAGGGAGAAAAAAAACCAGAAATAAGGAATAGTGTTTTTTCTCACTTAGCAAAATATACAGTTTGTATTTGTTCCACAGCAACGCCCCAAGTGTTCACATCCTGTTAATTCTGTACGTCTCAAAAGCCTCACATTGACAGAAAAAAACATTCCTTTTTTTAAAAAGAGAGACAGATAAACTATTAAATGCATCAGCCTCTCAGCTCTCTCTTCCCTTAGGAAATTGCTTTAGTTGTATATCAACTGGTCCTTTAAAAAGACTTTGTTCTTTTGTGACCGAGTCCATACCTTTCCCCATCCCAAAATATATATATATATATTTATATATATCTAAAACAAACAAAAGATTTCAAAGCCAAATAAAAATATTCCTTGATAAAAGCTACCTACACACAATCACCAAAAAAAATAAAATAAAACAAACGGTTCTTCTAGCAGCTCCGCAAAAGAGCAAAAGAACCACAATGAAAATGAGAGTGCTGATCTCGGCCCTCCGACCCCCCCAAATTAAAAAATAAAAACTAAGAGGCTAACAAAATAAATAAAAGAAGAAGCAGTGGGTCAGCGGTTTGGGGAGAAGTGTAAACGGTCTGTGGTTAGTAACAGGAGGAGACCGAGCTCTCCTCGCGTCCCAATCCAGTGCTTTCTGGCCAGCGGGGGAGAGGGGGGCTGGCCGGAGCCCACTAACAGCCACACGTGTGCAGTTTTTGAACAAAAATGAAATCTTGGCTCATCCCTCCGGGTCTGCTGACTCCTCCAGCTCGCTCTCCTGGGTGCGCTCACTGGGGAATCTGTGGGAAGCAAAGAGCACAGCAGCCCCAGTGACCGTCCGGGAAGGCTGTCTGATTTGCGATTCTCGCGCTTGGCAGGCCAAGGGGGCAGCACGCCCCTCCCCAAAGGGCTGGCACTCACCTGCGTAGACCCACCCTTACTCAGGGGAGGCCGTCTGCTTCTCCAGTCTGGAAGCCCTTAGATGGTTGGATTTACTATCCCCAGGACCCCCAGCCAGCACTCCCTTGGCAGATTCGGGAGGAGGTCAAACGACTTCCCAACTATGGATGAGTATCACACCCCAGCCCTATGCCCACGACGTGCTTCACCCAGCACATCAGATCTCGCTGATCTATCGGCTGGACTAAGAGGTCCCCACACTATGACTGACTGGGAGGAGTTACTTTACCTTTGTGAGTGACCGATTCTTTCGGGGTTAAATTTAAACCTCTTGTTTTAGTACAGTGTTTCTCAACCTCAGCAACTTTAAGACGTGTGGACTTCAGCTCCCAGAATTCCACAGCCTGCCATGCTGAGGTTGAGAAACTACCTTCCTTCCACTGCCCCAGTTAAGCATGCTGTGGAACAGAGCCCGTCACACTGGCCGCGATTCAGCCGCACCTGCACAGTGGGACAACTGTGGCCTCCTGCTCTGTTCATGCCAGGAAAGGATGCTTCCCCTTGACTGCAGCCACACAGCAGGATTAACCTGGTTGCTGAATTAACCTATTCTCTGAGCTCCCATAAGAGGCTTACTTACTAGCTAAGGCTTGTATGTGGCTCTGGCCCCCAAAAGACTCCAAGCAGCTGAGTGGGTTGAGCAGATGCCACCACCGGGACTTCATTTGACTGGTTAAGGAGGTGGGCAAGTCCAGCCAGTGCTCGCTTTGGGCCATTTGGACCAACTCCTCTACTTGTCAAGGTTTTTCAAATTCCAAAGCAAGTAGAAGAAACGAAATATAATTCATTATAAAACCAGCAGAATCCTAAGATATTAAAAACTGAATACCTACCCAATCCACTGAAAAAGCAGAATACATCCAATTGCCAATGCATTCCTAGACTCTGTTTAGACTTGCTTTAACAAGGATTTGGCAGCCTTGCGGTGTGTCAGATTTGACACGTTTCAGATGTTCCGTATGTGGGAAAGCCCTGCCTGAAGCTTGAAGACAGAGGGGGGCATCTACACAATGTTCTGCCCCAGATGAGACCTCCCAGTGAAGGGAGAAAGTCTTCCAGGGCAGGCCTAGGAGTTCCTCCTAACTGAAGTCAACTGAGGCTTTTCTCCTCCTCTCCCCTGGAGACCCCGCTCACCTTCTGTTTTCTTGGTCCTCAGCTTCAGTGGTAGCCGTTGGTAAATGCCGTTGCAATCAAAGGCCCCTGCAAAAAATTGCATGCTCCACTGGGATCCTCGACGATTCGCAAAGGATCTGCAGCATCAGGCAAAGCTAAGCAAGTTCCCAGAATGTTGGGAGGGGCAGCAGAGGTGCCCAGGCCGGCCCCCTCCCTGGCTGGCATGGGCTCCCTCTCCGAGAGCCCCTCCTACTTCTGCTAATGGTCGGTTTGGGCCAGGCAGGGGTGGCCGGGGAGGCTCAGCAGGTTCTCACAGCTGAAGAGGAGAGACTCTCAAGAGAGGGGACTCCTTTGAGCAGAAGAGGTGCAATTACGCCACAACAGCCTTAATGGCTCAGAAGAAACCTGCCCCCTTCAGCAAACAAGGATCAATCAGATCTACCTACAACCTCATGCTGCAAGAGTCGCTGCTGGTCATCCCCAGCCCCTGCCCTGATCCGAAAAAAGACCCCCCTCCTGCAACCAGGAGCAGACGGGGACACTTCTCTCCACTGGTGCTCGCCCCTCTCCCTCAGGCGTGCCAGTCGCTGCCAGCCCGTGGGGCCCCATAGTGCACTCACCCCTAGGCTGTGGCCAAAGCCGGTGCTCGGGGCGGGACTCGCCGCGCTGATGTAGCTGCTGACCCCCGAATCCTGGTTGGCTGCTCCATACAGCTCGGCCATTGGCCCAGGGCTGGTGGTGCCCAGGAAGCCGCCGGTGCGGCTGGGGGCGGAGCCTACCGGGGGAAGCAACACTGGCCAGTCGGGATGCCACAATGGCACCCTGCCCCCCCCCACCCCGGCCCCACGTAAAAGGTCCCCAGAGACCTCTGGGAAGGGACGCGGCAGTTACCTGTCCCTCGCACCACAGCCGCTGCGGCCGCCGCTGCCGCCATTGGTCCATAAGCAGTGAGGGGTATGGCTGCAAGAGAAGCAGGCAGAGTCAGGGATGCCCAGTGATGCCAGCTGATGCCCACTGCAGACACGCACCTGCATGGGCAGTTATGGTGCGCCACAAAGAAACTAACCAAGTTCGTGGTGGGTTGGCCACTGGGCCAAGTATGTAATGCAAAACCAGCTTCCTAGAAGGAGCCAGCTGAGTGTGCCACCCGGGCCCTTGGCCACCGCCTCCCATTTCCCAAAGGCCGGTGCAGAGCCACACTCTGGTTTCCCAGTAAGCCACCAGTTTGAAACAGCACATGCAAGAGAGAGACAGAGGGGGATGACAGTGACGTGAAAGGGAGCGAAGAACAGGCCTCCACGCCCGTGGCCCCAGCGCCAAACAGGCAACCTGTGCAAACCCCAGGCCAGCAGGGCTGTGCAGAACGGTTGCACCGCCCTGTCCTACAGCTGCCCGGATAAGCCCTGTTGGTTTGCGCTAGCGGGACGCTCCACTTATGCTGGCCACGGGCAGCCTGCTGTAGCTGCCCAGACCCTCCTGAGCCTCCAGCGCTGCCCTGAGGTTGGCCCCTGGCGAGGGCTGGAGGGAGAGAACCTCAGGCCCAAGAACCCCAGGAGCTCCTGCCCACTCCACGTCTCTGTGTTAAAAAGGCTGCTTTCTCTCTTTTCCCTTTTTGCCTTTCCTTCTGGAAGTGGGAATGAAAGCCAGGCGCGAGATCTGTTGGGGGGGGGAGATGCTCCTATCCATCCTATCGACATCCTGGACCTGAGCAAGCAGACACACCTTGTGGCCCAAACCTGGCTCACCTGAAGCAACCAAATGGCTTTGAAGATACAATGTAAATTTATTAAGCATGTGAACAGCTCAAGGAGATCTTTGGCAACCTGAAGAACAACTCATGCCTTCCAACTTCATTTGAGGTTGCAAAGTCCCACCCGCACCTCTGGAACGTTTCCCCAAAGAAATGCTCAACCAGCCGACAGGCTCCACTGAAGCTCCCTCCCCCTAAAGCTCCCATTCCTGTTCGCGCCGTTCACATGGACGGTTTCTTAACCGAATGGTCTCCGGAGAGGGGAATGGGAGGAGCCAGTTTTGTTGGCAAAACCACACTGAGTCTAGCCATGATTTGACAGGTGGACTTTGGGGGTGGGAGAAAGAAGGAAGGCCCAACGCTCGGGAACAAGGTTCCAGTCCATCTCTCGGTGAGAGCCCCTGCTGGCATCCACGGACTGACGCCGCAGCAGCAGTGATGGTTTAAGAAAGGCTGTCCTCTTCCCCCACCCCACCACCTTGCAGTCCAAAGCTCAGAGGCATGCGAAGGAGGCCTCAAAGGGAGGAGAAGCTGCAAAGAATGGGGTGGTGCCCTGGAGGCAGGTGGTCTATTAGCTTAGAAACAGGAAGAGGCCCACTGGCACAAGCACACTGCACAGCCACCTTTACGAAGCCTTGAGGAAATGGCAACTGCAAGAAGGAACTTCAAAAGCAACTGCTAGGCCAGAGGAAGGGAGGGAGGGAGGGAGGGAGGAAAGGTTTAAGCCTTAAGTGGTCCTTGACCTCAGTGCCTGGGCTCAGCACCTTGTTGGCATAGGCTAGTTTACTTTATTGTTTATTGATTAGTCAAACAACCACCTCAAATAATACTGGCCAAGGCAGGAAGCAGTAAAGTTCTTTCACACCATCCTGACTTCAGGAAATCTGAGGGGTGCCATACTCTTTCCCCTGTGCTTAGATCAATGTTCCAGTTACACAGAAGGCAAATCTGCACAGCAGTTACACCCCATCAGTGTGAGGACTGCCTCACTCATGGAATATGTAACTCACATTCCAACCAATCTCCTAAAACTATTTTGATAACTATTCTTTTACATAATTGGGGCCTCTGTTTGAGGCAGGGGGCAACAGGCATCAAAGTTTCAGCCCAATCCATTTCACTTATGGGATCTAGCTGGTGAATCAGACTGGGAGTTTTCTTTTATCAGCATGGATCTGATGTTGACTGGAATTGGATTCTCCCACAAGACAGCTGTGGGGCTGGCTCGAAGAGGGCCAAAGAGAAGATGGTGTGGAGTGGGTCTCAGTCCCCGATTTCTGCTCCACTCAAGAATTGGTGGGCAGCAAATCACCGGTTCTTATTTAGCAGCAACAAAAATACACGTGGCAACCTGAGCATATTCACTGATTTTGAAATCTGGCCTCACAACGGCTTTCCAAAACCTCCTATTTTCCTCACAGAAGTAAGGTGCGTACCTCATGCTTCTCTTCTAAACAGAACAGATATTATGCAGTAGTGTTTACATTCTGTTCTAATGCTCAATGCTACTTTTACATCATTATATAAATGGCTTGTCCCTGGCTTGTTTAAGTTCCACAAGCAGAAGAAAAACTGGATATAAACATACACAATTGGAAGTCAAACAAAATTCCTGCTCCCAATTCCAGTGTGCTGGAGATGGCAGATGCCACTTAATGAAGAGGCCACTTGGAAAACAGATGCACTATGGTTTATGTGCTGCTGAGGATGCACCCAGTCCTGCACGCTGGCCCTCTGTGGGTCTCTTGCTTAGGGGTGCTTTAGGATTTCTGAAGTTCTCCTAGCAATTGCCTTCAAATGGTTTTCTGTCTCTTTGTCTGGGCAGCAGCTAGAGAGAGTCACTGGCAAAAGACACAGAATCCTGAAACCTCCTCTGGACAAGTCAGCTGTTGAACCTCAGGAGAAACTGGCAGAAATGATCTGACATATTCCTGACACCCGCTAAATGCTGTGCTGCCACCTGGGATCAGCCTTCCCTCAATGCCACGGGGTCCTATAGGTATTTCTAGAAAGTACCAAACAGGGCTTTGGAAGAGCGCCTGTCTGTTCAGCAGAGAAACAGACAGACAGAAGAAGCAGAAGTGAGAGAAAAACTCCTGGAGGAGATAGCGGATTTACTATTTTGCCTTCCAGCCAACGGATGTTTCATGACTGGCCAGGAGCTTAGCCTGGACATGAAATTCCAAACTGGGCCTGCTACCCAGAAAGGTGAGGGAACCTAACTGTGGAGAACATGTTGTCTGAATGCCTTCTGACCCTCTTCAAATTTCAGGTTGGATAGGCCACCAATCAGGCCCAGCTTTGATAAAAGATTCTTCCTTTATCCAACTGCAAGGAACTCACCTTTTGTGGAATTTTTCATCAGTGATCCAGCCTGGTCTGCAAGGGATGAAATGAAAGGCACGCTACCAGGCCCCTGCTGAAGTCTGTTGCTCTGGGATTCCATGACCTAATTCTCAGCAAACTGTGTTAAATTGACGGTCCCTTTTGCAGATGAGGGAGAGTCAGCCTTTTAATACAGTTGCTTAGCAAAAGCTTCTCAAGACCTTTACTTAACAGGGTTCTGGGTATCTATTCAGGTGATCACGCTTGCTGTAGATGTGACAGGGCTGTAAAACCAGAAAGAGCGTGGAGACGTGGCAAAGAGACCTCTTGCTCCAGGAACACGGGCTCAGGGTCATCCCGTCAAGCCTGAGTGGCAGCGTTTTAGGACAGAATAAGAAACTCCCTCTTCACAGTCTGCAGGGTGAACTTCTGGCATCTGCTGCCCCAGGATGCAAGAGAGTCCTGAGCTCAGATGACTCAGAAAGGAGAAAACGTTTTCCTTTCAAGGCCAGTTGCTAAGGAAGAAGTGACAAAGAAAAGGTCGCCACTGTATCTTGGGTTCTCACTACCCGATGTTTGGGCTGGATCTCACACAGGCAGTTTTGAAAATAAACTCCAGCAGAGCACTTGAGACGCAGCCCATGAAATACGTGCCTGCGGATGAGGGCAGCGCAGCCGTTTCTAACGTGGAGCTTTGTGCAACCTCCGAAATGCTGGTTGAGTGCAAAGTGGGCAGTCTGAGCCTGCTGCTAAGTGTTTGGAGCTCAGAACAGCGGGGAAGACAGGGCTGTTCCAAGCTCAAAACACCTTCAGAATACTCAAAACAGACTGTCTTGCACTCAAAGCACGAAGTTGTGTGAAGTTTCACCTTCAAAATGGTTCAGAACAAAAAGTTTGGCACAATCCTCTGATTGAGAAGTCGGATAACCAGGGACCTTCCAGATATTTTGGGGCCGCAATTCCCAGAATTCCTAGCCACATCTGACGAACAGGCTTGATAAAGAAGCCTACGCCTTTTCTTCAAGTGCGTTAGTTGGAAACGGTGCTACCAGGCTTCTGATTTTTTGCCACCAGGCTAATCTGGCTCCCCTGCAGCAGCCACATCTGGAAAGTCAGCGTCCTTTCCTGACCCATTTGCTTGCCAAGGGCTTCCGGGGTGAGGCTCTCTTCAGCTGCTCCCATATGCAGAGCCATGGGCTCTGCCACTGGAAGGGCAGCCCACCTGGCAACACAGTCACCCGATGGCGCAGTCGGCAGTCACTCATCAGTGGTTCCGATAGAGGGCCGAGCACAGGAAGCAGCGGATGGGTCTGGCATGGAGAACTTGGGTTCTTCCTTGTAGTCAAGGGTGCGATAACGCCTGTTCCCCCTAAGTCAGAAGCCACTGTAGGTGGGCAGGAAACGTCCAGGCGGGCCTCCATCCCTCTCTACTGGCCGCTTCTCGATTCCCCAGAGCCCCATCCCGACACAAAAGCCAGAGCAAACGAGATCAGCACATGCCAGCCTGCCAGGAGCACCCAAAGCCACAAGGCAGTGAGACCACAACCGCCCACCTTCCCTTCCCTTCCCGCTGCTGCAAGGAGGAAACCGGAGGGACTGACCTGTGAGCTCGGGGAGGACAGGGGCGCTCGGGAGAGGGGTCCGCTCTACCCGGAACTCTAAAAAGGAAAGGCAAGACAACTTAGGATGCTCCGTCAGCCTGCCCTGAGACAGAGGAGCCACTAGAGGTGGGGGGGGAGGAGCAGGAAGAAAGGCAAAGGCAAACACAGGAAATGTCGGCGGGTCCCACAGGAAATGGGAACGCGCAGAGAGACTGCCTGCCCTGAAAGCAGCTGGAGAAAGGACCCCCATTGGCAGCATCCAAGGTGGCACTGCTAAAGGATCAGGTGTCCCCATCGGCTGTGGCTCCACCGGTGGAAGGGGAACCTAGAGGGCACACCCCACCAGCTCCTTGTGATGCTCAGTGCAAGTGACAACTACTGGTCTGTTAATGCGCTCCTATATCAAAGTAATTTAAGGCTGGGAGAGGCAGGATATGGATTTCCTTCAAAGAGAAATTAATATGCAAACCAGAACATCATTCTCCTTTGGCTTCTCTTTGTCTGCACCCCAAAATGCAGACATTAGAGACATGCCCTGACCTTTCAAGATATGCATGCAAAAATGCACACTTGAGAGAAAATGGCAGGCAAAAGGATGCACATAAGGCTCCTCACAATCTGCCGTTTATTCAGAAGGTTTGGGACCTGCCAGGCTTTTCAAGTTTGGTTAAAATGCTCGCAAGGTATTCTGTTTTCGGAAAGGCAGTGACTCTGGGAAAAGATGCTTCTCAGTTGGGTATAAGCAGCCATAGGAGGGCAGGAGAAACTCAGAAACAGAGGCTTTTTTGAACAAGTCTGAAGGCAGCAATCAAGTAAAGGACAGCCACCATCGAATTATTGCTTTAGTAATTCTTGCAGCAAGCAGGGGATTGAATTAGAACAGTGTTTCTCAACCTCAGCGACTTTAAACTGTCTGGACTTCAACTCCCAGAATTCCCCAGCCAGCATTGCTAGCTGGGGAATTCTGGGAGCTGAAGTCCAGACAGCTTAAAGTTGCTGAGGTTGAGAAAAACTAAACCAGTTGACCCCGAGAGACATTCCAACTCTAGGACTCTGTGAATTCAACCTGAACCTGAAAAAAAGAAAAATACAGCTCTTTTCCTATTTCACCTCAGCTTTTGGGGATGCATTTCATATCCCTCACTGAGGGAAGAAGGACAATTTGCAAAGAATGGGTGAAATGTCTGACCGTCAGAGGATGCCATGCAGCAAGAATCCACCCTTGGAACAACAAAAACAACACAAAATTAGAGGAAGGAGGACATACCGGGAAACTGATAGGTATATCCAGGTGCAATGCTGGTGTAGCTCCGGCTTGTGTAGGTGGCTGCCTGGAAACCTGGGTAACCTATTCTCAGAGAGAAAAGAAGATCAGAAGGCCCCTCCTCCCCACCAGGGAATTCTACATCCTCAAGGTAAGAAGGGAGGCGTGCATCCAATTTTAATCTGGGGGCACAGAAGATGGTGCGTGCGGTCCTTTCTCTGCAATGTGCCTGCAGTTCTCTGGCTCCTCCAGAAGAGGGCAGTGCATGAGGACAAGCCGCTTCCCCGCCCTTACCCAACATGCCGATGCCAAGCATGAAGGCGTCCATCCCGTAAGGCATAACCCGGGACCGTCCCCTTGCAGAGCCAGTGGGTGACATCACTTCCTTTGGCTGAGCTTTTTTACATTCCACCTGGTGCCAGACAAAACAGGAGGTCAGACTAAGACAATCCTATAAAACGGGGGTACCATATTTGATTGTTCCTGTAAGGCACTCCCCTGAACTTTGCTTCTGGACAACCAAATGTACCAATAAATAAACAGTGGCCTCCTTGCAATAAAACTTGCAAAATCCTCCCCTAATTATTTCACATTCTTCTATTAATAATAACGATTTATTGTTATACATAACTCATGATTATTATGCATAACACACGACTCTTGGTGGTTTACAAATTGTTAAAATTGTTAAAAACATGGAACACTACAAAAACAACACAAATCAAAAGAGGGCAGACAAAACAAACCCAGATGGGAACAAGGAAAAGAAAGAAAGGGGCATCAAACGTCTTTGCCAAAGGCCTGGGCAAAGAGCTACATCTTCAGGGCCTTCGAAATGCCAGCAGGGTGGGGGCCATTTGAATCTCGGGAGGAACCTCATTCCAGAGGGCAGGCAATGCTACTGAGAAGGTGCACTTCCAGGTCCCAGTAGGTGGTATTGCTTAACTGGTGGAACCTGGAGCATGCCAACCCTCCCAGATCGAACCAGCTAGGCAGATACTATGGGAGACAAGCATTTAGAAAGAAAACATTTTAGCCCCGCCATTCCCCTGTGGCCTTTGCCTCAGATGTGCTGCAGGTTAGGGGACATACGACTCTTGCACAGGATTCTTTCTCCGGGCAAGCAGGTGAAGCAATAACAGTGACCACTTTTCTGGTCACTGATTTGTGTTTTCATTTGCTGGTGCTTAATCTTTTCCAGGGGAGGGGTCTTTTAAGATGCAAGCTACCTTGAGTGCTCAGTTGGGAAAGAAGGGCAGCATAAAATTCAATAAATATGCCCAGCTAGCAGCAGCACGTAGCCAACCTTGGCTGATCTCAGAAAAGCTAAGAAGGGCAGGATTTAGTTAGAATCTGGATAGGAGACCACTAGAAAATTCCAGGACTATGTGCTAGACTAGGAAATTGAAAACGTGTCCCAGAAGAAGGCAACGGCAAACCATTTTCATGCGGCTGCCAAGAAATCAGCACGGATACCACCAAGTAGTCACCGAGGGGACTTTTCAGCCCCTGGCTGACCCTCTCTGAGCTTGCAAGGTAAGCATGGCTGGGCTAGAAGCTGAGAAATATTGTTCAATGACCCTGAGAAGGGGGCAAAAAACATTTCTGAATTTTTGCTGAGAAAACTGCATGGATGTGTCCACAGAATTACAGAAGTTGCACTCAGTTTGAAGGCGGCTTTACTTTAAATAAATACTAGGGTAAAGGTAAAGGTTTCCCTCGACGTAAAGTCCAGTCGTGTCCGACTCTCGGGGGCGGTGCTCATCTCCGTTTCTAAGCCTTGGAGCCGGCATTGTCATAGACACTTCCGGGTCATGTGGTCATGACGACTCGGAACGCCGTTACCTTCCCGCCGAAGCGGTACCTATTGATCTACTCACATTGGCATGTTTTCGAACTGCTAGGTGAGCAGGAGCTGGGACGAGCAACGGGAGCTCACCCCGCTGCGCGGTTTCGAACCGTCGACCTTCTGATCGGCAGCTCAGCGGTTTAACCCGCAGCGCCACCCAATAAATACTAGTTTAAATAATTTAAAATAATAAACTAACACAAGATGAAGCTTCCATTTTAAGACAGATTTTCCAGACGTACAGACCAACTCCCAGAATTCCTCAACCAGCACAACTGTTGCTAAGAATTCTGGGTTCCACACATCTGGAGAACGTCCGATTGGATACGGCTGATTTCAAGGAAGCGGCATGCAGAAGAATCTCCTTGCGCCTGTTGTAACTCACTGTGTCTCTGACTGGGATCCCGTTCTGTTAGGCTAAACTTGGCCAAACTCGCCAGTAAGATGGCAAAACCACCGGGGAGGGCCACGGGCCAACTTGCAAAGGCCATGGCTGTCTGACCCTCATGCCCAATGGGAAGAAAGACTCGGCAGCAAGTGGCACCATCCCACCGACTCAAACCCACGGCCACCCTAGCAGACTTTCCTCGTCCTGACCATTTTGTTGTTGATCTCGTGAAAGTGGATCTCGCAGACCTTCTCCACGATATCTTCACTTTCAAAGGTGACAAATCCAAACCCTGAAAGAGAAGAAGAAACTCAGCCATGTCAAGAGGCCCCAGGTGGCTCCCCGGGCCTCCAGCTCAAATCTACCATGAGATTAAAATAGCAACCAGGCTGGCCCGCTTCGAAACCAGACTGCTCCTCTGTTAAAAAAAAAAAAACAGCTAAACCCTGCATGTAAAACCTAGAATGTCAACAGGAGTTTTATCCCACTCAGCGAGGAATCTCTGTGTTTTTGACCCAGAGGAGTGGCCAACCTGAAGCAGGACTGCCCCAGCAGAGGCAAATGCCATTTCTGCAAGATGTAGACAAGCTCTGAATGGAAGAGAGGTGAGGAACATGGACATCAGCAGCTTTCTCTCCCCTGCCTACTCTTCCTAGCTCTTGCGACCCACCCCTGTCATTTTAAAGACTCCCCCCTGCAGAAGAGAGGTACAGGGACATCAGAGCTTGCAATCAGGAGATACCACACTGTTTCAGCCCTGTTGGGCCATGGCCACCCCCCCCCCACCAGCTGAAGCTTCCTTCCTGCAGCTTCTCTGTTGGCAAGACAGAGTAGGTCTGGTCAGCGTTTCACAGCAGGCCTCAGCCCCCCCCACCCCCCGTTACTATGGCAAAGCTAAGTTACTTTCAAAAATCCTGGCAGCAAATACCCCCAGCAGCTCAGATTTCCTTAAGCCCCGGTGGATGGCAGCCAAGAAGCAAGGCACCAATGAAAGGGATGAGGATCCCAGGAAGGGGAGCAGAGCACAGAAGCCCAGAAAGTGGGCCAAGGGGGTCACCACACAGGGGGAACCAGAGCTCAGAGTGCCACGGGGGAGACTGGATGGTGGAGAGCGGGTGGCAGAATCTGACCTGAGATAGAGACAGGCCTGCTCCAGTTACCTATTTATTTGTTCAATTTATATAATACTGTAATACTATAGTATTACATTATAGTGCCTATAATGGTAGATAATGTGCAGGGTCCAGGATAAAAGCAAAGAGAACATCTGCAGGCAGAGCTGCTATGAAAAGAAAAGGCCGCAACTTTGCTAGGGCAGCAAGACTTGGGAGGCTCGATGCAAGAGGGCGTGTCCGGATCAGGAAAATCCAGTGGTGTCTTAGATGAAGGCAGCTCTACAGTGTTTCAGATCTTCCAAATGTCAGGAGGGTGCAGACACCTCATAAGTCCTGTCAGTACACCCTAAAACTAGAGAAGGGAAGAAGTGAACAGGAGTTTGGCAAGGGAGTTCAGCGAGGAGAAGGAAGGAGGCAGAGGAGAGAGGAAGAGCCAAGAAGGGAGGCTGACTACTGACTAACAGCTGCTGTTGATTCTTTCCTAAGAGCTGCCCCAAGACTGGAGCATTGCTTGCTATTGACCTAGTTGAGGCAGCTTCAGTGGACATATAAGGAAGCAGCTGCCCAGAGCACCAGGTCACAGAGCAAATGAAAAAGGAAGGCTAAGAAAAGTTCAATGAGGGAAACCCATTTTTTGTTGTTGCTTGTTGTTGAACAGAAGACCATGGAGACAGAGAGACCTGCTCTTGTGACGTGCAGGGAATGTGCTATGTTTATTTTCCTCTCTGAAGACTGCAAGAGGTATATATGCTACAAGTGCAAGCCGGTTGCCCACCTGGAAGAGAAGGGGAAGTGGCTAGAAGCAAATGTGTCTACCTCCCAGATGAAGAATTCTTGGACTAGATGCAGGAAGCCCTTGTGGAGGCAAAATGGCACCAAGAAGCAAGTGCCAAGCCCACTGAGAAGAGCTCTTATTCTCCGGAGCTGCAGAAGAAACATCATGGCCTGCCAGTGATGATGTCTCTAAGCCCGTGGACAAAGAACAGCTGACACAAGATTCAGGGACCGAGTAAGAGGCCTCTAGAAGCTGTACAAAGGGAAGACTCCTTGCCTCTGCCCTGAAGAGGAGGAAGCAAGGGACTGAAGCAGCAGTCTGTCAGTGTGCTACCTTGGTTAGGTCATACATGCAGGATGGGACAGAAAGACACCCAAGACCTTTTAAGCCCACGGACAAATATCCTTTCCTACCCACCTCATAAGAAAAAAGACACAGCCAGAGATAACCATGAGGATACTGCAAGGGACCATGAATTGCTGGGCGTCCAGGAAGGAATTGCGGGTGTTTCCTTTATTCCTTCCTACCGAAGGATGTGGCCCAGGAAGGGAGAAAAGAATAGAGCCACTGGCTGTGCAGATGGTCCCAACCGTAAACAGCTCGGACCCTTTCATGATAGGACACGTTTCTGAGATCAGGGGCTCCTGGCAAGAGATTGACTTGGAAGAATATCTTTGAAAGGCACCTTGCAAACCTGAACCAGGGGCCAAAACCGAATCCTGTGTGGAGGCGAAGAGAGAGCGCAGAATATAATGCAGCAAAAGTGCTGGGAATGGACATGGGCAGAGATGCACGGGATGTGAAGGCTCCAGTGGGAAGCGCATTCAGGTTCTGTGACTCAAGGACTCCAATTCCAAATGCACAGAATATGGGGAGCAAGGACTAGAAGCTTTAATGCAGGAAGGTGAACAAGACTTAGGAGGCATCACTGAAGCAAAACTCAAGGGTGGAATGCAAGGACCGAAAAGTAAAACTCATTCAAAAGGGATAGAGCATATAAAAGAGAAGCATTATGAGTAAAGGAAGTGCATAGATGTACAGAGATCCAAACTTTCAGCATGGAAGTTCAGTCAAGAGCGTCTGGGTAAGAATACAAGGAAAGAGGAACAGATAATACAATTATGGGGATATGCTATTGACATGAAGACAAGTAGAAGATCTGGATCATGCCCTCCTGGACCAGATGACAGAACTTTCAGGAGAGGCACTGTAATAATGGGAGATTTCCAGTACTTACTTCTTCACTTGGAAAATAAGCTCAGCCAACTCTGCAAGATCCCCAAAATGCAACAAGCTTAGAGAAGTACTTGGAAGTGAATCCTTGGGTAGAAATCTTCAGATTAATGCCAGCATGGGAAGGTTGGGGACGTCTGAAAAATAAGAAACTGGAAGTGCAATTATACACCATTCCAATGAGAAGAAAAGGTGGGAAGGGACAGCTTTGGAAACTACTGAGGATGGATAAGGAGCTTTGGACTGATTTAATAGTTAAATGGGACTTGTATAAGAAATGGCAGATGGGTGAAATCGCCAAGGATGTGTATCTACAAGGAGCTGATAACTGCACAAAGACAGAAAGACTAAAATACAAAAGGAACTTAGGTTTGCACCACCACCACCACCACCACCCTTTTGGGGCCATGTCAGCAGTAAGAAAAAGGAATGGTTGGGCCATGCCTAGAAGAAGATGGTAAGATGGGGAGAGGGCAGAGCTCCTCAACTCCTGCTCCTCTTGGGTCTTCTCCCCAGAAGGGAAGTGTGTTCAGATGGACCACAACGCAACCGAAACAAGGAGGGAGTAGCAGCCCAGACAAAGTAGAAATAATCAGGGAGCCTTAAGTCTCCAAGACCAGCCCAACTACATCCAGGTGTTGTAAAGCAGGTTGTGGGTAGATGTCATTTGGAGCCCCGTTTTGTGATTTTTGAGAAAACGTGGAGGATGGGTGTAGTTCCAGAGGCAAATGTTGTTGTGCTCTTCAGGTTGTGTGGGGTGGGGTGGGGACTCAGATAACTACAGACTTGTCAGCCTGATGCTAACACTGGGCAAAACTCTGGAACTATGAAGCAGTGACGTGTGAGCACTTAGAAATGACAGCATTTCCTGACAGGAATCAGCATGGGCTGGGTTGACCAACCCACCTGGCCTCCTCCTTTGATCGTGTGACCACATTATTTGACCGTGGGAATGCAGTGGGCTTCGTGTGCCTTGACTTCAGCAAAGCATTCAACGAAGTCTCCCATGGGTTTCTAGTAGGGAAGATGACAAAATGTGGGCTGGCTATGCTACCATTACAGGGATACAGAGCTGGCCGAACAATTGTATCCAATGAGTGCTCATCACGGGCTCATCAAGTTGGAAATGTGTTGAGTGGTGTACTGCAGGGCTCCATGCTAGGTTCTGTACTGCTTGATGTCTTTATAAATGGCTTGGATGAGGGGTAAGAAAATATGATTAGACTCTGCAGATAACACAAAGATGGGAGGGATAGCAAACACTTTGAGGAGAGCATCAGAATTCAGGAGGATCTTCACAAGTTGGAATACTGGGTAGAGACCATCAAGATGAATTTCAACAGGGGCAAATGTAAAGTGCTTTACTTCACTCAGAAAAAAAAATAAAGGCATGAGTTCAGGATGGAGGAGACAATATTGCAGAAAAAGGACACACAAAAAGAATTTGGGTGTGTTGGTGGATCACACGAGGTGTCAAGACCAAGAGAAGTCACTGATTCTCTCCATCTTGCATTGGTCAAACTGTATCTAGAATAGAGTGTCCAGCCCCATGCATCACATTTTAGGAAAGATGCTGGCAAACTGGAGCATGTCTAGAAGAGAGCAACTAAGATAGGAAGGGACATGGAAGAAAAACCAGGAGGAACCAT
The DNA here is from genome assembly GCF_035149785.1 of Candoia aspera. NCBI lineage: Eukaryota > Metazoa > Chordata > Lepidosauria > Squamata > Candoiidae > Candoia > Candoia aspera. Next base: position 2,662,277 of record NC_086167.1, on the reverse strand, counting down.
GGTTTAGCCTGGAAAAGAGAAGAGTATGGGAAGATATTACTCAGGAAGACAGAAGATACAGGTGAGATCTTTTTAGATCAGATCATTCAGTCTTTGAAAGAAGTATGCAATAGTATAACGGGACTCAATTATTCTGACATCTGCTAGGAATATAACTCTGCAAAGAGTCAGGGGTCAAACCAGTTCTTTCACTTGTCAGAAGGTGACAAGGAAGTAAGGGTGTCTCCTTACTTACTTTACTCCTTACTTACCTACACAGAAGAACTGGTTGATGACAGAAACCTTGGGAGAAAATAACCATGCTTTCTTTGTGTTCATGATTTCAAGGGATAGAGGAACAGAGAAGAATCAGACTTGTATACTGGACTGGACTTCAGAAGAGCTGATTTTGGAGAGCAGATCAGATCTAATGGCTTGAGAACCTGAAGGAGAAAAGCACCTGAGGAGGATGGGAAATCCTGTGAAATAAGATACTGAAGGTGCAATCGCTGGAAGGAAAATGGGAGGCATCGAAAGAGATCGGTGTAGATACACACAGCGCTTTCTAAAATGCCCTGTAAAAGGAAAGGGGACGTGTGTAGGAAACGGAAAGGGGCTGAAGCTCAGAATGAGGCGAGTCTTGCAAGAAATGCCCTAAGAACAAAGGAGGCTTTTTCAGGGTTCCTCAGCTAGAAAAGGGAAGACGAAGAGGCTATAGGTCTATGGCAAGGAGACAGGGATGAATTTATCACAGGAGATGGCAAGAAGGCAGAATGTCTTCCCTTGTCAAGAAGAGAAGCAAAGCCACAGCTGACCATCGTTGTGCCCCTGCTGGAAGGAGGGAGCTGTAGCTCAGGACAAACAAGCATAGGGTAGAAGGACACCTAACAATCCCCAGGCCATATGAATTGCAGCCCAGGGTGCTGAAGGAACTGAACGGAGAGCGACCACAGAACTGCCAACCGCAGTCTGTGAAAACGCCCGCAACCAGCAGGGTTCCAAAGGTAGAGAGAGATGTTGCCCGCCTCTTCCAAGAGGGGAAGGAGGAAGACCTGGGCAATTACAGTCCAGTCAGCTTCATGTTTATCTTGGGCAAGGGCCTCAAGTGCCTCTGTGAGCCCCTGCACAGGAGTGCGACCATGATCAAGAGTGGGCATGGGTTTGGGAGATCCCATGGAAACAGTGTACTCTGACCTCAGCAGACCATTCAACAAACTCACGATATCCTGGTAAATAAAATGATAAAATATGGGCCAGGTGATAGAACTGTGAGAAGTAGTCACTGGATGAATGACTGTGTCCAGAGATACTCATAAATGGCTGCACATCAGCTTGGGGAGCAGCATCAAGTGGGAAGCCACAGGCGCTGTCCTGGTTCCTGTGCTCTTAGATGTTTTCATTACTGACCTGGAAGAAGGGGCTGAGATCATCACATTTGCAGATGACACAAAACTTTGTCTTAGAAGCGAAAGAGAAGATTCAGAAGATCTAGACAGGCCAGGCTTGAACAGTGGGTCAGGACAAAAAGGATGAAATTCAAGAGGAAGAAATGTACAGTTCTGTATCTGGGTAGCAAAACGTAAGCCCCAAGAATGGGATGGAGAAGATTTGGCTTGGAGGTAGCACCTGGGGAAAGGGCCTGGGCATTCTAGTAGATCACAGGTTGAACGTGACCCAGCAGCAGGATGCAGCTGTTAAAAGGGCGGATGCTATCTTGGGATGCATTAACGGGAGCACAGAGCCCAGGTCGAGGGAAGGAATTGCCCCCTTCCGCTCTGTCCTGATCGGACTCTGTTTGGGAACTGGTGTCAGGTTCTGGGACCAAAAAGTATTATGATAAATTGGAGCAAGGTCAGAGGAGGCCTATCAGGGTGGTGGAGGGTCTGGAAACCAAGCCACACAAGGAAGTGTTAAAGTGTCTGGGTATGTGTCATCTACAGAAAAGATGGCTGAGGGGAGATACGGCAGCAGCCTTAACTGCCCGAAAGGTTATCACCCTTCACAGACTGGAGTTTTTCTCTGTTGTCCCACAGGGCAGGACCAGAACAAACAGACTGAAACCACAGGGAAGTAGACTCAAGCGATTACAAGGATCTTCCCAAGCTGTCAGTGGTGGAATAGGCTGCAGGTTCCCCTTCACTGGAGGTCTTCAAAAAGGCTGGATAGCCATCTGCCTACAACACTTCAACAGATCCTGCAAGTGGTTGAACCAGATGACCACTGAGGGAGCCCCCTCCTTGAAACCAGACTCCACAAGAGGGAAGCTGAGAAAAGCACCATGGCAAGGAGATGAGGCAGCCCCTGGGCTTTCCTGCTAGTCTTCTTGGGGTCTGTTTCATGATGCTGAACACACAGAACATGGGAGCCTCGCTGGTCCCAGGCAGGCGGGCAAGAAAACAGGGGCTGCTTGTTTGCGCCACCTGATGGAGGGGCCCAGAGTCTTCTGTGGGAGAAGGCTCTTGATTAGGGATGCAAGTGATGCCAGAGGGAGGTCAAGGCACAAGGTGAGGCCTCACAGCTGGGCAGCCACCTCGATCCAAGCCCTGAGTCTTCTCACCTCGGTGCCGATTAGTGGTCTTGTCAAACATCAGCATGGCATCGTCCACCTGCAAGAGATGAAAAAATCTGGGTGGCTGGGGTAAAACTGAGTGGCTGTTGGTGGCAGAAGGGTGAAATAAAAGCAAAGTAATAGATAAGAACAACTTTAAGGTCAGGCTAAAATAATCTATTAGATAACATATTTGGGGCATTAGTAGAAGGCAGACAGTGATAAGCTATTTAATTACATATTATAGTTTTAAGCACAGGAGGAGGAATAGGAGACAGGCACAATTTTCCCTGCAATGCCAACATGTCTCAAACATCTTGAGATGGTCCTAGAAAGCCAGAGTGGCAAGCTCCTCACCCCCATCTTCACAGATACAGAAAATCCACGGTCATCTGCATCACCTAAATCCAGAACTGGCAGAAAGCCCTGGGTTTCAGTCTGTCCCTTGACAAGGAAAACACATACCAGTAACATCAGAGCTACCAACCATTTAATCTTCCACGCCCAGGATTATAGGTGCATGTGCAATCAATCACAAATGCAAACTTTCCACTTGCTAATGTAATGCCTTGGTAACCTACTCATCTTCAAACCTTTGAGAAAAGGAGATTTTAGTCACTATTCTGTGCGTGTGTGAAAAATCCAGGGAACAGGAGAAATAGTGGTAAAAGGTGGGTTGACCTTGGCAGGCAGGAAGCAGCTGGTGGTAAGTTATACCTGATGGTTGCAAGAGAGCTATCACAGCTGAAGACCAAACCAATTCTCTGTTCCAAGATCACACAGGCAATGAATGGCCTTGGGAATTAGGGAAACCAAATATAAGAAAATGCTGATTATGCGAGGCATAAGCTGGTGCATTTCCTTGGAAGTTTAACCCTCGTTGTATTCAAAGGGACTTAGTACCATGTCATCGACCCAGAGAACTTTGGTTATCAGATGGCATGTAGCAGGCGCTTTCCCAAGATACAAATGCTGGTTGATTCAGCCTTCCCTCACCGAAGCCCCTCCCAGTGTTTTGGACTGCAATTCCCGTCATGCTCATCCAGCATGGAGAACAGTCAGGGCCGCTGGAAGTCACAATGGAGGGATGCAGTCTGAGAGAGGCCGGTCCTATTCACAGGACAGATGGAGCGACCCCTGGGTAACCTGATGGGTCTGTGCCCTGACAAGCAACTGCCAATCAGAAGCTAAAAAAAAATCAGGCAAACTATATTGATGTTCGTAACTTACACAGCCAGGCTCAGCTATTCCTGATGCCAAATTTCACTGGCTGTGATTGCACAATGCAGTTAACATTGGTAACTGAACCGTAAAGTTACTCAATTAACCCAATTATCTGAATTTGCACAACACACTGAACCACAAATTAAGCGTACAAGCCATGTGCACTCCCAAAAAGAAAGGTGCAAAATGGCTGGCCGGCTGGCTGCCCGGGACTCAGGGAATCATGGGGATGTGGACACAACTGCTCCCTTCCAGGACAGGGGCCTCCCTGGCTCTCCTCGGAAGGCCACCCAGCTGGATGCCAAGGGGGCAGTTGCCTCAAGTACCAGCTCAATCTAGTACCCACCCACGTCAGAACCTGCAGCTGGAAAAAGACTGTCCTAAGGGGCTGATGGTTGGGAGGCCATCCCACCCACCCCCTCTAGTTCTGAGCTGTTGACCTTGTTTCAAAATTATACTGCGCCTTTTTAGCAATGAACTCGAGGCAGGAAGCTACGTAGCGACCTTTCTCCATCTGGGGCATGTAGTCGATCAATTCCAAGCTTTGTTCAATTCCACAGTCAGTCACAGAGCTCATTAGGTGACTTTGCGCCAATCACTCTTGCTTAGCTCAACCCACCTCGCAGGGCTGCTGAGAGACTATCAATCATGTCCTCTTGAGCAGCCAATAAAGATAAGAGAAGTCGAGCTGGATTCTGATACGTCTCTATAGTTTTCTTGGCAGCAATGTGGTTTGCTATTGTTTTCTTCCTGAACATTTTTTGACTTGCCAAACTATTCTACAGCCCTGAGATTTCCTGGTGGTCTCCCATCCAAACACTAACCATGTCTATTTCTCCTTAGCTTTTTGGATACCAGCCAAGCTGAGGTAGGTGCAGCCACCAGGCAGGCAACTACAATGAACAAACCAAACCAGGACCTTCTGGACATATTTATTTATTTATCAAATTTGTCACCACCCATCTTCTCCCACTGGAGGGACTCTTGTTCTATTAAGCCCAAATATGCCCATATTTGGGCATAACTTCAGAATTCCCAACTAGCATGGTCAATGCATTTTGAGAGCATCAGCTGGGTAGTGGAGAGGCAAGGTATGTGTTGTGGCAAGTGAGAAAACTCCTTTTTTCACCCACCCACCCTTAATCTTGGACTTAAGTAGGTCATATTCCTATTCCTGTAAATACACAATCCACTTAACTTGTGTAGTGAATTAACCCAGTTTTTAGTTTGGCACAATATACTGAATCAAATGGGTTGAAGTTGAACAATATGCTGGGGAAAAAAGAAAAAGGCTACCAGGAACCAAGCTTAGCACCTTATATGAATGAACCGCTAGATTTTTTAATTGACGTAGATAAGCAGAATATGAGAACCGTGTCAAGAAGTGGGCTTATTTGGGGGGGAAATCTAAAATTTGGAGCCAGGGCACCACTGTGTCCATTAAAAGGCTGGTAACTCTGGCGAAGTTCCTGAAAAGTCTCCACCAGGCCAACCCCCTAGCTGCTCGGCCGCCCAGCCCTCCGTGGAAGGCATTTCAAGAAGCCAAACTGGGTCTTGTGTGGCGGCAGACAAGTCAGGAGCGTGGATTCCCGAGTCCGTCCCTGCACCACTCTCTCGCACAGAACATCCAAACTGGCTCTCCTGAATGACGCAGGCTGGCCAGATGGGGTGAGGGGAGGTAGAAGGCAGACAATGGACCTTCTGTTCAGGTCAGGGCTCAAGTCCACAGCCAGGCCAAGCAAAATCACGGTGGGAAGGTCCTGAGGCTCTGGAGCACCGGGCACCGAAAGCCGGAAAGGAGCAAAGAAGATTACCCGGTTTGCCAGCAGGCACCTGGGGTGGAAATCTCTGCTGGCAAGAGGGAAACTTTTAATAGCACAGGGCATTTAATGCCAGGCCTTGTTGGGGCAGGGACTGGTGCTCCTTGGGCACCCAGGACGTTGACATGCAACTTTGCTGCAGACCCAGGAATGCCTGACTGGCAGCCTCTCAGGCAAGGGTGCCCTCAGGGTGAGAATTTCAGCTTTTGCTTCCCTCCAAACAACTCCCAATCTGTGTGGCCTCAGGAGGATGCAAGGGCCCAGATTTTGAAATTCAGGCCCACAACCGACCCACTGGGCATTTTGGGGGGGGGGGGGCTTCAAGTCAGTGCTGACTCCTGACGACTGCCTGGACAAGTCCCTGCAGCTTTCTTGGCAAGATTTTTGGAAGTGGTTCACCAATGCCTCCCTGTGGGACCAGACCTCACGGCCTCCCGTTTTCTGGCCTGGTGCCTTAACCACCACGCCAAACGGGCTCTCCCTCTGAGCTTTAGTGCCTCCTAGAACTCTCTGCAGCCCAAGAGGCAAGTGCAGGCCAGAAGATCCTTGAAGAAAGGAATCCCTCCCAAGCATCCTCTCAGGGGAGATGCATCGAAAAGCTCTGAGATCCAAAGCAGAAAAGGGGAGGCTCCCTGAAGCAGCAGCAGAGCTGGGGTGACATCTTGCAGCAGTCTCCCAATTCCAGGGGAAAGAGGCCATGCGCCAGCTACGAGGCCAGGGAAAGGGCACTTTAGGCAAGGCCCATGCTGGCAAGCCGCAGAGGGAAGAGGCGAAGGCCGGGACGTAGCCAATGGCGGTCCAGCCAGCATGCCCTATGGACGGCCAAGGCACCTTCTCTCCCAGCGAGCCTGCCTGTCCTAACCGGCTCACGTGTCCATGGAAACTCAGGGCCGGGAGGAAGGATTAGTGGCCCGGCTGCCAAGCTCAGGCGTCCAAGCGCTAAGCGTGAGTGGCAGCCCCCGGTGGGGGGCTATTGTGGCAGCTGCTTGCTGGGCGCCCCTGCGGGCTGAGCCCCTCTCGGCGCCCCGCAGCTCCCCGGCTCATCCTCCGGAGCCTTTCTTCTCCAGGGGCAGCGCTGGCCGGCCGTGCCAACGCCCGAGAGAGGCCCAGACAAAAGAGGCTGTCGGGGATGGCTTCTCTTGGGGCCGGTTGCTGTGGCAACCCTGCCCTCCAATCCCAGCTGCTGGATCCGATTAGCACCAGCTCGAATGCCCTCTTCGCAAAGCAGTGCTGACGGGGCACAAAGGTGGCCTGCCGGGCGAGCCTCCCTCTCCCTCTCTGCAGCCACGTGATGGGGGACGAAGGTGCCTTTCCCCTCGCCTCCTCCGCCTTCTCCGGGTGCAGAGCGGAGGGCCACGGCCTCCTTCGAGCGCCTCCCTGAGTGCGGCGGCAGTTGAGACGTTCTTGGCCAGGAGGTTCCCCAACGCAGCCTGGGCCTCTGCTCCCCCCGAGGCACCCCTGCACCACTCCCCTCCTTCAGGAAGGCCGCCTGGAGCCAAAGGGCCAGGAGACATTCTGCGAGAGGGGCCGTTAGCGGCCCCTTCAGAGCCAGGTCTGGGGACAGAGGTCCAGCCAGAGCAGTGCAGGTGGCCCAACTGCCCAAGAACAGAGGTCCAGCCGGAGCAGTGCAGGTGGCCCAACTGCCCAAGGTTGTGTCACCGCCTTTCCAGATTCAGGCCCAGGGATTACAGTCTAGGCGCAGAGGCCACGCAGTGCAACTGGTTTAGCCACTCTGTGGTCAAGACCTGCACCTTCGTTTACGCTACAGCAGGAAGGAGACATTTACGAAGAAACACCAGTCAACTCCTACAGACTTACTATTAGAAGTTACTCATAACTGTAGGGCACCCGTACATTATCAGACCCAGGGGTGTCTGCAGGGTGTGGTCAAAAAAGTCAAGGCAACCAGGAGAATGCAACCGAATCTCCCCGTTTTTTATATTTACAAGCGGAGCTTTGATTGCACTCTCCTGGTTGCCATCTTGACTTTTTTGACCTATGGTGTGGACCCCCATGATCTGAGCCCATGCATTCCTGTAACACTTAGCTCCTACCTTACAAAAGTCATACTACAGATACAAACACTGCACTTCTGCTAGTTTAACTTCTTAAGCTGCAAGCCTACCACCCGTTTGCCAAGGATTAAGCCCCATTCCGTGCAGCGGGGCTTGCTTCCAACCTCAAAAAAGGCCCCTTCCAGGGACAGAAGCCTCAACTAGACACACAGCCCAGCAGGGGGTCAACCTGTAACCAACAGTGATCTCCTGAAACTGAGATAATCCACTACTTTCAGACCACCAGCCAACCCCGTGGGTGACCGTAGTCTGGTGCATCTTAGGGTCACCCACTTCGCAGCTCATAGTAAAGGTAAGAGGGACTGCCTACTCCTCCATGGGGAAATTTAAAGAGTGGTGGGCACGAAGGAGCCATAAACCAGCATTCCAGTTCTGCAGGAATGGTTTTGTTCCTGAACATAATCCAGAGTTATTCTGTTATCATCTCCAAAGGCTCTTCTGGAAATCCAGCACCGCAAACGGCCTACCTCTCTGCTGTCTTCGATTTGCCGCTGCCACGTGCCAATGCAGAGTAAGCCTTGCCGTGGGGTGCAAGCCAAACCTGCATCCACGGGCTCTTTCTGAATTCATTAGGCATCCAACCTACCCAGTTGCCAGAGCTCTCCCACCACTGGAGCTCCCAGTTTACAACAGGGAGGGCTTTGCCCAGCTTTGGCTGGTATGCCAGTTGTGCTAAACCAGGACCACCACCAGGCTGGGGCAGCCTTGGAGATGATCCAGAAGCTACAAATGATCCAGAACGTGGTGGTGAGAACACAGGTGGGTCAGTGGCACTGAGAACCAAAAATCCCTCTGCCTGGCTGAGCTCACATCATCTCTTAACCATGCCAGGGAGCCCAGATGGGCCCCGGCTGGCTTCCTCCAGGGAGGCTGAGGCCTCTCACGGTGCCACCTTCTGCACACGCTTGTCCTCCAAGATGGAGGGAGCCGGTCTGGCAACCCAGAAAGCAACCGGCCTGCCCAGAGGAGGCAGCCCTTTGGTGAGGCTGGAACAGCCCAGCCCGCCTGGTCATTAGATGATGTAACCCTCGCAGAGAGGAGGAAGGGTGGGAGGTGCCTTCCAGTGTCTCCTCTTCCCCAAATAATCCACCTCGGCGTCCTGCTGGAAAAAGGCATTGAGCAGGGAGGTGCCCTTGAGCGTGTGGGATGGGCAGATCCAGAGTTTACAGACAGCAGGTATAAATAGCAGCTCCCCTTGGCGCATTTCCGTTCTGCCTTCAGACATCCTCTCTGGAGGTGGACTCAGAAAGAAGCATCATATTGGGTTTTATTTTTAAAACACGCAAAAGGAGCGAGGCTACCTCCTGATAGCCCACAGGGGTAGCCTGCCTGCATCTGGGTAGGGGGCCAAGAGATCTGGGCTGCATCTGGGTGGCCAGGGAGGGCAGCAAAGATACACAGAAGACCGCCTTCCAGGGGCTGTCTGTGTTTTTGCAGATCAGGCCTGGCAGCTTTACCAGATAGGGGTTAGGGTTGGGGTTTCGGTTTCTGGAGCGGACCCTCTTCTCCCCAGGGAGGAGCCATTCAAGAGACACACCATCATCCCCAGGGACGTTTCTCCACCCCAGGGACTGCTGACCTGCCTTCATAGTGAGCTGCGGATCTGTTTCCATCAGCCCTTACGCCTTCTGGTGCCCCCCATACAGAAGCCTAAGCTTGGAAGGAGCCCAAACGCCACCTCTCACTCCCCCCACTCAGTGCAGGAAGCCAGGTTGGGGGAGACTAGCAGGCTTCTTCAAGGCACGTGCCAAGGAAATTGGGGAGATGGGCCTGGGCGTCTCACCTGAAAACAAGAGGGCTTAACCAGGAAGCAGCAGCTGCTCGCAGGAAGAGAAGGGGAAACGGTCAGCAAGGATCTAAGTGACCGTCCTGTGCAGGAGGGCTGTCCCTGTTCTCGGTGACCCTGGGGCCACAGCTCCAATTCAAAAGGAGGGGCGTTTCCTGATGGGAAGCAGTGGAGCCCAGTAGGCTCCCCTGGCTGGAGGCTTCCAACAGGGCTGGAGGGCCACGTCAGGGAGGGTGTCATGAGCACTGATGGCGAGCAGGAGGGGGCCTCTATCCAGGGGGAAAATGCATGCGTAGTACTGAGGAATCAAGCAGCCATTCAGAGAGACACAGACCTATTCCTCGTCTCAGCGTGATTCCTGACTGTTAGGACAGAGGGTTCGGTGTGTTCTTGAACTGAGCGGGGGGCCGGGCGAGAGGGTCTCCCTTCCAGCTCATCTGTACTGGAATCCCATCAGCCACTGACAGGCAAGTGGGCAAATTCAAGACGCCACCTCCCAATACCCAAGACTCAGACTAGCCTTCACAAACAGCAGGTGAAGTAAAACTTCTGTGGCTGCACGACCGCAGACCGGATCGCGTAATATCTGTGCAAATCACTTCCCTGTATATACAACACCAGCAGTGAGCCAAGAATTCTACCCCGGCCTTCTCTCTGACTTGTTTAGTTTTTTACATGGCAGACCTTGGCTGATCTCAAAAAGCTGGATCTGATGACTTTGAAAGGAGACCACCAGGAAATTTGAGACTATAGTTACATGAAAAAAAAAATCCCAGAAGAATTGGCAATTGCAAAGTGCTTTGTCATGGCTGCCAAGAAAACTCCATGGATATGTTCACGCTGTCACTCGGAGTCGAGTTTGCCTCAGAGGAGATTTTACAATTGCAGCTTTTTTTAAAATCCCCAAAGCGGAAGGTATGGGGGGGGCGGTCCTGCTCCCCAGCAAAAAGGAACAGAAGGTTCGCTTGGCCTGAGTCCCCTCTCCATGCTTAGCAAGCCTTTCGGGGGGAAACCGAGGGACCTTCTTTCAGGAGGAGGGAGGCTGGCAACAAAGGCCCTTTATAGGTCTGACCTTCAGCAAAGACCAGGACTTTCCCTCGGTGAACCAGCTGCCCAGAGAGAGGATCAAGAGAAGCACCTGCCCGCTCATGCTCAGCCAGCTCCAAATCTCGACCCTGGACAGATTCCAGGGGCCTGAATTGGAACCAGGCGGGCAATAGCGGGAACACCCTGCTCCGTTGACCAAGCCAGGCACGGGGGGCACCCACCCTCAAATGCCTGCCCTGGACTCGCCAGCCAGCCCTGCTGCTGTCAGCCGGGAGGGCGAGGCTGAACACATTCAAGGCAGCCTGAGGATGGGAGTTGGGACCCCTCTGCCCCCAGGCCAGGCTTGTTGTACCACTTCTGTTGAAAAGATGGCAGCTGAGCAATCCAAGCCCCACTCCTTAAGTATGCCTGTTGACTTTTTTCACCCCCCCACCCCGTGGTCACCCCCACCTTAACTGGTCTCTTTCTGAAACATTCCTGCACTGTATTATAAGGAGGAGACCCAGGCTCTGTGACTCAGGATGACTGCAGGTATGTTGCTGCAACCAAATGAAGGAATTCCTTAGGTTCTCGCGACTTCCCAGAGGAAAAAGTAGAATGTAAATCCAACAAATAAATAAAGCATCACGTAATCAGGCAATGTCCTTTCCGTTGGTGTGATTTGGTTTTGCAGAGGTAGCGTAAGCAGTGATTTCTAGGCACTGGTTCCTGAGATCCATTGCTCTGATCAAGGGTGTGTGCTCTAGGGAAATTAAGACATCCCCACAACCCTCAGACAGACTCCCCTTAGGGCAACGCATGGCCAGCTCAGCTTTTGGAAGCATGTGGTACATTCCCTAAGAGGAGGAAACAATAAGGCTGCAAAAATCCCGATGACCACCAGGTCACAGCAAAGGATCCTTTCAGCTCTCTAGCGCTTATCTGACGTTCTGCAGCATTAGGAGAGTGGGCAGCTCCTAGACGTGCAGCTAAGCCACCATTCAGGACTTGCCGAATCCTGGTTTCTCATCTCCAACCCCTAGGAGCAGGGGAAGAGCCTTCAGGAAGGGTTCTTGGGCCAGCCTGGTAGCATAGCTGGATCGCAGGAGTTTGCCACGCCTCAGGGCTGGACGGGGCAGGTATTTAAAGACAGGCCGAAGGCTGGACTCTTCCAAGTTGGGCTTGCCTCTTCCTAACATCTCGAGCATCACTCAGGACTAGAAACAACTGGGTGGGAAAAGGCTGATCAGGTTCTCAGATTCCTGACCGTTCTGGCAGCAACAAACCTGGAATCTCGTGGGGGGAAAGGGAATGGAGGAGAAATATACGCAAACCGCTTATTTTTTTCACTAAACGTATTTATACACTAATGCAACAGGACTGTTATAATTTGGAAGTATGCAGATAGACAGCTGCTAAATATGGGTACTGCAATCTACATTGTGATTTTCAAAGCTACAAACAAAAAATTAGCACAGCAGTGGAGGGGGAGGATGAAAAAAGAAAAAAGAACAACAGCAACGGAGATGTATTTTTTCCTAAATCTAAGTCTAACTATACACATAATGAGAATTCATCTACAAAAGTATTCGGGCGCACTACGTGAATAGAGAAAAGAAGGGGATGAGGCTGGTTTTGTGATTCCTGAGTTGGAAGACAGAAGGGGGGGAGCTACACACTGTATCTGTACCTTTGATCTATGGGGTGCTGGGACACGAAAGTGCCCCTTCAGTGCCAACTACTGACCATAGGGCATCCACGGCCACAGAAGGAGGTGCTCTGTGGAAGCAACGTCACAGAAGAGAATTTAGCCCCTGAATCCCTGGTGACCTGGCAGCAAGGGAGCGACCACTTTGGCCGAGCAGAAAGTTGGAGCGCCTGCGGGATTCAGCGAGTGCTCAAGAAAAGTTCATCCCCAGAAGGCTTTTCGGGGAACAGGAGAAACTGAAGGTGCCAGGCACCACACATGCAAGATCCTCTCCATAAGCAGCTAGGGGACAGACAGCAGTTGCCCAGGCACCTGGCACCAGGGCAACGAAGGGTTCTGCTCAACAGGCTTTCCCAACAAGGTGTTTGACTGGACTGGGTCCACCCTGGAGAAGAAGACCTCCGCTCTTGGTCACTGACTGGCCCTTCTCTGCTTTCGAATTGCAGATCCTGATCTGGATCCTTAGCCTACTGAGCATTGTTAGACCAAGCCACAATGGTCCTCATATAACACTGAGCTAGAAACCATGATTTATTTAGCACAATGGCTGGGAATATCCATCCTGCCAGAGCAGAACCAAACGCACCAGGCCAGGGCCTCATGCAACACCTGAATCCAGGCAAAATCCACCTTTCCCCTCATTTTTGGCCCATTTTTAGTGCTCCCCACCTGGCTGGAGGAGATAAAATATATCCCAGTCTTGATTCACACCCACAGATGTATAAAACAGCAGGGGCAGGGAAGCAGAGGGAAAAACTCCCAAGGGGCAGCTCTGAAAACCTTCCCTGCATTTCACATAGGGCACAAAGATCTTTACAACTCTCACTTAAAAGTAATTTATTTCCAAACAAGAATATTGAAGATTACGAGCTGGATGGGGGAGACCTCTTGGGGGAGGAAGGGATCCACCATCCTGCCCCTTTCTTGCTCTCACTGCCCCCTCATAAAATAAAAATCCCATTAGACAATTCCAGCCAAGCACTCTTCCCACTCTACTTAGTCAAGGCCTATCTTTCAGCAATGTCCAGCACAAGCCTCGCTCTTTGACCCAGTCGGGGTGCTCACGCTGACCCAAGTTAACCTAGGCAAGCCCATCAAGGGCTCTCTCCCCCTTCAGAAGGAAAGAAGCTGGCTGCCAAGACGCTACATCAAGCCAACAGCTCGCCAATTCCGCAGGCGGGTGGCCCACTACGTTGGCTCAATGGGCAACTGCCAGGCTGTTAACCTGAACTGCTTAGTGGGTCCCTCCACTTGGTTCCCCACATGATTCAAAGAACAAGGGCTCAGCTTCAAAGCAGAACTCCAGGTGGAATCCACCTACCAAATATTTTTGGAGACACTTCTTTGAAAGACTTTATTGTCTGAACTGAGGCAGGTGCTCACTAAGGAAACGGCTCCCCCTCATCCCAGAAAGGCTTCACAATAGTTTTGGCTCCAAAGACCTTTATTGACCCAGTTTCCAAACTTTTAAAAATGGCTTTAATGCTGCAATTTTAATCTGTAGCTTTATCCTTGCATACAGTTCCTTTTTATTATTGCTTTGCTTTTAGACTACATTACTGAAAATATCCATATACTGAAGGGTGGCGCCTTTCATTTTATCTATCCTTTTAAAAATAAAGTAATGGATAAAATAAAATGCCAAGAACAAAAATGTTCAAAGCCTCCAACAATGTATGGAGTAGGAGGATGGCTTGTTGAACAATGAAAACTCAAAATAAAATACTTGGAACCCCATGGATTCAGGGAGAAAAGGGGGCATCATGCAGCAAATTATTGGGGGAGATGGGCAGTGATATAAATTTAATAAATAAATAAAAATAAATAAGGGGGGGGGGCAAACAAGACCAATGCCAGGGTTGTTTTCCAGGAAATCATCTTGCAGAGGTCAAGAACCCCTTAGGATGGACAACCTTTGGCTGTGGGACACACACAGCTCCCAGAACCCTTTCTGTGGGCCTTGAGCAACCTGGAGCTGGCAGGCCTCATTGGAGTTTTAGGCATAATCTCTTTAAACAACCCAACCCCCTTCAAGATAGCCCCAAAATGTTGGCTTTGACCCTTCCAGCAATGTCATGACGCTGCCAGCAGCACCGTTGGCCTGCAAGAAGGTTGTCTGTTAGGAATGCGCCATTTGGCCTTTCCAGCTCAGATCCCAAAAGTTTTGTGCCAGCCCATAGTGTTTGGAATGAGCAGAGAGGAGGACAAAAAAAGGTGGGGGAGGGCCATGGTAGCTGAAGTTTGACCCATCTATAGGGCATCAACCGGATATAAGCCATAGCCGCCCTGAAGTCCAGGCTACCACAGTTCAATTGCAACACACAATTGACAAGAGGCCTTTCAAAACTTCCTCAAAAGTTGGAGCCACCAAACTTTCAGGTGGCAACACTAGTTATGACTTTAAGAACAATCTGTGGTTGTTACCGCAGTAATTACAGGTTGCAGCACTTATATTCCTGGGTGTGAGAGAGAAGGAAAAAGATCCTTCCTTTCCTGATTTATCCCTGTCAAACTCTGCCAAAAAAAGCAAAGGGACGGGGGAGGGGAGGATTGCTGGTTAATTGGTGGCACATCTTTTGATTAGCCCCAGCCTCAGTCAACTCCTAATTATATTCTGCAGTGAACTGCACAGGATGCTGAAGTTATAATCAGGGGTGTTGGGGTGGGGGTTGAATGAAATGGTGGTTGCGGCTGCCATATTTACTCTTTGGACGCCCCTCCCCCTGCAGATGCCCCTGGCTATAATGGTGATTTTAAATTAGCTTCTGCCAGTATAATGAAATAGATCTATTTCTAATAGATGTTATAGTGTTTGTGCTCTTCTTTGGGCTTCCCCACCACAGAAACCTGAGAACTGTAGTTTGACAGGAATACTGAACCGTCTTCAGGCACTCCCACCCCCCCACCCCCCGGCAAACTTCAGTGCCCCGACATCCTGGAGGAAACGGGGTGACTCTTGAAACTGTTCCTGATCGTAGCTTAAGAAGAACACAGTTTATTCCCAGCCTGACCTGAACTGCTTACCTTCCCAAATTGCTCAAAATATTGTTTTACATCCTCCACGGTGGTGTTCACAGACAGGCCGCCCACAAATATTTTCTTAGTTCGGGTTACCATCTAGAAAAGAGAAAACGGAAGAGGCTGCAGTGCAGGATTCATCTCCAAAGTCGTTCATCCAGAGAAAAATACTTTTGCCAGAGATGGTCCCACAGCAGGCTTAGATGGAAAGAAACCTAACCACCATCCAGTCAGTGCAGGCAGCTGCTCTGCAGCATTTCCAAGCAGGAGACTTTCCGTGAGCTACTTAAAGAAGTCAAGGTCTGAAGCTGAGAACTTGTGCTGCAACCAATGTGCTCCCACGCTGGGCCTGGTTTGCAACCACAAAGCAAAAGAGCCAACCAGCCAGCAGCATCTTGTGAAACGTCACAACCCAGGGCAGTATCTCAGAGGCAAGGCCCAGCTCTCCTGTCAGCAAGGTCATTTCTGATGTGGCCTCCCTCCCTCCTTCCACCTGGTGCTTCTGTCCACTCCTGTCCCAGAAGGCTTTTTGGAAAGAGCCCAGGGGCCAAGCGGTGCCCTACGGTCAAATCCCTGCTGCTGCCAGCATGTTATCCTAGGGCCAAAGTCTTTCCATCTGATCAATTGTAGAAAATTGTGGGATTGGCATGCTTTTCAGCATCACTGGCAAACGGAAAGGAGTTAGGCCAAACTCTGAGTCATTTCACGCGTTTCTGTCTTTGTGGCTGTGGCTCTTTTACAGTTTTGCTGTTTGTAATGTTGTGTGGATTTATTTGGTATTAAATTCTGAATTGCTCTAAATGTTGAATTGTGCACTGTATGGTTTTACAGTACTGGATTTATTATACTTTGCTTTCACTTTAATGGAAAGCGATCTAAACATCGTAACAGATGGGGGAGAGAGAACAAGGGAGATGACACAACACGCCAAAGTGCATTTTGGAAGAGACAACAGCAGGAACCCCCGTTTCCAGCTCGAGAGCACCTTGTCCCCGAAGGGTCCCAGAGGGTCTTGAAACCAGCTCCCCCCTGGCCCGCTGCCTTCGCTCTGCAAGAAAAATCCGCTCGACCCAACGGAGTGCAGAGTTAATCCACTGCAATTCTCAGTCTTGGAAAGCCCTCACCCACCCACCCCGCCCAGCAAAATACCTTCTGTCACCAAACTGCTTAATGGAATTAACCCACTTCCAGCCCTGAGCCAGAGGAGCTGTTCCTTGGGCTACCTGATTCGCTCGGCCACCTCCCCATGTCACCCCTTTGTGCCGTGAGCCCAGCAGCCTCTAGGCATCTGGAGGAGGGGGCCCCTATATCAGAATTGCTCAGCAGAGATCCCTTGATGGGAAAGGAGAGCATCCAAACTCCATGCTTCCCCGGCTGAACTTCTGCACGCACACCCCACCCCGTTTTCTGTGGTTTCCTTTCTCAGATTTTAGACGGTGATCTTCTGGAACAAGGGCTTCACCTGATGGAGGAATGTGGCCTTCATGGTTAGAAACATATTGGTCTCTGCAGGGATCTCTTTTGGTGCCATCAGGCTGCCTGGTCTCATCCGGCTTTTTTGCCTTTTTAAACTTTTTTTTTTAATTGTTCAATTGTGTCCGATTCTTGGAGACTGCCTGGAGAAGTCCCTGCAGTTTTCTTGGCAAGATTTCAGAAGTGGTTTGCCATTGCCTCCTTCCTGGGGCTGAGAGAAAGTGACTGGCCCAAGGTCACCCAGCTGGCTTTGTGCCTAAGGCGGGACTGGAACTCACAGCCTCCCAGTTTCCAGCCTGGTGCCTTCACCACTGCTCTCCAATTATTCTAATTTAAAACAAGAGGAAGCTGGCAAGCTGCACCCAAGGCCAATCCTGCCTCTGGCACCTGGGAGGCTACGCGAGCGCCTGCAGTCCCTGAGTGACCCCAAGTTGCTTCACCAAACCAGTGATGCCATTTGGGGATGCTTGGGGGAGTGGTGGGGTTTTAAGGGCCGTGACGGGTAGTTGGTTTCCCAGAAGCCTCTTATTCCGTTTTGCGAGAGACAGTTTGGTGTAGTGGTTATGGTGCTGGACTAGCACAGAAGCCGGCTGGGTGACCTTTGGCCAGTCCCTCTCTCTCAGCCCAACCCACCTCACGGGGTGGCTGTTGTGGGGCAAATAGGAGGTGGGGGCATTATTTACAGCACCTTGAGTCATATAAAATAAAGGCAGGATATAAATCTAATAATGAACAAATAAATTCCTACACTAATTGTAATGGTCTGTGGGAATGACCTTGAGAGGCATGAGGAAGAGCTGCAGACTAGACCACCATCTAGGTACCTCAGTCCACAGAAGGAAAAGGGACATGGGAAGCGTTTCAGAAGGGACCCTGCCTAGTTTTCCGGAGAGTAAAAGGAAAGGAGGGGAGAGATAATTTCAGACTTGCAAGATTCTGTTAATTTAACCTTACAATAAAGAGAGAGCTAGGATTCATTCATTGTTCTTCTTGTCTGGACTACCTCGCAAGGCTAATCCACCCTCCAAATCAAAAAGAGATGAAAAATATGGCCCTGCACCTTCCATGACATCACAGCATCACTGGGTGTGTCCCTCCTAATGCTAGGAAGGTGAGGGGCTGAGCTGCAGCCCCCGACCCCCCCAAACATCTGCCCACCTCTGCTCCAGAGTCAGCTGCAATTCCCTGGACCCCACTGACACCCTTCAGAAATAAAAATGGCAGCTCCTTTTAGAGCAGTGTTTCTCAACCTGGGCAGCTTGAAGATGTGTGGACTTCAACTCCCAGAATTCCCCAGCTAGCCAGTTAAAGTCCACACATCTTAAAGTTGCTAAGGTTGAGAAACACTGATGTAGATGGATAATGTCATGCAAATGTAGTACATAGATAACGTCATGCAAACTGTCTTAGGAAAACTTTTGTTCTGAAGACCAACATACTGTTTTTTCTTTAAAATAAATAAAAATAAAACAGTTACATTAATAAACTGTACCTACCTTAGGCTGTGCTCTGCGCGGGAAGGCGACCTTTGGGTCAATCTGAAAGAGAAACAAGAAGAACGTACTTTTTCAATCAAGTTAGGGTGCCTGCAGCTTCTACTGGGGGAGCAAATATCCTCCAGCATATTATACAGAACAATAACACAGCAGCATAAAAGAACATCCACGACAAAGGATATGACAACTTGCTGGGTATAACAGTCAAAAGGCAGGATGCAGTCCGCAGTTGCCCTTAGCTCCCATTCATGAAAGTGGAACTTGTGCAGGACTTCCTGGTAGATGTGGCTATTCAAAAAAATTTTGAGAATTAGAGAACTGGGCAGAAAATGAAAGAATGAATGAAATGTAAATAGAAATGAACAGGCCTTCACTTAAGAATAGAAAAAATCCAATGCACAGGTGGGGTAACGATTTGGGGACCATGACTGATCACCAGCTGAATGCAAGTTGGCAGAGGGGTATGGCAGCGAAAAAAGCAAGGGCAGCTTTTGGAAGTGTGGTGTTTCAAATCATGGAAAGTGGTAATAGTTCCATTACATTCTGCACTGATCAGACCTCACTTTGGGTACCAGAAGGTCAGTCTTCCAGAACGTGAGAAGATTTCACACAGAAGAAACTCAAGGCCCGTTCTAGAGTATAGCATGTGGAATCACAGATTTACGTTGCAGAGAGTTGCGGGTTGCAACAGAGGGACAGGGAAGACTTTCTCCTTCCAGAACAAGCCATTTGGCAGTGAAATCAGCATTGGAGGGAGGTCCCCTTTGCTGGATGCAGTCAAGCAGAGGCCGGACAACTGCTCGTTGGGATGCGTCAATTTGGATTCCTGCTCTGAGGGGGTGGGGAGGAACTGGAGGGACTAAAGAGCCCCCCCCTCAGGACTTTCTGTTTTCCCAAATGTTCACCTGAGAAGGGAGGCGGCACTCAGTGCCCTCTGCTGCCGCTTTACTGACCAACAACAGCTGGAAGGAGGGGCGTCTTTGCTGTGGCTGATGCTCCAGGAAGAGCAAAAACCGATTCAGGGCTGGGCCTGTACAGGCTGGTGGGAGGGGTGAAGGGAGCCCCCCAGCAGGAGGAGGAAGGGGGGCTGCCGCGTCCCCGCCTCCCTCACAGAGAGGAGCCCCCCCCTGCCCTGCAGGAGAAACGGAGGTGGTTTTCTTCGAGGGCTGGAGGCGGCCGCCCTCAAGTGAACCAGCTCGGCTTGGCTCCCGCTTTTTCCCGAGACTTGCCAGGCCCCTGGAAGGCAGGGCCCTCTCCCGGCGGAGCTGGCCACCTTCACCTCGCCAATGCACCACAGTTGATAATGCAGCCGACCAGAATGGGCAGAACTCCCCATCCAATGTGTGGGCAGACCAGCAGAGTGGATGGTTTCTCCGACGCAGGAGAATTTCTCCCCCTTTCCCCATCTCCCCGTGCTCACAGCAGCTTTATGAGAAAGGAATGGGCGGGGGGGGGCAAGGGGCACACTGGTGCGATGACATCATCCCCAAAACACCGTGACTTAAGAACTTGCATCACCACAGGGTGACGCAGGTCCGTCACTGTGGCGTTTGCGTGATGGCGCCCTATGTGTGGCGCCCCTGGGAGCATGGCATCATAGAACTGGAAAGGACCCCAAGGATCATCTAGTCCAACCCTCTGCCATGGGCAGCAAAACCCTTATGCCATCCGTCCGGGGGGGCTTCCAGCCTCCTCCTGAAAACCTCCCAAGCATTTGTTAAGGATGCCCCCCACAGGTGTTCCCTCTCTGAGTCTTGCGGGGTGGGGAGCTGGGGGGGGGCGAGGACTGCTGGAGAGAGGACTATACCATCAAAGACAGGATATTCATGCACACAGTTATATCCTTGGCCACGAAATGCCTTCAAGAATGCCACCTTCCACCCATAAAAGATTCTCTTTTCCTCTGAAAAAGATTTCAAAGGTATGATTTACGTTTTTGGTGATTAGAATAGGTTATAGAAGGAAGGGAATTATCATGAAATTGGAGAGAGCGGTTTGATGAGAACTGTATATATAACTGCCGAGAGGGATACCGGAAGCCATTTCTTTATATACAGTATGTTCTCTGGGTTTTTTATTATTTTTTTATTTTCTGTATCTGTTTTTTCCTTTCCCTTTTTTTTTTCCTATTCACACTTACTTTGAATATGAATATATACGTGTGTGTGTGTGTGTGTGTGTGCATGTAAAATTATTTAAAAGAAAAAGGAAAACATTTCAAATGCAAGTTCTCTTTTGTCAAATTAAGTGAAAACTGATAGGTAATGGTGAAGGTTCATGCATTCCTCCAATCCAAGCCCTGGGTGACGAAATTCCTTCTGGTGTCCTCAGCTTTGCTGAGAGGGCACCCACCAGCACCTCCCACACTTAACGCTCCCCTCTGCTTTGACTTTCTGTCCCATGAAAGCGGACACTGTCCTCTCCAGGGGCACAAAGCCAACAAAGACACCGGTGTTTTTAAAGACCTTTCCGGCTCATGCAACACTGCAAGGTTTCCCTGGCTTTCTTTGGACCACCAGCTGGCAAGGAGGAGACATCCTCCCCCTTTTTTCATTGTTGTTCCTTTCATTTATTAGTTGGCCTCCTTTCCTTTCACTCATTGCTAGGAATCTAGGCCTCCAGCTGCCCCCAGCTGCCACGAAGCTGGACCATGCCTTCTCCCCAAAAAGAGGCATGAGGAGACATTTATCTCCACATCACTCACACTGACAACAAATCTAGATACCTGGCATTTATTGTGTGCACTTCAGTGAATGGCTTCATTGTACTTAATTCAAAATTTATTCAGACATCAACTTCCATCATATTAGATTTCAAGGCAGGGCATTGCACGAAATGGAATATGATACAGCTGATAAAACAACCAAAACCACCAGAGGAAATGTTAAGGCAGGCAGAGGCTTCAGTCATGTATTGCGAGCAAGTTGCACTGAATACAACCAGGACTTTTACCTCTGAGTAGCACCCACATCATTACACTCAGTGAAACCAGCCTTCTCCAATGTGATGTTCTCCAGATGGCTGGACTACAATTGTTATGACCCATGGCATTCTCCCCCATTCACTGATGGGAACTGTAGTTCAAAACATCTTGATGTCCTCATATGGGGAAATCAGGACTGGATAAGGGCACAATCCTGGTGCTATTTTGTTCATTCCTGCCAGCTGAAAGCAAAAGAGGCTGCCTTCCCTAGCGATGCAGATATTTTGGAAAACTTGGAATCAGAAAATTTCCAGAACCAAAGGTTTTTCTGTTTTGGTGTATTTATTCATTTATGATTCAGGGAGCAAGGACCACAGGAAACATCTATGTTAAGTCTACAGGCTGGATAAATACCTTTAAGAGTCTTTTCGGACTACCAAAAACATTTGAACTGATTTGGGGAAAATACAAAAAGTACATTTGAGCAGAGCAATCTTGCTCAAGACTCCTGGCCAAAAAAAGTTGTTTGGGGAAAGCTGCACATTGGTAGAATGGCTAAAATCAAGCAGAATCGTAACATCCTTGAAATTAAAGGAGGCAATAGAGAAGTCCCTCTACAGCCCCATTTGCTCTATACCTCCTACAAGCAACATTACTGGCACAATTTTACCCAAACTGGGTCAGTTCCATTCCCATCAGCTTCACTGAAGGAGAATGACAACCATGCCACAACAGAGCACATGGTATGGCATAATCCAGGTTTCCAATCATGGTTAGTCCTGGGAATTCTAGGAATTCATATCCACGTATCTGAAGGACTGAGAAAGAGCAGGGGACTAGTGTGATGAAGGCTCGGGGGCTGGACAAGAGTTGGGGGGATCACATTCGAGTCTACCTTTGGGCATGGAAGATCTCTTGGATCACTTTGGGACAATCATACTTTTTCCTGCCAATCTTGCAACATTATGGGGGCAGGGGGTGGGTAATGGAGGGGAGGGAGTTTCCTGGAGGATAAATGTAATACATAAATACAATCATCACCCCCAATCCACACATTCCTCCCTAGAGTTGCATTTGTCTGTCTGGCTTTGCGCAATACATCCTCTGAAACACCTGGGAGTCAGAACCTGCCACTCTGCCTTCTGGGTTAGAATTGTTCACATTGCCTTGCAACAGGACACATGAGCCAAACACCCAACTCCAGCTTTTTCTATCTTTTTTCCCCTTCTTCTGCCCTATTTAATTAAATAAATAAAGTAAAAGAAGGAGATGAGGAACACACAGGCTGTATTCACACGTGGGCATGCTTAACTGATCAGTACATTAAGCCATTTTCCAGGACTCTAAACCAGTGTTTCTCAACCTTGGCAACTTTAAGATGTGTGGACTTCAACTCCCAGAATTCCCCAGCTGGCATGCATGGACTCCTGGGGAATTCTGGGAGTTGGAGTGCACACATCTTAAAGTTGCCAAGGTTGAGAAACACTGCTCTAAACCAATAAAAAGAGCTTAGCACATCGATCACATGAAGTCACAAGGGACTCGCCAGGGCTAAAACTAGCCAAAGTTCAGCCTGTTGCACGAACGCAGACATTAGATCTTTCTCTGACCTAATCAGGTTGTATGAATGCATCCAAATACAGTGAGTGGTCAAGCTCGGGTGAGGCTGGTTGTGGCCCCTGACAGATCTCAAGAACACGCCACCAAAATTCAGCGGCAAACTGACATGATTTGGGGCTTCAAAAAAATCACAATGGGGATAATGCTGTCGAATGAAATGGTCCCATCCCATCCTTAACCCCCAGAAGGTTTGCAATATGGCCCCAAAAGTGGGGCACTCGCTCCTGAGGACCTGAACCACTGTTGCATCTCATCAGCCAGTTAGGAGACTGAGCTGAGTGCTGCCCTCCCTGGTTCAACCCCAACCCAGCAATCTGCATGAATTGGAAAGCAGCAAATAGCCGCAGTTTTCCACTCTGGTTTTGTAAACCCGAAGCGGCACCTGCTTCAATTTGCACATCACACTTAACCACAGAGGAGCCACGTGGGTAGGATTTCCCTTTAAGCAGGCTGCCACGCCCGGCACAAAACTGCCCAGGTCAGTCTGGCAAGCCTTCAAGTTTTAGCCCATCCCCTCAAATCTTTAGCGGACTTTCTTCTAAAAATTATTTCCCATATGCAGAAGCACCACACAAGCTGGAGTTCCAGAGGCAGAGGTGATCTCCCTAAACTTGGAAAATGGGACTTCAGCAGACTCCGAAGTGGTTACCAAGTTTTAATTTGTAATGTGACCGGGAAGGAAACTGTTAAATATGTGATTGATGCAGTTATATTGTGTCCATTTAAATTTCAGTTCATGAGAATGAAATGAAACGAACCTGAATTTTTGCCCTGGTCCCTCTCACCGCTTTCTGGCATGACGCCAGGCCAGAAGGAATCATGCATCCTGGACTCATGCGTCCATCTTGTTCGCATCTTATTAACGAGCACAACGATCCTACTGCCCTGCTCCTTTTTCATAATTTGTATTTGTGACACAATAAAACAATTGTTTTTTATACAAACACTTCTTTCAATATACGCACTCTTAATCTTGCCAAGAAAACTGCAGAGACTTGTCCAGGCAGTTGCCTAGAAGGTGCACGCACACACGCACGTGCACATGTGCGCACACGCACGGCAATGTTTGGCCAAGAAAAATTCCTGACAGCCTGCATGGAGGAAACGCTGCTCACCCCCCAATGGTTCCCGATGAGGAGGCGGCTTCTGGTGACCTTCCTCCCGAGTGGCATCCGGTCTCCTTTCCTCGCAGTGTAGCACCCCAAACCGTCCATGGCACTTGTGGGAAGCAAAGATCGGCTCCAGTCAAGCTCTGTCCGTGCCGACCGCAGGGAGGTGGGCGTGCGGTGTTCTCTGCAGCAGCACTGAAGCTATTTGCTGCCTGGGATATCCTAGTGGCCTCCCCTCCAGGTTCTACCCTGCTTGGCTCTTGGAGCTCAGGAGAAGCCAGCGAGGCCCTGCCCCAGCCAGACAGCAAGAAGCGTAAGAGAAGGCCACCCAGGCACGACACCACTGCTACCAGCAGACGGCTGAGCGCTGTGGCGCCCCTGGCACGGTGTGCCACGTTGTGATTCCCGGAATGTGTGGAAAGGGCCACCATTAACGACCGTTCATTGGCTGACTGCACATGCAGGGGAGCTGAAAGCCCAGGCCCAGATCAGACCAGGGTGATTACAGGGAGTCCTGGGGACGGGGGTTGTTCTCCCCCAATTGGGGATTTTCTGGGTCTGTTTTGCCCCCCGTCCCCTGCAAGAGCTGGAGCAGCTGAGACGCAGCTTCCGCTCGCTCTCACACAACCGAGCGTGGAATGGCCCTGTTCCAGGGGCCTCAAGGCCAGATTCAAAAAACTCCTTTATTGGAGTGTTTTTTTTTCAGTTCCAAGCTTTATTGGAATGCTTTCTGAGATCAGCATACCTGTTAATATAACCCTCCATAGCAATGTCAGACACCTGCTGATACTGTTTACATTTTAAGGGGAATATAATAAAAGAGGATAAAACTATCCGTGTCCCCTTTTTAGCATGCCCCGATGAGCTCTATTACACATGCATGGTTGCCTCCTACAGATAATCACCTTTTTCTTTTTAAAAAAAAAAAGTTAATTATAACTTTAGTGCTATCCAATTTGAGTAGTCTTTGTATCCCTTCATTATGCTGCTAATTAATTTTCCTGGGGAAAATGATATTTTTTAAATGGCAAATTTTCCATGGGAAAATAGAAGAATGAAGAATTTTCTGCCCCACTTCCCTGGGATTCCCTGAGGCTCCAGATGAGCTCCGCTCCAAAACAGCGCTTGAATCCAGGACTCCCTAACCCTTGCACATATTACTGTACTATTTCGCTCTTTCTCCTGGGGCCTGGGGCCCCTCAGAGGATCAAAGGGGACAGGGGCCTGGGTCAATGGCCTTACAACCCAGGTATCGGCAGCTTGGGGCAGGGGCCAGGAAGAGCAAAAGGCTCTGATGCATTTCAGGGATGGACCCATCCAGGGAATATGGCCCTCCTGGGACTACATTGACCCTTCTGTTCGTGACTGTTGTGCTTCCGTACAAAGCAGGGTTTCTCAATCTTGGCAGCTTTCAGATGTGTGGACTTCAACTCCCAGAATTCCCCAGCCAGCATGGCATTCTGGGAGTTGAAGTCCACACATCTTAAAGTTGCCAAGGTTGAGAAACGCTGGTCTAAGGCATAATTTCAGGACTGTGTGCTCCTTCACCCAATCACCCTGGGCACAGAAAAGACAGAGGCTGGGAATCTAGCCTGCTCTTACCTGACATCCTAGCTTTCCAGATGCAGGGATTGTATCCAAATAGGTAGGAGCACCCAGTTCTGCAAGAACTTATCTGCAATCTGACAAAGCCCCCCCCCCCGGTTTTATAAATAATCCCCATTTATGGAAACCCTCCAAAGGCAACTCTGCCCATTTTGCTTTCTCCCTCATCTGATTTTTTGGTAAACCCCCGTGCTACCCCATAGTTCTTTCTGTCCAGTTTATGGAGAAACACGAAGATTTTATTTATTTGTTTGATTTCTATCCTGCTTTTCTTCTACGTACTCCCTCTTCCACGTTTCCCCTACAACAACCCTGTGAGGTAGATAGGGCTGAGAGACAGTGGCTCATCCAAAGTAACTGGGTCAACAACTTGGCTGAGTGGAGACTTGAACCCGGATCTCCCCACTCCTCGTCTCACATCCTTAACCACAGCACTTGACAGCCAGCGTACAGGTAGTCCTCGCTTAACTACTACAATTGGAACCGGAATTTTGGCTGCTAAGCAACGCAGTCATTAAGCTAATCCAATCCAGTTTTACCACCTTCTTTTTTGCAGTGGTCGCTAAGCGAATCACCATGGGCATTAAGTGAGCCACATGGTTGTTAAGCGAATCATGCAGTTCTCCGTTGATTTTGCTTGCCAGAAGGTGGCCAGGAAGGTCGAAAATGGCAATTACATGAACACAGGACGCTGCAACGGTCATAAATGTGAACTGGTTGCCAAGCACTCAAATCATGATCACGTGACCACAGGGATGCTGCAACAGTTGTAAGTGTGAGGACCAGTCGTTTTTTTCAGCACTGTCATAAGTCCAAACCATCACTAAACGAATGGTTGTTAAGCAAGGACTACCTGTAGTGCAGGGGTGAAGGCGTTGGGGCCAGGTGAGGCCTAAGCCTCTGGGGCTAGAGGGGGGCAGAGGATAAGGAGCTGAATAGCACCAGGAAATGCAGGTTTTGATCCCCCCGCAGCACCGAACCTCCCGGGGGCTTTGGGCCAGTCACTCCCCCACAGCCCATCCTGCTTTGCAGGGTTGCTGTGATGAGGACAAATAGGAGCACTGTAGATACACTGCCTTGAGCTTCTGTACAAAAGGCAGGACCGAGATCTAACAAATCAATCCCACAATGTCACTGATGGTAATTTTTTAATTTAAAAAAACAAACCAAGCCACCACATTCCCTTGGGTCTGCATCAACCAAATTCAAAAGGAACTGGCCGAATTCCCAGCATGGGGAGGGTGGATTTCATCCACCTGCCCCTGCAAGGAGGCCACCCTTACTGGCTGGACCCGCCTGCCATGCTGGGCTCAAGGACAGCCAGGGCTTGGTGGCTCCATGTTGTTGTGGGAACCCGGCCAACGCCTTTCGTGTTCTGCGAACCGGGTCGTCACGCTGAGCCATTGCAGGGTCTATTGATTTGGGCACTGCATCTTATATGAACACAGACAGCCTGTTTTGTTAACCCAGGTAAAGAGTTCGTCGTGTTGTGGGAACTCAGCCAACAAGGGCAATATTTTCAAAAGAGCCAGGCAGGGATTCAAAGTCAGCGCTCCAAACCCCTGCCTCGATGGCCTGTCTGCCTGTTTCCTTCTGACAACCAAATTTCCTTTCCAGTCCTGCAGACTGTGGTCCCCAAACCAGAAAGGGCTGTCAGCCGCTCTGCCAGAAGAGCTGGGAGTCCTTTGGCACAGCAGAACTCTCTGCAGAAACACCCAAGCCTTCTTCCTTTGCCAACAAGGAAATGGGATATGGGCACCTTCCTCAACCTGGTGCCCTCCAGAAGCACGGCAAGGGGGAATTCTGCAATGTGCCACCCCCAAACATCTGGAGGGCACCAGCTTGGAGAGGGTGGCCTTGGTCCCAACAGTGGCAGGGCAAGGCAAGGTTAGGGGTGCCAGGGCAGTGCAAACGATGCAGAAGTGGCGTGTGGCGGGTCTTGGTCACTGCCACGTAGCAAAAGGTAGACAGAAACGCACCTTCAGGGAACAGGGGTATTCAAAAGCAGCTGAATCATGTGGGATTAATCTACCATAAATAAGAAATACACTACTTAAACAATTATTGATATTAATATTAATATCAATATTAATGATCAATTACTGGTATTATTTAAATAACAAAGAAATAAATTACAAATATAATCTTTAGAATTTAATTCTACTATAGGCCGGTTGCTCATAGTATTCCCAAGACTTATTGCAAGTCAAGGAATTATTTCAATGTTAGCTGTCAGCTGCCTGATTCAGTAGGTTAAAATATCAGAAAATTAAAATTTTTCTAATTTTTTGGAAAAACTTTACAAACATCCTTGAAGCACTGATATTTAAAAATGGGGGGACCTTAAAAGTAACTCAAGAGAAGTCTTGAAGAACCCTTTGACAGAAAACTGTTTTACTCAAATGTGATCTCTTTTTAATTCTGTCATCCACGCGGTTTCAACATAGCACTTTTGTTAACACAAATGCCTTTTTGTGGAGAAGTACATGGATGTTTAATTTTTTTTTATTTCTCTTGGAAGATTACTAATGTAACGACTGATTAAAGTCCATGTGCATTTTTTTCCCAACAGTAGCTTTCGTATTGGGTTTTATCTTTTTTTATTGCACTGTTGTTTTTTCCTGTTGTTCTGTCATGGTTCTGTTTGTTCTAATAAAGAGCAAAAAAGAAAAGAAGCTGGGGAGGAGGGAAGGCTGTTGCCCACCCCCCCAAAATCAGCTGCAAGATGGCCCTCTCTCCTTCAGGGCCAAAGGCAGAGTATCTCAGGTGGTGCTTCTTTCTCCCCCAACACACTTGGCTTCTCACGGGGACCCACTCAATATTTCTGGAGAGTGACCAGAAAAGGGACCCTCCTTGTTTGCCCATTATCTGACACAACAAATGGATGGTGCTCCTGTCCATGTGTCCTAACAGTCAGGAACCACGCTGAGACGAGGAGTAGGTCTCTAGTGTTTATTACTGCTATATTAGACAGAAAATCCTAACAAACTGAAGAAGCGTGGGAAAAACCCAGACAGATAAACCCCAAAAGTTAAGGCGGGTCTGATCTGTGTCTCTTTGAATGGCTGCTTAATTCCTCAATACTACGCATGCGTTTTCCTCCCTGGATAGAGGCCCCCACCTGCTCGCCATCAGTACTCATGACACCATGGCTGTTCCATGCCTAAAAGCAGTTCAATATTTTTCAAAGGATTTGTCTTATACAGGTAGTCCTCGACTTACGACCACAATTGGGACCAGAGCTTCCATCGTTAAGTGATGCGGTCATTAAGTGAGTCGCACCCAATTTTACGATGTTTTTGCTGTGGTCGTTAAGCGAATCCGGCTTCCCCCATTGACTTGCTTGTTGGAAGCTGACTGGGAAGGTCGCAAATGGCGTTCATGTTATCCCAGGACACTGCGACTGTCATAAATACATGCCAGTTGCCAAGTGCCCAAATTTTGGTCATGTGACTGTGGGAACAGTTGTAAGTGTGAGGACCAGTCATAAGTCACTTTTTTCATCACCATCGTAACTTCGAACGGTTGTTAAACAAATGATCGTAAGTCAAGGACTACCTGTACCGTTGAAACCACCCAGACTGGTAGCCAAAATGACATCCAGTGGCAATGAGTTCCATCAGGGAGTGATGTCCTCCATGAAAGGATTTGTGTTTTCTGTCAACTTTGTTGTTACATGTTCTCTTTCAATGTTTCATGATTGATCTACTGTGAAAGGAGGGGGTAAATCCCCTTTTAACTGAATTTGTTACCCTTTTTCCCACTCCTCTTGGTTTTAGTGTACTGGAAAGATCTCATCACCGCAGTGGTCCTCATAAAGAAGATGCCCATCTCCCCACGTCTTCCTGTTGGACTTTCCTCACATTTCCTAGCAGGCAGTCTGGCACTTATTCACCAGCACAGCCAACAGGCCCCTTTGCACGGTGACAGGCGTAAAACCCCCAGGGGAACTGAGGCCCAGGCAGCAGGAGATAATAGTATGAACGATTATCCTGTTTTTATTCCATTCTCAGCCAGGGCCAGGCAGCTCCTGCTGCCAGGATGATGCCCAGGCTCACTTTCTAACAACTGAAGTGCACCAGCCAAATGGCAGGTCCACCAGGATCCCCGTGGCTGAAGGGGAAGGTGGCTGCTTCAACAACACTCCTGCACAGAGCAAGCCACCCCTGCAGGGAAACCAGGACCAGGAAGCCAGAGGGGGCTCCCCTCCCTCAAAACACCCCATCCCACCTTCCTTCAAGAGAGTTCAAAAGGGCAGTAAATGCAAAAAGGAAGAAACACAGAGGCATGCCTGGAAAACCAGAATCTGAATAAATAGTAGATCCTAGGTTAACTTGAAAGCACACTAGAGCCCCTTACAGCCCGGACCAGATTAGAACTGAAACCGAATTGAGAGCAGGACTGTAATTCCTGGAATTCTGGGGACTGCTGTGCCAAGACTTCTGGAACGTGCTAGTTTTAGGGACACGGTTGTAAAGAACCCACCTCAAGCCTTAAGAGAGGTTGGCGGCCCGTCCTGTAACTGACTCCCTTCTGCTGGGAATTTGTCCAGGAGGGGTGTCAAGATGGCAGCCATGATGGTGCATTGCATGTAAAAAAAGGCGGGGCTTCGATTGCATGGTCATGGCCACCATCTTGACTTTTTTGACTCCCCTGCCCACACTCCGGATTTCAAGTGATCTTGGAAACCTTTTCTCCACAGAGGCATTTTGATTGCATTTAGGGCTGCGTTAGCGTTGGCTTCATTGTTTTATACTGATTTCATGGTGGTTTCTAATATTGCAGATGCCACCTTGAGTGCATTTCACTCTCCTCTTTAACGTAATAAACACAAATGAGTAGCTTAAAATCAGAAGTTTGGGGGGGGGCGTGGAAGATTTCATTCTGTCGCAGCCCAGCCTACCTTACAGGGTTGCTGTTGTTGGGACAAAAATTGGAGCAGTGAAAAATACACATTTTGAACTCCTAAAGGAAAGGGAAGACATACATTGAATAGAAAGTTAAATAAGGATTTCTGGGCCCACATCAAAATACAAGCAGGACAGCCTTGCAATGGAACAGGCTTTTAACTGCTTTAACATCCCCCACAACCCCAGAATATTCTTAAGTCCAGAGCCTAAAACTGCCTAAGTGCACCACCATCCTCCTCTCCCCTGGAAATCAAATAGAGAGAAGGTGACCAAAGTCAACTGTAAAATTGGAAGGGAACCTTGGGGTCATCAAGACCAACCCCCTGCTCACTGCAGGAATCCAAATTAAAACATTCCCACCAATGGCTGCTAGTAAAGAAGAGTGGCAAAGGATTTAGAGCTGACTTTGGGGGAGGTAGGGACAAACATGAAAAATGAACCCAAAATAATCCCACTTTTATTTTCTTTGGCACAAGAGGGGGTAGGGAGAAATGTGTGTAGGTTTCAAGATCCTGTTATTATATCCTACAACAATAAAGTAGCATTCCTGGCCTACCTTGAAGGGCTGATCGGAGCCACTACTTCCCAAGGCCACTGGCATCACTTTGAAACTACTCTGACAGTTAAAAGAGGTTGGGGATTTTTACCAGCATACAGTCCGAATCTGCCTTCCTGTAACTTACAGCCATTATCCTGCATCCTGCACTCTGGAATGATAGGGAAGAAGCAACATCTTGTTTCAGGCCAAGCCTGCATTTATATCTCCAGCACGGCCCACTTTTAGTCCGGCCTTCCTTGACTCATCTAGAGCAGCTTGGACACTTGAGGTGGCTCATAAATTGAACAAACAAACCAAACCCAGCTCACTTCAGATGCCCGTGCCTCCCATTTGCCCAGACAGCATGGCCATCCGTTCTGAGCTGTACTGCCTGTGGATGAGGAGGTTCTTCGGTTTCTCCTAAAGATCATCCAACACTGCCCGCCTCAGCCGATGACTCGCCTGCTTTTGTCCACCTGCCGCCAGGCCATCTAACCAACGCTGAAGTCCGCTGTTCAGTACTTGCTGGCATCATACTTAACTGACACAGACATTGCTATCCCAGCATCCACACCTCACATCAGCTGTCTGAGAATTCTTGGCCTTGTAGTCCAAGATATCCAGAGGGCTCTGGAGAGGGGAAAGTGGACCTCTCACCAAATCAATAAGGTAGTCTTTGCTTAACAACCATTCATTCAGTGACAGTTTGGACTTATGACAGTGCTGAAAAACCGACTTATGACTGGTCCTCACATTTATGACCATTGCAGCATCCCCACGATCACGATTTGGGCACTTGGCAACCAGTTCGTATTTATGACCATTGCAGCATCCCATGGTCACGTGATCGCCATTTTTGATCTTCCCGGCTGGCTTCTGGCAAGCAAAATCAATGGGGAGCCATATGATTCGCTTAACAACCACGTGGCTCGCTTAATGCCCATGGTGATTCGCTTAACAACTGCCACAAAAAAGGTCATAAAATCAGGTTGGATTCACTTAGCAATCAAAATTCCAGTCCCAATTGTGGTTGTTAAGTGAGGACTACCTGTATGACCACCGGACTGGGCAGCAGAAGACGTGTTGGTAGATTCCTGGCTCAGCCAAGACACAAATGGCTTCCTTCTAAACCCGAAGGCCCCCTTTCCCCCGGGGCCTGAGAAGAAAAACAAAAACCTCCGACTATTCCAAACTCCCCAGCATTTGAAATGTTAGACTCAAGCCAAGGTACCTATTAAACTTACATGTCCATAAACAAAGCCCAGCATGCAGTTATCTCACTGACAAATAAAGAGTGTCTCAAAAAAGCACATTCTTTGGGGAGGAAGAAACTCTTTTGTACACTCCAGGGGAGGGGGCAGCCCTGCAGCCCCCGGGGACCGTTCATGCGTGTTTCCCCATCGCAGAGCCTCAGCAGCAGACGGAGAACACGTCTGAATGCACCGTAACAAGTGGAACAGGGGAGCAACATGTTTGTTTCTGCTCTCAATACACAAGTTCCCTACAGGTTTGGTTCATGTGCTCAGCGGAGTGCTCCAGCTAGAGACAACTGCATGTGTGAACCAACATCAGCTTAATAAGGAAACTTCAAGCTGGCCCGGTTAAAGGTCAGGCACCAAGCTGATAAGAGAAACGTTTCCAGCCTAAAACCTTGGGAGGCCAGTACAGTACAGCATGGCCCTCCGTGGTCTTCCCCAACTCTGGGGAGGCCAGAACAGGCTACAATCCCCCAGGTGCTGAGTCAGTAAAGCAGCACTTGGGAGATGTCCTGTGTGGGGCACCTCTTGCAAGTTTAGCAAAAGCCTGGTATCAATCTGCAAAAGGAATGGAGCTCTGTAAGATACAAAGCCAAGCAAAATCGGTCCATTAGGAGAAAAAGGACCAATCAAGAAAGTCCAAGAGGAGGCAGCAGAAGGTCCAAGCATTACTGGAGGCTCCGATCCAGGAGACTCGCCTAAGTCCTTGCTGGCCAAATGGCGCAACTTCTCTCTCAGTTGAGGCGGCCCTTCTTCGGGGCCATGTCCCAAAATGAAACTTGCCAAGACAACTGTACGCAGGGTACTGCTGTACAAGTGCCCATTGTATCTCACAAACTATGTCACCAGGTTGTGCAAAAGGGGTTTCTTGTAGCACAGCAACACTTATCAGGCAGGCCTTGAAACTGGTGCTTGGGAGCATTTTTAACCCAGTTTCTCCTGGCACTACATACCCGGCACCAAGTGACCATTTTGTTCTACTGGTTTTCCTGGGCCCTCGAGGAGCCAGCAAAGCAACCATCAGGAGCTCACCCGGAGATACTGTCATCCTCCAATTTGCAGGTAAACAAATAAACAAGGAAAGAGCCAAAGGCCTTTCTGTGGCGTGGGGGGGGGGGCTGAGATGCCACTAAAAGCGGCAAAGGACGCACAGCCAGGCTCTTCCAATGCTCAAGTGAAAGAGAGCGGCTGCTTTTTCCCGGAGCTCTCAGGAGATTACGCCCCATAAGAAATAAGCCTGGCAGTGGGGGGAGGGGGGAAAGGCCATATAGATCTCCTGCGTCAGCCCCCCAAAGTCTGGAGGGGACAGAGCGAGAAGAAGGCGGTGGGAACTTGTCCAAGCGCCAAACAAAGAGAAATAAGTCCTCCTGGGCCCAAATTTTGCCCACCGCTTCTCGCTTCCTTCCCTCCACCCAGCCAGCCAGACGCATCAGGGGACTTCCATGGCAGGCCCACTCCCATCCCCTTCTGTCTCGCCCGAGACCCCTTCTGTTCTCCTTGGTCTGCTTAACCCCTCCCCCCACCTGCTCCGCCTTGCAAGGAGGCCCCGACCCCGTTTTCAAAGGCGAGGGAGAGAGCAAGCTGGGGAGAAGAATAGGGCTCTGCCGACATGACTTTCATCTGGAGCATCTCCAAGAATGCTCCTGAGACTAGGCGAGCTGCAGAGGCCACCATCGATACCACTGAAAGACAACCATCTTCACCAACAGCCATGATAGGCTAACCAGGCCCCATAGCAAAATTCACAGGAGGGGAATGCCCCCTGTGCTGGAAAAATGCTCCAGAGTAGCCGGTGCATTGCAAGGACCACCTAGAGCTTGCTTGCTGATCCCAATGGCACCCGGTCCCATGAGTCGTCGCTAAACCTGGAAGCCAAATTCAATCAAAGAAAGTGCCTAACTTTTAGGATAAAATTTTTATTGCGCTCAGGTTGATTCAGCACCAAAATAATACGCTCAACAAGTTCCTGGGTTCAGTGAACAGAATGATCTACTCTCTTACAGGCCACTCAAGGAAACAATATTTTCTTCATTGTTCCTTTACTTTAGATAAGGAATTTGATTTGACCAGAAATGGGTGCAAGGGAGATGGAACTGGACATGAGCCCCATCAAAAGAAGGGGAGCCACTCAGTTCTCCTTCATTTTATGAGACCTGTGCAGGAGAATTTTTGGGAGCATTGTTCCTTCACAGTCATTCCCTGGAGAGAAAACATTTTAAAAACAAACACATTGTTCCCTTTCCTAGCCCAGACCTTGAACTCAAAGATTTCAGCCACAAGCAAAGTGTCTAAAAGTATCCACAAGAGATGCCTGCCCACTCCATGTAGATACAGGCAATGCACCTACACAGAGTTACTCCAAAGCTGATTTCACACACTATGCCATAACATGGTAATGCGAGAACTAAGCCACTGAGATTTGCACGCCATATTTAATGGTTCAGGCCACTGTGGCTTGCTCAACAACTGCAGTTCAAACAAATCTGGTTTAATGGAATTGTGATCCCAGTTATACACAATATTCACACATCCGAGTTACAAAACAAGAATACAAAAAATAGAAGTCCACAAAGTAATCAAGGAAGAACTACCCTTACACTCTCTTGGGAGATGTGGCTTGAAATCCCTACTCAGCCAGCCTTAGTATTAGTAATTTTTTGACTTACCAGGTGCTTATAACTAAGCACAGTAGAGTGAATACAACAAGCTGATACAGCAATACGTTAAAACCACTTATAACTTCGTAACATCACATCAAAAGCCTCTAAAGTAAGGGTCCATGACATATACCAATCATTAAACCTCCAGATCTTCTTAGACATGGGTTAGATCAAGACATTTTGGGGTATTGAGGTGGCAAATTCCAAGTTAAGAATCCAAATAAAATTTGGCATGAGTGAATTTGGACTCGATTTTTCAGGCACCTTAAAACCACTTTCAGGATCTTAAAACCACTGGGGGCAGGGTGCTGAACTGGGCCCAGGCCCTGCTCCTTGCCCTCCCAGCCTGCACTGCTGCCTTGGGCAGATTAAGCTCAGCAGCCTTTGCCCACCTCCGGAGAGTAAGGATTTTGCTTGCTAAACCTGCAAATAGGCTTGATGGGCGGATGGAGATATGGAGGATGGACGGTATCAGAAAAGCTCTTAAAGGGACTTCTGAGGGGAAGGTGGCAGATTTTTGTGTTCCTCCCTCTCACTTCGTTGAAGGCCTCTCTCTCACCCAAATGCGGAAGAATGCAGACTGGCAGCCAGCGCACCCCACAGCCAATCTGGCGTGGATGGTGAGAGAGATATCCCCCTCTTTAGGGAAGCTTGGCATTGGCAGACTGCACTTTTCGGGATGGGAGCAGAATTGGGACACGAGACTCCCAATGATGCCAAATGAGACCGTTTGTTGGGACCCCCAAAAGGGGGCGCACATAGTCTAGCAGGAGAGCCGAGCCCCCAGAACCTCTGGTGGCCATTCTACATTTGAAACAGATGCTCAGAACGCCATTGCCCTCACAGCCACCCCTTCATCTGAGCCCAGGATGCACTGGGAAGACCACTTTCCCTGGAACGGATGAAGATGTACCTCAGCACACTCAAGTCTCTCTGGGGGAAAG
Source organism: Candoia aspera (assembly GCF_035149785.1). Lineage (NCBI taxonomy): Eukaryota > Metazoa > Chordata > Lepidosauria > Squamata > Candoiidae > Candoia > Candoia aspera. The sequence goes on along the minus strand of NC_086167.1, from coordinate 2,626,559 downwards.
CCACTTGAGATCTCCGTCCCACTCTTGGGTCATGCAGGGGAAGAGGACGCATTGGAAGTACCTCAACTTGGGTGCCTGAGGAGAAGGCCTGCAGGTCGCGCTCTGTGGCTGTGGTGGCCTGCCAGAAGAACAGTATCCCCAGAACATAGCCCAGCTCCAGTCCCACCCATGCCCCCTGAAAACTGAAAGGCCTAGCACAGGTCGTGGAGCCTCTAAATTCCTCCTAGATGGCCTGTGCTTGGCCCTGTGACCTCAGGGCCTCAGACCCACATCCTTCACCATAAACCATCTTCCCAGTCACCTGTGAAGTGCCCCTTTCTATTGCAGCACCCTCCCTTGAGCTGGCATCCAGAAAACAGGTGAGACTACAACTCCCAGGATTCCTAGTCCAGATGGGGTCCACCAAGCCAAGTCTCCTGCTTCTGCCAGGCCAGCCAGGCTTGGCTTGAAAGACTCAATTCAACTGCGCTTACGCAACCAACCAAGAGAAAGTTTTGCCTGGCGCGCTCCCACCCAGCAGCCGGGTCCAATTGGTCAACAGCTGCCGAGCCCAGCCACAGGCCAACGGATGCTTCCACCACCACCCCCAAAGCGCCCCAGACAGAGAGAAGCCAACTCACCGTCTTGGAGTCCAGTTCGTGCCGGGACTGGGCCAGGACCTTGTCCACCCCGGCCTGGTCCATGAACGTGACGAAGCCGAACCCCCTGCGCAGGGACAAAGCGCCAGCGGGAAGCAGCCCAGAGAAAGAGAGAAACTCGGTTAGGGAGAAGCCGGCAGGGGGGCGGCAGGCTCCCTCCGCCCGGGCGCGGGGAGGAGGCACGAGGCGGGACACCTCACCTGGAGCGCTTTGTCAGCGGGTCCCTCATGACCAGGCACTCCTTCACCTCGCCGAACTGGCTGAAATACTCCCGCAAGCCCTCTGCAAGCAGAACACGAGGCCACCATGGGGGTCCGGGCCGGGAGGCGGCGGCCGGCGGCCCGGGGCAGCGGGGGAGCCCTCCCGGGCGACGGGAGCCTCTCCGGAGCACCGCTCCCAACGACCCGGCCGCGCGAAGCCCGCACCCCCGGCCAGCAGCGGGCCGACCTCTCCCCGCGCCGACCACAAAGCCCGGAGGCCCCGGGGAGCAGGCGGCGGGCTGGTTGGCAGCCCCCTCCCATTGCAGGCGGCGGCGGCGGCGGGAGGGAGGGTTTGGGGGAGGAGCTGGAAAGTTTGGGGCGGCAGGTGCCGCCGGGCGAGACCCGGACCCGGGACCCCCTCCCCGTCCGCGGCGCTCACCTTGCGTCGTTTGCCAGCTCAGTCCCCCGATGAACATTTTGCTAGCAAGGGAAGAAAGAGAACACGAGGGTGAACGAGCCGCCGGGCGAAGGCGGCACAAAGTAGCCACGAGCCATTTCCCGGGGGCGCCCGGCTCCGAGGCGAGGCAGGGCCGGGGGCGCCGCGTAGGGAGACTCAGGAAGGCGCCGCCGCCGCCGCCGCCGCCGCGCTCCTGGAGCCCCGGAACTCCTCCGGCCCCGGCGCGGGGGGCGCGGCTCCGGGGCGGTCGGGCCACCGGCTGGGGGGCGCAGGAGGCGGCCGGGGCGCCCCGAGCTGCGGCGGGGGCGGGCTGCCAGCCTACCCTGCTAGCCAAGAAGGAGGCGCTGCCGGCGGCGGCGGCGGCGCGCGGGGCGAGAGGAGCGCAGCGCAGCGCAGCGCGGGGATCGGCCATGTTGGCGGCTCCCCCCGGCCGGCCGGGCGCTTGCCCCAGCCACGAGCTCCCGGGCATCGCGGGGAGGCGGGGACGCCGGCGGCTCCCCGCGCGGAGGGAGGCGGGCGGGCGGGCGAGCGGAGGCCGGCCAGGCCGAGTACCAGGGATCGTGAGGAGAGTCCGGGGAGGCGAGGCCGGGCTGGCTGGCTTCGGTCTCCATTCGGACTACTTCTCCCGGCGAGGAGCAGCGCCACTCTCCCGGGGCAGCTGAGCGCTGGAAAAGGGGCCGGACGGCCAGGCCATGCTGCCCCCTCCCCCGACCCCTCTCAGCCGGGCGGGGAGGGGAAGGGAGGGACGGGCCCGGCGGGGACAACCTGCCCGGCTCCTCCCACCCCCGGCAGGCGGGTGGCCGGCGTGAGCATAAAAGCCGGCCCGCCGGCGAGCGCGCAGAAGGTGGCTGCGCCCAGGCGAGGAGGGTGGCGCGGCGCGCGAGGCGGCCATGCGCCCTGGGCGCACGGGGTCGCGGCTCGCCGGCCGCCTTTCTTGCCGGCGGGCGGCTCGCTTGCCCGCGCTCGACGCCCCCCTCCCGCTCCCCGCCCCTGTCACCCGCGCGGGAGGAGGCTGTGGTCCTTGGGTGCGCCGGAGACAAAGGCGCCCGCCGAGGGGCCTCGCCTCGCCGCCGGCTTCTTCCTCCCGCCGCCGCCGCCTCTTGGAAGCGGGGGCTGGAAGGAGCGCGGCCGGGCCGGGGCTGCGGCCAGGGTGCCAGTTCGGGACGCGACAGCTGGGATGCTCGCACGGCTTCGCCAGGAGGCCGCCCTACCGGCTTTGTTCTGTACCTGCGGGACGAGGCCTCCATGGTCAAGGGCGCCGGGAGGGGGCCTCCCTCCTCCTCCCGGGCCTGCCCGCCACTTCATTTCTGCTGCTCTCTGGGACGGGAAGCGGGGAGGAGCCCGCGCTGCAAAGGGTTAAAGCCCGGCTGGCCGGCAGACCACGGGACCAGTCGGCGGCTTGGTGGGCGAAGCGAGGAGCGCGGGCTGAAGGGCTCCGGCGGGGAGAAGGGACGGCCAGGCCCTGCCATCTCCCCCGCTCCTTCCCGCCCAAGGGCTCCCCCTCCAAGCCGACCCAACCCGGGCCTGCCCCAGCCGGGCCTGCGCCGCACGGTCCGCGGCAGGCATCTGGCCCGAGGCCAGGCGTCGCACCGGCGAGCAGGGGCTGCCTGGAGGGCGCCCGGGGTGAAAGGCCTGGCGGCGGGCGGGCGGGCGGCCTCCCAGGCGAGCCGCTGCGAAAGGCAAACGGGCGAGCTGCCCGGTACGCCAGAAGCCGGCCACAGGCCCGCCGCTCTGCCCTGCAATGTGCTCCGGGCCGCCTTGAGATGGAGAACGCCCCCCACCCGCGAACTCCCAGCTTAGTCGCTGCTCTTGCTCGGAAATCAAGAGTTGGAGGTTCTGCGCATCAGGCGGGCACCTCCACCACCTGAGGCCAGATGAGCTCCCTGCCAGCTGGAGATGCCCCGCTTGTGTCCTTGGAAGGGCAGAGCCCCTGAAGTCCCACAGGGTCACCACCCAGGAGTTTCCACCCGCCAGAGGCTGCAAGGCACATGGAGAGGGCACCGCTGCTTCCTTCATTTCCCTTTTCCTGCATGTGCCAATCCAGGGAGGAGGAAGAGAGGCTGCCAAGGGTCTTTTGCCTGCTCCTACTAAAGCTTTGGAACGTGGACACGGGTACAAAGGGCAGCAGCCTGAGAAGGTGGCCCATTTGGCAGCCTTGGGAAGACCAGTCAACTGCCCTTCCCTGCAAATCCCGCTCCCTCTCTCCTCTGAATTAGTCCCCAAGTCCCTAACCTGGCACTGGCCCCCTCAAGTGCCACGGCAGGCAAGCTGGAAGTGAGCTGGCTCAAGGCCAGTCTAAGGACCGAGTGCACACCGAGTGGTGATAAGCGACCGTTGGCTGGATTCACACATCGCCCTAAGCCCCAGCCTACGCTTTATGAATCACAGTGGCCAACCTCACAGGCCACCCCAATCTGAAGCCCATAAACCACCTAACGGAGTTGCCTGCTGCAGGAACCCCACCAGAGGGTGGTCTGAAGGACGCCCGCCTGGCGCTCCCTCACTAGCCAAGCCCCTCAAGGGCAGTGCAGCGAGCCTCTGCCCAGGAGGCATCGCGTCTGCCCGGACATAGATCAAAGGGTGACATTCTGGGGCTGCCGAGGTGGAATCGTGAGGAAGCCTCTTTGTGGCACCTTCAGAGGGCCAAGTGGCATCCGCGTGACCTCAGACAGACATACAGGAGGGGTCCTCCTTTTGTTAGGAGGGCAAGAATTCCTCAAGAGGCAGTTGATCCAGGAGTTCAAAGCATTTCTACTTGCTCCCCACCCAAGTGTTAAAACTGCAGGCCTCAGAGAAACACGTTGGAGTTGCAAGCTGCAAATTGTCCACCAGCACAGTAGCCCCCGTAAGTGCCACCTAACCTTGAGCCACCTCCCTTGGCCAACAGAGGGAAGATCATAGCCCTGATGAGCCACGTATTGTGAGCCAAGAATGGCAACATTTCCATCTCAGGGAACTGCAGCCTGAGTTCAGAGGCTCCTGTGGTCTGTGTGCTTTGTGCCACTTTGCGTTACAATCTGGATTATGCAGAAGAACTTTGCTAAAGAAACAAGTGCCTTTGCTGCAAGGTGAGTGACCTGCTTAGTGGTAATATGAACATTTTCCAGAAAATTGGACAGAAGGATTAGAGTAGCTGGTAACATTTCAAAATCCCTGTCGGGTTCCTTCTCAGTGGCAAAACTATTTCTGGGCACCAGAAGGCCTGGGGTTCAACCCTCAGCATCGCCAGAGAGAGCTGAGAAAGTCTTCTAGCGCCAGAAACTTTGGAGATCTGCCAACAGCACAGCAAGTAGACCTGAGGAATTAGAATCTGATTGGGGATACAGCATATGAGGAATTTAGTATCACAAAACATTTCTAGTGACGAAGGAGAAAAAGATTTGATTCACCTATCTATAGAGCCATCCCTGGGCTTCATCTAAAATCTTGAGGTTCTTCCTTAGTCCAAAAATCTGAGGAATGTTGCGAGAAGTTTTGATATGACTAGGAGACTTTCTCCAGTCTTTCAGACATTCCTCACTGGGACGAGAAGAAGTTTCAAGGAGCCGTCTTTTCCCGTATTCTGAAATACAGCACCCTCTGTGCTAGGGATTCCTCAGCCAGCCTCGAAAGACGTTCCTCTGCTCGCCTCCATCTTCCAGCGATGGTTCACGATTCAGAGATTGTTGCTGCTAGGGTATTGCCCCAGGGCCACCTCTAGCAAACTGGTGCCTTCAGGGGTGTCAGTCTTCAACTTCTAAATCCCCAGTTGGTGTGCTAGACGTTGAAGCCCAAGATGGCTGGAGGAGATTAGCTGGAGAAATCTGCCCTGAAGCAGTAAGCTCTCAAGACTTAGCAGGTATGATAGAAACAGCAAACTGAGAGGCATAGCAGAAATGAGCAGAAACGTCCCCCAAATATCTAGCTTGAGCAAAGCCGTTGGGCTAGGAAGACTTTGGGTTGGCACCCAAAGGGTTCTTCTACCATCCAGCATTCATATACCAGCCCTAGCCCACACCCTTCTTGGTATGGGTTGGAAGGGGTGGCAGCGCACCCCCAGGGTGAACCTTGATTGCCCCCCCATCAAAGTTGTTGCTCTAGCTGCTGTCTGGCCCCTCAACTTTGCTGGTGGCAGCAGATACCTGGATCTGGCACCCCTTGACCAGAACTGGGCAACGTGTAGCCCCGCAGATGCTCCTGAGGCACCATCATCCTTTGCTGTCAGCTGTGGTGGCTGGGTCTGATGGGAAGGCCATCAAGTTGTGCTCCTGTGACATCCTGCTCTCTGGGCCACACAGGGTCCTGAGTGGATGCAGGAAGAGCTACATCTTTTCCAGGGAGGAGGAGGACCACAAGCCCAGTTCTGGCCAGCTCAGGCCCTCTGCCCCATCCTGAGCTCAGCATGAAGAGAGGGTTTTTATCCAAGGCATTATCAGGCTCAGGACGGACATTCTGCAATGCAGACATCTTGGCAAGACTGGGTGGCTCTGATCACACAATACAGGTAGTCCTTGTTTAGCAACCACAATTGGGACTGGCAGCTTAGTCATTAAGTGAAGTTAATGTCTTATGTCACTAAGTGAAACTGTGACTGTGCTTATGATCTTACTTCAGCTTTCCTTCACTTTACAGACCTGCGAAGGTTGTAAATGCAAGGTTTGGTCACAAAATTACTTTTTCATCACTGTTGTAACAGTGAATGGTCGCTAAATGAGGCAGTTGCTAAACAAGGACTACCTGTATGCTAAATGGAACCAGATTAACAAAAAGCCAATGTGTTTTGCCTTGCTCGCATGAATCATCTTATGGCCCAGTTCGCGCAATGTGTTAAGATAAAGGTGGTGATGGGGTTCCCAAACATACAGAAACACAAGCTACACAGCTCCATTTTAGTCTAAACTACTGTGTTGTGGGAACCCAACTGGTAAGCACTGGGGCTGTGATGTCCTCAGCTGGTAGAGGCTTCCAGCGCATTTCTTAGGGACCTCTGAATTCTTGGCATTTGTTCCCCACCAGGTGGATCAGGAATTTGCTCCCAAAATCTCCTGCCAAGGTGCTAGGATTTGTAGTCCCAACATGTCTGGGTGATTCTCCATCTAGTCTATGCTTGAAATGATGGCCGTTGTTATGGTCCATCAAGTCGATTCTGACTCTTGGTTCCTCTCCCAGCTTCTAATCCAGGGCTTAACCACTAGACCAAACTGTCTCAGTACAGGCATTTACTTAGGGACCTAGGATTAAAAGAACCTAAGATTAATAGAAATTCAGAGTCTATGATCATTGTCAAAAGCCATGTTAACACTCTTATTTGATCACTCCAACTTCCATTATCTTTTACAAATTATCTTATCAGAGGCTGAGTCAAGTTCAGGGATCAACCATGATTTTTGAATGAGGATGATTATCAAATTGCAGACATCATGAAACTACAAGAAAGAGAAGATTCAAAAAGATATAGAGAGGCTTGAGCAGTGGACTAAAACACACAGGGAGAAGTAAAGTCCTGCATCAGGGAAGAAGGAAATGTAGGCAAGGATGGGGGGGACATGGATGTCCTTGTTGATCACAAATTAAACATGAGCCGTGCAGCTGCTATAAAAGCAGGGGCTATTTTGGTATGTATTAGCAGGAGTGTACAGTCCACATCACGGAAACTAATTCTCCATTCTACTCTGGAGGAGGTGCAGAAGACGGCTATCAATCCGGTGAAGGCTGCAGAAATGAAATCTGGCAAAGGCTGGATGAAGGAAGTGGGCTTGTTTAGCTTGCAGAGGAGAAGGCTGGGGAGAGGTACGATAGCAGGTCTTCATAGCTCTACAGGACTGCCGTAAGGAGGACGGAGTGGGCCTCCTCTCTGCCACCCCAGAGGGCAGGGTCGGAAGGAAGAGGGAAGCCCACTCAAGTTGGATACAAGGAGGAATTTCCTACAGGGACGAGCAGTCAACCTGTTGAATGGGCTGCCTCTTGAAGGCTCTGATCCCCTCAGAGGAGGTCCTCCGAGAAGCTGGACAGCCATAAGTCTGAACAGCTTTAGCAGGTCCTGCCCTGACTTAGGGCTGGACTCATAAGCTCTGTGGCTCTGTGAAACGGTCTGCCAGTTACCAGAAACTCAGTGGAGGTTCCTTTTTTTTCCAAAGATGGAAGCAATTGGGAGGAAAGTATCCATTTTATTCTCTAAAGTTACATTTTATTATCTTTTTTTAAAAGGATGAGGTCCAAAAGAGATAATATATACCTTGATCACAGCCAACTTCACAACCAACTTTTGAGTTTACCAGAATTTTTCTATAAGCTACATGTTAATTCTAATGAACACAAAAGTTGGGTTGGTACTTGATTCCATTTTGGTTAGTCCTAAGTATGCAACAGGCTAGAAACCGGGAGACCGGGAGTTCTAGTCCCACCTTAAGCACAAAAGCCAGCTGGGGTGACCCTGGGCCAGTCACTCTCTCTCAGCCCTAGGAAGAAGGCAATGGCAAACCACTTCTGAAATCTTGCCAAGAAAACTGCAGGGACTGGTCCAGGTAGTTGCTGAGGATTGGACACGATTGAACGTCAAAATAAGAAGTATTCTGTAAACATTACCCACTGGAAGACTTCACATGTTACCAAAGCCAGGATTTTTTTTAAAACAATGGTTTACTGTATAAACTAAATCAGTGTTTTTCAAACTTGGCAACTTTAGAAGCATGGACTTCAACTCCCAGAATTTCCCAGCCAGTACTGGCTGGGGAATTCTGAGAGTTGAAGTCCACACATCTTAATGTTACCAAGTTTGAAAAACACTGAACTAAATTGATTGAGTCAGTGTTGTATGCCAGGCCATAAACCATGGGTTACAACTCACAGGAGTTGAGTTCACTCCAAAGCCACCTACAAACCACCTTTGTGTGGTCCGGACATATTTAAGAATCTTCCCTAGGTTCTTTTTGGGAACTTTTCAGGCTATATGTCAGAATAGAAACAGAAATAAAGAAATGGGCACCTAACTCAGTCCTGCCCATCATCAGGACTGCAGGGGTGTATGTGTGTAAAAAACATCAAGACGGCAACTGCAACTGTGTGGTCAAAGCCCTTGCATTTTGACTATGCAGCTGCCATCTTGATTTTTTTGACCACCCTGCAGGCGCTGCTTTGCACACACCCTCACTGTTTCAGTCTGTTTTTCTCTGGAGGGCAGAGGGAGCAGGAGGGTCTCAGAGCACCCCTGGCCTCCTTGCCATTGTTTGGAAGAACAGGAGGCTACCGGTTGTCCCTCGGTGGTCACTGCAAATCCTGCAGAGCCCGAGGGATCGGGGCTGCAAATCTTCTGATTCTTGGGCATCTGGGGGGCCTGCAGCCCAGTTCTTGGAGCCAGGTGGAGAGGGCACGTTGGGGTTCTACCTCGAGTCCCCAAATGTTTGCCGCCTGCTGGTCCATGATCCTGCTGCACGCAGGGGCTGGTATGGCTGAAGGAGTCGGACACCCTCCTCAACCACCTCAGCCAAGGCGGCCTCCAGCGTGTCTACGAGCTGGCCAGGCGGTGCCCCTGGGTCAAGGGACCCCGCAGCTGCTTGGGGTCAGATGGTTTATCCGAGCCCAGAGCAGAACCCTCCTCTCCCTGGCGGGATGGAGCCATTTCCATACACAGAAAAGGTTGGCGGCATCAAATTCTCTTCCCTGATGAGAAACAGGAGGTCTGCGAGGAGGACGGCCAGAGCCAAAGGTCAGCGTGTCCCGCTGGCCAAGAGGAAGAGGAAGCGGAGGCCGCTGGGCACAAAGGGCACCGTGTTTCCTTCAAGATGGGCCGGGAGGACCCAAGGTGTACTGGCTGAGCACAGCCGAGCAGCAGCCAGAAGCAGCCTCGGCAGCCATTTGCCTTGGCCTGAACCCCCAGGCTGGCTGGGAATGATGGGAGCTGCAATCCAGTGATGCAGGAAGCCCCAGGCTGAGGAAGCCAAGAGACTCTGGTGTCGCGTGGGCACAGCTTCCACAGCAGCTGATGCTTTGCATGTCAGTCTCATGTTTGGTCTGAAATATCTTCAGGTAAAAAGAGCCCCCCTGAAAAAGGGGAATGGGAGGCACCAAAGTTAGTCCAGCAGTGAAATGTTCCTGCTAAATTAAGGAGTCAGAAAGAGAAGGAGCAGGAGAAGAAACAACTGAAAAAGGTATGCTAGCAGGCATCCAAGGTGGATTCTGTGACACACAGCCAGAGCTTACCATGACCCCCAGAATGCAGCTGGCTAGCAATTTTGGTGCAGGGACCACCTACTAGATTGCCCTCTCCTGCTCGGGTCCCTTCCATGCCAGGCCCTGACCCTGGGGAGGCTGGGTGGGACTTTGGGGGAGCTTCTGAAGGACCCGCCCAGACCCCTTCTCTGGAGGATCAGCCCCTCCATGCTTGGCCAAGATTGCCCACTGGGGCTTTCCCACCTTTGTCACTGGAGTGACTAAATCCACTCACTTTGGATGGGAAGATTCATTCCATGATGGCACATGAGATGATGCCGAGCTGCCTCCATTTGGTGGCTCCACCCAGGTCAGAAGCTGCACCCGAGTATAGAAGGTGACACCAGTTGTACAGTTGCAGTTGATCAGGGTCAACATGAAAGGGTCTTTTCAGAGTAACCTTCAGATAGACTCGTCCCAAGAAACTGACATGGGAAAAAAGTAACAAATGTCTCCCAGGAAAAACAGGGTCCCACCATTTTTCATGCTCCCACTTATCTGAAAGGCAAATTCTTTTTCACTGAAATTGGAAGAGATGTGTGGGGACCCTGTCACCCTGATACCGATGGACCTCACAATGGGTCGACTGGGGCTGAAGGGAGTCGGAGTCCAACAATGCCCCGTGTATCCCAAGTGCCCCATCTTACTCCAGGTGCTTGTCATCCTTTTTAATTATTATTTTCAGGGAAGTTGGGCCTTTTTTTCCCCCCTGGATGAATATTTAAAATTAGTGAATATTTTGCATTCCAGTTTCTTTTACTTTCTGTGTCACTCAGTTGAAGAAATTTAAGGATTTAAAAAAAAAGGTTTCCACAAACATTTGTATGCATTCTGGGGCACGTTGCTCCAAACTTCTGCACTTTTGTTGGAAGTTCTGCCTAATACAGTTTTTGCAAACCATCTGTCTTAAAAATAATAAATTTTTAATGCTATTTCCCCCTCTTTTTTAAAAAAAAATTGCAAATAGCAATGCAACATTCAGAGAAATGTGGCTTTTGAGTGATAACTACGTATGAGCTTGTGCATTGGTCGGAAGATGCAAAACTAGGGAAGTTTATCCTCAGAGCTGTCATGAGTACGGATGGTGAGCAGGAGGGGCCCCTATCCAGGGGGGAAAACGCACGCGCAGTTTAGGGGCTTTGAACTGTCCTTCAGAGGAACTCAGAGCAGACCCGCCTTGAGTTTTGGGTTTATCTGTGTGGCTTCCTCACGCTCCTTCAGTCTGGCAGGATTTCTATCTACTAGAGCATTTAATAAACACTAGGGACCAACTCACTGTCTCGGCATGGTACCTCACTCTGAGTTAGGACAAGAGCACCCTAAACAAACTACTTCTTCCCTGTCCAAAATGGCACCTACACCCTGCCTGGGAAGCCCTCTCTGCTGGGTTGTTTCTCATCCCTCTTCTGGGTGTCCAGCATGGCCAGAACCGGCTGCCCTCAACTTTGCCATCCTCTTTTGGGGGGCTTTCGCCCATCCAGTGCTTTTGGCCCTTGGAGCCATCTTCTGCCATTTGGTGCAGGCAGGCTGGATGAGGGGGGGGAGGGGGAGGTCCATCCGGGCTGGGAGCCGGGCCTGGGAACTCAGCAGAGAGCTGGCGAGGAGGCTGGTGTGGAAGTGATTTGAATGGGAACAAGCAGAGCAGCTGAATAGCAGCTTTTATTCCTGCCTGGAGAAGCCTTTGTCAGCCTACCACATGGGAAGCACAAAAGCCCCCACTTGAATTCATTGAGTTTTAATTGGTTCTCAGGTTGGGGAGGAGATGGGGCTTGGCACAGGGAGGGATTCCTTAAAGAGACATTCTCACGCACACCCCACACCGGGGCCTCCTGAGCAGAAAGGGGGGGTGGAGGAAGATTAGGAGGATAAGGACAGGGGTCTCACAAAGGACGGGAACGAAAGTCCACCGCTGGGCATCACTTGATGAGGATCAACTAAAATGACAGAAGAGAATTTGCCAACTTCTGCACAGGGCCCGAAAGAGATGAGAACCCCTGCTCTGCTCTGCTCCTGTAGGAAAAAGGTTCTCTCTGCCCTCCCCTCAACGCCCCACCCCCAATTTCTGCAGACGAAGCATCCATGCCTTTCGCAGCCAAGTCCTCTTTGCCCTGTTGCAACCCCTCACCACCTTCAGACTTTTCAGTGTCAGCTTTTTGGCAGCACAGGGATGAAGCCCCCCCAAATCTCACCTGTTCCATGTCTGCCTTTCAGTCCAGGAAGTAGGAGGGACAGTCCCTGGTGCAGAAAAGGGCACAGGGGCTTTGGGGGGCAGGAAAGGAATTCTGGGGGCAGGAGCAAGGGGCTCTTTCTGTGGGGCGCTGGGGTCCCTGCAAAAGCAATGGGTGGAGCCAGGAGAAAGCTAGATTTGCTCCATTGAATCTAATTTTAATTCATCACATACCCATATTGTATAATTAATTATTTCCTTCCTCTGTCATCTTAAAAATTACACTTTGGTTGCACTCTCTAGAAGGGCTTGGAGTGTTACACCCAAAGCTACGGGCAGACCCCAGGACGGGCAGGGTGCCTGCAGGGTGTGGTCAAAAACATCAAGATGGCAGCCACCACCACAATGTACGATCAAAGCAACACGTAAAAAACAGGCGGAGCATCAACTGCTCAGTCGTGGCTGCCATCTTGTTATCCGTGACCACAACCTGCCCGGGGGCTGTTTCAGGATTGTGAGATATGAGGGAGGGCAGATCCCTCCAGGGTGCCCTGGCCGTGCCTCCTGGGTCATCTGCGGGGCCTCCCAGTTTGCTGGGGCTGCGGCTGTCAGCCGTGGTCCTTCTGCACGAAGCAGGCCCTGGAGCCTTCCTTTGCGTGCGGCTGACTGAACAGTCCCCAGAGGTCATCCCGTGGGGTCAATCCCCACTCCGACCGGGGAGGGCAACGTTCTTTCCGTCCGGGACGCATTCCTGCAGGAACCCTCTGCGAGGAGGCCCATTGCCAGCCAGGAGCAGGTGGACTGAAGAAAGGGGTTGAGAGAGCCAAATGTGGGTGCAGATGCCCTTCTGGCACCGCCCTTGGTTCCCTTTCACTTCTTTTTACAGCCTCCTTCCCTCTTTTCTCACCACTGGGGAAGAGAGCAAGTTACTTGTCTGAAGAAGGTCTGAAAGCTGCCACTTGCTGGCGGTTGCTGGGCCGGCCCAGCCTCTACTACACCCGTGGCTTTGCAGGTGGGCCTTCCTCCACACCCTCTTTCAGCTAAGCAGCCCCTTGTCTCACTCGAGCCGGAGGAAAGCGGCGCTCAGTCTGTGGCAGCCAAACATCGGAAGAGGCCTGGTAGCACCTTCTCAGACTAGCAAATGTTCCTAAAAGGCATCAGCTTGCGTAAGCTGCAGCTCACTTCATGTGCGGTCACCCTGTTGCATTGGGTGACATTTAGCCACTCCATGCGTCGGATGAAGGTTGCTGCAGCTCACGCCAGCTGATGCCTTTAAAAACTTTTGCCAGTCTGGAAAGGTGCCTCCAAACTCCTTCTGATGTTCTGCTTGCTCAAGTAACACTGAAGAGGAAGGGGTGTTCTGCAGACAATAGAATCCCGTTTCTCCAGAAATCACAGAAATGTCCGTGGTGGGTCCGCAGTAGCAGGGCTGCCTCTGGTTCCTCCCAGTCAGATCTGACAGGCAGAGCGGCCAGTGAGGGTCATCTGGTATCATCTCAGGTGCCCGAGTTGGAGGTCAGTATGAGCAGGGTGTGGTCAACAAGGCCACGATGGAGGCCACAATGGTGCAATTCCTGCGTTGTGGAATCTTCTCCCCGAGGTGAGGTTGGTCTCATCACCGTTGAGCTTCCAGAGGTCCCTCAAGACCTGGTTATGCCAGCAGACCTGGAGACCCCAGGGGATGGGTGATCTAGTGAGGCGGCTCCCTTATTTTTAACATCCCTTTGTCTTTTATACTTTGTTTTAGTTGTTTTTTTAATATCTTTTAATGTATTTATTGATTGTTTTTAGTTCTTTGTATGCTGCCCAGAGTCGCTTGTTTGTGAGATGGGTGGCTATACTGCATACATTTCAGAAATAAATAAATAAAATATAAGCTTAGATTGCACTGTTGCAACCACCATCTTAACTTTTTTGACCACACACTGCAGACATCCCTGCCTGTGTAGGAGACAGAGGTGACTGTGCTCCAGAAATGTATTTGAAGTAAAATGGAATACTACCAAACTGGGAGGCTCTGGAGCCTGGAGAAATGCAGAGGAAGCTATGACCTTGGCAGATCCCATACCAAGCTAAGCAAAGTCAGATCTGGCTTGCCTTTTAATTTAAGGCTACTCGGAACCCCAGAACTGTAGTCTACACTGGGAAGCTGGAAAAAAAATACTTCAGCAAAGATCAGAGAACAATAACAAGCCCCCTCTGTGGTTGTTGGGAAGAAAACAACATAGATCTGTCCATGAAGTCAGACACGGAGCAGTCTTTGGTCAGCAGATGACAGCCTCAAGGTGACCTTGGCTGGTCTTGAAACCCTAACCCTAACCCTAACCCTTTGCTCCCACAGCAACCCCCACCCCACCACAATATTTGTATTTTTTAGTTGGATTTTTTACTTGAAACTTGGTACCCTAGGCAGCCTCCCAATTCACTTACAGGTAGTCGTCATTTTAGCAACCACAACTGAGATTGGCAACTTAGTCATTAAGCAAAGCGGTCGCTAAGTGAAACCACGAGCCTGCTTATAATCTTACTTCAGCTTGCTTTGCTTTACAGATCTGCAAAGGTTGTAAATGTGAGGTTGTTGCAAAGTTAATTTTTCATCACCATCATAGCAGTGAACAGTTGCTAAACAAGGCAGACACTAAACGAGGACTACCTGTATATGGACAGACAATCCTGGGATTGCAATTGTATGTGGATGGAACACCACCAGCAAATCTCAGGATAAGCTAGACAAGGAAGTAAAAAACAAATCCCAGGAGAAGACAGTGGGAAACTATAAAACCATCCACGCAACCAACAGGAGTGCAAGGAGACTTTACTTTTGCCCTTTGATGCTCTTTCTGTTCTTGGGACTGAGATACAGGCTGGTTGCCCACATTGTGCTAATCATAATTTGCTTTATTGGGTTTTGGCTCAACTTATATTTACCCAGTAATTGTGGCATTTTCAATAGACCATGGTTAAAATAAGCCATGGCTTCATTCAATGTCTTTATCCAGACAATGTGATAGAAATGTTTTACTGGCATCATATGTTCATTGTTGCTCCTGGCACAGGAGTAAGAACAATTTTTAGAAGTTGGCAACCCTAAAACTGGGGGCTTTCATCCTAGTCAGAAGAAAACCACAGTGAACCCCGGCTTTCTTACCAAGAGCTCCCTGTCTTTGTCCTGACCAAAACTATCCTCAAGACAGGAACTAGAGAAACTGACCAGAATCTCCCCCAGGGATTGACCAAGGCAAGACTGAATCCTAAGGCCATTCAGAGGACATGGCAAGACTTAAGAATAATACTCTGCTTGTCGAAATGCCCCTCCCTCTAATAAAAGCCTCTGTTGAGCGGAGGTCGCCTTCAAGTAATTTCAGGGAGATGTCTTTGCTGGGCAGCAAAACAGAGGAGGGGTTTGCCACTGCCACTTTCCAGAAAGTTTTTTCAGCTTCCCAGTCCAGCAGCCCTTGAATTCCCTCATCATCAATTATCCACTGCTAACTCAGATGACTCTACTCAGTTTCCAAGTCCCAGTAAGGTCAGCCAGGTGGTGCCTGCTAACGTGGGGACAATAACATCAGCCTGCTTGACAGAATTCTTGGAAGTAGGATTGCTGACGACATACTAACTGGCTTCTGCATGTACTGTATGCCTTTTACATGACCTTGCTATGACATTCTTTCCTGTGCTATGGCAAGCTTCGGTTGCTGATTACTGGAAATAAAATTGCTCCCAGGGTACAAGGACAAATCAGGTTCTGTTTCTTTAAAGATCACTCTGTGCTATCATAAATATTAAGTAATATTTTTAGGAAGCATTTAGAAAAAGTGTTGAAATTATATATTAGCACTGTATTTATTTTTGCTATCTTTGGGGAATTTGTTTGCAAAACAAAAGGACATTTATGTCCCTTTTGAAGGCTTTCCCAACCTGGTGGGTTTCCCGAGTCACATCAGCTATTCCGTAGTTAAATACACCTGGAAAGCACAACGTTCTAGGAAATTCCACAGCCTGTTTGTGATAAAGTGGCAGCAGGTTCCATGGGGTGGGCAAGGTAGTGCTGTGTCTCCTTAAGAAGGTCATTTCACTATCCTGATGGCAGGAATTAGGCTTCTAAACAAAGAGCAGAGCCTGCAAATTGGATTGAGCAAGTCCTGAGCTCAGGAGGAAGCCGGATCTGTAAGGATTGTTATGCTAATCACCCCAAAGCTGCACTCCAGCATCCTTCTGGCTCACAGGAGGGGCAAGAAGAGCTGTTTGGAGCCAACATGAATCAGCCTCTCGGTTGGCTTTCCCTGAAGTCAGCTGTCAGTTGCACATTTCAGTTTCGGCACCTGAACGATAGTCTAGTACTTTCCAGCATCTCAGTTGAGCTGAACAGAAAGTATTGCTCACCCTGTGGCTTTTAAAAGCCCTCCAGCATAAACCACAGGAAGGCTGAGTTCAGGGCTGTACCCTGTGCACAGACCAAGAGAAGGCAGCTCAGGCAGGATCTTTTGAAAGAAATGATCCTGAGCCTGCACTCTTGCTTAAGACTGTAAGGAGAGCTTTACCGGATCAGACAAACTTCTCACTGAACTTCTCTGAAGGAATTCAGCTACTAGTGTACATCCAGCCTGTCAGAATAGGCTTTTTTTTTTGGGTCAGAGTTCTGCACTCCTAGCAGGTGCTCCGGAAACAAAACCAGACAGGGAGAATGTCTGCAGCATGAAGATTGCGGAGGGGTAGAGCTAGGGACAAGAAGGTGGCAGTTTTCACTGAAATGGTTTCCTAAAAATCTCTGTTGAAGATAATGTAAATCAGTGTTTCTCAACCTTAGCAACTTTAAGATGTGTGGAGTTCAACGCCCAGAATTCCCCAGCCAGCCATATTGGCTGGGGAATTCTGGGAGTTAGTCCACACATCTTAAAACTGCTAAGGTTGAGAAACACCGATGTAGATAGATAATGTCATGCAAATGTAGTCCAAAAACTTACCAGAGTGACTGCTTCAATGGAAGTGTCCTTCACCACACCTTTGTGGGTGGCACAAAATTGGGAGGTCTGGCCAATACCCACCATGGCAGAACAAGACTGCAATCCAGTCTGGACAGCCTGAAAGGAAGACTGAGTTGAGAGGAAGAACATGTTCTTCAATGAGGAGTGTACAGGAGGAAAAAACGTAGGACACAAGTATAAGATGGGGGATGCATGGCTTGGAACCCTACATTTGAGAAGGACTTGAGCATATTAATTGCCAATAAGCTGAGTGTGAGTCAGCAGTGTGAAACAGCTGCTAGAGGGGCTAACACAGTTCTGGGCTGCACCAGAAGAAGCATTCTACCCAAGACATGCGGAGTCTTCATTCTTCTCTGCTCAGCACTGGCAAGACCACACCTGGAGCACATAGGATTCTGGACGCACTTCCAGAAGGATATCAACAGGTTCAGAGGAGGGTGAGAAAGACGATCCAGGGACTTGAGGACATGGCCTTTGGGGACAGGCTGAAGGAACCTGGGATGTTCAGTCTAGGGAGAAAAAGTCCCTGAAGGGAGACATGATAGCCAAGGGAAGCCACAGGGAAGATGGTCAGGAACCATTGTCCATGGCCACAGAAACTAGAACAGGTGTAAGTTGTAGGGCAGCTACCTAGAATTTTGTTTAACTGTAAGAAAAAACTGCTTGATGGTGAGATCTGTACAAGAGTCAATCTTTGAAGGTTGTGGCTTCCCCATCTCCTGAGGTGTTTAAGGACAAGCTGGATAGTCAAATCTCACGGATGGTTTAATTGGTTTTCTAGCACATTACAGGGGGTTGGACTAAATAATCTTTATAGTCCCCTCCAGATCCACCATTCTCTCATTCTAGGACCTGAAGAGAGTTGTGTAGCTTGGGGGGGGCGGGCAGAGTGTGACTGCCCAATCCGATTCCCTCCCGACATCTGTGGCCACTCCCTTCCTTCCTCAAGGGTCCAGAACCGCCCCACAGTTCCACCCACAGTGAGTGCCAACCAAGCACCTTGTACAGGTGAACACTTCTAGAAAAAAAGTGTAGCATTTAGGTGCTGTCCGAAAGATTAATTGCATTCATGTACTACTTTACAGAAAGGCAAACCCTTAAGATTTAGTAGTGATCGTAGACCAATTAAGATTAGTTTGAACATTTCAGTGCAAACTGTTTCAGCAGCACAGTCGAGCAATAGAGGGAAAATGCTTTCCGTTCACGGGCCTGGGATCTTTCTCTCAGGGAGGCTGTATGTTGTGCTGGGCCGTGGTCTGTTTAATAACTGTGTGAACTGTGGCTTCACGCACACAAGGCATTAAGTACACATGACACAAACCCAGCCAATAGGGAACCGTTGTTAACCGCTGCATGGCTTAGCGCAGCACGTCATTCTGTTATGATGTGCTTCCTTCTCCATGTCTTGGGGGGGAGGTGGTGTCAAAGAAGTCAAGATGGCGGTTGCAGACATGGGATTGAACCTGCTGCCTTGATTCTTTTTTTTCTTTTTTTTGTGGACATGCTTCTCTGTGGGTGCCCTTACCTCCAGGTGAAAGGCCACCATTCTTACCAAGGAAAGATGGGGATGCACCTTGTACCCTGAGTATCACTGGCCCAGAACCCCTGTTGGGCTGTACTCTTCCAGAGATCTTTGCAATACGTGTGAACCAACCTCTTGCTACAGATCTACCCTATCCAAAGTCTACGGTTACATGGTAGAATATTTAGGTAACAAATTGCAGTGGGCATACATTTCTGATGACTCCCTCACTGTAAAAATCTCTCTTCGGGATAAAAACAACAACAGCAGCCCTAGCACGCCTGGTAGAAAGGTTCTGGGCCACCTTCTCTTTGCAGATGTTTGTCTCCAAGTGCAGGCCCCCATGATTCAGACGACCCCACCTCTGCAGGGAAACCGGCACCTGGGAGCCTGGGTAGTGGTGGCAACCGACCCTGGGAGCCTTCTGGGAGAGGAGGGGTGTCGCCCGCTTCTCACGCCCTCTGCTCTTGCCCCGCCAGGCCTCCAGCGAGATCCAGGGCTCTCCCCTCCCAAAAGATGGAAAGGGGCCCGGTGGAGGGAGGACAAGTGCTATCTGTCCCCTCCCAGCCCCCCAAGCACTGGATGGCAGGGTTTCGGAGCAGCCCGGATCAGCGGAGCTATTCAAGCCGCCACGCAGCCTGGCAACTGGGTGGCAACAATGGGCGTCCAGGAAGGGGAATGTTTCTGCATGCCTGGTCAATGGGAGCGGGGAGACGCGAGCAAACGGGGGCTGGGAACGGGCCCCAGCGGGAAGGCCCGACTTCCTTCCTCTCATTGATCATCCGCTTTGTGGGGTTGGTGACAGCCCTGGCCCTGGGGAGGCTCCTCCAGGGTGCTTGGGGTGGGGGCTCCCTCACTCCGCCCCCACCCCAATGAAATATAAGTCTTTTGTCATCCCCTGAAAGGGGGGCATCCCCCAAGGCCATCTGTGCTCATCCAGGCCTCCAGGTTGTGCCCAAAGAATGGCACATTCCCCTAACCCAGAAAGGAGCAGCACCTTGGCCCCTTGTTTGCTGACCTGAGAGAGAGAGAGAGATTGAGAAAGGGAGCGTGGGAGGGAGGGTGGGAGGAAGGAAGGAAGGAAGGAAGGAAGGAAGGAAGGAAGGAGAGGGAGAGGAACTGTTTGATTTAAAATGACAATCGTGCCCAACAGCAGCTGCTGGCAAGGAAACATGGCCCTTGGGAGACTGGGGTGAGCAAGAGGGACTCCTGCTCTGTGGGGGGGTACTTGGGAGGGGGCTGAGGGCTTCATCGTGCTGGAGTGCAGAGGGGGAGGGGGACAGCCCGGGTCCATCAGCAGCAGACCAAGGCTGGAGTCTTTGCTGTCCTCCTTCATTTTAGGGGGCTTGGAGAAGGCTTAGTGAAATAGGTGTGTTAAAGCTCTCAAAGGATTAATGCAACTCTTTCTTCTTTAAAAACCAAAACCAAAACAGAATTACCACCCACCCACGGTTCAACGGTTTGCTGCAAAATGTGTGCAGGGGGCCCCTGTGGCTTCCCTTCCTCTGTGCCTCCGTCTGGCAGGTCCCTCCCTCCTCTTCCCCATCTCCACCAGCTATGAAGTAGACCTGGACCGTGGTTTGACTGGTGCAGCGCAAAATCTGCAACCCCCAGCCAGGAGGTTGTCCTGCCCAAGGCAGCAGCCGTGTTCCCCGAGAATCTGAAGGAGGTACGTGGCTGAAACTGACGTGGGCTGCAATCTGGGGCTACAGCAGAAGATCTGCAATGCCAGCAAACTGTCCACGTTAGAGCAGAGCTTAGCCTGAGGACAGCAGCCCTGTGGGAGAAGTGCCTTTTCCATTTCCCACAATGCATTTCTGCAACACTGCCTCAAGGGCACTGTGGGAAAATGAAACGGCAGCCATGTCCACTTGCCAGTGGTATCGGGCTGTGACAAGAAAAGGTCTAAGGAAGGAATAAATCATGGAGGCCTCTGGCATTTGCTGAGAGCGTCAGGGGTTAACACAGCAATGGAGACAAACTCAAAGCAAGTCCAAACTCACAACCAGGGCTTGGAGCAGCTTATCCCCAGCATTGCATCAGGCAGGCACCTTAGGTCAAGATCTAAGGCAGGAATGTGAAGAGCATGCGGGGGGGGGGGGGCGGTTCTCAGAGATGCCTGCTGTGGGAACATCTTCTTTGTATATGTATATGTAAATTGATTTTAAAAAGACAATTCAATTTCCGTATTTTTCACGTGAATGTGAAAGACTGTGCGTTATGTGGTACCATTTGTGTGGTAAAAGTTAAAGGACCAAAATAAAGGGCAAAAGTGGTTTTTGAAAACTAAATAAACCTAAAGGGCAGCTTTCTGAAACAAAGGACTGTCCTTTATGATAAAGGGCATATGGTCACTGGAAGATACATGTCCTCCTTGCTGTAGACACTGTGCTGTGCTTGTCGGTGGTTGCCCAAAATCAGAAGGTGCTGGTAGCCCCTTTCAGATGAACAAATGCTACTCAGAGGCAGATTCTTTGGGGAGCTGCAGCTGCAAAGGTGTGACCAGCTCCTTCTGATTTTTGACCTCTTCTCCGTGTCTTTCTTCTCTTCGGCTTCTGGCTAAGGAGACATCTGGGCTCAAGATTTCCGTTTAAATGATTAGCCAAGATAATACCCAGCCTCTGCTCTGCTCACAACCTTTCCTACCTTTCCAGACATGTTGTACTTTAACTCCCATTATTTCCCAGTCAGTGTGCTGTGGAAAGGCCCAAGAGGCGTGCCGGGGGGGGGGGGGGCTGGATGGTCTTCAGATGCAGCTCAACATGTCTGTGATTCTAAATTTATTCCTCCCCTTACAGCCTGCCACAAGATGTAGCATTAACAAACTGAAGTGGAGTCAGAGATTGCCAAATATGCAAAAAAGCCATCTCGGAGCTGGTTTGGAATAAAAGCCTTCCAAAGTAATAATTTCATCCTTTTATCTGTAGGAGCATTAAATACAGATTGCAAACAATACTAGCTCCGTACACCATGTCAAGGGCCCTGAAAAGTTCTAATTGATAATAAATAATTCAGTTTCTTGCCTAGTCCCAAATTTGCTGAAATCTTGGGCGGTGATCCAAGCAAATGATTAAAAAAAACCTTTTGGAACTGGAGAGGAAAAATTGGTCCAATACAAATTATTGTATCCCCCTCCTCCTCCTCCTCCTCCTGCTGTCTGTCTTGGTAAAATGGAGCCAGGCTCACCATGAACCAAGTGGAGGCAAACAGTAATGCTTGGACACCTCTCTCTCTACAGTAGCCCACCATGAATCTTACCTAATGGAGGTCCTCCTGAAATGAATAGAAACCATGTCAGCTGTGTATGAAAATGGGACTACTTAGCCCTCACTATAGTTACAAAATATTTGGACATCTGGAATGGGAAAAAAAAGCAAAAACAAAAGCCTTTCACCAATAAGGTAGAGTGCGTCTTTCCTGCAGCAACAACTGACCTGCTGCCCCACTAAACCCTAAACAGGTGAGATCCGGCTTTTTCTCTCATTCCCCTTCCTCAGGGCTACCTCTTCATCACTCTAAACCTGGGTGGGAGGAAAAAATATGAGACAGCTATGCATTACTTCACCTAGGACTGGAATACCTGAGTAGTTTAAAATATTCTGAATTGAGTTTAATGACATTTTCTTATCAATCTATTAACACATTTTTAAAAAGACTAATGGTTTTTAATTAGGGAAAATTGCAGGAACAAAAGCCATTTTAGAAGAAACACACGCACACCATTTACACTCGCATGCAAAGGGGAAAAAGTCCTTTCTGAGTTGCTATCCGTATCATCCGAAAACCAAATGGGCATGATTTCCCCCCATTTCAAAACTAATTTTTGGTGAACTGATTAATAGAGAGTGAGTGTGATGTGGTTAAAGCAGAGTTTCTCAACCTTAGCAACTCTTAAGATGTATGGACTTCAATTCACAGAATTCTGGGAGATGAAGTCCACACATCTTAGTTGCCAAGGTTGAGAAACACTGGGTTAAAGTGTGATATCAGGGCCAGAGAGAGGCGAGTACAAGTCCCTGCCTCCCATCCCCATCAGCCTCAGGTGCCCCTTGGGACTTTCAGCCCAGCCCAACTCACAGGGTTGACACCGGGTAGAAAAAGTCTGAAGTATGGGGATACCAAGTCATCTTGTCTGCCTCCTGAACAATCTGCATAACGACCAAGTAGCAACAGTAAGAACAGACCACGGAACAACAGACTGGTTTAAGATTGGGAAAGGAGTACGGCAGGGCTGTATACTCTCACCCTACCTATTCAACTTGTACGCAGAACACATCATGCGACATGCTGGGCTTGAGGAATCCAAGGCTGGAGTTAAAATCTCTGGAAGAAACATTAACAATCTCAGATATGCAGATGATACCACTTTGATGGCTGAAAGCGAAGAGGAACTGAGGAGCCTTATGATGAAGGTGAAAGAAGAAAGTGCAAAAGCTGGCTTGCAGCTAAACGTCAAAAAAACCAAGATTATGGCAACCCGCTTGATCGATAACTGGCAAATAGAGGGAGGAAATGTAGAAGCAGTGAAAGACTTTGTATTTCTAGGTGCAAAGATTACTGCAGATGCTGACTGCAGTCAGGAAATCAGAAGACACTTAATCCTTGGGAGAAGAGCAATGACAAATCTCGATAAAATAGTCAAGAGCAGAGACATCACACTGACAACAAAGGCCTGCATAGTTAAAGCAATGGTGTTCCCCGTAGTAACATATGGCTGCGAGAGCTGGACCATAAGGAAGGCTGAGAGAAGGAAGATCGATGCTTTTGAACTGTGGTGTTGGAGGAAAATTCTGAGAGTGCCTTGGACTGCAAGAAGATCAAACCAGTCCATCCTCCAGGAAATAAAGCCAGGCTGCTCACTTGAGGGAATGATATTAAAGGCAAAACTGAAATACTTTGGCCACATAATGAGAAGACAGGACACCCTGGAGAAGATGCTGATGCTAGGGAGAGTGGAGGGCAAAAGGAAGAAGGGCCGACCAAGGGCAAGATGGATGGATGATATTCTAGAGGTGACGGACTCATCCCTGGGGGAGCTGGGGGAGTTGACGACCGACAGGAAGCTCTGGCGTGGGCTGGTCCATGAAGTCACGAAGAGTCGGAAGCGACTGAACGAATAAACAACAGAAAAAGTCTGAAGAGAATGCCTTGAATTCTGGAGGAATAGATAGAAGTGGATAGCAATCTAATTAATTAAGGTAACTGATGCCATCAAGTGATTTAAGATTTCTTCAACAAGACAACCCTCCCCTATTGAGTCCTCTCCAAGGTGCGAGTGCACAGTTGCAGCCGATGCCCCCTGCTCCCCCGCCCCC
Organism: Candoia aspera; assembly: GCF_035149785.1. Classification (NCBI taxonomy): domain Eukaryota; kingdom Metazoa; phylum Chordata; class Lepidosauria; order Squamata; family Candoiidae; genus Candoia; species Candoia aspera. The sequence continues at coordinate 2,603,088 of NC_086167.1, read as the reverse complement.
TTTTGTGTCCCAAGAGCCCCGATCGTCCTGGAAGCGTTTCAAGCAGTCGAACGGGTGCCCTGAAAACCTTGCAGAGGCTGGACACAGATCAGAGAGGAAGCAAGCGGGCACCTTTGGGTATCCACCCCGATCTGGAGAGTGGCCAGCCCTGTCCCCGCCCATCCTCCTGCCCACCTGGCTCGGAGACTTAGCCATGGTTGGAGCCAGGAGACTGGGAGGCAGTTAATCCCACGGTCTCCCAACTCAGGGCCACCCCTCCCCCCCATATTCTCTGCAGTTTGGACTAGCCCAATCTAGCAATGTGATGTGTGGTGTGGGCTGGATAACTGGGTACGTGTCCAGGGCACTGTGGTCTGGAGGACCCCAAATTCATGCCTTGCAGGAAAATAGTAGCGGGGCATCTGCCTGGGAAGCAGGGCCGGAAGAGCAAGTGCAGGAGGATGGGACCGGCGTGGGAATACTTGGACATTGGGGGATCTGTGATGGCATGTGAGAAAGACCTTGAGAGACGGGGCAAAGAGACGCTGCCTAGGGAACGGTCAGATAAGAGGGGCATAGCCCGCAGCTGTATAATGGGCAGAGAAAGAAGCTCAGAAGGGACCCTCCGTTCTCCGACTGTAAAGGAGATGGAGGGAGAATTGTACTTTCGGACTTTAGGATTCTGTTAATGGAGCCTTACAGTAAAGTAGAATTAGCTCATCTGGTCATGGGAAGGCTGACAGGATCCCACCACAAGGGCTCCTGCCCAGACCTCTCAACAAGTCCCACACTGAGTCCCTCTGATGGGAGGAGATAGGCGGTGGCAGATTTGATGAATGAATGAATGAATGAATGAATGAGGGTTTCTGCAGGTCAGGCTAAGAGCCCTCAAAGCTTGTGCCTCATTCCCCCAAGAAGGGACCCCCAAGCAGGGCACGGGTCACCAGAAGCCTTGCACATGCATCCCTAACAACGATTCAGCAACCAGCAGTCTCCAAAACAAGGAGGAATCCAGGAGCTCAGATGTTGAGAAGAAAAGGGGCCTGTTGGAAAGGCTCTCTGGTTCAGTTGTCCGAAAGAACAGCAGAAACAGGCCAGCCAAGGTCATGGTCTTCTCCAGGAGAGAGAGAGAGGTCATTCCTGTTTGACCCCTTTCTAGATACAAGACCTATTCCCTTGCATCAGCACTAGCAGAGGCTTCCTGCTTCTCGGAGTCCTCCTCCATTCTCCATCCAGGCCAGGCACTTGATGTCCACCAGTTGGTTTCGGTGCCTGGCCTGCCAGGCTCCTGGCTTAGTCCCTGGGAGTCCCTGGTGCCACCCAGCAAGGCAGTCAACCAGGAGTCAGCTGCAGCCCAGGACAGGGAGAAGAAGATTTCTGTCCCAAAGACCTGGGCACAAGGATCCTTAGGGGAGGAGAGCTGCATTGGTCTGCAGCAGCACAAAATCAGGAGGAGTCTGGTAGCCCCTTTTCTGACTACCCAATCTGATTAAATTGCGAGCTTCTGAGCTTTTGAACTTCTCAAACTGCTTAGTGGGAAAAGGGGCTACCAGACTCTTCCTGATTTTTTTGCACAAAGGTGGGGTCGCAAAGCTGCTGCTTAGGAGCATTTGCAGATTCCTTACATGACCAGCACCACTAACCTTTCTCTCACCTTGGCTGACTCCCTCCTGTTGATCTGGGGAGCAGAAAGGCACCATGTGCAACTGTCTGTGGGAATGACCTCGGGAGACAGGAGGAAGAGACGCAGACTGGGCAATGGTCTAGTAAGTAAGAGGCAGCTGAGCCTACAGCAGGAATGGGGGCATGGCAAATGTCTCAGAAGGGACCCTCCCTTGTTTTCAGGAGGGTAAAAGTGAGGGACCGGAGGGGTCCTTTCAGACTTGCAAGATTCTGCTTCTGTAACCTTACAATAAAGATAGAGCGAGTACTCCTGGTTGTGCTTTTCGTCTGGACTACGTCGCAGGGCTAACACCACTGTGGACCCCCAACACAGTGATGAGTGAGAAGGCTGGAGTTCCGGAGCACCTGCTTCGGGAGGGTGGTTTGAGGGGCCAACTGGGGGAGAATTCACCGGCCGAGTTCAGGAAGAGCGGACCCCTCCCCCCATCTCCAGGATGCCTGGCTGGCTGGAGCATGAAGCTCTTCAACCGGCAGGCTGAGGGCCCTTCCGCCGTCCTCCTCTTGGCAAGGGGATCCATCATAAATAGAAGAGGAACAGGGCAGAATAAAGCAAAGCCAGGATCTGCAGGAAGGCCACGACTGCACTAGTTATCACAGAAACGCCCCACTTGTTTACTTACACCAGGGGTGGTCAGAAAAGTCAAGATGGCAGCCAGGACCATGAAAAGCCCTGCATTTTTTACATACATGGTGATGCACCTAAAAAGGGGCAGGGCTTTGAACACGTGGCTGCCATCTTGGCTTTTCTGACAGCCCCCAACACCCCTGTGCTTGTGCCAGGCATCAGCACACACGTAGTGGTGGCATTTCCGTGATGATGTCACCCACGGGCCGTCTTTCTGCTACCAGTGCTGTTTGCTGAGGACGCTGCAGACCGCATTTCCAAAATGCCCAAAGGCAGATTGGTCTTGGCCCGAAAATTGTCCTGTTTTGCTGTATTTCTTTCACCGACTGTTCCCAAAGAATCTCATGCTGCAACTTGCTCTTTAGGAAGCGCGTTTCTAGAGCAGTGTTTCTCAACCTCGGCCACCTGGAGATGTGTGGACTTCAACTCCCAGAATTCTCCATTTCTGGCTGGGGAATTCTGGGAGTTGAAGTCCACACATCTTCAAGCGGCCAAGGTTGAGAAACCCTGCTCCAGCCTGTAAGACTCTGAAGATAAAGCTGGAAGTACACGGCCTCAGAAGTCATGAAGTGTTTCAGTGGCGGTTGCTGGGATGTGTGTGGTCCTCCTTGCTCCCGGATCCAGCCACACTTGCTGGAGGGGACCAGAGGGGCAGGAAGGAGGACTAAGCTGCTGAAGAAGTGGAACGGCTGGCCTCCCGGAGTTGCGGGTGCTCCATTGCTGGAGGTTTTCAAGAAAAGATAGGACAACCATTTGTCCGAAATGGTATGAGGACTGGCTGGAAGGCCGCCAAGGTCCCTTCCAACCCCAGGATTCTATGATTCTAAGCGAAATCACCCCTGTTGGTGCAGCCCGCCCCATTCACTCGATTGCAGAGTTCAACTCTGCTTATTCCGCCTTTCATCCAAGCAGGTCTACGCTTTGCATGGCCCCCCAACAGCCTTGCAAGGGAGGCCCAGCCACCTGACTTGCCCAGGCCCTCCAGGGGGTGTCGCGGAACGCCCTCCACGCCCCACCCCCCAGCTGGCAGCTCCTTTGCCGCCCGCCTGCTTCCCTTCCTGGGCCGCTGCTCTCCTGCGCGGCCCAGTTCGGTTCGGTCCCGAGGCCCGAAGCCAGGCGGGCGGGGATGAGTTTCACGTAACAAAGCGAGGAACCAACCCCCCCCCGCCCCCATTCTTCTCCGCCTAAGGGCTGCACCGTTTCCATTCAGGGGTGCAGAAATCGCCCCTTCTCCGCCTCTGCGGCCCAGGCGGCCTCGAGGGCCGGCTGGCGGCGCAAGAGCCGTCCGGAGCTGCAACTGAAGCCCTTTCCCCGGAAGGCTGCCGGGCCGAAGAAAGGACGAGGGAGGGACGAGCTCTCCGACCCGACAAGGACGCCCTCGACCACGGAGTTGGCCGGGCCGGGCCGGGCCGCGCTCTGGCGTTCCCGCTGCCGGGAGCTCTCCAGCCGGGCAGCCCCGCGACGGAGCGGGCGCCCGCCGGAGCCGCGGCCCGACGCACCGGACGCCGCAGGGCCGGTCGGCATCGCCGCGGAGAGTCCCGGCGCGCGGCGGCGTCTCCGGAGGGGCCTCCGCTCGGCCGCTGCCCCGGTGGAAGAGAGGCCGGAGAGGAACGACGCCGGGCGGGCTGCCTCCCGCGAAGCCTGGTCGGCGCACAGGCCGCGGCGGGCCGGGCCCGCTGAACCGGACGGGCGGGCAGGGCTGGCGGGGCGTCTGCGTCGCTTCTGGTGGCCGGAGCGACGAGGGAAAGGGGATGGGGCCCCGTCGCTTTCTCTTTTCCCCCTTTTATTTTCCCTTTCTCTTTTGGAAAGAGAGTCTTCGGGAGCTGTCATTTAAAAAAACCCTATTGTAGGCTTACCCACCAGTTTTAAGGAGTTTTCTGCCTGAAAATGACAGGAAACGCCACCTCTGGTTTTCAGCAAGTGTGTCCCGGGAAATAGGTTCTGGGGGCAAAGTTGCAAACACATGAAAAGGGGGTGGGGCTTTGATTGCACGGTCTTAATTTTACCATTTTAATTTTTTTTATCCTGCCCTGCAGGCACCTCTTTGGATGAGTTTCTGTCCCACTGCGGTTCCGCTCATGCCCATCCAGGTCCCCTGACTTGGTTTATTTTCTGAAGGGCCCAGCACCCCTCGGCTGGGGGTTGGCTTTAACTTGGTATTACCTTCTCCAGCTCTACAACATCCCTTCAGAGATGAACCCCAAAGTGGCCTTGGGCCCAGATTTGTGCTGAAGGCGAATCTGTCGACTTTTGCAGAATCGTTTTTCTCTCTCAGACCTTGGAACTGGCAAGCGTTCATCTAGGAGCTTCACTAACTCCTGCATCTAATGGGGACACCGGTGAGGAGCAGCATTTTGGCATCTTGGTTGGTAACATCCAAGAGAGTGAAAGACGCCTCAGAGCACACCAGGACCTGTCCAGGACTGGATTCACAACACCCTGCACCTGGGCTAATGAAACGCAAGCGTTGTGTTCACATAACATGCTGCGCCTGCACGAATAAACCCTGTTAGGCTTAGCACAACAGCCTGGTTCACCCGACATGCGGAGACAGTGGCTCTTTCTGTGGTTCCCAGAACCACGAAGTCCTCCCTCTTCTTTTAGGCTGGCCTGGCATCACCGACTGGTTGTTCATCCAACCCCAGGACCTTGGGAATATTCCTCCTCCTGTGTCATTCTGACAACACGCCCATGAGGTTGATTTTGGTGAAAATAACAAGAGGTTAGAAAATAAGAAAATAGAAAATAAGAATGCAGGTATTACTGGGCTGTGGGTTTTGCTTTTTCTCATGGACCTAAACACTCTCTTTTCCAAAAAAGGAAAACGGTTGTGTCAGAAGGAGATGCTCATTTCGGTTAATTTGGTACAGATAGTGGCCAGAGAAGGCTGGGAACTGTAGTCAGCCTTGTGCATGGCCACACCCCCAAGTAGGGGGATTTGCAGGGAGGGGGTCAAAACAGTCAAGGTGGCAGCCACAACCATGCGATCTTGTATTGCACATAAAAGGGTGGGGCATCAGTCACATAGGTGTGGCCACCATCTTGACTTTTTTGACCCCCTCCCTGCAGATACCCTTGTCCCCAAGGCCTATAACATAACATGCTAAGCCCTAAATCCAAGCAAAGAAACACAGCTGCTGTTTCACATAACCTGCCATGCCTTGCAGATACACCCTCAGATGGTTTAGCATCATTAACTATTACCCACCCCATGCTGCTGGGTCTGTGTGTTACGCAAACCCAGTTTAGATGAAATGTGGGGGAAGCAGAAATGGCCCCATGAAACACTGAACCACAAACAATCAGGCCCAGTTTTTCCTGTGTGCTGTGTGAACTCATCCCAGGGGTTAGTTTCTAGTCCAGCATGTTGTGTAACTCAAAAATGGGATTGATTCAGTAAACCACAGCTGACTTAACCAATGGCAAACCTAACAGGTATGCAGGTTCTGGATAGTAAGAATTCGTTCAATGTTGCCTCAGTGAATTTCCTCATTAGGTTACTTCGTTGGAATTAATTGTCAAAATATTGTCATGAGATATTTACTGCAAGCTTAATGCCATCAGAGTGTTCTTCCCCATTAATCAATTTAAAACATGCCATCTGGGGAAATTGGTTCTTAAATTAATAGAAAATATCCAGCAGGAAAAAACTGCGCAAAGGAGTGAGAGTGAAGTTGCAGGGCAGGAAGCCAAGAGGAGCTGAGCAGGCAGGACCCTTCCGGGAGGCAGAGGACTGAAACCCCAGGAGCAAACTCACACTCACGTGCACACGCGCGTACGGCAGGGCACCTGTGTTCGGGATGATCTGGGCTCCTGGCTCTCAAATGTGGTGAAGCTTCTCTGTAACGGTGTGCAAAGGCCCTGCAGGGACCTGCTTACCGAGTGCAGGGGCCAAGTCCCATGTTATAAAGTATGTTCAGCATTTCCCGTCAGGAAAGCCTGCTGCCCTCCTCTCACATTATGCTTTTGCAGATGAGCCCCATCGTCAACTGTCCAGAACTCCGCTTGCCAGGTTGTCTGTCCCATGGAAGCCAGCAAGGGCTGAATTCGTGCAACCCACTGAGCTTTTGAGACCTGGCAGCCATTGAAGGGAGAGCATGGGGAGGCTGGGGGCCCACCTGGCACCTGGGCCATGGGTTACCTGGACAAGGGCCTCAGGACCCCGAAGCCCAGAAGCTTGGAGTGGGGCTGCTCCCTCAACCTAACTCCCTCCCAGAGGACTCATGAGAAGACACACACCCCTGAGCTCCTTGTGTTCTTTTGGGAGCTATCCTGAAGATAAACCCCAAAGTCTGCTGGCCTCTCAAGAATACATAATATTGGGTGTAGAACTTAGGGTTAAGCTTATTGCAGAAATAGTCTTGGTTTTTTTCTCTTAAAAATGGCACTTGGAAGTCTGCAGGGGAACAGCCTGTGACATCATGAGGCCACTCAAGCAGGATGCGCTGAGGGTTTGCCTGGCTGGCCAGCCTGCTGCCCGGAACAAAGCAGGTGGGGGGAGAGCGGGACCTGCTCAGGACCCTCCAGGCGGCTTCAGAAACAAACGGGGTCCCTTCAAGGAAAGCTGGCCTTCACACTCCAGCTTGCCAAAATGGTGGGGCTTCCTTGCAGACTGTCTGTCCAGTCAGCATGAGTTCTCCTCGACTGGATTTCTGTATTAGATGCAGATCCATCTTTCCTGCAGAAGCTCCAGGTGAGACACGTAAGACTTTGCTTCACCTTTTCCCCAGGTGACAACCCTGAGAGGGGGGCTGGGCCAAGGGAGGTCTCTCCTGCCCCGCCTGTTCTGCCCTCCCAGCCAGCTGAGCTGTTCCCGTCCAAGCACCAAGAGGTCTTTGCTCGCCCCTCTGCAGCTGCCCTCTCCTCAGCCTGGGCTGATGTTATGGCGACAAGCCTCGTGCCAGTCACAATTTTTTATATCCCATTTTATTCCATTGGACTGGAAAATAGCTTTGTATGGCAGTTAATGCAGCAAGCCATTGTCCAGCCAGCAAAGACTACTGTACCTCGAAGCCCAAAGGAATGTATTATTTTTATAATAAGTGCTTCCACTTTAACCGCTGAAATAATTTCTTGCTGCTGTGGAAGCAAACTTGAAGCAGGTCATAATCCCTTCAATGGACCAATAATGAGTTTTAGCACCTTGAAGAGTTTATCTTAGACCAGAAATCCCCAACTGTAAAGAACAACTACTCTGGCGCAGGGCTAAGCTAAATAACTGAAGTTAAAGCCAAGCTAAATAAGAGTTCAAGGTCCTCCTGTGGAAGGGGTGCAAGGTTCCCGTTGTCTCTCTGCATGCTTACCGGTCCACCATTGCTTTCTTCCAGTCCGCCTCCACAGAGGAGCTGACAGCCTGCGTTTCTGCTTGGCCTTCCTGGCCTGCTCACTGTGACTCTCCTTGCTTTGGGGAGATTTCCTCCAGTTCCACTGAATGGAGTCGCTCCTTCAGCAGCCTCTCTGCAGGAAGGCCTTTTCCCAGAAATCTGAAGGTCTGCCTGGAGCTCTGTTTCCTCAGCTGAAAGCGCCTCTTCGTCTTCATCTTCATCTTCTGGAAACGAACCATTTCAGATGCAAGTTTGAGTCACCTAGAATTGGGGGGGGGGGGAAGATATGCTCCAGCCCTGAGATGCTCCAGGACCCTTCCGGCTTCTCCAGCCACATCTGCCCGGCTTTCATCGGGAGGCGGTTTCAGGCAGGCCGGGCTGTGGTCCAGACACGCAAGGCCCAAGGAGGCAGCCGCTGCTCCCTCCGCATCAGCTCGAGACATTCCCCAACCCACAGCTCCGTCTTTTCAGATTTCCACATGAAAGGAACCCTCTTGAAAGCAGGTGTGTCCTTTGAGTCTTCCAAGTCCCGAGGAACTCCAAAACCAAGCCCTTGTTTGGGCTCATGTGCATGAAAGGGGTCTGTATGTGTGTGTGTGTGTGTGTGGCAAGTATGCTGTGCACATGAGGAATCTGACTTATCTGTCAGTACATATTATTATGGCTACAGTTGATACATGTCATGAGTACGCAGAACACTGTTTGTGTGGGCAGCTAGAACTGGGAGGCCAGAGGGGGCAGCAACCAGGCCAAGGAAGCCAGGCAAGCTCTCTGCTGCCATCTGTTGGTTGGTGGCTGCTCTCACCAGCACAATTCCTGAACTGGAGTTTGCTGCAGTTATGAGCGCTAGCGCCAAGTAAGGCAGGCATGTCTAAGCAAGATTGGGAGGGACAGATTCGAATCCCCTGCAGCCAAAAAGCTCTCACAGGCTGGGATTGCGCCACGTGTTTACCCAGGGTAAACTCAACCACAGCTCAGTTAATGGAGCCAACACACTGAACCGTAGACCAACCCAACAGGCTGAAATGTCATTGTGCTTCAGCGGGTCATCTGAACTCAGCTGCTGAATGGCCTCTTGGCCAATGGCTGTGTCTCAGCCAGACCTAACTAAAGAAGATAAAAATATGATTGAGCAGAGACCCAGTGGTGTCATTTGAGAATAAGAGAGAAGGGTTATAAAAGTACAAAATCAGCAACACGTTTTCAGCTTCTGAAAACTTGAAACCCACAATGAGTTTTGTGGTGCACTGATGAACCCATAAGTTTTAGTGAATCATCGCCACCTGATCAGGTGTACATTTGTACAGCATAGAGTGAACTAGCAGGCATGCTCCTTGCCCCAAGACTCACCAATATTGTGAATGGGAGCAGAAGGCTGAGGGGAAGAGAGGGAATGGGATTGCCAAGGGATTCACTGGGGCAAATGCATCTTTCCCGGTTAACTTCTCTCATGTGGCCATGCAGATGGATGATCCTGGGAGCTGGTGCAACACAGCCAGAGGATGCTGGTTGGATAGGAGAAAAGATGGCTTTGAAATCAGTTAACTTGCTCAATGCATTTGTGTTGGAATTATCAGGGGTCAACTCAGCATTGTCTCATAAGCATAAGGGGGCCTCTCTAGCAAACGCATCTCTATTGTGCTTGTGGGATGTCACATGGGTCACCTGATTTCCACTTCCTCCTTCTTCTTGGGCTTGGGGATTAACAACCTCCATTACCCTTCTGGCAGACCTGCAAGCAGGAGCTGCTGCAGAAATGTAGCTCTCACCCTTTAGAAAGTGTCCACAAAGAACCAGTGATGATTAAGTGCTTTCTACTATGAACCTGCCTGTATCCAGATCTACCAAATAAAAGTAAGCTATCTCTATTTTTCTTCCTCTAACTACTATGTGAAGACTGAATTTACTTCTGAACGTAATTAAGCTTAATGTGCGAGTTTCTTTTTGGTTCACACTTCTACTTTGCAAGATTGTTGTTGGCTGCTTGGAGTTCTTTTATTAACCTTTAAAAATGCCATCAATTTGCACCTCACTCTCCCAGAGCAGCTTACAAATGGGTAACAACCAGATAGTCTTGGTACTCAGATGTACAGTTCTAGAAGAAATCCCACAAAAGGAGCTGGGAAAGGGACAGAAAACTATGTGGCCCCTGTTCCTAAAGCATCTTGGTTCTCCCAACGGCAAGTGGTGGCAGAAACGGTCCTCAGGGGCTGCTGATTCAGAGGGCATGGAGAAGCGACAGCCGGAGCAGGCAAGATGGCACACCCTTGGCAAAACCGTTCCAAGTAATTCTAGATCTCATGAATAGTCTCATCCATGAAAGGTGCCGTTCAGGCACACAAAGAAGTTAAACCAGCCCTTTGGCTGCCCAGAACAATTTCCCCCTTGTTGCTTGCGGTCAGTGGTGGCACTTTTCAGAGACAGATGAGGAAGACAAGATATAAACGTCTCTCCACCCATTTCCTCCGCCTGGGATCGCATCTCTTTATTGTTTGCAGAGGTGTCTGCAGGACTGGTCAAAAGAGTCAAGATGGCAGTGCAGTTCTCCCCCTCTGCCCTTGAATTACTGTAGATCAATTTATTTGGGGTGGTTGCTGTTGCGAATCAGTTCAGAGTGGGAAACCCTGGAGCTACTCCAGGACATAATTTAATTTAATTTATTAAATTTATATGCTGCCCAACTCCCAGTGACTCTGGGCCGTTTACGAATTGTTACAAACGTTTTTAAAAACCAACAGAAAACAAAAAAGAGCAAAGACGGCAGAGATAACAAACCCGGACAGGAACAAAGAAAAGGAAGAAACGGGGCTTCGATCACACTCGCCGAAGACCATTCTCTGCACCGCGCCTGTTACAAGGGAAGGCAGCTTCTAATATTAGCCGTCGAGCAAGCAAGCCTCATTAGGGGAGCCTGAGGAGCAAGAAGGGAAGGGACGCGGCACCCCCCGAGCCGGGGCAGGCTCAAATTCCTCTTGCCGCTCACGCATCTGGACCGGCAAAGCTAACTGAGAGAGAGATCCGCCCCCTTTCCCCGGCCACCTTCCCTCCCGAGCAGGGCGCGTTTCTAGGCCACTGAGCCGATTCGCGGGAAGAAAGGGGGAAGCCGAGCGGGGGATCGCTGCGGACGTGGAAGGAGCAGCCGCGCGGACGCGTCCCGGCTTCACGCCGGGAGGGCCGGCTCCTGCGGGCAGCGGGGGACGCTTGCGGCCAGAAGGCGACGGAGTGATGACTCTGACTTTTCCTCCTTTACAGATTTGGGGTTTTTAGGAAAAAACAAACAAAACCATTTCCTAGGGTGGTGTTGTTATTGCTGTCTAGATAGTTTAGTCTAGAGGGGTTTTTTTCCTACCAAAAAAGGAGAAAAGGATTTTTTTTTAACCATAAGGAAATAAGTAGAAGAAACAATTGGAAAATAAATACTGTCAACCTGCAGAAGACCCATTCTCTGCAAAAATGGGATGGGCCCTTCCCTCGCAAAAGAAGCCCTCTTCTTCTGAGGCTCAAGGGAGGAACCAGGCATGTTGGCATCCATGTGAATGGGGGATAGCAACGCCCAGCTATTTATTCCCAACCAAAGGGGTCAAAGTGAAAGGAGATTGAGCTCTGTCGGGGCTACCATATTGGGGCTGCAAACATACAGGGGCCTACTAGGTAGAAACAAAGAAATAGTAAATGTGTGAATTCTTGGTTGCTGCCTAGAAGTAGTTTAGATTTTTCCAGCCCTGATATGGTTGCCCTATTCCAGGGTGTCTGCAGGATGTGGTCAAAAAAGTCAAGATGTTGGGCGCAATGGTGCAATCAAAGCTTGGCCTGTTTTTTGTGTGTGTTGTGGCTGCCATCTTAACTTTTTGGACGCACCCTGCAGACACCCCTGCCCAACCCTAACCTGGATTGTCAACTGCATGCAAAGGCTAACGTTCTGAGCAGATCTGAAGATAAATGAACCGAGCACAAGGATCCTGATCCTGTGCTGCCTTTGGAGGAGGGTAGGTAACTCCGATGGGGATACTTTCTGGGAGATCCAAACCAGCTTCAGAGGAAGAAAACAACCCTCAGAAAACTCCTCTCCCCTCCTGCATGACGTGGCTTCACCCCTGTGATCCTCCTCATCTCCAGCAACTTTGATGAGCTACAAAATCTCACCCTTGGCTACACACTGTGGCCCTCTGGTGACACAGCAGGCCTGGCCTCTCGCCCTCCTTCCTCTTCAGCCACAGCCCTCCCCTTCCCTCAGACTGCAGGGAAGTCTCCCTCAGTCATAATTTGGGCAGTTGGGACTTGCCGAAGAGCTTCTAAACTTTCCCCAGAAAACACGCTCTGTGATTCAGTTCCTGGGTCTCTTTAGCTACCTGTGGATTGGAGGGAACTGGGGCTGCCCCATCACAGTCTTATCAGCGATGGGCAGTTTTCTCTTTTACTCTGGACAGGAAAAAAGGGGGACTTCCAAGGAATCAGGATAGAAGCAACTTCAACATTTCCTCCCCTGTCCTCCTTCACTTAGACGTTGTGTGGAAGGTCACTCTTCCCAACGGCTACCACAGTGGGGGCAGACGCAGGATCACTGCTCCTCACAGGATTGGGCAGAATGCAGTTTCCATTTTTCAGATCTCTGCTCCTACAAGAGAACCTCTTCTGAAGAGGCAGGTCTCTATTCCCAGAAGATGCTCCCAAAATTTACTATAATTTTTGGTTGTTTCAGTCCACCTGTGATGGTGGCAGCTGTATTCCTCTGACACCCGTGGACCACTGCTAAGCCCATAGGCTAAACATTTTATGTCCTTCAAAGCTTCAACCCAAGATCTCCAGACCAGATCCGGCAAAGGACAGCCTGGCACACGAGTGCCCTCTTGTGTGTCTCAGTCATGTGCCACAAAGCTGCCTTCTCAACTCTGCCTGACAAAGGGGTAGGACCGCACCCTGCAAGAGTTTTCCATGCAGCTTTAAAGCTGATGGTGGGACGTGTCTCCAGGAGCAGCAGGGCCATCTCCGAGTGAGTGCCTCCAAAACAGCCTCCTTGCTTCATCATTCTCAACCGGGTCTCCATCCTCTGCCTCTCTGGGTCTTCAGGTTGACTTCCACCATGCTCTTTCATTCAGGCCTCTTGGTGTGGCACAGTGTGTTTCAGGGCAGATTGGCAAGCATGTCTAATTAACTAGGTTAAAGAACAACAGCAACATTAATTTCTCCAGCTAAATTAGTCCACTGAACTGAAGAAAGCAAGGGAGGGAGGACAGCTGCTTTCCAGTTGATTTTTGCATGAATGGGCCAAGGATTGGGCTCGGCTCTGCTCCTGGGGACAAAGGCCTGGTGCTCAGAGGTCCACAGGCCTTTCTGAGCATGGCGGGGCTGGCCTTTACGGCAAATGCCCAAGAGGGCCATAAACACGCTGGGGCTAAGCAGGTCCTGGAAAGAGTGAATATTAAGACTTTGTATCTACAGAGGGAGCTCTTGGAAGATTATGAAACTCAGAATCTAAAGTTCCATTTCAAATTGTGCTCTTTCATGAACAAAATTATGTACTTTTTTATCCAAATTAAACCGTTCTGACAATTGTGCATATCAGTCATATTGTGCATTATGTGTCTTAATTATATCTTGAAAAATTAAAAATTTTTAAAAAATGAAACTCAGAATCTAACGTAATCCAACTGCACCACCTGGCCTCTGTCTCTTGCACCCATCTGGTCAGCTGATTTGGAAGATCTAGTAAAAGAAAAACAACAAACACAGTAGGTTAGAGAAGGCTAAGTCTGCACCTCTCTGCTGCTCTAGAAATACCGGAAAGACCTGAGCTCCAGGCAGCGGTGGGTCAATTCTAGGCTTGCTAAGAACAGGCCAGCGAACTTCCCAGGAGTGAAGGTGGCTTTGGAATGTCCCTTTGATCATCTTTTGTTCCACCCCCTGCTCAGGCCGTGCCCGAAAAGACAGGGATAGCCAGAAGGAGCACACATACCCGCACATTCAGCCTGGGTGGTGTCTTCCTCCAAAAGGAAGCAGCGCAAAGGAAGGGGCTCCCCCACCGCCTGAACTGCTCCCGAAGTGAAAGATCTTCCCTCCTGCCCGCCCCAGGCCTCTCCTCCCTCCCTCCCCTCCACTCTGGAGACCCAGTTCCCAGGGTCTTCGAATGAAGATTTGCATAGGACGCCCAGATTGTTCTTTAGAGGCAGACAATGGCATGCCGCCCTCCCTCCCGCCTGGCAAAACCGACAGAGTGGCTTGTCAAAAGAAAGGGGACAGGGCAGGCGGGGAGAGGACACAATGAGATGGGACACATGCAAGAGTTTCCAAGAGAGAAGAAGGGGGTGGGTGGAGGTGCGGCCCTTCGGCCACAGCACGTCCTCTCATTTGCCTTGCCTGGTTCGCAGCAACTCAGATTAATGGCTGCAAATGGGCCATTGAGTTCCTTCTTAGTTCAGGGTTGAAAGCAGGCTGGGAGGTGGGCCTCCCCACAGGGGTCTTCTCACACCCCGCTCACCTCCAGTCAAAAGATTTTGCCAGATTTGGTTCTGGCTTTGTAAATCTGCCGGAGTTGGGACAAAAGAGAAGGAAAAGATGCGGAGTGATTTCATCTCAAATGAGAGCAGTCTATTATGTTCGCTGCGAAGGAGGGGGTGGCTGCGCATTCCAGATACATTTCAGTGCCAGAAACATCCAAAGCAGGGTGGAACAATCCCTCTTCCTGCCTTCAGTGCTCTTCAAATGCCCACCTCTCTTCCAGGGATCTCTTCCCAAGGACAAAGACTTCTGTGATACCTGGAAGCTGATACACACATTTGTGCGTATCTGATAATCAGTTTGCTAGTCTTTAACAGGGGCGTCCAAGGAGTGTGATCAAAACATCAAGATGGCAGCTGCCATGGTGTAATCAAAGATTTGCCTGTTTTTTTATGCGCAGCCACCATCCTGAGTTTTCTGACCATATCCTGTGGACACCCCTGGACTCCAAGGTGCCAAAAAGCTCTTGGATGGTTTTGTTCTTCCTTCAGAAACTCGTCCTATGAATTTCTTTTTCTCACATTTTGGGAAAAAAATAAGAGGCCAATTCTTGCCTGCAGAAGGGGTTTGAGGAGTGGCCACTGAGGCAGCTGTCATACCAGGCTGCACCATGGAATCTGACTTTATGCTTGCTGACGACGTGTACAGCATTTCTCCAAGTCTTCAGAGAAGTACATCAAGAGCAGCCAAGTCTTGGGAGCCAGCCTTGTGGCTTTCACCAGTCAATGTGGTACATATTTGAGTTATCCAAAAAACAGCTGCAAAGTCCCAGACCATGGGGTGGGTGGGCGGGCAAGCAGGAATGCTAACCTCTCAGCCATTTGCCTTGAGAAGATGCTAGGCCTATATTTCAAGAGAAAGCCCTATTTGCATCATAATAAATTTTCTTATAACAACAGCTTCAAGGAAAGAGGTTTTGTCCAGAAAGAGAGAGAACTGTGTTCTATTCCAGGAGCTACATTTTCCAGCAATAAATGTGATGTTAAAGTAGGTTCAGAAGGGAGGAGAGATGAACCATTGATGACTGTTTATTTGTCTTTGATGTAAGTTGCAATGCATAGGCAAAAAACAGGTGAAGCAAATGGACGATGGTGAATTTCTGGTAAATCAAAATAATCCTGAATGTCAGTTCTCCATTCATCCATTCATTATGCTCACCTTACTACACTTGTGGATTGCTAGCTCAAAGGTACTTGTGGGGGGAAGCAAAGAAGATGAACTTGGACTTCATTGGAGGTTTTCAGATGGGCTGGACAGTCATCTGCTGGGATGGGATGGTGAATCCTACAGGGTGTAGGAGGTTAGACCTGGTGATCTCTCTAACCCTTCCTACTCTACGATTCTATGATTCAAACTGCCTCATTTGCAGGAGACTTGACTTCCCTTCCCTTCCCTTCTCTCTCCCTAAACTTTTGCAGGACTTTGCCTCAATGTCCTCCAAAATGGAGGAGCAGGATCTTTAAGCACAAGGTCTTCTGCTGACTGGGCCCCTCCTTCACCCACAAGCTGCTCCTGCTGGGTTCTTGGGACCTGCTCCCTTCCTGGTTCTAAGAACCAATCCCGTTCACAGTCAGCCCAGAACGCGGCGTTTACCTCAGAAGGCCTTGCGTGGCACCTCTCCCATTTCGGCCTCTGCAGTTTGACCCAGGCCCTCACCTTTATCTGCCCTCCTTTTTACAGTCTCCCAACACTCAGACATGCTTTTCTGAAGATGGTGATAAACTATCACATCACAAACGGTCACACACGTGAGAGGGACCGAGGAATTCGGGGTTCAGTTTGTGGTGGGAAACCATCCTGAACAGGCTGTGGCTCCTGGGCCGTGATTCTGAACTGTAGTACTGTGTATATCTTTGGGTGTTGCAGATTATGTGAACGTGGGCAGGATGTTTCATTCGCCTGCCTCTGCTAGCCCTTCTCTTGGCATGAAGTTAAAGGTCTATATCTTATTCTACCTCTTAGATTATAAACAAATATTGAAATCTAACCAGGAGCTTACTAACTGTAAACATTATGTAGGTAACAAAATTTACAAAATTTAACTTGATCTAAAGTTCGCCTGTTCAATTGTCAGCTTCTTCCTTTTTAACCCTCAGCCTTACAGAGAGTCAGAAGCCATTTCCAAGCAATTCGCCATTTCAATGGAGCCGGGCCATTTGCCATAAGCCATCGCACCAAATTCCAGTCCCAAATGGGAAGGGACTCAGGAAACTGTGGCAACTTCTCAAGGAGGCCAGCAAGCTGCCCATCTCATTGAAGGGAGAGTCTGGGAAAAATTTAAATTCTTACAAACAAACAAACAAACAAACAAAATGAGACAGGCTTTGCCTGGTACCAAGACTAGGAAGAAGATAACAGCTGAAATATATCTTCCAGCTGTCTGGTGCTTTAGCTTCCAAAGCAAAAAGGGACTTTGGAGCCTGCAGCCCGAACTGGAACTCCTTGAGCCCAACGTGTCCTTCCCTCGGATCATAGTGCAGCTGCGGAGGGAAACCACAGGACACCAGGGACAGATGTGGCTCTTTCAGCACTTGCAGACAGATGGACCATCGGATCCCTGCCCTCTCCTGAGCAGGGCTGCAACTAGGGTTTGTCACCCGGGGCAAATGTGGATTCCGCACCCATTTTGGCACCCCCCAACGCTCACTTTGGCGCCCCCCCATGCGGCACCCGGGGCACATGCCCCGCTTGCCCACCCCTAGTTGCGGCCCTGCTCCCGAGCATCTTTTTTGCCTCCATCTGAAACACTGCAGAGCCCAAATGTATATTTATTCATGACACTTTAAGACTTCCCAATAGCAGCATTCTCTGAGTAGCGTACAAACAGGAAAAGCACATTTTGATTGAGTTCATGTAAAGTGAGATACAAACAAAGATAGCCAATTGCAACAAAGCAAAAACTGATTTTACTTTTTATGCAAATAAATGCTCCCTCTGTGGTGACAACACTGATGTTTCACCAGTCAAAGATCACTGGCCTCTGACTTTTCAGCATGCTTCCAAAACAATTTTGTCTCTCTAAGCCTCTTTTATTTATTGTTTTACTCATTTCCCATATTTTTTTGTTGTTAGAAAGGGTCTATTTTTATATGCTTGTTCGTTTACCTCCAATCGTTTTAGTAATATAGAAGCTGATTTGGGGTGTTGGACGAGGATCAACCACAGAATCATAGAATCCTGGGGTTGGAAGGGACATTGGAGGTCTTCTAGTCCAGCCCTCTGCCCTGGGCAGGAATCCTCAGAGCATCCCAGACAAATGGCTGTCCAATGTTTTCTTGGAAACCTCCAGTGACGGAGCACCCAAGACTCCAAGAGGGAGGCTGTTCCACGGCTTGATCTCTCTCACAGTCAGGAAATGCCTCCTGATTTTGAGTTTGGATCTCCCTGTGTGAAATGTCTACCTGCTGGTTCTTAACCTATCCTTGGGCACTACGGAGAATAAATCCACCCCTCTTGCCTGGGACGGCTCTTTGCATATTGGAAGACTGCGGCCATGTCTCCCCTCAGCCTCCTCTTCTTTGGGCTAAACACACCCAGTTCTTTTAGCAGGATTCGGCCTCCAAGCCCCTCACCGTCTTTGTTGCTCTTCTCTGCACTCTTTCTAGGTCCTCAGCATCCCACCTGAATCGTGGCAACCAGGACTGGACCCAGATATTCCAGGTGTGGCCTGACCACCGCAGTACAGAGCGGAACTACCACTTGCCAAGAGAGACCTCAGCATGACACCTCTGTGGATGCTGCCCAAGATTGTGTTGGCTCCTCTGGCAGCTGCCGCACCCTGCTGGCTCATGCGAAATCTGTGGTCTGCCAGGACACCCAGATCCTTCCTGCAAGAACAGGTAGCAATTCGTTTAGCGACTGCCTCATTTAGTGACCATTTGCAGTTATGATTGGTGATGAAAAAGTAACTTTACTACCAATCCTCACATTTATGACCTTTGCAGGTCTGTAAAGCAAAGGGAAGCTGAAGTAAGATCATAAGTACAGTCATGGTTTCACTTAGCGACCACTTCACTTAATGACTGAGTTGCCAGACCCAATTGTGGTTGCTAAGCTTGGACTACCTGTACTACTGATGAGCCAGATACTGTCTGTCTTGTATTTTTGCATCTAATTTTTCCTGCCTAAGTGCAGAACCTTAAATTTCTCACCACTGAACTGCATATTGTTGGATAGGGCTTAATATTCAAGAACCTTTTGAACCTTGAGCCTGTCTTCTGACTTGTTAGCAGTCCCCCACCCTCCCTTTTTTTGCCTGCACAGGTGATGAGCATCCCTTCTATCCCATCGTTTAGGTCATTTATGAAAATGTTGAAGTCTTCCTCCATGTAGACAAAGCTCCATTAAAGACCATATGTTGGGTATGGTTGTTCAACCAACTAGGAATCCATCTAGTAGTGGGACTATCCATCCCACATTGTTCCATTTTATCTAAGAGAAGCTATGGTCAACTTAATCAAATGCCTTACTGAAGTCTAAGTACAGCAGATCCACAGCATTCCCTTCGTTTACTAATCTAGTTACTTCGTAAAATAATAATAATAATCTGCATGACCTGTTTTTAATAAAACCATGCTGTCTTTTAGCAATCACCTTGTTCCTTTCTAAGTGCTTGCAAACCTACTGCTTGAGATTGTTCTAGGACCTTCCCAGGTATTGACATCAAGCTGATTTCCTGGGTCCACTTTTTTCTCTTTTTCAAAGATTGGAACAATACTGGTTCTTCTCCATTTTTCTGACCCTTCCCTGTATCCCAGGAATTCTCAAAGATTACAGTCAGTACACCTTGGCATCCACCAGTTCCTTTAGTGGCACCCTGGGATGTAATCCAGCGACTTGAATTCATTCAAAGCAGGTGGGTGTTCTCTCACCACTTCCTCGCCTATTTTGACCTCCATTTCTCTTCTGCCCCCACGGTGCAGCTTCTGATAGGTTGAACCACATTTTCCTTTTGCGGAAAGACAGATGCAAAATTGGAATTAAACAGTTTCACCTTCTCCCAGTTACCTCTTTCACCATCTCACCATCTTCTCTTACCAGGGACTTTCCTCTTGATCAACTCATACCCAAAGAACCCTTTAAAAATATCCTTGGTGTTCATTGCAAACCTCAGCCCATTCTGGGCCTTAGTCCTCCGGACCCTTCCTTGTACATCTGGCTATTCTCTGGCATTCTGCTTTTATTATATGCCCCTCTTTCCATTTTCTAAATTTGATCTTTTGGTTTCTCAGTTTATCAGAGGGATCAGGGAGACTTGACAGGTCACTGTAAGCCAGTCATACTCAGCCTTAATCTTGCGAGATGCTTATTGAGAGGATAAACTGAAGGTTTGAGTTCCCAGAGAAAAAGCAGGTTAGAAAATAAAGTCTCTCTCCAAGTCAAATTTGGGTCCTACTTAGCAACCTCCATGTCTCCTTCCCAGATTTCTGTCCACTTCCCGACCCTTCTAACACCTCCCAGAAGCCTTCCACCGAAAAGGCTTCTGGACCCAACCCTGCTTAAGGTCCAAGCCAAGCCAAAGTTAACCAGTTATTAATAAATAAAGAACAGTAGAAAGAACATGAACATCTGGGCGTGGGGGGAAGAAGGGGGTCAGAAGAGTCCCCTTTTCGGGGGAGATGGGTGGTGATGGAAATTTGAAATATAAATAAATAAATAAATAAAAAATTAAGACGGCAGCCATAACTACGTGATGGAAACGTCTCCCCTTTTTCTACTTCCAATGTATGTAAAACAGAGAAGTGTCTTCAGTGTGCAATTTCAGCTTCCACCTTGACTTTTTTTACCCTCTGCTCCTTGCCAACCGCTCTCGGAAACAAAAGAGACAAAACAAAGTTTCTAAAAATCCAGAATTGTATATATAATTAATATATTAAGACAAATGAGCCATAAAGATGCCAGTCAATTTGTCCAGCCCCAGGAGCGAAAGGACCACAGAGCAGGTTGCAGCTGTGGATCCAGGAGGCCCTCCCCAAATGCAGCCCAAAGTCAGGCTTCTCTGACATTCTCAGAACTCAGGCAGACTCACGTGGGCACCTTCTTTTTAGTACTGTATTTCCTAACCTGCACCCTGGAGAATCCCGAACTCCCAGCTAAACTTCAGAAGGCACCAGCGAGGGGAGCGCTATTTTAATGGATGTGGTGAATCTCCTCCTGTCCAGCCGCAGGAAAAAAAAAGACCGGCATGCATCATGAAGACCTTGGCCACCCGCAGAGGTGACAGAGCCCAACATGGGTCAGATGTTCATCCATCCAGTGTTTCTCAACCATGGCAGCTTGAAGTCCACACATCTTCAAGCTGCCAAGGTTG
Source organism: Candoia aspera (assembly GCF_035149785.1). Lineage (NCBI taxonomy): Eukaryota > Metazoa > Chordata > Lepidosauria > Squamata > Candoiidae > Candoia > Candoia aspera. The sequence continues at coordinate 2,582,672 of NC_086167.1, read as the reverse complement.
AGAAACACAGATTTATCTGCCAGGGTTGACCGTCTCCAAAGGCTCCATCGGCCGTTCGGACTTCTGGCCACGGGGCGTCGAAAGGGAGCTCCGCGCGTCTCCGGGTCCGGGGCTGCGCGCGACTGCTTGGCGAAGGGGCAGGCTGCGCGGGCCATCGTGCGGACTCAGCGGGGACTGCAGCCGGCTGGGTCAGGGCTCCGTCTGCAGCCCCGTCCAGCCGGCGGGCGGGATGTGCCCAGCAGGCCAGGATTTGCTGCTCCTGGCCTGGAACAAGCCTCGGCGTCCCCAGCCGACGGGTATGGCCCGGGCGCGGCGGCCCCCCGAGCCCCAGCCGGCTCGAAAGGGTTGGGGCGGACCGGTCCCGCGGGAGCATCGGTGGCGATGGGGGGCACGGGGCGCGCAGACCACGAGGACGTTGCCGTGGGGGTGCCCGAGTCCTCCGCGCGACCTCCAGGTCCGGGAAGGGCTCTCGTGTTCCCCCCCCCGGGGGGAGCTTTTCCTCCCCGGTTGTTGCCCCAAGAGCCACGGTGTCCCGGCGCCTCCGAGGGGCTCAGCGGGGACCCCGTTTCCCCGATTCTTCTTTGGAAAGTACCCTTTTCAATTAAAAAAGGGGAATAGGAGGTTGGGCTTGGGAGTGGCTAACGAGACTCCTGCGTCGGGGTAGTCGAGCAGGGAAGTTTCAATCGAGGAGCGTCTCCGTAGCCCGGGGTTGAGCTGCGCAGTTGTTGGTGCTCCCTGAGCGGGGTCGTTGGTTGCAGGCGTTCCGTTGCCCGACTAGGGAAGATCGTCAGCGCGGCCGCGTTCCCTAGTTGGGCGATGGGACGTCTGCAACCAACGACCCCGCTCAGGGAGCACCAACAGGTGCAACTTCGCTCAGGTCTCAAGCCCCGGTTGCTCCTGCAAAGCTGCCGCCCGCGGAAACGAGTCGTGCCTGTGAGATGGGCGGCTGTATAAACAGAATAAATAAAATAAATGAAAACGAGTAAATAAACGGCACCCTCCGCCCACGTTCAGCCAGCTTCGAACGCCCCACGCTCCCGGGCTGGCTTCGCCGAGCGGAAAGGTCCTTGGTGACTCCGCGGAAGGGAGTCGGTGCGCTGTAGGAGCGAACCACCGGTATGAATGCACTCGTGCGCCGCACGGCTTTATTTGGCAGGGCTCCCAGGTCTGAGCCACTGCGCAGTACGCGGATCCGCCGGTTCCTGCAGCCCGGAGCCGGTCGCCGAAGCGGAGCCAAGCGCGCCCCAGCCTCCGCCCGGGCCGAACCCGCGGCGCGCGAGCCCCGCCCGAGCCCCGCCCGAGCCCCGCCCTCCAGCCGGCCTGAGAGGAACCCGGAAGCAGCCCGTTCGCGCGCGACGCAGCCGCAGCCACGCAGCGGCAGCGCCGCGGAGCCGTGACGTCACCCAGCCGCGCCGCCCGCCCTCCATTTCCGGTTCCGAGCGACCCTCTCGAGGACGCGCGGAGGAGGTGGCGATGGCGGCGCTCGGCGGGCTCTCCCGGCGAATGGGGGCCGGCGCGGCCCGGGCGGGCTGGAAGCGGGCCCTGTCGGCGGCTGCGGAGTCGGAGAAGCCCCACGGGGCCGGTGCGTTGAGAGAGACGGGCCCGTTGACCGGGTGACCTTGCGGTGGTTCCTCCTCGCCGCACAGGGCCTTTGCAGCCCGGACGCGGTGCGCCTGGCGCCCCAGAGAGGCTTAGTGGCCGAGTGGCACGATCGAGTATCCCCGTTACGCGAATCGGGCAGCTCCTAGGGTTAGGCGCGGTCCTGCGGTCCTTGCGCTGCCTGGGACTCGGGGAATGGGAAGGGGCCTTTTTGTCCCTCGGACCGCGCTGCCCCGGCCTGGCCCACCCTTGCCCTCTGCAGCGTGAGGGGGCCTCCTTTCCTCCTTCGGCTTCCTACAACGGGAGGCTTTGCTCCCGCTCCGGGAGCGGCTCCTGCGGCAGCATGTGTAGTGTACTGAACTTGGCTAGTATTAGCCTTGGTTCGGTTTTGAGGGTGTAGCATGTGGTGCAAGCCGAGCCCATTGAGCTAGTCAAGGGTTGAGTGGATTGTCTGAATCTGGGAAACGGCTTAATGTAAACCGGTTACGTGTGTGGTGTGACTATAGCCATTATGCTGAAAGAAGCCTTCTAGGTGCTCTTCAGTGTATTACATTTACACAGCAATTTAGTGGTTTCCAAAAAACACACATGCTTCATAAAAAGAGGAAGCATTTCACAGTATGCACTCCGGAGTGTTTTGGAGTGGGCTGGCTATAACCAATCTAAATAATAATAATAAAATAGGGAAAATGTAAGGTGCTAAACTACATGGATAGTGGAGTAGTGATTCCAGTTACAGAAGTGTCTTTATTCTGATGGCCAGAAATCGTACTATTTTTTTGAGACTGACCTATTTACAAAGCACTGACACTAACCATAATCCTTTATAACTGGATTTCCTCTCATGGTGTTGGGCTTGCTCTTTTCCCTTTCCTGATATTATTCTGGAACTGATAGTAGAAAGGAGCAGCCGGGGTGGAGAAATGGTTGTCTTGACATTAAGCAGGAAGTTATTGCAGCAGTGAGGCTTCAGTTTGGGACTTCCTGGTCTAGGGATATATTTTTGTTGAATTATGTAAATAGTTACTAGCTGAGTCACACAAAAGACCAAACCACAAAGCAGCCCAATTTTAGCGTAGCATCTTGTGAACTGAGCCACTGTATAATCCAAAAGTAACTCCAAGCTAATGAGCACCTTGCACTTTTTCTTCCTCCTGGTCCATTTTCAGTTCAGTTATAAGCTGTCCTCCTGCAGCAATTTTTCACTGCAGTGTCTGCAGATTAATCTGAAATGCACAGTGATTTGAATGATTTATACAGTGGATTTAAAGACTTTGATGCTCAGATAGTGATTCTGTTGGTCCTGTGTTTTTAATTTATTGCAAAGAATAACACTCCTTGAAGTTCTGCTTGTGTTTGAATTCAATCAATTAGATCGTACATGGAAAATCTTGTCTTTTGTGATCGCTCTTCCTGGAGTTGCTATCTGCCAGCTAAACTGCTACCTGAAGAAAGACGAGCATCATGAAAGGCCACCATTTATTCCTTACAAGCATCTTTACATCCGGACCAAGGTATGGAATTTGTGTCGTTCCTAGACATTGTTCCATGCAGTCTCTTGAAGACTCTTGGGAATAATTTGTAGAGGACTGCAATAAAACTAGGTTTAGACAGATTGGTTCAGATCCCAAAATGACAGCCTGGACATCCATTGTTTCTCATCTGATACTTCCCTTCTTACAACAGTCTCTCACAGATTTGTGTGAGGCTCAAGTGGAATGCTTGCAAAGTGCTTTTGAAGTTGCGTGAGGATCACATTGCCTACCTGTTGGGAATCTGCTTATAGCTGTTTAGTATCCTGAACTCTTGTTCTAGTTCAGAACAAATCTTAAGAATGAGACATCTATATAATTATAAAGTTCGCAATTGTAAACTTTGATGAGAAGTGAGCTTCATTTCAACTCAGAAAAAAGTATTTCAGTTTCTCAGTCAATTTGTTGATTAATTGTACACACAGGCCCTGTGCACATTCATTGGACCAACTGCTGTCTTTCTCTGAGCCAGATTGATGTAAAGGAGGCTATAAAATGTTCAGTTCATTTCAGTGGATGCCAAGTCTGAAAAAAATCATTGTATTATTATTCAATGAACCCATGGTTCTGCACATTCGGTTGCACAACATCTTCAAAGATTGATTTTTGAGAGAATATTTTTTAAAATTGCCTACCATATTTTTTTAGTACAGAAAACATAAGGCTCCTTTGAGTCAAGCTTGACTCCTGGTGACATCACAAAAATATCCCTGCAGTTTTCTTGGCTGCACTATGGAAGTTGTTTGCCTTTCCTTCTGAGATTTTTTTCTCTTTTTTGACTTCTCAGTCAAAAGTCTACAGCCCTGGGGATTTTGTAGTGGTCTCCCATCTCTGTACTAATTACATCTGACCAGGTTTAGCTTTTTTGAGATCAGTTAACATTGGCTAGCTGCTGCCACCTTGCTGGTCAAAAAGCCATGATAAGAGATCTTAATTGATGTAATTTGGGAAGCTAAAACGACCATCTCTCTTCTCTTTGCAGCCATTCCCTTGGGGTGACGGAAACCATACTCTTTTCCATAACCCACATGTCAATGCCCTCCCAACGGGCTATGAAGATGACCATTAAGCAAGTGGATCACAGCCACAGTACGGACCAGTAAAGGTAGCAGGACCAGAATTAAAGCTGGGACCCATAATGTACATGTTCTGTGTTGTTTATTCTGACTTCTTGAAGTTCTTCCTCTAGGAGTCACCTGAAATAAATAAAAGTATTCTATCCAAACTTTTTATTGAATTTTTTAAACTCTTTAGATCAGTGTTTCTCAATCTTGGCCACTTTAAGACGTGTGGACTTCAACTCCTAGAATTCCCCAGCTGCTGGGAGTTGAAGTCCACACATCTTAAAGTGGCTGTGGTTGAGAAATACTGCTTTAGATCAGTACTCTTTTATTTTAGTATCTCTGGGGAGGCACATCTTTGAGCCTTGTAGAGGAAAAATTAAGCAGCACTGTCCGTGCAGGAAAGCAGCAGTGCTCAAATTGCTAAGGTTTTTCTAAGTAGGGAGGGAAAATGGGGTAGAAACTGGTATTGGACAAGACTGTTTGGCATTAGAGCAAATTATTTTCTGAAGAAGTAAGTTTCCAGTATGGAAGTTGAAAAGGAAATGAGTAACCAGTCATTTTGGTAAAAGCAGACATTCTCATCTGGCAATGGTAATTTAATTTTTTCAGCAGTATTTAGCGCTGAATCATGTGGTGCAGCTACTAAAAGGAGTACGTTCAGAGGAGAGCTGCCAAGCCTTACGAACAGTTGAAGGACCTAGGTGTGTTTATGCTAAAAAAGAGAAGACGGGAAATACGATAGGAGTTTTCAAATATGTAAAGTGTTGTCATATAAAGGAGGGAGCAGACGTGTACTTTGTTACCTGAGGGCAGAACTGGAATCATTAGGTTGAAATTAGATTCTAAGACGACTTGGTTAGATACCAGGAGGAATTTCCTGGTCAGAGCTGTCAACCAGTCTACTTTTAAAGTTCCCCTTCACCAGAAATCTTCAAACAGAGGCTGGAGAACCCTCTGCCCAAAATTCTTTGGCAGATCCTGCACCATGACGCCTGAAGTCCCTTTCAAATCTGTGATCCAGTACTGCTTAAAAAAAACACCATTTACAATGTGATGAATTGCTATTGTATGCAATTGCATCTTACACAGATCTTTATTTTTGTGGTGGGATATGTTATGTCTCTGTGACCAAAGGGGAGTGGGGTACAGTATTAGTATGTGGCTGTGCTGTAGGCCTCTGCGAGGATTCTTTCTGCAGCAGAGCTGCATCTGTTGCTGGGCTGTGGGTAAACCTACGAGTGCAGGCTCACATGCCTGCTGGCGGACAGCAGCATTCATTCTCTGAGGTTGAGGCTGTGGGGCAGGAAACGGGTTGGGCTTCTCAAGCCGTAGGAGGACTAGCAGGAGACATCTGCAATCTCTGTGTCTACGCACATAGAACCCTGTTGCAGCAGTTGGCCTGGGGGATCAAAACTTAACTTTCCCTGGGGAGGGAGATATTAGGAAAGAGAATGGGGGTGGAGGAGGTTCTAGCTCCAGACCGTCACATCGGAGGAAGTATGGCCTTTGTTCATTCTGGATCCTGCAGCTCTAATCAGATATTCCCGCTGGTACTTTTGGAGCACTTCCGCTCTGTTCAAGCCAAAGTTGTACAATCGGTCCAGGGGTGGAGTCGCAGTATCAAGTTGCCATGATTTCTCCTTGGATAAATAGATATCGTGATGATGTAGAAACCGGTTTTCCGTCAAGCTGTTTAAAACATAACCCCCTGCATAAAGCTAAGTCGCAAGTCAATTCTACTTTTGTATTTTATTCTAATTTAATTTCCATTATTGCACATACCAAAACACACATTCAACTGCTTAATCACATTGTAAGGCACCTTCTCCTGCCAGATTATTTCCACATCTCCAATGACCATCTCCAAAGATTTTTCTCTTTTTCCATTATACACAGGCAAGTAAGTTCCACATTGCCTTGGCACATTTGAAGCGATGCTGCTGCTTTTCCTGGTGAACCAGGGAGAGTAAAGCATTGCAAAAGGGCGTTTTGCCAGGGTGGGTCCAGGGGAAGGATCCATCCAGTGCTTTCCCACTCAGGGCTCCTCTCTCAAAACCCATTTTCTAAAACTAAAGATAAAGTTACAGAGCTTGCTATGGTGAGCCTGAAGCTGCTCCATTGTGCTGATTCTAGACCTGCCAACAAAAGCATTTCTTCAAGGCAGTGACGCTTGCAGGAAAGGAGCCTGCGCAAATTCAGCGCTTCCTGCTACATTGCAGTCTGGAGTTTTTGCCATCTTTCTGCCTCGGTGGCGGCATTAACAGGCAGCAGCAGCAGCAGCGTTCCTGAAAGCAGGGCTTGCTTTTTCTGCTGCAAGGATTGACCAAGATCAGGCTGTATCCAGCTTTCTTAGAGGCATTAGGAAAGATGAGGCACTTTAAACCAGCTGCCTCAGTTTGGCTAAGGTAAAAATGCCTTCAGTATTCATAAGGATTTATTAATGCTTATGCCAAATATCTAATTATTTCCTTTCTAGATTTTCTTTCATGGTGTTAGGAGGCAGCTGATTAAAAAGGAACTCATTTAAATAATGGATCTTTTAGGTAAGAAAAGTAAATGACTGTTCTTTGCAACTGAAAATGCAAACTTTTTAAATTTTCTAGCTTTATTAAGAAGCACAAAGTTGCTGTGTGAGCTAGGACAGTTTTGCAAACCTTCTAGGGGGGAGGGGAGGTGTCCTTGCCATTCTTCAAAACCAAATCTAGTAGTAGAAACACAGGAATTGTCCCTGCGGCCAGGGCGCCAGTTCGGGACGCAACAGCTGGGATGCGCGCACGGCTTCGCCAGGAGGCCGCCCTACCGGCTTTGTTCTCTACCTGTGGGACGAGGCCTCCATGGTCAAGGGCGCCGGGAGGGGGCATCCCTCCTCCTCCCGGGCCTGCCCGCCACTTCATTTCTGCTGCTCTCTGGGACGGGAAGCGGGGAGGAGCCCGCGCTGCAAAGGGTTAAAGCCCGGCCAGCGGCAGACCATGGGGACCAGCCAGCGGCTTGGTGGGCGAAGCGAGGAGCGCGGGCTGAAGGGCTCCGGCGGGGAGAAGGGACGGCCAGGCCCTGCCATCTCCCCCGCTCCTTCCCGCCCAAGGGCTCCCCCTCCAAGCCAACCCAACCTGGGCCTGCCCCAGCCGGGCCTGCACTGCACAGTCCGCGGCAGGCATCTGGCCCGAGGCCAGGCGCCGCACCGGCGAGCAGGGGCTGCCTGGAGGGCGCCTGGGGTGAAAGGCCTGGCGGTGGGCAGGCAGCCTCCCAGGCGAGCCGCCACGAAAGGCAAACGGGCGAGCTGCCCGGTACGCCAGAAGCCAGCCACAGGCCCGCCGCTCTGCCCTGCAATGTGCTCCGGGCCGCCTTGAGATGGAGAACGCCCCCCACCCGCGAACTCCCAGCTTAGTCGCTGCTCTTGCTCGGAAATCAAGAGTTGGGAGGTTCTGCGCATCAGATGATGCGGGCACCTCCACCACCTGAGGCCAGATGAGCTCCCTGCCAGCTGGAGATGCCCCGCTTGTGTCCTTGGGAGGGCAGAGCCCCTGAAGTCCCACAGGGTCACCACCCAGGAGTTTCCACCCGCCAGAGGCCGCAAGGCACATGGAGAGGGCACCGCTGCTTCCTTCATTTCCCTTTTCCTGCATGTGCCAATCCAGGGAGGAGGAAGAGAGAGGCTGCCAAGGGTCTTTTGCCCGCTCCTGCTAAAGCTTTGGAATGTGGACACGGGTACAAAGGGCAGCAGCCTGAGAAGGTGGCCCATTTGGCAGCCTTGGGAAGACCAGTCAGCTGCCCTTCCCTGCAAATCCCGCTCCCTCTCTCCTCTGAATTAGTCCCCAAGTCCCTAACCTGGCACTGGCCCCCTCAAGTGCCACGGCAGGCAAGCTGGAAGTGAGCTGGCTCAAGGCCAGTCTGAGGACTGAGGGCACACCGAGTGGTGATAAGCGACCGTTGGCTGGATTCACACATCGCCCTAAGCCCCAGCCTACGCTTTATGAATCACAGTGGCCGACCTCACAGGCCACCCCAATCTGAAGCCCACAAACCACCTAACAGAGTTGCCTGCTGCGGGAACCCCACCAGAGGGTGGTCTGAAGGACGCCCGCCTGGCGCTCCCTCACTAGCCAAGCCCCTCAAGGGCAGTGCAGCGAGCCTCTGCCCAGGAGGCATCGCGTCTGCCCGGACGTAGATCAAAGGGTGACATTCTGGGGCTGCCAAGGTGGAATCGCGAGGAAGCCTCTTTGTGGCACCTTCAGAGGGCCAAGTGGCATCCGCGTGACCTCAGACAGACATACAGGAGGGGTCCTCCTTTTGTTAGGAGGGCAAGAATTCCTCAAGAGGCAGTTGATCCAGGAGTTCAAAGCATTTCTACTTGCTCCCCACCCAAGTGTTAAAACTGCAGGCCTCAGAGAAACACGTTGGAGTTGCAAGCTGCAAATTGTCTGCCAGCACAGTAGCCCCCGTAAGTGCCACCTAACCTTGAGCCACCTCCCTTGGCCAACAGAGGGAAGATCATAGCCCTGAGGAATTACAGTCATGTGAAAAAGTAAATACACCCCATGTACAGTTTTTTCTTTTTTAACTTAAATGGACATATCTGTATTTTATCTTCATTCAAACAGTATATAAAGGTGATGTAATTGAACAAAAAAACTGTGCAAATTGGACTCTGCAATTATTTAGTCCACAAAAATTAAGACATGCCATTTCCTTCTACAGAAAATGTGCCCCCTCGGCTCTAATACCTGGCATTGCCCCCTTTGGCAGAAACAACCTGAAGTAGGTTTTACTTGTCACTACCTACCAGTCTCTCACATTGACTGGGATTTTTCCCACTCCTCCACGCAGAATACTTTTAGCTGTGTAATGCTTGAGGGTTTTTTTGCACGCACAGCCTGTTTCTAATCACCCACAGCATCTCGATGGGATTTAGATCCAGGCTTTGACTCGGCCAATTCAGAACCCTCCATTTTTTCTTTAAACCATTCCCTGGTGGATCTACTGGAATGTTTACGGTCACTGTCATGTTGCAAAGCCCACTTTCAGCTGAACTTCAATCTTCTGACAGATGCTCTCATGTAAGTTCCTGTGAAATTTTAACTTTGTGAGCCACTCAGAGCCATGTATGTGAGATGGGCAGCTATATAAATTGAATAAATAAATAAATGCTGTCTTTGGTTTTTGCCTTGTCTTCTAGTACTGTGGCCAAATAACCTTATCTTTGCCTTGACTGTCCAGAGGACACTGTTCCAGAAGTTTTGGTCTTTGCCTAGTGTCCTGTTTCAAGGCTGAGCAGACAAAGTAACCTAAATCAGAGTCTCTGAAGATAAGGCTTGCCTGAGTAGTCTCTCTTTCCACAGGACAGGCAAGAGTAGTCAAGATTCAGTCCAGAGGTCAGAGAGCCAAGCCAGGCTCTTTAGCCAGTCCAAGAGGAGTTTCAGGTTTCTTACACGAGCAGAAGACAGACACAGGAATGACACACCAGAACAGGCAATCCGACAGTTGTTTCCAACAAGGAAACATGGTTCAGAGCTGCCTCTTCAACCAGGCTGCAGCCAGCGCTCTTCTCTTAGAACAGGCCTACCCGTTCGACAGGGAGCCTCACCGAGAGTCTGTGCTCTGCTGTCCGCTCTGCTTGCCAAGCCTGAGTGCCGGGGGCCATGCTTCGTGGTCTGACTGCTCCAGCTGTTCTGATGCTTTTGATCAGCGTCAGATGATTCCTGTTTTGGTGTCTCCTGAGGTTCACATTCCACTGGTTCAGCTGGAGCAGCTTCTTCAGACTCAGCGTTGCCCGAGTCCTGGGCCGTGACACCGAGGTGTTCATGAGCAGACTTCAGTCTTGTCCTGAGTATCTTTCTGGAGAGCAAAGGTTTCCTCCTGGCACACCTCCCATGTAGATCAAATTTGTGCAGCTTCTTTCTAATGGTAGGCTCATGCACTCTTGACATCAGAAGTGGCAAGAGCTACTTAGAGATCGCGTAACGGAATTCTGGGGTCCTGAGGGACTTTTTTCAGCATCGTGCATTCTGCTCTTGGGCTGAACCTGGTGGGACGGCCTGGCCTGGGCAGCTAGTAGTTTTATTTTGGTCATTGACCAGCAAAGGCCTGGCCTGGGCGAGTTGGCCATTGCTTGAAATCTTCTCCATTTGTAGATGATCTTCCAGACATTGGACTGATTGATGTCCAATTGCTTGGCGATCCTTTTCAATCCCTCCCCAGACTCATCGGCATCTATAACCTTCTTTCGGAAGGCCTCAGAGAGCTCTTTCAGTCTAGGCATGGCGATGCCACACACTTCAGCAACAAAGAGCAAATCAAACTAAATGTCTGAGGCTTCAATAAGAAAAGTTCCTCCCAGGTCCTCTCTAACAACTTTCTAATCATTTGCAGCTGATCAAGTGCACCCAATTCTAATTTTAGGTGTTTGAGGTAGTGATAAATGAAGGGGTGTACTTACTTTTCCCACATGTGAAATTTGCATTTATGTTTATTTAAATTACACAACCACAAAGTTTAAATGATGCATATTTGTTACATTGTATCCCCTTTATCTAGCAATATTTTTGAAATGAAGATCAAGTACCTGTATGTTGAAGAAGTCAAAAATTTCAGTGGGCTGCACTTACTTTGTCACATGACTGTACATCTACACAGGCAATCATGATAAAACCTTTTTCCAGTTAACAGTGGAAATGAAGCAGTAGCTACTGGATTGATGAGACAGATGTTGCAAGGAGGAGGAACCCTGTATCTCCCCACCCACATAAACAGGTTATTAGTGAGAGTTCCTTGTTTGGCAGCCAGTTCATTTTAGTTTGGCTGTTTTATAGTCTTCCAGAGGCAGGTCGCAGGTGCCATCAGGTTTACGAAGAGTTTTCAGACTTTTCCTTGCTGGAGCCCATGAATTCCAGCCCTTCAATGGGTATGTCCTTCTCCTTAATAGCTTTCTGAGAGGGAAACAAATGAAGGATATTTTAAGATGCTAAGGGGGCTGAAAGAACATATGGCAAGTTATAGCAAGCACTAGAAGTCCAGAACAACCTTGAGATAAATTTTAGACAACTGTAGAAAAGCAGCAATTTTTTTTTTCAGTTTGCAGGCAAAACTCCCTAGTTTCTCCTTTCTCACAAGGCATTTGGCAATCCTTTAGTAATCATTCTGGATACTGGGTTTGCATGGCACAATGATCCTTCAACTGCTAATCACATTTCAGCCTAGCATGTTGTTCAACCTAGCCTTGTGGTACTCAAATATGTCCAGCTGAGTAAATTATAGTCCAGGCAGCTGCAAGTTAAGGAAGCCTGCCATGCAAACACCAGCTGACAGGGCAGCATCTCTTTGTCTGGTTCCCCCCAAAGCCAAGAGGGTCCAGGCAGTACTTGGATGGGAGACCACTGGGGCTGTAGGCTAAAGTGGCAAGGTACAGTCAGGACCAGAAATATTGGAACAAGGATAACTGTTTTGGCATTTGGCCTCCGTACACCACCACACTGAAGTTGAAAGGAAACACACCCAGATGGGAGCGAAGTCAGAACTTTCAGCTGTAATTCAAGGGGTTTGACAAAAGTGGGGTGCTAACCATTCAGGAAGTACAGCCAGGGGCATACACACACACCCATCGTTGGTGGCTCCTAAGTAATGGAACCAACCAACATCATTACAAACATAAGGACCGCCTTTAATACCTGGATGACAATCCTTTGCAGTCAATGACTGCCTGAAGTCTGGAACCCATGGACATGACCAGATGCTGAGTTTCCTCCCTCGAGATGCTTTGCCCGGCCTTTACTGCAGCTGCCTTCAGCTGCTGCTTGTTTGTGGGTCTTTCCGCCTTCAGTCTTGTCTTCAGTAAGTGAAAAGCAGGCTCTGTTGGGTTGAGAGCAGGTGACTGACTTGGCCATTGAAGAACATCCCACTTCTTTGCCTTGAGAAACTCTTGGGTAGCTTTTGCTGTATGTTTTGGGCCCATCTGCCCTATGAAGCTTGGCAGCATTTGGCTGAATCTGTTTGGCTGAACCTGAGCAGAAAGTATAGCCCTAGACACTTCAGAATTCATCCTGCTGCTTTTATCAGCAGTCAGGTCATCAATAAACACCAGTGACCCGGTTCCATTGGCAGCCATAGATGCCCATGCCATATCACTGCCTCCACCATGTTTGACATATGATCTGGTATGCTTTGGATCATGAGCTGTTCCTTTCCTTCTCCATGCTTTTCTCTTCCCATCATTCTGGTGCAAGTGAATCTTGGTTTCATCAGTTCAAAGTATCTTATTCCAGAACTGGGCAGGCTGTTTTAAGTGTTTGCTGGCAAAGTCTAATCTGGCCTTTCTGTTCTTGAGCGTTACCAGTGGTTTGCAGCTTGTTGTGTATTTACATTCATAAAGCCGTCTCTTGACTGTAGATGTTGACAGTGACATGCCTACCTCAAGAGTGTTTTTGACCTGGCTAGATGTTGTGAAAGGGTTCCTCTTCACCAAGAGCAGAATTCTGCGGTTATCCACTTTAGCTGTCTTCCGTGGTCTTCCAGGACTTTTGCTGTTGCTGAGCCAGTTAATTCCTTCTTTTTCAGGACGTTCCAAACTGTTGTATTGGCCACTCCCAGTGTTTCTGCTGTCTCTCTGATGGGTTTGTTTTTGCAGCCTAATGACGGCCTCCTTCACTTGCATGGACACCTCTTTGGACCTCATGTTGAGAATTCCAGTGAACAGCTACCAAATGCAAATGTAACACTCAGAACAACCTCCAGGCCTTTTATCTGCTTGATTGGTCAAGGGGTACCCAGGAAACAGACCACACCTGGCCACGCAGCTGCTTGTCAGCCATTTGTTCCATTACTTATGAGCCACCAACAAGGGGGGCTGGGGTGTTGTATGCCCCTGGCTGTACTTCCTGAATTGCTAGTGCCCCACTTTTGCCGAACCCCTTGAATTACAGCTGAAAGTCCTGACTTCGCTCCCATCTGGGTGTGTTTCCTTTCAACTTCAGTGTGGTGGTGTAGAGGCCAAATACCAAAACAGTTATTCTTGTTCCAGTATTTCTGGTCCTGACCGTAGAAAATAATGCCCAGCGACGGCGGGAAATCACTTCTAGGAGGCAGCCCGGAACACGCGCAGCGGGAGCTCCAGCCGGATTCAGGGGAGGGTCTCGCTACAAACGCCGCTCCCACCCAGCGCGAGCTCAGCGGAAAGAAAGCGCTTAAACCGCGGCGCCCTAAATGCGAAGCACCGATATCGCGTGCTCGTCGTCCTCCTTCGCGCGGGGGAGCCCTCGAGCCGCCCAGGGGCCTCAGGGGGCGGAGGCTGCCCGGCCAAGCACCCGCGCCGCCAGACCGCGGCTCCCGCCAGCGAGGCCCGCCCGGGGCTCGAGCCGGTTGGCGCGGGGGCTCCTGACCTGGACGCAGAGCTGGTAGCGCTTGAAGAGCTGCACGCAGGGGTCGCCCCCGGCGCTGGACTCCCCCTTCAGGAACTTCTCGGCGAACCAGCGGTTGAAGCACTGGTCGTAGTCCCGCTTCAGCTCCGTGCAGGCCTCGCCGACGCTGTTCATGGCGGACCGACCCAGCGCCCCGGAGGCAGACGAGCGTCACTTCCGCGTCGGCGCCGGAAGAGGAAGCCGCGCGTCACCTGCTCAGGGCGGCATGTGGGTCTGGCGGGGCCCGGGCGCCTTGCGCGCCGCGCTCGGCTACGGGGGCGCCTCTTCTGCGGAGGCGGCCGGTGCCGGCCGGGTGAGTGGGGCGTCCGGGCCCCCCTCTCTGCCAAGATAGCGGGGAGGAGGCAGTTAGGCTAGTCTCTGAGCGCACGCAGAGCGCTCCGCCAGGCCCTTGATCGCGAGCCCTCCCTTGTATCAACGGGCGATGCTGCCCCCCCCTCCAGGCTCTGCTGCTTCGGAGATGCAGCATGAGCTGCGAGGTCACTTCCGGAGAGCCGCGAGCATTTCTCGACGCTACAAAAGCAGCCCTGCCTTCCGCTGCATTGTTTAACCTGGCGGGAAGGATGGGCTCCTCCGCTCTCCTCATGGGCTTCAGCGGCGGAATTAAAAAAAAAGTCATTGAGTTACCAAATCTGTACCTAAAGGCAAAAAAGAAAAACGTGAACCCTAGAAAGCTTCCCAATGGCAATTTCCATTTTTTAAAAGAGTTCTCTCTTCCATTTCTCACAGTGTATTCCAAGTTGCCACACAGTATTGTTTGTTGGGAATTTCTTTGCGAGATTTAAATGTACTATTTGAAAAAAAAATTGTTTCAGCAGACAAAAATTACTTTGGAGTTGCTGGATCATCTTGAGCGACTGGCCCTTGTTGATTTTCGCAACTGGGAGGGTGTCCGGCGCTTGGAGAAAGCGGTTGAATTTGCTGAACAACTTCACACAGTGAACACTGATGGAGTGGAGCCCATGGAATCCGTGCTGGAGGACAGGTAACTATCAGGAGTCCTGGTCAGCTCTGGAGCTTACTTTCTGACTTTCCAATCCCAGGAAAGCCAAGCAAATGTGGTATTCTCAGAAGCCGTTTAGTTCTGAGGAAGGGTACGTCATCACCCCCCCAGATCCTGCTGAGAGCTTTTGCAGGCAGAAGGCTGGCAAAGGAACAATGCTGGTACCACTGGATCATTCCCCATTCTGATGAGCAGATAAAAGGTGGAGCCACTTGCACCCACTGCTCCTTCTAGCCTTAGCAGCCCCTGTAATATCACCGGGCCTTCAGATAGAAAACATTGTGGAGAGCTGCCGTGTTTCTAAGCTTCCTACCAGGGTGATGATGATGATGATGATGGATTTGTGCTCCTCAGGCAGCTCTACCTCAGGGAAGATAGTATCTCCGAAGGGAACTGTGCAGAGGAACTACTGAAGAAAGCTGCAAAGACTGTTGAAGGATATTTTATAGCTCCACCAGGTAACGCTAAAAAAAATATTTATTTTCTATCCTGCCTTTATTGGGTGAAAGGTGGAAGGTCCCCTGTGCAAGCAGCGAGTCACGTCTGACCCTTTGGCGGGATGCCGCTTTCGCAACGTTTTCTTGGCAGACTGTAGAGCGGGGTGGTTTGCCACTGCCTTCCCCGGTCGTCTCCTTCCCCAGCAAGCCGGGTGCTCATTCTACCGACCTTGGAAGGATTGAAGGCTGAGTTGACCTGAGTCGGCTACCTGAGAATCCGGCTTCCGCTGGGATCGAACTTGGGTCGGGGGAGAGTTTCAGTTGCGATACTGCCGTCTACCCCTCTGCGCCACACGAGGCTCCCTCCCTTTGTTATTTTTATAAATAACTCAAGGCGGCAAACATACCCAATACTCCTTCCTCCTCCTATTTTCCCCACAACAACCCTGTGAGGTGAGTTGGGCTGAGAGTGACTGGCCCAAGGTCAACTTTTTGTAGGGTACTTGCAGGGAAATTTATGCTGTAGAATTTTAAAAACTTTTTTTCCCAACGTGAATGGAAGGAAAGTAACTTACTGAGAACTTTTCAACTAATTTCCTTATATCGGAAGCAATAATGGTGGGTCCGTTGTATCTCTAAGAAATACCACCCTGGATTTTGGAACCTGTCTAAATGATTGAATTCAGTATTATATGTGCTTAATTTCAGCTATTCTGCAGAGTATAATTTGGTCAACACTGTGTGTGAAGGAACACACAGAACTGTGCCATGAACATCCTTGAAAGCTGATAGTATTTTCCATTTATAATTTATAAGGTGTTGCCTTATAAAAAGTTCATTTTTGCTGTTAGGGCGGCAATTGAAAGGTGAAGTTCTTTGGAAACAGACATCCTCTTTCCTTTGTTCATCAAGTAATATAAACATTTGATTTAGCTTTATAGCACTTTTTCTTCTTCCTAGCGTTATTCCCGCGCTATGGCAGGGTCCGCTTGTCGGCATATCCGTCTCCATTTGACTCGATCCAAGGCATCTTCAGGGGTGGCGTTCGTGCATTCCATGTCCTCCTTAATGCAGTCCACCCACCGTTTCTTGGGTCTACCACGGGGTCGCCAGCCACCAGGGTCCAGACGCATGGCTGTTCTCGCCACCGAGAATTTAGCTTTATAGCAGTTAGTTGAATTATATATTGGGTAGTATAACAGTCAGCTTTTATGTCTAATAGAAATTGCCAAAACTGTCAAAGTATTTTATTCCTGCCAAATTTTGTTTGCACTAGGTAACATCCCTCTGCCAAAAGTTGAAGAGAGAAATACTTTTCTTCACAGGGAAGACTCTTGATAGAAGATCCTACTTGATATGCCATCACTGACAGCTTTTAGATCTGAAACCCAGGATGTGCAGTGGCATCTTGAATGAATTTTTACATCAAGTACCTTATACAACCAGGGGGAGGGGGGAACAGGCACTGAAATGACTGGTGTTGCTTAGCTGAGGAGAAAAAAGACTAATTATAGAGTTGTATGGGTCAGGAAAGAGTATTATTGACACAAAACTTAACACATGGTTGTGGGAACATATTTAGAATCTGTTTTAAACCCCATACAAGAAATAATCCAGATATTAAAATTTTGCATGAGTTTAGATGTAACTAATTCTGTGGTGCAGTTAAGGTGTTTTAATCACTAAACTCGTGTCACCAAATCCCCACAAAGAAAAGCAGCACATATTTAATTATGAAGGGACTGTGATCAAAAGTCATGAAATGGGGAAGTCCCTATGCTCTAACCTCTAAAAGATTTGGGAAACTGAGTATACAGGCATCACTGGCCTAACTGCAACAATTCCCCCATAAACCGCATCTCTGTGGGCAAACAATATATGCCCAGCACTGCTCAGTCAGCCTCCAGGAGGAACATGAAAGGTATCCCAAACTGTTATACCTGAGAGCTCAAGTATAGAAGGCTCAGGGGGTTGGGGGTGGGCGGCAGTTTTGCACTGGTTCACCTCCTTCCTCTGGAGTCCGTCCCAGTCGGTGTTGATCTGGCCCCCCGCAGCCCCTCCTTTGTGGGGTGCCGCAGGGTTCGGCACTCTCCCCACTCCTTTTTAACATCTACGTGAAACCACTGGGAGAGATCATCCATCACCATATCATCAATATGCAGATGATATCCGACTATACATTTCCATCCCGGGTGATTTAAGTGATGCTGTGCCTACGCTGTCTACTGGGTCCAATTCAAGCTGTTGTTTATCACCTTTAAAGCCCTACATGGCATGGGGCCAGGTTACCTGAGGGACCGCCTCTTCCCTGTTACATTGACCTGCCCCACCTGGTCAGGCAGAGAGGGCATGCTGCGGACCCCGTCTGTAAGAGAATTTCATCTGGTGGCGTCCAGAAGGCGGGCCTTCTCTGCCGTTGCCCCGCCCCGTGGAACACGCTGCCCCCCGAGTTGAGATGAGCCCCCACTCTCCCGGCCCTCCAGAAAGGGGTGAGGACCTGGCTCTGCCATCTCATGTGGGGTGTGAGGAGGTACAACCCTGGGGATGGCTAGCACCATGAAGATGCTTCCAGAAATTAAGGACTTTTTATCATCTACGCCTGGGACTATATTATTTAAGAATGGTTTTATTGTATTTTTAAGAAATATTTCTTCTTGTTTTTATTGTGAACCATCCAGAGTCACTCTGTGAGTGAGATGGGTGGTGACTAAATTTGAAATATAAAGAGAGAGAGAGAGATAAATACAGGTCTAAATGAGCTACAGGCTCCTAGTCTATAAGGTGGCAGACATTAGCACATGCCAAGATCTAGCTGATTAAATCTTATTCATAGATCCTCAATTTGAGCTTGGTATTCAGGGCTTTAGAAATATCACAAAAATGTGAAGTTAATAAATGACATGCTTCTGTCTTTGAACAAATATCCCAGCACAAAAGGGAGACCATGTATATTACTATCAGTGCAGAACATTCTGCAAAAAGGAACTCAGAAATTTGGTGCTTCAGAAGCACCAGCGCATAATCACAGAAGAGAGCTATTCGCTTTATGTATACCAATTACTATGTTACCTTGTTATTCAGTCATGACACAAAATATTTTCCAGGAAAACTGAATAAAATGTAGTACAATTGCTTTTACGCTTTGAAATTTTTTAATTTAATTAGAAGACAATGTGTGGTACTGTTTATTAGGATATATTGTGGCATTTAGATTTAATTTAATTAACTGTGATGAACAATTTTCACAGTCCTTAGAGCAGTCTTCAAGAGGGAATTGCTGCAGATACGTTGCTGAGATTAATTTAACCCTTTTTTTGGATGAGGGAAGATGTTTAGGCTACCCTCTCTAAGACATACAAATAATATGTGTAAACCATGACCCCACATTTAATCATGCATTGTTCTACCAGAGTTTATTGCAGTGATGCATAGTCTTTTGTGGCCAGTAGCGGCATTTTATGGTTGTTATTATGGCACCTAAAGGCCCCAAAAGGGAGAGTTTTGTTTTTTGGTGCTTTAGGGAGAGCAGATAGAAGCATTTCTTGCAGAGAAAAGTGTCCAATTCAGGGGAGAATTTTATTTTAAAAGAATGAAACTGATGTCTTAAACCACTGTATGTCTTAAATCTCACCACAATAAAATGCACCTGATGCTATTCTGCAGGCTACAAAATGAGTGCAAATGAACCACACTCAGGGTACCTAATCACTAAGCCACAAGCAAGCCATGTTTTTTACTCAGCACATTTTGAACCCCAGCCACTATTTAGTGGCACCTGCTTCAGGTGTGTACGCTCTGAACTGCTTCAGTTGCACAGATGCTTTCCCTTCCACCGACAATTTACTCCCACACTATATAATGTACATAAGAACATGGTATGCGGGAGCTTTCCAAAAACAAGATGTGCTGTGGGCGCTTAATGAATCCAGAAAGAAATATTGAATAGCAGATTAATATATGGAAGCAAAGCATGGAGACTTTCTGACAAATATGCTACATTTGATTTTGCAGTGGACATGTTGCTCTGTGTTTTTCTAGCCAAATGTTGCTGCATAATGATTTTATAACATATTGTATATTAATTGTATGTCATATACAACATAAGGCACCTAACCCATGTTTATACCAAAATTGCATTAGTTTTATTCTCCTTAAGTGTTCATATGATTGCAGCTATAATATGATGCAGTAAGGTATTAATTCAATAGAAGACCTGGAACTAGGTCTTTGTAGCCATTCACTTGAGCAAAGTCTCAAAATATTATTCTCAAAGCCATAAGTTGGCAGCACTTTCTCTAAACTTGCAAGCTGGCTAAAAATGACTCTCTCCTTATAAGCTCTTAATAGGTTGACAGTTATGGACACAATTCAAATGAAACACCTCAGTTTACAAGTTAAGTAAGCACAAAACCACTGAAATCCATTTTATTTTATGGATCAAATTAATGATGGGACTTCCATAGAACTTCAAGAAATGCTAAAATTGGACATATTTTGCAGTTAGTGAGAAGCACAGAACACCCCCTCTGCAATAAGTTTCCCAAATTTTCAGCCTCTCCCATTAAGTCATTAAATTGTATTAATCCTGCTCTCTTAACCCTTCCCTATTCCCAAGCTTGGTAAAATCTTTCCTGGACACTATTTGTGAAATGACATATCAAAACAGCCAATAAAAGTAATTGTACTGGCGTTATAGTAGAACAGTTTAAACATCCCTTTGATATTTCCAGTATGACACCTGCAGCGAGCAAAAACTTTAAAATGCTTCTTTAACCCAATAAGAGAAAGCAACTTAAAATCCAGGATCAGCTGTTTATCTCCTTTCCACCCTTACTGCACAAAAGGACAGCCACCCACTTATGAGTTACAGAAACATTGGAATATATTTCAAAACACCACCAACAGGCCTTGCTCCACTGCTTTAAAGCCCATCCAGCAGACAAACTATTAACACGTATGAGTTCCAAGCTCATTTTCCTTCACTGAGAAGGAAACAAAAACAACTTACATTTTCCAAATAAAACGTATTTTAAGTGGCAATGGTTTATAATATTTCATTACCAACACTTCCCTAGTAAAAACAGTTGTCATAAAAAAAAAGATTTCGTTGAATAGAAAGAAAAAAAACCGAAAAGGTTTCCTACGAAAGACTATATCCATCCATTTTGGAATGTAAACTCTGAGCAGAAATACCAAGCCCAGTTCACATCGTTACAAGTCCCTGGCGGGTGCGATCAGAATGGCCTAAAGGGCAAAGAGTAGCGTGGTGATCCCCTGCTTTGGTATGGAGAATCGCGACTCCTTGAACCAGAACGGGAGCGCGAGTAGCCGTAGCTGATGCTTCTTTCAGGACAAACTCTGATATAGGCTGTTTCACCCTGGAATTCAGAACAGAGAAAACCCAAACATTGGCATAGCATCCTGTGGTCAACGTTACGAATAAATGAATGCCAAAAACGAAGACGAGAAACCAGGGCACGGGCGGCTCAGGATCGACCGGAGAGTTTTCCTATACAGGCAGGACAAATCCTATGGCTGCCTTAGGCCAATTCAGATCTCGCCCTCAAGGTCTGCAGGAAAAGGGCCTGTTAGAGAACAGCTAGGTTGCGTAGGCAAACACAGACCTGTTTTGTCCCCATGTAACTAAGAAGGGTGATGTCAGTTTCCAACGTTAAGCTATCAGAGGGAGAGATGCAGGCTAGTGTAGTCCTTCAGCACAGTTAGGAAAGGTCTTGGTGAACTCTCACCAGTCCATCTTAATTTAATTGTTTCTGCAGTTCAGATTCTTGAAGAAAATTTCATAACAAGCAGCCTCCATCTGTGATAGACTGGGTGGTTGTAGATCAAGCCAGCCACTAGAAGAAGGTGGTTGTAGTGAAGTAGCAATGCCCCAAGAATAAAACCTGGTTTACAGCAGAGATATCAGACCACCTTAAGTAGGAAGATCCAAGCACAGGTGGGGAAGATTACTATTAAGCAAGCAACAGAGCTACTCATCTGCTCCTCTGGGAAATACCATTTCAGCTTGCCAGTACAAGGCAAGCTAAGCTTATTGAAACAGCCAGCTGGTAGCCACCTTTGTTCAGCCACTGGCTGTCCGTGGGAGAATGGCAAAGCAAGTCAACTTGACTCACTCAGAAGATGTCAAAAGCAAGTCATCCAAATGCTCATTTTCCAGGAATTAAACCACAAAACCTAGTTTCTGCTGTCAGAGCTTTTAACCACACCATCATGGGGTAGGTTTCACACAGCTTTGACAACCCTTAATCCTGCTAGGTTTACTTTAAGCCACCATTTCCAAGACTATTGCTAGACTGCGCCCAGAAGCCTCTTGAGAGCACCACAACAGGACAGGTTAATGCATGTTCCTCCACGACTGGCACGCGCACATGCTCTTCACCCACAGGCAGGAACCCACCTCATGAGATCGGAATTTGGTGTCATCCAGTTTACGCAGTGCATATTCCATATCTTCTTTGCGAAGAAACTCAACCACCCCCATTCCATCTTTCTGTACATCTGCATAACATACATCACCAGCTTCACGCATATGATCCTTCAGGTCCTGCCAGCTGCCTGATGGAGGAAGCCCTGAGCAGTGAGAACACAAAACACAAGAGACTGTGTAAAGAGATGACACCAGCTGCTGAGGCTGCGCCAGGCATGGCTGCGCTCCACCATTTCCATAGACTTCCTGTGCATTCCAGAGAGTCAGTGCTACAATTAGGGTCCAAAAAACTGCAATTAAGTTCCATTCCAAAGGGTGAGCCCTCCGTGTCAGCAAGGTAGTCCCCCAGGTAGGTCTGGGAGTCAAAGGAATCCTCCTATTTGTCCAATGTAAATTTAACATCACCCCTAACTCTGACTGGACAGATTGTACTCCATGTACTCAAGATCAGATTCCCATCCAAGAATGAGGGTCCCCTTCTAAGAGTGTGTGTTTGGGTCCTTAGATTCCAATAGCTTATCCTTGGGCAGCGATGCAAGGATACCCGAGTTAACTATCCGCAAGTTTGCTCTAAAGACAGACAAGGGGGAGTGAGTTCCCTGTTCCACAGCATATTCTGAAGAAACTAGTATGCTGCTGCTTCCTAGCAGTTTTCAAGAATGCTTCACAATGCTCTCTAGTAAGGCAAGTTCTCCCATTCAAGCCAGAAGCCAGGTCCAGGTATCCTCCCTGCCCTCCCAGGTTTCTGTGTGGGAGATGCACACCTGGGGTTGAGCATTTTCGTTTTCAGGTCCTGCTGCAAAGCTGGAGAGATCGCCATTCAGGGATTTCCTCACCGTGAGTACTCCTATTTCTAGCCACGATGCCACAGTAGCATGCAGAGAAGCACAGTTCTTGGCATTTTATTTTAGTGTATAGGAATATTTTTATGTTTTAAGTGGGCCACTCCATATGTTTGGCCACAGCGTGCTGAATTTTCTTCAGAGATTTGATCACCATGGCAAAACCTCCAAAATACTTCCATTTTTTTTTCCAGTGAGATTAGGACTTTTTCACTTGTCTCCCAACTCACTAGACACAGACACCTATTCCAAGTATATCAAGGTTGTTTTGAGGAGTCCACAAGGCTCTGAGCAGAGGGGATCTAATTCGGGTTAATTTTCTTTCATAAAGAACACAAATATTGTGCAGCTGTATTCTCAGGTTTTAACAGACATATTTTGGTCTCACAGCACCATCTAAGACCTGTTCCTTCTGGCACAAACACTATAAAACTGATCCCCCAGTTCTTCTTCCTTCCCTTTGCCCGCCCGTATAGTGGCCCCTTTTCACATCCAAGAGTTCACACTTGCCTCCAGCTGGAGACATTTTTGCTCACCATTCATTCACCATGATGAATCCATAAGCAAAGACTTCCTCCATGAATCAAATCAGAAAAGTATAGCGTCCTCTTGCAGTTCTAAAAAACTCCTTCATAGGCACAGGTTCCATATTAAAAAAGAAACCATGTATTACGGTAGCAATAAGGTAATCTTCTCCCCAATACAACTGGAGACGTTGCATCAGGAGGGATCCCAGTCAATATGAAGTACAGAAGGGAACATACCTGAAACAAGGACTCGAAATTCAGATCGTCGTGAAGGAGGGCCATTCCTCCCACGAGGCCCCCCACCAAAGCCTCCACCCCGACCTCTGGAAGGTTTGGGAAACTCAACACGCAGACGACACTGGCCATAATCATAACCATTCCTTCCATAAACTGCATCTTCTGCATCTCTGTGAACAAACAATATATAGCCATGTTCACCACTATTCAAACACTGAAAACATGAAAGGTTTTTGAAAATGTTGCAGCTTAAAACTTAAAGTGTAAAATATTGAAATAAAAGCCTAAAAGAGCTAGAAACTCCTAGTTTCTAATCTGGCAGACATTAGCACACGTCCAAATCCATCTGCTTAAATCTAAAATGGTCTTAAGATTAGTGTTCAGTTTTAGAAATATCACAAAAATGTGAACTTCCTGGTAATCAGGATTTTAGAAATATCACGAACATGTGAAGTTAGTAAGTGACAGAAATGCTTCTATCTTTGAACAAAAATCGTAGCATGAAAGAGGGATTGTAAATGTTATTCATCATCATTGCAGATCATTCTGCAAAAAGGAACTGAGAAATTTAGGGCTTTAGAAGAAGCACCAGCACATAATCACAGAACCTGCTATCAGTTTGATGAATATCAGCAGAATATTGCCAAGCTATTGTCTCTAGTATATATTCAAGAAGATTGTACTTCAGCAAAATGTAATGTTTAAGGTATAACTGCTTCAGGAATTACAATAGCTTCTCTGAAAATCCACTTCAATATGCTACTTTCAAAAGGAGTGCGTGGAAGGAATCGTCATCAAATTTATGAATAAGTTGAATAAATAGTGCCTCAAAAGATAGAAAAAAATTCAAAATTACCCTAACAGTATGGAAAAGAAAATGACATTCACTAGAGATAACCACAGAGCTCCTTATTTAAGTTTAAGAAATGGGGGAAGGTGATCAGTGATATATAAATTGGGATGAATTGACCTGAATACAGTTAAAAATGAAAAAAGATTCAAACAATTATAATTAATCATAAGCTAAAGATCAAAAGTGTGATGGCGCTGGAAAAAAGGGTCAGTGCAAATTTCAATTTGCTTTAATAAAACCACAGTATTCTGAAATAGTTTGTCCTCTTTACAGCATCAAGTTGGTCAACAGAGCAATTAACATTTTCCTATCCCCAACCCCTAAATTTGGCTGGAATTAGAACAGACTTCTTGACACTAGGAAGAGAGGCTTCTGAGCACAAGATGGATGGCCATCCATTTAGGCTGCTTTGGATTTCCACACTCAAGTAGGCAGCTGGGGAAAAAGGATTGCTAGGCCCCTTCAACTCTCATTCTATAAATCATTTTAAACAATGTGTTTTTAATTGAGAGGCTGATCCTAGAAATTCCTTCAAAATTACTTTTATCAAGCTTAAGATCTTTATTCCAACATCAGTGTTACAGTGGTATTTGGTCACTCTTTGTTCTTAGTTTTGCCATGTTTTAGATAGAGTGGTTTTTTATCTTTGGTTCAGTCCATTCCATCTTTTTCTTGCCTCAAAGAATCCAAGATCTTCATCAGCTGAGGATTTTGTGTTCAGTAACAAATGGTATTTAGCTATTGAAATATCGAACTGAATTCAAATAAAGAATTAAATAAACTTCTACATTTGAAGTATAATGACATTAGCTATTCAGAAACATTCACATAGATTAGCTTGAGTCAGAAAGGTACAAATTTTTAAAGCAAATTTAAAAGTCAATCCATGTTGCACAAGTTTCTGCTATGTCTACATAGGAAAAAATACTAGTTACTCTGTTAAACTGACTCCCCACCACTGTGTCATAGATTTAAAAGGAAAATGCTTTTTAAAGTAAAATTTGAGCATATTTCAGTTATTCTTTCATTTGGTGGAATCCAAATCTCATTATCCTGTTAATACTATCAAGCTGTCTGAAAGTGATCAGAGGGTACCAGATCTGCAGACACTCAAACAATAACCACGCTATATCCAGACCTCTGTCTGCATTAGCCACAGATGGGCCATAATAGAGACCATTTAATTTTTCCTGACTGACCATGACCAAGCTAGAAAATTGCATGTTTACTCTGTATTTTGTTTAAATTATAGTCTAAAAAGGAAACCCCAATTTAATATTATTCATCATATCATTGCAAGTTAAAGACTATGGAATGTGTTTCAGAATATGAGGGAGTAGGAAGGAGTGGCTTTCGTAAGATTCCTGTTGTTGTTATTCTATTTTTATCCCACCTTTTTATATACAACTCAAGGCAGCAAAGATACCTAATGCTTCTGCGTCCTATTTTAATAAACATTTATCGAGTAGAAAATCATTGTGGCAGCTCTTTCATTTCAGAACTACAGGGTGCCAAGAGATAAGCTATTTTCTACACGTACGTAGTACCACCAGGTTATACTGATAGGCACCACTTTGTACAGCTAGTTTCTAAGTAGAATATAGCTATTAACAACAAGAATGAGGCATGCTGTACAAAGAACATTATCCTTTTCAGAGAAGAATCAGAACACAGGCATATGGGAAATGCAACATGCATTTCCCATTTTGAGACTCTCGGATCTCTGTTGGAATGGGTCAGCAGTGTTCCTCTTACCTTACTGAAACTTGTTTGTGAATTGCTTGAGCAAATCTCACAAGAGAAAAAAGAGAGAGGGCATTTAAGGTTTGGGGAAGGCAAACAGGATGGAGGTTTAAAAACGGAAACTTCAGCGTCTCCAAGGAGGGCATGTCGAGGCAAGGTGGACGTGGGCAAAAACATTTGCTTTCATAATGAACAGACTGGAGGGACTGAATGCTTTCCTTGCCTAAGTCTAAAAGTGAAGATAGGTGGAAAAAGAACAGCATAGCTATTATAATTGTACACAAGATTGTGCTAAGGTTTCCAAGATTACATTTCAGATGAGCAATATATTTCAACAGAATTAACATTTTTTTTAAAAATCACTAAGCTTATATTATAAACACGGGCCAAATAGGTCCCTTTGGTAAGGGACACAGAAGACTTCATGCTTTTGGCACAAAACGTACTAGACATGAGCTGCCTACTGATACAAGATGCTCCTGTAAAACACTGAAGCACCACTACATTACCAGCATCAGCATGATTGCTATTACTAGAGTGAGGATTTCTATGACATGTCATATTTTTTCTGGAGCCTTTATTTGAATTTATTAGTAAGTTAAAACATGTTTTAGAGTAATCTGGTGAGAATTAGATGCTTTTTATTTTGCCTGAAAAGTCATATTTTGACTTTTTAAAGGTGTTATGTCATATTTCTGCTTAAATTCGTAACAAACGTCATATTTTGGTCATTGGCAACCCTCCTGATAAGCCAGCAAGTTCAAGCCAGCAAAGAAAGTGAGAATTTGCCTGTTTTTTTTCTTCTTATTCACTCCCCAACTCAGGGAGGGGGGTGTGTGTGTGTTGTGTAAGAGGACAGCAACCGTTTTTAAAATGACTTCAGCAGCCAGAGGCTTCTCCCCTGACCAGGCCTGAAAAAAAGAGTGAGAATTTGCCTTTTTTTTTCCTTTTTCTCATTTGCTCCCCAACTTAGGTGTGTCTGTGTTCAAGGTGGTGGAGTCACATGAGAGTTGTAATCTGATTTCAACATGCCTAAAAGTAGATGTTCAGCGAGTGTGAAATTACGGCGTCTTGTTCAAGAATTTGGGGAGCAGATTTTCAGTAGCAATGGTGATATTTTGTTTTGTATATTGTGTGAAATTAAGGTATCAGCCCAAAAGCATTTTAATATTCAACAACATGGTGACACCGTGAAACACAAGAGTTGTTTAGCAAGATTTACCTTCACTGAGAACAGGCAACGTCTCCTTTTCGAGAGAGCTTCTTCTTCAACTGCAGGTTCATCAAATACCCAGTCAGAATTTTGTAAGGATCTCTGTACAATGATGGTTACTTCAAATATTCCCTTAAGGAAATTAGGTAGTGGTAGCCTCAGGCATTTTTTGGAGAAGTACACCAGTCACCCGATTCCAAATGAATCAACTGTAAGGAAAAATTACATCTCTGCCTGCTATGAAGATGTGTTAAGAAAGATAAGATCTGCTGTTGACAACAATAAGATATGGGTTTCAACAGATGAAACAACTGATGTAAATGGAAGTTATGTAGCCAGTGTTATTATTGGCACTCTGAAATGTGATAAGCTTAGTGAAGTATTTCTTCTAACATGTGAAACTCTACAAAACGTAAACAATTCCACTATTGCTATGCTCTTCGACGATCTATGGAACTACTCTGGCCAGATGGTGTAAAAAGGGGAAATATCCTTCTCTTTGTAACAGATGCTGCTCCATACATGACTAAAGCAGCTAAGGGACTTAAACTTCTTTATCCAAAAATGATCCATATCACATGCCTTGCACATGGTTTACAGAGAGTGGGCGAAGAGATTCGAAACAACTATCCTGATGTAGATAATTTCAAATGGGAAAAAAATGTTCATTAACACTCCACTTCGAGTACAAAAGTTCAAAGAAACTGCTCCTACTTTGGCTCTCCCTCCCCAACCTGTCGTGACACATCAGGGGACTTGACTGGATGCAGCTATGTATTATTTCACAAATTATGCTTCCTTGCAGCAGATAGTTAAAGAATTTGACTGTTGTGAATCTTCCTCCATCAAGATTGTGCAAGATTCCTTTTCTGAAACCTTGGCTGGAAACTTAGCATATATAGGATCTAACTTCAGTGGATTATCAAGAGCAATCACCCACCTTGAAACTGGAGGAATGGAACTTAATGATGCACTGAACATTGTAAAACAGAGTGATTTAAAGCAAGCAAAGGGGAAAGTGGCTGAAAAAAGTAGTGATAAAGTGCAAAGAGTGCTGCAATCTAATCTGGGTTATTCAACACTTTGCAAAATAAGTAACGTTCTAAATGGATTCGAAACAAAATTTGAAGACTTCGAGCCAGAATTTTCTCCAGATGAGTTTGCTTTTTCAAATTTGTTCCTATAACCTCTTGTGATGTTGAACGGAGTTTCTCCAGATACAAGAACATCCTGGTGGACAACAGAAGGAGTTTTGAGTTTGATAACCTCAAGATTCACATGGTCATCCAATGCAATTCTGCTGTTAATGAAAACTAATCCAGGGATGATCATTTTACTCTCAAAATGTTCATTTGATTCCTTCAATGCTAGCACTTCTGCACTGGAAGTGAAGAAGAATAAACCTTTTAATTTGTGTGTGTGTGTAAGATTTTTAAAAATTGGGTGCTTTTTCAGAAAAATTGTAAAGTCATATTTTTGCTTTAAAAGCATATTTTTGGTTTAATTGGTCATATTTAAATAGTTTTAAGGTCATAGATGCTTGCATATTTCTAACATTTTCAGGTCATAGAAATCCTCGCCCTAGTTATTACTGTAGAAGAGTCACAGCAGGTGAGAATACCTAGCTGATCCAGTGAAAAGTAAACAGAATCAGTGGAGGCACATCTGGTCAGTACTTGGAAAAGAGACCATGAAAAAAACTCCCAGAAAAAGGCAATAGCAAATCAAGCTCAGCCTGGAAGATTAATTACCACCACTACTTTTCAAGATTGTTCTAAGAACCACAAGATAATCTGAGGTGAAATGCTCTGAATATTCTGCAGCATTATACAAATGCCCAGGAACATCTTATTCTATTTTTATTGATCACTGAAGATTTATTGAATTTACAATTTTATTATTCATAGCCACCCCGCCAATGTGATACTGAATGGTAGGTAACATATAAAGTAATATATATAAAAGCTTCCCTACCTAATTAAGAATGAGGCTATTGAGAAAAGATAAAAAAGTGAATCCCTGCCATAGCCATTCACAACACTGCAATACAGACAAAGCAAAGTGCACAGTATTTTTGGAGACAGATCATATTTTCTTACACAGACATGTTAATAGCAATTATGACTTCCCTGTTTGTAGAATTCCTGCCAGTCACCTGAAGGATACTGGGCTTGGAAAAATGATATATAATCCGTCAATCTGTGTTTGAAAATGGACTGATTGTGTAGTGGCCTTGGGGGAAGACCTTAAATGTTAGCTTTACTGTATTTTCAGAGCCGTTTTAAAAATAGCCCTTGTGCTGCACGCTGATTGAAGAGCAACACTATGATCCCGGTATGTTTAAAAACCGAGTCTCTGAACGCATGTCCGCATGTGTGAATCTTTTCTGGAAGTCCTTCATACGCGATCTTGGGCATATTTCCCCCAGAAACTCACCCTCAATTCCTCGGCCGGCAGCGACGTATCAGTAACCCGAGCGAGGCTTGACCCCGGGGCTGCAGCCCCGCTCAACCCCCCTCATTCCCACGGCCGGCTGTGGATGATGGGAGATGTAGCCCAGACCCAACGAGGCAGGGCTCTCCTTTAGGATCCGAGAGCCCGCCACCCAAGGTCTCCCCTCCCTTACCCCTGCCACAACAGCCCTGCAAAGGAGGCTGGCTGAGTCAGGCAGGGCGCCGGGGCCGCGCACCGCGAGCGCGCGCAGGGCAACTGCGGGCCGCGCCGCGCCGCAGGCGGGAAAGGCCGTCCCCCCTCACCCACCGCGGGTCCTCGAAGCGCACGAAAGCGAAGGGCACCAGGCCGCGCTTGCTCTTCAGCTCGATGTCGCGGATGCGGCCGTACTTGTAGAAGAGCTCCTCCAGGTCCTTCTCGCGCACGTCGGCCGGCAGGTTGCCCACGTAGATGCGGCCGTCGCCCGCGCCGCCGCCCCCGCGGCCGCCGCCGGACATCCCGGGCCCGCCACCGTAATCCATCATGTCCCGGCCCCAGCCCCCGGACATCTCGCCCGTCCGCCTCCCGCGCTCGGCGACCGCAGCAGCCTCCCCGCACGGCCTTCCCTCAGACGCCGCCTGACGGAGGGCAGAAAAGAGGAACGCGGCACCCGCCTTAAAGGGGAGGAGGAAGCAGCCGCGCAGCGCGCGCCGGAAGCAGGCCCTGCCTCCGCGGCCCCTGCCTGGCAGAAAGAGTCGGAGGGCGCATGCTCGGAGGAGCTCGCGCGCCCGAAAACGCGGGGAAATTGGCGCGGGGCCCGCTTGGCCTCGGGGCGGGACTTCTGGGCCGGCTGGGGAAGGGGCCTGGCTGGGTTGCCGGGGCTGCGCGCTGGGCTGAGCCCGGGCCGGCGACCCCCGGTCTGGAGCTGCGGCTGCCCGAAGGCGGGGAGGGACCGAGGCGGCGAGCACTGATCTAGGGCAGCGTTTCTCGACCTTGGCAACTTTAAGCTGGGTGGACTTCAACTCCCAGCATTACCCAGCCCATTCCTTATGCTGGCTGGGGAATGCTGGGAGTTGAAGTCCACCCAGCTTAAAGATGCCAAGGTCGAGAAACACTGATCTAGGGCGACCCGGGTTTGAACGCCAGCTGGGAACTCAGTGCTTTGCGAGGGCGGCGGCGATGCCCTTCACCAGCCCTGGCAGCCTCACGTTTAGCTTTCCAGAGTCCTGCCTCTTCCCGGCTGTGCGGGTGATTTTCTCATTTCTCTCTTTCTCCCGGAGAAGCAACCTGAGGTCTCTGGAAAAGCAGCTCGGTTTGGGGAGCGACCTTATAAAGCCGCTCGGACTGATTTGTTTGTAAATGGCCCTCAACCTCTCTGCGTTTTATCTACTAACAATTAGAATTAATGTTATAATAAATAAAGTGTATAAGTAAGTTTAATGGCTATAAAGTTATTAAAGCTATAAATAACTATAAAGAGTCCCACCAACTGCTGTGGACAAATAAACCATATTCTGGTTTAAAGACAGGTTCACCCAACTAACCGTTTACTTCACACAGTGCAGAGAACCAAAAGTAGCCTACTTGCAAGTCCCTGAATCATGAATGGGCTGTGCTATATTACTCTATGCACTCTCTAAATGCAGCATGGGTGATTAAACATAACCATGAGCGTGCTATTTAACGGCTGTGTTTGCACAGCTTACTAAGCCATAAGTCAGAGGTGTGCAACTTTCATTAGCAGCTTGAGGGATGGACTGTATAGCATTCTGACAGCTGTGTTCCAAAAATCAGTGAGATCAGACCCCAATTTGAGGGGATGTGTCAAGGGGTTCTTAAGGACTAAAACATACCTTGAGCCCTTGAAAAAAAATTAAACCATTTTGTCTCTTAATTCCCCCCTCCTATGAAGAATATTTTTTGGTCTGGAGCTATGTATTTTATACCATTTGTTAATCATAGATGATGGTTAACCAATCAGAACTGCTGTCTTCTTCATTCTACATTCTAAATCAAAACTTAGAAATCACATTGTGACTGATTGGATCACACAACCCATTGTGTGGTTTGCTTGGATTGGGTAGAGCCTTAAAAGATTGTTAAACACAATTTATGGTTCATGGCTTTATAAATATATGAACTATTCATTTAGAAATAAGCATTTGCTTTTATTTATTTATTTGATTGATTGATTGATTTGTATTGCCACAAGTGGGTGACAAACATATTAAATAAAAATGAAAACAATTACAGTCTTAAACACAAAAATTAAAATGCATAGTAGCTGAGGAAAATATCACCGTTAACAAACGTTAATACAGCCAGAAGACAGGTCCCTTCACAAACTCGGGCCCAGGCCTGGGCATAGAACCAGGTCTTTAGTCCTTATAAAAGGCCAAAAGGGTCAAGATCATTCTAACCTCTGGAAGGAGAATGTTCCATAGGGTGGGCACCACAGAAGAAAAGGCATGTCTTCTAGGCCCTGCCATCCAGCATTCTTTGGCCAATGGGACCTGAAGCATGCCCATCCTGCCAGATTGGATTGGACAGGTAGAAATAACCAGGGAGAGACAGTCCCTCAAGTAAGCCAGTCCCAAGCTACTGTATATAAACAGGGAGCAAAACCCACACTCCCTCACACTGATGACGTTACCTAGTTGGGTAATTAAACATCTGCAAGCAAACAACCAAGCTCAGCACCAAAGACTACACAGCCAGCACTTTGAATCACACCTGGAAGGAAACCAGCAACCAGTGCACCTTGCAAAGCAGAGGTGTTACATGGACATACTGATGCATGCCCACTACTGCTCACATTGCCACATTTTGGACCAATTGAAGTTTCAATGTGGTCTTCAAGGGCAGCCCATGTACAGTGCATTGCAGTAGTCAAGCTGCAAGGTGACTAGGGCATGAGTGACTGTCTGAAGGGCCCCCAATCTAGGAAAAGGCACAACTGGCACACCAGATGGAGTTGTACAAAAGACCTTCTGGACCACACCTGATACCTGCTCTTCAAGCAGGACCCCCAGATTGCATGCCAGTGTCGAAGGGGGAAGTGCTATCCCATCCAAGGTCAGAGGTGGAATATCCCCAGATCTGGGTGGCCCAAACACCCACAGCCTCTCGGTCTTGATAGGATTGAGTCGGAAATGGTTCCTCCCCGTCCAAACCCACACAGCCTCCAGGCACTGGGAGAGAAACTTAACAGCCTCCCTTGTCTGGTCTGTGGTCAAAAGATATACTTGGGTGTGATCAGCATACTGATTTTTTTTTTTTAAACTGTTCAATCACGTCCAATTCTTGGAGCTGCCTGGCAAATCCCTGCAGTTTTCTTGGCAAGGTTTTTCAGAAGTGGCTTGCCATTGCCTGCTTCCTGGGGCTGAAAGGAACTGGCCTAGGGTCACCCCGCTGGCTTCGTGCCTAAGGCAGAACTAGAACTCACCATCTCCCAGCTTCTAGCCTGGGGCCTTAACTACACCACCAACTGGCTCTATACGGATGATACTGACCTCACCCAGCAGGTTCATGTAGAAAAGGAGGGGAGAAAGAGTGGAACCCTACAGTACCCCACACAGGAGGGGCCGAGGAAGCAATCTCTCTCCGCACCTCCTGCAGGCAACACCAGCTGGGACCAGCCGTGGAGAAAGGAAGAGAACCACCTAAAAGGGGGCTCCCAATCCCCAACCCACTGTACTGGCCAGAAGGATACTGCAGTCAATGGCATTGAAAGCTGCCGAGAAACCAAAGAGTGAGAGGATGGGTACACCGCCATGATCCCAGCTCCGCCACAGATCGACAAATGCGATCAAGGCTGTCTCAGTGCTAAATCCTGGCCTGAAACCCGACCAAAATAGGTCTAGACCACGTTCTTTAACTGCTTAAGCCTGACTCTGGAGCACCGATGGACCAGTTAAAAAGTTTAGTCCCCTCCCAATATAAATACTCGACACAGCTTGTCAGTTTTCATTTGCGAAAACTCCTTTTTACCCACTTACCAAGGTAGAAAGTTCCAGCCAAGCCATTCATGTAGTGGGCATCTGAATTTGCTGTTGTTGCACACTAATGTGGCACAAGGGAGTGTGGCACTCTGTGGCCCCTTTTTTCACTGGGTTGAAACTGCCAACCAGATGCACGTGCCATGCCATGCAGGATCTCAGACGGACTATGGTGGGACTGTCCTTTTGGAGCTATGTTTCTCAACCTCAGCCGTTTGAGGATGTGAGGGCTTCAACTCCCAGAATTCCCCTAGGAATTCTGGGAGTTGAAATCTGCAGATCTTCAAACTGCTGAGGTTGAAAAACACTTTAGAGAACGGCATGGTGAAATTCATTGGAAGACCCGCCCTTCTCTGAGGAGAAGAATCTCTACATATGCTCTGAGGAACTCAGCCTGTGGAATTGGATTTTTTTAATACATCCGTTTCATTAGGGTTTCAATCTGTTTCGTTGAATTGGTTCACTCCGCGACCGAGCCTCACGCAGACGAGACTGCCGGCGCTCCTCCCGCCCTGCACGTGCCGAGGCAGGACCGAAACCGCTCGGCCCGTCGCCAGGGCAACGGACGCCGGCGCGGTGCATGCCGGCCCGCAATAAAATGCAACAATAAAACCCGGAGGGAGACGGGGGCGTCCCAGCCAATAGGCCGCGAGGCGTATTGTTGCCGCCAATGACCGTTGCCTGCGGGACCGGGGCGCGGCGCGTTGGGCGTGGCCGTGGGCCGGAGGGAGGGGCGAAGCGACCGGCCGGGCGGCATTCGAGGCTTGTCGCGGGCGAAGGAGGGCAGGGCGGCTGAGCGCGCGCGCGGGCTTCTCCTCAGTGCGTTACGCGACGGGGGACCCGGAGGAGCGCCGAGGTGCCAACTTGCTCACCCGCTCCACCAACGTCCCTTCCCGCTTTCCTCAGAAGCAGCCCGGCAGCAGCGGCCGCACCACCGCACGGTGAGGAGAGCGAGGGCACGCGTCGGACTACAGCGCCCATCGTGCTCGCTGGGCCCCGAGCCGTCCGGGGCGGCCGTGATCAGGAAGGTCATCGACCGGGGCGGGGGGGTGGCCTTAAATGGGCCGCTGCGGAGGACCCCGGGCGGCTCGGGACTACAAGTCCTAAAATTCCCTGGAGGACCCTGGGAGTTGTGGTCCCAGCCCGCCGGGGCCGCTCTGCTCAGGACCGGGGCTCGGTATCTGCGTGGTTGATTTTGAAACGTCTCCGCCGGTTGGGAGGAAGCGGACGGGCCCCGGCCTGTCCCCGCTGCAAGGGGCTCGAGGGGCGGACGCCGCGCTCGCCTAAGCCTCCTGCCCGGGCCGCGTAGCTTGTCGCGACGCGCCTCCGCCGAAAGCAGGAGAGCGGGGAATCATCGCCGGGCGCCCTCCCCTCCCGCAAACGCCCGGCTGTACCGCCCGGCGCTGCGTGGTGCAGAAGCGCCTCTCCCAGCGCGTCGCTGCCTTCCGGGCGGGTTGGAAGTGGCGACCCCCCGCCCCGTGATCTTTGCTACGAGACGCACCGGTCGAGCTCCACGTTCTTTTGCCTGGCATCCCCCTCTGTATTTCAGAAAAGAAGCATATTGGGTTACAAGCCATCTGCAGCTATCCTACGTGTTTGCATTGTGGAGGAAATGCGAGGGCTTGGGGGGAGGAGAAGGGATTTAACTGGAAGGCAAAGAAGAGTCACGCGATCCTTGGAGAGAAGCCGAACGGGTGAAACGGGTGAAGGAGGGATGAGCATCTTTAAATGGTGCAGAGGAAAAAAAAAACGTGGAAGGTTAATCGGCCTGATAGGCTCACTATCTGCTCTACCTAATTGCTAGCCTTTGATGGACCACTTCTCAAGTGCTCCTTGTGTCTAACTGCAGTTTTGACATTTTTCCTAATAAAATACAGGTATCTTGTTTTACATAAATTGCTTTGGGTCCATGAACCAAAGGGTTAATAGTCTTTAAATAGAAATAACATACAATCCTTAAGTACCTAGTGCCTTAACCTACCTGCTAGGTGCTTTTCAGCATTAACATTCCTGTTTACCATTTAAAATCTAGTATTAACAATGCTAGTTTTATCCGGGTTTTATTGAACAAGGGACAAAATCAAATTAGTCAAGGGCTGAGAGCCACATTATGTGGGAGAGGGGGAAATACTATTGAGGCAATCTAAAAATAGCAAGGTCTCTCCCCACTTCCTTCTTTCAAGGAACAGGGAAATGGTGGATGTCAGAGATTATCTACTCTACAGGAAGGGAAGAATATTTGGGTGCAAGGGGACTTGCTTGAGGAGTGCTGGTTGGTGGTAGCCCATGGCACTGCAAATTAAAATGCTTTTGTGGCGGATTATAGTGGTTGAATAGTGAGGCTCATAGGATTAGCAGGTGAATGAGGAGACAACATTACTAGATGGATTTACTATGAAGGAGTTAACATTTGGAATATAGCTGGAGCTATTGAAATTATAGTTTAGAATCTGGGAAAGGGGGTTAGTGTTTGAAGAATTTAGTTAGAGTGGTATCTCTTGTGATCCTGAGCAACCAGCCTTTTTGTGCAAAAGGTAATTGCGCTCCTGAAGGTAGGTGGAATAAAGATAGAGCAGAATCTTAACTGCTCATGGATGTCTGTTATAAGGCAATGCGTACAACATAGATGCCTGCGCTTCTAATTTTAGTAGTGCATAAGTTGTAGCTATGGTAGCAAGAAAAGGTAAAGTCCCCTCAACATCTATGACTTCATGGGTACATAGATGGTGTGTCATTACCTTCTTCCAGAATGCTTATGTGTTTTAAACTTCCCAGTCTAGCCTATAGGCATAGGTATTCGACATAGAAGTCAAGTCCAACCATGTTTAGCTTTTGAGATGAATATTTTGCGTATTGATCCCTTCCAGGAGAAAGATTCTGAGTACTTAATGGACTCATTTTGGTAAAGCAATGGGAGGTAATTAACTTCATTGCATTTTTTAAGCTTGTCAAAAATAGTTACAGGTAGTCCTTGTTGAATGACCACTTGTTCAGCAACCGCTCGAAGTTACGACTGTGGTGAACGAGGGAGACTTATGACTGTTCTTTGTAGTTGCAACCGTCACAGCGTCCCCACAGTCATGTAATTGCAATTTGGGTGCTTGGCAACCAGCTCGCAATTAGACTGTTGCAGTGTCCCACAGTCACATAATCATCATTTGCTACCTTCATTGCCAGCTTCTGACAAGCAAAGTCAACGGGGAAGCCAATAGGAGGACACAAATGGCAATCATATGATCATGGGACGCTGCAACTGTGCAGGGTTCACCTAACAGCGGCAACTGGGACTGCCACAACTGCCGTCATAAGTTGGTGCAGTCACGTGATGTCACACTTTATGACTGCATTGCTTAGTGATGGAATTGCTGGTCCTAATTACCATTGTTAAGTGAGGACTACCTGTATAGGTAAATATGAATAGGTTTGTTTTATCTCTTTCTGGCTAAACCTTACCAAGGTGAAAATAAATCAGATTGTTGTTTGTGTTTTAAAGAGACCATACGGATGCTTCTAAAAATTAAGCTTTTGAATACCTTGTTTGCAGAATAGATGAACTAATTAAATTATCATTTCTAACTCTCATTCTTTATAGGTAACCATGAGTGATCGAAAGGCTGTGATCAAAAATGCAGATATGTCTGAGGAGATGCAGCAGGACTCTGTGGAGTGTGCTACACAGGCCTTGGAAAAATATAACATTGAGAAAGATATTGCTGCCCACATAAAGAAGGTAGTGCTGAACCATCATCCCATACTGCTAGTTAGAGTTCTTAGTTTGAAAAGGGTGCTGCCAAGAGTATAATCTAAGCTGAGGTAATAAGTTAATATTAAAGTAGTACTAAGTCCTAACTGGCAAGGAAGGGTGTTACTTGTGTGATGGAGGGTGAATAGAAAGAATTGGGGATATTCTGAACTACAAGGAAAGAGTGAGTTACTTTCTTGTAACTAGTACACAGCTTGGTCAGGATGGGTGGTGTGGATTTACAATTGTAAATCTTTATTACACAGTTAATCCTAGAGGACTAACACTGATGAGATGCAAAACTCACCTATTACGGAATGGAAAAGTTTGTTCTCCCTTGGGACCATGCCAAATCTCTGTAATAAAGATTTTGCAGGGTTAGTTTGGTGGTTTCCAGAGTGGTTTCCATTCCAAAAATGCTGTGTTCCAATTGTGGATCATACAAGCCTGCTTCAAGGCCAGACTACTCCAAGTACACTTCAAGATGATTTCAGTTTGGGGAATTTACTTCCAGAAATTGCTGGATTGCCTATTGAATGACAAGGTTCAGAGGATGTTTGGCATAATCCAGAAGGATGATAGAACTTTCTGGAGTTCTTCAGAATATTCTGTTCCCAAATTGGTGAGTTTTATGTAGCATTAGTTGACACACAGCTACAGTCTTCTGCACTTGACTGACCCAGTGAGAGCCAAAATTCTGGATCTGCCTTTCAATATAGAAAAATGCTAAGTGATAAAACCTTGATGCCTTAACAACTGCAGTGATGCAAATAACTTTACATTACCCAATGTACTATTATCCCAAGATGCATAAATTAAGATGCGATGGTAGGTTTCTGTAAAACATGCTTAAGATCAACTGTGTGGAAAGGTGTTCAGGGTACTGATAAAAACCAGTTTAATGACTCCAGTCCTTTGTAAGCAAGGTTCTCTGTTTCAGATCATCAGTCATTATAACTTTCAATGATAAATGTTCAAACCGGCTCACATTGTTATTCCTCTGCATGCTACGCTTTTTTGGTATATACAAAGCCTGCCATTCTGGGACTGCAAGATTTTGGACTCAGGAATATTCAGTTGCTCCTCTGAATCATGCTGTTCCAGAGGTGATCCCTGGATTTTCAGATACATATCCTCATTGAGAACAGCATGGACCACTTCCAGTTCAGAGAATTACCCCTGGATCAATGTGGCCCAGGGGAATGGAACATACTGGAATGTTCCCAGAATCATAGATTTTGCACCTCTGATTTAATCACTGGAAAGAGTGATGTATATATATCTTTATTTATAGAGTTTACCATGAAACTCCAACATTGGCTAAAATGACCATGTGAGTTCTTGATTAAATAATTTTTATAATGCCTTGATTAATTTGTTCAGGGTTCAAAATGAGGCAGTTCTTTTATGCACTTTGCTGTTTTTGATAGGTGGAAAAGAATACTATGCCATTAAAAAGTAACTTCTCCCAACTGGTGTTCAAGTAACAGGCTCTAAAAAATCCAATTAACACCAGAAGCCATTTATAATCACTTCAAGTTTTTAAGAGCTTGGGGTTGCAATGTATTGTCTAAACACCAAAAAGAATTGATGAAGACAGTGGGATATGCTATAACTAAAACATGTTCAAGGGTTAAAATTCAGTAAGTTGGAATAAGACATGCTTTCCAGTTTAAAAGATTGAGTGAAAATATTAACATCTGTGATGCTAAGATGTTAAGGGGTTCTCTTCCAGGAGTTTGACAAGAAATACAATCCTACTTGGCACTGCATTGTGGGAAGAAATTTTGGCAGCTATGTGACTCACGAGACCAAACACTTCATCTACTTTTACCTGGGTCAAGTTGCTATTCTCCTTTTCAAATCCGGTTAGAATATGGGACTTTTTCACCCAAATATGCATTCGGTTACAGGACTGCACGCTAATTCCAAATAGACTGAAGTCTTCAGCCTTCCCCAGGGAACATACCTTGATCTTCAAGCCTTTTGTTTTAATTACAGGTACTTCTATGTACCAATTTGTGTTTTTGTTGTGGCCATAAAAAAATAGCAAAAAAGTAAGCTTGTATGTATTTTCTTTCTAAAACAAACAATCCATTCAAGTTTTCTAATAAAACAGTTGGGTATTCACCCTTTAACTTACTCTAATATTTCTATATTTGGGGTAGCTCTTCCATCGGACAACTGGGGTTCTGCATTACACTGAAGTTGAAAATTGTTTAGCCAAATCAACTAGTATTTTCCAAAACTTAACTCCAAGGCTTGGTAGGATCAACCTAGTTAGTATATCTTAGTTAAAACTTGAAAATACTTTTCTGCACCAGGTAATGTTTCTTGCATTTAATTTTATTGGCTTCAAGTGCTTTTCAAACA
Organism: Candoia aspera; assembly: GCF_035149785.1. NCBI lineage: Eukaryota > Metazoa > Chordata > Lepidosauria > Squamata > Candoiidae > Candoia > Candoia aspera. The sequence goes on along the minus strand of NC_086167.1, from coordinate 2,543,227 downwards.
CCACTCTCAAGAGAACACAACCTTAGACACAAAATTAGACTTCCTAACTCAGGTGGTTTCTTTTGAAGCACATTATGCAAGAGGATATCCTGTAATGGTATAATTTAAAACATCCTTGAACTCTTCCGTATGCAATTTATGGATGCTTAATAGATTAAATGCATTTTTGTTTAAATGCTCATTCCTATTTGACGTATGTATATGTCAGATAAAACTCTGTATAGAGCTTCTTGCCTTTGCTGTACTGCTTCAGCTTCAAGGATTATTAACCACACTTGCTCTGTACAGTAGTACTGTATATTAGCATTGTACTTAATAAAGAGTTGGGGCAGGAAGAAAGACTAGCAGGTTATCCTGTGGGAAATGAGTGCGGAATGTCTCTGTATATTTTAAGGACTAGAGCATCCCGTATCTGGAAAACATGACGTGTAAACCGCCCTTCTAACTTGATACAGAGACAGATCTGATTGTCCTGTTTATGCATGAACCTGATGGACTGGCTGACAAATTGCAGCTTCAGTTCTGTTTTATAAAGTTGGAGTAGACAAATAGCACACTTCATAGACTGGTAGAGTACCAGGTTTCTCCTTCACCCTTGCAGGCTTATGGTCTAAGAGCAATGTGTAGGATGAAGGCACCAATGGAAGTAACAAGAATATGCATTTGGTAGATATACTTCAGGTAGCACATGGGACATTCTTAAGAATCAAAGGGGGATAACACTCTGGTAGTGAACTAAGCAGGGAAATATTTTACCTTTTTTATGTAAAAACACTTCAGTTGCAATGGCAACTTCTATATTACAAAGATATTATCCAAGAGTTACTTTAAAAAGTTCCAACTTCCGTGTCTAATGATGTGCTGGTTTATTCCTCCATAGGGGGGTGGTGCTGGGAAGCAGGTTGTCAGTCCTTCCTGTAAATTGTTATAGCACTCTTTAGCAAACAGAAATAAATGTGTTAAGAATTAATATTAGAAGAACTTGGTGCATGGCAGTACCCAACACATGTGCAAGCTATTATAAGTATTCAGTGTGTGTGTGTGTGTGCGCGCGCACACACACGCACGCTGGTCAGTCAATTCCAATACAGTACAGCAGAGGGATCAATCTCCATAGAGGACAAGCAGAGAATATCAGTAACTTTCTCTAGGGGTGATTTCTATTCATAGCCATCAAGAAAAAAATAGCTAGGGCTGAGGAAGAATCTATAACCTCTGGGCATTTTGGCTACCAAGCATAGCATCCTACCTAAGTAAACTTGTGTTCCATTTATGTATAATACATTTATGGCTCTGTAGAGATGGGGGCCTAATCTGCACATCACATTAAACTGCAGTGTGGTTTGTTTTGGGTTTCATATACAAACCCAGTTAACTGGCCTTTGTAAACCATGCTTTATAACCAAATGCGCATGAGTGACCTCGGGAGGTGGCTGCTCTCAGCTGGCCTTACTTAGACCCAGAAGCTAAGAAAGATTGGGCTTGGTCTGTGCTTGGATGATAGAATTCCAGGGTTCTGGGCTAAACTAGAGAATTGGAAAAATATCTCAGCAGCAATGGCAAATCTGTATTGTTGCAAGGAAGGGTTTTGCCTTTGCTATACTTATTTTGCTGTAAACCGCCCAGAGTCCCTCCAGTGGGAGGAGGTCGGCTGTGACAAATTTAATAAAAGCTGCACGGATGTGTTCATGAAATCACTGACCTCAACTTGAAGGAGAGACTGCGTGTGAATAAGGCTAGTAATTCTTGGTTTAATACCATGTGACTGAGTTCATAAATCGTTAAGAGTGCAACAGCGTATACCCCGCCTTTGAGCTTAGGCAGGCTCTCAGCTTGAGTGAAACAGCAGCTAGATTCACACACTGCATTAAACCAGAATATATCACTAGCTTAGAACAGTGTAAACTGCGTAGGTGATGAGAGACTGTTCAGCAAGAAGGGGTTTGCAGACAGAAATAGCTGGCTGACAGCTGCTGCAACCAGGATGTGAGTTAGATTTCATTTCTTGAAGAAACCTCGTAACAAAAAATATGTAGTCCTGCATTTCAGAAAAACAAAGATAAATATTTGAAAATTTAAATACTAATTTTAATACATCAAGTAATCCCACGTCTCTTGATGAAAGACTGGAGCAAAGTCACTTAAGAACAATAAATGTGGCTTTCATTCATGTCTTCTCTTCTGCCACAGTTGGGTGACATGATTAAAACATGGGAAATCTTTTCAATCTTAACTTTCTTCTGAAGGCTGTACAGTACTTCATTAAAATGTCCAGGTTTCAGACGAATGGTGTATGTGTCCAGTAAAATGAATCAAAAGTTTTAAAAAAGCACAGCTGACAACAGTTGCTTTCTTTTGTCCCGTCTTGAAATTTAATGCCTTCTGAGTGATTCATTTTCTTTTTTCACCTGTCTTGGAGATAGGGCACTGAAGTACTGGAAGCCAGGTGTTTTTCCCTCAATACAAAAAAACGGTAATCAGAGTTTGAATCCAGAATGAATGGCCACAATGCCTGATGTCAGGTTTTGATACTCCACCTTCAGAAAGCCTGCATCTTCAATAATTTCCTTGAACTCGTCCTAAAATAAAGCAATGGTAAATACAGCATTTAGTGCTGAAACTCAGATTCCTGGTGCTCTTAACACATTTTTACGAGCAAGTGCAACTGAACTTACTCTCCAGAGTGTCTTTGTGTAAGACTGAAGTTTTAATGTTTAGCTTAACCTGGAGGACTTGTTTTACCTGAGCTGGAAAGCGCCTTATGCTTTCTACAAGATACTGGTAGGATTTCCAATCACCAGCAATAATTTCTCCCAGCACAGGGATAACTTGGAAGCTATAGAGATCATACAGACTGTAAAAACAAAAGTTAAAAAGTTAATACAGATACTGGATGCAGCTGATAAACTTTCCATAACTAGTTTGTTGACTTCGGCAACAGGTTTTTACACGTTGAAGGTAAACTCTGAACAAGGGTAAATAGGTTTTTGTTTCCCTTCAAATTTCCTTAGGGCGATGGACCGAGATCTGTTCTAGCAGCTTTATAAAGTCATTCACAGGCAGCACATGTGGCAGGGCTTAAGGAAGGAAACCCCCCCCCTTCTGATAGGCATTTCTTTCCATCCCAACACATTCAGAGTGCAGGATGATGCTGGCATCCTGGCTCTCCCTGCACGGAGCAGCGTGCTGCCTTTCTTCCTGACCTGAGGTACGTGTGGGGCAGCTGAAACTGCCTCTTGGTGCCACTCCAAAGGGGACACCTGCAAAGGCAGGTTGGGCCAACAGTGGCCACAACAATTCCAGCTACGTTACCTACAAGCCAGGTTCCGCTCTTGCTGAAGGCCTCAGGTCAGATGGGTCATCCAGACAGGGCATACATCCTTAGCTGTCTTTCCTGGTTGGCAGAATCTTTCCCAGGTTAGGTTTTCCAGGGTCGTTACCCGCCTGGGGCTAGTGGAACTCACCAGCTCCCGGAATGACTGATACTCCAGAGCTGGTGGGAATCTGTCCCAACTGCCTGTCACACTAAGTTTGGAAAGAGACTACCCTACTCTGCATGAGAGTCAGCCGAGCCATCCGGCTGAGAGGAAACAAGGCATCACGCCACCATGCTTCGAGCTTCTCCTGGGTGATGTCCCCTCGGGTATTTGAAAATTGTGATCGTGTTCCACCTCAATTCTCTTTTCATAAATCTCGTATCCCATTCCCTCCTAAGCCTTAGTTTCCAGTGGGCTGATCATCCCCACTCTTTTCCTGTTTCTCAGAATCTTTGTTAAAATGTGGTATCCAGAACGGAACATAGCACTGTAGTGGGATCTGAGCAATTTAGGATACAGGGAACATGTTACTTCTTGAGAAAACACTATAATTTTGTTGGTAAAATTGTACTTGCCTTTTTAGCAGCCACGTCCCACTGCTGAAGAATATTCAGCTTACGTTCTACAATTCTAAGATCCTTTCATATGTACCACCACCAAGCCAGGTATCGCCTTGATTTCTGCTTAAGTGACAAGTTTCTTCAACTTGTCATTTGTTTTTGTTAAACTTTGTTCATTTCAGCCCATTTCTTTAACGTAACATGATCACTTTGAAATGCGTTTGTCTTCTAGAGAATTTGCTGTCCCACTCAGTTCTACAGGTAGTCAATGGTTAACAATGGTAATTGGGACCAGAATTTCTGTTGCCAAGCGATGCAGTTGTAAAGTGTGACATCATGTAACCACATTGCTTAGCAACAGCTATCCTGGCAGTCCCAGTTGCCATCGTTAACTGAATCCAGTCATTAGGCGAGGACCTAGCCCAATCCAAGCCATTCCCAGCTTGGTCCCTCCCAGCCCTGAGCCTTGGAAAGGTATAGGACTGCCCCCTCCTGAACTCCCTCCACCTACCTATCTCCCCCCCATCTCTGCCATTTTGGCTGCCCTGCACAGCAGGACTTCTTGGTGGCAGCGGCAGTGCTGAGGCTGAAGTAGAGGCCCAGGGCCTTCGGCAGTCTCAGCCGGCCGCCACCGCCCCTGGGCCTCTACTTCAGCCCCAGCGCCGCCACCGCTGCAGAGTGCTGCCTCCAGTCCCACGCCATGGCCAGCCACCCCAGCGCCAGGCCTTCTTCCCAAGGCCTTCTGGAGCATTGTGAGAAGGCAGCACGCAATTTGGAGAGAAGCACCCATGGTCTCAGGAAGGCGGCCTGGCACAGCCTGTCAGCAGCAGGAGGAAGATGGCAAAGGCTGGCTGGGGCGGCTGGCCACGGCATGGGGCTTGAGACACCACTCCGTGGTGGTGACACGGGGGCTGAAATAGAGGCTTGGGGGTGGCAGCTGGCTGAGACTGCAGAAGGCCCTGGGCCTCCGCTTCAGCTCCAGAGCCGCTATCACTGAGGAGTACCACTGTGCAGGGTGGCCAAAAAGGCAGAGAAGTGGGGAAGATAGCCAGGTGGGGAGAGCTGAAGCACTCCTGCGGTTGTAAATGCAGGCAGGCTGCCAAGCGCCCAAATTGTGATCATATGACTGCAGCGGCGTTGCAATGGCCCTAACTTTAGGGACTGGGCGTAAGTACCATTCACTCAGCGTTGCTGTAACTTCAAACGGTCACTGAGCAAATGGTCATTAATCAAGGACTACCTGTATATCATCTGCAAAGATGATAACCAATCCCTCCATCTCTTCCTCCCAAGTCATTAATGAATTTGCATCTTCAAAAATACAGTGTCAATATAAGTTGTCATTCCCTCTTCACTAGATGGAATATTGCATCCAGTTCTGGGCACTGCATTTGACTACTTTGGGGTTAGTTGAAGACGCTCTTCTAGTCTTTCAGATCAGTCTGAGATGGTCAAATTGCCCACCCTTGGCCAAGAAAATACCGCCATGTAGCAACAGAAATTCCAGCACTTCTGGTTGCCATTGTTAAGTGAGGATGTCACATGGTCGCCATTTGTGACCTCCTGCCAGTCTCCCCATTGACTTTGCTTGTAGGAAGCCAGCAAAGAAGTTTGCAAATGGCAATCTTGTGACCACGGGATGCTGCAACATCACGATTGCAAGCTGAGCGCCCACATTGCAATCTCATGACTGTGGAGACAGTGACCGATGAAAGTACAAGGACTGGTTGTGACTACCTGTCATGAGCACTGACTGTTAGGACACTACCACTCGTTCAGCTCCGTTGTAAGTTTGAACAGGTGCTGAATGAGTGGTCATCACACAAGGACCACCTGTACTTTACTAAATTCAATCAACAGGAAATGTCTCATACTGTCACAGTACTGTATGAAGATCATTTGCTTAAGGGGGATGAAAAAATGAAAAGATCCTTTATTTCAACCTGGAAAGAAGGGAATTGTTGACTTGACTGAATTCAAGACAGAGGAACCGCCCTCCTGGTTTCAGGACTCGATAAGCCTCCTGAAGCGCCTGGAAGCACATGGGAAAAAAACACCCACAGTAAGCAGGCATATTACGATGCTTCACGTAGCTGTATTCTGAGCTCACACAGTGGAGTTTTGGGGAGGGTGTTATAGCTAGATTAAACAATACCCTATTGATTGCTTCGATATTTTGGAACACTTTTTTCCGGGATATACCACTGACAGACAGTATCAGAACTACCAGCAGGTTTGAGCAGTGGAGATGATATGTACAGAATGTTGGAGGGCGTAATGGTTAGGGATAGACTAGGATCAAGAAGATTCAGGCTCAAATGGCCACTCGTTGGGTGACTTTGGGCCAATCATTCTCTTTCTTTCCAACTACCAGACATGGTTATTGTCATGGGGGGAAAGCGAGGAGGGGTGTCATATCACCTTGAGTATCTGGAGAAAAGGCAGATATAAATCTAGCAACCCCCCCCCATCCAATGGGAGGCATTCGCTCACCTGGTCCATGTGGGTGACATTACGGATTCCAAAAGCAACCGTGTAAACATCGAACTCGTCGTCATGGAAGGGCAGATCTTCAGCATTCCCCACCACCCAGGACAATCCTTCAATCAGAAATGGAACCGGTCAGTGCCCCAGCTCAAGGGACCTTCCAACGGGCTTTTTCATTAAGATCAACAATAGTTTATGGAAATAGAACCTGTGTTGAACGTATAGATGGTAAAGTTAACAGTCCAATGTGAAAGTGGGCACTTTTTGTCACTAATTAATGACCTAACGATGTATACGTGCATTTTTTAGATTTCTATCTGACTTGCTTCCTGGAACAAAAGGTGGCTTAGATGGAGGTTGACCCTTCATTTTATCCCCAAAGCAACTAATGTAAGAGAGGTTAGCCAAGAGTTATGTAGACTGACTATACATTTACTCCACTTTTACATAATGGCTTAGAGCTTTATTTCTCAATTAAGATTTGAGCTAGCTAAAATCAGGGGGGGGGGACTTCTCATTCTAATTACTGAAAAATGGGCTGGATTCTAACTATGTTTGATTTACACTGTCCTACCAATATCTTACAGGATATTACCCAGAAACCATGGCATAACATTACATTCTTAACTGGATCATCCATAAGATCTGCTTGTGAGCCAATGGTCAGGGTAAAAAGATTTATTGTATCCATGCTATTTATGCTGAAGCAGAGTAAGTAATCAGCATGTATTGAAAAGTCTGCCAGCAAAAATGTGTTCATAAAGTTGATGTAGTAAATGTACAAAGCATCTGCCATACATGCATCACTGGAGGCTTGGGATCAAATCATAGTTCCCAAAGATGTGCCCCATCAGACAATCCAAATACCACCTCTCATGCCCATACATTTTATGCCTCTCTGCTGTTTTCTTTTAAGCTTAGCCCCAAAGTTCTTTAATTCTTTTCCCCAGCAGGATCACAATAAAGGCTTCATCAGACTTCTTCCCAAAGGCTCACTCCTAGATGCAAGAGCCTTGAGATCCTTCATTCTGTTCCTGATTGACACCACTGAAAAGTTTCAGAGTCAAAAGGAGAATAACTCAGCCAAACCTACATGCTCACTTATGCTTACAAGGGCCTGTCTTCCTTCACGTGGAAGAGGGCTCAGGTCCCTTGCTTAGCAGAAAATATCGGTCCACCAGAAGGAGTTACTGAGCACAGACACGTGTGTTCGCAAACACACACCCAGTCATGATTTAAATCTAGCTGTTGAAGTAATAACTTATTACCTTCAGAGTAGCCAAGCTGCTGAGATTTCTGCTTCCCAACCTTCACCATCTCTTTGTTAATGTCACAGACCACTACATGGGATCCCCCTAGAGATCCATTTTCCTCTTCCTGGTAAAGCTGGGTAATCTCCTGCCACGATAAATTCTGATGGGATCTCAGCTTCTGCTGGACCTGATGCTCCCGCTGGGAACGAACATAATTGATAAATCGAAAGGCGATGTCACCTGAATTTGTTTTGAAAGGAAGATTCAAAATGTGAGGGTTTTTTTTCCTGGAATTAAATAACATAAAGGTAGGTATGAAGGTATTGTGCATTAAATCACTCAAACTACTTCCACTAGTTTTTGGGATTGCTGATTGAGCAGTACAGTCCATGCGCACATGAAATAGAACTGCTGTTGTAATCTGTTGTTATTGAGGTTCGTTTGAATGCTACACTTTTTCAAGCTAAATGAAAACAATAAGCTTTACTCGTCCTTCAAATTTATAGCTAAGCTTAGGATGTGGAATGAGCATTGCACACTTGGGTATTACAGTTCATAGTTACTATGTTGGTAGCTTCAAGTTTCCATATTCAGCTCTGTGGCTGAAATCTTATGCTGAGCAGAAAACTTCCTCCCTCCAGAGAGATTTCTTCCCAAGACGCATTTTCAGTGCAGCAAGAAGAACTGAGGTCTGGAGCAAGGACTTTTCAGTACTACTCCCTCACTGGGAGGATAGGAAGTTCTGGTCCTGCTGTTACTGCGGATCATGGATGCCCTAGACTGCTGCAAAGGTTCGGGAATAATTAGTGCCTAATTGAGTCCATTCAGGTTTTTCCTGACCATTTGGTGGGCAGTTGTATCTCACACTCGATCGATCTGTGGAGTGCAGAGGTAGCCAGGGCAGCGCGTGAGATGCTTCCCCAGTTGTTGATCCCAAGTGGCTTCTTGATTTCCTGCGGAGCTGAGGAAAATGAAGCAACTGAAAAGATACCTAGAGCAACAATGGTGGAAAACCAGAAGTGGGTGTGACCAAGCACTAGTAAGAGCTCCTGTCTGAGTCTCCATATTGGTGACAAAAGCAGCAAAGTGCCAATACTTCTCTGTTCTATTGCATCTACAGATTCTTGCTCAGCAGCTCTGTTCAGTATTACCCAGACTCTCTTAGGGAAACACAGGCAGGGCAAAACTCAAGTATGCTGGATGAATGTGCAGGTTCCTTGGCGAATAAAGTCTCTCACATCCATTCTGGACCGTATACTAGATGTGCAGAGCAAATGGTGATGAACAGGGCAAAGGCTTGTAGGTTCCTTTTGAACTCGGAGTACACAGGGCTCTCTGCAATTTAAATTCTGCCACCAGCAGGCTTCAGCCATGTCTCGCTTGGCTCCTCTGGGCAACTGGGTGGGGAGTTGACAGCTGGATCCAGGAGGTAGTCAATGCTTCATTAAAGAAAAGGACAATTCAAAGGAGGCCACAGTGTGTCTTCTGAAGACGCCATCCCTGGATCAGACTGTGTGTGATGAACGGTTGCCTAATCTCACCCTTTTGGGGGGAAGGGTGTTGAGAAAGTGGTGGCAAATTAACTACGGAGGATCCTAGAGAAGGAGAATTATCTGGACTCTTTCGATCTTGATTCAGGGCCAGTCAGTGGACAGAAATGGTACTGGTTGCAATGGTGGATGACTTTCATTAGGACCTAGATGGGGAGAGCACATACAACATGCTACACAGGATGTGTATCCTACTAAACTTCTCTGGCATTCGGCACCATCAATCATGTATCCTTCTGGACTGCCTACAAGATCTTGCAGCTGGGGGAGCTGTTTATGGTGGTTCCACTCCTACCTGAGGTGGAATTCCAGTCAGTGGGGATGGGAGACACACTCAGATCAATGGGAATGCACAGGCTCAGTGGTGCTCCCCACTTCCGGCCAGTTGTTTAACATTTACATGAAATTTTGGAGAGGTCATCCAGTTCAGGATGAGGTCTCTCTGATGTCCCTTAAGTATACACCACCACCCTGGGCCAAGCTGGAGATGCCTGGGAAGTCCTGAATCGGAAGCTGTGGAGAATCTGGATGGGGCTTGCGGACATTATGAAGCTTACCTGTCCCTCCAGCAACATCAAGTAACTGGGCTCCCGGATAAGGGTTCATTTGGCGCAGCAGGATGTCCTTCCAGACACGATGGATTCCCAGAGTCATCGAATCATTCATTAGATCATACTTCTTTGCCACATTTTCAAACACCTGGTAAACTGAAATTTTCTTTTTTCAAAATAATGTAAGTCTGTCATTTATACTAATATCTATACCATTCTGATAGAAATCAAATTTACTAGGAATATTTGCATATTCAAATAATACCAGATGTAGCCAAGCACATATCTATCCTAATATGTATTCGTTTGTCAGAGTTCTAAGCCACCCAACTCCAAACGACTCTGGGCGGCTTCACAAAATTAAAACCCAGCAATATACACAATACAGCATACAACAGAGTATACAACAATTGGTGTATTGGGGGAAACACAGAAAGCACCACCTAACTCTACAACACCTGCCACTAAAAGGTGCTTCCCCTCCCACCAAAACCATCCTGCTCCAGGCTTGGGAAACAGCCAGATTTTTAAAGATCACACGAAGACAGGCAAAGCAGAGACCATGTGGATCATGGGGGGAGAGGGAGGGAAGGCCCACCTCCAGGGTCCCACTAGATGGCGCTGCTTAACTGATGGGATCTAGACTCTGTTGGAATAAACAGGACAGGGCAGGCAGGCTCCACAGCAGACAGCTAGGCCCTATGCCAAGCAAGGACAAATTCGGTCTTCAAATCTACTTGTTGTCTTCATGTCTCAAATACCCTGCCTGAAACCCTGATCTATGCTCTCCAGTACTGAAATTTTATCCGCCTTTCTTATCTAGACCTCAGAATGACTTTCCTTTTTACAGAGAAAGCTTTGGGATGGACATAACACTTCATGACACAGAAACCTCTCCTGGGCATGTCTATTTTGGATGACCAAAAAAAAAAAAAAATGCAGCGTACAGCACACTGGAACTTTACTTGCACTTTTAAGGCAGGGTTATTGTTCATTGCTACTTTGGGGGCAAAACAATGAGTTGGCTAGAGAGAACTATTCTTTACGCTGAAAGAGAAAAAAGCCAGATCACAGAGAATTGCCAGGTGACAGGTGCTAATTCTGTGTTTAGATTTAGGGGCAATATTACATAAACTTCAGGTCCATTTTTAAGTAATTGTTCAAGCTGTTTCACAGAATTGTGGCATTGGAAAGAACGGTCAAGCCTTATCTGCTACTCAAAGCAGGGATCCAAACTGAAGCATCCCGGGCAGGTGGCTGTCTAGCCTTCCCCTGAACACATCCAAGAAAGGGGAACCCACCTCCTCTCTGGATCACCGGATGCACTGTCAGGTCTTTAAAGGGCTCTTGAAGGCAGGCAAGGCGGGGGCCATATGGATCTCTGGGGGTGCTGTTCCAAAGAGCAGGTACAGCAGTTCTGAAGTAAGCAATTTCTATCATAAAGACTTACAAGCTTGTAGTTAGCTTCATTAAGAAGATCCCACGCAGCAAGGAGCGTATGTATTATACGAGATAGATCTGTGATTGAATTCAGTAGGGATTTATCCCACAGACATACACAGATTAGTAAGAGAAATACGAACTCAAATTCTAGTGTATGGTCAGCATATGCAGCACAAACTAACAAAGTTGACTTTATCTTTAAGGGCTGCCTAGAGGAGAGGTTAATTCTTCTAACCTGAGTTAACCTGGTTATACAACCAGGTTTATTTCAATCAAAGTAACATAACTTTAAAAGGGGATGCGGTGGTGCTGCGGGTTAAACCGCTGAGCTTGCCAATCGGAAGGTCGGCGGTTCAAATCCGCGTGACGGGGTGAGCTCCCGTTGCTAGTCCCAGCTCCTGCCAACCTAGCAGTTCGAAAACATGCAAATGTGAGTGGATTAATAGGTACCGCTTTGGCGGGCAGGTAACAGCGTTCCGTGTAGTCATGCCGGCCACATGACCACGGAAGTGTCTACGGACAAACGCCGGCTCTTCGGCTTTGAAACAGAGATGAGCACCGCCCCCTAGAGTCAGACACGACTGGGCTTAATGTCAAGGGAAACCTAACATAACTTTAATATTTATTTTGGGAATAAAAAATCCACTGCCACCTTCCAAAATGACTTTTTTCACTTGTTAAAGACAACTTTTCAAAACTGTATTTAACAGACCTCAATTTTGTTTTATCCCAAAAGCACTCACACATAATAGCAGATTTGTCCATTACTTGGGGAAACAGACTGGACAGAAGTAGCTGAAATGGGCGTACTTCTGTGCCAGGTGAAGGAGAAAGGTGCTGGGATGATCACCTTCCATTTATTTCCTCACCCAGCGCAGAGAGCCTGCGGCGCTAGCTTTCTACTTGCAGGGACGTTCTGAGCCATCCAGGAGGCCGGGCGTTCAAGGGCGCCCGGGGGGTAACAAGGCTGCTCGGCCCCCTCACCTTTCTCTCCTTTCTCCTCCTCCGACACGACCTGGAACCCGAAGTGCGTCGTCCCGCCGCTGCAGAGGCCCCTCAAGAGGCCCCGCGCTCGGCACCCGCCGCGACTCGCCCAGACACTGCCCGAAGCGGCCAGCGCGTAGGCCGCCATCTTGCCCAGGGCCGACCCTCCCCACCACGCCCCCTCCCGCAGCACGGCCGCTCTTAGGCCGACAGGCGAGAGAGGACGGAGCATGCGCGCGGAGGACGCAGTCATCCTGGTCTGCGAGACCGCCCGAGGGGCGGAACGCTCGGGATCACGTGCGGATAATTGACAGGACTTTCCAGCCGCGCCTTCCTCCAATGTTCAGTTCCGCGGAGAGCGAGGTCGTGAGAATTGTGGACGGGGCTACTTTCCTGGGGAGGATGGAGGGGACCCGTTTGGGGTTCCACGGCTTGAGTGAACCCAGCCCAACAGCAAACCTGGTTAGTCAGGGTTGCCAAATCGGGGCTGCAAACCTCCGAAAGAGCGCTAGGTGGCAGCAAGGAGTTCGCCCTGTCCATTTCCCTTTGCGGTCGCCTGGCGGTCGTTCGGTTTTTTTGCAGCTCTAAATTAGTTAGACCACCATCTAGCTCAGTTTCTCAAATTTGGCAACTTTAAGCTGTGGGACTTCAACTCCCAGAATTCCCTAAGTGGCTGGCTGGGGAATTATGGGAGTTGAAGTCCCCACAACTTAAAGTTGCCAAGTTGAGAAACACTGGTCTAGCATGTCATGCAGACACTCCGACCGGTTTAGCACCATGTGGAAATGTGCCCTTGTCTTTCCAAAGGTGGCTACTAATGCTGGTGAGGCTGGTAGCCATGTGCTGAATGATCAGTCAGGCAAGCCCAGTTGAACTTGGCAATGTGTACAAACCCAACCCCCGTGGTTACTTTATGCTTCAGTGTATTGCAAGAATCCAGAAACCTGGGCTAAGAGAATGAACCTAACCAGGGGAACCAGCTGAATAGGGGCGCTGGAAAGCAGAAGGCAGGACCAGATGGATTTTTCTTATGCTCTGTGAAGAATGCAGGTGCCTGAGAACTCTACCACTGCCTGGTCCTCAGACAACAACTTATTTATGCACCATGAAATTATTAACAGCAACTTTCCTGCTAGACAGGCTCATGCATGGCTTTTTCCCCCTTCAGATTTAATGAAGTATCTTCACAGAGTTATAGTGCATAATACTAATTTCTGAAATTGCTAGTCTAACCGAAAGGAAAAAAAAGGTGGTTCTGCTCTTCCCTGGGGGAGTGGTTCCAAAGAATAATCACGGGAGGAATGATCGAGCTGCTCCTAGGTGGATGCAACATCTGTATGAAACCTCTGGGTAAAGACATCTGTTGGTTTGGGGTGAGGTATCATCAGTACACTTTGGTCTGGGCCCACAGTAAAGTGTTATTCCAGGTCATACTAAAGCTGCTGTAGAAATGCCTGAAGGACTGATTTAGGGGAAGCAATCTTAGACTCCACCCAAACAAGACGGGGGCTGTTTGTCCATAAGCATCGGGGAGTTCTAAGAACACTGGCTCTCGTGGTTGCTCTAGACAGGGTCCCCCTTCCCCTAAACAAGCTGGCCTGTGCTTTGTGGGTCCTCCTGGACTCACAGCTCCTGCTTAAACAGCAGGCGAAGGCCAAGGCCAGGGTAGCCTTTGCCCAACGTCCACTGGTGCACCAGTCATGGACCTTCCTGGGCCGGTGATGATAATCCATGCCTATCTCCAAGGGGGCTTGACTTCCGCAGTGTGCTCTATGCAGGCCTGTGTTTGAAGATGACTCAGAAACTACAGGAGGTGAAACGTGCTTCTGCAGAGTAACACATACCTTGCAGTAGCTGCATTGATTGCCAGTAGGCTGCTGGGCCCAATTTAAAAGTCAGTGGGGTGTAGGCACACTGGGCTGGCTTGAGGGAGACCTTGGTTGAAGTCCACCTTTAGCCACTGAAGTTCTCTGTCCTTTTCTCTCAGTTCCACCTATACAGAGGGTTGTTGTGGGGAAAAACTGGAGGAGCGAATGTTGGGTATGTGTGAGGGTACTTGGGAATGACCTTGGCAGACAGGAGGAAGATCTGCAGCCCAGGCAACAGTCTGAGAAGAGGCAGCTCAGTCCACAGGTGTGGGGAAAGCAGGGGAAGCCTCTCAGAAGGGACCCTCCCTCGCTTTCCAGAGACAGAAAAGAAAGGAGGGGAGAAATATTTTCAGTCTTGTAAGATTCTGTTAATGTAACTGTACAATAAAGATAGTGCTAATGCTCCTGATTGTGCTTCTTGTCTGGACTACCTCAGAGGGCTAACATCAATCTCGCAAGACTGAAAGTATTTCTCCCCTTAGGGCAGCATTTCTCAACCGAGGCAACTTTAAGATGTGCGAACTTCAACTCCTAGAATTCCCCAGCCAGCCACACTTCTTAAAGTTGCCAAGGTTGAGAAACGCTGCCTTAGGGCCACAGTGTGTTACCTTGAGTCCTGAATGAAAGGCAGCCCATGCATCTGATAGAGTCCTTGGTGTTCTCTGAGCTTGGTCGTTTGCTTGCTCTGATCAGTTTGTTTGTTGTTGTTTATTCGTTTAGTCACTTCCGACTCTTCGTGACTTCATGGACCAGCCCACGCCAGAGCTTCCTGTCGGTCGTCAACTCCCCCAGCTCCCCCAGGGACGAGTCCGTCACCTCTAGAATATCATTCATCCACCTTGCCCTTGGTCGGCCCCTCTTCCTTTTGCCTTCCACTCTCCCCAGCATCAGCATCTTCTCCAGGGTGTCCTGTCTTCTCATTGTGTGGCCAAAGTATTTCAGTTTTGCCTTGAATATCATTCCCTCAAGTGAGCAGTCTGGCTTTATTTCCTGGAGGATGGACTGGTTTGATCTTCTTGCAGTCCAAGGCACTCTCAGAATTTTCCTCCAACACCACAGTTCAAAAGCATCTATCTTCCTTTGCTCAGCCTTCCTTATGGTCCAGCTCTCGCAGCCATATGTTACTACGGGGAACACCATTGCTTTAACTATGCGGACCTTTGTTGTCAGTGTGATGTCTCTGCTCTTAACTATTTTATCGAGATTTGTCATTGCTCTTCTCCCAAGGATTAAGCGTCTTCTGATTTCCTGACTGCAGTCAGCATCTGCAGTAATCTTCGCACCTAGAAATACAAAGTCTTTCACTGCTTCTACATTTTCTCCCTCTATTTCCCAGTTATCAATCAGGCTGGTTGCCATAATCTTGTTTTTTTTGAGGTTTAGCTGCAAGCCAGCTTTTGCACTTTCTTCTTTCACCTTCATCATAAGGCTCCTCAGTTCCTCTTTGCTTTCAGCCATCAAAGTGGTATCATCTGCATATCTGAGATTGTTAATATTTCTTCCAGCGATTTTAACTCCAGCCTTGGATTCCTCAAGCCCAGCATGTTGCATGATGTGTTCTGCGTACGAGTTGAATAGGTAGGGTGAGAGTATACAGCCCTGCCGTACTCCTTTCCCAATCTTAAACCAGTCCGTTGTTCCGTGGTCTGTTCTTACCGTTGCTACTTGGTCGTTATACAGATTCCTCAGGAGGCAGACAAGATGACTTGGTATCCCCATACCACTAAGAACTTGCCACAATTTGTTATGGTCCACACAGTCAAAGGCTTTAGAATAGTCAATAAAACAGAAATAGATGTTTTTCTGAAACTCCCTGGCCTTTTCCATTATCCATCGGATATTGGCAATTTGGTCCCTAGTTCCTCTGCCTTTTCTAAACCCAGCTTGTACATCTGGCAATTCTCGCTCCATGAATTGCTGAAGTCTACCTTGCAGGATCTTGAGCATTACCTTACTGGCATGTGAAATGAGTGCCACTGTTCAATAGTTTGGACATTCTTTAGTGTTCCCCTTTTTTGGTATGGGGATATAAGTTGATTTTTTCCAGTCTGATGGCCATTCTTGTGTTTTCCAAATTTGCTGGCATATAGCATGCATTACCTTGACAGCATCAACTCGCAAGATTTTGAACAGTTCAGCTGGGATGCTGTCGTCTCCTGCTGCCTTGTTATTAGCAATGCTTCCTAAGGCCCATTCAACCTCACTCTTCAGGATGTCTGGCTCTAGCTCACTGACCACACCATCAAAGCTATCCCCGATACTGTTATCCTTCCTATACAGGTCTTCTGTATATTCTTGCCACCTTTTCTTGATCTCTTCTTCTTCTGTTAGGTCCTTGCCATCTTTGTTTTTGATCATACCCATTTTTGCCTGGAATTTACCTCCGATGTTTCTAATTTTCTGGAAGAGGTCTCTTGTCCTTCCTATTCTATTGTCTTCTTCCACTTCCGAGCATTGCTTGTTTAAAAATAATTCCTTATCTCTTCTGGCTAACCTCTGGAATTTTGCATTTAATTGGGCAGATCTCCCCCTATCACTGTTGCCTTTTGCTTTCCTTCTTTCTTGGGCTACTTCTAGTGTCTCAGCAGACAGCCATTTTTGCCTTCTTGGTTTTCTCTTTCTTTGGGATGTATTTTGTTGCCGCCTCCTGAACAATGTTGTGGACTTCTGTCCAGAGTTCTTCCAGGACCCTATCGACTAAGTCCAGTCCCTTAAATCTATTCTTCACCTCCACTGCATATTCCTTAGGAATATTAGTGAGCTCATATCTAGCCAATCTGTGGGTCTTCCCTAATCTCTTTAGTCTGATCCTAAATTGTGCAATAAGAAGTTCGTGATCGGAACTACAGTCAGCTCCAGGTCTTGTTTTTACCGACTGTATAGATGTCCGCCACCTTTGGCTGCAAAGGATGTAGTCAATCTGATTTCGGTGTTGTCCATCTGGGGAAGTCCATGTATAAAGCCGTCTCTTAGGTTGCTGGAAGAGGGTGTTTGTTATGCACATTAAGTTGTCTTGGCAAAATTCTATCAGCCTGTGTCCTGCTTCGTTTTGTTCTCCCAGGCCATGCTTACCTGTAATTCCAGGTGTCATTTGACTGCCCACCTTAGCATTCCAGTCTCCCGTGATGAAAATAGCATCTCTTTTAGGCGTGTTGTCCAGTAGGTGCTGCAGATCCTCACAGAACTGCTCTACTTCAGCTTCTTCAGCATCTGTGGTTGGGGCGTATATTTGGATCACTGTGATGTTAGATGGCTTGCTCTGAATTCGAATTGAGAGCATTCTATCGTTTTTTGGATTGTATCCAAGCACTGCTTTAGCCACTTTACTATTAATTTTGAAGGCTACTCCATTTCTTCTGTGGTCCTCTTGTCCACAGTAGTAGATCTGGTGGTCATTTGATGTGAAGTGGCCCATTCCAGTCCATTTCAGTTCACTGACGCCCAAAATGTCTATCTTTAATCTTGACATCTCACTAATAACCACACCCAATTTGCCCTGGCTCATAGATCTTACATTCCAGGTTCCAATGGTGTGTTGATCCTTAGAACATCGGATTCGCCCTTCATCACCAGCACCGTCAGCCGCTAGCCGTCCTTTTGGCTTTGAGCTAGCTGCGTCATCACGTCTGGGGCTAGTTGAACTCATCCTCTGTTCCTCCCTAGTAGCATTTTGACCATCTTCCGACCTGGGGGTCTCATCTTCCGATGGTATACCGACATATCTCTGGTTGTACTGATCCATTGAGTTTTCACGGCAAGAATACTGGGGTGGGTTGCCATTACCTTCCCCAGGGATCGCATTTAGTCTGACCTCTCTGTCATGACCTTCCCATCTTGGGTGGCCCTTCATGGTTTAGCTCATGGCATCACTGAGGTGCTCAAGCTCCAGCACCACAACCAGGTAACGATCCTTTGCTGAAGACTGATCAGTTACCGAGTCAGATTATGAAACGTCTGCAAGAAAACAACCACGCTCAGAGAGCACCAAGGACTCCACAGTTCAGCCCTGAGCTCCATAATATATTATCTTCTATTGTATACATCTGATAACAGAGTTTTCTGTTTTTCTAGCTTATTCTCTCACTACTTGAAAATGCATCATTGGTCTTCCAGGGATGGAGATGTATAACCGGGTATATCATGCTGATGATACCTGAGAGATATATGATACTGTATTGGTCTTCAGGGATTGTCACACAGGACAGGGAGTGGTCATGTTCTGTCACCCCAGAGGGTAGGACAAGAGCCAATAGGATGAAGTGCAGGGAAGTAGGAAGATAAGCTATCAGGGGGAATTTCCTGAGAGCAAGAGCTGCGAACCAGAGGAATAGCTTGCATCTTGAAGGGGAACTTTGCCCTTCCTCGGAGGCCTTCAGAGAGGCTGCCTGAAATGCTTAGCAAACTCTGCCCCAAACAGGAGGTTGGACTAGATGATGTCACAGCCTTTCTAACTCTTTGATTCTATGAAATAAACAACTCGCTCTTAGACCTGGAGCAACACTGCTCAAAAAGTTACGTGCACTTTCCAGTTTAGCCACTATTAGTCACTTCAGCAGTGGAATCATAATTTAGGTCATGAATAAGGCAGGAATGTGGAATTTGGTCCTCCCTGTTAGTCCAGCTGTGGTATAGTTTCAGGGTGAAAAACTACAGAGTTTCATGAGTAGTCTTAATGAACCCCATGGACTTTTCCACGTCATCCGCAGAGTTTAGGGGTTAGATAGACTAGGAGTGGGGAGACCCAATTTTCAGCCTCCCCAGACACAGGAACTGGGTGAGTGGGAGAGTCATTTCTTTCCATCTCACTGGTGATCGTTGCAGGGATCACTGGAAAGGACACCTTGCCTCCTGTGTAAGCTTCTGGATATAAAACTAATAAGTGTATTATCAGGTTGGGCTGTAAAATGCACGAAGTTGCGCCAGCTTCTCGTGACCCCAATCTGAATGCACCCTCTGGACCAGCGTTTCTCAACCTCGGCAACTTTAAGATGTGGGGACTTCAACTCCCAGAATTCCCCAGCTGGCTAAGCCACCTGGGGAATTCTGGGAGTTGAAGTCCCCACATCTTAAAGTTGCCGAGGTTGAGAAACGCTGCTCCGGATGCTGCAACGAGTACGCTGAGCCACAACAAGCCGCTTCCGCGCTCGCCGAAAACCTCCCCTCTCGCAAGGCTCGGCTCGCCAAAAACACCTCTGCGTACGGCGAGTCTCAACACGGGAGGCGTAGTTTTCTCTCGAAACGAGGCCGGGCGAGCTTCTTCTAGCCGCGGAGCGAGGAACTACCACAACCAGCATGCCTTGCGGCGGGGCGCGGCCCGCCCCCGCGAGAAAGGCTCCATCCGGGCCTTCCCGTCACGGCTGTGGGCGACTCGTCGCCATTACAGGCAGCGGCGGCGCTGAGGCGGGACCGGCGGCGCGAGGCGGCCCGGGGGCTCCCCTTGGCCGGCGAACTCCCCTTCCCACCGCTCTCGAGGCGCCGGCGCAGGCCGGGCCGGCTGCGGAGGCCTCGCGGGCTCCCGCGCCCCCCCGAGGCCGCTCCTCCGTCCGCGGGGCGCAGGCCCTGCCGCGCCAGGCGGCCTCTCCGACTCGGCACCGGAGGCCTGTGGCGGCCGCGCGCCGGCCCGTCTCTTCCCTCGCCCGGGCGAAGCAGCGAGGAACATGTCGCCATGAGGGTGGCCGAGACGACTGCGCTGCGCCGACCCCGCCGCCGGGCCATGAGCCTGGGCCTCGGCCCCAGCCGCCAGCCGCCCTCGCCCGCCCGCCCGCCTCGTAGCGGCGCCCCCGCGCCCGCCTGCCAGCGCCATGGACAAGAACAGCCCCTGCGGCTCCGGCCTCGGCTCCGGCTCCTCCTCCGCGACGGGAGGCAAAGGGCAGCAGCCCCGCTCTAACTCCGCCGGCCCGGCCGGGGGAGAGTCCAAGCCCAAAGGGGGTAAGGCGGCGCGCGGGAGTGGACCGCGAGGGGAAGCTGGTGCGGTGTTAATCTGAGTACCCCACGCCAGTGTTTCTCAACCTCAGCAGCTTTAAAGCTGGGTGGACTTGAGCCCCCAGAATTCCCCATGCAGAATTCTTGCTGGGAAATTCTGTGAGTTGGAGGTTTCCCATCTTAAAGCTGCTGAGGTTGAGAAACACTGTGCTAGACCGAATATAAGAAGCAGCAGCTGGGTTGGTCCAAGGTGCTGTGCCAACCCCAGCTACTGCGTGAGCACAGTTGCATAAATGTACAACTTCCTGCCACAAGCCAGTGGGGGTGGCCCTTGTTTATCTTCTTTACTGAGAGGATGAAACACTTTCAGACAAGGTTGCTGCCACCTCTGGGTCATATGTCAGCTTTGCTCTTTATTAAGAGAGGGGCAGATACTTGGACGCTGGGAGCACTGGAGCTCCAGAGGTCCTTATGAATCTAAGTTTCAACAGGGTTTTATAGATGTAACTTGGGGGGGTAGGAACTAATTTCCATAGTGGCCTTGGGGAAAGGCCATTTAGGGAAGACTGTGTTTTGTAATCAGCTGTTAGCAAGCATGTTATCAAACATGTTAGCTGTTAGCAAATATGTAAAGTGTAGACAACATAAAGCATATTTAAAAGTCTTAAGGGGGTGTGCATGAGGAGCTTGCCATTTGTTTGTCCAGTAAACAGGGAACTGCTAGCTGGATTTCCAAGCTTTATTGTATTTGTTTTTCTTTATTTGAAATACTTATATATTGCAATTAAAACATCAGAAATAATTAATAATCCAAAAATTGTTCACAACTTTTTAATAAGATGAAACTAATTGGGCAGATGGCATCAGTAGTTTCTTCACTTCAGTGACTTCCTTTGGCAATGCTGATGATCAATGAGGAGGAGTCCTTGTCTCCATTATTCTTGATGCAGTTGTTGCTCTGTGCCAAGCTGCCAATTGCCTTAGAAGAAACACTGCTTTGTCCTGGAGGCATCATCACTTTGCAGAGCTAGAAAATGATGTAGAGACTCCCAGGAATTGAGCTTGACTCCTGGTGACTGCATCCATGCCTTTTTCTTGGGGAGCCAGCTGTCCTGGCGTGCCCAGGTGATCTCTTATCTGAAGACTATTCACATCCAAACCTTTCTTACCAAGATCAGCCAAGTTCTGTTGTGCTGCTGCTGCTGAGATAGCAATGCTAGATACTGTTGAAATTCCGCAACATTTGGAAAACAGTTCCAATCCCCATAATCCTCTCTCAGATTTTCAGATGTGTTTCTAAATGTCCATGTTTAACTGACTTAGCAGAGGCTTTTAAAGGTCTTATTGTGGAGCAGATGCCATAAAATTAATGTCTCTGTATGATAAAGCTTTGAATGTTATATGGGATGCAACCTTACATTATATAATCTTAATTGTTCTGAAATTAATTACGTTGATATGATTAATAGCAAATGCATGCTGTAAAAAAGTATTGCATTCAGCCTGCGGTCTTGGGTGCTAGCTGTGTGGAAACGTATTGATCCAAGAATGTTTGCGAGATGGGCGGCTATATAAACATGCTTAATTAATTAATTAATTAATTAATTAAATGGTTCCTGGGAACATTTCTTTCCAGACCATGCCAATCTACAAGCAATTCTGTGTGTGTTTCGGTGGAAGTAATTTGAGGTGGTCCAGGGGTAGCTCAGCCCCAAATCAGATGTCTCATCTGGAACACCATGTCCGTTTACTTCCAGAAACTTGCCTTCCAATGGCATGGTCTGAGGGGGGGGTTGGCATGACTGTGTTTCTAAAAGCCTGCAGGGTCAGGGCCAACTGTATCTCAGGGGAAGATCATTCCAAAAGGAAGGGACTGCCTCCCAAGAAGATATTAATGAGGATATGGTTTTATGTATAGTTTAACTTTTTGTGCCTGTGAGTCAGTGATCTCCCGGTTTCTAGCCTGTTGCCTTAACTACTGCCCCAAACTGGCCCATAGTTTAACTAGAATATCTTTATTAAGAGGACTTAGATGAAGTTCTGATTGCATTCCAGGTCACAGTAATGCAGGATTGTGGATAGTTCTGTAGAGTCCACAAACTTTCCTTCACTACAGAAGGTGAAATTCAGTTTGACCAACTATACTGAACTAATTTTTCAGTGTAGCAACTGGAGGCTCTCTGTAAATAAAAGGTTTGGGTTTAGAATGTGCTGCTTTTAGCTTACGAGAGCCGTGTGTGCAGACATTGATTACGTTCTAATCTGAACAGCCAGTAGCACAAATAGCTGATGATGCTGATACTACCTTCACATACAATTAAGCCTGGGGTGACAGTTCTGAAGCTACAGAACTGCCTAGCGGTTATCAAGTGATTTATTTTCCAAGTATAAGCATTAAAAGCATATATGACAAATGTTTTAGAACAAAAAGGCCTTTTTATATACAAGATTCAAGTTGCAAAAATTCAGTATAGTACTTGCTAGGTTCTAATAGTTTCCAAACAATAATTAGCTGTTTTAATGGGAGAAGTTATTTGTTCTTAAAGTTTATAAGTAGCAAACTACAAATCCCGACTCTCATTTTGTGGCAGCTTCTGTCGTCTGTGTGTGTGTGTGTGTGTGTACAGCCTTTTTACATACGTGAGAAATCTGTTTCCAATTAGGGAATTATATAAAATTTTAATT
This sequence comes from Candoia aspera, assembly GCF_035149785.1. Classification (NCBI taxonomy): domain Eukaryota; kingdom Metazoa; phylum Chordata; class Lepidosauria; order Squamata; family Candoiidae; genus Candoia; species Candoia aspera. The sequence continues at coordinate 2,520,607 of NC_086167.1, read as the reverse complement.
CTACACCTTGTGGAATGTAAGGTTGCATAGTACTCCCAAGCTCCCTATCCTAGCAGCAGCTTTCTTGAATTACTCTGTTCTAATTACAGCAGAACTAGTGATGATGGACATTTATTGCCTGCATTGGATAGCAATCATTGTTACTTTGGATTGCATGCAGAACTGTTTATTTTGTTCAACAAATGTTTGGATGTGTGCTAAATTGAATGTTGCTGGAGGGAAGACCTTGAGTGTACAAATTCAAAGTTTAAAAAGACCAGTGTTTTCCATGTCAGAACTGTCTGCAAAAAGAAATTTATTATAGCTAAAACATTCAGGTTTTTCTAATCCCCTTAGCATGATTTAAAGCAATAGAATAATGAAACTAGGCAACTGAGCAACTAATAATCATTAGGTTTTCTACCAAATGTTAATAAACGTGTTAGTCTGAAAAGGTGCTATCGGAGTCCTTCTCTTTTTGGGCCACCATAGACTAACACAGCTCTCTTCCTAAGTGGAGGATGGGTAATAATAATGGTAATGCTTTCCTGTTGTAAGTAAATATACCAACATTTCTATTAGTGCAGTACTTTTCTATGTCAACACAAGGGTCAGAAAAATATGCTAGTTTTTAAGATCAAATATCTTCCGTTAGCAAGATCTTTAAACAAAGATGTTTGGTTTGACACTGAATTCATGAAACTTCTGTTCTATGCAGTAGGCTTCTCTCGATAAACTTTTGCTTGTGTTACCAATCTGGCTATCACTTTGACATGATATAAGTTACTTGCTCTGGTAGGAGTTGCTTTTGACTTAATGCTGAACTTTCACTTTATGGCTTTAAAATCTGTTTTAGAAGGAAAAAATGCAAATGGATCCAGACAGCGTTATAATCGTAAAAGAGAAACTTCATATCCCAAAAATGAGACTTTCTCCAGCCAGTCCCGTCGCTCCTTTTCACAGAAAAGCAAAGCTTTTAACAAGATGCCCCCTCAGAGGGGGGAACAGAACAGTGGTGGCAAATCTTTTAGCCTTTCTTCTAATGGTGGAAGACGAGATGAGGTGAGAATCTGCCCTAACTTGGACATTTATATGCCTTAGTTAAGCAAACATTCTGTTTTTGTTTTGTTTTGTTTTGTTTATTTATCTAATTTGTCACCGCCCATCTCCTCCCACCGGAAGGACTCTGGGTGGTTTACAACAAAATAATCACTAAAACAAGAAATATATAAAATACCTTATAAAATTATGTATCATTAATAATATAAATAAGAGTGAAGTCCAGATGGCTGCGATCTCATTCAGTCTTTGCGTGGAAGGGGTACTTCAAGGCACTAGCCAACCCCAGGCATGACTGTTCTCCTCCCCGCCCCAGGCCAGGTGGCGGAGTCAGGTCTTCAAGTTCCTCCGAAAGGCCAGGAGCAATGGGGCTAGCCTCACCTCCGGGGGCAAGATGTTCCAAAGGGCGGGCGCTACTGCAGAGAAGGCCCGCTTCCTGGACCCCGCCAGATGGAATTCTCTTACTGATGGGGTCCTCAGCATGCCCCCTCTGCAAGATTGGGTGGGGCGGGTTGATGTAACAGGGAAGAGGCGGTCCCTCAGGTACCCTGGTTCCATGCCACGTAGGGCTTTAAAGGTGATAACCAACACCTTGAATTGGACCCAGAAGCAAACTAGCACCCAATGCAGCTTGTGTAGCAAAGGTGTTATATGCGCCCTTCTGAGGGCGCCAAAAATAGCCTGCGCAGCTGCATTCTGAACCAGCTGAAGCTTCCAGGTAGTCTTCAAGGGTAGCCCCAGGTAGAGCGTGTTGCAGTAGTCAATGTGGGAGATAACAAGGGCATGAGTGACGGTCCGAAGGGCTTCCCGATCCAGGAAAGGATCTGTCTTTTATCTGTCTCTTCTGACATAATAGAAACTTGTATTTTTCGTCTCTCATTAAAAATGTAAAATACAGATTAGAAATAAGAATCTAATTGAACTGAATGCTTTTACCTTATCTTTATGTTTGTGGGAAGATCAAACAATAATGCCCTATCATGTTTGTGGGGAGTGAAAAAACCATGGCCAAATTTACTTCTCAAAAGCTGCAGGCAAAAAGCTATTACGGATTCTTTGCTTTTAAATATGTACAGAAGGGAATGTTGGCATCAGTGTGTATGTTTTTTTTCTTAGTTCTATAAAATATGGTAATTAAGTATGGCAGTCTTCAGCTGCAAGAAAGATAACGTGCAGCATTCCTCAAACATACAAACTCTAGATATTTAAGGCTTTTATCTTGTATTTAGGCTAGCTCATATTCAAGGATGATGAGAGTTATAATCCCAAACTTCATCTCTTTGAAGTGTGGCCTCGAATGTTTAATTATTGAAAGAAGAATCAATCAATAGAAGAGACTCCCTGTAGCTCAGGGCTGAACTGTGGAGTCCTGGGTGTTCTCTGAGCTTGGTTGTCTGCTTGCAGACGTTCCATTACCCGACTAGGCGGCATCATCAGTGTGGGGGAGTGTGGGGTTTGCTCCCTGCTTATAGTCAGTAGCTTGCCTTGCCAATGTCGGTGGGGGTGTGGCTTTCTCCTTGGAACTACCAAGGGGACAAAGAATCAAGCAGACAAACATTACCCTAATTAAGGGTAACTACGAAGGAGAAAACCACACCCCACCAACACTGGCAAAGCAAGCTACGTATATAAATAGGGAGCAAACCACACACTCACGAGCACTGCTGATGATACCTAGTCGTGAAACATCTGCAAGCACCAAGGATTGGAAGAATCAATTAAAACTTGAAGGCTGTAAATTATTAGACTGTTGATGTTGTTGCTTCCATTTGTATATTTAAAAAAAAAATTCACAGTAAATAGCAAATCCTTCTTTAACTTGTACTTTAAGGGTTGTATAAGCGGTTTTCCAGATTGTAGTCTTTGAAAGCAAAATATATTTAAAATATTTTTGATGATACATAGACAGTAATATCAGAGAAAAGTCCATTGTCCTTTTGCGTGTGACCTGTATGCTATCTGATTCAAGAGCTATTGGCTCATTTAATGGAATAAGGAAATAAAGCTTCCTTTGGTTTGAGCTCTGCTCCTACATGGAGCAGCCATGTGATTTTTTTGGCGAGAGTAAAGCAGCAATTTGCCCTTGCCCTCCTTCAGGAGATCGTCCCAGCTTTCCACCCTAATGTTCATCTTCCTGGTAAAAATAACGGTCTTTGTATGGCACAGCATTTTGAATACAACTCCTGCAAACTAAATTGTCTGTTTTCTCAGGTAGCAGAAGCCCAGCGGGCAGAGTTTAGCCCTGCCCAATTCTCTGGCCCCAAGAAGATTAATCTGAACCATTTGCTGAATTTCACATTTGAACCTCGTGGCCAAGCTAGCCATTTTGATAGCCATGGCACCTGGGGGAAAAGGAACAAATGGGAAAATAAACCCTTCAACAAGGAGCTTTTCCTTCAGGCCAAGTGAGTGTGAGAGCTGTCTGGATCATAAATATTTGAGGGAGTATTTAATCAAGTTCCTCTGCTGCTTTTCTGTCCTTTCCTTTGGTTAAGCTGCTATTTTATAGTTTTTGTATTCCATATAAACATTTTCTTTGGATTTATTATTTTACGTTTGAAGCTATTTTGGTAATTTGGCTGCTATTGCCCTGTTGTATTTGAAGTGTATTAAAATTGCTACTTGCATTTGAATTTATTCAAAACGGAGAAGCAGAAAAGTATTGGCGCTGTGAATTCAAGTCTAGTTTTGCCCAATACAGCAGAGCTTTATGAAACTGTTAAAGCTAAGAAGAGGTAATGCTCATTATTTCATTTGCAGAAATAAATAGTGACAGCAGTTCTGGTTAATTGAGAGCATTCCTTGAAAGGCTCAAAAAAGCAGATACTTTCAGGTTTTCTCTCCTTGAGATGTTTGACTGTCTGAAAGAAGTTCACTCACTCATGTAGCATATTCTTCCCCACTGATGCCTCTCATCATACAATTTAGACTACAGTTGGAAAGACTAATGGGAAAGTCAAGGTAATTGGGTTGTTTTAAGATTGTCAAAACAGTTACTTGACCTGAATATCTGTCTCCCTGGATCATTTCCGTATAATCAGTTTCAGGTAATTATTATTAGCGAGTTTTTAGTTTTAAATCCCTCATGTTTCTTCCAGCTGCCAGTTTGTGGTGCGTGATGATCAGGACTACACGGTTCACTTCACTGACCCAGATACCTTGGTCAACTGGGACTTTGTGCAACAAGTGGTTAGTATTCTTCTTCCTCTCTCTGACAACAAGAACTGCGGTCAGCCTGTGGAGCTGGGCGATGGGAGAGATTCAGGACAGAAAAGGAAGTCCTCCACACAGCCCATAGCTAAACCTGTGGAATTCAAAACCACAGTTCCCAAAAAGCAGCTGTGGCGGAAATCAGCAGCCCCATCTTTCTAGCTGATGATGATGCCATACGAAAACCTTTATATATGTCAAAGGGCTTTCACAGTGTCACACCCTAAAAGGTGTCAAACAGAATTGCATTCTGGCCTCTTTATTAGTTAAAATGTTTGTGTTATTGATACAGGCTCTTGCCAAATATGATTTCTACCCTTGGCTCACAAATCAGTTCCCATGTTTCTGTATGTTGATAATGCGGTCACCAGAGCGACAAACCTTAGCAGCATCATATTGTCAAGAAAAAAAGCTGGAAATCAGCCATTCCAAAATCCCGGTGACTGTATTCACAAAGCATCACGCTAAATAACTCATATGATTGGACAGTCAGTGGTAACCAGGTCAAGGCCTTTTAAATATCTAGGCATTTACTTCTAGTCTCCCACCATTTGCAAGCAGCAAAGTTATGACATCTCAGCTGGGTCACACAATCCATTACAACTGTAATCAAAATTTTCCAGCTGTAATGGTAGTAATTCTGTCCTGGCAGCAATTAAACAATTTAAAGCCAGTGGTAAGCCTTCTGTGCATATAAGGGCGCATCTGCATTAGAATAAATTCAGTCACCATTTCTGAGGTCCTTAGTGCATCCCACATCTCCTGGTGGCCAACACTTCCTCAGGCTAAAGCTTGGTTGCGCCTCCCAGATATTGATTGACATGTCATTTGAGGACAAGTCCTTAGCCCAGCTCATCCTGGCTGATGAGTTTACTTTCTCAGAAGAAATGAATTACTGTCAGTTCGGCTCAGTGCAGACTCTCAGGGTACACCTATTCATGCTGGGTTTAGAAAAAGCTGTGACTGAGGTTAAACATTGTGTAATTACTCAGATTTACAAAACGATAGGGCTAAAACATAATTTTACTGCTATGGGGCCATTATCAGCACTCCCTGAATATCTACAATGCTCTCTCAGCCCCCACAAAAGGCAAGATTTGATGCCTTACCCTCTCAGGTGATGGAGAAGAGATTTAATAACATCCCTTATCAGGAATGCCTCTGTACACTCAGACCCAGAGGTTGAGTCAGTTGCACATGTTCTTCTGAGTGCTGCCGAGAGATGCATGTTTTCTTACATACCTATAAATCACATGGCCAACTGCTTTATTGCATTGGTGGCTGGGATTTTGAATAATCAACTCTGCACATCACATTTAATATAATCTACTCTTTAAAGAAAAATACTTTTTTGAGAGTTTAAGTTTATAAATGGGATTCTTTTGCACACTTCTAGCGGATTTACAGCCATGAAGTGCCCTCCTGCCCAATATGCTTATACCCACCCACTGCTGCCAAGATTACTCGCTGCGGACATATCTTCTGCTGGGCATGTATCCTGCACTATCTCTCTCTGAGTGAGAAGACCTGGAGTACGTGCCCCATCTGTTATGGCTCTATTCACAAGAAGGACCTCAAGAGGTAAAGAGGCTCCCTGAGTGAGGTGTTCTTTTCCTTCCGTACCAAGTCAGTTGTCATTCATTGCTTATCTTTTTTGCAGTGTTGTTGCTCTAGAAACCCGCCAGTATGCGATTGGTGATCTAATTACAATGCAGCTAATGCAGCGGGAGAAAGGGGTCTTGATAGCACTGCCAAAGTCAAAGCTAACTCATGTTGAGCAGCCTATTCACCTGGGAGGTAAGTGTTGAGGATTCAGGTGTCTCATGGATTGGGGTTGCTTTGAGTTCTGCAAACCACGAGCTGTGTACAGAAAGGGGCACAGTTGTTTTCAGAGTTATCCCACATGAACTTTGCTGAAAGGGACAGCCGTCTTGGCAGTAGTTTCATTAAGAGCTGATGCCCTACAGTTGTTCAGTCTGTTCATTATTTAAAATCAACCCATGCCCTCTAAAGGCAATTAAACACAAACTCTGATTAGTCAGCTTGAAGCAACTAGAGGTTATTTCTAATCATGCAGGTTTTCTTCTTCATTATAAATAGGTCTCAAGTATTTTGCCATTTAAGACAAAGTTTTAATGAAACTTCTTTAAGATGTTGCTTAAGAATTTGAAGTACATTGTGGGTGGTTGATTTCCAGTATGTCCAAATGAGATGATAATGGTTCTTGCCATGAATAACTACCTCTTCCTGTCTCTTCAACCAGATAAACAACACAGCCAGTATTCAAAGCTGCTTCTGGCGTCTAAGGCTCAGGTACTCCAGCAAGTAATCTTGGAGGAAAAGATGGCCCTTCTGCATCAGTACGAAGAGGATCAGCATACACCTGAAGCATGTTTCGTTGAAGCAGCCCTTCAGGAACTGAAGGTGGGAGAACCCTTAAACTTTGACTTAAAGATACGTGGAGAAGGATGGAAATCAGTATGATTTACTGGCTTGCAGAATGACAGTCATTGGCTTGGAACATTTTCATTGCACATGCCCTTGTTTTCATGAATGGGCTAATGTGGTTGTGTGTGTGTGTTTTTATAATAGTGATGTACATATATTTCCAGTTTGTACGGTATGGTTTATTTTACAAGGATTGGATTGGACGGAGCTGAGGGAAACCCATGTTTAGGTCTTTGCTTGGTCATGATGTTTACTGGGTGAGTGCCATGTGATGCTGGATTTATTGATACTGAAGGAAATAAATCTGAAGCGATCCCTCGAAATTTAGGAAGCCAGATTCAAATCGACATAGAGCAATTATAAGTTGGATTCCTTCATAAACGGCGCCAATGAGTAAAACTGCTGAAGACGAGAGGGAGTTGATAAAAAAGGATGTACTGAAAGCACAATTGCAAGTCATTCCTGGAAGGGCCAAAAGGAAGGCAGCGGGAGCAACCGTTGCAGCTGCGCAAATGCTACTGAAAATCAAAAAGCTGGAAGCTCACTAAGGAAGAGCGCAATCAGATAGCCTCAGGCTTGTTATCAGGAGAGCTGAACCTCAGACTGACCCAAAAAGAGGATATGCATTCCATGAAATAACTGCGAAGAACTAACTGAAAGAGGAAGATTCCAGCTTGAGCTTGAAAGTCCGGAAATACCCAGTGTGTTCACATTTCTAGGGCTAGATCAGCTGTGCCCTAGGGTACGGAAGGCACTGATGGTGCGTCCACGTTTTAACTTAGCATCTTCAAGACGTCTAGGAGAATGGAAGACTGGAGATGGGCAAAATGCGCCATTTCCTTTAAGAAGGATGGACCAGCAAGCAGCTAATAACTGCCGGAAGGAAGTTGGAAAGGCTAAAGTGTAAAAGGGCTTTAGGCTCACAAGGGAAGCTAAAAGCATAAAAAGGGGGTGGGGTGTTTCGGGCCATGCCAGTGGCAGAGAAGAAGAAAAGGTAGGGTTGCCACTGGGCAAAGATGCAGAGAGGGCAGAACTCCTCAACTCCCGCTTTGCTTTAGACCTGTCCCCAAAGGGGAACTGTCCTCAAATCATCTGAGCAGAACAACTGACAGAAGGGAGAAGTGGCAACCCAAGGAAGATAACATGATGGTCAGGGAGCGCCTGGCCACCCTGAACCAGTTACGTTTGGAGGACTCGGAGCTCGTAGGTATCATCTGGGAGCCTTTTTCTGTAAGAAGTCCTGAAAGGCAGGCTTAGAGCCAGAGGACTGGAAAAGAGTAAGCGTTCTTGTTTTCAAAACAGGGAACTGCAGACCAGTCAGCTTACCTACGGTAAATTCTGCCAAACAGGTTATTAAGCATCTGTTTCTGATCAAAGAGTGCATTTCTTTGCAGGTGTGTTTATGCCAAGCCAGCCTGATCTTTTTTGATGTAGTGAACATTATAGTTTGCCATGGAATGTGGTGGACATGGTGTGCCCTGCCTTTAGGAAATCTTTGACAGCACCTCCCATGAGTTTCTAGCAGAGAGGACGACAGTGTGAGAGCTGGACTGTGCTGCCATTGGGTGGACACAGCGTTGGTCGACCAGCTGCACCCAGTGGTCCAATGTCAAGGGGCATCCCATGGGGCTTCCTGTGCTGTTCAGCATGTTCTAAAATTGGGTTAGAAAATACATTAATAAAATTTGCAGACAAGACAAAGGAGGAATAAACCTTAGAAGACAATAACAAGATTCAGGAGAACCTTGAATGTTGAAACATCAGCGAGGTTAACGTCAACAGGGTCAAATGCAAAGTCCTGCAGTTAGATAGGAAAAATCAAAGGCATGAGGTGGGACCATACTGAGCATCAGTTCATGAGGAGGAGATCTTGGTGAATCGCAGGCTGAATATGAGCCCATAATTGATGCGGCTGCAGAAAAAGTTGATGCAGTCCTAGGTTGCGTTAACAGACTGTAGTGACAAGATGGGGATAAACAGTTCTTTATTCTGTGCTGGTCGGACTGCGCCAGAATATTGCATCCATTGTGGACACTGACAATTTAATGGAAACATGCATAAGAAATAAAATCTGAAGCATGTCCAGAGGAAAGCCACCAAGGGCCTGAAAAGAAGAATGATTGGAGGCATTTGGTATAGATGGCTGTAACAGGTTTCTTCAACAGCTTTCATCAAGAATCTTGCAGAAGATGAGGGGTTCAGCACCGTCCAGGAAAACTAGATAAGAAACAATGTATTTAATTCACAAGGAACTAGGTTTGGCTGGACGTCAAGGAAACCGTAACAATAGAAGGTGTTCAACTATGGAATTGATAGCCCCGGGATTTGGACTTTCCTTTGTTGGCATCGGTCAAAAATGCTTTTTGAGTGGATTTCTGCACTCAGCTGGAGGTTGGACTAGATGAACTCTCCAAGGTTTCTCCCATCCCCTACATTCTATGATTCTGTGGGTTCCTAATGGACAGGCGTCTGCTAGAAAAAAAAAAAAGTCGGAAACCCTTGTATTGGTTCGTGTTTGTTTATTCAGAGTCAAAACTTCATGGCAGGAATAGAAGGTATTCCGTAATATAAAGGTTTCAGCATGTTGGCAAGAGAAAATTTTTAATACTTTTCTGATAATTCACACATTGCAAGATCACATTCCTAGCTCAGTGATAGAAAAAATGAACAGATTATGTTTACATAATGTGGTTCTAAGATACACATGGCTGGTTTTCCTTCTAGGGTCGAGAAGGCAACTTGATGTCTGGCAATAAAGAAGACAGTGATGTTGCTGATGTCGCTGCAGCTGTGGAAAAATTAGTCATGACAGAAGCTTATGAGAAAGGAACTGCAGCGGTATCCCAGGAGAGAGAGGTGAGCCTTTGCATGGCCTTGAGTCAGACATCCTAAGCCTTCGGAAGGAGGCCAGTGGAACATAGAAAGGGCTTCCCAGAATGAATTGGGGCCGAGGGCCGGACCAGCCTTCTCTAGTCCTGCACGTGAAGCTCTTGGAAGTCCCATCTGCTTCTGGATGCTGCATTGTGAAAGATTATTGACAATCTGCATAGAAGTACTCACAATAAATAAATTCAAATCTGGAGTACGTCCAGATGTAAAGACATGAAGGGCCCGGCCAGTGGATGGGAATTCTGGAGTCGCATTTTGCGATGGATGCCAAGTTTGTGACCGCCAAATTAGATTCTTTTCGGGGTGGCCCCTGTAAACGTCTGCTGCTTCTGTCGGGTGGCCAGACATTGGAGTGTTCTCTGCTCACAAGGACGTGGGCTTTTGAAAACATGGGTGGACGGCCTTTTCTGACTAAAGGCCTCCTGCTACTTCCGCAAGCACTGAGGCAGCCCGTGAGCAGGAGGAGGGTGCCTGAGGAAGGATCCCTGGTGCCTTGTCAGGAGCTTGCTTGGGGGCTGCCTGAGCGCCAGGAGGTGCGGGGCCCTGCCGTTGCCCACGCAGGGACCCCCGGGAACTGCGTGTCTCTGGAGGCTGCCCGTCTTGAACAGCTTTTGCCTGCTTTCAGAACGAAGACAGATTCGGCCACTGGCCTGGGGCGTGAACCTCCAGTCTTGCCTTTATGGCGGCTGTTTTCCCCGGTCTTTGCGCTGGCCTCTGCTGTCTTGAGCCCGCAGAAGGAAAGAAAAGAAGAAGTTAAATGGAATGAGAACAGTAGGTGCTGACCGCTTTTTATCACTACAGTGCATTCCAGAGTATCTCTCTGCTTTCAATGATGAAATGCTGGAATCTGCCCCTGTGGATCCTGCGAGTGGAGAGCCGCCTCCTTTGGGGAGCGTAGAGGCGGTGGTGGATAACGCAGCAGAACGCAACGTGGGTCCGGCAGGTGCAGGGGAAGCCATTCTGCGTAAATCTGCCTCTGAAAAATCGAAGGCTGCACTTGCCAGTGGACACACACAGAGTTCTCCTTCCTACTATTTCTACCAAGGTTAGTCCGGATGTTACGGAGGGTTGGTATCAAGCTATTGTAGCACGACAGGGAGTCGCGGCGGAGCGGCGGCGGCGGGGGGTGTAGCAGGGCAGGAGTGGCTTTCTGACGGCTTCCTGCTCCCAGAGTGGGAAGGCGCCCTGAACACTGCCGGCCAGGCCTGAGTGGTTGGCAGTGACCCTGCAGTGCCTCCCAGGCGCCAGACTCCTATTGCAGGTCAGGCTACAGCTTGAGTAGCGGAGATCAGCGCCGCCTCGCTGTGTATTTGATTGGGAAAGTAGCCTGCGGCAACCCTGCGGTATAGCCGAAGTACCGCTTCTGCTGGTTGGAAGAAGAGTCAGTTGCTGCGTTCCCACAGCGTAGTCCATTGGTGATACTGTACGGCAGAGGTGGGCTTGACTTGGGCTCCTCATCAAACTCAATGCACCTTTCTCTTCCGGGGCCAAACGCGCAAGTTATTTAGTAAAACACTGTTCCCAGCAGAACGGCCTGTGCGCAATTACCCAGACAGAGCTCCAGAGACGCTTCCCGGCCTTGGCGATGGGGAGTAGAGTGCTCTGCCGCTGGAAGTATTCTCACTTAAACTCCGCTAGATCTTGAGCAGCGAGTAATAGATCTCTCTCAACTCTGCCTCACCTTGAGGGGGTCGCCTTAGTTTTCTGACTTTAAGCAACTGTCCTGTAACCTCTTTTCTGATACTGTAGCTGAAGACGGACAGTGTCTGTATCTGCATCCAGTGAATGTCCGTTGCCTCGTGCGCGAGTACGGGAGCCTTGAGAAGAGTCCAGAGAAGATCACAGCTGCTGTCGTGGAGATATCTGGCCACTCAATGACGGAGGTAATTGTTGATGGGCATACGTTGCCTTTCGGGTCAGCCTTAAGACCTCAATTTGCTGGAAGATGGCTCAATCCAGTGCTTGCTCAGACTCTTTCTGGGAGCCTGTTGGGGCTGGGTATAGCGACACGTGCTGCTCACGTGGGGCGTTGGCTAGCATATTTTGTATGCCGGCAATCTGAGGGGTGGGAGTTGCAGGGGGGAGAGTTGTGGTCCGCTTCTCTTCTCTAAACCGCAACTCCTGCCTGCAGGACGTGCGCCAGCGTCATCGTTACCTGTGTCATTTGCCCCTCACCTGTGAGTTCAGTATCTGCGAATTAGCTTTGAAGCCTCCTGTCATTTCGAAGGAAACTCTGCAGATGTTTTCAGGTGAGCTCTGAAAAGCTGAGCTCCGGGAGTTCTGCTTTCTGTTGTAAAAAGGATTTCAAGAAAAAGTTAACCCTCTGTTGAGCCGGTGGCAGCACCTGACAAACCTTGCTGGAGCTCAGAATTGAACCATGCCTGGTTTATAGTTGGAAGGCCACGAGGAATGCTGTGGCAGCAGCTAGCCTGGGACACAGGGAAAACCTCCCGGTGCTCCCGTGTCGCTCCTAAGAAGGCGTAGTGGGGGTGGCCACGGAATCCTCAGGAGGTGGGTTCAGCGGTTCCCAACTTAATTAATCACCCACAGGAAAGACTGCCTAAAAAAAGAGCTTAGACAAAGTATCCTCTCACTTTTAAATTAAACTACTAAGGAAAAACGAGTTTTCTGTTCAGGAAAATCTAGTATTTGGGATTTGGGTTGAAAGAAGAAAGGCAGCTAGTGGAAGTGTTGGATATGGAAAGGAGGTTGAATCCGTGGACGTGGACGACCTGGCAGCCAGTGAAACCTGAAGCCCGAGTCCTGGGTTTGGGCTTGATGGGGATGCGGGGGCGGGGGGGCTGCTGCCCAGCTCCCTGAAGGGCTGTGCAGGGGAGATTTGTTCGCTGGCAGTAGCCCATCTCACCAAGGCTCTCTTTCAACGGCCCTTAGATGACATTGAAAAACGGAAGCGCCTCAGGCAGAAGAAAGCACGGGATGAACGACGTCGGGAACGCAGGATTGAGATGGAAGAAAACAAGAAGCAAGGCAAATGTGAGTGGCGCTCCCGGGCAAAGCTCGTCCGTGCGTCTTATACCACCCAGAGTGCAGGCCCAGGCCTAGTTTGGCAGAGAGGGAAAGCCGAGTCGGTACTGAGGGATCATTTATGCTGTACTTTGGCAAGGTTGGCTTGCCAAATGTGATTTTGCAGAGGTGGCAATGGAACAAACCTGTTTTGGGCAGTGAAGCTGCGGGGCTATTGAAGAACAGGGGCAGCGTTGGCTCCTGTTTTCCAAGTGAGTAATAAAGGGAAGGGATGACCACAGAAGCCGATAAAAATCCTTCCGGCAGCAGAAGAGAACCACTCCCGTGTAGGCGTTGAGGTACTTTACTGAAGAGAGAAACAGAAGAGAATCTGGTGGCTTCCCAATCTAGGAAGGGGAGGTGGGGAAGTGGTGGGATGGGCAGCATGCGGTGGTTTCCCTCCCTCCTTGGAGAATTGTGGCTTCCTTTAGTAACCTTTTCTTCTGGGAAGAAAACGAAGTTGCCTGAGCTTCAGTTGACCAAAGTAACTGAAGAGAAAGCTATTGCCCAAACGATTAAGTTTGTTACAGAAGTGGAACTTTTGCTTTTACATCTAGATCCAGAGGTCCATTTCGCTTTAGAGAACCTGCAGCAGTTTCCGGCCTTCAGTGCCTGTTCAGGGGAACACGTTGGCCCTGAGAACCAGAGCGACGCGCTACTGGCTTGTGTTGGAGGAAGTCCCGCTCCCCAGACAGGTGAGCAGCCAGGGCAGTTTCAGCCACCAACCAGCAGCATCCTCTAAAGCCACGTTTCTCAACCTTGGCAAAGATGTGTGGACTTCCAACTCCCAGAATTCCCCAGCCAGTATGCTGGGAGTTGAAGTCCACATATCTTAAAGTTGCCACGGTTGAGAAACACTGCTGTAAAGCCTTGTTTAATTGCTTCCTCCACCAGTGAGTGGCAACTCTTAACATTTGCATAATAACTCAGTCCAAGGGGACAGTAGTGAAGCTGCAGGCCCGCCAGATACTTTCAAAGCAGAGCAGCAGATATTTGCGAGGTGAAGCTCCGAAGGGCTGAAAATCAGTTACAGGACGCTCACATCTGAAAAACCAGGAGTGTTAATACAGTAATAAAAGTGGGGTTTTGGGGGCACAGTATCAAAAAACTGTCTCTGCCTCTTTAGTAACGACTCTTCATTCTTACGCTCAAGATGTGCCTTTGTTTCTTCTAGAGTCCTTGTTGACTCCACTGTCATCTGCCAGCCTTGGCAGTCCCACGTTATTTATTGGAAGTCTGGAGGAAGACGCTGCCTTCCCTTCATTTGCCCAGGTGCGTGCTGCTGTATGCAAGACCTTCTCTTCTCAATAGATCCTTTCACAAACAGGTTTTATGGAGAGCAAAAGTTGAGACTGAACTCGAATTACAAAGCAGCCTACATTGCTGAGTAAATCTAAAATGGAGAAATTGCCATTCCCTTTATCATTTCATTTATCTCAAGCAGCCGTGTTATTATGCAGAAGGTTTATGTCTCGCTTGGTAATCAGATGATCCAGTTTGATTCCCAAATCAATAAAAACCATCATGTGAGGTGAACAGTCTGGTTTCTGAGTCTGTCTTGTGTCTTTTTAGATGCTGAGGGCTGGAAAAGCCAAACCAGAAGTATGGAATAGTTCTCAGCCAAAGAAGAAAGGTAAGCAGGATTATTCTTTTGGTCTAGGCCTCTCTGGAGTCCTGGGTGCTCTCTGAGCTTGGTTGTTTGCTTGCAGACGTTTCATTACCCGACTAGGTAACACCATCAGTGTGGGGGAGTGTGGGGTTTGCTCCCTGTTTCTCTACAGCAGCTTTCTCAAATAGGCTTTTCTGGATAATTGCGCAGTGAGTTATCTCAGTTGATAATCCTACCTTTCTCGTGCATCACATTTGAAATAGCCAACAACAGTGATAAAATGCAAAAAAGGTTCACCTCTGTCAGTAAGATTAAAAACAGATAAAGTGAATCAAGGATGGCAACAAAACACTATTATCTTGAAATATTCGAACGAGCCATAAATATTAAACTCAGAGCGACTTGAAAGGCCAAAGACCTCAGTCTTTTCCTGGCAAGTGGAGAGCCACCAGAGAGGACTCAAACAGTCGCTATTTCATCGTGATGGGGTGACAGGCCTGTTCAGCCTTTCTAGGAATCTCAAAACAGCATCTTTCAGAAGAGATGACCGCTGGGGCACCTCCAGCTCCAGGAGATAGCGATGGGGAGAGCGATAACTCCGACCGTGTGCCCGTGCCTAGTTTCCAGAACTCGTTCAGCCAGGCTCTTGAGGCAGCCTTCCTCAAACTGGACAAACCGTCCACTTCTGACCACCTCTTAGGTAAGTAGAAGAACAGGGAACTGGCCCTTAATTCTGTGCACAAATGCAGGTGCAGGTGGGCCTTTGTGTCATGGCGGCTAGGATCCCCAGCAGTGCTGACGCTTGTGCCATCGTGGCTGTGCCTTCCTTACGTTTTCCCAGCAGAATGCAGTGCATGAATCACAGACCTCATGGGATGGTGTGGCAATGCCAGCTAAGTACTAAGTTGGCATTTGCTGCTGCAGCAGCAAGTAGTGGAGTTGCTGAGTGCATGTGGCTCATAGTTGAGTTTAAATCATAATGGTGTGGAACAAAGGAAATAATACTAGGAAATAATATGTAGCTGGACCTACATGTGAGATGTAGAAGAGCGGGCCCTAGAAGTACTCTACAACATGCAGGCTGCACTTTTTATAAGTAAAATAGAATTGGGATCTTCATGCAACATGCAGTGGTGGTAATGGAATTTGCAGGCAGGTGTCACAGGAGCTGCAGCTTTTTTCCTTCCCAAGCACTGCTTCCTAGGAATGTGGGCTTAGGAGGCAGGAAGGGAACCGATCGGTACTGCTTGAGGGATGGTTCTTCCTCAGATAGGGCTGGAACTCCCTCGCAAGTAATTAGCCGTCCTGCTCAAATGAAAGTTGCTTTGGAAAGTGCTGATGGCTGTTTTTCTTTTGCAGAGGAGAAAAGAGGCAAGAAAAAAAAGCAGAAGCAAAAGCTGTTGTTCAGTACTTCGGTGGTTCATACCAAGTGATCCTACTAATGAGCAAATTCTTCCTCCTCTTGATTTATTTGGTTTGCTTTTGTGTTTTTGCTGCTATAGATAAATTATTTTAGTTTGAACACAATCTGTTTCGGGGAAGCGGGAGGGTTAGGGATCAAAAAATGAGCATATGTTGTTTGCTTGCTGATACCAAACTGAAGTATTGCATCACATACCCTTAGCCAAAAGGACGTGGGCTATGTCAGGCCGGCCCCTTTTACCCGACTTACAGTTGGACCGCAGAAGCACAGCACGACGGGTGGAGGGCGGGCCTGCTTTTGCCGTTCGGGGGGCAGGCAGTGTTGCATACGACCAGCCTGGGGCTGCAGCGGGCGAAGAGCAGCCAGCCTTTTATTGCCTGCTTGTTGCCCCCCTTTGGACATAGGCAAGACACCAGCTGATAGAGGGCGCACTGACTGCTGTGCCCGCTTAATTAGAGCCTTGATGAAGAATAGGTCGTGGTGCAAGTAGCTCGGTTCCCGCTTCCAGTTGCTATTCTTAACCTTTCCCCAAAGGGCAGTGTTTGCAGAAGTTTTGTTGGAAGAAACCTGCTGTAGTCAGTCCGCGTGCAGCGGCCGCTTTTGGAGTCATGGTGCTAATTCCTGGGGGGGGGGGAGGGATAAGGAACAGTGTTTCCCTTCGCACGGAAGGAGCCCGGCGCCCGGCGTTTGCTTGGCGCCCAGATTCCACTTGGTCAGGATGATGTGTGTCCTTTTCCCACCTTTGTTCCTTTTGTCCGAGAAAGTCTCTTGTTCTGCGCTGCTTTTGGCTTGATCTGAAATTAATTAGTACTAAAGTGTCACTTCCATTGACTACAATGAAGTTCGGTGTGCTACAGCAGGAAAGGTAAATAGTGGCAATAAACCACATGCACAACAACTGGCATTTCTGCAGGTTTCTTGTCATTCTGTTTTGGATTGAGTCCCTCTCATTTGGAAACAACTTGTCTCGTTGTGAGCAGGGATTAGCCGCGTCAAAAGCCCGAAGCTTGTCTTCCAGAACAGGACGCTGTTGCTTTGTTACTCCATTGCAGCCCAAACCAGTCACACGTCTTGTAGCAATTTAAAATTCACAAACTTTTGGTCTGTGTGATCCCCTCATTTTTGCAGATGCTTTTTTTAAGTCATCCCTGGAAGATGGGCACGTTCCCCACTGTGGGGAATATTTCATCAGGACCAGGTGCCCCTTTAGAAACACACCTTTCTGATAATAGATGCTGCTTTGCTTTCAGGCATACAATATACAGCACAGCAGTACAAGAAACTTTTTAACTCGTAGGATGGTACTTCCAGATACGCCTAGCGGCCTTCTGCATGCTAAACCCAAGATTCACAGACCGCAGTGTGTGTGTATATAACATGTGATGCCTGAACAAGCTATGTTGATTTACAGAATATACTAAAACAGTAGTTGGCCTTCAGTATTGAGGCTGCAGTGACTCAAAGGACGCTGGTGGAGAGATGGATGACTACCAAAAGTACTTCAGTTCGGCCCTTGTAGCATGGCATGGCCCGGCCTGAATGGCATTTGCATTAATTGTAATTGCGCAGAAAATGACACGGTAGCAGTATGTCTAATGCCAGTATCACGGAACCCTGGAGTTGGATGGGATGTTGAGGTCAATCCCTTGCTCAGGGCAGGCATCCAAATTAAAGCATCTCAGTCCAGCCTCCCTTGAACACGCCCAATGAAGGAGAGCCCACCTCCTCTCTGGGGGACAAGTCCCACTGTCTGTCTGTCCTTACTGTTAATGTTTTTCTAGTCACCCTAATCCTCAATTCCAATATGTGGCTCCATGTCCAGCACTCGGGAACAAGAGAACAGGCCTTGATATCCTTTCAGAGTGCTGTTGCATCTGTCTCTTGAGACACTGAATTTTCCCCTCTCTCGGAAAGCAGAGCCTATTTACAGTGGCATATTTCATATTTTAAATTTCCTGCAGTCGTGTCCTTTAACAAGAGTTAGCAGGGTATTTTGTGCTGCACTTAGCAGGATGTGAGAATACGCCCCTGGGTTAAATTATTCTGGAAAATTTCCTTTGAAACCCAGAATAGTGCAATTAAGGGTAGAGTTGAAACAGTGGCGTATTAGTCAGGTATTAGTCAAATAGTATGTAAACTGAAGAAAGGAATTATCTCCTGAATGAATGATGGATACACACACACTGAATGCCACCCATTCCTGGAAGTTCTGGATGGTTCATGATTAGAAACATCACCCACCAACCCCCCCCTCAAAAATAATATACCAATAATTTTGGTTTTTATTTTATTCAGCCTTTTATAACTATATTATACAAAGGATTCTAGACTTCATTCATAGCATGCCCTCATAATAAACACAACTATAGAATTATCAAAACGATACAAAAAAAAAAAGTACAAAAATGTGCACCTGCCAAATTCAGATCTTGTTGACTGTTGCTCGTTCCATCCCAAGCAAGCATATTCTGGGTTTGCTGCTGTTTCTGTCAACCGGGATTTCACGTGGGTACCCTTTTGCTGCTCTAATCAGAGAGGGAGGGGAACCACTTTGCCTACTCCATGGGTGGTTGTTGGGTATTGCCAACCATGGCCACTTGCTGCCTGGACTGCTAATTTTTGCAGCACTTGCTGATTGCACTCTGCACATCCTCCACTCTGCCTGTGACCCCAGTTTCCACCCACCGTCCAGCTTCAGCCCCTGTGTGGTTTTCCTATGGGTCAATAGCACCTTTCTGGCAAAAAGCCTTCCCACCCTTCCTCTGCACTTGTGCAAATAGGAAGACAGAGACCTGTGGGAGGCAGATCTATATGATATACCAATGTTTCTCAACCATGGCCACTTTTAAGATGGCTGGCTGAAGAATTCTGGGAGTTAGTCCACACATCTTAAAATTATCGAGGTTGAGAAATACTGGTATACACACACTAGCTAAAGCATTCAGCTAGTTTTTTAGCAGATTTTAAAATCCTGAAAAACGGAAGGGGGGGGGGGAATACTGATCCTTGCCAGGTGAGGACCACACAACCCATCTCCTTGACTTAACCACCTCCAGGGCGATGCAATTCAATCCAACTCCATGTTCTCCTCACTCTCTTCATCTTCCCTCTGGGACTGCTCCACTCCCACAAGTGCACAGCTCTGGATGGACTTCCGGATGGCTTCTCTATCAGCTGGCAAAACAGGTGAAAGGAACTTGCAAGGCACTCTCATTTTCACATCAATAAAGGTCTTCTTGTAGCCCTCCCCATCTAGCTTAGATGATGGCGATGGAGTGTCTCTGTAGCATTCCTTCTCCCAACTAGGACGGCAGCTCCCATATTTCTCTATCCAATGGATGGTCTTTCTTGTTGACTGTCTGAACCTGTTGGTCAAGCATCTGGAGTGACAAAAAAAAGTGGCTGTCCTCCCTTGACCTTTAGCAGGCTTTGACTGCTCATACACAACCCAGATTAACTTTCTGAGCATCAGGGATTAGAAATTAGAAGAAAAAAGTTGAGATTTCCAGGAAGCTGGTATTCCACATAGGTTTTTGGTACTCCCACTGAGGAATGGTAATACTCAACCTTGACTAAAAATACACAGGGGATTTGATTTAAAGAAAAAATAAACTCCACAGCCTGTTGGAGAAAGCAGTCAAAAAGAAAGTGAAGAAGAAAGCCAATGTCCTAGGGAGCCTAGTGCCTGGTAATTAGATTAGTAATTAGATAATTAGTAAGAAGTGCTTGGTAATGTTAGATTCAATCTCTTTTTACATGGCACTCTGATTTTGGCCTAGCTATGAGACATATGAAGGTCTGCCTTCCTATAATGGATCTGCAAAATACGTGGGTTGGGGGATGCAGTTCACATTTTTTCAAAGAGCTGCCGCTACAGACAACACAGTTAACAAAGTACTGATTTACCAAACTATGTCCTGCCATTCCCCCGCCCCTCATTTTCATTTTCTTTGAAAGCTTACAGGTCTCAGCTGAGATTCTGAGAAATTCTTGGAAACAAAGATTAAGTTACAGGCCTGCACTTTGCTCAGGGGATGCCAACATTCCACATAATTACCTTCACTGGTACAGTTCCGTAACAGCAGCAGTAGCTGGTCCCTGTTGTACTGAACAAGGAACTTCTGACACGTGCGTATTGTTGCTAGTGGCAGAGAAGGGAAAGATCAGCACTCTGCAGGTGAGGAAATACTTGCAGCCTAAATATTTGCTCAGAGTAATGGATTTTTAAAAAGCCAGGAAACAAATTGTAGCAGGAAATTTTGCCAAGAATATTCATCAGAGAAGAAACTTGTGGGCACCAAATATGTGGAAGGAGACACAATGGAAGAAGTAATGGAGCAAACCACAGTGAGCCACTCTTGTTGCCCATTTTTAAAGAATTCATATGATAAGCAAGAAATGGAGATTATATTAAGGCCCTTGATGTAATCTTTAGAACTTGGGCACAATTCCTTCAGGATTAGGGCTACAGTATCTGTGCTGCAAGAATCCAGGCAACCACTAGAGGGCAGGAAAACATCATTGTTCTCTATCTCTGCTGCCATCTAGTGACTGAAATATGTACTACTTACAAAATCTAGAAATTAGTTTAGAAATTAGCATAGAAATAAGATACATACGTAATTATTGCCCAATATTGGTGCAAGAGAAAGTAATGTAAATTTTCTGAACTGCTTCTAGCATGATTTCTGGATGGACCCCAGGAGCTGAACTACACCAGTCCTACTTGTGGATAACGTGCCAAGACAAAAACCTCTTGATATTGACTCACAGAAAGGGGATTAGAACCCTAAGAAGGTGACACCCATCCCTGAAGGCTACATCCTAGTGGTGATGCTGGGAAGCTTGCTTTTTCTTCCATTACCTGTGTGCCTTTGAGTTAATCTTAATTCCTGACAATTGCCTGCACAAGTCCATGCAGTTTTTTTTTTAAAAGAACTTTACTGATTTTCAAAGTATAGTTAGAATACAAAATATAGAGTATAGTAAGACAGAGTACAGATCTAAAGAAAAAAGAAAAACTATAAAACTGCAGAACTAGATAGAAAGCAGAAAAAGTGACTTCCAACCTTCTAGCACAATGCCCTTTAACCACGACACCAACCTGGCTTTCTTTTTTTCATTTCAACTGTCTATTTTTTACAATTGATCGTTATACCGTGCGTGTTTGTGGCCTTACTGTAAACTCTGTAGATTTTTTATTTTTTAAAAAAAATCAAACACATCTGTTTACACCACTGCATTTATAACAGCTGCTGCTACCCAAGTTTATTGGGAGACTCTGAATGATTCCACTTCTGGCAAAGATGAACACAGTAATAACACATCAGACTATTTACATTAAGAGATTTCATTGCACAGGAGATGATTTTTAAAAAGTTGTACTGTTAAATGCAGACTCTTACAAGAGAAAGCTTACCTCCAACATGAAGGGTGTTAAAAGAACAGGGGCAGCGTTGGCTCCTATTTTCCAAGTGAGTAATAAAGGGAAGGGATGACCACAGAAGCCGATAAAAATCCTTCCGGCAGCAGAAGAGAACCACTCCCGTGTAGGCGTTGAGGTACTTTACTGAAGAGAGAAACAGAAGAGAATCTGGTGGCTTCCCAATCTAGGAAGGGGAGGTGGGGAAGTGGTGGGATGGGCAGCATGCAGTGGTTTCCCTCCCTTCTTGGAGAATTGTGGCTTCCTTTAGTAACTTTTACAGTTGTGCAGACATCCTTGAAAATATGACAGCAAAGTTCTAACAGAACGACCTGCCAGTTCAATGAAGAAAAATCCTATTTGGAATGTGGAGCCCCAAGATAAAATTCCATTCATCATGAACCTTATCAGGTGGACTCAGACTGGTTGCCCAACCTCCCTTGAAGGAACAAAATAACCCATGTGTTCACCTACAGCATTGTGGAGGAACTACACATGAGAGGTAAGAAAAGCAAGTTGTCCAATTATATGTTATTTTTAAATACAGGCAGTCCTCGCTTAATGACCACTCGTTCAGTGGCTGTTCAAACTTGTGATGGTGCTGAACAAGTGGTACTTACAACCAGTCCTCAGTGTTTCAGCTGTCACAGCATCCCTGTGGTCACGTGTTCATGAACTGGGCATTCATGATACATGTTGCGGCATCCCACGGTCACGTGGTCACCATTTGCAACCACCTTTGCCAGCTTCCAACAAGCAAAATCAATGGGGAAGCTGGCAGGAGGTTGCAAATGGTGACCACATAACATCCTTACTTAATGACCCATGGTGATTCGCTTAACAGTGGCAACTAGGAGTGCTGGAATAAGTGGCGCACTCACATGATGTCACACTTAATGATCATGTTGCTTAGCAACAGCAATTCCAGTCCCAATTGCCTTTGTTAACTGAGGACTACTGTATATATTTTTTTCCTTATTCAAGCAATAGGAATGACCTTCCTTGACATGACATCTCCCAAATGTGTTGAGAAGGCTGAACTAGACTTTTGCCAAACATTGATGTAATTCTCAACTGGGCCTCAATTATTTGTTATTACCAGGAGTGGCTACACATTCTAGCATAAAGCGTACTGCGCACTGGCAAAGCCCTGGAAACCAGACCTGAAAAAGCAATGGAGCAACAGGCTACTCCAAAATCTCCATGTATTCTTGCAACAGCATTCTTCACTGCATTGTGCACTATGCGCTCTTCAATAAGCTGCCGACAGCGAGGGTCTTCGGAGATGATCTCACAGAGGAAGTACCTGGAAAAGCAGAGCAGGCAAAAGATCAAAGAAAGGTTTCTTGAAACCACCTATAGTGCACTACCAGCTTTATGCAGCTGGGCAGCAGAACACCTACATAACTTCCAGATCAGACAAAGATCAGGGTTGCCTAGGCTCAAATTTGCAGTGTTCTTCACAGAATTTACAGACACACGTAAACAGATGTTTTAACGGTTGAGAGGGTGGTAGCCTGCAGATAGCAGCATCAATTCCTGCCCTTGTCAGGCAGAGCCAGGCAAAGGCTGATTCAGAACCTTGGAGATCTGTTGCCAGTCAATGAAAGCTTCCTTTGGCAAGCCATATTATTTACTTGAAACATTTCTGTACTATTTTCAATGAACGGGATCTCAGAGCTGCAATAGTAAGAGCTTCCCATTACATCAAAAAGAGTATTTAGTGGCTGGACCAGAGCAAAAAGCACCCTCCCCTCTGTCTTTTACGGCAGAAAAGATACACGTAATAATTAGAAGCCTAGAAGCAAAATATTCTTACAAAGTGTTCTGCATAAGTTTTCCAAATGCGCTTTATTTGTCAACGCATCCACTTCAGTCCTAATAATCTTTTCCAGACTTTCACCGAGAACACTTGCAGCGCTTTCCAAGCAGAAAAGCAGGATAATTCGGTTTTAAACACGTGAATAAAGCAAAGCGGTCCTCCCTCCTCCCCCAGGTCTACATCCGCCGCCCGGATTTTTCCACAACTCGGTCACCCCTCCAGGAGTCAGCCTGTAACTCCCTCCGAAGGCTCCGCTCGGACTGGCTGCGTTCGCACGAGACGCCCACCTGCCCTTCGGATTCGGCTTGGTGGAAGCCCAGGTTGCCGGATTTGCACACGCGGAGTCGTAAGCAAGAGCGCGGGCGGGTTCGCACAACGCGCTCGACCCGCGTTTCCACGCGTCGTGGGAAAGCAGCCGCTGTCTCGGCCGGTGGCGCGAAGCCGTGCGAAGTTGCCGCGCGCCCGCCGCAATCGCGCTCTTTCAGCTCCGGGGGGAAGAGGCCAGCCCCAGGGCGCCCACCCCCCCCAGCCCGTCGAAGCCTCACCGGTTCTTAAATCGCACCATCGCGCAGGACGCTGCCAGCAGCCGTAATTTCCGGAAGGGCAGACAAACCGCATTTAGGTCGGTGCACTCTAGCCCGCGGCATCTCTATCGCGGAAGCTCCCTCGCTCGCAGAGATAGAAAACAATTTCCCTCTCTCTGGAAGTCAGTGGAGAAATCTTGACCTTTCCATTGACTTCTAAGTTGATATAGGTGTCTACGGGCGTTTACACCTGGTTTCTTTTTCTCTGGGGTAGGCAAAAGCCAGACGGGCAATTTCTGAGCAGCGCACGACTCTTCTCCTTTCGTTTCTCTATTGTATCCTCTCAACCAAGGAGGCGGGGCGGCGGCAAGACCAATAGCGTCAGAGAAGACTCGCTTTTCCATTGGCCCGCCTCTGAAGTCACGTGCAGATGTTTTTGCACCCTTGCCTTTCTCTTCTCTCTATCGCGTTCGCCTTCGGAAAGTTCGTTTTCGGTTTTTTCTCTCCAGCGGGCCAATCAGCGTTCTCATGCCACCTCCCTCCCTTTCTCCCCCACAAATGGTTCACTTTCCCTTTCTGTCACGTAGCGCGCTCTCTCATTGGCTGCTCGAGTGGGAGAGGCGGGGAGAGAACAGACGCGAAGCCTATAAAAGCCGCTGCCCTTTTATTCCCGCCATTTTTTTGGATTAGTCTTTCTTTGCTCTTCGTCGAGGCTGGAAGTGCGCACACCGCCTCGACTCCAGTCGGGCTGAGGCAGCCTCTGCCTTTTGTAATTAGATATAAATAAGAGAACTGGACGTTTACAAGCGACACACCGGTGGCCACCTCAGCTCGCAACCCGCCAACGGGCTGCTTCTGGGGGAAATGAAGAGCCTTCTGAGGATGGTTGGGACAACAATTCCCATCACCCTCAGTGAAAAGGAGGCGAGCCCGGGCCAAGTCCTGTCCTTTCTTGTAGATATGGTGTCTGGATGTGGGATTGGCTTGGCACTCTATTATCACAAATCACCCAGCGGGGTGGCAGCACTAAGCAGACCAGATCAGTCTTTGGATGAGAGACCACCAGGAAAGCCCAGGGAGGAATGATAGTTTGCGAAGTTCAAAAACAGGCCAGAAGAAGACAGCAGGAAATCATTGGAAGGCCGAGGAAATATGTCACTGGGGAGAGAAGAGAGTGGACCTGCAGGTGGAGGAGGAGGACACTCTTTGGAGCACAAAAAGACGATCATGCTGATTTTCCCAGAACTGCAGGAGTTGCCTGCGGATATGGGGGCAGCAGAGATTCTGAAGAGTTCCCCCCCCCCCCCGCCAAGGAGGCAGCAGCAGAGGGGAGAAGACAGCATTAGGAGGGACGAGGGAGGAAGCGGCCTCAGGCAAGGACCGGGAGCAGCAGCGGGAGCTGAGGGCAAGAGGACTTGGTCACCACCGCCTCCCCTGCAGAAACAGAGGAAAGAGCTTGGTGAAGGATTCTCTTCAACATGTGCCTCGGTGGGAGGCCTGCCGGCACCTCCTTCGCTGTGAGGGAGCTGGCGGAGCTGCCTCCATTGCACGTGAGTGGGCCTGGGCTGGGGCCCCGGCTGCTGGATCCACCACGGCCCCTGGGGCTGGAGCAGAGGCGATTCAGCAGCTGGCCCTTAATTGTCAGTGGCGCTCAAAGAGCAAGAAGGTGGGAGAAGAGACCAAGGAGCAGACAGAGCAGTGCCTGGCTGACAAATGTCCACGGCTAATTGAGTGCATGGGGCAGGATCTGACAACTATCTCTGCCACTGCAACAAAAAGTTACAGGGCAAGTTGGCTGGCTCCTGAACAACACCAAGGGCCAGGAGGGTATCTGGGCCAGGAGGAGCTAGAGCAGCACATTATTTATTTATTTTTATTAAATTTGTACACTTCCCAACAACTCTGGGTGGTTTCACAAATACAACACAGATTAAAAAATAAAATAATACAAGGAACAAAAGATGACAACGCCCCGTCCCCCAGCAGCAACAAAACACCTACTCCTCAGAAGGGGCAACACCTATCCTAGCCAAAGGCCTGGGCAAAGAGTCAAGACTTCAAGGCCCTCCAAAGTAGCAGCAGGTATGGGGGCTACGCAGACCTCATTCCAGAGGCAGGCGCTGCAATATTAGGAGTTACTGGATATCACAAGGTTTAGGAGCAGTGCTA
This sequence comes from Candoia aspera, assembly GCF_035149785.1. Lineage (NCBI taxonomy): Eukaryota > Metazoa > Chordata > Lepidosauria > Squamata > Candoiidae > Candoia > Candoia aspera. The sequence continues at coordinate 2,495,029 of NC_086167.1, read as the reverse complement.
CAGCTGCTGCTACCCTCCCACGCTAGGGCAGTTGTAGAACCTGCAGGCAGTGAAAATGGTTTGGTACCAGAAACAGATTGTTGCTCTTCAGCAGTCCTGTAATCAAAAACTGGCCAAGGTGGATGGAAGATCTACCAGGCAGTCGAGCTAGAGCTGCGGGGTGGGGGGGTGGGCACACTGGGAGATAGGCTGCCATCAAGGAAGTGGGCAAAATCCAAGCTAGAAAACAAAACAAGAGACAGGAGATGACAGACGTTCCTCTTTAAAAAATGTAAAATTGAAGTTAGGATTCAAGAGCATGAAGCAAGTCTAAGAATGCCAAGAAAAACTGGCAGAAGGTTTGTGTTAAATAGACTTCGAGCAGATGAAGATGGAAAACCGGGCCCAGAAGGGAGAGAGACTGACCAAGGCAAAGTAGGCTCACGATAAATGGCAGATGGAGAGCCCAAGGCTTTCCCACAAGGGTGATTTACTTGTTAATGCGTTGCTATTGGGGAAGTGGATGCTGCTGAGGCTGGAAACCCTCGTGCTTTGCTGCCCCTTACTTGCAGTCAAGAAGAAAGTTAGTGGTGAAATCTCTACTTCCATTCTAAATGGCTTTTGATATTAAACAGAACAAAGTGATGTGTGTAAATGAAACGTTACATTAAATCGAGCATCTTAGTTTGTGCCTAGATTATATTCCAGCAGTGTGCATATTATTAGGAGGCAATTAAATAGCCACCTTGAGTGCATATAGGAGCCTGTGTGTAGTCAAGAAGTCAAGCTTGGTCCGAAAGAGATACTACCATTATGTTACTGTAAACACTGTATTGGGCAAGCAGAACAGGGTAGACATGTATTAATAAGATTCTCTGATTGATCTTTCCGCAGAATTGCAGCTCAGTAGATACAGTTAATGTTCCTTCTAGTTAACTGTCAAAACCATTTGGGTTTTCAATTCATAATGCCAAAAGGTAAAAATCAAAACAAGCACGAGGATCCTTTGGCTATAAAGTGTATCTAGCCATAATTTATTCAAATGTTTTTGAAATTATAATTTTTTTCTTGAGGCAGCAGAAGGAAAAATTTCTACTAAGACTCTGGTAGGTGCTCTGGCAATCTCCATTGCTATAAGTTGTTTCCCTCCAGCCAGTGGAAATCGGAGAAATTATAGGAATAGAATGAAAGTGACATCCTGTGGCTTTCAATTTTCCCTTTCCATTTTCTGCTCTCTGGAAATCTCATTTACACTTCAAATCTTGGCCTGCCAGCACTTGTAGGAGCACACTGTGGGTGCAAAGGATGTTATCCTGCAGCTTGCACACAAGCCTCATCTGGGTGGGCTTGTGCAAATGGTTGAAATGTCAAAAAAGTCGAATGTTTCTGGGACGTTGGACCACCCTCCCCCTTCAGAGGCTGTCTGAAGAAAGTTCACTCCAACCTTGTTTGAGAAAACAGGGACCAGCCCATTTCATGTTGATGCCTTGTTAGAAAATTCACACACCCAGCAACCACAAGAGTCCAGAAATGACCTTGTTTGGGAGAAAATGGCTAAAACTGATGGAATGGGAAGGAGGTAGGATTAAATTTTCTCCCTTGCACGCTCCTTTAAATGTGAACGAAGCAAACTACGCTTGGATAGCCTGCTTGAAGCGTTGGGGGAGTGATGGGCTCAGGACTCTTCCAAACTGGGAATCAACCATCTCTTTCTCCTTCAGCTTCAGCAACACAGTAAGTATTGATTATGCAACAAAGATGTAGAAGCGGTAAGGGGCACATTTATAAAAATGTGTAAACACCAATGGGAAAAAATGACTGCCCTTTTACTTCCAACTCTCTCCACTACCTTGAAATGTCACCTTCCTCTTCTAACAAACATTTTAAGAACTTGGTTCAATTTGTAGCTTCTGCATCATGTTGCAGGAAATTTACATAACTGCTTCCACGTAGTCCCCCAAAACTATTTTTATGGTTATGAATCTCCTCCAACTGCACTGCCAATTTTTCCAGCAAGATTGCCAAGAATTGACAGCAGTTTCCTGTAATTCTGCATTAATTAGAATTGATCAGTTAGAATTAATACAATTTATTACAGGAATTAGAATTCATTAATTCTAATTCCTGTAATAAATAAATTGTATTAATTAGAATTCTAATTCCTATAATATAGTAGGAAGCAGGTAAACACAGTTTAAAAAAACACAAAACCTGCCCTTCAAATACAAAGGAAAACCCTCTCACATATAAGGGTGTGTGTGAGACGCAGACGTGACCACTGCGCAGCTTATTGTATTAGGGCTTCTTCCATGCCAAAAAATAGTGCAGCCCACGCTGCTGTAACATGTATGTTGTATATTTAAACATTTATTGTTCTTTGTCTAAAATGTGTGTTAATATATCCAACATTAAATTCATAAACTAGTCACATCCCTACCTTTTGTGCCTGAAGGGAGCTTGTGCACAATACCAGGGGTATCCACAGCGTATGGTCAAAAAGGTTGAGATGGCACCCACAATGCACCCATGTGTATGTGCAACGCATATGAAAAATGAGCAGCGCTTCAATGGTGCCATTGTGGCCACCACCTTGACTTTTTTGACTAGAAACTGTGGACGCCTCTGCAACCTTTTGAGTCTATTAGAGTCTCGGCCCAACACTCCTGCTTCAAACCCACTTTTCCCTTCCTGGCCCTAAACTTGGTTGTTAACTTGTGTTTAATCTGGTTGCTGGACATTCCTTCCCAGAGAATGGTTAGCCTTCCTGCTTAGGATCCCAGTGGGTTTTCCACTGTGTAGAAGTTTCTCCAAGTAACATTTTCTGTCTTGTGCCTGATGAAACTATGAACTTAGGTTGTGCTCACGGTGTTTTTCCATTTGACAAAGATGCAGCTGAGGCTTTGGTACCCTGTCTGCCTCAGCGCACTCAGTTGGGTAATCTGATAGGATGGGTGCACTGAGCCAGGTCCAGCGAGTAGCAAAGGTCTTCTATTTTTGGCTCAGGAGTCTGATTAGGGGTGACATGGAAAGCGGGGGCTGGGTTTTACAGAGAAAGTGCAAAACAAATAATTTTTCCTTCGTTTTTAAACAGGAAAACACCATTGTAACTACATTCACCTGGGGTAACTGTTAATAGAACAACTGCTATCCTTGTGGAAATTCAACAAACTTATCGTCATCAATATCAGCTTCCTTAAATTCTTCATCAACTAGAAATTAAGGAAACTGATAAGTGTTTTATTGTCCATGCTCTCTAGCATGAGAGAATATCAAATGCACATCACCTACAGGTGGTTCATGGACAAATACAGGTGAGAGGAGACATGGATCCATGACACTCAGTGACCAGTGGCATGGGAAAATGGGGCTTCAGAATCTCTAGGAACTTTGGATGAAGAACCATCCTGATGGCTCAGAGTAAAAGATTTTTTCCCCTAGCATTCTGTTACCAACAAACTTTGTCCAAACTAAATGAGGTTTCAATCATATTGTCAATGTTGTAGAAGGAGCTTTTTATTATGATTAACAAAGTGGGGGGGAGACTTAGATTGGGGAGGGCTTTTGACCTGGGAGGAACACACCCATTGGATCAAAGAGAGCTTTTTTCCCAAGAACTAATGGCAGGGGGAATGCTTTGGTCCTTTATAACACAAACATGGGATGATTGACAACGATGCTGTAGAAGGTGGCTGTAGAAGCTTCCAATGGGCTATTTGGAAAATCTTTGTAACAAGGACCTCCGTAGGGGATGAGTTCTAGTCAACAGATGTGAGGCTGTAATTTGGATTCCTGATTCAATACACAGATGGAGTCACAGTCTCTTCCAATACAATCATGGCCAATGCCCTCCTCTTTGTTTTAAGTCAGAAAGTGGTGCACTGTAGTGGTTATATGTTTGATTAGGACCATTGAAAACCAGATTTGTCCCTACTTGACCATTGGCCTTACAGGGTGAGTCTCAGCTGAACTTGTTTGACATAGTGCTGTTGTGGAATCAAATGAAGGGAGCCCCCAAGAGTTAAGAGGGGGATGTAAACATACCCACAAATAAATAATGAATCCTGTTGAACATTCCCAGGGAAGGATAAAAAGCGGGTCTGGCCAGAATGTGAGCTTTCTTTGAGAAATCCTGGAGAACTGATAAGTGCCAGATGACCAGAGGAGGACAATATTTTCTCTGTCTTCAAAAATGAGAGAAAGGAGAATCTGGGAACGATTGACCAGTCAATCTGACGTCAATATCTGGGAAGGTTATAGAACAAATCATTAAGAGATTAGTCTGTAAGCACCTTGAATATTAACAATAATATTAGACTGTGAGGTCCAAAGTGACCTTAAGATGATCTAGTCCAAACCACTGCCTAGTGAGACTACTACTGTACTACAGCATCCACAAGAAGTGGCCATCCAGTGCTGCCTGAACACATCCAGTGAAGGAAGGTCACCGCCTCCAAAGGCAAATCGGTTCTGTTGTTGAACAGCTCTTAACATTAGGAAGTTCTTACTGATGCCCAATGCAAATCTTTCTTGCAATTTAATCACCTGGTTTCTTGACCTGTCTTCTGCCCCATCTTCTACATGATCGGCCTTCAGTTATTGTGTCTCCTCAGGCTATACGTACCCAACTCCTCTAACTGCTCCTCCTAAATCTTTCCTTCTAAGCCTCTTGGGATTTGACATATCTTCAGCGTTCATTCAGAGTTCATTTTCTCTGTTCAGCAAGTACCACTGGAGATGCTTCTGCTTTGGTTTTGTTAGCAGGACCTTCCTTCCTTCCTTCCTTCCAGCACTAGCCACAACTTTATAGAATACAGAGGTTAAAAGCCTCTTCTTTTGGAGAAGCTGTGGAGAGGCTGTCCAGTCAAGCAAAATGTTCCATCTTTGATGTCTACCCAGAAACCAGAAATTTAGAGATCAGAGGCCTGGTGGCTAATGATGCTAGATGGAATGATGAGGACACAGTCCACTTTCACCACTTGTGTCCTTGTACAATTACCAGAGAGGCTTGGGGGAAAACAAAAGCTGAATTCCATTTATTCAGACCACTCAGCATGGGGTCTACTTACCAGGTACTGTAGAGGGCACTGTTGTGCCGTAGCTAAAGCAGGGATACATAGCTGGTTTGCAAAGGGTACTCAGTGCTCATCAGGCTGGAGGAGGGATCAAGTGGAGTCCAAGCTGTGCTTTGACCATTTTAATTCATGACTTGGGTAGGAAGGTGGAAAGAACAGTTACCTGATTTGCATATCATGAAAAAATGCATGGAATAAATAGTGAGAAGATGGAAATAAAAATTTAAACCAATCTTGATAGATTAGAGAAAGGGTGGAAACTTAACAGTTTGAATTAAGGGGAAATAAATCAGACTGCCAGATGCAAGATGCACAATACCTGGCTTGGCAATAGTATTGGTGGAAAAGATTTTGGAATTGTAGATTGCAACTTTATATGAACCAGCAGTGAGTTGTGGCTGTGAAACAAAACAAATGAAAATTTCAGCCACATCAATAGAAATTTAGTTTCCAAATCATAAGATGGTAATAGTTCTACTTGCAGTGAATTGCTCAGACCCCACTTGGCATATTCTGTTCTGTTCGTGGTGCAGTACCACATTTAAAACCTTAAAATTGCTAAGGTTGACTTAAAGTAACCAGACAAGCTGCAGGATTGAGGCATGCCCATATAGGCACCTAAGGCAGCACAATGGGTAAAGCAGCAGGTAGAAGCTGGCTGCAGGCGAATGTGCCCAAAGCACAGTGCGCACTGACTGGGGAGACCACTAGAGGGCAGCAAAAGGGTACAGAAAGATCTACCTTATTGCTGCTCTCTAATGATCATCCAGATTTTTGCAGCTCAGATCTGGTAGCCCAAAGCCAGTATTGATGGTTATTTCTTGGCAAGATTTCGGAAGTAGTTTGCCATTGCCTCCTTGCAGGACTAGAACTCATGGTCTCCTGGTTTCTAGCCCGGTGCCTTAACCTTAACCCCTACACCAAATTGGCTGTCTTATAATTTATTACAAATATGTATAGTATGTTATTTAGTTATTGCAAATGCTTTTCTGCCTGCAGTTCACAAGCAGCAACATGTAATGACACAATAAATAAAGAAAAAATACTAAATATATCAAACCATAAAAATTACAGTCAACAGTCATGATATTATAGTCATAAAACCATAGCATTCTGTATCATCAGTCAACAAGAAGATTCATCCCATATTCAGGGAACCCCCTGCTCTCTCCTGGCCACCTCCGTCCCAAATTCACATTGGAAATGCCACATGGTTAAAAGTACGGGCGCAGATCTTACATCTGGCAGGAGGGAATTCCAAAGGAGGGGACCTCTGGTAGACACTGCTCCCCTCCAAGGCCCCGGGGATGGGGGTTGTGGCTCTTGGCATTCATTCCGGACTTTCTTCTCTTCTTGCAGACATTACATTACCGAGGTAGGGAACATAACCAAGAACCCAACAGTTCAACCTGGAGCTACAAATATTCTCCACTGTTGGAACGGGGATTGCTAGTAAGCGTTCTCTATAGCAGAGGATTTCAAACTATTTCAGGGCGTGGAACCTGTTAGTTAAAAAAAATTAAAAATCCCAGAAGCCCTGATCAAGAGGCAAGTTTTAGGGATAGAAAACAGGCAATAAAATGAAACTTCTGCCTGTTATTTATGCATATGTATATATTAGTTAATTAAATTATTTATTCCATTATACTTATTATAAGTATAAACTGTTTATTGTAAATGCAAAGTTAACATTTCTAATATACTTGAATGTCGTAGTTACTTGGAAAATGAATGTTTTGACCAAACAAATTACTGTTCAGTGATTGGAATGTGATTGTTCAAAGGACTGTTTAGAGCATCTGATATTGTACTTTTAAAATGTAAAACTGGTTGCAGTTTCTGGCTATGCTTTCCATTTAATACCAGAATTACCCTGTGCATTTTTTCTTTAGAGACTGTATTATTTTTTGCACACTTCTTGGAATGACCATGTGAGGCAATGTTGTGTGATCCCACAATTCTGGCACAACCCTGAAAAAAAAAATGCGGCTCCTGTAGAAAACCCTGTCAAGTTACTTATTATTAACAGAATACAAGAGCCCACCGCCCTGGTTGTCCTCTGTATTTTAAAATGGCAGGCAGGTTTTGATTACGAGGAAGACACATGCCAGGTGGATGTGCTGTCGGCTACCGCTTCTCCCATCACTGCCCTTCTGGCAGCGGTGCTCTCAGTTGGTGGTGTGATTTTTCACGCCCTCCTCAGTCACCGCACACTGACAGCCAAAGAAAGGAGGCATAGCTTTTTGGCTCCCCCATTGTACTTAACATCACTTAACCTTTCAGATAATGGAGGGAAAGAAGATCTGGCATGGAGCTGATGCCTCCTAGATGGTGGGACAGGAACAAAATTAGCCAGCAATGGCATTAATTAACAGCACAGAAAAGAAGCTGAAGGGATTAGGCAGACTCTGCCATGGTGACATATGCCCAAGCCGCTCAGGAGTCTCAAACGCGTACCAAGCGTGGCTGGTTTTTGAGATCTCAGAATGGACAATAGCTGACCAGCCTGTGGAGGATACAGGTCTTTCTAACAGCCTCATCTCCATCGTGAATTGCTCTAACCTTATTCAGAAAGCTGCCCAAGACCAAGTGTGAAAAAGCCTTCCTCAGTTCTGCAGCTCGCGCTGTGTCGGTCCAGCCCCACTTTTTCTTATACTGCTTACCGTCGAGCCATCCTGCTTAATCCGAGATTCACGTTAACTGGAAGGGCCTTTCAGGCAATCCCAGTGGCCCTGGGTCCTTCGCCAGCCCCAATAAACAGCATTTGCTTTTCATCACCACTTGGAGAGCTGTTTGTCTGCCACTGTTCACTTAACCTTTTAGTTTTCTTTTTGGTTCCTATCCTGCAACCATCAAGATACACACTCTCTCTGTTTCAAGCAAAAAGCCTAAACAACAGCGAACAGCTCACTCAGAAATATTTATTTATTTATTTTCTCTCCTGCCTTTATTTTTATAAATACCTCAAGGTGGGGAACATACCTAGTGCTCCACCCTCCTCCTATTTTCCCCACAACACCAACCCTGTGAGGTGGGCTGGGCTGAGAGAGAGCGACTGGCCCAGGGTCACCCAGCCGGCTTTCATGCCCAAGGTGGGACTGGAACTCTCGGTCTCCTGGTTTCTAGCCCGTTGCCTTAACCACTAGACCAGACTGGCTATAACAAATAACAAACAACAAACATAGAAACATAATAAAAGCTGGATGATAAACAAACCAAAATTAGCAACCCGGAAATGGACTTATTTGCTAGGAGGGGTTTGGGTAGATTCTTCCCCTGCCCAGCTTGGAAGGTGCCAGGGACCGTCTACAGGCGCAGCACCCACAAATAATAAGCTGGGTAGAACAAGGGGCTAACTTGCACTGGATTCCTGCCATTCCCTTATCATTCCTCCCCCAACCCATAACCTCTCACACAATTATTCTGGCCTTCTCATGAGCTGTTTTTCAGATGCCTCTTTGGAGGAGATGCTTTGGAACAGGCCGGAATGCAAGCACAGCAGCCATGACTTCTTGCCGGCTTCACAGAAGCCCTCCCCACCGCCCAAACCGGCTGCATTCTGGTATGTTCTGAAGCACCTTTTCAAAATCGTTTTTGATGCATGCAGAGCCTCACACAGGCAGAATTGTTTGCCTGTCTGATTGTGCCTTCAGTGATCTGCAGAATTCCTCTGAAGCTACACTTCCATTCTGATCTGGCTCATTGTTGTGCAGCCTCAATTATAATCACTGGGTTGAAGGGCCAGGAGCTCTGTGCCTCATTCTCTGAGGACCTGCTGTCTTGCGCAACTTCCCAGCTTTCAAGTTTAAAAAACAGCACCTTTTTAGCTCTTGTAGAACCCACATTACAAAACATCCAGCAAATGTGCCCATTGTTTGGTGAAGAAGAAGCCTGCTCTTATGTTTAGCCAAGGTACACATCCAATAATGACAATCCGTGATCCACCTTAACTATAAAAATGGATATGAAGGGAGCTCCATTTGGAAACCGGACTTCTTCTTTTAAATTCAGTGTTAGGTCTCCCTTCTTAGAATGCTGGTTACCATCAGTAGAAAATATTAGTTTTCTGCTTTCAAGAAAACCTGGAATATATTTTCCATTCAAACATTTCATAGAGGCATTGCCACTCCAGGCATATCCTGGGTTTCATCCAGTGTGCAATGCGCATAAAAAATGGGCAGAGCTTGGATTGCACTGTTGTGGCTGCCATCCTGGCATTTCTGACCACGACCCCGAGGTCACCCCTGCCACCAAGGCCTGCAGGATGTGGTTCTGGGAAGGGTGCTGTCCACTGCCGGAAGAGACAGCTACCTGCACTTTCTCCCCACCTGGATGCCTCAGGCAGTGCCTGTTAGAGGGGCTGCATTTGGGCTTACATAAACCTGGTGATGCGACAAGACAGGCTGTATCCTTCTGTTGCACTTGTTTCACCAAAAGCATATTTTCATCCTAAAATAACCTCCTCCACTGAATGTACAAAACAATCCGGCTAAAATTAAAACAGCCGTTTGAATCTTTTGCTGCTCCTGCCTGGGGCTTTCTGTTCTCTGCCATCCCTCCACCCCAACCACCCTTTCCCTCATTTTACAAAGTCACTGAAACAGAAATGAGCATTTTTGGCACACTGGCCTGGAGCCCAGCGCACCAAGAAGGCCACTGGCACAAGCTGAGCCATCTCAAAGGCTCCCTCTGGAACATACAGCTGAGAATCAGTGTTTTGCCGAGAGAGATGCGGGCAGCCAATGTCTTTCCAAACCAGTTGCTCATTAGACCAAAATAACTCAAAACCATCTGGGGGAGCACTCCTCCCTTTATGCCCAACCACAATTCTTGACGGTTTTCTTTCAAAAGAGCCTCTGCTATCGCCACTTGCCAGGATAAATTCTGCCTGCTGTCCAAGCTGCGGCGAAAGGTTTTTGGTGTATGGTGTGAATCTCCTGCAAAGGTCGCTTGGGAATTTCAGCTTCTGATTTTGGTGCTGAGCACAAATCATACCTTGGGGGGCACTTTTTTGACACTTGCCCTGATTCTGGGCTAATCAATGTCATATCAGAGGAAATGTTTAAAGGCAGCCCATAGGTAAAGGTAAAGGTAAAGGTTTCCCTTGACATTAAGTCCAGTTGTGTCCGACTCTAGGGGGTGGTGCTCATCTCTGTTTCAAAGCCGAAGAGCCGGCGGTTGTCTGTAGACAGTTCCGTGGTCATGTGGCCAGCATGACTACACAGAACGCCATTACCTGCCTGCTGAAGCGGTACCTATTAATCTACTCACATTTGCATGTTTTCGAACTGCTAGGTTGGCAGGAGCTGGGACTAGCAACGGGAGCTCACCCCGTCACGCGGATTCGAACCGCCAACCTTCCGATCGGCAAGCTCAGCGGTTTAACCCGCAGCACCACCGCATCTCCCTGCAAAGGCAGCCCATACATTATTAGTAGCATTAATAATTAAGATTTAATATCTAACCAAGATGTCCAGGGGTGTCTGTGAGGAATGGTCAAAATGGTCAAGATGGCAGCCACAACAATGCAATCAAAGCCACCTTGACTTTTTTGACCATTCCTCACAGACATCCTTGAAGATGTCTTTCATAAGCATTGAAAATGGCAATTGGCACCATTAAAAACCTTTAAAACCACCAATGAATGAATACAGCAGTAGGCTAGAAGAACAGAATAGAAATATGTCAGAGAAACAATGCTGATCAGTTAGGCAGTTAATTAAGGTTTTTAAAAACCTGGAGGTTGTTGTCAGAGCCTCAACCAAGGACTTCTAAAGGAGCCCCTCCCCAAGGCTGCGCATCACCCCTTCTGTGGGAGGAGGGCGTCAGTCCCAAACATCCCTCCCCCTCAGGAATTTCCCCCAGTGTTTAACTGAGAGCTCCCATCTTATCACTCTTAAGGAGCTGGATCTGTAGGGATCAAAATCTGCAGGTCAGTGGGGACAGGGTCACAGTCAAAGATGATGGAATGGTACATAGGAATGACCTCCGGAGACAGGAGGAAGAGCCGCAGACCAGACAGCAGTCAGACAAGGGGCAGCTGAGCCCGCAGAAGGAAAGGGGCATGGCAAACACCTCGGGAGGGACCCTCCCTCGTTTCTTGGACTGCAAACACCTTGGGAGGGACCCTCCCTCATTTCTTGGACTGCAAAGGCAAGGGGGGAGGGTTGTACTTTCAGACTTGCAAGGTTCTGCTAATGCAACCTTGCAGTGAAGACAGAGCAAGTACTTCTGGGCGTGCTTCTTGTCTGGACTGCCTCAGTGACACTCCCTTCTATGAGCATGTACAGAAGGGGAGGAGCTTCTGTCACGGCACTGGACCCACCACTTTCCTGGCCTTGACACCCTTCCTCCGCAGTTGCCCCTCTCTTAAACCCCATTTATTTGGGGGGGGGGGGAATGGAGAAAAAATTTCTGCTGTCTTTGGGTTTTTCAAGAAGGCTCGCTTGTTCCCCTCTTAGTCTTCTGTCTTCCAGGTGAAACCTACAGCCAGGTCTCACGAACACTTAACCTGGTGGTTGAAATAGCCCATTTTTCTGGGTTCATGCACTGTTGTTGTTTATTCATTTAGTCACTTCCGACTCTTCGTGACTTCATGGACCAGCCCACGCCAGAGCTTCCTGTCAGTCGTCAACACCCCCAGCTCCCCCAGGGACGAGTCCCTCACCTCTAGAATATCATCCATCCACCTTGCCCTTGGTCGGCCCCTCTTCCTTTTGCCTTCCACTCTCCCCAGCATCAGCACCTTCTCCAGGGTGTCCCGTCTTCTCATTATGTGGCCAAAGTATTTCAGTTTTGCCTTTAATATCATTCCCTCAAGTGAGCAGTCTGGCTTAATTTCCTGGAGGATGGACTGGTTTGATCTTCTTGCAGTCCAAGGCACTCTCAGAATTTTCCTCCAACACCACAGTTCCAAAGCATCGATCTTCCTTCGCTCAGCCTTCCTTATGGTCCAGCTCTCGCAGCCATATGTTACTACGGGGAACACCATTGCTTTAACTATGCAGACCTTTGTTGTCAGTGTGATGTCTCTGCTCTTGACTATTTTATCAAGATTTGTCATTGCTCTTCTCCCAAGAATTAAGCGTCTTCTGATTTCCTGACTGCAGTCAGCATCTGCAGTAATCTTTGCACCTAGGAATACAAAGTCTTTCACTGCTTCTACATTTTCTCCCTCTATTTGCCAGTTATCAATCAAGCTAGTTGCCGTAATCTTGGTTTTTTTCAGGTTTAGCTGCAAGCCAGCTTTTGCACTTTCTTCTTTCACCTTCATCATAAGGCTCCTCAGTTCCTCTTCGCTTTCAGCCATCAAAGTGGTATCATCTGCATACCTGAGATTGTTAATGTTTCTTCCAGCGATTTTAACTCCAGCCTTGGATTCCTCAAGCCCAGCATGTTGCATAATGTGTTCTGCGTACAAGTTGAATAGGTAGGGTGAGAGTATACAGCCCTGCCGTACTCCTTTCCCAATCTTAAACCAGTCCGTTGTTCCGTGGTCTGTTCTTACTGGATTCCTTTAACTGGGTTCCTTTAACCTAGGTGGGGTGATGGTGCGGCGTCTCCCTCACGGATCAGGCAATGCCACCCTGGAGAGTTGGCTTGCAATTTCCACCAGGGGATATGCCATGGTGTCAAGGGCCTTCGACACATGCTGCATCATCACCTCCATGCCCGACATCCTCGCCTCCAGTCCCCAAATTGCTTGCAGGGTCCCATCAGGGTCTGTTGCAGTCCCACAAGCACCCGACTGTGAGGGCTCAGCACCCGCATGTGTGCCTCCAAAGGTGGATGCGCTCTCTCCTCCACCTCCTTGGCACCCGACTGTGAAGGTCCCATTCGAGCATTCACACAAGGACAGTCAGGAGCCTGGGTTCCTTTAACTGTTTAATGAAGCGAAATGACTAGGACAGAGGTAAAGCTGCGAATGGAGAGTTCCCCCTAAAACACACATTTAAAACTACATTCCCACGTCTGCCTCCCTTTCCCACGAAAGTGTGTCACCCCGCTTCTCATCCAGGTGGTGTTCCTGGTGTATCTCTAACCACTGGCCTTGATGTGATCCATCATAAATCTGTAGCCACAATAATGCAGTTCACACTCCAACCCCACACCCCCTCCCACCCGGTGGCAGGGAGTCTGACCCCTTGATAAGGAAGTGATGGAAGATGCTCTGATAAGGGGTTCGGTGAACCCTTTGATTGGAGGGATCTGGCACATAATTAATTAATTAATTAATTAACTTCAATCTGTTTGTATAGCCATCCATCTTGCAGCAGCCACTCTCATGGGTGGCTAACATGGATTAAAACTCAATTAAAAAAACACATCAGTAACAGTAATAGTAATGATACAGCAATACTGGCAGCTGAGGACAACCATCACGACAGCACCTTGCAGGCCCCATTTGCCTCCTGACAACCCCTGCCCAGGAGCACAGCCATGTTTCTAAGGCTTTTTCATAGTTTTTTTTTTAAGGCATGAGTGACTGTTTGAAGGGCCCCCGATCTAGGAAAAGGCACAACTGGCGCACCAGATGGAGTTGTACAAAAGGCCTTCTGGACCACACCTGATACCTGCTCTTCAAGCAGGACCCCCAGATTGCATGCCAGTGTCGAAGGGGGAAGTGCTATCCCATCCAAGGTCAGAGGTGGAATATCCCCAGATCTGGGTGGCCCAAACACCCACAGCCTCTCGGTCTTGATAGGATTGAGTCGGAAATGGTTCCTCCCCGTCCAAACCCACACAGCCTCCAGGCACTGGGAGAGGAACTTAACAGCCTCCCTTGCCTGGTCTGTGGTCAAAAGATGTACTTGGGTGTCATCAGCATACTCCAAACTAGCAGATGACTTCACCCAGCGGTTTCATGTAGATGTTGAAAAGAAGAGGAAAGAAAGTAAAACCCTACAGCGCCCCACACAGGAAGGGCCGAGATCTCTCTCTCCCCCGCAACCAACACCAACTGGAAATGGCCCCGGAGAAAGAAGAGCCACCATAAAAGAGTAACCCCAATCCCCAACCCACGGAGCTGGCTCAGAAGGATACCATGGTTGAAAGACCAAGAGTGCAAGGATGGATGCACCACCACCACCAGGTTCAGAAAATGTGGATGAGCACCAGCACCTCCATAAGGGGAGGGAGGAGTTGACCATAACCCAAACACCCCACAGCCTTGGAAGAAGAGACCTGGGGGGGGGGGGCCCTCAGGCATTTTTTTACAATAAATGGCAGCATCCAAATGGTCTTTCCTAACATAGTCAGGAAAAAATCTGTCTTTGTCTGCAATCTAGGTTTGTGGTCTTAGAAGTGCCCAGTACGCACATGTCTTATTTTCACTGAACTACAATGAAGAACTGCTGGGCTTTGACAGTAAACTCATGATCTGAGCTTCAGAGCCCCTGGACCCCTCGCCAGCTTGTTCGGAGCCGCTGTAAGTCACTCTGAGCCCTATAACCTTTAAAGCAGGGAGGCAGCTGTAAACTTCTCTGAACAAAGACAGGGTATTTTAATTTTCCTCTAGACCATATCTTTGAGGTTGGCCTCTTTCTCTGCTCAGGAGCTTCACTGGTCTGTTTGTTGGTCACTCAAGCTGGATTCTGACATGAGGATGGCTGCCTGGGAAGATCTTAGATTATCCCCCTTTCACACATGGACATGCAGCAGGGCAGATGCGCCCTTAGGGGGAACAGCCAGTTGTGGGGAGAATAATTGTATTTGGAGTCTGTGATGGGTAGCCGGCATGCCACATCTTGTGCAGGTGCCAACATGATGCCTCTTGGATGCCAGTCACTGACAGCCCGTGGGGCATAAATTTTGTATTTGCAACTAATCGGCCTTGACCAAAAGCTGTCTACCTCTCAGCTCCAACCTCAGGTAAATTTTAGCTCTTACACACCACCCTAGTCAAGTCCCTAAAAAACAGGTGATTGCAGGGTGTGGTCAAAAAAGTCAACTTGGTGACTGCAGAAGTGCAATTGAAGATCCAGGCTGCGCATGAAAAATGGGCAGAGCTTTTATTATACCATCACAGCCACCATCTTGACTTGGGAAAAAGCACGGGTGGTAGTGTATATGAAGAAATTGCACAGGCTTGAGCTTTCACAGTCCTCCAGAGCCCTCTGGGTTGGGAACTGACAGGACTGCAGATTTGCCTTACCTCCCTCAAGGTGTCTTTTCTCATGCTGGCTAAATGGCTGGCTGAATGGACACCGCTGATGGCCTTTGATGGAATATAATCCCCATTTTCTTCACCCCTATTTAGTAGAAGAGCCAGTCTGGTGTTGTGGTGAAGGCACCAGGCTGGAAACCAGAAGATGGTGAGTTCTAGTCCTGCCTTGGGGATGAAGCCAGCAGGGGGACCCTGGGCCAGTCCCTCTCTCTCAGCCCTAGGAAGGAGGCAATGGCAAACCACTTCTGAAATCTTGCCAAGAAAGCTGCAGGGATTTGTCCAGGCAGTCTCTGAGAATTGGACATGACTGAATGTATTAAAACAAAAAAAAAAATCCTAGTAGACCCAATGAGTTCAAGTAAAAGTGGCCTTTATCAAATTGAGCTCAATTTCCTGAACATGTCCGTACTGTTTCTCTTAGCAATAGTATGGAAGTGGATTGGCCCTGGCAGGGGTGTCCACAGGTTGTGGTCAAAAAAGTCAAGATGGCAGGCACAACTGTGTGATTGAAGCTCCACCCATTTTTTATGTGTGTTGCAAAGGCAGAGCTTTGATTGCAGCATCATGGCTGCCATTTTGACTCTTTTGACCACACTCTACAGACACCCCGGCTACTGGGATGTTTTTCCAACTTCCCAAGACTAGTCTACTACCCTGCAATTCCCTGGTGGCTTTCCATTCAAGGTCCAACTCTAGTTAGCTTTTCAAATCAGCCAAGGTTGGCTTGGTGCTGCTGGCTGGGCAGGAAGTCAACAATGGTGATTTGGGGCCTGGGTTGCTTTTCTGCCTCTTGGAGGCATCTGAGTGCATGTTCCATTCTCCTTTCTTGCTGTTTTTACTTTTTATTTTATTTTATTTTATTTTATTTTACTTTATTATTTTATTTTATTTTGGGATTTAAATGGCTGCCCATATAAACTGTAACTCTGGGTCGCATATTTCAGCTTGCATCTGTACAATATCTTAGTATCAGACAAGTTGTAGAACAGGTTTCTTTGTACATCTTTAATTAGACTAGTGTAATAGTTGCTTATTTCTTACAGACTGTCCATGCAAGAACAGAGTCCCAAATCAAAGCATCTCGGGCAGATGGCTCTCTGTCCTCTGATTCAGCCCATCCAGTAAAGGGAAATCCCCTCTTTTCTGGGGAGCAGAATCCACTGTCAATCTTCCCTTACTGTTTGGAATCTGCCTTCTTAGATAGAGCCCCCCTCTAAATCTCAGCTTCTGAAAATGCTCCTTCAAGTTTTCTTTTCTCATCAGCCATAGAGATGCATGATATAAATCGCCTTAGAGTCAGTCTTGATTCATACAGTTTCCTAGGCAGCATTTTTGGAAGGGGTTTGCCCCAAGTCACCCAGCTGGCTTCAGACTTCCATGGCTGGAAGTCACCATCTCCCAGCTTCTAGTCAAATGCCTTTAACTACTATACCGAACGGGCTCTCTTAAGTGCATTAGACTACTGAAATAGCCATGGGCCCTTGAAGAGTAACCTGACAACACTTGACAGGGAGTGAAAGCTCCTGAAAGACTTTGTCCTTAAGGCATCAGTCACATGCTGTCCTTTGCTGGGATAACAGGTCCCCTTACCTTGAGGATGTTCCAGCCGGTATCAACATCTTGTGCATTACTTAAAATCCTGACAGTGACTTGCCTTGCAGTGATGGCTTCCTCTGGGTTGCTAGACAAACCGGGAAATTTGGGGCAAAATGATGCAAGAGGAAGTATTCTGTAAAGGGTGCACCCAGGCCAGCATCCCCTTTGCCATAAATGCCCGCCAGCCCTTCTTGCCGCCTCCCAGCAGCTGTTCTTCAGTGACATGCTGCTTCTGAAGATGGACCCTCCAGTAGTCATTAATCCCTCCGTTCTTTTCCATTACTGCGGCTAATTTTCTTCTAAACCAGTGGCCATCATCATACCGTGGGCAAGAGTTCTGTATAGTTTAAAGCTCTTTAAGCGAGCAGGGTGTTTCTGCCTTTCACAAACCCACTGCCAGGCAAAGT
Source organism: Candoia aspera (assembly GCF_035149785.1). Classification (NCBI taxonomy): domain Eukaryota; kingdom Metazoa; phylum Chordata; class Lepidosauria; order Squamata; family Candoiidae; genus Candoia; species Candoia aspera. The sequence continues at coordinate 2,477,810 of NC_086167.1, read as the reverse complement.
GGGGGATTAAAGGAGAAGGGCAAATATCTCTCCACGTCGCCATTCTCCACGCCGACATCCCACTTCTACAAACCTCTCCCTGCATCTTCTTTTAGCGGTGCTTATTCCTCACCAAGAGCCCCAAAAGTTTCTTTTTTCCACGGGGAAGTCGCAGGGGCTCCAATTCTCCTCTTCCGAGATGGGACAGCAAAAGGTGAACACAGAATGTGCCCAGTGCGGCTGCGCCCAGCGCGTGACAACGGCACTGGAATCTTCCGTCTCTTAGCTCAGCGCTTCTCGACCTCAGCGACTTTGACATGCTGGCTGGGGAATTCTGGGAGCTGACGTCCACCCGTCTGAAAGACGTTCAGGTTAAAAAAGCTGGACTCGTTCGGCACCAGCGCAGGAGGCAGCCGGCAGCCGGTCTTGAAAAAAGGGCTAAGCGTGCTCATACCGAGCTAGCCCTTGGATGGAAGACTATGACGGAGTAGCAGGAAGTTGAAATTTTCCCAAAAGAGAAAACTGCATCGGGCCTGCCCGTGACATCACTGGGGATCAAGTCTGACCTTCTCCCCAGCATTTGGCATTTGGCATTTGGCAAGGCATTTCCATGGAGCTGCCCATCCCAAGCTCTCTTTCGGAGCTGGTCCTTGGCATGTTTAGATTCCCTTCAGTGCAAAGGCATCCACAGGGTGGAGTCAAAAATCCAGGTGGCAGCCACAACTCTGCAGTCTGAGCGCCCCCTGCTTTTTGTGTGTGTCGGCCCTGCTTCAGTGCACACGTGCATTTGAAATGTTATTTCGTGTTCAATCTGCATCATTTTGCCCTCACATTCAACCCTGAATGTGGTTGCCACTCTTTGCAATTCAGGGGAGCTTTTGTCATCCTGAAGATGAAGGTGCTTCACATTCAGTCTGGGCTGTATCTGTCTGCAGCTCCCTAAAGGAGCCACATCTTTTTTGTCTTGCGTGGACGATAGTTGTGTGTGATCTTAAGAAGACATAAGGAGGTGGTGATGGGGCAGTTCTCCTGAGCCCCATGGCTGCTGTGAAAGGCCAGGAAAATATGTGGTTTCTTTAAGAAGCTGCCAACAGGTGCTGTATGGCAAGGGTGCCCACCCCAATCTGAAGCACCTTTGCCCATCTCAAAACTGATTCCTGCACACCCTGATTCTGTTGAAAATGTTAGCGAGTCAGCATGCCTCATTAGCATATTTATGAGTTGCTCTAGGATGCAGCCTCTATGTACGAGGAAGCTGTTTGTTGCAACTCCCACTTCCTCTCTCTCTCTCACTTCCTCCTTCACCATCTAGGAAGAAGCATGTTTTGCTTCTCTCTCCATCTTGGGCCTAAAGCCATGTGGCTGCCCCTTTCTTCCATGCAGCTCTTAGCAGCTATAGGGCTAAGAGATCACTAAGTATAGGGAAAGAACAGAAGAAACAAGGAACTTCATTTTTCCTCCGAAGATGGATGTAACTGAAACAAGAATAAAGTCAGTAAGACTCTTTTTACTTATCTTAAAACTACTTTGTCTAAGTGTGTAATTCTTTATGCTTGGGAGGGCTAAGTGTGTAAGATCAATAACCTATGTTTCTCTAACGTGCTCATTAAAGCTATTTAAGATAATATTCTTTTTCTGTGTGCAGCTTCTCTGCTGTGTTAAGCTCTGCTCCATTCCGTGGTCCTAGCTGTCCACTAATGACTTCAGATTCGACCATAGGTGAAAAAAGATCTGCCTTTCTATAGTAAAGAGCTCTACAAAAAAGAGAATGAGCATAGAAACATATTGACACCCCCCTCCCAACTCTGGGGGAAGAAATAACTCTTAACAAAATTGGTGACATTGAGGCACATATTTTCCTCCTAAAAAGCCCCCCAACCCTGGCACAATGGCAATTCTGGGGCCAAAAATGAAGTCCTGGGGACTTGGTGCCTTGCTGTGCAAACTCAGACCATTGTGAGTTACTCAAGTGAGCTTAAACAAACCAGGAGTGGGTGATTTAAGAAGAGATAGTGATTCCCCCCTCCATCCAAAATAATGGATGACTTTTTGCTAGTAGATCTAAATGTTGGTAATCTGGACACAAACTGTTCCCTGCTTGATTGGAGTCAACACTCCAGTGGCATCCTACATCCAGTTGGATGCAGTTGTTTTTTTCCTGTGACTCACGGTGTCTCTTCTTAATGGCAATCAAACCCTTTTGTGCTTTTCACTTTGGGCAGAATTATTATATCTCCTACGTAGCTAAAGCAATGTTTCCTTGAGCTCTTTGTTCTCCAAAAGGTTCTTGTGGCTAATTACACCCGCCCTCCCAAAAACTGGACATTTGTCCAGGGTGTTTCAAGGATGCAGAGCTGTCTTGTCACTTGGCAGCAACTCCTGCGTCTAGCAGGACACGCAAATCCTTCTTCGTTAAAGTTCCTTGCATACAAATTGAGATAAGTGCCACTGAGTCTCACTTTGCATAATTCCCATAATGCAAAGCCATTTCCCCAGATCATTAATAAGCAATAAGGACACAGCATAAGCTGCAACACTTTCTCTCCCCCTCCTTCTCTTCTTATTAAAGAAAATTCCGGACATCTCCAAGTAAGAATCAGATTGGACGTTGGCCAAGGAGGACAGAGGAGGAGGAAACAATAAGAGGTGAATCTAAATGTCATCCTGGCTGAATGAGCCCATGAGACTCAGCTAACAGAGCCAGAGATAGACTTAGTCCTCTGGGTATGCAAAAGAACACACACACACACACAGTGAGAATTGCTAGACTAGAATGCCCATCATCCATCACTGCCCTTCCTCTCTACCAAAGGCCCCTGCCTGAATTGGAGGTCCATGGGGAGAACTGACTTAGGCCTCAGGAAAAGCCCAATGTCGTAATGGCCATCACCTCCTCTTTCTCCACCTGCTGTTCTGTTGAGGTGCCTCAACAGAGCAGGAGGATACATAGCTCTGGAAAAGCCCTGCAAAATTACAAAGGCCTGGTGATTGTTTGACTCCTTAGCTCAGGAGCTTTCCTGGGGGTGTGACTTTAGTTTCACTGGTTGTGTGTTTCACTTCACTTCCTTGAAGATGTGGCAAGCCAGATCAGGTGGGCCTGTGAGGTCCCCAACCCTGCACATCTGCTCTCCAATCCTGTCATGATGGAACCACCAGATGCATTCTGCAGGGTGTCATCAAAAACATCAAGATAGCAGTTGCAACAGTGTGATAGAACTGCTGGTGGGGCTTCAACTGCACCATCAGGGCCACCATCTTGACTTTCTAGACCACATCCTGTGGACACCCCTAATTAGATGAAAGACCAGCTCCATAGAGTTCCTCCTGCCTCTGAATTGCTTCATTCCAGATAGGAATTGTAAGAACAGTTGTTTAAAAATTGCCATCCCCCTGACTTCTTGGGGAGGCCTGGTGAACTAAGTGATAGAGTTTTTAAAGGTTAATAAAAGAACTCCAAGCAGCTAACAGCAATCTTGCAGAGTAGAAGTGTGAACCAAAAGAAAAGAAAGAACTTGCACATTAAGCTTAATTATGTTCAGAAATAATTCAGTCTTCACACTGTAGTTAGTTGAAGAAAATAGAGATAGCTTACTTTTATTCAGTAAGATCTGGATACAGGTAGGTTCATGGTAGAAATCATCACTGGTTCTTTGTAGATACTTTCTATGTGGAATAGAAAGTCTGCATGCAGGCGAGATGGAAGGAGGAGCTGCATGCAGCAGCAGCTCCTGCTTGCATGTCTGCCCAGAAGGGTAATGGAGGTTGTTAATCCCCAAGCCCAAGAAGAAGGAGGAAGTGGAAATCAGGTGACCCATGTGACATCCCACAAGCACAATAGAGATGTGTTTGCTAGAGAGACCCCCATATGCTTATGAGGCAATGCTGAGTTGACCCCTGAATTCCAACACTAAGCATGTCTCTGAAAGAGTGAAGATGATGACCGCAGCAAAGACCGAAGAACTGGTGTGTAGAACGGTTCTTCGGAACCTCCTCAGATAAGGAGAGGATGGGAGATTACCTAGATGTGCTCTGGATGGCTGCTTCTTGCGAGGAGACAGCAGGACAACGGTCTCTCATGGGTTTGAGTGCTGGGAGACAAAGGGATCAGTCAGCATGCTCACAGCCGTGGAGGAGCCTTTTAAAGGACACTGGATGTATCAATCAATCAATCAATAATATTTATTCGGTTAATGATCAGCAAAATTTAAAAGGACAAAAACAGAGTAAAACAAAGAAATACAATAATATACTACCAACTAATAAAACAGTTCACATAATAATACAGCATTCGCTCCTCTATTACTATATTAATAAATTTGTTACCCAGGTCATGTGAGTCTAAAACATTAATAAGTATAAAATAAAAAAAATAAAAATATGTATCCCCTAACAATTTATTAATTAAGATATTTCAATTTAAAAGTAATATTTAAAACAAGGGTAATTACTTTTTTAGCCAGTTTTGTCCCATTTTCATTGCAGCAACACAAAATTTGGCTACTGCACATGTCATGTCTGGTTTTAGATCTTGAAGAAGATGGTTCTTATTGTAAACTGCCCAGAGCCCCTCCTTGGGGGTAGATGGGCGGTGATAAATTTGATTAATAAATAAATAAATACATGGCTCATGTGCAAATTATCTGGATTCCCAGGGAATTTATTTATTAGGGGCAGAATGTAGACTGACCTAACGTCCCTATAAAATTTACAGTATAATACTACGTGTGAGACGGTTTCAACTTCCTCTTCACCACAAGGGCAGCTTTGCTCAGCTCTAGGGATTTTATTGTACCTGCCTTGAAGAAGTGCAGATGGAAGAATACTGAATCTGAACACTGGATATACAAACAGGTTGGTTAAAGCTTTGAAAATCAAAGTGGAAATACAAATGATATACCAAGAGAATGACCTAGATAATGACCTTTTACTGGATTTACAGAAGAGGTTTGTAGGAGCCTTTGGGATGAAAAAAAGAAAAACGGAAGAGAGATCAAATCCTATGACAACATCTGAATGAATTAAAAATCAAGATTGTCAGAAGTAAAAGGAAGGAATATAAAGTTGGTTTGTCTGACCAAGATTAAAATAAGACATGTTTCTATGAAGCTCTGGTAACTCTTTACAGACTTTTTGCTGACACCAGGACTGAAAAGTTGATGATTTATGGATTGCATATGGATAAGGGGTGGGTTATGGGAAGAAGATATTTGCTTGTAACCTAATAGAGGGTGAAGAGTTGCTAAGTTTGTTTACAGCTGTCGTGGTGAAGATAGGAAGTCACTTCTTTACTTCTTTCTTTTCTTTTTCTTTTCTTGTACTTTTTATTCTTTGTTTCTCCTTCTCTCTCTGAGTAGTTTGCTATTACTACTGTAATTAAAATCATATACAAGATAGACACAGACACAGATATGGAAGCATTGCCACCCCTGACCCTCAGCCACCACAGGGAAGTAGAAGTCAAGGCAACAGCCCTGTGTGGGTCACTCTCCTCTGCTTCCTCCCTTGCCCTCCTGGGAATCTTTTGATTTGCCCAGTCCAGAGCCAGCAGTAGGAGGGTCTTAAGGATGAGGAGCTGCCAGGGAGCCACAGATATAGGAAGGACAATCCATGGCTGTGCTGAGGTGGCCTGTTATTCCACGTTGCCTGCCAGGGCTGTTTTCCTCCAGTGCTGCCACAGCCACAGCAACTGGCATTTCCCTGCTGTTTGCTTTCACTCGCATGCCAGCACAGGCGGAGCGAGGCACTGAAGCGCCAAAACAGTGGCAGGAAAAGTACAGCAATTGAGGAAAGCGACTGAATTACTGCAAACAAGCATTAATACCACCACCTGGGTCGAGTGGCTCATGCTGGTTTGGAGAGATGGGGAAGTTCCTGCCTCCTGCCCACTCAAAAAAGGGTCATGGGTGTCCATGGCGGGGGGGGTCAAACAATGAAATGAGCACAACCACCACCTTCAAGTGAGATGGGTGGTGACAAAATTCAAAATATAAACCTCATGCAAATGCAGATGACTTACATACTGGCTGCAGATGTCAGGATGCCTGTAGATAATGATGTGTCTACTGATGTGACCACATGGGTGTTGTCATTTTGGCATCATGGCAGTCTGCTGTGGACACCTCTGAAACAGGCTGATATGCCCACTTTCACACACCTGTTTGCTAGGAGCCCCAATCCCCCCTCCCCCCTCATCAGCCCCGCAAAGGCCCAAAATCCAGGAGAAGCAGAGCTCCAAGGCTGGAGCCCCATCACTGCCGCTCTTGACAGCCCCCAGGCCTTCCACGTCCCTCTAGGGGGCAGGGGCATCTCATTCCAGCCCACATCTTGCTTGCTTGTGAATAACGTTATAACCATACTTCAGAGTTAAAAACAAAATCCCGAACTCTTGAGCCCATGGTAGAATATTTGAGAGCTCCCTACTTTTTCCAGGAATAGTTACAAGCAGAATTAGAGCCGAGGTTCCATGCAGCACTTCCATAATCAGCGACATCCTTCCTCCAAGCTGCGGGGGGGGGGGGGTGTCTCCTAGTGACCTTTTGACTTCAGTTATCTATACTGTCCCCTGGACAATCCAGCAGCCATACTTGTTAGCCTTCTCCCCAGGTCTCATCCCAGTCCATCACTGATGCAGCCTTATCTTGATATTTCTGTTTTTACTGAGCAGGTGAACAGGGAGAAAAAACAGGTGTTCGGCAGAGGCCAAAATAAGATAAGAGGAAGGAGGCAAGGGAGGAGGGGCAGGGGGTCTAAAGGGTATGGTGAAAAGGGGCAATGAACAAACTAATGGGTGGAGCTTCTATCACCATCTTGACTCTTTTGACCATATCCCATGGATACCTGTCAGCCTTGTGGGGTAGAAGCACACCCAGAAGAACTAGCTCTATTTTACTGTAAGTTACATTAAGAGAATCTTGCAAATCTGAAAGTACATTTCTCCCCCATCACCTTTACAGCCCAAGAGACTAGGGAAGGTCCCTTCTGAGATGTTTCCCACATTGCTGCTGCGGGCTCAGCTGCCCCTTTGCCTATCATTCCCCTGGCTGCAGCTCTTCCCCCGTCTCCCATGGTCATTCCCACAGACCTTCTCTCCCTGAGAAGGACAGATTGTGGACTGCTGTAGTTGCTGCTGATTCCTGAGAGCTCTGCTGTGATTGTAGTAGTAGTAACTTCCATTTAATGTGTGTTTGCAACCAAGCACAATACTGGCAAACTAGTAAAATATAACACAGTGTAAACCAATACTACCAATAAAATAGTGTAGTAATCAATATAAAACATTTCTTAGTACTGGCACAACTGTGACATAATGCAACTATAGCATAACAACAAAGAAAGTTCTGGCTTCATAGAGGCCCTGCGAAGAGAAGTCTCTGAAGGGCCTTTTTAAACTTCAGCGATGGGGCTCGACGTAATTCAAGGGAGAGTCAGTTCCGGAGGCTAAATGGGGAAAAGAGGTAAAACGTGAACCTGCGGGCAAAGAAATCAGCCTTGATTTCAAGGCCAAGCTGAGCGTGCAGGAACACCCACTGCACGGAATTATTCCAGCAACTGGGAGTTCCTACGTGTGCGGCCCAGAAGGTCAGGACCGGCCTTGTAAATGGCCGGCTCGCCCAAAGACCCCCAATATGGGGCCCGGCAAAAGAGAAGACGGGGGTGGCTCAGGAGAGCCCTACAGCTACACTGAAAAGTGAAAACAAAATATTATCAACGCCTAATGAACTCAGAGAAGATAATAAGATTTTGCGATTAAGGATATCAAATGCTGCAGACAAATCTAGCAGCACCAATGCTGGTCTTAGCGTTTTGCCATCAGCAAATCCCTGATGCCCTAACAGAGTGCCAGTGCCATAGAGTGGCCCACTCAAAGCCCCAGCTGAAATGGGGCCGTGAAACTGTCAGCGGATGAACAAGGAGGGAATTGGGTGAGAGCAAATTGGTACTCTTAGGTAAAACTGAAAGGAAAAAACCTGGAAGAAAACAAGAACCAAAACATCTAAATAAATTTGTTTCTTCTTTTAAATAAGATAAGCATGTATGTTTGTATGCATATTAAAAAGAAGGATGAAAACTAACCAAGAACTCATATTTAGAATGGAGAGAGAAACAAAAAGAGGGAAATAAGAAAAGAACAGAGCTAAAAGTGCAGATAGACCACGGAACAACGGACTGGTTTAAGAATGGGAAAGGAGTACGGCAGGGCTGTATACTCTCACCCTACCTATTCAACTTGTACGCAGAACACATCATGCAACATGCTGGGCTTGAGGAATCCAAGGCTGGAGTTAAAATTGCTGGAGGAAACATTAACAATCTCAGATATGCAGATGATACCACTTTGATGGCTGAAAGCGAAGAGGAACTGAGGAGCCTTATGATGAAGGTGAAAGAAGAAAGTGCAAAAGCTGGCTTGCAGCTAAACCTCAAAAAAACCAAGATTATGGCAACCAGCTTGATTGATAACTGGCAAATAGAGGGAGAAAATGTAGAGGCAGTGAAAGACTTTGTATTTCTAGGTGTGAAGATTACTGCAGATGCTGACTGCAGTCAGGAAATCAGAAGACGCTTAATCCTTGGGAGAAGAGCAATAACAAATCTCGATAAAATAGTTAAGAGCAGAGACATCACACTGACAACAAAGGTCCGCATAGTTAAAGCAATGGTGTTCCCCCTAGTAACATGTGGCTGCGAGAGCTGGACCATCAGGAAGGCTAAGAGAAGGAAGATCGATGCTTTTGAACTGTGGTGTTGGAGGAAAATTCTGAGAGTGCCTTGGACTGCAAGAAGATCAAACCAGTCCATCCTCCAGGAAATTAAGCCAGACTGCTCACTTGAGGGAATGATATTAAAGGCAAAACTGAAATACTTTGGCCACATAATGAGAAGACAGGACACCCTGGAGAAGCTGCTGATGCTGGGGAGAGTGGAGGGCAAAAGGAAGAGGGGCCGACCAAGGGCAAGGTGGATGGATGATATTCTAGAGGTGACGGACTCGTCCCTGGGGGAGCTGGGGGTGATGACGACCGACAGGAAGCTCTGGCGTGGGCTGGTCCATGAAGTCACGAAGAGTCAGAAGCGACTAAACGAATAAACAACAACAAAAAGTGCAGATAATAAAAAGAGGAGAGAAAAGAAATATGAAGAAATGACTTCCAATTTTCTTTTACAGCAATTATATGTATAAATGTAAATTAACCTCTTACTCTTACATCATTGCTTAATTTTTTTATAATCTATTTTTTTCCTAACCATCAAATCCATACATCATAATGTCATTTGTTTTCCTGTTTCACGCAAAAAGTCAATAAGGAGATTCCAATCAGCATTAAACTTAGACAATGTCTTATCTCTGATTAAAGCTGTCAAGGAGATAAACATGTTTTAGAGGGCCTGGGAAAAGCACCTGCCATTAAAGAGCAATTTACTAACCTAGTTTAAGAACACAGAAAAGAAGGAGGCAGGCAGGCAGGCATTGTATGGTGAGCCTATGAGCCTATTGTCTCAGGAACAGAAAACGAAAAACTAGAAGGAAGGCTTATGTAGATCAGTGGGGATGGCACCCAAGCCTGGCATAGAGAAAGAAACCTGGAGCATTTCCATTTTGACCAGAAGTATCTCCCAAAGTCATCCAGGGTAGGAGAAGATGAACTTTCCACAGCACCCTCTGGCAAAGATTAAGCGACCGGAACAGGCAAAACCCTGCTTCCAGGACTTGGGACACGAAGCTGCTTGTCTCCCACACGCCCCCAGCCCCTCCTTCAGCCCATGCCGGAAACTCCAGTCCGGACTGCAGAGGGTTGGCAGTGGGGCCGGGCTGAGGCCCCCCCAGAGCCGGTCCCCTGCTTCTCGCTCTTCCCGCCCTTCCGGTCCATACAGGGAAGGGGAGCCTCACTGGCCGGCTCCCGCGTGGGCCCATCTGCCACCGGAGCCTCCCCACCCCGTCCTGACGCGAACGCAGAGCCTTTCGATGCCTCCAGAACCAGAGCCGCGGGGCTGTTCTCCCATTCCCACGCTCCTCTGGAGCAGCGTTTCTCAACCTCCGCAACTTTAAGAGGTGTGGACTTCAGCTCCCAGAAATGCTGGCTGGGGAATCCTGGGAGTTGAAGTCCACACCTCTTAAAGTTGCGGAGGTTGAGAAACGCTGCTTTGGAGGTCCATGGAAACTTTGTAGCAAGGAAGAACTGGTCGTTCAGCTTCGTAGAAAGGAAGTACAGCATTCCTACATCTCCATGCGAAAGGAAAGGGAACGTTTTCCGTACTGGGGGCAGGAGGTAGGGAAGCCTGCTTTTTAGGTCGAACTGCCATGAGGACGTGACAGACACGTACCTGGATTTCAACAAAGCCGGCGACAAAGTCTCCTGTGAGATATAAGTAGAGGAGATGGGAAAATATGGGCTGGCCGACGCAATGGTTGGATTTATACCAGGCTGGTTGAACAATTGTATCCAATGGGTGTGCATCAGTTCTCCTCACCAAGCTGGAGGGAAGTCCTGAGTTGTGTCCTGCAGGTCTCTGTGCTAGGCTTTGTACAGTACATTTATAAATGAGTGGGTTGAGGGATAAGAAAATACAATTACCACATGTGCAGATTATACAAAGATAGGGGGAAATGGACAGTAATGAGAATCAGAACCCAGACACCTTAAAGTTGCCAAGGTTGAAAAACGTTCCTCTAGAGCAGCCTTTCTCAACCTTCTGACCCCGGAGGAATCCTTGAAATATTTTTCTGCCTCGGGGAACCCCTGCGCATTCGGGCTCAAATATAGGACAGAAGTTACAAAATTGTTCTATTCGTTTCCTGGGTAGGCCTGTATAGATGCAGGAACAGTGTTCTTAAACTGAAAATAAAGAATGAAACTTTCCACTTTCATGTGAAGTTGCCTGACTTCGAAATAATTTTTTAAATAAATCGTGATCTCCCAGGGAACCCCTAGTGACCTCTCGTGGAACCCTGGGGTGCCACTGAACCCTGGCTGAGGAACCCTGGTCTGGATAGTGCTTGGCCAGCCTAGTTGAGCAGGATGTTGGATAGGCAGGAGAATGAGGGAATGCAAGAATGAGTGCTTGGTCCATGTTTACCGAGGCTCTAATTTGGCAGGTCTCTTTGTCTCCTGTGAGGAACCTTAATTGCCTCAAGGCTCAGTTGAAAGTGGTCTGCATATGCTTCCAATTCTTTTCCCAGCTGTCAGCCAAGCCTGCGCACTCCCTCCATTCCAGTCACACCGATCTGGACTGCCTGGGTGGAGAGCACAGGGGAGTGAAAACACGGCTTTGCCATCTGGCCTGGGGATCCAGTAATGTGGGTGTGGAATCTGTCAGGTGGTTATAGTGTTATACATAACTGACTGCGCTCTTCCATAAATAATGGTTTTTAATGGTTTTACTGCTTTTAATGTTTTTAATGCTTTTTGTTGTTAAGTTTTTTTGATTATTCATTGTACTGTTCTTTTTTAACTTTGTTCACTGCCTAGAGTCACATATATGAGATGGGCAGCTATATAAATTTACCAGATAAATAAACTAATATGCTGTCTTGAGCTCCTATGTGAAATATGGAATATACATTTAAGAAATAAATAATAGACACATCTCAATGGGGAAGAGACAAAGGTACAAAAACCTTGGGATGCCCGATGGAGACACCCTGTCAGAAGGCCGAAAGCTTCCCTTAATAAGGGGGATCCAATACAATTCTGTCAACATTTCAACCTGTTGTATCTTCTGTAAAAGAGTACTAAAGATTTCCTTTAATAGCTAATGTATTATTTAAATCACGTTTTAATACAAAGTGCAGCTTTTTAGTTTTAAAGAAAATATTGTTATTTTAAGAATGGTTGTAAGGGTGACGATGATGGTGACGATGATGTGCATTGAGGGTTCTGTTGGATGTATTCCTTTGGGGCTTGAGAGACGGGATGTGCGTGGGGGAGGGAAGGACTTAAATCCGTTTTGAACTAAAATTAAGTTCTTTTCTTATCCAAGACAGATCTGTTGTTCCAAAGCCTTGTTTTAGAATTCAAGAATAAACACTGGGGAATTCCATCCAGTTCTGCATGTCCTGCAGTGGGTAAGGAATTCATAAAACCACTTGGTAAGAGGGATGGCTTTTGTCTAGCTTTTGCTTATGCATTCTCAAGATCTCCTGGAGAGAGTCAAGTTACAAAGCAGCATATGGATTTGGTCGAACAGAGGACATGTGAAAGTTGAGAAAATAAAATCTTCTCAGGTACAGACCAACTCTTTCTCCAACCCACACAAAGTAACAGAGAGAGGAGTCAAGGCGGAACTATTTTTATCTGTTTTTTTCTTTTACTTCAGCATAATTTGACATTTGTAGTGATTGACAGTTTCCGAGATTGGTAGGCATTTAGTTCTTGGTATTAGGAATTTCCTTTCCTTTTCTTTTTTTTGGACTTAAGGGAATTCTGCTCCCATGGTGGCAGGCACTGTTCACTTACTAGGAAAGTGTCCATCAGCCACAATTCATTCTGGATCTGAGATTCAAGATTCAAAGGAAACAAGATTCAGTTCAAATCAATTTAAGATTCAATCTCATATAAGAATCAACTACAGATTATCAAGAGGATGTATTGAAACTTTTGCAGTTGTTTTATTGTATTTTTATTTTGGCAGATCTTTGATGACAATAAATTGAACTGACCTTTATTTTTTTTTTGGCAAAATTGGATGAAAATTGCAAGTAGGTCCTTCAGATGTTATTTTCTCTGCAAGGTTTTAACCAGCCTTTAAGAAAACAATCTTCTTCCTGCATTTTTTAAGGACAGAGATAGCAGGGGGGAAGAAAGCAGCCTCTAAATTATCCAGGGCAGAGCATATAAAAAAAAGTTCAGAACCACCCAAAAGCTGTTTAAAAAGAGTGCTCTTTCTAAAAACCAAAGAGTCCACCTTCTGCAGACCACTTGCAGTTGTGGATTAGAAGATTTTCTTGCATATCTTACAGGCATCAGCACAGCCCTCTTCTGGAAATGGCAACCATTTAAAAAAAAGTCTTTGTGTCACCATATAAAGCTTTCTGCATTATATGCAACAACCGCCAAACATCAGGCACATCATTTCAGACCCCCTCAAGCACTGAAGACGACACTACAAGACAGGCAGAGCAAACAGAAAGAAGTGTGTTTGTTTTTCTTTTGGAGGGGATGAGCAGGCAGAATGGACTAACAGAGCTAATCAGCTGGACACAGAGATTAACAGGGACTAGACTACAAGTCAGAGGAATAGACAGAGTTAAGGAGGGATAAGTGGAAAAGAATATGGATCTGGGTAAAAATAGAGGATTGCAGGAGACAAAATGTGTCAGATCAAAAAAAAGAACAGCAGAATACATCTCTCCCTCCCTCCCTCCCTCCCTCCCTTCAGGTGAACCTGCCTGAACAAATTCTGGCCGAAATGTTAGATACAGAGAGCAGCCCTTTGCTAAGCCCTGTGATAGGCCCTGTTGGCAGAGGTGATAGCATCCACTGGGCTGCTACTCATGTCAGCATCGAAGAACATGTCACACCACTTCCTCCTCCCCACCCCAGCCTCATTCCTGTATGGAAAGATAGCTGCTGTGATGTCTGAGACTGCAAAATCCCAAAGTTCACTGAATCTCTGACTTGCCTTCCAGTTTCTCTAGTCTCAGGGACCTAATTCAATTGGATGCCTTAAAAACTTCATACACCATAATTATTAATATCAGTTACTGCTTCCTTCTTGGGATTTATCCCTTTCAGTTTTGAGAGACAGACAGAAGGTGGGCTGGGTGGGCGGATAGGAGTGAAGCAAAGAAATAAATGCTCACCAAATATGTGCTTCTCAGCCCACACAGTATAAATACTTTCTGTGAGGCATTTCCAGCAGAGTTAGAACAAGTTTTGCCCCTGTTCCTGACCAGGCATGAGATTATCTGGAAGGCTAATTCTAGACTTTGCAGGCACTGGGTTCTCTGCTTTTAAATTAAAAGCACTGTTGAACCGTGTAGAAAGTCCAGTGGGGCAGCAGGGGTGTCTGGAAGGTATGGTAAAAAAGGTCAAGATGGCAGCCACAATGGTGTGCTTGAAGCTCTGCCTGTTTTTTATGGATGCTGCACATGCAGTGCCCATAAAAAATAGGCAGAGCTTCAACCACACCCTCGTGGCCACCATCTTGATCTTTTCAAACCAGGTCCTGTGGACACCCTTATGGGTCGGGGAGCTCATCAACCCGAGAAGAGGGGCTTATGGTTCTGTGGGCATGTCCCATTGCCATGTTGAGGTGGATGATGGTCCACTGGAATGAGAGCCACCAAAAGAGGTCCTGCTTGTGCATCAGCAGAAACTCAGGAAGGATTTGCTTCCTGTGATTTCGGTTTTGCTTGTGTTCCATCTGGGGAAAATCCCTTTTGACAGCTTGGGTAGAGAGCTTCTAATTTCAGTCTGCAGCTCATTTTTCAGTTCAGTCCCTCAGGGAAAGGATTTTAACGCTTGATGGATTCAAACTAAATTATTTCTGTTCCTGTGGCTTTGCAAAACCCTCCAAGGGGTGCATGTGTGCAGTGGGAAGGGCAGTACAGTTTTTGCCTCAGATTTTCCTGCTGAAAACTCAGTCCTCTTTCTTATTCCTGCCAAGGGATCCCCACAGAATTCTTGGAGCTGAAATCCGTCTTAAAGATGCCAAGGCTGAGAAACACTGCCATAGACTAAGCCAGCTCGCCTCAGTTGTCTGCAGTGGAGGCAATTTCCCCAAACGCCTTCCTGTTTGGTGGACCGGTGACTAAGAGAAAATCCACTGTATAGACCAGCGTTTCTCAACCTTGGCCACTTTAAGATGGGTGGCCTTCAACTCCCAGAATCCCCCAGCCAGCACAGCAGAGAAACTGCTTTAGATTTTAGAACACAACTCATAACTGTGGGAGAAATGGGAAGCACTAGAAAAGCCACATGTTTGGGGCAACCATGTTGAGTTTAGGCTTCCCAAGGCCACTGCGTATGTTGGGCTTGCGGTCACTCCTTCATTTCTGCGCTTTGAGGCAGAGCCGTGGCTGCTGTTTCCCTGTTCATCACTCTCCTGAGGAAGTTAGAGATCTCCTCCCTCCCATGCTATTATTTATTTATTTGGAACTTCGATACGGCCACCCAACTGAAACAGTGTGACTCTGGACAGTGTATAAAATCATCAAATAAAAATAAAAATAGAAAAGAAAAATAACATATACCACTAAAGCAAACGAAAACAATTAAATGGAGTTCAGAATTAAAATACAATAAAACTCACCAACTGGGACCACTACTCATCTTGACCCAAGCACCTGAGGAAAAAGCCAGGTTTTAACTGCCTTTGCAAAGGTCTGCAGGGGTGGAGCTCACTGTATTTGGGGGGGGGTCATTCTAAAGGGCGAGGCCCCCCTCAAGAAGATGTGCCTCCTGGGTTCCAGAGAAGGGCCCCTGCGTGTGCCTCCCCTGTTCGAGTGTGTAGGGGGGTGGGCGGATACTCCTGGGAATGGCAGTCATGCGCATAACCTGGTCCTATGCCAATTCTATCCATGGTGCTTTCCTTTTTCTGTAGTAGACATAACTTGCCAGAGGTTCTGATGTGGTCTCCTTCTAGGCCTGGGAGGGAGGAACAGGCTCAGATCTCAGGCTGCTTCAAGGGCACTCTTACGCTTCTTGTATGCAGGAGACGGCCCCGGATCACACCCCCCACTTCTGAACTGCTGCCGGCTCCTCCTCTCTGGAGACCATGCTGTCTCCCTGCTCAGTCTGGAAAAAATTGGATGCTATTCCCCACCCACAAGCCCATAACCCCTACATCCCCCAAACAGTGCCCTCTAGATCCATTGAGTGTCAAGTTTCATAATCCAGTGGACACACAGGATGAGGGATTATATGGAAACTGATGTGCAACACATCTGGAAGGCTTGAATTGGGGAAGACTGCTTAGACCAATGAAAAAATTAATCCATTTAATAGCTGGAGACTTTCCTTGCTTAAGTCATTTTTTTAATGTCCTGTCTTAATTGTGATATGCTTCAGTGATATCTGACAACATATCTTACATAACCTTCTTATCCATACCGGGCTTGTCAAATGTAGTCCCCAGGAACAGATTTCACTCTGACATCCTGATCTCCAGCTCTTTCATTATATACAGAGCCCTCGAAAATGGGCAAGGAAAATGAAAGGCTTAAAGGCCTATTTCAGTGTCTACTTAAGGCAAATCTCGTCCTCTCATGCTGATTATGCTTTGGACCATCGTGTTTTGCATTGCAAATATGGCAGCAACTTAGCACGGAACAAAAAATGTCCTTACTTGTTATGCAGCAGAATCGGTTTCTCTGCCCTCCCAGGGGCAACGAGGGTTGCAGGGAAGTGTGGCAAGACCGTCTGCCCATCTGGCTGAAGACTTTTTTAAACCAGGGGTCAGAATTAATGTGGCCGGCCTGGAATTTCCTATATCTTTCCCTGAACTTTCTCTTGTTGATGGAAGAGAGGACCAGTGGAGGTGAGATTAGGCAGTTGCTCCTGGCCCCCGTCAAGAGGAAAACTGACCAATTGCCCTGGAGTCCTGAGCGGCTCATGAGGAGGCGGAAGATGGGCATGTAGTGGGGCCAGGCTGTCCACTGCCTTCCCAGCTGCCACCAGGAGCAAAGAGCTGCCTGTTGCTCAGAGTTCCTCAGGGCAAGATGTTTCTGAGAATCCGGGCCAAGCTCTTACCCAGCCTGCTTCACCATCAAAGTACCAGACCTATTTAGTCGGGGGTGTTCCATGCCTCCCCAGGAGAATGTTCGACCAGGGAAAAGACAAAAGGGAAGTTACGGAGTGAAAGGTGTGACATCTGGGATACAGTTGCTGCCTATCCTGGCTACTGACCATGCAGCTCTCCCCCCTCCCCTGCTTAATCTGTTCACATCTCCTCTGCTGCTGCTTGCAGAGACGACCATCGACTAGCACTCCGAAGTCCTTCAGTGTTTTCCTTCAGGCCCTTCTCATCTTGGTTGCTCTCTCTGGACACCCTCTTCTGGTCAGTGACCTTCCTAAAATGCGAGACCCAGAACTATCGAGCCCAGTGTTTCTCAAACATGGCAACTTCCAGACATTGGACTTCAACATGCTGGCTGGGGAATTCTGTGGGTTGAAGTCCACATGTCTGAACTTTTGCCAGTGCAGAAGAGGAAGAAGCCATGACTTCTTTTGAGCTTGACCAGGGTTATCTGCAGGGTATGGTAAAAGAAAGTCAAGATGGCAGCCGTAACAGTGTGATTAAAGCTCCACCTATTTTTATGTGCATTATGTACACGCACTGTTGGAGAGCCCTTGCCTCCTGGACTCATGCACATGCACATGTTGCAGTTATTGGTGTGGCCTCAGCATTTTCAGGCTGCCCGGGGTCATTCCCCAGCATGAATAACTGATGGTTCTTCTGCTAAAGGTTACCGGCACTGCTGCAACTGCCCGTCCCAGGGACTGGATGATGTTGTGCATTTCCCATGTGCTTAGACTGTCCTGACAACCTTCTGTGGCGCTGTTCTTCTACCTAGTACCAGTGTAGTATTCGTACAGTAGTTCACCAGGCCCTATGCAGCGAGCACTGTTTTCAGCAGCTGCATATTTTTAATCAATGGTTTTTAAGAGTCCTATAATGCAGGTCCACCCTGTGATCTGCATCCAGAGCAGCACAGCTTGTGAGTGGTCTCTGGACTTTCTGCCAGCTACCCTTCCCTCCCTCTGCCACCAGTCCCTACACTGGGCATTCATAAAAGATGCCAGTTTAAGTTGCTGGGTGGGGAATTCTGGGAGTTGAAGTCCACACATCTTAAGGTTGCCAAGTCTGAGAGGCACTGATCTACCGTACTGACTCACTCCTCTAGCCAGGCCAGCTAGTACTTCACGCATTGCAGTTAAGAGCTTTTTCGCACCTAGGGCCAGTCCTCCAGAACCAACTTCCACCAGAATTATACCTGGTTGGAAAGAACTAAAAACATTACTTTTTCAGGAGCCTTCTTTAGGGGTTAAGCTTCTATTCTTTATGCAGAAATATATTGTTATTTAGACATAGGAGAGCAAGTGTAGTTGGTGGTGAAGGAACTGGACCAGGAGCAGGGAGCCTCAGATTCTAGCCAATCTTCAGACAGGGAGGCACCTGGGGGGCTGTGGGCCAGTCACATTCTTGCAGTTACCCTACCTCACAGGGAGGTTGTTGTGGGTCAAATAGGAAGAGGAACACTACGCATACCGCATTGAGCTACTGTACAAAAGGCATAACTCTAATAAATAAATAGATACAATTTTAAATGCTATGGGCCATTCAGAATTTTAATTCTGATCTTAAATTGGATTCTATTGAATTATTGTATTAATTTTTGGTACTGTCTTTCATCTAGTTATAAGTGCATTAAAAAAAAACACCCTACTAGTAGTATTATCCTAAATGTGGCTTGACTCTCCTCTACAATGGAAAGCAAGTTTGGAAAAAACACCAGTTAATAATCTTAGAAATCTCCAACCCTCTTGACTCATCTGTAATTTTCATGATTTGCTGAACTTCAAACAGGGGATCTTGTTCTCACGATTTGCTACAACTGTGACAGCTTTCCTGAAGATTAAGTAAAAGGAGATGAGTAAATTGCACACAGATAAGAAATTATGCAAAGTTGCTCAACATACATAATTCATACTGAGCTCCGCTTTTCTTGGACCAGAGACCTGAATGTTCCCAGCAAATGCAGTTTGTGCGTCTTTCAAGGGGAGAAGCGGGGCCAGTGTAGCTTCGCCCAGCATTCCAGGACAAGAAATCCTGTCCCACGAGGGAACCCCAGCATTGCCCGTCTCTCACCCTGCAGCAGAAGGAGAACCAGCAGAACGGGCTGCAACGTCGTTTGGCGCTGCCCGGTTAACAGATGCGTTTGGCTTGGAGAGACACCCTTGAAAGCTCATGCACTCAGGAAGTTCTTCCTGATGTCTAGCCTGAATTTCCTTCCTTGCAATTTTATCCCACCGGGTCTGGTCCCGCCTCTGGGGCAACAGGAAATAAGTCCGCTCCCTCTTCTAGGTGACAAATCCTCAGATATTTAGGGACTGCCATCCCAACTGGCTTCAATCTTCTCTTCTGTAGACTAAATGCACCCAAATTCTTCAATCTTTCTGCGTAGGGCTCACCACTGTGGTAGCCCTCCTCTGGACTCACTTCAGTTTGTCAATTCCTTTTCGAACTGGGCACAGTGTTCCAAGTGAAGTCCAAGCAAGGCAGAGTAGTCCTTGCTTAACAACCATTCGGTTAGTGGCAGTTCAGGCTTATGATGGTGCTGGAAAAACCGACTTACGACTGGTCCTGTGGTCAGGTGATCACGATTTGGGTGCTTGGCAACCAGTTCACATTTATGACCATTGCAGCATCCCGTGGTCACATGATTGCCATTTTCAACCTTCCTGGCCAGCTTGTGGCAAGCAAAATTAATAGAGAATGACATAATTCAATTAATGCCTGTACTGATTCACTTAATGGCCACCACAAAAAAGGTTGTAAAATCAGGTTGGATTTGCTTAACAACCACTTTGCTTAGCAACCGAAATTCTGGTCCCAACTGTGGTCGTTAAGTGAGGACTACCTGTAGATGTACCTCAAGATCGCATCTGCCTTTTCTGCAGCTTCACCACCTTTCCTGGTTGTCCTGTGCCAGAAATTACAAGTGCAGGAGGTCAGAGTTAGATCAGAGTTCTTTATGGCTATAGATCGCACTGCATTACAGGAATATGAGAGCTCAGGAAAAACAATAAAGGTTACTTCTCTGTGCAGACAAATCCAAGATTTAGGAAAGCATCATTTAGCAGTTGCACTGCACTGGGCCTCAAGCCAACATTTGCCTTTTTTTAGCAGTTGCATTACATGGTGAGCTGAACAGCTGCAGTATAATGACACTCTTACATATGCTAAAGACGCATGTTGTTTTTGTTGGAATTATCAGGGATCAACTCAGCATTGTCTCATAAGCATAAGGGGGTCGCTCTAGCAAATCACATCTCTATTGTGCTTGTGGGATGTCACATGGGTCATCTGACTTCCTCTTCCTCCTTCTTCTTGGGCTTGGGGATTAACAATCTCCATTACCTCGTGGGCAGACATGCAAGCAGGAGGTGCTGCAGAAATGCAGCTCTCCCCTTTTTTTTTACCATCCAGTGATGATTAAGTGCTTTCTACTGTGAACCTACCTGTATCCAGATCTACTGAATAAAAGTAAGCTATCTCTATTTTCTTCATCTAACTACAGTGAAGACTGAATTTATTTCTGAACGTAATTTAGCTTAATGTGCAAGTTCCTTTTTGGTTCACGCTTCTACTCTGCAAGATTGCTGTTAGCTGCTTGGAGTTCTTTTGTTAACCTTTAAAAACTTCATCAGTTTTATTGTTTTATTTTACTTCATATTTTCAGTTATTCAAACATTCAACACTTTGAACAATAATTAAAATACAGAATATAAAATTAAAAATTTGCAAAGGTGGCATTGTTCTTGAGTCAAATCAAGCTTGGCTCTTAGTCAAACACTTGGCAAATGAATAATGGAACATGGGATTGTGGTTGGTAAGCAATTGGCGATTAGTACAGGTCTTTCAGTACAGGCACCATACAAAATAACAACGATAATCAACTCTGCTGAATCAGGCAAGTCTTAGTTAGACAAGCGGCGGCACCCAGAAGTCTCCAAGCTGCTCACAAGCAGGACGTGGAGGACGGCCATTGTCTCTCCCAGCAACGTTCTCCTGCAACTGCAGGCAACCTGGAAGAGCATTGCTTCAAGACCAAAAAGCCTTTAATGGACTTATCCTCCATTGGAAGCCATCCGTATCGGACTGTCACCACGTCTTGTGGTAATGGATTCCACAGCTTAAAAAAAGTACCTTCTTTGGTCTGCCCTAAATCTCCTTCCAGTCGTTTTCAGTGGGTGATCCCTGGTTTTAGCATTTTGGCAATGGGGGAAAAACTGCTCCCCATTCACCATGCATGATTTTATACTCATGCTCAGTCTCCTTTTCTCTAAGCAAAACAGTCCCATGTTTTCTAGCCCAGGGATGTCTGCAGGGTATGACCAAAAAGTGAAGATGGCTGCTACAATGGTATAACAGAAGCTCCACCCTTTTTTTATGTGCAGCCACCATCCTGATTTTCTAACCATACCTGCATACGTCTGCTCCAGCCTTTTCTTTTCCCCTCCTTGGGAGTCATTGCCGCCTTCTTCTGTACTTTTGCAGCTCTATATAATTTTTCAAATGTAGTGACCAAACTGGGCACAGAACTCTGGATGTTCCAACCAGAAAACACCATAAAATGAATTGGGATTGTATTTTAATTCATTATTTTTACTGCCTTAAATAAAAAGTATCTGTCCATCTGATCATTCAAAACTTTGAACTGAGCCCCCTTCATATATTTGGGGCTGGGGCAATTCCTTGTCTCCCTCCCCATGCTGTTTGCAGTACAAAGGAGCAGAACATCTTGTGAATGGGTGAAGGAGCATTTGACTCATGGCAGATGTTTCCCTGAGGGGAAAAAGTCCATATGGCCTGTTCTCTCTTGGGGTTATTAATATGGAACAACATCCCTTGGGGCATTTCTGTAGGCAAGCCAACTGGTGCATCTTGGAGTTTGCATGAATGTGCTTCATGGAGGCACCATTTTTGGGGGGAGGTTTTTAAAAACAAAATCATGTGACTTTTGTCTCCTGGCACCTTCTAATTCAGTGGAAGAATCTGCTCTTCACTGGAAGAACAGTCTGACTTAGAAGCCAAGAAAAAGTTCCACTTTGAGTCAAGAGGCTTGACTGTTGCTGCATCTGGATGCCACCCCAACCACATCTCACCCTTTGGCTGACGTGGTTTTAAGCTCTCATCCCAAAGCAGTCATAGAATTTAAGGTTGGAAGGAACCTTGGAGATCTTCAGTGCAACCTCTACAGGCCATCTAGCCTTTGTAAACACCTCCCTTGAGAGCCCATCATCTCCCAAAGTCATCCATTCCACTGTTAAAAAGCTATTTCCATTAAGAAATTCTTCCTGCTGTCCAACCAAAACCTGCTTCCTTGCAACTTAAACCAATTCTGCCCACGTTATACATGACGGCCCTTCAGATACCTGAAGAGAGCTATCAGGTCTCCCTTCCCATTTCACATCTTCTCTTGTCTCCAGGCTAAAACATATTAACACCTTTAACTGCTGCTCCCAAGTTTTTTCTTCCTGGCTGCTTATTGTCTTGCTTGCTCTGGACACCCTCCCGTTTGTCAAAGTCCTCAGACGCCAATTCTGGGCGCTTTGTCCAGAACTGGATGCCACATTCTAGATGCTCCATATGCCTTGCTGCACTGCTAGAAGGTGTTTTCTTGCCTTAAAAAGCACATGGGTGCCAATGGTAGGCTTGTTTCAGAAGCAGTGAATAAGCATATTATGTAAAATATTAAGTGTCTTGACAATTCAGTACTGCCAGATGGCAAATAATCCACCCTCTCTCAAAAGGCTGTTTATGTAGCTAGCAGTTTAATCACATGAGATCTTTGTTCTTCTTGGGACGGATTTGGGCCCAGGGCACCTCCACAGCTCTTTTGTACCCATCTGCAAGTTGGCCCTGGGATGAAGAGCTGGGCATAGCAGGAAGGATGTTTGGAACTTCCCAAGCAAATACAGAGCAAGGGAATGTTTCCCAAACTCTGTTACTGCTTGAGCTTCCTGGCTTACAGGCCAGCAATATTACTTCTTTCATGCTCTATTTTGGTTCCAACTGACATTTCTGCTTTCTCTTTCCTGGAGCAGAATCCTACTCTGCACACTCCCAGGAACATTTTGTTCTTTGGCCAGTTTTAAAATAACTTTCCTTTCAGTGAAAAAAAATGCCCTTAAGTCCACTTAAAGGACTTTCAATTATTATAGCCCAGTTATAATGCATATGTGTGGGGGGAGGGATATCTGTCATGACTGGCTTGGGAATTCTGGGAGTTGAAGTCCACACATCTTAAAGTGGCCAGGGTGGAGAAACATTGATTTAGACAATCCAAAGCTGTGCAGAATGGGTGTTCCCCCAACCAACAGCCATGGAAACACTTCCAACGTCTACCGATTAGGACCTGAGGCAAGCACAGACATGCAGTGTGGAGGGAGCCAATGGAATTATTGCAGCCAGAATCCAGGATCCATTGCACCTTAGGAAAGGCCCCCCAAACTTTGGTTTATGTAGCCTTGGGAAAATAGAAGAAGGCATGGGACAAGACCCTGGGCATGGCAGATGTCCTGCCTCAGTTCATCTGGAACTCCAGACCTAGCCTGGGTTGTGTGTGTCTGAGAGAGAGGGAGGGAGGGAGAGAAAATGAAGCTTTCATCTTCAAATGCTTTGGTAAAGCTATTGTATTCACCCTGGGCAGACCATTTTAATTAGCCCACAGAAATAGCCATTTCATACAGTAACTAACCAGGAACTATTGACTTTCTTCATCAAGTCAGTTGCACCTCCAGAATTAGGGCTTCCTGCCTCAACCATTTTAGCTCCATTCATAAATTAGCCACTTTCACCCATGCTGAGTTCAGCTGACTGAAGCAACAGACAGACATTATTCACATATCTTTAAGAATCAAATGGTGTTTTGGAAAAGGGAATCAATTAGGGACATGTTATGCCTGTGCTGTGGGATGCCTTGAAACAAGTAAGAAAAATATAACTCAAAATGTTTGGTGATTAAGGCAGGGTTATATTTAATATCGTTTCCTTATGTAAAGATTTAAGATGTAAGACTTCAGACAGAGTGTCTGTTGGGTACTTATTATCAGGCAACCTGGCATTTCTGTTTTTCGGTCCAACTGTAAGATGGCCTCCCCCACTGGTCGCCTGTGGAAATATATTGCAGATGGTTACTAGGCATAAAAATAGCCTGCTGTGACCTACCTGGGTGTCAAGTGGGCACCTGAGAAAGCTGAGGAGGGAGGAGGTGTAACCTCTGGCTGCTGATACTCAGCATCTATCTGGCCCAAGACTTTCTTTACTTACCTTTGCAAGAGATAATTCAATGACGTGGCCAGCTTTAAGGGATAATTAACCCAAGATAGATTTCATTCCAGAATCTGAGACAGCGAGATTAGTACAGGCAGCCTTTGTGGTTTCAGCATGGGCCTGACCAAAATTAAGACAAAAAGTTAGAACTCTGCCAGGTGGACCAACCACCCTTGGTCAGAAACAAGTTGGCACTCAAGTTTGCACCCAATATTCCACAAATGAAAAACAGACCCAACAGATCAAGAAGTCTCTAGAGAATCCAGGCAGACCTTGGCCTGCCTGCCACATTTAACTGGGTCATGAAGAAGGAGGCAACAGGCATGCAAACAGGCAACCCAGAAAAACTGAGTTTTAGTCCCCATTGGCCCCAAGGCTGTTTGGAGCTAAAATAATTTCTCCTGAGTAGCTGTGTCACCCAAAGAGCTAGCAGTTTCCACTTCTGAAACAAATCCTACAGAGATCCCTGCTTCTTTTTAGTTTCACTAAACTAAAACGTTTCCCTTTCACACACACACACACCCATGCCAACTGGAGGGTGGAAAGGGAGCTAAAAGGGGTGTGAGTGGGTAGGTTTCTCCCAAATCGATCCTATCTAGCCCTCTTAGCAGGATTATTTTCCTCTAACCCTGGCAGAGAGGAGAGAAAAGTTGACAGTGGGAGCTTCACAGCTTACTTGTGAAAATGGCCACTCACCAGTTATTAGGGTCAACAGAGACTCTGTGCTGATCATCACACAGAGAGGAATTCATTAACTGCAGGGGCAGCAAATCAGGTCAACCATGTTGTGGAAACATGGCCATATTGTACAAATCATATGAAATTAAGCAGGTCTGGGACAGCAATGTGGCCAACTATGGTTCTACAATATCGTTAGATGACTTATTTCTTAAAATATCTGAAATTTTGCCAAATCCAACATCAGATGTCACCAAATTTTGGCCAGTGTTAATAGGAGGGAGGGAGGGAGGGAGGGAGGGAGGGAGGGAGGGAGGGAGATCATATTAGCCATCTGGCTAACCCAAGTTAAACTTGAGAAGCAAAGCAGGAAAGCAGGCTTGGTCCTGGTTAGTAGTTGGATGAGAGACCACTAGGAAATTCCATGACTAAGATAGACTGGGAAGTAAAAATACACCCTGGAAAAGGGCAATGACCAACAATTCCTGCATGGTTGCCAAGAGCATTGAGAGCCAGCATGGAATAGTGATCAAGATGTTGGATTAGCACAGGGAAGACCCATGCTGTAGTCCTCCTTTGGGCCAGTTTCTCTCTCTCTCTCTCTCTCGGTTGTACATGGGAGGAATAGGAGGACGGAGGACTAGATATGCTGCCTTGAGCCCCCAAAGGAAAGGCAACCTAACAGTTTAACAAATAAATAGGAAACCACATGGATGGTTCCATGACATCACCAGGACTTGGATTCGACTGGAAGAAGACTTCATCCTTATGGTACTATTACTGGATTTGTTATTCTTGTTGTTCAACATTGCCTCAGAGCCTGGCAGATGCCAGTGTGACCTGAAAAGGTTGTTCATCCCTGCTGTACTTCCCCCATGAGCTGGGGATGATGGACCTTGTAGCCAGCCAACACATCCAGAGATTAGCAGCTGAAGCAGATGATAGAAGAGGTACACCAGGACAAACTGGGTGGTGGGGCAGGGGACCGGAGCCACGTAGCTGTGCCATTGTGGGGGTCAAGGATGAATCCTCCAAAATTAAGAGAGGTCCTCCCTCCACTTCTTGGTTTAAAAGCCAAGCTCCCAATCCTGCACCTCCAGATTGCCGACCTGCCTGGCTCTGCGGCTCCATCAAGATCACCCCTGTGCTTGGACTGCCTCCCCCCGCCCCCCGCCAGGTTCGGGCCCCGCGCTTGGCCTGCCGCCCTTTCAGCGGGCCAGCGAGGCAGCGAGGAGCGTCTGCGGATGCCCCGGGAGGCGGAGGCGCCGCGCTTCAGCACCACGGCCGCGGACAGCGGCAACGTCGAGATAGCCCGCCGTCGCGACTCTGAGCTGTCTCGGCGCGCCTCTGCCCGGTGCTCCCGCCTGCCCCGTTGGCGCTGTCCGCGGCCGTGGTGCTGAAGCGCGGCGCCGCCGGAGCCGCTTCCCGCGCGGGGGGAGATTGCTTCGGCGGCGGCCACAGCGCCCCGCCCTCCGCCTTCCCGCCTTAAGAGACGCTTCGCTCCGCGGGCGCGCCGACCATGAGCTCCGCACCGCACCAGAGCGACTCCAAGGCGCCCCTGCGGCGAGCGGCGCGCAGCGGGAGCGGCAGGCGGGCACCCGGCCAGCCGCCGCCCCCGCCGCGGAGCCAGAGGCGCACCGTGGCCGCGGCAGAAAGCAGCCCCTGCCCACCGATCGCCGCCGAGCCCAGCTCCAGGAGGCCCCTCTGCCAGCCCGACGCCGCGGCCAACGGGAGCCTCGGGCGGCGCCAGCAGCAGCAGGCAGCGCCGCGGCGGGGGCGGGGGCGGCCGCGCCCCCAGGACCCCGCGCAGGCGGCCCCGCGCCCCGTGCGGAACCTCAGCCCGGAGGGTGAGCAGGACTGGTCGGCGCGGCGCTCAGGCTGGGGAACCTCCGCGGGCGGTCCACGGGCCAGCCCCGAAGCGCTGCTGCCGGCCGACGGCAGGAGCCCCGCGGCCAAGCCCGGCGTTGACGGCGACCCGCTGGTCCATCAGCTGCGCCCTGTCCTGAGCGCCGTCTTTGGCCAGGTAGGCGCTCGCCCCTCGCCTTTCTCCTCTGGGGTCGAAAACTCTGTTCTGGAAATGCGCTGCTTCGGGGGCAGACGGGCACCAAACTTCTCTGAGTTACTTAGGGCCAGCCTTTGGCCAGCCTGGGGAGCGTTTGTGTTGCAGGGTCACTGAAATTCCAGCCGTACAACTGTAGGAAAGACAGGGGACAGAAATGGAAAACCACACTAGTCCTCAAGTCTATGTTCAGACAAAATGGGGAGGGAAAGGTGGTCACCTGGGTAGGATGTTAGGTGGCCCCGTTGGCTGAGTGTGGGCGCCACCTTGGAGCTCCATGCCTCCTTCCTGGCCTTCTGTCTAGAGACTTGCGTGCCTGCTGCAAGAAAGACTTGACCCACCAAAGGGGAGCATTTACTGCCTTGTCCGTCCCTGAAACTGGCCAGCCAGGGATCAGGCTGGGCTTTGTGTGCCTGCAGTGCTGGTCTTGGCGTTGCCTTCTTGCCTGTCCTGGGGGCAGGCAGTCTGGTACCTGTGGAAGCAGAGACTACCCCACATATGCACGCATGCACACTCACACACAGAAAGAGGCTGTATTCACACAGCAAAAGTACTCAGTTACAAACCTAGCAGCACCATTTATACGGCATGCTAAACATGGTTAATGTTAAGCTTGGCTAGTTTTGTGTGGTTTTGTCCTGCAAGCCTAGTCCATTTGTTAGATTAGGCTTTCAGAATGTGGGTTAGTTCAGTCACCCTCTTAATCATGTTGTGTGGATGCAGCCAGAAGCAGTAACCTGTGCAAACCTGCAATCCCTGCCCAGCCGCTGGAATGCTGCTCTCTCCATTCCCATCCATTCCCAGAAGGCCTTCTCCGTCCCAGCAAAACAGGTCCCACATGCACCAGACTCCCACCTGCTGCTCTGCTTCTCCTCCAGGTTACCCCTTCGGTGGCAGAAGGGGAAATGTCTTTTAACATCGCCTTTCTTTTTCATTTTCTTGTGTCCCCCGAAGGAAAAGCCAAGGTTCAGCAGCCACTTGGCAGAAGGCAGGAGAGATATCTGCAATCCTTGCTTTATTTCCTGAGTTGTGCCCTTGGCCTGCTCCTGTGCATGCAGTGAGTCACAAAAATTTGGATGAGGGAAGAATCAGGAGGAGATTGACAGGTGTGCGAGCTTCTGACCCAATTCTGAGGCCTTCCGAAAGGCAGGCGGAAGAGAGCTGCAGGAAGCGTGGGCAGGAGTGGTGATGGAAGAGTGGAGATGGGATTCCCCCTAGCAGGGCTATTCATGCCACCTGAAGAGTAGATTGAGGAAGAGGGGCTGGCTGAAATTTCTTGCACAGAGGCTGGCATAAGAGTGACTCTCCTGAAAGGCCTCATGCTCAGCTAGTGGTGTGGTGCAGTTGGCAGGCACATGATAAGACTGTGATAAAGGCCAAAGAGGTAGGGAAAAAATGGTCCTAAGAAGAAAGCTGTGACCATTTCCTCCCTGGTGACTTTAAATTCCCCCCAACCATTGCTGTACTGTGGCTGGATGATCCTAGAAGATCCTACCAGTCATTGTGGGGAAAAGGCTCTTGAGGCAAGGTTGGGCTTTGGCCAATACATTTCCCACATAGTTGGAAGAAGTGGGATTACATGCTAAACCTCAGGCATCATAGCCTCCGCATAACATAGCTTTTTTAATGATCCCAAACCAGCTTTCATACACCATTGCATAAATGTGGCATATTTAAAATGCAGCAGAAACATCATAAAATATAACATCCCATTTAAGGGCAGAGGTTCCCTTAGAATATCTAGGAGTATCTAGACAGGCTCTACAAGCTCAAACACAAAATTTGGCTACTTTGTAGTTGACACATCATGGCCCTTTTTGGCTAAAAGGGTAAAAGCACAATATGGCAAACTTCTGGGCACCCAGGAAGTGCTCCCAGAGAAGTGAAGTGGAATGGGCTCAAAACAGGAAAGCAAGTGGGTGGGAGACAGATGTCCTTCTGTGATCTAGATCCCTGTTTCATTCCTGACACTGGTGTGTTAAAGTCTACAGTTCTGCTTTGCAGGACTTCAAGGAGGTGCTTCCCAAAGGATGGGTGTCCAATAGACCAACCTTGGCAATTTTGAGATGTGTGGACTTCAACTCCCAGAATTCCCCAGCCAGCATCTTAAAGTGGCCGAGGTTGTGAAACACTGCAACAGGCTGGCTAGCAAGGTAAACACCAAGCCGTCATTCTGGAGTTTCTCTTTCAAATATCTGAGATTCCAGTCTCTTTCAAGATAATGTAAAGGTAGCCACTGACAGCAGAGAAAAAGAGCAGGGGACAAGGGTGGAACTCTCCTCTTTCTCATTCACTGAAGTCATTTTTTCTCATTCATATACTGCAGGAATGGGGTGCAAGTCACAATCCCTTAGCAATTGGTTGTGTACTTTGCTGTGTTGTGTGGTTGTCCCAGGCATACTTCACCATGATTTGTGATGCTAGCAATTTTATTTATTTACTTATTTCATTGGTCAAATGTATATATCCGCTCATCCCACGGGAAGTGACTCTGAGGATCCCTCAATTCTTCTCAGTTGAGGAGAAAGAGTAAGAGATGATCCAAAGGATAGTTCTCCCACGAGAGGGCTTCTGACAGAGGACGCAACAGTTCCTAGAGACCAATGGCTGGTCCAGGTGAGACTGCTCTGGCTGTCCCCAGAATCCTCAGATGATTCGCCAGAGCAAGAAAGAGTGCCTGCATTTGCTTTCAACTTCCCTGTAGAAGAAACGTGGGCTCTGCTTGAACTGGCCTCTCCTTTTATTCCTATCTTAATAAATAAGACTATGTAACAACTTATTCCAGGAGTTGGAAAATAATATTCTCCAAGGGCAGCTTCTCTCCATCCCTGTAGCCCTTCCCATGGATTGGACTACGAATGCCATCATTCCTGCTGTTACCTAGGACAACATGGGCTATATTCTAGCCTAACCAGAGGGGGCCCAGTTGGGAAAGGCAGCCATAGTGAAAGAGGCAGATGAGGTAGAGAAGGAATGCTTAATAGTTTGGCATTGCTAATAAAATAAGTGCACCTGAAATCCATGGTTGGGCCAGGTTTTTATAGAATTGATCAAAATGACAGAAAAAGCCTGTGCAGAAAAGTCCTCCAGGACTTTTCATCAGACAAGAAGTTAGAAAACACATTTGAAAATCAGGGCAGATGTTGAAGCCACAGATGTCTGCATCTGAATGTTGGTTCTAGGATGTCGTTGAGGGTTGAATGCAGAGCGTTGCTGGTATCTGGTTGCCCTGAACCTTTGGGGGCAAGGAAATGAGTGTTCCCCAGGTGGGAAAGTGCCAAGACTAGAGTCTCCTGCTTTCCTCTTGCGCTGGGGTGAGGCCCATGGACACCTGATGTTGGCAGAGTGCAGAAGCCAGGAAACCTCATGGAGCAATGCGGGGCTGCTCCCTCATGTGTGGATGGCAGGAAAGTTAAGGAGGCTGGACTGGGGAGAACAGAAGCAGGACAGACAGCTTTCCTTTGCCTCTGCATGGGAGACAGATGTTGTGGGATCTGCAAGCCATTAGGGGAGGTGTTGCAAAGGAGCCTCAAGCCCTTCAGGACTGCCTTAGTGGTGCAAACTGCAGAACTGCAGGGGCAAAACTGCAGCTTCTTGACAGGATGTGTTGTTTCAAGGCAAGAAAGCAGCTACTAAGCTGCGTGTTTTCCTGAGCCTCCCATTTTTGTGATGATACAAGCAAGGAGAGGTTGTGGGGCTCCAGGGAACAATCAGCTCTTCTGGTGCTGAAGAGAAGGAGCCCTTCTCCATTAGCAGGCAACTTTCCTCAACCTGATGCCCCCTTCTGGCTGCAGAGGTGACTTTGGCTCAAGCGTCCGGGGAAACAGGGCATGCAAGGAAAGGCAGCCTGCCAGCAAAGCCACGGCCCAGGTCCAGCATTTAGGCTCCCACTGCTCTTGGCACGGCGTGCTCAGTTTCCAGTGTCACCGGCTGTGCTTGAGCTGCAGTGTCGCATTAGACTAATGACCAGCTAGCGTGTGTGTCTGGTGGAGTCATTGCTAAACCTTAGCCAAGCGGAGTGCTCTGTGGGACAGGGGCCCGGAGCCAAGGTGCAGCCAGCCGGCTGAGGTTGCCCAGCAGGAGCCAAGGTGAAGCTGAGCCACTGGAGCACTGAGAGGAGCAGAACACACACACACGCCCACCTTAAACTGAGGCTGCCTGCCCTCCTCTTCTGCCACCACCAGCCAGCAACATCCCTGGGGCCAGTTGTGCGCCTGAGGCTGGGCAAAGCTGCTCTCAAGGCAGGATGATGCATTATGCCTGCAATGATGGTATTACCAAATCTTGGAGCAGACCACCCCCCATTGGTGGTTCATCTGTTTGAAATGCAGCAGCTTAGGAGTGTGAAACCGAGTCCCTCTCTAAGCACTGCCAGTCTCCTTGCAAAAGCTCTGCTTCTGGTGCAAGTTGCATTTCCGATGGTGCAGGAGGCTACGCTGGTTTGCAATGCTCAGCTTCTCATGCTGGTGGATCCTTCCCACCAGCTGGTGATGGAGACCAGCATCCATCTTTCCAGCTGCTCCACTGAGGCTGTAAAAACACTCTCCTTGTTAGTGGTCATCCCTGGGACGCCTGCACAGTTGCAATCTAAATGGGATTGCCTTTGGTTAGCACACCAAGTCGTGTCCCACCCAACAGCACGACTGTGATGGCCCAGGAAGGGCCCAGGGAAAAGGAGGTCTGTGGCTTGCTAGACACAATTTGCTGGAGGCAGTCCGGGTCTCCTGCAGCATTTCTCTGAAGGCAGATAGCAGTTGTCTCTGGCTGTTGCTTATTTATTAGAAGAGCAGCATTCCTGAATGCGTCACTTTGTAAATTATAGCAGGAAAGTTCCTCTTCAGAGGAGATTACGGTCTAGACATTGACAAACGGGAGACAAGAGAAGACAGAGGCAAGGAAAGCATCTGTGTGCAGCCGTTGTACATTTCCTTGTATCTACCTCTAGGCATCACCCCGGAATGCCCTGGGAGTGGGGGTCCTATACCCAGGACTTTGAGCTGGATGCAAATATCTGCTTATTTATTTATTTGTCATATTTGTCACATTTATTTACCTTGTCTGCTTCCCAAGAATCCTACATTCTTTTTTTAAAAAGTCCCATGTTCAGGGTGCAAAAGTGGGCAGGCAATGCATGTCAAGAGAGCAAGGGCTGAAGAATCATAGAATTCCAACAGAAGAGAATCTCTGTAGCTCAGGGCTGAACGGTGAAGTCCTGGGTGCTCTCTGAGTTTGGTTGTCTGCTTGCAGACGTCTCACTACCCAACTAGGAAACATCATCAGTGCGAGGGAGTGTGGGGTTTGCCCAGAGGTCTGATTCCTATATAAGCCCCCTCTGCAGCTATCCCGGGAGTGGCCATCCAGCCTGTGCTCAACACTTCCGGCAAAGCCGAGTCCACCACCGGCCGTGGCAATCTGCTCCACTGCTGAACAGCTCTTCTTGCTGGAAATTTTTTTCCTGGTGCCTGACCAAAATCCATCTCTGTGTAGTTTAAGCCCCTTGTTTCTTGTCCTGTCTTCTGCAACAACTCTGAAAAATTCTGCCTGTCTTCTACAGAACAGCTCTTAAGATACTGTCATATCGCCCTTCCTCCACCATGTCTTCTCTTCTCCAGGCTAAATCCTTTCCTCAGAAGTATTTTCTTCAAGACTTTTTATCATCTTGATTACTCACTTCTGGGCACCCTCCAGTTTGTCAGTGTGTTTCCCAAAATGCAGAGCCCAGAACTGACATAATATTTATTTAATTTCTTTTGTATTGTTTTAATTGTTTGACTGTTTTTTATGATTGTTAGCCACCCAGAGTCACTGGTTTGAGATGGGTGGCTATATAAATTGAACGAACAAACAAACAAATAAGTATTCTAGGCGTGGTCTGACCAACAGAGAATAGAGAAGAACAATGACCTTGACTCTACACTTCTGTGAATGTAACCAAGGATTGCATTTGGGTTTTTTGTAGCTGCATAGCTCTGTTGGCTCATGCTTAGAGTATGATCCACAAGGACACCCATGCCCTGATACCCAAGGTGGTCTCCCCCATTGTATGCTCTTGATGATTTTTACTACTGAAATGAAGGAGTCAAACATCTTCACGTATAGCTCTTTGCATCTCCCCAGACTGAACCAATATAACTTGGTTTAATTATGCAAAATTTTACAAAATCCAAACTCTGCACAATACTTGCATCATTTCCACACCCTTCAGAAATCTTGATGCAGAATGTTTACCTTCCTTTCCCCCTCGTGTGTCGACTACCAACTGTTTTCTTTTGCAGCTCTGCAGTTTGATGGTAATAGCTTTGATCAGCAGAGCAGGACTCTTACTTGGAGCATAACCTGGGGAGTAACATTAGTACAATGGCTGTGTAAATAGCACTGTCTTGATTAACACTTTGGTTTTCTCAGGAGAGCCACAGCACGTGAGCCATAAAGACAGATGGGTAAGGGATGCAGGATTTCAGGGAGACATTCAGATGTTGAGACTTACATGCATATAACATGCATGTACCAGTAAAGAGCCCCAGGTAATTGATCTCCAATTCTGAAGCCATCCAAGAAACAAATCTCCTTTCTCTGCATTAGCTCCAGCGTGGATGCAGTTAATAACCACAACTGTGTGCGTTAGCAAGATTGCAGTGCTGCATCTGGACCCTGCAGTGGGAAGACCAGTTCTGCACTGTGTGGTGACAGCAAGGTGCTCTCAATTTGTTCTCAGGAAGGTTCCCCTGGGCCCGGTTTCTTCAATTTTACTTCCCTTGACCTTGACAGGGACTATTTGTTGCTCTGTGTCCCTCTGGACAAGTCCAGGCAAGTCCCTGATGCTCCGCTTGTCTGCTTTTACGTTTGTAATGATGCTCTTCCCCAGCCTGGCACCATTCCTACCAACTGCTCTTAGGATCACTCCAATACCATCTGGCTCAAAGAAAGGTTGATGAAATATCTGCCTGCTGGTCCCTCTTTTGGAAACCTCAGCGGCACCCTTTCTGTCAAAGGAAGAACCCTTAGAGGGTTCGGTTGCTCCTCAAACCAAGTAGGCTCCCCATCCCTTCTTCATGCAAGCTGCCAGTCCCCGCTATGCAGCTTCTTCGCAGCTCTTCTCCAGGTCTCAGCTGTTTCTCTCCAGCCCCACTGTGTGGATCTAGCCTCCAGGCATGCCTTTCTTTCTTCCTTGTTTAGCACAGGGATGGGAAGCCAGAAGATCTGGGGGCTGGATGCCCCCCAGTTGCAAAAACCACATGCATGCTGAGACTCCAGAGCAAGATTGGAAAGCAGAGGGCCAATAACCCATAACAGGGTCTGTTTAACGGCAGGCAATTGAATTAACTACAGCTGGCTGGGTTCACACAACACGGTGAGCCATCAACCCTGGTTTACAAGCCCCAGTGGCCACACTGGGTACAACCCGATGGGCCACACAAAACAACCCCATTATAGCTTCACGCAATGTGAACCAAGCCACTGAGCAGAAAGCAGGAGCCCAGCTTTGACCTGATTTCGCCTCTCCCTCCACCCCTGCCCCTCCAGTGAGCTTGCAACCCCTCCAGCAGATGCTTGGAGGAAATTCAGTCCTTGGCATAAAGAAAGTTCCCCTCCCTGGTTCACAAGGTGCTTGCCCCATCCAAACCTCAGCCATTAAGATAGCCCATAAAATAACAGATGGGATACAATTCTTATACTGAGCCATCAAAAACCGTAAGAATTCTACTCATCTGAGTACAGGGGCCACTGAAAACGTCTGTCCTGGAAATGTGGCTTTTCCTTCTTCCAGCTGTGTTAAGTGGGAGGGTGGGGGTGGGGCATGGCTCTAAATTCTCAGCAACTTCATTGCCCAGGACCCACAATAATGAAACCATACTAAGCTGTATATCATCCCCTATAATATATATATATATATATATATGTATATGTATATGTATATGTATATGTATATGTATATATGTATGTATGTATGTATGTATATATATATTTGTATATGTTTATTCCTACTATCCACCGCCAATGATGACAAGAGGGCAAAAGAGTTTCTGGGGATCTCCATAAGGTCCCCCCCCCCCGCCCACTTTCTGGCAGTTTATTCATGTGCTTGTGACTATTTGCCCCTTGAAGGTGAACCTTTACCCCCCTCCCAGGGGTAGAAAGGGAGTTTGGCCTTCCCCTGGTTGTGACAGCCCATTTCAGGTTGCTGAGAGTTGACGACGACTTGGTGGTATATAATCAATCACTCAGTCTATCCGTGGGCACTCATGCCAGTGATGCCACACCCTTTGTGTGTTCCCCAAGGCAGAGAAGCCCCTCTGACCACTGGAGATCCACAGTGGCACTTTGCATTCTCCTCAACTTAGAAAGAGCGAGAACAAGAAGGAGTGCAGCTTCGGATGACAGATTTGTAGATGGGAGCAAAGAGTTCCAGGTTCTGCCAGAAGGACCAATGAATCAACCCTGGACCAAGTAAAAGCTGGCCGTTCCCCTGAGGCACTGATCAGGAAGCAGAGACTCACATTCTTTGGGCATGGAGGGGATGATGGAACAGAAAAAATCATTATGCTTGGCTGCAGCCTCCACAATAAACCACAATAACGCCCAAATATTAGCACATCTGCTGTGATGTCATCACAAGCCCACCACCTGTGTGGACCTGTATCCCAAGAGCTGCCTCAAGGACATCAGGTGTGGTGTTTGCATGATGATGTTTTGCCCCCCTCTTGCCCCCTCCCCCCCTTGGACACCCAAGATGCAAATTTGAGGAGAGCAGAAGAGGAAGACAACAGACAAGATGGACAGAAAGGATCAAACAGTTTACAGGAACGCCTTTGGAGGGTCTCTACATCAGTGTTTCTCAGCCCTGGCGACTTTCAGGCGTGTGGACTTCAGCTCCCAGAATTCTCGGAGCTGAACTCCACATGTCTTAAAGTTGCCAGGGTTGAGAAGCACTGCTCTGCATTGTTGCTATGGACGAGTTGGGGTGGTGAGCCCACGCAGAAGCCGAATCTGCCTCAGTGACACCTAACAAATTTGCTAAAACTTAATAATCATCTGCAGGGTTCATCCTAGACCAAGTGGAATTTCAAGCAGGAAGCTTCCTCAGGCACCCACATCACTCCCTTGCTGTTCATGGACCTTCTGCAATGCCTGAACTGCAGGGACCGCTCTCCTCTCAACATCTGAGGCATTTTATTTACGTCAGGGAGTGCTAGAACCCTGGAGTGGGAAGCCATGACGTCCAACCCCCCCGGTCAACAGAGGAACCCAAATTCCAGCATCCCAGGGAGGCGGCTGTCCAGCCTCCACTTGTCCACACCTGACCAAGAGGCGTCCACATCTTCTCAGAGCCATCGCTGCCAAATGGCTGTTCCAGTTTTCTAATGTGTGGCTGGAATCTGCCTCCAGGTACCACCTCTCTGTAAACGAAACACCGCGGCTTCCTCAAAGCTTTTATTTTACTACCACCTGAAATGTGCTGACAGAAAGTAATCAAATATTTTCATCTGGGGTAGAAAAGTCTTCAGGTAGGTGCACGGGTGTCTGCAGGTTACGGTCAAAAACGTCAGCCGTGAGAGTGCAACTGAAGCTCCGCTTGTCTGTTCTGTGCGCCAAGCCTAAAACCAGGCAGCAGCTTTGATTGCTCTGTCATGGCTGCCATCTTAACTTTTTTGACCATGCCCTGGGGAATCCTGAACGTGTGCCTCACCAGAGCCAACAGTCCTAGCACCTTTCCTGTCTGTCTTCTCCTCAGTTCTGAGGGCAATTGGGCACAGTGCAAAGCATCTTCCTTTCTTTGAGGGAGCTGAACTGGACTTTGCGTGTGGAGCAGAGCCAGGCAGCCCTCCAGGACCACAGCTGCACCCCGGGCTTCCTTTCCTCATGACAAGGAAGGGCCGGAGAAAAAGGCCTGGCAATTGCTTTCTTTGTGCATAGAAAAGTAGCCGTGGGAAAGATGTCCGTGAAACTGCCTGAGCTTTTCCAGAAAGCAGCGTCTGTTCTAGAAAAGCAATAACAAAAATGTCTCCTTGGAGAGCACAGACTTCTGAGCGTTAGAAAGCCAGTCTGGATGGGCAAACTTTGCATGGCCGAGGGTCACGTTCATGGCCGACCATTAGCTGCACCAGGTAGGTTTGGGGGGGCGAAGAGTTAGGGAGAGGGCCCTTTTGATTTTTTCCCCTTCATGGTAAGCTCCTTTGGAGCTGTCACTTCAGTTCTCCTGCCTGAACATGGTGGGAAACGAGGCTGTGGGTCTTGAGAATTGTGGTCAAGGCCAATCTCTTCAAAGAGAGATTGGGCAGGCAGTAGATGCTCCTGTATCCTTGCTCGCCTTATGAGTATTTGGGTATGCCTGTGCTTGCATAATATTACAGTATCATAATTATCATATTATAACATTACACAGTCTGTAATATTATGATCTATCAGGGCCTCACAATAACTTACAGCAAATAAGGTGCAATAAAATCTAAATAACCATAATACAGGGCTTCCAGGACATTAAAAAAAAGCAAGTAGCATGCATAATATTTTAGATCAGAGAGGCTGACAGGTTGTCATCAGTATTTTGAACACTGCCTGCAGGTACCTGATTTGCTGACTATTAGAGGTGGCTACTTTTGAAAAGAAAAAGCTCTCTAAATAGGGATAAGCCCACGAGAAGTAATAAATAGATCCACAGTGTAAAATGAATGCCCATCAATGAGTGTGTTTGCAAAATTGCCAGCATTCATTTTCAGGCCTGTGGAACGTCATAGCAATGTCAGAGGCAGCCCAAGCTTGTTTTCCCTGGGAAACAGAGGGGGCCGTGGATGTGTGGCTCAGGCGTTAATTCCTTTAACATGAGGAACTCCAGTGT
Organism: Candoia aspera; assembly: GCF_035149785.1. NCBI lineage: Eukaryota > Metazoa > Chordata > Lepidosauria > Squamata > Candoiidae > Candoia > Candoia aspera. The sequence goes on along the minus strand of NC_086167.1, from coordinate 2,440,257 downwards.
GGGCTTCTTGGCTGCCTCATTCTGTTTCAAGTCCAGCGTGGGGATTTTTTAAGATGTAAAAAGTATAATGGAGAAAAAACGGCTACCTTCTACCATGGAAGAAGATTGTACGTTGATTCCAGTATCAGCGGCTGCCTCAGAAAAACTTTCTGCACTTGGATGGCCCAGAAGCCTCTGCAGGTGGCCTTCTGCTGGAAGCATTGCTAAATCAATCTGCTCAATAAATAAACAAATAAATGTTCCCGGCTTCTGACAGCAGACTGGAGAGAAAAATCACAGACGTAAGTGTTGGGAGGGATCTGGGATCTCATCTTTTCTAGCCCCACCACCAGATGCAGGAATTCCCCCCCACCCCACCCAGCCTTCTCACAAGGTGGCTGTCCAGCCTCTGCTGAAACACCGCCAGCAAGGGAGAGTCTGGCATATCCTGAGGCAGCCTGTTCCGCCGTTGAACAGCTCTCAGTTAGGAAAGTTCTCCTGATGCCCAGCTCAGATGAGCCGAGTTGCAATTTTGATCCCCTGGTTTGTTGTCCTGCCTTCTGTAACAACTCTGAAAAATTCTGCCCCATCAGAAACTTAAAGACAGCACTGGGTGGGAGGGGGGTTGTTCCTGTGGCCTTTTCTTTTTCCTCAACACCTTCAACCATTCCCCATCACTTTTTCCTTCCTGGACCTTCTCATCTTGGTCGCTTACCGCTGGACAGCCTCCAGCCTACCAATGTCCTTCCTTAAATGTGATGCCTGGAATTGGGTGCAATCTTCTAGTTATAGCCTGAAAACAAGGCAGAATAGAGAGAAAAAACAAACTCTCTTGATTTTGACATAATAGTTCAGTTGATTCAGCCTCGGTACACATTTGTATTTTTTGCAGCTGCATCACAACATTGGCTTATGTTCAGCTTGAGATAGATAGATATAGATAAATTTTATTAAAAGTTTTAAAGAGAACATAAAAACTAACACAAACTAATACAGAATGAAGAAAACAATGAAAGAAAAAGAAAAAAGTGCAGAAAAAAAGATAAAAAGAAACAGAAAGAAGCAGCTTCCAATTTTCTTTGCAGCAAATATAAGCATGATTACGAAGTTTTCCCTTACTCTATGATTACAGAAAAAGCTACTTTTTTCTATTATCTATTTTCTTTCTAACTGAAATACTTTGGCCACATCATGAGAAGACAGGACACCCTGGAGAAGATGCTGATGCTGGGGAGAGTGGAAGGCAAAGGAAGAGGGGCCGACCGAGGGCAAGGTGGATGGATGATATTCTAGAGGTGACGGACTCGTCCCTGGGGGAGCTGGGGGTGTTGACGACTGACAGGATGCTCTGGCGTGGGCTGGCCCATGAAGTCACGAAGAGTCGGAAGCGACTAAATGAATAAACAACAATTTTCTTTCTAATCATCAAAACCACAAATCACAAGTGCATTTTTTTCCTGTTTCATGCAAAAAGTCTATAAGGGGCTTCCAGTCAGCCATAAACGTAGATATTGTCTTTTCTCTAATCAAGGAAGTCAATTTAGCCATCTCTGCAAATTCCATCATCTTCACCAACCATTCCTCTATGGTGGGTAGTGCCGAATTTTTCCACTCTTGAGCATATAGTAATCTCACAGTCGTCACAGATAAAAACAAAGTTCTATGGCTTTTTTCTAGTTGCCTGTCCATTAGACCCAAAAGAAAAGTCTCTGGTTTCAGTTGTACATTAGTCTTTAAAATCTTCTGAATTAGTGTCTTTATCCAAAATTTTTTGGCTTTTTTACATGTCCATCGTTCATGTTAAAAGGTCCCTTCATGTTGTTCACATTTCCAGCAAAGATTCAAAGTACCTTTGTACATTCTAGACAGTTTCTCTGGTGACAAATGTCAATGATACATCATTTTATAAAAAATCTCTTTAAGGCTAGAACATAATGAAAATTTCAGTCCTTTCAACCACAACTCACATTACAGGGCTGTTGTGGGGAAAATAGGAAGAGGAAGGAGTATTAGGTTATGTTCGCTACCTTGAGTTATTTCTAAAAATAATAAAGGCGGGATATAAATAAATACATAAATAAATTTTCCTAGTGATCCATTTGTATATTGTAGCCAAAAATTTTCACCCATTTTATCATACATTCTTTCATTTCTTCTGTCTCATATTTCAACAAAAGTTTATACATTTTAGCAATAACGTTCATCATTTGTACATATTTCTATTTCAAACTCAGTCTTGCATTGTTCAAAACCATAAAATCTTTTACCCACTTTTAACCTTTCTCATAATTGTACATAAGAAAACATGACTATCCTTCTGTTGTCAGCTCTTCTCTTGATTTCATTTTACAATCCCCTTGAGAAAATTCTAGCACATCATGATAAGTTAACCATTTATGTTTACTTACCATTTCTCATCTATAAAATGCTCTTGTGCTGAGGCTTATGTTTGCTTGTGACGCATCAACATACCCAGATCCGTTCTGCATGTACTGCCACACCGTCTAGTCCCCTGATCCTATTTTCTTGCCTTTGAGTTTTTCCTATCCGAATGTAAGGTTTTCATTGGTCCCTGCTGAGTTTCATCTTAATGACTTCTACCTCTTGTTCCAGTTTGATAAGATCCTTCTGAAACTGGATGCGGTCCTGTATGGTGTTTGCTGTCCACGGACCTTCATGTTATCTGCTTCCAAGTCATTTATAAATATTTTGAACAGCATAAGGCCTAGAACAGAACCCTCTGACCCAACACTCACTGCATCCTTCCAGCATGATATGAAGCCAGCTGAATAATCACTGGGTGAACCGTCCCTGTATCCATCTAATGATAGCACAGACCAGTCCTATCTACCATCTTTTCCCCTAGAAGCTCACATGGGGCTTTACTGTATTGAGTACTTTGATGAAGTCAAGGTATGCTCATAAGCATCCATGGGAGAGGGTGGGGGTTACGTATATAGGCTTTGATCATGCGGTTTCACCACCTTGACTTTTTTTACCTCCTGTAGACGTCCATGTAATGCAGGTATGCCCCACAGTCTCAGCACTGCATGTCAGCACAAAATGCTCAGAGCTGATGAGGCCCAATCCTTCCCTTCCCTAGAGAAGACTATGAAGGAGGAAAGCCAGGTTAGTCTATGGTGGCAAAAAGTCTGGAGGAGCCTGGTAGCTCCTTTTCTGACTAACAAAATGTGTTAAAAGACGGGGGCTTTTGTGAGCTGAAGGCCAGGTTTACCTGCACAGCTATGGGGAAGAGTCCCCCCCCCATTTCCTTCCCTTGTTGAATGTTCTTGCTGGAGTGAGAGTTTTCCCATCTCTCCCCACGCAAGTGGGGAGTTGTTCCAGCCAAGGACTGGGGGGACTGAGCAGTCCTTTGTTCTGGGGGGCAGGGGTGCTGTTTCCTGCCCTTCCCTGCTCGGCAGAGGATTCGCAGCACTCCTCTGGCTCTGCTCGAGTTTCTCAGAGCTCTGGAAGAGCAGCAGCAGCAGCAGCTGTAAAAGAGGCAGCGATCTGGGAGTTTTCCCCTCATCTGCCTGGTGCCATCCGGAACACTGGCTTAGACCGAATCTCACAGTACAGATACCAATGAGGAAGACAGGCGAGCAGAAAAGAATGCAAACACAGAAGTACAGCTCTGGGCTGCTTGTTTCTTTTACTGTGTACAATTGCACTTTTAAAAATAACATAGAAGTAATTTCCAAACTTTTTGTTCTCAAGGTTACCTTCACTGGAAAACAACACACTCATTTTATTTGCTTTTGACGCTTCTTCAGCAAGAACTGAACACGCTCCAGTGCAAAACAACAAACAAACTTTAGCATTTGTTAACTATGGAAAAGCAACATGCCACCCATTTAAATATAATAAGCAACTAATAATCCTGATTGTTTAATGCAGTGAAAGAAAGTTACAGTTAGCATCTAGATGACAGCTGCTGTACTTAGACCATGCTTTGTTTTTCTATTTTGAATGGAGCTGATTCTTAAGCATACTGGTGTGCATTGCAGCTTGTCTGGTCCTGGCTGAATACATGTCAAAGCACCTCTGTGTAAAATTAATCTGTTCCCTCTGCAGTAGAGGCTTCCCCAAAATGACTTGTGTTAGCCTGTTGCAGGGAAAACACACATGGAGCCACAGGACTCCTTTATGACCATGTTTCTTGTCAACGGCCTCAATTTTTGGAGGCAAGGGCTCCTTTGCCGGCTGTATGAAGCAGTTATCCAAATGCAGCAGCCAGATCAGAGAAGAAAACCTTGCCAGCCACAGCACCCAGCTGCCTCTCTGCCAGCTGGGGGCATCCTTGCTGAGCAAACCTGGCAAACACAAGGGAAGACCAGGGGAGAACTGATGGAACACCCCACCTAGCAGCAGGCCAGCACTGCAAGAAAGGGGAGCATTCAAACCCGAATGGGGATGGGTGTCATGTTCACTGTTTCAACATGCACTGTACATCGTAACGTTTCACATGCCATGGCACTGATGCGTGTTTCTGTTGGGAGGGAGCTGCTCCAAGCTGCCTCATGTAACTTTTAGCATTGGTTAGAAAGAAAGATAACTTGGTTGGATCCCCATCAAACCTGACAGAAAAGTCTTTCACCCCCACTCCTGTTGGGGCGAAACCGGTGGCTGCTTGAGTGGTAGTTGTCGCTCTGCAGGGTGGAGATTCATCCCGGAGCCGTCTCTGGCCCCGCTCCGCCGGCGGTCCGGGTGGGAGGATGGGGGATGGTTGCATGAAGCTGGGACCTCCGTTGTGCCTCCCCTGCCCCCCCAATGACAGAGACAGGTTTCTTAACATGTACTCCATCGCTTCTATTTTGGCCTCCACCACTCTTAGCCTTTCAGGGGTTTGAGATTCCTCCTTCCCTCGGGTGTTAGGCTGTCTCTCCGTTGACACCGTGGTAGATTCTACGTCTGGGGTCAGCGGGGACCGATGCTTCCAGGACGCCTGGGACGTCCCTGGCTGGGGTTCTCCCATTGCATCCCAGGTGATCAACTCTGCAGGCGATTCGCTGGGTGCCGGTTGCTCTGGTTCTCCCCCATCGTCAGATTCCTCCACCTCAGGGCTGGAACTCGAATCCTGCCGGAAATCTGAAGGTTCTGGGGTGAGGCTCAGTTCTCCGCTCTTGACCGTCGACTCGGGCCTCAAGCTAGCCGGCTCCTCAAGTCCCCCAGTCATGAGCTTGGACTCGGCCATCGTTAACTATTTTCCCTCACAAGAAACTGATCTTGGTAGGAGCTAACGGTACAACTTTGGTGATTCTCAGCTTTATGTAATGAATGCCTATTCTAAAACACTCTCAGACTCATGAGCAGGAATGCAAAGATATCTGATTTATTAAAGAATAGTATGCAGGATCACAAAGAAAGCTGAGAATGATAAAAGCGCGACAAATGCAAACTAAAAACCCTCGGTACAAATGAGATCCCTCCCCCCGTAGAATCTTCCCAAGCTCACAATCCCAGGTGCTCCTAACGGCTTCTGATGGTCTGCAGCTTCTGATGGTCTGCGGGAAAAGTCCTTGAGCAGAGCACATAACCCAAACACATTCCATTGAAATGAACACAGATACAGAGCTTGGTACAAGGTTTCACAGCAGCTCCCTCCCAAACAGAAACGCGCATCACGCCATGGCATGTGAAACGTTACGATGTACAGTGCACATTGAAACAGTGAACATGACAACGGGGTCCTGCTGTGCAGCTCTTGCCACAAATGAGATTTTGCCCTCTCAGCTGCTCCAGTTTGGAACCTCTTTTCCTGTTCACAGAAGCCCATCAGCTGGAGGAAAACTCAGAGGGGTCCCCAGCTGTTGGTTGGCAAAGAAAGGAGGTTGAAGGACATCAGCTGCCCCTTTGGGCAGGCCTGGCCCTAGTCTCCGTGGCTTCCCCGGGAGGTCTTGCAGGGCCGAGAAAGGCCTCTCTGCATCAGCCCTGGGTGCCGTGCAACCACCCCACCTGCACCCGTCTGCAGAGACCGCTTAACACAGCCAGGAGGACACCTGGATCTGAACATCTGCTTCTTTGGGGATCTCGGAGAAGCCATTCTCAGTCCGGCTGCAGGCCGGTGGAGCCGAGGGACACTGGCATCGCCCCTCTCCCTTCCCAGGCAGGCTCGGTCTGTTCCTATCAATGCCTTGATAAGATAAGCAGCCACTTCTGGGAAGGAAGTTCCATCCCGGCCCCCCGTTGTGGATGGAGAAGGGGGGGACCCAGGGGGGCAGCACTCGTGGCCTGCTGGCAGCCAGGCGGAGACCGCCTTCTCTGCCCAAGCAGCTCAAGGGCTGCAGGGGAAACCGAATGGCTGAGATTCCTCTGAGGCAATTTCAAGTAGGGGGACTCAGCCTCAGAGAGGACGAAGCGGATTTTGAATTAGAGTCGCCTGGTTCCAATATACTCTTGGGTAGAAGAAACCTGTCTTTGGTAAAAGGATAGTCATGAGCACACAACAGGCCAAGCTGCCATCTGAAAAATAGTTCTGTGTGTCCGTTCAGGACACGTGTAGTTAGAAAAGAAACATGGTGGGAAATGAGCAATGACTTCACGCAATCGTAGTCTCCCTCTTGGACAACCAGGTGTGAGCAGGAGGTCTTTCCGCTCCATTTCTGACCCTGTCTAGTAGAAGAACCATGCTTCTCAACCTTGGTAATGTTAAGATGTGTGGACTTCAACTCCAGAATTCTGCAGCCAACAACACTTTAGAACAGTGTTTCTCAACCTTGGTCACTTTACGAGGAAATGGACTTCAACTCCCAGCAGTCCCCAGCCAACATGGCTGGCTGGGGAATTCTGGGAGTTGAAGTCCACACGTCTTAATGTTGCCACGGTTGAGAAGCACTGCTTTAGAAGACACACATCCCTCTTGGCTTGTTGGACAGCTCAGCCTGCAGCCTGTGACTGACGCCCTGTGAGTCAAGAGCCGAGGGTCTCCTCCCATGGTACGCAAAGCACAGGGCCAGAGAGGTTGCGCCCTCTTTTTCAGCGCAGCAGCCTTGGTCACTGATTAGCCACATCTAGCAAACACTAAGCAGAGTTGCTGCCCCCCACCCGCCGTTGCACCCTCCCCATCCTCAGAAAGGGTTCCAAGCTGAGCTGCGGTGATTTTCAAAACAGTGGGAACAGTATGAAACTATCGGTTCTTCTTTCTAGTTCTTCCGCAAGGGGGCAAAGAACGGACACTCAGTCAGGGTCCTCCCCCAGCTGCACCCCCAGTTCAAGTTGTCTGCACCTGCTCAGTCATTTCCAAAAGGTGATGGGTGGTGGCAATGACAAGGGGAAGAGGCAAAGTCACGAGGTAGTGTGATGGCTGAGCCTCCATGGGAAGCATGAAGAGGGATGCTTGAACACAGGAGCCAGGTGGCATGATGAGGGGAGGTCCCCTCTTCCCCAAAATCTGAAAAACCTCAGCATCATCAATGGGGAAAAGTACTTTTATGTCAGATACTCCACAACTAAGCCCAAATAAAACAGTTCAACTGCAAATAATAATAATAATAATAATAATATCCCACCTTTTATATATATATAACTCAAGACCACAAACATACCCAATACTCATGCTTCCTATTTTCTCCACAACAACAACCCTGTGAGGTAGGCTGGGCTGAGAGAGAGCGAGAAAGAGAGAGAGACTGGCCCAAAGTCACCCATTCAGCTTTCAGGCCTGAGGGAGGCCTAGAACTCCATCTCCTGCTTTGTACCCCAGTGCCTTCACCCGCTACGCCACACTGGCCCTCACGAATGATAATGATGTGATATTGCACAAGGGCTGGTTCTGGAGTAACTTTTGTGGAGCTGCCCCAAGTTGGGTGTGGGAAGGCGTCTGCTTGCATCTCCTTAGACAGCCCAGATCCCACTGCCTCTGGCTGTGGGCAAAGAGCTGGGGCCTGTTCCTCTTCCTATCTCTCTCTCCTTTGAATACGCCCGATTTGGTTTCGTAAAACTGGTTCTCTGCCCCGAGAGGGACAGACAAGCAGCCAGATTCCAGAATATCTGGCCACAGACTCAAGTTGGCCTCAGCACGTGGGCAGAATTCCCTGAGTGTCACTGTGAGTTTCCTCTCCTTCGGCCCTTGGGCTCTCAAGGGGTCCAGGGAAGGGAAGGGCTCCCTCTTGCTAAAAATGCAGCAATAAGGAAAAAACACAACCCATCTGCCTGCTTCCATTTCAGTGAATGTACCTTTGCGCTGCCTTGATTTGATAAAGCCAGCAGAGGCGTCACTCTGCTGTTTCCAGGCCGGGTCCGGGGTGAGAAACCCCCTACAGGTTCCCCTCCACGGCGAGGAAAGCTCAGAACCGCCGCAGGCAGCGCCGGTAGTGCTGCGGGGCTGGTTTTACCTGGGGGCGGCCGGAGCCTCGACGGCAGAGTTCTCCACAGGGAGCCTTGAGCGCCGTCGATTTCCAGAGATTCAGGCAGTTTAACTCGATCAGTGTTAAGACTTCTGAAAGCTTTACAGAGGCACTGAAGGAAGTGTGAAAGATGCGCAAGCTGCGGCCCATGGCTGGGATGGCACCTTTTCCTGGCTTTTTAAAGCCCTTTCCCATAACTCGCCAGAATTACCCCGCCGCCTCCTCCTCCTCGTTTAGAGTCAATTTATCTGCTCAACTCTTTGTTGGCCGCTTCACCCTCAAATGTTCGTGCATACCTGCACGTCGGAATGCTGGGGGGGGGGGGCGGGGGGCGGCAACTCCTTGACCTCCCGGTCGAGCTCAGGGCGCGGCAAGCCTCCCGGGACCCCCGCTCCCTGCTCGGAGAAGTCCGCCCTGCCGTCTCAGGGGGCGCCTGTCCTCCAGCCCGGGAGCCCCCTGCTCGGTTGCGAACCCAGAGGCAGAGCGGCGGGCAGGCAGCGGGACGCCCGATCCTCAGCAGAAAGAATTGGGGGCGGGGGGGCGCTCTGCCCTTAATCTGCTCTCCTTCCCGAGCCAAAGCAGCTCCCTCCCTTATGGGCGGGGGGGGGAGGAGGGATCCGGGCGCTAAGCCGAGGTAGCTTAGATCATTCGTCCCTCGCTCTCTCTGCCCCTCCTTCCCCTCTTTCCCCTTCTTGGCGGAGAAAGTGGGCTTAAAGTTGGGAGAAAGGCACGGACGGGAAGCAGGAGGGAGGGGGGGAGGGAGAGTCCCCGTCCGCGGCGGCCAGAGGGCTCGGAGGTGACCGGTGGCGCCCTTTGCTCCGATGGGCTCGGCTGCCGGTTGCCCTTTCTAAGCCGGGAAGGCCGCCCCCGCGATGGGCAACTGCGTGAAGTCCCCCCTGAGAAGCCTCTCGCGGAAGGTACGTCCCCACGCGCGACCTGCCACTGTCCCGAGAGCCCAGCCGCGGGGGTGGGGGGCGCGGGGCAGAAGCTTCCTGCGGGGGAGGCTGCCCGGCGCCTGGACCTCGGGCGGCGGGTGAAAGAAGCCCTTGCGCCGGGGGTGTGCTGCGGGAGGCTCCGGCACGCAGACTCGTATGCCGGGGCGGGTGGTCGTGTTACGTGTGAGCGTTTGCAAAGGGGGGTGGATTCGGCGGGACGCTCGCCCCAATTCGCTTATCTGGAATTGCGTTTCTCGCGGAGCCAGCGCAACTGGGGATGCGGACTGCCGAGGAGAACTTCTGGAGGGGGGCAAAGCCCCCTCCCCATGCTCTTTAGGCGTGAGGTGCTCCCTCTTCCCTTCCACACTTACTTGCCTTAGTTTCTGCGCACCAACCGGTGAAGCCACCTCCGATGGCTGTAAGCGTGACTTTTGCACCTGATGTGTGTACGCTCACCAGTGTCAGACGCAGGTGGAAATAGTACCAAGATCGCCGTGCCCAGGTTTTTGCACAAGGCTGCATTGGTATACGTTCCCCCACCAGTCCCCAAATATTTGCGTCTCTTTTCTCACAATCCGCTGCAAGTAGTTTATGGGTGTGAAAAGAGGTGCAAAGCGGGAAGAAGAAGAAAGGTGTCTCTCCAATTAGAGTAGTTGAAGGAATTCCCCCCTCCCCCCCCGACTTCCATGTGAATCGCCCGGAAGGGATGCGCCGCTTCTTGCTTCCCCCTTGAACGACCCCCTCAGTTCCCCTGCTTGGAAAAGCCTCCTGGGGAGTTCCAGGTGAGGCCGTTTGCGTGCGCGTGCGTGCGTCTAAACACCTCCAACTCAATAGTCTGCTGAGGGAGAGATTTCCACAGGAAATCGGTATTTTTGCTCAGTGGAGCTTCCTTGTATAGATTTATGCCCCGGGGCATTTCTGAATTGCTTGCATTAACGAGCAGGTGCTACGTCGTAGATTCATAAGGGGGCTTGTGGCTTTAGTGAAGTTTTAGCCAACTTGGCAGCCCATGGTGCTTTGGGATGGCAATCCCCAGAATTCCCAGCCAACGCGGTATTTGGGAACTTGCAGCGGGAACACACCAGGAGGCTAGATTAAGCGGCTCATGGAGCTTAGCTAGGGTTTGGCTCTTTATGGGTTTTGGGAATTCATTCCACTTCTCTTGCACCTCCTTTGCAAACCATTTAGCTACAGAGAATGCAACCGGTGGGTTTAAACGAAGAAACTCAGCAATCGTGCAGAGCAACACCTGTAGTGTTTACTGATTTTCACAAGAGGCCCTTTTTTTCTGAAGTGGGATGAAGCTTTGAATGGAGGTAGTTTCTGAAGCAAGTAGATCTGTTCAGTTTGAGCAGCGGACTGGTCTCGGCCAGGGTGTCCGCAGGCTGTGGTCAAAAAAGTCAAGATGGCGGTCATAACACATGAACCTCTGCCCATTTGGCATCCATCACTCGTTCAAGACCCACCATCTTGACTTTTTTGACCACAGCCTGTGGATACATCTGGTCCCTGTAAATAAAACTTTTTGCTTGGGCTTTTTGCTTTGTTTGCATTTATTTAAAAAAATCTAGGCTGTTATGCAGACCAATGGCTTCCCGGGCTGCTTTCCCGCCCTGCATTGGTGAACATGAATATATGCAGTAAACACCAAGGAAATAAAGGAAAACTATCCAGTCCAGTCCAAAGCTAAACAGCAGTAGAAGATAATTGATCAGTGATTATGAGTTGTTAGAGCTTTCCTAGAAACTGGTTATGATAGCCTTCAGTGGAGCCCAGATGGCATTCCAGAATTGAGTTGCCCACTGCAAAGAAAAATAGTCCCTTGTTCTTGCAAACCTGGTTGCTCTCAAAGGTGGGCAGGGAAAAGGAGCCCCTGTGGGCCAGCAGAATCCAATCCTTCAAGGAACTGGGGCTTAAACTGGGGGAGGCTCGTGATGTGTGTGTTTGTGTGTACAAGTCAGAGTTCTAGAGGAAAATAAGTGCATTAATGCAAGCTCATGCCCAAATGCATATGGTGTTAGTGAGTGTGTGGAATAGGGAGGTATATTGACCAGCGTTCCTTGGGCACCCCAACAACCCCCCCCCTTATGGGGGCATTTCACTCTCTGGACATACGCTGACCAGAGTACTTCTGCCTCTCTTTCTGTGTTTGAGCATCCCCATTGGCCTGAACAAGCGGAGGCTGAGATCATCTGGAACAACCTATTTATGTGCATGTTAGCCATAAGTCAGCTTGCTGCTCTGAATATCTGTGCCCATGCATGTGTGTCTGTGTGTCTGTGAGAGACAAAGATGCTAAGACAGGAAAAGTTGGGTTCTCCATTGTGACCAACTTCAAAGGAGCAGTCTGAAGAGAGTGTGGCTCCAAGGCGGGATGTCAGCTCAGTCACAAGGTGGGAAGGCACCCAGCCCAGAGAAAGTGCTTCCTAAAGGCAACAAAGGCTGGAAATGAGGAGAGAGTGCTCCTGCCAACAGTCCAAAATGCCTTAAGGAGAGATGTCCAGCAGTGACAGCACTTGCCGCTTCAGTGCTTAAATGAGGTCTCTGTGGCCCCAACAAGGACAGGTGGTGATGCTGGTCGGTGGATGGTGGAGGCAGCACGGGATGGCTGGGGGTCTTTCTGGGCAATGTTCTGGCCCATCACCAGGTGGGCAGACTAACAGCTGCTGGCTTTCCCAGGTGGATCTCAAACAGGTCAAGCGATGATAGGAAGAGCTGGCTCCGATGTCAAGACATGTAACATTTGGAGGAGGTTGAAGAATCTTTTCTGTATATATTCTGGAATAACCTTCGGGTGTGCTGATACAGCACCACAGCTAAGTTTATCTGCAGGGGTCTTGGCTCAACGGCAAGGCTTTCTATTTCTTTTGCTCTGCCCTCCTTCTGAGCAACCCAGATAAAGTTTCATAAATAATTAGCTTTAGAGATTATGATCCAAAAGAGGATAAATATAATTTAGGACTCAGAAGCTCACATGAACTCTGGCTGTCTCTTCCTCCACATCCCCCTGAAGTCTTTTTTGAAGAAGCTTTAAGTGCACCCCCAAGAATGCATGTGTGAATGTAACAGCCACGTGCCTCATCTTGGGACACTGATCGGGGAGCTAGGTCCCACTGGGGGCCCTGTTCATGAGAAGAAAATCTGTGTTCGATGGTCCCCACGTCTTCCAAAGGCAGCCTACACAGCCACGGGGCAGCCTCTTCCCCGTTGCCTTGGTCTTCCCTTCGCCACTGCAATTTTAGAAATCTTGCTGGCAGTGCCCAAAGAGGCTCCTGGTGCTTTGGATTTACAGGGGAGACCAGCAGAGTGTTGAATGGGGAAGGAAGGGAAGGAGGGAGGGAGAGATTTTGATTGAAGTGTGTGTGTCTGTGTGCCTTCAAGTCAGTTTTGACTCCTGGCCATTGCCTGGACAAGTCCCTGCAGTTTTCTTGGCAAGATTTCAGAAGTGGTTTGCCATTGCCTCCTTCCCAGGGCTGCGAAAGAGGGACTGGCCCAGGGTCACCCAGCTGGCTTTGTGCCTAAGGCAGGACTGGAACTCACGGCCTCCCAGTTTCCAGCCTGGTGCCTTCACCACTTGGCTCTCTGATTGAAATGAGAGATAGACCGATGTTAGAGAGAGAGAGATAGAGAGATAGAGACAGATGACCCCACCTGCAAGGGGGGTACCGCAAATTCAACTGACCAAATGGTAGAATCATAGATTCCTGGGGTTGGAAGGGGACCTTGGAGGTCTTGTAGTTCCACCCCTGCCCTGGGCAGAAATCTTCACCAGACCACACCAGACCAATAGCTGCCCAGCCTTTATTTGAAAGCCTCCAGTGATGCAGCCCCCATGACCAGGAGGCAGAGTCTTCCACTGCTCTGGAGCTCTCACGGTCAGGAAATTCCTCCTTATTTCAGGTCTGGATCTTCCTCTGTAAAGCTTCCATCCATTATGGCTCTTGTCCTACCCCTTCACGCTCTCTGAAATAAATCCGCCCCCGCTTCCCTGGGACAGCCCTTCACGGATCAGAAACCTGCTCTCTCATCTCCCCTGAGCCTTCTCTTCTATAGGCTAAACTTACCTAGTTTCTTTACCCACCCTCTGGAGCATTTATCCTCCAAGCCCCTCACCATCTTTGTTTTATTTATTTATTTATATTTATTTTTCAAATATGTATGGCTACCCATCTCACAAAAAAGTGACTCTGGGTGGCGTACAACACTTAATTAAAAAACCAATACATATATTAAAATATTCATGATAAAAAAAACTATTAAAACCCTCTGTTGCTTTTCTCTGCTCTCTTTCTGGTTCCTCGGTGTCCTTTTTGTATTGTGGCAACCAGAACTGGACAGTGCATTCCATAGCATAGAGTCTACTACCCGGTGACAGATTGGGGGGTGGGGGGAGGCTGAGAAGCGAGTGGGTGACATGAATTGGGGGTGGATGGTGAGTTCAGTGCGGCTTCCTGCCCTCCCTGCTTTCCCATTGCCAGAAGCAAGAGTGAGAAGGTGCTGCTGGGTGTCCTTAGAGCAGTGTTTCTCGACCTTGGCAGCCTGAAGATGTGCAAACTTCAACTCCCTTAGCTGGCTGGGGAATTCTGGGAGTTGAAGTCCACACATCTTATTAACACCGCCTTAATAAGAGAAAGCATCTCTGGGAGCCTAGGGCTCCAGCAAACCCCATGGTTGAGCAGAAACCATGGCTACCTGCTCCTTCCCATGACCAAGATATCTGCTGCAGATTAGCCACTGTGTCATCAGAGCCAAGTTGCCCCCTGTCTACATGGCACTGAGATCCTCCTTGGTCCAGCCTTTCCTTTTCAAAAGGATGTTGTGCAGCTGAACATGGGCCTCCACTGGTGCCAGAAATTCCCTCCAGCTGCTCCTCTTGGGCTGTCCGTTTGGGCAGATGGTTGGGGGAGGGTGCCCTCTTCTGGGGGAGCAGCACCACCTTATTTTGTTGAGGCCTCTTTGTTGTGGGTGGAGATCCTGCCCTGGATGCTGTTCCTGTACCCCAGTGCCCCGGCATTGGACCAAAGTGGGTCAGTTCAGGCTGTGCTTCAAAGAGAGAACAGGACACCACCATTGGGCAGGGTGCATGTCCTGCAGTAAACTTTCCCAGCCATTTGACATAGCTGTGCATGCAGACCTGCGCCCATGTTCTCGGCCCTGCCAGAAAGCATTCTGCCCTGCTGCGTGATGGTGTGGCAGCTTTTTAATGGCAGCTCTCAAATGGGGCCAAGGAACTTTAGGGAAAAAATGCTCTTGGCCTCTCAGGAAAGCGGCCATAGGATTGTGAATGTTTCTTGCATAAAATCCAAAGGTCCTTGTGAGCACTGCTGCTTTTTATAGCTGCATGGGAATGTCAGGAAGGAACATTTCCGCCAGAGCCTGCGGGGTGCGTGGCTATATAAGGTGAGCCGCTGACACTCTGGTGGGCCTGGAAGCATTCATGCGGGGTTCCACTCTGGACCCCAAAGGGCCACTTAGAAAAGCTGCACCCCTCATGACGGGGAGCAGGACGAGTGGGTCTTGGCCTCAGGTGGGGGAACCACCTGTTTTTTAACCCAGTGGGTTAAAGCCCAGGATGCAGCTGGTTCCTGTGGAGGACATAGCTGGCAGCTACTGCTGCTGAACCTGCTCCTTTTACTGCTCTCTCTGTCATGCACACAGCCTTACACATACGTGCACGTACAGCCAACCCCCTACATGGAATGCAAGGCTCCCGTGTTGCACAGGAAACTTCTGAAATTTCCACAGGGACAGGGTTCCTGTTTCTCCTTTGAACAAGCCACTCACCTTGAAATAAAGCCCCCGAAGCTGAAGTTTGGTCTCGTGAGAGCCAGTGTGGTCCAGTGGTTAAGGCTCTGGCTAGAAGCCAGGAGACCGTGAGTTCTAGTCCCAGCTTAGGCATGAAAGCTGGCTGGGTGACTTCGAGCCAGTCCCTCTCTCTCAGCCCAATCCACCTCACAGGGTTGGTGTTGTGGGGAAAAGAGGAGGAGGAAGGAGTATTAGGTATGTTCGCCGCCTTGAGTTATTTAGAAAAATAATAAAGGCGGGATAAAAAATAAATAAAGTTTGAGGGATTCTGAATTGCTGGTCAGTCTATGCATGGTTTTCTGTACATGGGCAGAGTGTAGCCCTAATGAAAGGACAAGGAACAGATTCAGGGAGGGCATTTATGGAGCAGGGAGCAATCAGACCCACAAGGAGTTTGCATTTTCTGGCTTGGTGCAGAAGTCTGTGTCCCCAAGTGTCCAGTCTGCAAAAGAAAGGGGAGGCGTGACCTCTACTGTGGCACCACATCTTGCCCTATGGCAGGGACGGGCAGCCCGCAGCCCCTGAAGGCTTTTCTGCTGGCAAGGGACAAGAATCAAATGGGCAATCTCCCACCAGCTGCAGAGAGGGGACACATGAAAACTGCAGAGGAAACCCTAACAAAGGAACATTGAACTGTGGCCCTTTCCCTCCTCAAAAACGTCCTGGGAGGCCCCTGCCCAGCCCTGTCTTAGCAGATAATGTGATCCGGGAGCTAGATGGAGCCTCCGTCCCGCAACGCCTAAGGCCGAGGCTGAGTGGGTCTGGGGGGGAACAGCTTCTCCTTCTCTGAAGGATCGTTGCTGCTGTCTCGGTCTTAAAGACAGCAGTTTATGCTCTTGGGAAGCGGGTTCGCCTCCACACGGGCCATGCTGGGGGCTGCTGGGCCACAGACGCCAGGGGACGCGAGCATCCCTGGGGAGCAATCCGTAGAACTGCCCTGGAGCTAGAAACATCTCTGGCAAGCCGGGCCCGGCTGCTCTTTCAGTGCACCCCTTTGCCAGCAGCCTGGTTTGAGGTCCAGCTCCACCCTTCAGTGGGTGTGATTCTGGAAATGCAGGCCCCCTGCCTGACTTTCAGCTGGGGTGTCTGTCCTCTTCCCGAGTGAAGATCCCACCTGCATGTAGGGAACACAAAGTGGATAGAAGGGATTGGCCAGCACAAAATCATTGTATAAGTATAGCTTATACAATGGCTTCTTTTTAATAATTTCTCAGACACGTGCATAGTTACAATTCAACACAAGTTTTGGAGAGGCTTAGTTATGGCCCCCCATACTAAATGGTTTAGGTTCGGGACCTGCCGTTGTGGTTAGCGATAACAAGCAGTTGCCGCTTGCATTGGGGCTGGAATGTGCAGGAACCCAGACTTGTGGCCTCTGGAGGATCCCCACGCCCCCTCCTAGGGGCCCTCTGGCTTAGGACCGGGGCCAAACTGGATCCAGGAGCCCCTTCTTCCGTGCTGCACTGTTGTCTGTTGGAGGGAACGGGCGGGCAACCACAAGCGTTTTTGATACCGTTGCAGAAGGAGAGTCCACGGGGCTGGGGAGGGGGCTGCTTGACTCTCATCCCCTCTTAGAGGTGAACTCATGTTCTGGCTGCTTACAGTGGGGCCAAACTGTGAGGCGGGTAGGACTGTGGAATGGAGGCAGGATCCAAGGCTTCTTGGAGAGAAAACATTCTATGCCTGAAATACGTGGCTGCTCGCAGCCCTTGTGTCCTGGAATCACACAGCCGGTCCCTTGAAACCAACCTCAGCCAAGAGCGTTTCTGCGCCGTCTCAAGCTGTCGGGTGGGTACTGGAGGCAGGATGCCCACATGAGCTGGGAGGAGCAGAGAGGTAACTTCCTCTGTTGTGTTGTTTGCTTGCTGCTGGCCAAGAAGATCCACCATGAGGAGAAGGCATGCTATAAGGCTGTCCAGATGAGTGAGGAGGGGCCGTCAGCCTGCGAGCGCCAGGGCTCGCTCATGGTGCTGGCCCAGAACTGCGCTGTGATGCACAACCTGCTGGGGCCAGCCTGCATCTTCCTGAGGAAGGGATTCGCAGAAAACAGGCAGCCGGTATGTAAGTTGCATCCTCTTGGGACAGGCAGCCTGCAGAGGGCATGGAATCACTGCCCACAGGGCTGGAGCACAGCAGGTGGCTGCTCCGAGGCCATGGAGACCACACCTCCCTCCCAGCCGGGCCGGACCATGCCCCCCGCTTGCGGTGCTCCGGGAGGTGCTTATCCATGGAGCTGAGCATCCACTTAGTTGCAGGAACACAACGCTGGAATTGCAGCAGGTAGGCCAAGGCACGTGGATGCCCAGCTGAGCTCAACTGGGAGGAGGACAAAGTGAGTTGATCACCCTTAAGAGTGGGCATGGAGAGTGGCTGAGGGAGCTGGCAGAGTGCACAGTTGCACCAGGATGCCTGTTAGGGGATCATGCTTCTCATGAGCTCTCCCCAAGGCGCCCTGAAGGATATTTAAACCCCGTGGCTCCCCTCAGCTGCCCCACCAGGGCATCTGGCTGTGTTCCGCTCCAGCTCTCTGGGTGATTATCCCTGCTGTTGCCTTATCGCTCTCGGGGTCCTCATGGGACCCTTACCCAAACCCAGCAAACGGCTGCTTCTGGTCTCCCAGTTATTGCTCATGAGCAAGGAGGCCACCTCTCCTCCTTCGCAGCATCTAGCTTGCCCGCCAGGCAGGCGGAAGGAAGGAAGGGGGGAGGGGGCTCTGGAAAGAGGGTGGGGGTGGGGAGGGGGCGTCCGGGAGGGCTTTGCTGTCTAGTTCAGCCTTCTTGCTGAAACATGGGGCACTTGGAGCCGCCTCAGGCACAGCGCAGAAGCATGGTAGGTGGACTCTGGCAGCACCAGGCATTCATTTGGGGGCAATACCATGGCTTTGTCAGACAAGGAGAGCGGGGGGTGGGGGAGGGCTGGGAATGACCTATGGCCTGGAAGCTGGCAGCCTCCTATGGAAGAAGAGATGTTTCCCCCTTAAGCAGCGCATTTCCACCTCTGGCTTTGCTTCCGCTCATGCAGCCACAGAGTTTTCTTCTGCTCTGGAGAAGACCCCTTCCCTCCCCGTGCCTCCACCTCTCAACCACGAGGCCCATCTTAGCCACTTCATCACCTTGCCGAGCCCTCCTCCCTTGTCTCCCCACGAGCGGAGCCACTCATGCTTCATTCTCTGGGCACCAGGTGCCTTCGGGCTAAGGCTGAGCCATTCCTGGTGCCCTGAAGAGCAGGAGGGGGGATGGCTGCAGCTGAAACACCCCCAGGATGGGAGGAAGAGGTCATAACTCCCCATGGCCTATCCCTGCCATCTTCTGTCCCTGGCAGTGATGGCGTTTATTCAAGTCCACCTGAACTGAATTGATGAGCCACACAGGAGGGGAGTGTTGCTGAAAATGTCCTCTTAGGCTGCTGTTGGCCAGATTCTCTGCTGGACCTGGTGATTACTGGAATAGTAACAACCCCGTCAGGGACTCTTAGTTCCTCTGCCCCCCCCCCCCCATGTTAATGTACCTGGTGCATGCTCAGAAGCTGTCTTTGAAAGGGCCGTTTTTAATCACAGGAACTTTTCCCCTGCAGGACAGAGAACTGCGTCCAGAAGAAATAGAAGGTAAGATGTTTTCCTCTTTTCTACTGTTCAAAGCAGTGTTTCTCAACCTTGGCCACTCTAAGATGTGTGGACTTCAACACATCCTGTGTGGTGAAATCTGGGGCTGAAGTCCACACATCTTAGAGTGGCCAAGGTTGAGAAACTCAGATTTAGAGGTCTGTAAAAGGGAAAGACAGCAGTTCATTTCAGAGTCCCCAGTTCTCATTTTTCCAATCTTTAGTTCTCTCCCACTTCTGCATCAGCGGACAACTTTTTAAAAAAAAAGTTATGAAAATTCATGTTTTTGTTTATTTTATTTATTGATCATATTTGTATAGCTGTCCATCTCACAAGAAAGTGGCTCTTCATTTCATATGCATTTATGTTCTCTCTCTCTCTCTTCCATCTATCTACCAATATGTCTTTGCAAGCAGTTATTCTGAATTTTCCACCCACTAATGTACACATATTAGATTACACTTTTGTGTGAATACATGAATTCTTACATAATTTCTGAGAAGTGTGAAAGCTGGAGAACCATCTTTGGATGGCATATTGATTTGGAAGTGTGAACTTGAATCAGCAGCAGAGAAGCATCCAGCTGGGGTGTCAGAAAAAGGATCTTGGACTCTGGATTTACCGGCCAGCGGTCTGAGGTCTGAGCAGCTACCAGTCCCTGGGTGGGGGAGAGAAGGGAGATACAAGTTGGGGTTTTAAAGATTGCTTCCTTAAAACCGTGATGCTTTGAGATGCCTTGAGTGGGATCCTACGTTTGGGGGCCACCAGGAGAGACAGTGGAGAAGCAGGAAGACCTTTGCGTGGCTGGCTGGGGAATTCTGGGAGTTGAAGTCCACACCTCCCAAAGTCGCCAAGGTTGAGAAACCCTGCTCTAGCTTCTTTACATTGATGGGGAGAACAATAAGTTGTGGGCACTCTTGCTAAAAGGCCAAGTGTCCTGCTGACTCCCCAAAAGGCTGCCTGAGGGAGAAAGCACCAATCCCCCAAAATGCCCCCTCCCCCTCCCCCCACCTTCCTTTCAGGATCCCTGATCAAGCGTTTCTCGGCAGTTTTTGCACTCCCAAGGGACGTCTCTGGGCTGCTGTCAAACACCATCTTCATCCTCTTGGGAAATGGCACCCGCTTGGAGCATCCCTGGAAATAAGCACGAGGCCGGAGGGCTTCTTTGCTTCACCACAAGCCAATTTCTTTAAAAGGCGGGATGTCCGAGAGGGCCAGAGGGAGCCCCCAGGAACATGCGTGTGACCTCAGCTGGCTTCCCCAGCATGGCTTGAGCTCCAGCCAGCAGTGAGGGGCAGAGAGGGACCCCAGGCAAGGAGCCCCTCCAGGGCCAAGCTTGGGAGGAGGCAGAGTTGAAAGACCTGCCCCCCTTGGCAGCCCCCCCACAACCAGATTTGCCCCACAGAGCTGAGAGAGGCCTTCAGGGAGTTTGACCGAGACCGGGACGGCTACATCAACTGCAGAGACTTGGGCAACTGCATGCGGACCATGGGTTACATGCCGACCGAGATGGAGCTGATCGAGCTCTCCCAGCAGATCAACATGAACCGTGAGTGTCGGCCGCCTGCCTGCTGCCGGGGGCGGGGGGGAGTGCTGGCCCTCCCTCGGCCCCCGCCTCTCCCGGACGCTGTTCTCCCTGGCCCGATCCTCCTGCTCCCCACTTTGCCTGCCGTGCTGCACTAGCAGAACCCGGGCTTGCGCCAGGCATGTGCACTGCCTGGCCACAGGCAGGATCCACACGACCGAGAGCTCCGCGTGACGCCGCCTTTCCTCTGACAGGGTCTGCCACAATCCACTCCCCTGTATGGCGCCCTCAGAGCGGTCCCTCCAACGCTCACGCTCATGACCTCCTTCCTCGGCCGGCTCGGCCGTTTCTGCAAGAACAGGAGGGTTGCTTGGGCCACGGACTCTCTGGCACGGGTCACCCGGGACACTCAGCCCCAAAGCCACGTCCACAAAACTTTGTTTCAAAACTCATGTTCAGGCTTAATGAGATGTGCTGGTTTGCGCAAGGCACCCTAAAGCAATAGCTGAATTCCTGCAGTGTGCGGAACCACAAAGCACCCTCTCCGCTTAGCTTATAATCGGTGCTGTGTGAACCTCTGAACCTATAGCAAGGAGTGAGGCTGCATTTTGGGTTGCATCGCTCAAAGCATCACTTTGAAATCATGGAAAGGGATCATTCACGTTTCACTGCACTGCTCAGACCTACCTCAAGTCCTGTGTCCAGTTCTGGGACCTTATTATTATTATTATTTTATTTATTTAATCCCACATTTTACGGAGGATTTAAAGCAACCGAAACAGCAACAGCAAGCTTATGCCCTTTGATAAAACCTGTTAGGTCAGAAAAAGTGCTACCAACCTCCCCCTGATTTTGTCACCATAGACCAGTGTTTCTCAAACTTAGCCTCTCGAGGATGTGTGGATTTCAACTCCCAGGATTCCCCAACCAGCATTCTGGGAGCTGAAGTCCACGTCTTAAAGCATGCTGGCTGGGGAATCCTGGGAGTTGAAGTCCACGCATCTTCAAGTTGCTAGGAGTGAGAAACGCTGCTTTAGAGTACAGAATGCAGAACCATGGGTTTAAGTCCAGGAAGTCAGATTCCTACTGATTGTTCAAAAAGCCTTAAGAGCTGACCCCGAGAGGCGGTGGGCTCCGCCTCACTCAGTGGGCTCAAACAGAGACCAGACCTCCTGTGCCTGGCTGCTTCTGTGTGGCCTCCTGCCCTGAGGGGGGGCTGGACTGAGGAGCTCCTTCCTGTTCCAGGATTTTGCAAACCGTGCGGGCGCCAGCTGGGGATGGAGGTGGGAAAGGGCTCTGCTTAGCTGCTTGTGCATCCTCCCGCTCACTTAGAGCCAGGAAGCAGAAGTCTTCTTCCCCCAGCGTGGCTCCCTTCAGAAAGGCCAGATGGCGAGCTGGACATGACTCCTGCATGCGTAATCTCCTTTCCGCTTTGCTGCACCCCTTCCCCGATCCTTTCCTCCAGGGCTCCTGCTGCTGTAGACCGGCCCTGCCGGGGAGCAGAAACCAGGCCGTGTTGGTTTGAATCAGTTCCGGCTGGCCTGGCCAAGGCTGTTCAGTGATAGTCTTACCCTTTCTTCCTGGAAGGGCAGCAGCCATTACTCTGCGGTGAATCGGCAACAGCAAGGCAGCCAGAGAGTTTCGGGCTGCCTTAATAGTCCTCCGCTACTGCCCTGAACCAGCAGATGCCTCATTCGGGAAGAAACATCGTGTTGTTTCAGGAAATAACCAGCGATCTGAAAGTTATGAAAAAGAAGAAAAGGACACGCTGGCCCATGTCCAGTCAGGCTGCCATCTTGAAATGTAACCAGAAGGAAGAATTCTGCACCGAGAGCTGTAACGGTCCCCGGGCTCTGTGTGTGTGTGTGTGTGTGTGTATCGCTGTGTACCTGTGTGCATGTGCAACCTCAAACATCAAAGCTGAGCCCATTTGCCATTTATGCCCCTTTGGCCACAGCAGTGTTTCTCAACCTTGGCAACTTGGAGATGTGTGGACTTCAACTCCCAGAATTCCCAGCCAGCATGGCATTCTGGGAGTTGAAGTCCACACATCTTAAAGTTGCCAAACACTGGGCCACAGAATCCTGCAGCCCTGCCCTGTTAGCAGCTCTGGTTATACCAAGATCAGCCATGAAAAGGGCAACCAGGGCTGCAGGCATTCTCTAGCTGTTTGTCAAGCATTTATGAGGATGTTTCCAGTCCCACTGGAGAAGAATCTTTTCCAGCCTCTGGGAAGGCAAGCTGGTCGGGCATCCTGTGCCAAGGAGCCTGGTGTCCATCACAACCGTCAGTTTTACTGGGCTGGGAATATTTCAGATCATGCATCAGCTCTGAATCCAGAGCCGCTTGCTTTTGCTCCACACTGAGCTGTGAACGAGCTGAACATCAGCCTCAATTTATTCCACTGAACTGGTATGCTGAGAATGTAGGTTGCATGAATGTGTGCAGCATTAGGCAGAAAAAAGCAGGATGCCAGGTCTATTTAAATTAGGAAATTCAGATTGAAAATATGATCATAAGAAATAACAGAGCCTTGCACATTCAGTCTGCAGCTCGTGAATTTATTTTAAGTGTGCTCTGCCAATCAACGTCTGTGCTGTTGCTGCTTACGACATTGTGACATGAACTCATAAGAAGCCTAATATTCTACACTCTTTCTTCAGTAGGAGGTTGGCAACTGAAAATACTTCTTTTTCTTCTGTATGTGTAGATTCCGCTGCATTCTTGAGTGGTTGTAAAAGAGCTGGGAGGGGCAGGTGGCGGGTGGTGGCCCTGGCTGGCATCACGGTCTGTTCATTTTGAGATGTCAACTGTTTCTGTGCCCTTTTAGGCACAGGCCAAGCTGCATGGAGCCCCCCAGCCGCATGCTGCCTCCTCAACTTGGTGTGGGCAACTTGTGCTCGTTCTGTAGCATCCGGACAGTGCGATCGGAGCCTGGGCTCTGATGGGGGTACTCAGCTGTAAATGCCTTCTGCACATTCTCCCTCCTTATGTCCCCAGTGGGCGGCCATGTAGATTTTGATGACTTTGTGGAACTGATGGGACCCAAGCTTCTGGCAGAGACAGCTGATATGATTGGGGTCAAGGAGCTGCGGGACGCTTTCAGGGAGGTGAGAAACCGTTTGCTCTGTTGCCGTACCAAGATCTGCCTCGCACTTTTGTTTTCTTTCTCCTTGGGAAAGGCTTCTGTTTCTCTGCCTTATTCTTGGGGGACCCAAAGATTTCTTTCCAAATTGCCTTGGTGGTGTTTTTTTCTTACTTGATGGTTGGAAATGATGGTGGTGCTTCTGCTGTATCCTCGCTTTCTTTTCCATCACTATTTCCTTCGTAGCAGGGCTAGGCATGCTTCAGACTGAATCTCCACAGCACCTGTCTGCAAGACCTGAAAACAGGGGTTGATAGGACTTGCTGCAGACAGGGGCCAGGTTCACTCTCCTACACGCTCCAAAGCCCTTTCTGGAGACCAAAGCTGAAGAGCTGCGAAGCCCTGCTTTCCAGCTGTCAGTACTTCCACCCTGAAACCTAAGGAGAATTCCCTCCACTGGGGGTTCCCTCTTCTTGTGTTCTGGTCCTTATGCGCAATTCACACTGTTGCATGCCCTTTCAAGGGGAGCACACAAAGTGCGAGATGTAAAAGAAAGGCGACTTTGCACGAGTGGGCTGGGGTTGGGCCGAGGTGCGGCTTTGGGAGTTCCACGGAAAGCGTGTGGACGACAAACCAGTTCTGTGGTTCCTCCTGGTGCCCCTTGTGCAGTTTGATACCAATGGGGATGGAGAAATCAGTACCAGTGAACTACGAGAAGCAATGAAGAAGCTCCTCGGGCAGCAAGTGGGACACCGAGATATAGAGGACATCATACGAGATGTCGACCTGAACGGAGATGGGCGAGTGGACTTTGAAGGTGAGAGAGGGAGGGCCTGTCCCTGGGCGACGGGGGGAGGCCAGCTGCAGAGCTGGCTGGGGGTCCCAGCTGTTTGGCGAAGGACAGACTTCCTATACCCTGCTTTCTGCAGCGTGCAGAGGTTTTTAAGAGGCACTTGATAAAACCTCAAAATGAGGCCAAGGGCCCGTCCACCTGGCCATCACTGCCACCCTACACCCCCAGGCACTCGCCACTCTTCTCACAACTGCCCATGATTGACCTCAGCAAGCTGTTGTGAGGATGCCAGAATGATCAGAAAGGGGGCCTCTGGCCAGCATCTCACCCATCCCAACCTTACTAGGTTAGAGAAAGGAAACTGCTCTGGCTGCAAGAGGCTTCTGCACCTGTTGCTGCCAAGGGATGGGGGAGACACAGAGCCAGGAGCTGGGCAGGGGCATCTTCTGCCCACCCCCAACTCCAAGGCCTCCCCCCAACTCTAATGGGTCTCTGGGCACAAAGATGGATGTTTTGCCATTTGTGATTTGGGGCAGCCAAGCCGGAAGAAAGTGGGCTTCGCTGGCCAAAGCGTGGGACCGAAGGGTATGTCGGCTCCAGCATGCTGCTGAGGCCCCATGGAAATGCTCTTAAGATGCCTTCTGACCTCCTAATACAGTTATTTGCAGCATTTCCAGCCCACCCTGAAATAGCTCCTAGAGTGCCTAACAATGAAAATAACTTAATTTTTAAATTAAGTAATTTAAAATGGACATTTTATTTAAAAAGCAAAAAAAAAAAAATACAGGTTTCACCCCACCCCACCCCACCCCCCAGCACCATCTCCAAGTGGGGCTGAAAAACTGTAAGGAATTGAGAGCCGAACTTGGAGAAGGTATGAAAAAGCTATTAAGGGGAGGAGGGAGGGAGGAGCCGATTAGGTGACAGACGGACAAGAGATCATGAGACAGAAGGAAGTGTGAGAAAGAAACTCAAGCTAGTATAAGAGGGGACAGAGGGAAACCTGAACAGCCTTTGAAGATTCTGTTGCTTAATCCTACAATGTATATCCTACAATGGTAAAGAAGCATTCCTTTATCTATTTCTATAGATTTATCAGTTTATCATGGACTTTTTGGTTTTGTTGCCACCCAGAGTCCATCAGAGTCCAGTGGCTATAATAAATTTGAATAAATACAATAAATAAATAAATTCCTGGAATCCCACCGCCCCAAGCCTGTTTCTTGACTTGACCTGTCTTGAAGGACTGACCTCAATCTAGAAAGCTTGTCCAGGTTTCTCTCTGTCCCCTCTTATACTAAGCAAAGTGAAGGTGGACTCTTCTGAGTTTCTTTTGCGTGCTTCCTTCTACCTCTGGGCATGTAATCTCTTTCTGGGTCCTCTTTGGATGGCTGTTTCATACCTTCCCCAAGGTCAGCTCTAAATTCCTTTACAGAAAACCCCCTTTTGCAACTCTGGAAGACTGCTGTAAGTCTGAATCAGTAATGTGGTCTAGACCAGTGTTTTTCCAGCTTGGCAACTTTAGGATGTGTGGACTTCAACATCCAGAATTCCCCAGCCAGCATGTTGGGTGGGGAATTCTGGGAGTTGAAGTCCATACATCCTAAAGTTGCCAAGCTGGAAAAACACTGGTCTAGAAGGAACCTTGGTCGGCGGGAGAAGGCCACGTCCAGCACTCTCTCCTCGGCCTCTCCCCTTGTCCACAGAGTTTGTCAGGATGATGTCTCGCTGAAGGTGGTTCTTGAGCTGAACAGTGAACCAGCACTGGAGGGAAGAAAAGGGCCTGGGTGGCACGCCATGCCCTGAGCTCCTATGCAACGCTGGCTGCCCCACCGACGGTGCCACAGTGGCCTGCCTCACTAATCCAACTGGCCTGACGCTCCTTCCCCACCACACTGTGAAAGATGCACGTCCTCCTGCGCCAGAGGCGCCCCCGGGGGAGGCAACCTCAGGGCGGCAGCGGTGCGCCCAAAGCAGCCGCAGAGTGCAGGATGGTGACATCTTCTCTTCCACCTCCTTGCCTGCTTTTGCTCTTCCAGCAAGCCCTGCGCAGCAATGAGAAAGAGGGGCTCCCTTGAAGCAGGGGCCACGCAGGACCAGTGCCTGACCTGGACCATGCTCTGCACGTCTTTTCCTTGGCGAAAGAGCCTTGTGCGAATGCCTCCATTTTTTTGTCTCCTCTGTATCGCAGTGCTGATTTATGCCTCCTGGAATGTTCTCCTGTCTCCCTACCGTCATGTTAAGAAGTACCAATATATGTTTGCGCAGAAAAACAAAGAAATAATACGAAGCCTATACTCTCAAGGCTGGCCCTTGTTTGCAAGGGGGTGGGAGGGGGCCGTGTGGGGCAACTGGGATTCAAGCCCCGCAACCCTGCCACGGGAGGCTTCTAAGAGTCCCGAGGAAGCTGGATCTGGGAGTCACTGCCCACTGGAAGGACCACCTGATAGATTGGCATAACGAAGGCAACCCCTTTTTAAGGAGAGGGGCCAGGAATGCATGGTACAACAGAGCCCTTGGTGCCACAGGCCACGTGTAAATACTGCAGCTCTGCAGCAGGGGTATGCCCAGGAGGGTGCTGCCACAGCTTCCTTCAGTGGCCCTCGCTCTTCAGTAAACAAGCAAGGCATCGTGGCCTTGAAACATGCCTCTGCTACTCTTGATACTGTTGAAGGCATCCCACTTTTCTCACTGGCACAAAGCTCCAGACCATGCTTGCCTTAGGATGCAGGTAATGTTTACCTGGTTTACTCCAGAGCAGTGTTTCTCAAACTTGGCAACTTTGAGATATGTGGACTTCAACTCCCAGAATTCTCCAGCCAGGGGAATTCTGGGAGTGGAAGTCCACACATCTTCAAGTTGCCACTTTTGAGAAACACTGCTCTAGACCCTCTGAGCTTCAGGAGCAAGAAAGAGCAGCTCTCAGATGCCCCATGATTTATTTATTTATTTATTTGTTTATTTTCTATCCCACCTTTATTATTTTTCTAAATAACTCAAGGCGGGGAACATAACTAATACTACTTCCTTCTCCTCTTTTCCCCACAACACCAACCCTGTGAGGTGGGTTGAGCTGAGAGAGAGGGACTGGCCCAAAGTCACCCAGCCGTCTTTCATGCCTCAGGTGGGACTAGAACTCTCGGTCTCCTGGTCTCTACCCCGTTTCCTTAACCACAAGACCAAACTGGCTCTGATGATGGCTTCTGCCGTCTGACCTTCCGCCTGTGGCTGCTCTCAACTGCTTTGATGGCTTCTCTAAGCTCCAGAGGCTGCTGCTGTTTGCTCGCATTCCCACCCCAGACACCCCCATGCCTCAGAGCAATCAAGGGAAGGCAACCCCTTGCCCACGAGTCCAGGTGTGCCCCTGGATCTGCCCAGTTCTGTGTCCAAGTGGCTTTCGGCTTTCTTCTTTCAAAAGAAGTAAAAGGGAAGCGGAGATGGCACAATGTATGCGCCAGCCTCGTCTTTGGACGTCAGGCACACAGGCCTCCTAGTTTGCAGAGGAAACTCAGGTGTGCCCTGAACAGCCTGAAAGGAGATGCTGGCGGGGAGTGGGCACTTTGGAACAACCTTGCCAGTTTGCACTTTGGCCACATGCATCGTGCCAGCCAGCCAGTCTGGGAATACACAACCTCACCCAACTAGCCATTTTGTGAGAACTGACAATGTGCCATCAGCATCCCAAACTGACCCTCTGCCTCCCCAGATCTGTCTGTGCAGATCTCCAGATCTTCGCCAAGCTCCAATGGGCTTTTATTCAACCCAGATGGAGTGTCTGCAGGGTACAGTCAAAAATTCAAGATGGCAGCTGTGATGGTGCAGTTGAAGTGCTGCCTGTTTCTTATGTGTATTGCTTCCATCTTGACCCTGAATCCAGATAAGAGATGACAACTGCTGAAGGAGGAAGGGCAGGCCTCTCTCCTGACTGGGCTGGCTATTAATTTGAGCCAGCTGGAAGCCAAGTCCCTGAGGCACACACAGCGCGCATGAAAACAGGCGGAGCTTCAATCATGCTGCTGCAGCTGGCATCTTGACTTTTTTGACCGAACACTGCAGACCTCTCTGAAATGGAGCCACATCCGTTTATGCCAAGATGCCACGGGTGGGACATGGTCAGCAAACGTGGCTGGAGCAATTGACTGGGGCTTGGATGCTGAGGCAGTTTTCTGTTCAGAGTGGCAGGCAGCTCACCAAGTGAGTTAAAAGATCAAAAGGGGCTTTTACAGATAGGTCAAAATAAATTTAGCATAGAATGTAAAAACACACCTTCAACGAGGGGCAGCACCTCAAATAGCTAAGAAGAGTCATATCTACAGGTAGTCCTCACTTAACAGCCATTTGTTTAGTGACAGTTTGGACTAACAGTGGTGCCAAAAAACTGACTTACAACCGGTGCTCACACTTATGACCGTCGCAGTGGTCACGATTTGGGTGCTTGGCAACCAGTTCACATTTATGACTGTTGCAGCATTCTGTGGTCATGCGATTGCCATTTTTGACCTTCCCGGCTGGCTTCTGGCAAGCAAAATCAGTGGGAAACTGCATGATTCGCTTGATGACCACCGCAAAAAGGTCGTAAAATCAGGTTGATTTGCTTAATGACCGCTTTGCTTAGCAAGCAAAATTCTAGACTCAATTGTTGTTAAGCGAGGACTACCTGTAGTGAATACTTGGATGGGAGACCACCAGGCTACCAGAGAGGGTAGGCTACACCAGGAACTCAAAACACATGACCAGGGAATGGCAAGGCACCTCTGCATTGGTGCCAAGAAAACGTTGTGGATCCTGCATCTAAGAAGTGGCCAGGAGCCAAGGGAAACCTCGTCTTTATAAAAAGATGTGCATATGCACAAACACACATCCTCTAACACATGCTCATTCAAATGTGGATGTTTCACTATAATGTCTGCCTAATACCTTCAGCCTAGACCAAACATATATTAAGTGTGATATGAATGGAGGGAGATTCACAATGCAGTCAGCAGGAATACTGTTCCACTGGATGACTAAATACAAAACTAAATACTGAAATCGCTCAGTATAACACAACATGATTAATTTAGATCAGTGTTTCTCAACCTCAGAAATTTTAAGAAGTGTGGACTACAACTCCCAGAATTCAGAATTTTGGGAGTTGAAGTCCACACATCTTAAAGTTACCAAGGTTGAGAAGCACTGCACTAAACTGCAACCGCAGGCTAACGGAACGGTGGCTGTGTTCAGCTGGTGTGCTGGGCCCCACCAATAAGCCGATTATGGCTTCACAGGATGGCCTGGTTCCCGCAACAGGCTGAACCCCAAAGAGGCAAATCCATTAGCCTCGTCTCCCACGTTGGGTGGACCCCACTCGTCCTGACAAGCATCCAGAATGGTCTCTCCCCCCTCTCAGCCCTGGTGGCTTGGCCTCGGCCCTTAGCACCTCTCATTAAATCTTGGGGTGGGGGGCAGGATCCAGTCCTTCCACCCCCTCCTGCTCCTCCGGTAGGAGAGGCTCACCTGCTTCACTCACTCTCTGCAAATAACGCTCATGGAGGCAGGCGGGGGGGCACGTCTGTTTTCATGTACAGACGGATTTGGGGATTAAGCCTTCAATCTAGTAATCCCATTGCAGAGATTACTCCTTTCATCTCCCAGCCAGCCCAGCGGGGGATTCCAACAGTCCAGCAGGCCACTGGGAGAAAGGCCGGAGCAGCTTCCATTGGTCGGCATCCCGGCCCTTTTGGGCAGCTGTTCTTCTGGCATGAGATATCTGGGGGAGGAACCGAATCTCTCCCTCCCTCCCTCTGCAGGACCCTTTCCAGCCTCACCTTCCCCCAATGTGTGGGAACTGCATCTGCCTTGAAGCTTCTCTGCCTAGGAAGCCTCAAAGAGCGGGTGGCAGGTTGGAGACAGATGGCGCATGTATGTAGAAAGGTTCTGTGCAGGGGGTGACGGGCAGCCCACTCCTCTCGGCATAATGGGTGGAGCTGCTCTTAGACAGCAGCATTGCCAAACATCTGGATCTCCCAACAGGTCCTCGTTTGCCCTTGCTCCAGCAGAGAACATATCCCGAAATGTCTGGGATTAGGGTCCCCGATTCCAGGCATTTCAAGCTGGAGCAGCTACAGAGAACCCCCTCCAAAGTGCAGCATTCCGAAAGCAGAGGGGCCGGGCTTGCCAGGAGGGGTCTCTAGGTGGGGGCCTGGCCACAGACATCTAAAAAGAGAGCTGCTGTGAGTTCCAGGAGGTGTAATCCCGGTTTGCTGTTCCTTGGGGGGGTTTGCTAGAGAGAGAGATTTTAAAATGTTGGTTTGAATGGCAATGGCCCTTGATTCTGTGCCACGGAGAGGGATTTTTAAGCAGCATAAACTTGATTTTGAAATACTGTTAGCTCTGGTGGAAACAACCAACAGAACAAGAGCTGAAGTTGGGAGCCATTTGCGGTTGCCCTGTTGCCAAGGAACATAGATAAATAACTAGATTCTGCGCACCACACAATGCACTGCGTGCCACTAAGCGGCCCCCTTCCCGGTCTCCTTTTCTTCATAAAGTTGAAATATGGCAGCTCTGTGGCTCTCCACCTGGCGGACTAAGCCTTGCTGAGGCTCATTTGCTGTGATTACAGTTGATGCTCATTAATCTGCTATGATTTCTCACTTAGCATAAGCTCTGATTTGTCAGATCAGTAGCCCTCCCTCGAAGTATTTAAACGCAACTGAGAGCACATTATTAGATATGAATTGGGAGCAAAGAGCTGCGTACCTCCAAACGGGCACACCAGCTCTGCAGCTTAAATAAATACCCATCTTCCATCCCAGGTCAGAGACAACCAGACCCCACACACTCCAGTGAATGTGGCAGACAACTTTTCTAGGGACCACTGCAGCTGTGTCCCTCTCTCTTCTCTGCCTGGATTTGCATAACATGCTTGTCTAGGCTAAACAGGCAGCTTGTGGCGGGCTTGCCTGCTGTTTCTGCATGTGGGGTGGGTCTTCCTCTTAAACCATGATCTCTAAGGTCCCTTCCACCTTGATGTTCCAGTGACTTGCTGGGTTGAGGGTAGCATGTTTTGTGAACATGGCAGTTGTGTTTTGGCAATCGGAGCAGAGGATTTAGCAGGTTGTACAAAACCAGTCACAACTTCCCATTGCGAATGGACCCAAGCGCAGAAAGGCCTGGTTGGTGATCGTGAGGCTGGGCTCCAACACCTTTTTCCTTGTGGCCCTTCACTGAATGCTCATGACACTTTTCCTTCTGCCAGCGGTATTCTGCCAGAAAAGGTAAGGGAGTTGAAACAACGAAGAGTTCAAGAAACTTATTTTTATTCTAAAGATTTGTACGCCTTTTTTGTTCCATTTTAACTAAAGTTGTTTTCACTTGTGGGGCAGAATGGAGCCCCCCACCTGCTCCTCAGATCCTGCCAGGCAAAGAACAAAAAGTGACCTGTCTCATGACATCATCGTGCAAAGATGCAGACTACTCCACTGGCACGAGCGATGCACGTTAGGTAACTGGCATCCTTTGTGCGATGGCCTGGTGGCGGCTTCCCACAGACACGTGTGCCAGAATTTGTTCTTGGCCAATGGAAGCCAAGCTGCTCTTCTGCTTTCTCCTGCCTTCGCTTACCTCTCTGTGCCCCGTGGAGAGGACTTACTCCTTGTCAGACCACCAGACAAGTGAAGTGTTTGTGTTGCAGAACGAGCTGAGCACCTTAGTTGGGCCAGCCTGAAGAGGCAGAGTTTCTGCAAAACGCAGAGCGTGCAGTTCCTCAGCAAGAGGAAAATTGGCCCAGCAAGGAGCATGTTGAGACTGAGGCCCTTCCAGATGAGGGGCTGGACCTCACAAAGAACTGCAGTGATTCCAGCCTCCCAGCCCCTGATCAGATGACACCATTACTGGCATCTTGAGAAAGCTACTTGCTCATTTTGTTCTTCTCAGCACAGCAGTAATTATATTTTCTCAAAACAGCCTGGTTGCATTTCCTTTCCCTGGAAGGGGTGGGGGCAGTCTGGACTCTCCTTCAGGTCACCTGCCTGCAAACCTCAGGTTCTTGCCTTAGCCGAGAAGGCAAGCTTCAAAGGAGTCCACAGGCAGGAAATTGTACATTGCTATATAAAAGGAAATCTGTTTCCTCTCTTTAAAGATGTGAAAGGAGAATTGGTTTCAGTATGAACCAGGACGGGGGAACAGGCCTGACTGGCAGCAGATGGTGCCTGGTGGACAGTTCCCTCAATTTAAATATTACATTCTCATAATGTCCTAATTTCTGAGAAGTGGAATTAGAAGGATTTTCATACTGAAAGACTCTTAGTCGTAATCTTTCTCCCTGATTTTTGAAAGTAATTTTTTTAAAAGGACAATCGGAGCACTTACATTATATTCAGCTCTTGTGGTCCACTCTTAATATTTCAAAATTCCAAAACCCCAGGTAAATACTGGATTGTTTTTTAAGTTGGCACAGATCTTTTAAAAAAATACCAAAACAATGAGTAGCACGTGGCTTGATGTGCTGTCTGTATGCCATGGAAGAGGCAGTTTCACAGAGCTGGGAGCCGAGCCCAGGGACCGTCCAACCTTCCTCATCCTGGTGCCCTCCAGACAGGTTGTACTGTTCTTCTCAGTCATCGTGGCTATGTTGAGGGACATCAGGATGATTAACAAATACTGGCACTGGCCAGGCTGTATCTGGACTGTCTCCAGATCTAGCTCTAGATCAGTGTTTCTCATGCTGGCTAGGGAATTCTGAGAGTTGAAGTCCACACAGCTGAAAGCTGCCAAGTTGGGAAATACAGGTCTTGGCTATTGTGAAGGCACAACAGAGAGAGAAGGTACAATCAGAGAGCTAGCTTGGTCTAGTGGTTAAGGCGCCAGGCTAGAAACCAGGAGACGGAGTTCTAGACCCGCCTTAGGCATGAGAGCCGGCTGGGTGACCTTGGGCCAGCCGCTCTCTCTCAGCCCAACTCACCTCACAGGGTTTTTGTTGTGGGGAAAAGAGGAGGAGGGAGGAGCATTAGGTATGTTCCCCACCTTGAGTTATTTAGAAAAATAATAAAGGCAGGATTTTAAAAATCTAAAAAAATAGGTACAGTGTGCCCAGAAGAAAACCATGATAGTGAAGACTACTGTATGTAAACCAAGTCCTCTTACAAACAGTTGAAAAAGCTGAATAATGTAGCCTGAAGAAAGTAATGAGAGACATGAAAGTAGTCTTCAAATATCAGAAGATGGAACAAGCTTGTTCTCTGTTGCTCCAAACTAGAGACAGGAGACCGAAGATGCACGAATGTGAGCAAAAGGTTAGGAGACACTTCCCAAGAGAAGACAGAAGATGTGGAGGGCTCTCCTTTGCCAGAAGGAGAGGATGGTCAGACTTCTACCTAGGATGCTGTATAGTAGCACTGTCCGAATTTGCAGGCCTTGCACTGAGCATGTTGGACTAAATGGGGTCCACAGTCCCTTCCACTGGCTCAGAGTCTTCAATGGGAGGAATTCTGTAGCATGGTTCTCGAAGGTGCACAGCTCCACCTAGTGCCTAGGTCGAGCTGCCTGACTGCCTTCGTGAATCCATCTGACTGCTCAGAATCCTTAAACTGGGGCCACTCAGCTTTTAGATGTTGTTTAAATGCCAAAGGGAAGCCTCTGAAGCAAGCATGCCAGAGACCGAAGACCCCCTACAGCTTTGGCCAAGTTCTGCCAGGTTGCTGACAACTTCTGAAAGAGCACAGATGGAGCGACCCCGCACAGGAGGGTTACATCTTCTGAGAGTCCTGCTGCAGCTGCCCACCATCTGAAGTGTCCTTGGAACTATCCAGAAGCCATGCTGAGCTTCTGTTTGAAGAAGCCATGAAAGGGAGAGCATAGACTGAACTCCACAAAATCAACCAGAGCAAGGCAGGATCATAAATGGAAAGAAGGCAACAGGATAGTTGCCAGGATAGTTACAAAACAGTGAAGCCTGTCCACGGAAGGAGCCATCCACGATCATCTCCCCCACAGGGAAACTTGCGGAACTGAGAGCAAGACACCAAAGCGCCAACACAGCTTTGAAGATGGCTCTCCTCTGACCACTGTCACTCTCTTAGGGGTCTGTTAATTCAAAATCAAGTCATCCCATCAGGACATAGAACAGACTTTAACAAAGTTAACTTAAACTTGCTAGTTTTCCACCAACCTGAAAGTATGTTATCACAAAAAGCTGTACAAAAAAACCTTCCCAAATGATATTGATACTGAAATCTATCATGCAGGAAAAAAGCAGTGCTGAAAGTGGGGGTAACAGGTGATCACCCCAAACTTTCTGGTAGTTGATTCCTGCTGGAGGATAGAGCTGGGCGTGCCGATGACTTTTCCTGCTGGAGATGTATGCCTTGCCATCTGAGGGCTGTTGGCAGTGAGGAGAGGGGTAGCAGATGGGATACCACTGGGTCCCGTGCAGGAGCCAGTAGTCTTCAATGTTTTTATTAACATTCGGGGGAAGAAGTGGAGGAGGAGGAAGGAAGGCTTATCAAAAGCGCAGATCAGTGGGCTAACGACTACTTTAGAAGACAGAAATAGAAGAAGACAGAAAGGGCAGAGACACGAAGGATAGAACTAGGTTTGAAATAACAGAATAAATTTGGCAACGGCAAAGCTCTTCACATAGGAAACAGTTCAAATGCACAAATATGGGATGGGAGATCTCTGGCTTGGTAACAGCCCACATTAAAACAATCTTGCAATAGTAAACAACACACTGAGTATGAGCCAGAAGCATGATGCAGCTGCAAAAGAAAGTCAAATGCAATTTTGGGCTGCCTCAGCAACAGTATAATTTCGGAATCACAGAAAGTAAGCATTACGTACTATTCTGCTTTGATGAAATCCTCCTTCAGTTCTGTCCTATTCTGAGCACAATTCGACAGACCTCTTCAAATGCTTGAAGGACGTTGCATAGAGGCCCAGATTGGAAGAACAAAATCATGGGTTAAGACAGATTGATTTTCGAAAGTTAGCAAGAGGAGTTTGATGATGAAGCGAAACGCCCAGAGAGCCCGTGGGCTCTGTCCCTCAAGGATGCTTGAATTTGGATTCCTGCCTTGAGCAGGGAGCCTGACTGGATGGCCTCAATGGCCCCTTTGAACTCCATGGCTGGATTCCCACCAGATCCCTGGGTCCTTGGTTGTCAGCTGCAGTCGCTGAAGTCGAGACGCTAGAAAATGCAGGTTGAGGAAGGTTCTTCTAAGAAAGCAGGGAGTCAACTGCCTGCAAGCAGGATGAAGGAAATGCACTCTGCACATGCACAAGTGCCAGCAGCAATAGTGCTTCTGTTTATTATACCCTTATTTCTAGACAAAGTAGACACACAATAAACAATAATCCATCACAACACAATTGGGATAAAATAATGCACTATAATAAGCTCTATACAGTACGTGTTTTTCCAACTCGGCAACTTTAAGATGTAGGGACTTCAATTCCCAGAATTCCTCAGCCAGCCATGTCTGGCTGGGGAATTCTGGGAGTTGAAGTCCCCACATCTTAAAGTTGCTGAGGTTGAGAAACATTGCTCTATACTTCACTTATTTTAAATCAACGTCACAGGCTCTTTAAGTCTTAATAGCAAAGTTTGCGAATATGCCAGGTGTGCTAAAAGGCGACGGGGAGACCAGCCGCTGCCTCATCACGGGAAGCAATAAGATGCTTCGCTTACACGCCACGCTAACCCGGGTTCAGCCAGGAGCGCGAACCCACCAGTGTTCCCACGAGGGCAACGCTGCCACCCGAAGCCATCCTGAACCCCCATCGGCCGGGAAATTAAGAGCGATCCCAGCATCGAGGGCGCCCCTACTCGAAGACAGGCATGTGCTGTCATGGCAACCGCCAGGCCTCTGAGCACCCGGACATCAACTTCCGGCTTCCTGCCAGCACGACCTCCACAATCCACCGCGCTCAGGAGCCGCGCTGTAGCTTTCTAATTGGACAGCCTGCTTTGGGCTGTACCACTACATCGGGGTATCGGTGTAGGGAAACAGTTGCCGGGGAAACAGAGACATCGCGGTTCCTCCTTTTCTCCTCTCTCTGTGGCTTAATAAGCACGGGAAGCAGAGGCTTCCTGAGAGAAGCGAATTCCCGCGCCCCCGTCAGATCGCCGTGGAACGGGCCACCGCCTCACTCCGTCCCCAGGAAGGCGGGAAGCGTCGCCAATGGGCGAGAGAGTCTTCCAATCGGCTTCGCCCGCTTGCGCTCTCAACGTACCTTGCTGCCAGCCCCACGCCGCGCACCTATGGGCCGGCGGTCGTGCCGATATGCAAATCGCGGGATTCCAGCAGCCAACGAGGCCGCGCGACGCCGCGCGGCGATTGGCCGGCGTCAGGCTAGCCGGCACGGCCAGCACGCTTGGATGCCCCCTTGCGGCTGAGGCGGTGGGAGGCATGTGCGAGAGGGGCAGCGGCAACGGCAACCGCGGCGGCGGCGGCGGCGGCGGCGGGGCGGAGCCGTTGCCGAGCTGAGGCGCCAGCGCGGAAGGAGCCGGAGATGGTGGCCGCGGCCGGGGGGCCGCAGCTCCGCGCCGCCTCGCTCTTGGCCGCGGCGCTGCTGCTGCTGCTGCTGCAGCCGCCGCCTCGCAGCGTGGCCGGAGCCAGCCTGGCCGAGAACGTGATCTGGGCCGTGAACGCGGGCGGGGAGGCCCATGTGGACGTCCACGGCATCCACTTCCGGAGGGACCCCCTCGAGGGGCGGGTGGGACGAGGTGAGCTCGCCGGCGCCGCGCCCGCCTCCCCGGCCGGGGGGCCCGCGTCTCCGAGGGCGGCGGGGCGGGGGCCGCTTCGGTTCGGGCTGCGTGGGGCGAAGGCGAGGCGGGCCGCTGCGGCGTCCCAGGGAGGCGGCCGGGCTGGGCCGGGCCGGGCCGGGCCGGGCTGGGCGAGGAGACCGGGGCGTTCGCGGGACGGGGTGGCTGCCGGTGACGCTGGCCCCGCCGTACAGCTGCGGTGGACCTGCCCCGTGCAGGGGCAGCCTATCTGGGTGTCGGTGATGCAGACGAGCGGGGTGGCTGCCCGCCTGGCATCGGCTTCCAGAGGCGTTCAGGACTGCTTTTAGAAAAGAGGGTGTTGAACTGGGAGGCCTTTGGACGCCTGTCAGGGCAGGGAAGTCGGTGCTCCCGCGAGTCTCGTTTTCCCGTAGCGCTGGGAGGAAGGTCAAGCTCTGGACTTAAGAGCGTTGCTGGTCAGCGGTGAGGACTTTGTCTGCCAGCCTGGATCAGAAGCACCGCACTGGGGAGCAGCTTCCCCGCTGTCAGTAACGGTGTAAGCCTGGGTAGCAGAGCGAAGGCATGGTCTGCGTTATTGTGGCCCAACGGCCGTTATTACAGCTTGAGCTGTAGCCCAGGAATTAACCTGGAAAGCCCACCATTCCCATTCCGCCACACCCGTGGACACCTGGCTCTGCGCTCGCATCCAGAGACTGCTCTCTCAGAATTAAAGCTCAGTTTTCGGTGGGCACACTTCCAAGGAAATGCTACGGGGTAGAAGCCTCTTAGTACAGGGCTAGCCCCTCACCCCGCTGCAGATGAGGCTATTGATGCTAATAAGTGTTGGTGTGAAAGAGGTTGAAAGAGCATTGATGGCACAGATGCTTAGCATGGTCCAAGGCACTCTGTAGTTGCTGTTAGCCAGGAGTGATGCAGATCTCATTACCAGAACAACCGTGTCCGGCTTTGGGGCTTCCAGGTGTGTCGGACCACAACTCCTCTGCATAGCATAGATCCCAGTCCTCCTCCTCCCTTTCGCTGATTCTGTCATTCGTATCCCTGCCTCTGCTGCTTCTCACCCAGCACCAAGCTCCGGGAAACTCTGGGGCTATTCTCAGATGACACTTCTGCCTTGCTGCCTTGATGTGAGTTCCAGCGCATCCCCTGCATGCAGGCAGAACTTTAAGCAGTGAAACACTCTTCTTTGCTTCTCCCTGGGACGCAGAAGGGAAGGTGAGGATGGGTGAAGGGTAGCCCAGCTGCTCTGACCTTGCTGGGCTTCCCCTCCCCTCACTGCAGAGGCCCGTTCTCTTTCCTCCGAGCATCCCCTGCTGAGCATCCCTTGCTGATCGGCTTCTCTTTTTTTCACCATTTCCCAGCACCTTGATTTTTACAGTCCCTCCCCCTCGTCCTATCTATCTGTCTCTCTCCCCGTATTGGCTTGTTGTGGCTGGATTTTGTTGCTTCGGTCACTCTCTGGGTTCTTTTGGCAAGCCGTTATAATCTTCTTTCCTCTTATGACCGTTAAACTGCAAATGTGGGGATCTTGAACCTGAGCCTATGCTCTGTTCTCCTCTTGATCGGTATGTGATTGGGGTGGGGACAGCCTGTCCAGTGTGTGGGACTGGTGGAGGTAGCTGTGGTTTCTGCTCAAACAAACAACCACAGCAATTCCAGGTGCTTTTTTTAAGGAGCTGTTTGTGGTTTCAGTGAACCAGAAGCTGCTTCTTTTCTAACTTCTTTCTTATAAAATGCTGCAATAATTTCTGTTGCTTGCTCTTTCTACATTGCTTGCTTTTTTTCTTCTGCACTGTGCTGTTTTTTTGATCTCCCAGACTCCTTGGGCTGGTGGAGAGTAGAAGATTTTGAGCACAGTTGCTTGACATTTTCATCACTTTGTCCTCCAGCGGCTCCAACTGTTCTCTTCCTCAGTTCATCTGAACTCTCTCAGCTTCTTCACAATGCTCATTTCTAGGCCTGTTAACTGTTAAGCGGCTTGCCTATTCTAGGTAGAATGACAGAATTCTAGAGGGTTGTACTGGAAGGACACAGTACTTTGACACAGTGCTGCAGTTCCTGCTTGCACATTTCCAGTAGTACTTTCACTGATGGGCCAGGGGGCATGATGAGTAAAACCTTAGTAGACTGTGGGTTTTGCAGAACAGATTAATAATTTATTTTATATCCTGCCTTTATTTTATTTTTTTTAATAAATAACTCAAGGTGGCAAACATCCCTAATACTCCTTCCTCCTCCTATTTTCCCCACAACGGCAACCCTGTGAGGTGAGTTGGGCTGAGAGAGAGCAACTGGCCCAAGGTCACCCAGCCGGCTTTCAGGCCTCAGGCGGGACTGGAACTCTCGGTCTCCTGGTTTCTAGCCCAGCACCTTCACCACTGGACCAAACCGGCTGTCATCTTCAGTCATGCCTATTGTCTTCTGGGGGTGTTTACACATATGGAATGTGATTTTGCTGTATAAGCTCCTGCTTCTAGCGGTATTGAATGAAATGTCAGAAGTTTTAGCCCTGGGCCCTGTAGCTTTTAAAAACTACAAGTTTATTAACTATTTGCATGGATAAGACAAATGCTTAACAGATTTGCAGTTGACAGAGAAGTAAGTAGGATAGTTAATGTACTAAAAGGTAAAAACAAAATTCAGAACCATCTTGGTACATTGGAGGAATAATCTGAAAATAACAGAATAATTCCTATGATGAGAGATTGAAGGAATTTGGAAGGAGTAACATTGAGAAGGGAAGACTGAGGGTGGAGCTGATAACCCTCTTCAAGTACCTGAAACCACGTCATGTGGAGGAAGGTCAAAATCTTGTTCCCTTTCTTTGCAGAATGCGGGACATGAAATAATGGATTTAAATGGTAGGAAGACAGATTGTGAATGTTAGAAGAAATTTCTCAAGAGTAAGAGCCGTTTGACAGTGAAATTAAGTCCGAGAAAGGTGGTGGTCTTTCTTTCACTGGATGTGTTGAAATAAAAGTTGGTCTTTTGGGGTGCGTTAATTTGGATTCCTGCACTGAACGGGGAGTTGGACTTGGTGGTCTTAGGGCTCCTTTAAAGTTTTGATTCTCTGAGCTTGCCCTTGTGATCATGCTACAGATGTCTTCTGACTGTGTAATTGAACTATCATCAGGCTTAATTATACTAAGCAAAACCCAGATTTCTCATTGAAAATCAATATGCGAGACATATTACACTGAATCTCCACTTTACTCACTTTCTGTATTGCATTCATATCGTCAAATTGCTCTCTGATGTCAAAAGAAAGATTCTTCAGAAGTTCAGTTCTCATGCAAGTGTTTAAATTCTCTTCTCTATGTTAATTGTAATTTAAGGAGCCCACACATCTGGAAGTTACCAGGTTGAGAAACTTTGGCTTGCAAAATCTGGACTTGCCACAAGTCTATAAAAAGTATTTCAGCCTCAGGCTTGCTGCAATATTCTTT
The DNA here is from genome assembly GCF_035149785.1 of Candoia aspera. Classification (NCBI taxonomy): domain Eukaryota; kingdom Metazoa; phylum Chordata; class Lepidosauria; order Squamata; family Candoiidae; genus Candoia; species Candoia aspera. The sequence continues at coordinate 2,400,022 of NC_086167.1, read as the reverse complement.
TGTCTTGTGGCTACAGGCTGTTGGGTTTATGCACACGTGCAGTCTGTGTCTCGTCGTCATATCGAGTCAAACCCTCGAGTTTGGCTTTTGCAAGGGAGACTGTGGGAGAAGACCTGGCTGTGTACTGTACGAGGATACGTCCCAAATGCCTCTTCCCAGGAAGCCAGTGAATGCGGCCTTTTTCCCAGCCGGCTGCTGCAGCTCCGTGCAGGCCCTGGGTCTGCTTCCCACTCCCTGCCTCACCTGGGAGTAAGGCTAGCTGTGGGTAAAGGGAACTTTGTTGCTTTGTTCCCTGTGTTTATATGCTACTTTTTCCTGGTTCGTAATTTGGAGCAGTAAAAGAGACAAAGTAAAATTGGGGGAAGAATGGCGACTCTTCGGTGCTGTTGTGTCATGACTGTGCAAAGTGCCCCTGGATGGAAAGTCTGCTTGCAAGGAGGAGCAACTGAGGAATGGGCCGCATTCGGGCCAGTGGTGGGCCCAGGGAGTCTCACGTTTCTGAGATGCAGCCAGGTGGGAGGGCTGCTTGTGACAGGGCCGTCCCTTTGCCCCAATAAAGAGATGGCTCTGGGGCCAGGCGGGCCTGTCAACAACGCTTTGCAGCTCCATTTCTCTCTCAGATGCTCCTGAGTTGGAGACGGTATTAACCGCTGTCCTTTGCCAAGGCTTTTTTGCTGAGCTTTTTGGGAGAGGAAGCCCAGGCAAAGATCCAGACCGGAGGCTCGAGCTATGCACATACTCTGAGTATAGGCTTGTTGTGGGCATTTTGCATTGGATTCAAAATTAAAATCCCTCAAAATACTCAGGCTTGGTGCTGAGGTAGGGTTAGTTTAATCCCCCTTTCCCCTATATATTATATTATTTTACAGTAAAACATATTTAAACTATAAATTAAAAGTCTTCTCAAACTGTTCCAGAGCACCCCCTAGTTGAGAGAGGGAGAGGCTTTATTGAGTTGTAACCTGACCACCTGATGAGTATATCTATTTCACATTCATGAATATTTCCCATATTCATTTTCCCTGGATTAAATTATCTTGAGTTCTGAACACAAGGATGTGTTTTCTCTTCTGAGCTAATTCTTTGCATCTTCCTCTTTAATCCTTCCTTTTCTAACTTCCTCCCTAGAATCATAGAGTTAGAAGGGATCCCCGAGGTCCTCTAGCTTAAGTCCCTGCTTGGTGCAGGATCTGCTGCAGCATTTGGGACAGATGGCTGTCCACCCTTGGTTTCAACACCACTTCAGAGGCACCTCTCTTGCAGCTTTTACCATCATACCTAACCTGTAGTTTCAGCCTCTTGGATCTGGTCTTAGATCTCTGAAGAGCACTACCCCGCCTCTCCCTGGCCTTCTCTTCGCACGCGGAACACGCACGCCCACTCCCTTCATCCAGTCTTGGTCAGATTTGGTTTCCGGAGCCTTCTCCACATTGATAGCTGTCGTCTGGACGCCCTCCGGTTTGTCAGTGTCCTGTTTGGACTGTGGTGCCAGAATCTTTATGGTATTATGAGGTGTTTTTTTTTTAAAAAATATGTTGGCTGTAAACTATTGGATGATGGAGAATATGACGTCCTCTTCAGCTGTGCAGGTAGTTTTTATTATTGTGTATTGATTTACTCCTCCTCTGTTAGATTCCATCCCTGCTTGGATATCTTTCTGTATTGTTGGGGACTGGGTGTTTTCCCAGACTATAGAAATGTAGGCATTCAGACTTGCAGATGGGAGTCAAAGCAGGAAGGATTCCCTACTCCCAGATTATCCTAGACTCGTTTCTTTGCAGGAGCTTCCAGGCAAGTTTTTCTGAGGGTGAGCCAGTCTGCTGAGAACCTGCTCTGAGAGTAATGCAGTTGCTCTCATTGCAAAAGCTGGGCAGAAGCAACCTCCTCAGGATCGTAGCACTGAATCCACCAAACGAATAGAATAACAATTTCTCTTACTGGGGACTTTAAGCTTGCAACACAATTTATTTTAATCTGCAGCCTGCTGTTGGGAATTTTTGGCCCAAGGAAGATTCAGGCAGGGTCTTAAGCCTAACTCCCGACTCATTATGGGGGGAGATGGGCGGTGGCAAAATTTGATGAATGAAATTCATTCTACTGTTCAGATCTAGTTTTGCAGCTTGTTCGTTAATAGAGTTTGCTGCACTTTGCTGTTAGGGAGTGAATTATCAGTGATGAGTACATGGACTTGAACTAACGCTGTCAATCTTCTAGTAATTGATGCTTAAATATAAACTGGCTGTTGCTTTTGGATGACATACCCATGTGTCATAAAAGCAGCATTGTTTCTGAAGAGGCCCTCTCTTATATGTGTGAGAAAGGAGTGTGGCTTTAGCCAATAGTTATATCAAAAAAGAGATCTGCTTCCTGGTTAATCGGGAATGATCTGTTATTCAGTGATGTTGTAATGACATGAAAGTACTGTAGCCATACATAAAATAAAGACTCTTATCAGCAGTTTCCACACCCATTGCAGTCTGAGATTGTGTTGCTCGTCTTCGGTAGATGAAGCCAGAACCAGGGCGAGTGTGCACTGACTTCCGTCCTGAATGGCTTCTCTGCTGGGATGACGGGGAGCGAAGTTTTCTTCCCCTGAACCTGAATATCTTTCAAGCTGGATAGCACACTTTGCCCTAAACAAGTATATCCAAGTTCTGCAGGTAAATTGAAGCACGTGCCCCTCCAAGCGACACCCCCACGATCTAGCCATATATAATTTCAGACGCCTGCATGGTCAAATACAACACAGCACAGGTTGCAGTCCAGCTCCCTTCCGACCACCGTAGTATTTTGAGAGGAACATAAATGCATTGGACGATGTGTGGACAGCAGCGTGTTGGGGAAGGCTGTCTTAGGGGAGTCTGCGTGGGATAAGCGTCATTTGCTGCTGCTTTGATTGGTTCTGAGCTCAGCCCTTCAGAAGGTAAACTATCAGGCCCATCAATAGATTGGTTCCAAAATGGTATGTCAGTGGGAAGGGATCTGGGCCACAGGCTGTGCTGTGCTGTGCTGTGCTGTGAAGTTCTGCACAGCTCCACGACTGGGTGCCCGTTTTGAGGAGCATCTGCCTCACCCTGAGCTCCTCATTGAGCAAGGTGGTCACTGCTGTTTTCTCCTGACCCTGTAATTGTAGGGAACGGCTCTGTGTTCTTTCTCCCTTGTAGTCTCAGAAATAATCCACGTGGCTTCTGAAAGAGGGAGAAAAAGTTCTGTGCACCCCCTTGGTGGAGCTTCTGCTGCCCTTCACTCCTTGCCTTGTTGCTTGTAAGGAGCAGGAGGGCCGAGGGCACGCTGGGGTTCGCGGAGGACAGGAGGGTTTCCCCTGGACGCCCCTTCTCTGGGGCTGCTTTGAGGAGGCATTTAACATGGGGCTTCTGGTTGGCTTGGGGCTCGTGATTCTCAGGTTCCCTTTTCAGCTAGCTCTTCCTGGCAAAGAAACCCTTGCTGTGTTCCTGAACTCGGAATAGCTGAACCACTTTGGGTTTGGGTGGCTTTTTCAAAAATTGAAAATGGAAGGAAACTCCACTGTACTCACACTGAAAGGAAGAGTCCCATTTCTGAAAGGTACATGCTAAAGGGTTCACACAGTGGAACTCACCATTTGCTTCGAGCAGCGTATCTCAGCCTTGGCCCTTTCAGGTGGGTGGACTTCAACTCCCAGAATTCCCCAGCCACCCAGGTCCACACACCTTAAAGTTCCCAAGGTTGAGACAACCCTGGCTTAAAGCCTCCTCTAAGAAGAGGTGATTTTGTTGTGACTTTGCCCTGGGCTTTTTCTGGGAGGAGGGTTAACATCCCAAATGGGGGCATACACGGAAGGATTTGCCATTAACAGAAGTCGACGGAAAGGAGATCCTGAATGTACTGAACATTTCTCATGGGAATTACAAGGATTTTTATGTCAAAAATAGCTAATTGAAGGCTTCTGCTTGGCTGTAATAAGGCTGTGGTCAGGCATTTTGTCATAAAGTCATAACCTTTAGGCCAGTGTTTCTCAGCCTTAGCCGTTTTACGATGCGTGGACTTCAGCCCAACGCTGGCTGGGGTATTCTGGGAGTTGAATTCCACGCACCATAAAACGGCTAAGGCTGAGAAACGCTGCCGTAGGCTGTCTAATAGCATTTCCTCAAGCAATTTTTTCTGGGCTATGGGTGGCTGAAGTTCCTCTTGTTATTTTGTGACTCCTTTCTCCTCCCTCCCACATCCAGAAAAAAAGAGGGAGGAGAGCTACTTCTGGAACACAGCAGAAATCAGTTGTGTAAAATGGTATGTATTCGTTGCAGGTCTGTTCCATCCACCTGTCAAAGAACTCGGAGAAGTTCATATCTTAGAATTTTAAACCATAAAATGTATAAATCATAAGACAACATACCATAAACACTTAAAATGAAAATAACCAAATGAAGAGAATTTGTTTTATAGTATCAAAGTGGCTTGGAAATGTACAGTCGGCTATTAATATACCACTAATTCAAGATCTTAGTTTGGTAAACAGGAAGATGTAACGGAAAAAGCTTGCATTGCTGAGAGGAGCACAGCTGTATCCCTCAACAAGTTGCCTCCAGAGAAGATCCCAATACTGGGCAGACTTGAACCTCCCGGGATCTTTTCACTTATTGGCTGCAGTCCTGAGATCCACCAACTGGGACAAAGTGGCAGCTCACAAAAGTGGACATAGATTCACTGGGAGAGATGCAGCCGAACGTGTATTCAGCTCAGGACTTGGTTTTCGGCACCAGAGTTTGAAGTTCATTCACCCACCAATCACCTTCTGGTTTTGGCAAAGAGTTCTTGATTCAGTAGCCTAATTTAGGAGGGAAGAAAATGCTCCTCTGTTTATGTTAAGCTACTGAGAGTAGGAGGCCCTCGCTGATCCGCCCCGTATCGCTGGGAAATAGGCCAGTAGATTCTGGGCCAACGTGAGCCAAACGTCATGGCGGAATCCTTGGGTTACCTCGTGACTGCCTTGGTCTGAGCCTGCAGATGCGGCTCAAGTCAGCCATGTGTATCTGTGGGCTCTCCGTGTGCCGTTTGATCAGGGAGTTCTTTCCTTAAAGTTTGGGAGAAGGAGGAGGGGAGGGGAGGGGAGGGGAAGCTAAACGCGTCAGTGTGGGGGAGGAACTTTGGGGCAACATTCACACGGGCAAAGGTAAACTGCAGAATGCTTAGGGAATGTTCCCATTTTATTTGTTTGTTTGTTGGACTGCAGCTTCTGACTATGGCATGAAGTTGCCGATCTTGCGATCCAACCCTGAGGATCAGATTCTCTACCAAACGGAACGCTACAATGAGGAAACATTTGGCTATGAGGTCCCTGTCAAGGAAGAGGGCGACTATGTCCTCGTACTGAAGTTCGCTGAGGTCTATTTTGCGCAATCCCAGCAGAAGGTAAAAAAACGTCCGGACAATTCAAGTGATTCCTAGCAACGGTTCACCTTTTTTGTGAGTGAACACAAGCATCCGCTGAAGGTTGGTGGAGCTGAAGAGCGGCTTCCGAGAGGCCTGGGTTGGGGAGTTCTCCTTGACGTTTCCAGCGTACGGCTTATTTGCCCCTGAACTTTGGAGGGGTGTGCTTCTGGGCTCTGGAGGGTGTACAGACTGGGCCATAAACTTTACTTCTGACTTTTTTTTTGCATAAAGGTATTTGTCTTATTTTGCCGGTGGTTGAGTATGCCATTCTGTCTAAATAACACCTCCAGATGTTGGCACCCCCTCAAGATGAGGCACAGAATAAATAAAGTAGTATTTCTCTTGGCTCAACATTTACTGAAGCATAACACACAGTGGTCTGAGTTACGCAGGATTCCTCACCAAGGAGTACAGAAGGGTGGCCATTCCATTTTTCATGAGGAGAGTTTTAAGTAGCTTGAACCCTTGCCTGTGCTGTGCCAAGGCCTACTTTTCTGTGTGCTGCTAGCAATTCTCGAAGAGCAGGTGGCAGCTGTAGCCAGGAGGGCCTTTGCTCAACTTTGTGTTGTGCGCCAGTTATGCCCTTTCCTGGATCAAGAGGCCCTCCGGTCAGTCACTCATGCCCTAGTCATCTCCCGTATAGACTACTGCAATGCACTCTACGTGGGGCTACCCTTGAAGAGTATCCGGAAGCTACAGCTGGTCCAGAATGGGGCTGCGTGGGCAATTCTTGATGCCCCTAGATCGGCACAAGTGACACCATTGCTTCACGAGCTGCATTGGGTACCAGTCTGCTTCCGGGTGCAATTCAAGGTGTTGGTTATCGCCTTTAAAGCCCTTCATGGCATGGGGCCAGGGTACCCGAGGGACCGTCTCATCCCCATGACATCAACCCGTTGCACCCGAGGTCATGTTGCGTACCCCGTCAGTAAGTGAATTCCATCTGGCGGGGTCCAGGAGGTGGGCCTTCTCTGCTGTGGCACCCGCCCTGTGGAACAAGCTTTCCCCAGAAATGGCAGATTCCATCTCTTGCCTTCCAAAAACAACTGAAGTAATACCCCTGGAGATGGTTAGCACTCTAAAATGGCCCTTTAGATATATGTGAGTGATATTCCAACTATCATTGTCATCTGGATTTTATACTCTATTTATGTTCAATATTATATTTATATTTATGGTATTTTAATGCTTTTATCTTTGTTGTAAACCACCCAGCGTCCCCCTTTGGGGGAAGATGGGCAGTGGCGAAATTTAATAAATAAATAAATAAAGTCGTCTTTTTTTTTTTTTTTTTTGTCTCAGGTTTTTGACGTGCGTCTGAATGGCCATGTGGTGGTGAAGGACTTGGACATCTTTGACAGAGTTGGACACAGCACAGCCCATGATGAGATTATTCCCATCAGCATCAAGAAGGGGAAGCTGAGTGTCCAGGGAGAGGTTTCGACATTCACAGGGAAGCTTAACATTGAGTTTGTCAAGGTAAAAAACCTGCATGGGCTCCCCCTCTTTCCATTGCAGAGGTATGCGAGCAGCTATAAGACAAATTTGCTAAGCACCTTTTCCCCTTCAGAAGAAGGGCCATGTCACTGTCCTGTGCAGGCAGAGGAGCCTGAAGAACCCATGTCTATTTCATGTAGAAGCAAGTTTTATCTCAAGCGTAAGGGGCCGTTAGAGCAGGAAAGAGGTACCGACTTTTCTTCAGCCGTGAGCTGCTGTTCGTCCCTTTTAGGGAAGGGCAGAATGTTGCTCCTGCAGTGCTGCTGCTTTCATGCCAAGATCTTGCAGAGGCTCTGCATCAACAAGCACCTCTCAGGATATGTGTGTCTTAATGATACATGTTTTGCTGTTGGCTAATCATCTTGCTTCCCTGCTCTTTCAGGTCTGTGATGTTTCAGACCATTAATACGCAGTTTTAAAAAAAATTCAAACCTCATTCTGCAGACTGAATGTGGCGTCTGTGAATTTTCCAATTCATATTTAGAGTTTGAAATATCTTCCCTCTCCTGAGTGGATAATCAAATAATGTGAGGTCCTAATATAATAATAAATAAATAAAGCAAACTTTATTCCTGCAGATGGCCAAGAGATTATGGTCTCCAGGGTTGTGTACATAAATGTACATGAGCATGCAAACATGCGTGTCATGGCATATTGTAAGCTTCCTTGATGATCATCCAGTTGAAAAGCAGAGTACAGCTCTTTTAAAGAACATTGGGATTTGCTTGAATGCATAGAATTTTTTTGGAACTGATGGGGTACCTGAAGTGCATCCAGTCTGAATCTCACTCAGTGGAATGTAAAATGTTTGCATGTAATGGAGTTTTGGGCTTGGCCTGAGGAAAGCCTGGGAGGGCAGTTGACGTAGATGAACTTCTGTGCTTAGAAAAGTCTAGGAGATACTTGGCCTCTGCAGGGATTAGCGGTGGATTAATTGCAGGGCTGGTATCGGGTCCTGCCCATCAGCACAGCACCATTTCTTCCAGTGGGCTGTAGTGCAGGCTGGCAAAGACCCCGCAGAGCCTGACCTCTGAACTGCCCTACAGAGCTGCCATAAGGCCCTCTTGTGCAGCCCCGACTCTATTAAACAGTTTCTGAAGGTGGGCTCTTCCAAAGAATCTGATGGTCAAGAAAGAAGTTAATCTCTCTTGCTTTCCACAGGGGTACTATGATAACCCAAAAATCTGTGCACTGTACATCCTCGCGGGAACAGTGGATGGTGAGTGTTCCTTTGTTAGCATTGTCCTCACGTTCCTCCTCTGAGCACCCAGGCAAATGACGAGGGATCCTTTCTCTGTCTTAGGCGGGGCCGAAGGACAGCTCTGGGTCACGCAATGTTTCTCCCTAGTCGTTGTGTTCCAGGGCTGCTAATGGTCACAAATCTGGGTTGGCCAAATTTTATAAGGAACTGAAAAGTAAGATGAAAGATTTTTTAAATTGTGGAATGGAGACCTGGAGTATCCAATGTTGGGGAATCAGTGGGTCCAGGTGTTATGAAATGTAAAATATAATACATTTAAAATGGAAACTTAATTCATCAGAAAATACTGCTTTGTGTTTATAGGATCCCTCAAATAATGTTCGAAAAGGGATGGGTCTTAATTTTTTGAACTCAGCATTGGAAGAAATTTGAAGTTCTTCCATTCATGATGTGGTCTTGCCCAGCTGTAGTCTCATTTTAGTTTCAAGTCATTACCTATATCAGTACAACTTTGGGAAGAAATAATTATAATTTAAGGAACTTAATGGGATGTTAAACTAAATTGCAAAAACATGGAATTTGTCACCTCATGAAAAGCTTTAGCTCTGTCAAGTCTGGGGCACAGCAGAGAAAATAACGTGTAGATGGAAATAACTCCTGATTTTAAGAAGTGGATTCAGTGTATGAATCTGTTGTTTCTGAAGTCTAAAAAGGGAAAGATGAAGTAATGTTTCTGTATGGTCTAATATTAGTGATAAACTTAAGGATTGCTTTAATTTTATATTGCTACCAACAGTTACTATACAGATTTTTTTCCCTCTTTCTCTGTTAATTAGTTTTCTCTTTTTTGTCTCATGTAATTTATTTTAATCTATCTAGGGTTTTTTCTTCACTGTATAACCACTATTTATCTTTTTTCCCCCTTTTGGTGCTGTGCTTTTTTGTATTTCACTATTAAATTAAAAAAAATTGGTTGGCTCAACTAGCCTTGTGCTTAGTCACCAGAGATGGAGAAAAGGGTTAACTCCGCCTCTTCTTGTTAGAAGGCAGGGCTTAAAATTTCTTCCTGTCTTGTGGAGGAATTTTTAGCTCTTTAAGGAAGAAGCAGGAACTTCCCCCTCAGCTCTGTTTTGAGGGCCAAGTAAAGAGGAAGAAAAGCAGAATAGTGTGTGACTGAAGACAGTCCGTAATAGTACACAAGCCAAACAATAGGCTGATCAGAGGCCACTGTGGAGCGTCTACATGGTGGTAGGTGCTTAGAGGACTGGAGCAGGGAGGGATAAATCTGGAACCAGCTGAGGCTGAGCACGTGGAGGAGGCCCTGGCACCAGCAGTTAGTCTTGCAGAAGATCAGGATCCTCCACCAGTGAACAAGGCAGCAGCCAGTTCTAACTGGGGGGCTAAAGTTGTTGTTATGGTTAGCAGAGGAGGCGCAAGCCAGCCTGTTAGGCCCCAAAGGGCACTGAGTCCGTTCTGCTTGGATAGGACATGGGAACCCCAGCCAGCTTCCTATGACCAGGTCTCCATGGGTTCTGTGTGACTCTAAACCAGCTGATAGAGAGCAGAGGCTGCTCCAGAACAAGCAGGAAGAGAGGACAGCAAGCTGCCACTATTTCCAGAAACACACCAAGCAAATCTTGTCCTTTTCGTGCTTCCTCGTCGTCGTCTTCACATTCACACAGGAAGGGGAAGAAGTGAAGAGTGAAACACATAAACAGTTGCAGAGAAGATAAATGTGTACGGGAGGTGGACATCCATCCCAGCAGTGTCAGAGGCAGAGAGGTGGGCGTTCTCTCAAGCTTGGTATTTTCAACTGTCACCACCCAAAGGGATAAGGAGGAATTCTTGTACCCTCAGGAGTCGGAGGAGAGAGTCACGGAAGATACCTAAAGCCCATTCCTTGTGGAGTTTGGATCAGGAGGAAGGTCAGCTTTTAGATGATGGATGACTTCACACCATCTGCTTTTTCCCATCAGAGAGTGTTTAATGCTGATTTATTCCCGATGTTACTTGATCAATCAACAAAAGTGCTTAACTCTTATCAGGCCCTGAGCCTTCAGGATGGAGAATTAAGAGCAAAAGCCATGGTATCAATTTTACTAGTCTTGATGAACCTTTTAGAGGCTTGTTTGCACATCCTGATCAGACCTTTTCCCTGGAAGTTCCTCAGATTTGTTGACTTCAGCACCCAGGGTATTTTTCAAAGTGATATGTCCCATGTGGGACACTCAGGATTCACTGTTCCAAAAAGTGTCCACGTTGGTAATCTGGATGATTTGCTTATTGGATTGTTCTCAACAGAGAAAGCAGCGAGCAGCCCAACTCAGTGCCTCTAGGATCACAGTGTCCTGAAATCTACAGGTTCACACCCTCAGAGAAATCCTGCACTTGGGAATCACCATCATCAGCACAGAGGAAATAAAACTATACCTGTCTCGGGGGCACACCCTTAAGTTTCAAAGGACTGTGAAGGCCCATGATACTGGCAAGATCACAGGGTGTGACAGCCATGGCTCTGGACTCAGTATCACAGGCCCGATTCTGTTCCAGGACCAGACTGCCCTCAGATTCCTCTACATAGAATGGTGCCAAGCAAGGCACTTGCTATTTCCATCCAGCCTGGCACAGGAAATGCCAATCGTACATGTCTAATGGAAGGAGGAGCAGTGCTGGAATCATGGAACTATCATGAGGGGGCATTGTTCATCAACCAACTGGGGACTGAGGGCTGTACAGCTGGCTCTGAAGGCACTACCAAACCAGGGGAGTGGGCAGCACCAACTGGAACAGATGGAATATATTATGAAAGCCTGTGTAAACAGTTACGGTGGATCCAGATCAGGGAATCTTGCGAAGGAAGCCACAAGGCTAGTGGACATCTTTCCATATGAGCCGAATACTTAAGAGTATCATTGAACACCACAGCCAACTGGCTGCGTTGTCAGCTGTTGTCACAGGAAGAATGGGTCTGGCTCTGGAGATCCTTCACAAATTCTCCGCAAGATGGGATTCCTCCACGTTTGCTTGTTTGTGACAGTAAGCAATAGACAAGTGAAGTGTTTTGTCTCCAGTTTCAGGAGGATTCAAAACCCTGGTGGCGCCATGGCCAGAAGTACCGCTCTTTTCATTCCCATTGATACTAGCACTGTCCAAAGTGGTGCGTAAGGTGTACCAGAGCTCAAGGCAATCTGGCCTAGGAGGCTGTGGCTTTCCACTGCAGTGGAGGTAACTGAGGAGTCCAAAATGCCTGGACCTCTTGCCTCAAAGCCAGTATCCGGTTGGCTATGTTTATGTGCCTGGTAATCGAATGGGAATGTCTCCTGAGTCGCAGCTCTCCAGTAGAAACCATCTTGGCTTCAAGGTCCGGAGCCACCACCAAAATCTGTCGTCTGACTTGACAGGCTTTTAAACAGTGGTGCAGAGATGTATGGCTCCAGTTGCAGGGATGACAGAACTACTGGGTTCTTGAAGGCAGGACCGGAGAGGCGTCTAGTAACGGTTGGACTATACCAAGGCAGCCCCCTTGGGCTCCATCACCTTGATAACAAAGAGCATCTCTCTCTGGCCATCCTCACGTGTGCACTTCTGTAGCTGTGCAGCCTTCTGTCGTCATTGTTGATTCACTGTTTCCTCTTATAAGACTTGTCATTAGTTCTTAGGGCTCTAACCATTGTTCCCTGCAACCCATCCAACAAATACCCTTAACATCCTCAAGCAGCCTTTTGGGTAACCTCATCATGGTTAGGTGGGTTGGAAACTAGGGGAACTGTGTCTTCTCCATCGGGACAAGGTAGTGCTAAGACTGAACCCTTCCTGTATGCCCAAGGTTGGTTCCAAATTCCACGGAGCACAAGAGGGTGCATGCTGCAAGTTCCACCCAGGCCCTTCCCACCCTAGAGAGCAAACCTGGCACAAGCTACGGTTGAGCGAGAATATCATTTTGATAACATCGCCGGCTTAACCTTTTAATGCTTTCCTGGCCACTAAAAGATAGGAATTATTCCCACAGTGCTGGAAGAAAATAGAGTCAGAGATGGTTCTAGCTCCTAAGGGTTTAAACATTAACTTTTTCTTGGCTAACCGCTACATGCTCTTCTTCCCTTTGCCCATGCTTCCTGCCAGTGGAAAGGTTTTCTCTTGTTAGAGCGCATTATTCAGCAAACCCCTTGAACTAGACTCGGCTGAAGTCAGCGCTGACTTTGCCACCCGAGGAAGGGGTTTCCCACAGGAGACAGGAAAACGTCTTAAGCCCTGCCTCAGGCTGAAGGGGTGGAGTTGACCCTTTATTCTCCAGGCCACCTTTCAGAAATCAGAAAGGTACCTTTTGGTGAGTCCAGCTACCATTTTGCTGAGGGGTTTCAAGTACAATTGATCAGTAAAAAACGCTAGGATGCCCCACCCACGCCCCCAAATGCAGGCTCTTCTCTTGCTGCCAAGAGTTGCTTGTCTCATCTCCTAATCCAGTTCAGCGTGTGCTAGTTGGCATGGCAGTCCTTCAGTTTTTCCAGAACTCAAAAGAAATTGGGCCAGAAAGGAGCTCCTCTTACCCTACCTGCAGCAGTTTTCCTTTTACTAAGTTTTTACAGCTGCCTGCAAGTCCTGCTGCGGGAGACACGGTCGGTAGGCTTTAGCAAAGGGGTGTGTCAAGCCAAGTGTGCTGCCACTTGCCGTTTAGCCGCGCTAAGCCAGAGAACTCCTGGAGCAGGGAAGGTGGGATGCCGCCACCTGCGAGCATCACTCCCGATTGGCTGCTCTTCTCTGGGTGGGAGAGGCGGTCACGGGGGAAGGGGGCTGGTTGCAGGTGCTCAGGCTGCTCTGGCCAGTGTCAGCCCACTTGGCTGTTGGGGGCGCCCACAGGAAATGGAGGGCGGTACGGGGTGCATGGGGCTAGGTGCCTCCACCACCTAGGGCTGGTCCCAGCCTTTCCCTCCAGGGAAAAAAGGGAGGTTTGTAACGGGCTGATAATACTAACCCTTTGTATTTTACCCTGGCATTGATAATGTTTCATATGTGCACTAAGCATCATAAACACAGTTTGAATTGTAATGGGTGAATGTGGCCTTGTGTCTCCATAGTACTAAATCCTTCCTCCTGCCGCCCCACAATTTCTCAGCTTTATGCCATGGTACAGACTATGACATTGCTTTCCCTTCATTCTACAGATGTTCCAAAGCTTCAGCCTCACCCAGGCTTGGAGAAAAAAGAGGAGGAGGAAGATGAAGAGGAGTATGAAGAAGGGTCCAGCCCTAAAAAGCAGACCAATAAGAACCGGGTCCAGTCAGGCCCCCGCACACCAAACCCCTATGCCTCGGACAACAGCAGCCTCATGTTCCCAATCTTAGTGGCCTTCGGCGTCTTCATTCCAACCCTATTCTGCCTTTGCAGGTTGTGAAAAAGACAGCAGGCACAGTGGTCTGCAAGCCCACTGCAGGAGGAGTGGGGCCAGATACCGAGTCTGTCCTGGCTTCTCCATATTGCTCATAATTTAAGGAAAATAATGGCTTGTTCAGGAGCAGCAGGTACAATAAAGGGAGAGTTTGCATCCCCCTCAGCGGAACTTTGGGTCTCGGCCAGCTGGGTGCCCCAAGCAGGCGCCTCTCCTGTCCAGAAAGTCCTGAAGCAGAACCTGGATGTTTTGGGCAGTGAACCCTGTGACGAGCAAGATGGAGGGGGAAGAAACGGGGAGGGCACGTAATCCAAAGGTTGGCTGCAAGAAAAGCAGACTTGGCCACTGAACATCCTTGCCGGAGTGATTCGCAGGTGTGGAGGGGGGGATGGGAAGATGTCCGCTGGAACGTTTGTAACTCGACACGTGGTACTTCTTTTCTCTTCTGAAGGAGGAGACTCACCCTTGTGGACTGATCTCTGGTAAAATGCTTCTGGTTGCGGAACAGGTTGAACAGGTTATCTGGGTCACCTGCTCTGCCAGGTGTCCTGAGCAGCTTTTACTTTCAGGCCGGTGGTTTCCCTGGTCGTGACAATTCTGACGGGAGCCTTGGATTGTCCTTGGAGAATTCCCCCTCGCCCACTTGTGTAACTAACCAGGTTTCTCCCCGCCTGCCCCACGCCGTGCTTTCACTCTTAGGACTTGACCCTTCTCCCTATTACATGGCGAAAACCTGACTGGTAGAAGCTGGCGCTCCAGGGGAGGAGGAGGCAGTTTTCCCGATGGCCTTCAATTTTTCTCGTGCCTGGAGACTTTCCACAATCTGAGATGATGTCTCCTTTTTTTTCCACTTAAGAAGTCCAGGGCAAGGAAATCTCAAAAGCTGTCCTGTCCTTGAGCTGCTTCGGTGGTTAAATTCTTTTAGGCTCAGTTTCAAGGTAACTCTTGAAAGAGATGCATGCCCCTTGAAGGGATCCTGCTGGTCATTCCTTTCTCAGTTCTTTTCGTGGGCACAGTCTGAAGTGATCTTAAAAGGTACTTCCTGCCGTGGAATGCAGATGGTGAGGTAGCAAATACAGGGTTGCCTGAATATCTGCAACCTAGAGAAAGATTCCCTCCTTAGGTTGTTGTGACTACTGTTGTTATCTTTCCTAAATACTTACTGGGATCTAAGGAGCATTTTTCTCCTGATGTGGCTTTCTGGTTTTCCATTGCTACAGTTATATAGTGGAATCTGGGGGAAACAAGGCAGAGTATAAGTCGTTTTCCTCAGTGGCCTTTTCGTACAGAGCGAGCATTTGCCGAATGGCTGTACTTGTGAATCAGTCTCAGTTGATACTCGGCTCGTGGTGATGGACCCCCACCGCACCCGTGCTCTGCCACTAGCTCTTCCTCCATACGCCTCACCCACCCCTCTGGTCGCCTTGCTGATGCCACCCGGTGTGATGTTAAGGCCTTCCTTGGGCCTTCATCTTCTCCCCCACCGTAATTCCCTTGCATGCACTCATGTAGTTAAAAAGTGTCATGTGAGGGTGCCAAATCATACCGCGGGTGACGTTTTCTTAACTTTGGTGATCCTGCTGTCAGTCGCAAGAGTAGTCCGGATTGAAGAGGCCAGTCTTCACCAGCAAATTTCACCTTTCTTCTCAGAAGGGTGAAACGTTTCATGTTTCTTCCTACAACCTGTCCTGTTTTTCCAGTTTCAGTGTGCTTAATTTTAAGGTACTTGCCTGGTTTCCTCCCAGGTACAATGTCAACAGGAAAATGACTGCTTTACACAGCCATTTTCTTTTCATACTGCTGGTAAACATTAAACTCAGTCCGCTACTCTCTTTCTCCACCTGGCCCAGAAAATCATCTTGCCTGGATTTGGCCTCCTTTTGGACATTTTGGCCCCAAAGTAAATTATTCTTTCCTTCATTTTATTTATTTATATATATTTCTACTACAGGGAGTAACGTATGCCCCCACGCATTTAGTATTCATTTTTTTAGGAATAAACCCCATTTGGCTGAAAATGCTGGCAGGGATTTGCAGCAGTCCTCAACCTGAAAGTTTCCACTTGCTCTTTCTCCTCATGGCTCTAAACTTTGTTTGATGGAAGAGTGTCCGTTTTCATGGCTGCTGTTGGTGAAGTGACTTCTGGCTTAGGCTGTGTGAGACGGCTGAGATGTGCTAGCCAAACCTGGCAACAGATACAGCTAGGGAAGCGGCACACCTTCGTGGTTTCACACACGTTACCCAGAAGTAATTTCACCAAGTGCCATATTCTGTTAATCTCAATTTGGAAGAATTTGATTCAGAAGCTGTTTAGATGTTGCAGGTCCAGACAGAATAATCTGTTCTTCAAAGCAGGTGGACGTTATGTGAGCTCAGGTACATAGCCATGAGGGCAAGGGGCTGCTTTTATCTTGATACTGTTGTTCTTTTTTTTTTTTTTTTTGAGTCCTTAATCTTTAAACAAAAAGCCCTTGTGGCTGTTTATTTAGGAGCGGGTTTATATTTTGCAAGTAATCTGAACAGATAAGTTGCCTTGCCTCTCTCATACCCTAATATTTCCCACTGTAAATTTGTAAGAATGCGTGTTTCCTCTGCAAACTCTGAAGCAAATTGAACATAGAGGAAGACCAAGTGGGCTATTGCAACCTCATTCCCATTCCCTTTTCCCTGCTGGGGCAGAGGCAGCTAACAGTGACTGATTATCTTCCTGAACAATTGTACTCCCTATCTCCTCCATTTCAGAGAGCTCTAAATTCCTACCTAAAGAAAGAAAGAGAGATGGTTTGTTTCTGACACGTATGGGTAGACTGAGTGGAAGCTCCACCCCCAGCAAAGTCTTTAACGTAACTAAAATTCTGCATTTCTGAGTCTTGAGGTGTAACAAATGACAACTGCCTTTATCCTCATAAGAATGTTTGACCCCAGTCACACACTAGTAAGCGCAGCCTTATCCCTATTTTCATATATGGAGAGAACATGGGCCTAATTTCCCGACAAGGCATCCCAGTGGCTTCTTTCTTAGAGGGAATTGCAGGACTGTCAACATCTGAATCTGTATCTGTATAAGCTTCTTCAGGTAGTGAGTTGGCAGGCTTTGCATGTCAAGAAGTCTCTCTCTAAAGAACTTGTTTTTTCTAAACACTTCGGGTGAGGAAGGCCCCCTGGAGCCCCACGGTCTTCACACGTGCAGAAAGTGGCGAAGGTCAACGTCTACACTTCACTTCCTGCTCTGAGATGCCACTAACAGTATGGGCACGTGTGAGGGCTTGGTCTTTCCATGCTTACATAGTCTGAAGACCAAAAACCAGGCAATCTGTCAAGAGCCTTGCAGGGTTGCCCTCCGCAACAGACATCTAAACATCAGCCATAGAACAGTCGAGGAATCTTGCCATTACATCTCGTTGTGTGTGAGGGACATCTACCCCTTTGGGGCGCTGTAAGAGTATTAAGACTGCTGTGATCTGCACACCAACAGTGTGTTGGTTCAGAAGGTCGGTGGTCAAATGGCTTATGTTGCCTTGGCATCTTGATTTAGAGGCTTTTTTCCTTTGGGCTCTTCTACCTAAGCTGGAAATCTTAGGTTTGCAGTGTAGGGTTCAAGCAGATGGCAGCATAAATAGACAAGAGGGACTTCTTGCCTGCCAGATGCCCAAAGGTACTAACGGTTCCTGCCATTGCCTGCTGTGAGAAGGGACAGTGTTCTGGCTTCATTTATGCTGATGAATGCCCTAGTAGATGTTGGAGCACAAGTCCGTGTGCAGTAGCATTATTTGGGCACGGGTATCAGGCTGCCCTTTTCTGGAATTGTTTTGTTCTTTGACCTACATCTACATTTTACTTGCACAAATACAAATCCCCCCTCCCCAGCCAGTAGGGAGAGTAAATGGTCGCTTTATAGTCCCCAAGGTCCCGTCAGAGACATGCTGTTGAAAGACGCCCTGTTTGAATGCAGCAACTTAGACATCCGAACACAGACGAGAAAGCCTACGGATCAGGTATCATAGTTTGAATTTCCTGAGGGAGAAAGGGGGCCATTTGAGTAGCCTTGGGAAGGGTCTGCAGCTGCCTCTGGCTGGGGGGTTGGGCAGGGGCTCATCAGCAGCGAATCCCAAAGGTAAAGCTCTGCTTGGACTTAAATGTGTGTTGCATTGTACAGACCAGGACTTGCTAAAAACGTGTTCGATATAAGTCGGAAAGATCGGGTGTTGGAACTTGCAAAACAGAAAGTCTAAACTGATATTGCTGGGCTTCCTTGGTCCCAAAGCAAAAGGTAGAGTTGGGAGTTGTTACCGTGCAGAACTGTTTATCCTAGAGATCTACAGGTTACCAGAACAGAGCTGTACCTTGCTTTTGAAAAGTCCCAAAGGCAGCAAGGCTGTAGAAGTCTGTCTGAGAATTGTGTGTGGTCCTTGAATGCAGTCTTCCTTCAGGAGCTAAGGAGTGATCCCTGGCGGCACATAATGCCTGCTAGCACCTTAATGTTGCTTCCTAGGAAGCTGAATAGCTGAGGAAGGTGGCAGTAAGGAGCGCATTGGCAGCCAGCCTCTTTCCAATGCCTTTGGGCTGCCCAGAGGCTCCAAATTCTCAAGCCCTGCCTGCAGTGGGGATCCAAGAATGGTGCTTAGCTTCCAAATCATTTTTTGACCAGGGCTGTTTTTTTTTTAACCAAGAGACAATTCCCTGGTTAAATGTGTGGGAAATTATTGGGGTGCCTTTGGGGAGTGCCTTGAGAGATTTTTGAGTTCACCCAGGGAAAGGGCCAGACTTTTTTTTTTAATTCACTTCCTAAGCAAATAGGAGTCAGGTCATCTTATCACAATCAGCGCTTAAGTGAAGATAATCCTTGTTATCAGTAACGAGGCAGATGCAGGTGTTGAGAGCTGCAGTCTCAGCTATCATATGATTGAGGGGCCCACCCTTTACTGTACTGTTGTGTAAGTTTCTCTTTTCTGTTTGTGCCCCTGCTTGCTCAGGAGGCATTGACCTGGCCTCCTGGGGCGGCCTAGATGTTTGCTTCCGGGTGACAGGCCTAAGTTGTGGGGGAATCTGTCCTCACTGCTGGTTTGTCATTCGCAACTGTAAACTCAATACCTAATTCTAAAGCAGGGTAGTGTGTGCAGCTGTCCTTTACTTTGTGTCTTTAATACTTTGCAGTGGTTCTTTTTATTATTGGGACATGTGTAGGTGTGCATTTAATATTGAGCTTGGGCAAAGGGTAAAAAGCACATAGGACATTGGCTTTGCAAAAGATTTCTTTTCCTGGGGAAGCAAAATAGGTATGGGTGAGTTCTGCATTAATTCTTCCCTCCACCCCATTTTTTTTTTTGGTACATTTAGCTGTTTGTTTTATAAATTTTGTTGGTTTCTTTTTCCCCCAGGATGTCTGGTTGAGGGAAATATTCTGAAAACTACTGCCTGGCAGTTTTAACCAGCAGTGTGTTAAAAAAAAATTAAATAAAACAAAATTATATTGTCACTTAGATGAACCTGTGTTGTTATTAAGTGGGAAAATGAAGGTCTCAGCTCGAAACTCCTATACAGCTCACACCTAACTTAAAACTTTGGAATCCTTCCCAAGGCTGGCAGTTGTATTCTTGCCTCTTTGGTTAACATTTGGTTTGTTCTCACAAGTATTAAGAAAACAGGGTTGGTGGTTTAAAAAATATTGTTCTTGCTGTTTTAGTAAGGTGTGCTTTAACTTAAGTCTGCTTTCTGCAAACAGCCCGCAAGCAGATGAAATTCTCACAATGTTAAGTCCAGTTATGACATTCTCAACCTTACCAATCGAAGCGAATTCTCAACCTTGGCAATGTGTGGCTTTCGGCTCCCAGAATTCTCTAGCCAGCATGGCTGGCTGGGGAATTCTGGGAGTTGAAGGCCACCCTTCTTAAAGCTGCCAAGGTTGAGAAACTGCTCCGAAGAAACCGTATCCGGAGGAAACGTGTGGTCAGTTGCGAAAGCCTATTTGGGAAATGCGTCCAATTGGGCCGCTGGATGCGACCTGCACATCGGCTGGCCCGCCCGCCGGCCTTTCTTCCGGGCAGGGCTGGCCCGGAGGGAGCCGCAGCCCTTCTTCCCCCGGGAGCTAATTTCCTCCGCGGGACGTTGCCTCCTTTACTCACGAGCCGCAGCGGGCCCCGAGCCTCTCGGCGGCCTGCAGCGCCCCGCGGGGCCTCGGGCACGGCCCACCCGCCGCGGGACGGGGCGCGGCCGGGAACAGCGGGGCCTGTGTCCACGTGCCATCCCGTTGCTAGGCCGCGCGTCCCGCCCCCCGGCTGCCATGGCTACCGGCGGGGCAGAGGGGGAGGCGGCGGCCATCTTGGCGGCGGCGGGGCCGGCCCGGCGATGAGCGGCTCGAAGCCCAGGGTGGCCCCGGCCGGGCCCGGCGGGGCGCTGAGCCGCCTGCGCGGGCAGAGGAGCTCCGGGGCGGCCTCTCCCGCCGCGCCGCCGCCGCGGGCCGCCCTTCCGCCGCCACCGCGGACGGAGGCGGAGCTGCTGGCGCTGGAGGCGGTGCGGCCCGAGCACGTCCTGGGACTCAGCCGCGTCACGGAGCGTGAGTAGCGCCCGGCGCCCCCCCGCGCGGCCCTCCCCGCCCTCGCCGGAGCGCTTCCGGGCGGGCTCTCGGGGACGGGGCGCCGCGCCCCCAGCCCCGCCCGGAAGCGCGAGCGCGCCCGCTGCCTCCCCGGCCCCTTCCCCCGCCTCGCCCGCCGGAGAGCCCAGGGCGCCCCCGCCGGCCCGGCTCCGCGGCCGCTGCTCGCTTCCCCGCGTGCCGTTCGGCCTCCTCGAAGACCCGGCCGGGGCGGAGACTCCCCGGGGCAGGCCGAGCCCGGGAGCGGGGAAGGGCTCGAGCGCCGGAGCCCCTTCCCGACGGCCGGAATTGCCCGCCTTCCGCCCCCTCTCGCCGCAAAGAGCTTCTGGGGGCTCCGAGGCTTTCGCCGGTTTTCTGACCCGGTCCCTCGCTTTTCTCCGGCTCTGGCTGATTTCCGGCCTTTGCCTGAGTTTTCTCGCCAATTCTAAACGGGCCTTTCCTTTTTAAAGTGTCTGTTCCTTCGCCAGTTGCTCCAAAAAGGAGGGGACCCTCCGCTGGGGTCCGTCTCTGTCCTGCTGTCTGGTCTCTGTGGGATCAGCTTGTGCTGAGAGAGATCCGTCGCGCTGGGAGTAAAGGGACGTGCGCGGCCTTTATGAATTTGTCTCCACAGAAAAATCGAGAAAACTGGTATCACACAAACAGGGTATTAAACACGCTGCGCCTGTAGGTGGGCACACTCAAAACGTGTGATGGTGAGTCGTTTTAGGCTGCATGGCCAGGCAAGCAAAGGTGGGCATTTCCAGACTTCCACCCTACTTAACAGTCGTGAGACCTTGGTGGCTTGAGCAAACAGCTAACCCCCTTTGCCCCCTATCCAGCTAGGCCACGCCACACTCATTCTTCATGCATAAACACACCAGAGAAATGCAGAAGTGCCCTGGTTGCCCTCGATGTCAAAGTTGCTCAACAACCCTAGTTTTTTGAAAGGTACAGGCCACTACCTCTGCACATCAGGCAACAGCCACCCCGAGTCTCACACTCTAGGTACAACCCAGACCCAGTGGCCTCAGCCTCACAGTTGCATCGCTCAAGTTTGGGTTGGACAGCTTGGTTTGCTTGCTTGCCCTGCACAGCCTTGGCAAGGCCAGCGGCACCACCGGCCAGGGCACCCGCCGCACACAACCCACCAAGGATCAGTGGTAGTAACGTAAGGTTGCCACCCATCTTGGTCATCCACTTCAGCTAGACCTTACTGAATTTCAATCCTGTTCCAGCACGCTTGCCCTTCTCTTTCGTGATGTGGGCAATCTGCTGTCATGCTAGCCCAAGCTTGTCAATTCCATGGAGTTGGTCATGGGGCAACTGGAGAGTAACTCCAGTGACATCCCTTGCGGCTTTGGCCAGCGTCTCTTTTCGCCCATTGCTTAGCGCTACGCCAAAGGCCATGTGCTCTGTCTGTTTCATTTTGCTGCTCATTTCAACTCCTGGATCCATTTCGGTATCTCATAATGAACCAAAAACAACTGAACATTAAATGGGGGGGGGTCAGACTTGCTCCAGTCAGTTAGTACACGGCTGAATTTGCTCTCATTAGATTCAAGGTACATTAACTTGCTGCTGATCAGGAGGCCATACATAATGATAGCCAGTGCAGTGGCATCAAAATCTGCCTTGTCAATAGTAGTCATCTTCAAACCTTTGGACTGCCTGTGCACATCCAGAACAAAGATCAGGTAGAAGTCCACAAAGGCCAGTGGTATGATTTGGTTCAAAGGTACAAGAGTTGATCCCATAGTACTACTCCTTGAAGTTGCGCATAGTCTTGTAGGCATGGCTGGTCTTGAGCTGGGTGAAGTTGACATCCTTATCAACAATTGGGTAGCAATCGCTGTTGAGCAGTGCATAAATGTTGTGTAGCCACACGTGGTCAAACAGTACAGGATCTGCTGCTGGGTAGTGGCCTTTCTGGTCTGGAAGCCACTGAGGATCCAGCAAGGCTTTTCTGTGCTGATCTTCACACCCAAACACCATGAGAGGGAGCGGGCTTGTGGTACAGCATAGGAGTCACACTGCATGGCATGGAACACCACCTTCATCTTGCTTTCAGTCTGCTTCATGAGGAGGCTCTTGTACTCAAGGGGTGATATAGCACAAGGCATGAACCAAGACAATTTAGTGAGCATAATCCAACCATTTGTCACATCGGTGCCCCGGAACAGGCATCTGCATCATCCTTTCAGCTTAGCAGGAGGGACTGCTTGATTCTGTACACAGCTTTTGTGTAGTCTTCGCAGAAGCTGAAAAGGTGTCTCAACAGGACCACAAAAGACAGTGTGCCAACAGGGTTCAGCCTGGCGATGATCAGCTATCCTCTAGCTTTGAAGCAGAGGTTTGCAGCCGTGGCCACAGCAATTATATCTTTTTGCTGACACATGTTGAATCCTTCAGCCTTCAAGAAGTCATTGCCATAGGTCAACATTCCTTTCATCACTGGCCTGCTTGGGATTCATAACATTTTTGATCTCAGTGTTGTTCACAAGATACTGGATCTGACTGAACATGAAGGGGATGGGATTGTGAACACCGCCAACATTGCCGCAGTATATGCTTCATTGTTGGTTGATGTAAGCGTGCCCTCAGCGAGGAGGTAGACGGCTGCATGAAGACATCCTGGTTTTGTATGTCAATCTGGATTGTCGATGGCAGCAGGGTTTTGGGGCTCATACTCTCAAAATACTTAGCTTTCAATGTTCTTGTTGACTAGTACCACCTCAACGTGTTACTCTCTGTACTGATTTGCATAATCTTGTCCTGCAATGTGCTATCTCCAAAAAAGACCCTTCTTTAATTGCCAGGTGCACTACTACCCACCAGGATGGGAATATTATTAAATGGATGGTTTGGGCTGAGCTGTAATCCCTTGACTCCCTTGCCACGCAGTGTTTTAAATTCGGCTCCATGATCAAGTGTCACCACTCCAGCGACTAGAGCAGCTTTTCTGACTAAGCTCAGCCGCTCCAGCCGTTTTAAGTGATTGAGGGACTTCTCTGACAGAACCTTTTCTACGGGCTTTGGAAATGCCTTTGCAACAACTGTCACAACATACTTTGCTTTTACCACATCAGCGATTTGCTTCACCACAGACACTGTTGTGGCACCAGCCTTTGAGGCATGGCCAACAAACTCTCCAGTGGAATAGTATCTTCAGAAGAACTGTGAAGCATAGCTACTTCTCTGGGAACCTCTTCAAGGGCCTCAGCCCAATCACAGAGAAACTGGTACTTCTTTTGACCAAGGGATTTTGAGCAGAGGTGGTCAGAATTAAGATAGCCCTTCTTAATAAATAGGTTCAGCAAAGGGTTTGGTTTCCCGTACCCTGATAGATCTCAGATAACACAGCAAATGCGGATGCCTGGTTTGAACTCCCACCAGATGATCTTGGCAAAACCAGTCCTGATGTCCTTTGGGAGCTCCCTATTAATGGCTGCCCTCATCGTTTGGTGGGTGGGGTGCCCAAATATCTTGAGCTAGGGTTGGGCCTTGCCTTGATCTTGCAAACTGGCTCGGTAGCACGCTTTCATGTCAGTGCTGACATCTCTTGTGTCGCAGGCCATGAAGTTCCATAGACTGCTGTGACTGTGCTCTACGCAAGCCTTCTGGATGTCTTCTAGAAGAGAAGCTGGTGTAGACATCCAGCTGTTGCACTCTCTGGCAACTAACTGGCCATGTGGTTAACCCCAATGGCCCTTTTGGCCAATGTTTTGTCCCCCAGGGCTTCATAGGTCTCTTGGAGTCTTACATGGCCCTCCTGGAAGACAAACTGGTTGATGTTTGCCTTGGCCCCCAAGGAGCCAGACCGCAGTGGATTCATTTTGTGTGGCTTTTCCAATGGCTTCCCAGAGATCGCCCGCATAGAAGCAGACCTGCCAGCAGTGGGGGAATGGAGGTTTTTGGGTCAGGTGTGGCCATTGTGGACGATGAGCTTGACAAGTCTGTGTCCACGCATTTGCCGCTGTTATAGATGTCCTCACCAGCAGTACCTTTCAGGATAATTGCCTGCTTGAGGATCGTCTCACGCTTAGCCACATCGCTGACCGTGACGCCTGTATCGTGGACCCGCTGCTCCCACTCCTGGATTTTCTGTCATTCGGTAGGAGTGAGACCGGAGGAGTGGCGAGATACGGTCTGAGCCCAGGACCGATGACACAGACAAGGGGTGCGGTCCTGGCACAGTGATGTCCATTGGGTCAGGAAGAGTTGGGAGTCCCTAAATGACTGAACAGCAACACTCTGGACATTCTAAAAAGATTCACATAATTCGGAACATGTACATAAAAGGGCAAGCAAGAGGGGGCTTGGAGAGAGAATTGAAGGGTGCATACGGGATAGCCCTGCCCCTGTACTCGAAAGGTATCACAAGCCAAGACCAGCATCTTCTTCCAGCATGGAGGACAAGGAACATTAGATGCAAATTACGGGAAGGTGGGATCTGATTGACTATGAGAAGAATATTTATTTATTTTAGTTTTATCCTGCCGTATTATTTTTATAAATAACTCAAGGCGGCGAACATACCTAGTGCTGCTCCTTCCCCCACAACACCAACCCTGTGAGGTGGGCTGGGCTGAGGGAGAGCGTGCGACTGGCCCAGGGCCCCCCAGCCGGCTTTCGGGCCCCAGGCGGGACTGGAACTCTCGGGCCCCTGGCTTCTAGCCCAGCACCTTCACCACTGGACCAGACTGGCTCAGAAGAAACTCCCCAACGGCAAGAGCAGGAAACAACGAAATTTATTAGACGATCGAACTCCGTTTCTTCCTGATGAAACAAATTCCAGGATTTATCGCACAGCATGAGATCTCTGGGTTATACCAGTTCACTGCTTTGTTTTTGTGCTCGCGCTCAGTTCCCACCTCTTTTTACCCTGTCCTCCTTTTTTCCTCCACGAACAAGACCTTATTAAAAAAAAAAGTCAGATGAAGTAGATTATGACCCACAATTCTTTGTACATCAAGTTAGGTCCTTTTTGTCCTGACATGAGTTAGGTTGCACTTACTTACATTTAAGCAGGTTGCTCGTTTTAATTCTCTCTTGGCCAGTTGTAACTGTTCTTTTATGTTTCTTCTGTCTCACTCACCTGCATAATTTGGTGTCATCAGCAAGCTTGACAATTAGCTTGCTCAGTTCTAAATCCAAAGCTTTCTAGAAAGTAGAGCCCCCGTGGTGGTGCTTGCGTGTCTCCATGACTTACAGCCTTCAACTTATTCCTGTGCTTTAACCGGGTTCCACTCTTGACCACAGAGTCTGCCCAGGAGTCCTGGGTGAGGGACTTCCTAGCATTGTCTGCTGTGCTTGGAAACAGCGCTTCCTTGTCCCACCTGCAAAGGCCCTTTTGGTTGGTAGGGCCAGGCACCTTCGCCATCGCCACCCAAGGGCTGAATCCTCAGTGTGGCTCCTTGGCATCGCTTCTGTTTCCCTCTCTTGTAGATTACCTTTGCCGACCCGAAGACAACATCTACAATATTGACTTCACCAAGTTTAAAATCCGGGACCTAGAGACTGGGACAGTGCTATTTGAAATTGCCAAACCTTCAACTTTAGGTAAGCCTGGTGTAAGGAAATGGGACGATGTTATGAATCGCAAGACCCAAGTAACAGTTAAAGATTCCTGGGAGGATGTTTCGCTTCCAACTGTGGTTAGATGGTGGTTTCAGAATCCCTGAATCTGTGTATGTATGAACAAGCACGTCTGTCAGGGAAAAATGAACCACTTCTGCTACTTCTATTTGGTCCCTAACTGTTGCTTTTTTCCAGTTTCCCAAATTCCGTTCCTTGGCCTTTTACGATTCTGAAGTCTTCACCCAGGATTTGAGTCCTCCTGCCTGTGATGGTCCAGTTTTTTCCGTGTTGCCATGGTCAAACATTCCAGGTTCCTCTGGAGCTCTGCGCACGGGCTGCCGCAGCTCAGTTGGTCAAAACAAATTACGGGGTTGGCAGCGTTGCTCTTTTCACCATTATTTCAGGAGCTGTTCCTCGGGTGGCCGTGCTAGGTCTGCTGGGACTGAGTACTGTCTCTTTTTAATTGCCCATGTCCTTCCTGAGCTTCATCTAACACCTCTTTTGTGGCCTGAGCAGATATTGGTGAATTCCCTGGCTACCTTCTTTCCTAAGTCTGAGTTTGTGCACTGTTATCTGTGAAAACACATAGCAATGGGTCTGTGTTCGCTTTTCCTTCTGGTCCTTCTCCCCACGCTAGTTAGTCCAAATCTTGCTGAAGAGGTTTTGGTATGGAAAGCGGGGACAGGGGACCTGCAGTTAGTTAGTTATGAATCGATTTATATAGCTGCTGATTTAGTGCGTGATTCCAGGCAGCTCGCAACATTAAAACAAATGAAATACATAGACAAATACAAAATAAAGCAAGGAATATAAAAAACAGCAGCCGGACAATCATAAAAAAGTCCTCAGCGTAGCCAGGGAACGGGCTCTGTCACTCACCCAGGCCCCAGGCTCGAGCCCAGAACCAGGCCTTCAAGGCCCTGCGGAGCGCCAGCCGGGTTGGAGCCAACCTAATCTCTGGAGGCAGGATGTCCCAGAAGGCAGGTGCCGTGGCAGAAAAGGCTCTCCTGCAGGGCGCTGCCAGCCCACGCTCCTTGTCTGACGGCAACCGTAGCATGCCCCTCCTGGATCCGAGAGGACAGGAAGAGACAGTCCCATAAGAACCTGGTCCCAAGCCCTGAAGCGTTTTAAAGGTGACTGCCAGCACTTTGAATTGAGCCTGGCAGTTCAGGCAAACTGGCAGCCAGTGCAGCTTGCAGTGCAGTGGTGTCACATGCGTCGAGTACGTTGCAGTAATCCAGTCCACGTTACGCAGATGTTCTTGATCTCTTCCTCCCCCTTTCCTTCACCGTTGGCCATGCTGGCTGAAACTGCGTGGGTCCCCCCCCCCCACCCTCAGTGACGCCATTCTCAAGCCCTTTGGGATGTCCTGTTTCCTTAAGTGGGCTTCTCTGGGAGAACTTTCTGTCTGAATGTGGGTTCTGTCCATTATTCCAAGTACCGCAAAGGCATCTGTCACAACGCTTCAGTTTGTTAACCCAAATCACGTTCGCTTGGACCGGCAAGGCTGTGTTAGAAGTTCTGTTTTGGTGCGTACCGCCTGGCTTGCTTGTTCTGCAGTTCCCGTTCCGTGGCCACTTTGCAGAGTCAGCCCCAGAAAGCCCGAGACCTGGAAGTGCTGGTGGCGGCTGCAGGGGCTTCCAGGAGGGGCCCCACTTCCAGAAGGGCACAACTCGGGCATGCTTTGGCTGATGAGAAGCCCCACAGAACCGGCCTCCTGAGTTCTTTCCCCGTTAATTCCCGCAGAGCAAGAGGACGAAGAGTGTGACCTTGGGGAGGTGGATGCCAGCGCCGGACGCTTTGTTCGCTACCAGTTCACTCCTGCCTTCCTGCGCCTCCGGACAGTTGGGGCAACGTGAGTCTGGGCAGAATATTGTGGGATGGGGGGACCACGGTGCTGCTGGGGCTGCCTCAACACCAGTCAAATGTGTCTTTGTGAGTGGAAAGCAAGTTCAGCACTCCCAAATGAGTACAGTAGTCCTCACTTCACAACCATTTAGTGACAGTTTGGACACAACAGTGTTGGGAAAAATGACTTACGATTGGTTCTCACACTTACGATTGACGCAGCGTCCCCACAGTCACATGATCAGGATTTGGGCCCTTGGCAGGCGGTTTGCATTTATGACCGCTGCAGCGTCCATGGTCATGCAATTGCCATTTTCGACCTTCCTGGCTGGCTTCTGGCAAGCAAGTTCAATGGGGAACTATATGATTTGCTTAAAGAGCACATGGTTTGCTTAATGGCCACCGCAAAAAGGACATAAAATTGGGTCAGATTTGCTTAATGACCACTATGCTTAGCAATCAGTATTTTGGTCCCAGTTGTGGTCATTAAGCAAGGACTACCTGTACTTTAAAAGGAAAGAAAAAAATTTACAAAGTGAAGTCTGGAATTTTGCAGTTTGTATGAATTGAATGAAAGATAACCTGATTCCTGTTGCTCAACCCTGGTCTGCTGCGTTTGTTCTTTTTCCCAAATTTGTTCCACTGATTCGAATTCTTAGTTGCCCTGCACCTGAAGCCCTGATTTTTGGTTGCTGGGTGTCCCCTTCCTAGTCCAGCGTTTCTTTACAAGCCGAGGGAAAGAAATGCTTATGCTTACGTTTTTAAACCCTGGAAATAGATACTTCTAAGAGTGACGATCTCTGTGGGTTTCTGTCATCCCACGGCTGGGCCCTCTCCTAGGCTGCTCCTGCTGCCTCGCCGGCACAAGCGCCGTCTCCGGGGCAGGACCCCAGAGTCCCCTGTCCTGTGCCATGTCAGGAAACCCGCTTGATTCTCCAGCGGTGTGCTTCTCTCTCTCGGCAGGGTGGAGTTCACAGTGGGAGACAAGCCCGTGTCAAACTTCCGCATGATTGAGAGGCATTACTTCAGAGACCGTCTCCTCAAGAATTTTGACTTTGATTTTGGCTTCTGCATTCCCTGCAGCAGGAACACCTGTGAGCATATATACGAGTTCCCCCAGCTTTCAGAGGATCTCAGTAAGTATCTCTTGGGCCGGGCCGGGCCGGGCCGGGTTGACAGCCCACGTATGGAGGGCAGCGCCCCGGATGAGCACCCGAGGCCCAAGCAGGGCCAGCTGCCTTCGGCCTTCCCTGAGAGGCCTCCCGCAGCGGCAGCCAGAGAATTCCTGCCCTGGTGGTGATCCTCCCATGGCAGTCTGCTGTTTGTGCCATTATCAGCCACAGGGCCAGTGTTTCGAGGGAGACAGAAAATAAACCCCTTTACCCCAATTTCCCCGAAGCCCACAGACCCTCTCGCTTCTCCCTGCCCCGCAGAGCTTCCTAGGCTCCTTTGCAGAGCAGCAGCCGTTCCCGCCACAGAGGCAGAGTCGGGGGCCGCCTCTTCCCGGCAGGCCAAGGGCGGCTGCTCCTGAGCCCTGGCTGACCGCCCTCCCTCTCTTCTGCCCTGCAGTACATCTGATGGTCGAGAACCCCTACGAGACTCGCTCAGACAGCTTCTACTTCGTGGACAACAAGCTGATCATGCACAACAAGGCTGATTACGCCTACAATGGTGGGCAGTAGCCGTTCCAGTGCCGCCTGCAGACATTGTGCGCCTTCGGGCTGCAGGGGGCAGGCCCCGGCCCTGCTCCCTTTTCCTGCACGGCTCAGGAGGTGGTGTGGAAAGCGGGAGGGGCCTCTTCTGGGACAGTAAAGGAATTCTCCGGGCCGCTGGCTCCTCTCCCCCTTGGCATCCTGGTCCCGTGACGAGCCAGGTGCAACCCCCCCAGTCGAGCAGGCTCAGCTGCAGTCCTCCTCCTAACGCCTCCGCGACCCAGAGTGCTGCGCAGGAGGGTTGGCGCAG
Organism: Candoia aspera; assembly: GCF_035149785.1. Classification (NCBI taxonomy): domain Eukaryota; kingdom Metazoa; phylum Chordata; class Lepidosauria; order Squamata; family Candoiidae; genus Candoia; species Candoia aspera. Next base: position 2,370,574 of record NC_086167.1, on the reverse strand, counting down.
GTGCCCGTTGCTCGCACTGGTGCCTCCCGGCCCGCTTTCCACCCGGGCCGGCATTCCTTTTGGTCGTGTCCTCTCTCTCGGGGTCGGAGTGCCTGGGAGGGTTCCAGGGCAGGGGGTGCAGAGCTTTGCAGTGTTTTATCCTGGGCCTGTTAGAACCGCAGTGACCCCGAAAGGTCTGGCCTGCATTGTAAGAATTAGTGGTGCCCTCCGGCCGGGGGGGATGGAAGCCTGGCCCCCTTGCTTCTTCTGGTGGCTCTCGTTGTTGCGGGGGGGAGATCTGACTTCTCCGCTTCCCTCCCCAGGTCTCCTTTTGTCTTGCTTCCAAGTCGCGGGAAGGCAGAAACTGCAGGGGGGGGACTTCCTCCGCCATCTGGCCAGCCTCTCTGCTGTGGCGTTTGGGCTGGAGTCCCTGGGCAGGGATGCAGCCTCCCGTGGCAGCAAGTCCCCAAGGTGGGGGGCGGGCTCCAGAGGGCAATGGAATAGTGGGAAAAGCGCAATGCTTAAGCCTCTTGGCTGGAGGGGAGGTTTAACGGCCTCAATGAAAGGGTTTCAGGTGCAGGACGGGGTTCTGTTTATTAAAGGGGGGGGTCCTGTGGTCTTCTGGAAGTGCTCGGGATGGAGCTCGGGGGCGAGGCTGCCCTCGGCTTTCTCCAGCAAAGTGCCTTTCTCCAAGGGCTTCCTTCCCGATCCCTTGCAGTCCAATGCCAGGTGCCTTTGGAACCGCCCTCTGCCGTGCAGGCTTGCCCAGGCACCACTCCGGCCTGCTGCTCTCCCCAGTTGACCCCAGCAGTCCCGGAAGGGCTGGCCCAGAAGCAGGGGCTGCTCTGCTGTGGCCGGTTCCCCTGCCGCCCCCTCCACCCCCCCACCCCCACCCCCCGGGGAGCAGAAGATTCTCCTCTGTGCCTTCCTTGGGACTGACTATCCCAGCAATAAGGGGAGGGTGTGCGTGAAAGAACAGGATGCTTTGCTGGGCAAGAGGTAACTGAGTGACCCCCCGAAGTGCAGGATCCAAAGTGTACCCAGTTGCCCTCTGGCGCCCCTTGCTTCTAGAGGAACTGCCCTCTGAGCCCACCCTCACCCCACGCCCCCGGCTGTCCTTTGCTGCTTTCCTTGAGCTGTTCTCTTCTGCCGAACTCCCAAAGGGCCGTGCTTCTGCCACTAGATGGGCACGCGTGAGTCAGCGGGGGGGGGGGGGGGGTTGCTGTTTCTGCCCTGCTGACCAAAGGGGGTGTGCAAAGGATGGGGCTGCTGTTCAAAAGCAGGACGTGGCTTGCAGGCAGCGGCGAAGTCATTAGAAATCCGGAACCCCCTTTTGGCCTGAGAACCGCAGGGAGACCGGGGACCTTGATAGGCTGGTGGTTTCTGGACCGGCCTCCCGATGGTGAGACGGGCGTGGGATTGCTTCCGCTTCCTTTTCAGCTGACAAGAGAAACCGAAGACGGGGGTCCCCCTTGAGACCCTTGGAAGCGAGGATAGGGAGGCAGTGGCCTTGGCCACCTTTGTGGCAACGAGCACTACCCGGTCCCAAGTGTGCCCCACCCCGAGTATTGCTGAGGGTCAGCAGCTTGGCTACCTGTGGCTCTGGCCGCCCGAGTCAAGAGGCAGTAAATCCCCGCCCCAGCATCGCCGGTGGTTTTCTGTTTTGGGAACTGAGCAAAAAGTTCAGGGCCCAGCAATCGTGTTTCTTCACATCACCGATGTTCTGGAATTTTGTATGCAATGATGTTGAGCAAGTGGTATTTAGGGTAACGGTGCAACTGATTTCCCAAGGGAGGGGTCAGGTTCAGCACTGTGGCCAAAATACCACCTCCCCCCCACCCCCGCCTGTGACCCTGAATTGGCCATTGGCACTTTGTGGTAGTTTTTCGATGAAACCGCTCCCCCTACCCACGGAGTCTGGGTGTGGCAAGCATGTCCCCTTTTACACATGTAAATGTACAGGAAAGGGTTCCTCGTTTTTCTATTTTCCTGCCAAGGTATTTTTCCACAGAGAATGGCAGAAGTGCAGAAAGCCCTTGTGTGATTTCCCTGAATGGTGTCGGCACCATCATGCTATGTCTATTTTATATCTCTCCTTGATCTGCAGTAAACTAGCTTATTTGTATAAAATGTTACTTTGTCTCAAGCAATAGTAATTAAAAAAAACTGCATTCCGTTCTGGTCTTGTTTCCTTAAGTGGGAGGGATGGCTCAGATGGGGAGCCTGGAAATGGGGATTCTGAGAGGGCAGCCCGGTGGGGGAGCCTCGCAAGGACGCCCGATGCAGGGAGGGAGGATGCCCAACCTCGAGCAGCAGCAAAGGGTCCCGCCTCGGTTGGGAGGCTCGTTTTTTCCAAAGAAGTAAATATACTCCCCCCCCCCCATTAGCTATCTTCAGGAATATAACCTTACTGAAGGTGGTGGATCCGGCCCGACCCTCCAGTCCATAGGGCGAGATAAGAAAAGGCGGCTCAGCCCGAGGGTTCCCGGCTCCCCGTTCCTGGCCGAGCAAGCCCCTCCGCGTCGGTCCCCCGGCCTCGATCAGGGCGGGCGCCGGGGGCCCGTGCGAAGAGCCACCCTCCCCGGGGGACGCGCGCCGTGCCCCGATGCGGAACTCGGCCGGAGCCGCCTCGGGCAGGGACAGCCGAGCACCCCCCGGAGGCCCGGGACGGCCGCCGGGTCCCAAGTCTGCTGAAAGGATGGGGCCCGGGAGAGGCGCCCGGCCCGCCGCGTCTCGCTCCCCCGGGGCGGTCCGACCCGGCTGGGGAGCAGAGGCCGCGCCGCGCCCGCCGCGCCTCCGGGCGTCGCTGGAGAGGGCGCCGGGAACGGCCGGTACGGCGCCCCGGGGCAGCGCGGCGGCCCCGCCCCTCCCCGCGCGCGCGCGCGCGCGGCCCGGCCCGGCCCCCCGGTGGGCGGCGACGGGAGCGGCGGCGGCGATGGCGGCGCTTCTGGCGGCGGCGCGGCGGGGCGGCCTCCCTGCCCGCGGAGGTCGGCGGGGGCGAGCGCGTGGCGGGGCGGGGGACCCCTCGGGCTCCCCTCGGACGGCGCCGGGAGCCTCCCCGCGCAGAGGCAGTCTACCGCCAAGGGGGCCCGCCTGAGCCGCTGCCTCCCTCTCTCTCCGCCCGCAGCCCGGCTCCTGCACGCGGAGCTGCCCGAGACGCACCGGATGCTGCGGGAGACCTGCCGGGAGTTCGCGGCGAAGGAGCTGGCGCCCGTGGCCGCCCGGCTGGACCGGGAGCACCGCTTCCCCGCGGAACAGGTGCGGGGCGCGGGGCGGCTTCCCGGGGAAGCCAAGCAGGGGCAGGCCCGGTCGCGGTTGGATGGGCGACGGCGGGCGGGCGGCCAGACCGGAAAAAGTCGGGGCGGTCAGACCCCTGCCATGCGGTGGCCGAATCAGGAGCCGAGTCTGCGGTTACCCGCGGTCAACTCCTGACATTGGCAAGGCCAGCCTCTGGGTGGGGATGGTTTTGATTCATGCCATGCCATGCCATGCCATTCCATGCCCACCCTAACCCTAACCCGAACCCGAACCCTGGCTCCTTCTGGGTTACGGTACTTATTTCATACTTTTTTTGCTCCCTTTGGACAAAATTCCTTCCCATTCGTTGGAGGGAGCTCGGACACCGTGGCGTTCATCCCCTCTAGTGTGGGAATCCAGGGCTGACTCTGCTGTTCTGCCTTGCTCTCGGCTGTTTCTCAGGCAGCCGGTGGACTTTGAAATGTATTCCGCCAACTGTGAGATGTAGGCATTTTATTTTTCAAAAAATGGAACGAAACTCTGCTTCATGGAAAAACTGAAATTTCCAGCCCCCTTTTGCTGTTTTCTGCCTCTTAAGCTGCTGCAGACTTGTCACCTGAACAGCCTTTGCACCGTTTTTCTTGCATTGCCTGTCCTTGTTGGACTTGTCTATAAGTTGCTGTGAGCGAAGCCCTTTTGGGCCGGAAGGGAGGGAGGGAGTAGATTGTGTAGCCCGATGACACGTGGGTGTGATGGGTGCCCCCAGGAAGCAGCTGGAGGACAGACTGGCAAGAACTACCCTTCTCAACGTTCCGCTAAATTGCTTTAGCTGGGGCTTCCCACTGGGACCGATTGACATGGCCTCAAGCACTGCCGTAACCTCATTTCCCCTCTTTCCAGATTAAGAAAATGGGGGCCCTTGGACTCCTGGCAATGGCTGTGCCCGAAAAATACAAAGGAGCTGGCTTAGACTGCCTGGCCTACGCCATCGCCACGGAGGAGATCAGCCGAGGCTGCGCTTCCACCGGCGTCATCATGAGCGTCAACAACGTAGGTCCTTTGCCCGCCCCCCCGCCCCCTTCGGCATGGCTCTGCGGGGGGTTCACCCCCTGCTCCCCGGGGGGCCAGGTGTGGCGGCTCCCACAACCGACAGGTGATTCACCGGATCCTTTTGTGTCTTGAGTCGCTCTATTTAGGACCAATCTTGAAGTTTGGGTTGGAAGAGCAGAAAGAGAAGTGGATTGCGCCTTTCACCAGCGGGGACAAAATAGGGTGCTTTGCCCTAAGTGAACCAGGTAATGCGGGTGTGTGGGAGTTGCCCCCAGGCAGCCCTTTCCTGTTAGGGCCGTGTTCCATAAGGGGACCTGGTGTGTGTGTGTGTGCGTGTGCATATGGAGGACTGAAGGAGGCAAACAGCCATGGGAGGTGGCCTCCCCCCCTGCCGCTGGGGCCGAGCCCCCCCCATTCCTGCCTGGGTCTTTGCAGTTAGAAACCCTTCAGAAAGTAGAGCGGAAGTTTGCCACCTGTGCCCTGACATGTGGCTCTGAAGTGCCTGCTCGGTTCTGGTGGATGGCTCTGCTTTGCTCGCATAAGCTTTTAAAAAAAATGTAGATTGAAGTTAAGAGGACCGGAGCTGCTGTTCACTGGAAGCTCCCTGCCTTGCATGACTTCTGTTTTGCATAATTACTTCCCAAGAGTTGCACATTTTCTAACCTTCAGCCACGTCCTGCCTACAACACAGTCAGGGGCTCCCAGGGGACGGGGCACCCCACAAGCCCCAGTTCAGACGTTGCCGAAATGCCGCTGCCGCCTCCTCATTCACCTGGCAAAGCTACCTGCCATGTCCTGCCTTTTGCCAGCATCAAAACAGGAGGAGTGCCCGCAAGCTGCATGGGGCTCTCCAATTGGCACAGCTCGCTGGAGGCAGGGAAGGGCAAAGAGCTGAAGGCCAGCCTTCCCCCACCCGCGCAGCCCGGCAGCAGCAGCAGTGCCTCTCGTCCTCAGGCTGTTTTTTTCCTGCCAAGGAAACGGCAGCGACGCTGGAGCGGCCACTACTGTGGCTCAGCTGGTTGGGGACGAGTGGGTGTTGAATGGCACCAAAGCCTGGATCACCAACGCCTGGGACGCTTCTGCCACCGTGGTGTTTGCCACCACAGAGAGATCCCTGAAGCACAAGGTAGGCACTGGCCTCGGCCATGCCAGGCAAACGGGTGGTCCCTGCATGGTGAGGAAGGGTCCTCTGGGAAACGAGGAGCAGGGGCTGAAAGAGCGGACCTGGGCAGAGAAGAGGAAGGGGAGACCAAAGCAGTCATCCAGCATCCGAAAGGAGGAGTGACAGAAGAAAGCGGTGGCTATTGAAAGGAGTGGAAGTTCTCCTGATCTTTAGGAGAAACTCCCCAATGATGATTGCCACTGGACAGAGGACCTGGGGGCCGCTGGTATTCCAGCTGTGCCCTGAGCCAGGGAGGAGGGCAGGTGACCTCCCTCAGGCGGTGCTCCATCTCCTTGGCTCCCCAAAGAGGTGTAGAAGTCTCATCCTCCTCTGTTCCCCAAGTCCTGCTGGGCAGCCAAAGGAGGAGGTTGTGACTTTCAGGCTTCAGGGCAGATGCTCAGGAAGGCTGCTCTTTGTTGCAGGGCATCAGCGCCTTCCTTGTTCCCATGCCATCCCCGGGCCTCTCGCTGGGAAAGAAGGAGGACAAGCTGGGGATCAGAGCGTCCTCCACCGCCAACCTCATTTTTGAAGACTGCCGCATCCCCAAGGACAACCTCCTGGGGAAGCAGGGAATGGGCTTCAAGATAGCCATGGTGAGTGGGGGGGGGAGGAGTGTCCTCCCCGGCCGAGACCAGGAGAGCCGAGGCCCCTCACCCGATTCTCGCACGGTCTTCTCCTCAGCAAACCTTGGACTCTGGTCGGATCGGAATTGCTTCCCAGGCCTTGGGCATTGCCCAGGCGGCTTTGGATTGTGCTGTGGAGTATGCTGAGAAGAGAATGGCTTTTGGCCATCCCATCACCAAGCTGCAGGCCATTCAGGTACGGGGGGAGGTGGGAGTGGGACTCCCTCCCCCCGCTCTTCCCTCCCTCCCTCCTTGCTGCTGCTCTCCTGCAGGAGGTCCCGTTTCAGAGTCACAGAAGATGCGCCTTACGTTGGTGACCTGGGCCTTTCCGGGGCCCAAACTACAAAAGGCCGCACCTTCCCACACCCAGTTTGGTGCTCCAGCTCACGTCCCTCTGGGGGCCGGGGCAGAAGACACCGGCCTCCTTCCCTACTTGATGGGAAATCCCCCTGCTCCACCCCCTTGAAACAGAAGGACCTGGAAGGACACGCACAGGCTGTTCCCGGGCCTTCCGAGGGCTGCTTGGCTCTCCTCCGTGGCCTCCGTAATCTGCGGCCCTGGGGCAGCCCCCCTTGGCTTTTGCTGAGCGGGGTCACCCGCTAGCCAGAAACAACGCAGGGTTAGACTCCTGTGGGTCAGAGGTGTCGACAACGCCTTACCCGCGGGGTGCTCTGTGTCTGCAGTTCAAGCTGGCTGACATGGCCGTGGCTCTGGAAGGGGCTCGCCTGCTGACCTGGAGAGCAGCCACATTGACTGACAATGGAAAGCCCTATACAAAGGTAATCGCCATCTTCCCCAACAGGGAACACCTTCCAGGCAGCCTAGAAAAATACACAGCAGAAGCCCTGGCAGTCTCTTGAAATGGCTAGCAATAATTAGCATCTGTGGAGGGGACGTTGGGGCATCTGCAGATCGCCAAGATTAGAGGACTTTTTAAACAAATGGCCAGCATCTCATGAGAATGCCAACATTTTGCAAGCTTATAAAAAGGAATAGCTGGGATCTCAGGGATGACATTGTCAAAACCGTGGGGAAAAAAATTAAATGGGAAGTGGCACCTGCAAGATCATGTCCTTGGACCTGCTGCTCCCTGGTGTAAAGGCTGCCTGGTCCCACCAAGAAAACGCTGCTGGGATAGCAGGCCCTCCATTCCGCAAGGACAGCCGGGCCGGCCAGGGGTCTCCCACAAGCAGCAGGGGCCCCACGAGGAGTGCGGTGCCAGGCAGCTTCTCCGCTTTTCCTCCCCAGGAAGCAGCAATGGCCAAGCTGTCAGCATCTGAGGCAGCGACATTCATCTCCCACCAGGTAAGTTTCTGCCAATGGGCCGCTGGCTCCAATTTCTTCAGGAGAGGTTGATCAGCCAATGAGCAGGTGGAAGGCGAATCGTGTCTCTGTCTCAGCAAGAACGGGAGAGCCCTGCAGAACCCCCGGATTCAATGACGGGCAAACTGGCCCAGTCTGTGGAGGGCTGCCTCCCTTTCCACGCGTGCCAGAACTGTGGCTTTTATTTCAGGCTATCCAGATCCTGGGAGGGATGGGCTACGTGACGGAGATGCCGGCCGAGCGCCACTACCGAGACGCTCGCATCACCGAGATCTATGAAGGAACTAGTGAAATCCAGAGGCTGGTGATTGCGGGGCAGCTGCTGAAGGCCTATCGAGGCTGAAGCGGAGGACTGCGGCGGGGCCCTCTTAGGAATGGGGATGCTGGCCTTTGGCTCCCGGGTCATACCTTAGGTCAGGGACTGGGTTAAATGTCAGGCACTGGCCCCTCTGCTCATCTCGGGAAAGGTAAAGGCTGAGCATCCCACTGCTTTGGCGATCAAGTCTCTAGTGGAGGCTGAGGGCGCCTCGAACCACCAGGGGAGGAATGACCACCAGAAAACGGGTGCGCATGTGCCTGGTGCCTCACAGTTGCCAAGGTGCGCTACCAGCCATTTACTGGTCTTCTGGTCTCTAGGTAAGATCTATCTACCCGAGATTCCGGTGGATTGAGGTCTGCTCAGGTGAACCTACACTTGTTCTTCAGTGGCAACCGCAAGACAGCAGGTTGTTGGAAAATGGAGATGGCAAATAACAGGGTTAATGGGGGGTCGGGATGCAACCCTCGATCAACTGAGGAAGTGAGTCGTGAAAAGGAGCCGGTCTTAGGAGCAGGCGGGGTAGATCGTAGCCACGAGTCCGAGTGCCTTGGCTGTGCCCTGAAGGCACGTCCTCCACCCACTGACACAGATTCCCAAGACGCCGCCTCACTGATGCAGTCAGAACTATTAAATTTGAGCACCAATTTGCTGTATCTTTTGGTTTAATTACAATCATTTTTCGAACACACGTGCAAAGTGCACTTCTTCTGCTTGATGGAATCCTGAAGCTGGATGAGGGGCCCTCAGAGCCATCGAGTCCTGACACCTGCTCCGGGCCGGAACCTGGGTGGCCTTCCCAGAGAAACGGCAGTCCAGCCTCTGCTGTGGAGACCCCGTCCTGCTGGGCCCCAGCTCCCCCGTCAACTGGTTTCACCGTCAGGCGTTTTTGTCAGACTGGACAAAAACGGAATCCCCCTGAAATTTAAGCCCGTTAGTCTCTCTCAGAAAACCGCCCGCACGTCCTTCTGGTGCCGCTGCTCAGGTGTCTGAAGAGGAGTGTTGCCTTCCCTCTGGTCTTCTTGAGGCTGCGCCTTCTCTGCAAAGGGCCACGTCCTCGGAGAGAAACAGCCGCACTGGGTGGGGAGGGGGGTTGACCTCGAATGGGCTTCCCCACCACGCTCTTTGCCTCGTCTGGCACATCTGCGAAACCTGGTTGCCCGCGACTGCCGTGGTTCCTCTTCCCCCTGCTTTCCAAAAGGCAGTACTGATGTGCAACCCCAGCGGGGTGGGGGGGTGGCACTGCAGAGCCGTGCAGTGCCTTAGTCTGCAGGCTCCCTTCCAAGATGACAGAAAACTCGCTGGAAATCCAGGACGGCTACTTGGTATTCACCTGCTTGGCATTAGTTTCTACCGTGAACATAACATGAAAGGTTTTGTGCATCTGAACAGTCACGTTCGTTCATCTGCTACTCTCCAAATTCATTCCCAGATTCTTCTAGGCAGGGTGGTCTGACCTGATGGTTACAACTACGATACCTCAGTGGATCTTCCATCCGTCAGAGCAGATTTCAGCAGCAACAGCAGCTCAAAGAGGTGCATCAGATTTCTGGCTGGTCGCTGTAGTCTTTTTTTCAAACTTGGCAACTTTTTAAGATGGGTGGACTTCAACCCATAGCATGGCTGGGGTGTTCTAGGGATTGAAGTCCATATATCTTAAAAGTCGCTAAGTTTGAAAAAAAAAAATGCTGTAGTCCAAAGCAGCATTGTTTAATGGGGCTGTTCTGGTGCCATTTCCAGCTTGGTACCTTGGTACTGAAAGGTGGTATCAAGGCTGCTCTGGTTTGAATAAAACCTCCTTCCTCTGCCCAGGGAAAGTCATTTTAGCAAGTGTGCTGGTGCTTCACATTATTTTAGAAGCTTCCAAAACTGGCAATCATTAACGGCTTTGAACCTGAGACCCAACCCTGGATGACAGTGCGTGACTTCTGGCGAGAAATGCCCTCTGCTCACCTGCCAATTGGAATGCCAGGCACTTGGTCCTCCAGCGACAGTGGCCTGAAGAGGAACTAGGGGAGAAAAGCTTAACCCGTCTTCTGTCTCCCTGCTCCTCGGGCCTCCTCACAGAGCAATTTGCACTTTCCCACAAGCTCTCTCGGTTATGTCATTTCAGCTGCATGTAATTCATGTGTCTCCAGGATGGCATCGCCTTGAAGGAATCAACCATGAGCCAAGAGCCAGCACAACCTGCAACCCGTGTGGTTCAGCCTGCCAGACTCGCATTTCAATGTTCAGTGGCCAAATGATTTCTCGGTGTACACACATTTCTCAGTTTGTGGTTAACAGCAAAACCATTTACCACAGCCTTCTTCCAGAATGCTTTTCCAACTTCCTGGGATTCTCTGGTGGCCTCCCACCCAAGTTCTAAACTTCTTCAAGATCAGCCAATAGTTGCAACAAAGGAAGGGTTCAGAGGGAGGCGGGGGAGCCTCGCTCAGGAAGAGGGAACAAGCTGATCCCTACCTGGAGCCAGGCCACCAAACTCCCAGAGCAGGAGGTCCCCTTCCTGCCCAAGGCCCACCTCACCAACTACCTGACTGTGGAGGGCAGGTGGCCTGCATCACTGAGGACCAGATGAGAAAGGGGGAAAGGTTCCCCCCTCAAAGATTTGATTTCAGATTTGGCACCAGCCAGAAGCCCAAGACAGGGGAGGAGGAATGGTGAAGGAGATGCAGGAAGCTCTGCAGGCAACCAGAGGCCCTGTTGTGCAGATTCCTGGGTGTGAGGCTTGCTTTTCAAAGTTGGGCTTGAGGGACAGGCTGAGGCTATGCCAACAGCCCCTACTGCCTGGCAATGTCCCTCCCAGAGTTGTTCTATCTCATTATATCTCAACCTTGGCAATTTTAAGATGCCTGGCCTTCAACTCCCAGAATCCCCCCAGCTAGCATGCTCCCAGAATTCGGGGGGGTTGAAGTCCAGACTAGTTAAAGTTGCTAAGTTGAGAAACACTGCTCTATCTCATCCCCAAGTTGGCACTGGACATCCCCCCAGGCTTACGACTTGTGCAGCTTCAATTGACCTTCTCCAGGGTTGGGTTCAGTCAGTTGGAGATTTGATAGCCACCATGATAATCATGGAGGCTGACCATACATTAGATGCAAGACCTGCCTTTGGTCTTGGAGCAGAGGTAGTGTTGCTTGAATTTGGGAAACACTAGACAACTCTGTGATGCTTGGGTCATCCTTTGAGAGGAAGGTAGTGCAGTTTGATATGACCAGAATGAACATTAAATTTTAGGCTGACCATATATATATATTTTTTTTTTCTCCAATGCTGAATGGTCCTGTGATCATCTAAGAAGGGTATGTATCATATATAGAAAAATAATAGTAGTGGCAAATGAATCTCAATGATAAATCAATATTTACTTACCTAAGCAGATAAACAGAATGACCACAGGCAGGCAAAAAAGCAGGGGGAGTGGGAGCAACTTCTGACTTCCTGCCGGCTTCCCCATTGACTTTGCTTGTGAGAAACTGGCAGGGAGTGTCGGAAATCACAATCACGTGACTGCGGGGACAACTGTGCAAACTGGTCCCAACATCATGGAAATTTCAATTCCACAAGAGCAATGGGTCCCAGATTTTTAATGCATTCTTTAAGTTAGTGGATTTTAGGTATCTTGATTCAAAATTGTTGCAGTATAATGCACTGTTTGGGCTAACTTGAGGGTACAAACAGAAAACAGATAAGCACAATGAGAATTTTAGTAGTATATGGATGGTATTATTCATCATTATTTCCTTACCATATTCCTCAATGCCTTCAACAATGGCAGAGCTTCTAATGTATTGGAAAAGTTCTTAAAAATTCAGGGAAAGATGTATCTTCTTTGAAAGTAGCCAGTGTTGAACTGTATAGTCCAAACATCAGGAGATGACCACAGGAAATGTTTTATGACTTTTTGTATTATATCATAAAATGTTTTATAAAATTTGCCAAATTTCTATTCCACAGGAGTCATGGATTTTGGACCCATTCTGTAAGTTAGCCCATTTGAAGTACCTTGGTTCAAAAAATTGCCCTATGATGCACCGTTTCGCCCAGTTAAAGGTTATAAAGTATCAAAGTTTTAGTAGTATATAGATTAACAACTGTCATTGTCAGATCCCTGCATGGTTGAGTTAGAGCTGACCAGTGCCATCCCACTCCTCAGAAGGGAATGAACAATTTAATTGGACCGCCCTAGGCACTTTAGGGATCCTTTGGGTTTCTAGAGAATGCTTGGGAAATATCTGAAGACTTTGCTGAGCAATTATGAGCCAGAGTGGTTGAAATGATTAAGCTGTTGAACTGGGAGTGGGGAAATGGGTTCTAATGCCCCCTCAGCAACAGAAGCTTCCCAGGGGACTAGGACCAGTCCCAACTCTCAGTCAAAGAGTGTGGTGTAATGGTGAAGGGGTTTGCCTAGGAGCAGGGAGGCCCAAGTCTTTGGATGCTTGCTGGAATTTGGAGATGGCCATACCCTTGGGTAGGACTGCACTTGAGTGGCCTCTCCTGGGCCAATGATTTGCTCCTTGGTAAATCACCTCTGGGGAATGAGGTGGTAAAGAAGCCACCTAGACAGACACTGGTAGAAGACAAAAAACAGAATGAATATGACAAAGCATGGGTAAGAGCCCAGGTTCAAGCCTACATTGTAGGAGTAACAGTGGTGAAATGTCAGCATTTCTCGTCTTACTGCATCTGGACCAACAGCCCACTTTAAAATGACCCCACCCCTTTGGAGAAGGATGGCCCTGAAGAACTTCAGTTGAGCCATTGTGGATCTGGCATTCAGAATTAAGTCGCTATCTGAGTTAGCTGGGACAGTTAACCCAGTTGAGGTGAACAAGGCTTCATCTTGTGTGAGGTTACCTGGGATGAATTTACTTTTGCTGGTCCTAAGGTAGTGGATCTCTATCCTCTGGGACATCTACTCCACCTCCTATGGGTTAGATCCCTGCCTTTTCTGATTGGTAGAAGCCCCCAGAGAAGTGATAGGTTAGAGCAGTGGAAAATGCATCCTTGAGGGAGAGGTTGGTGCTGCCAGCTTTGAAAGTGGTGGTGCACTTCCTATTCAAGTAGACATCACTCAACCTGTCTGGCTTGGAGAATTATTAACCAGTCTCTAACACTCCATTCATAATGACAGTTCTTGAGAAGGTTGTGGGTCTGTAACTAGAGGGCCCTGGAGGAAATGCATGTTCAATCAGTTTTGGGAAATGATACCCAAACGACACTGATTGCTCGTTTTGATGATCTGTGTTCCTCCTCAAGCTTTCAGCAGCCTTTGATTCAATCAATCACAGCATCATTCTGGTCTTTCTCCTGCACTTGGGAATGGGTGGCACATGTTTACAGTGCTTCCTCCAGTAAATCCAGCGAATGGCAGTGGGAGAGGTCGAGTCCCAAGGCCCTCTGCTGTAGGTGGCTGCAATGCCTGATACCTCCTCCTACTATTTAACCCCTCTATGAAGCCATTGGGCAGGTCATTTCTGGACACAGGGTTAGGTATCATCAGTATCCCAATATTCAGCTGTGTATCTTGGCATCAAGCCACAAAGGGGTAACCAGAGGCCAGAATCCATTAAGATGAAATTGCCTTGGATTCCAAGACCCCCCTATATTCCATCATTGATTCTGGAAGGGTTGCACTCCCTCATGTGGAACTGGTTAATAAGGATCTTCTTGGACTCGTGGCTCCTCCTCAAAGAAAGGTGGCAGCTGCAGACAAGAGGGCAGTTGCACAACTGCATTGTGTGCCAGTTTCTGGACCAGGAGGCCCTGCACACTGTCATCATGCCTGGGTTATCTCTTGGTTGGATTACTACAATGTGCTCTACATGGGGCTGTCCTGGAAGGCCACCCAGAAGCTAAAACTGGTTCTGAATGCAATGGCTTAAGTAGCTATGGAGGTTCTTCGTTTTACCCATGTAACACTGGGTTGCCAGAAGACCTCTGGATGCAATTCAAGGTGCTAGTTGTGACCTTTAAAATCCTGTATGGCTTAGGACCTGGGTATCCTTGAGCCTGCTTGCTCCCTTCCACCCAGTAAGACTGGGGAGGAAGAGTTCTCTTAAAACCCCTTCCTTCAGGGGCCTGCTCAGGTGCTGCCCCCACCCTATGGAAAATATCTCCCCTGAGATTAAAGCAGGTCCGACAGACAATTTAGAAAGCTACTAAGACTCGGTTGTTCAGAAAGCCTTGGGGGCTGAAGTGGGTATGGTCCCGCTTCAGTTTCTGATCATTTATACTGGGAGGGTGTTGCCTCGGTACAGTAAGATGAAGTTAAGGGTTGTTACGTGGTGTTCTAACTCTTGTTACTGATGCAGACTACTTATCTCTTAGAATCAGTTGCCACTGAAGCAGTATTCAACTCCAAGTAATAATTTTTTAAAAATCGTAATAAAGATATTGCCGGCAAAATTAGTCCTTAAGATAGGAATAAAGAGAAAGTTGAAAGATGTACCGTTCCAGGATTAACCACCAGAGAAGTAGCCCAAGCATGAGGTCCTTTTTGCCCACTCCAGGTTGAAGACGTCAGCAGATGGAGAGGGGGTCCTCCAAGAGCCTAAGCAGCGTTCATCGCAGGCAGTCAGGGGATTGCCCCTCCATCCCCCTTGGACTCTCTGTGTCTGCCCTCTCGCGCAAACGGGGGATCCCACCGCACAGCTAGTTATACCACAGGGGGAAAGTGAGTGTGCTTCTGAATCAAATAAAAATATTTAACAAAAAGGACAAAATGTTTAAGCAAGTCAACAAAACGTGCTGCTGCTGTTCCTTACAAGCTTTCCAAACGTGTCTGCACGGCACAGAGTGGACCAGATCATCTTTGGGACCCATCTAGCAGATTCTTCCTAAATTCCTGACATAACAGGGCCCCGACAACACCCTGGGCGGTCCTCCTGCCTAAGTCTTAACACACCAGAGGGGGGCTAAAGAGAGTGGGAAATCTGCTGAACTTGACTTAGAACTTTACCGGGAGGCCTGGCCACAGAACAGAAACTGCCTTGGTTGCCTGGCAGGATGACCTGTGGTGGGAAAAAGACGGGGAATGTGATCTCATTGGTCCTCCTGGATCTCTCAGGGGCTATCGTGACCAGCAGCCTTGGCATCAGAGTTGGCATTCTGAGCCAGTGCTTGGGCAGGGCAATGGACTGGGCAAGGGCCAACAAATGGAGACTCAATCTGGACAAGACAGAGATACGGAGGTTTCTTGCTATCAGGGATGTCTCTGACTGGCAGGGAATAGCAAAACCATCTCCGCTGGCTCCAGCACCACCCACCCCAGCTGGCAAGGGCACCTGCATCCGACCAGCTTTTCTTCGGAAAAGGCCCTCCACTCCGCACCAGAGAACAGCCTTCTGCAAAACTGGGCCTCTGGACAAACTGACGCCCCTGTTAAAATTATGGCCAAATGAAGACATACGAACTTTGCCAAGAGAGACAGGGAATTTAAATAACCCCAAAAAATAAAAATAAAAAAAAATCCACCCATTTCTAGTCACTTTACAGCAAGGATGGGAGACCATGAAGTGAGCAAATGTTTCCTCCCACAGAGCACCTCAACGCAGAAAATGTGAAGAGTTTTAAATAGGAAAGAAAATACATAATGTTATCTAATACAACCCAGCATCAAATGCCTGTATAATAATTGTACCTCCTTCTTGTTCTATTATTAACGGATCAAAAATTATAAAAGTTTTTGGACTATCAGGTTCGTATTATAAATGCTTTTGAGGGTGAGCTTTTAAAACCTTTACAAGATACGATGAATTATATCTCACAGGGTAGAAAAATGGCAGAGATTTGGAAAGAGACTAATGTATCATTAATACCTAAAGAAGACTAGACTTTATCAAGGAATTACAGACCAGTATCACTGCTGAATAATGACTAAATGTTTACAATGATTTTAGCTCAAAGACTGAAAATAATTTTGTGAGAATTTATTCATGAGGATCAATGTGGGCTTTTACCTAAAAGACAGTTAAAAGATGTTAGAATTGTGCTGGATATTTTGCAATATTTGGAAGAATGTAATATAAAACAAGCTGCATTGATCTTTTTAGATGCAGAAGGCTTTTGACAATTTGAACTGGACTTCCTTGTTTAAGGTTTTGAAAGATAGGAATTTTGGAGAGAATTTTACAAAATGGGTAAAATCGATTTATACTTCACAGATGGCACAAGTAATTGTGATTTAATTAAACCATGTGAGATTCAAAAAGGAACAAGACAAGGTTGCCCACTGTCTCCTCTTTTAGTTCTTGAAATATTGAATTGAGATATAAGACAAGAGGATTGTGGGTGTAAAGATTAAAAAAGTCATACAAGTCAAGAGCTTTTACAGATGACTTGGTTTTGGTTTTGGCAGACCCTTAAAGGGAACTTTTAATTAGTAAATTAAAAGAATTGGGGCCTTACAGGTTTTAAGATTAATAAACAGAAGACAAAGATGTTAACAAAAAATATGAAGATACAAGATCAAACAGAAGTGATGAATAAAACGGGTTTTAAGATTGAGAAGAAGGTAAAATACTTCAGTATAACTATGACAAATATGAATTTTATGTTATTTCAAAATAACTATGTTAAGACATGGAATGAAGTTAAAAAAACTGTGTCAAGATGGGACAAATGACAGTTGTGTAGAATTTCTCCAATTAAGCTGAATGTTGTGCCTAGAATGCTATTTTTGTTTCAGACAATATCTCTTTTGAGAAGTGATGTACCATTAAATAAAGGCAAAAGGACATATCTAAATTTGTATGGCAGGGAAAAAAACCACGAGTTAAATATGAGATACTACAAGATGCAAAGGAAAGAGGAGGATTGGGTTTACCAGATTTGAAACTTTATTTTGCTGCCTGCTGTTTAATTTGGATGAAAGAGTGAATATTGTTAAAAAATAGAAGGCTATTGGATTTAGAAGATCATGATTTGAGATTTGGATGGCATGGATATCTATGGTATGACAAAATTAAGGTGAATGTAGACTTTAAAAATTATTGTCAGATGGGCTCTACTTGAAGAGTATGGAATAAATATAAATTTAGGTTTTGCCCAAAAACTTATTTGTGCTTTCAGTGCAAGCAGCATTTTATAGACGAGAAATGATAAGTAAACAGAAATGGCTAACTTACCGTGATGTACTAGAATTTTCTCAAGGGGATTGTAAAATGAAATCAAGAGGATTTGACAACAGAAGGATAGTCATGTCAATGGTTTTCTTACTAGTTTTCTTATTATCAGAAAGATTTAAAGCAGATAAAAGATTTTATGGTTTTGAACTAAGTAAAACTGCGTTTGAAAAAGAATTATGTACTAATGGTGACCATGTTATTGCTAGAATGTATAAACTTTTGCTGAAATGTGAGACAGAGGAAGCGCAAGTGAACGAATGTATGATAAAATGGGCTAAAAATTTTGGTTATATTACATACAAATGGATCAATAGGAAAATATGTGGTTGAAAGGATTGAAATTTACATTATGTTCTAGCCTTAAAGAAAAAGGATGTATCGTTGTATTTGTCACCACAGAAATTGTCCAGAATGTATAAAGGTATTTTGAATCTTTGCTGGAAACAAACGACATGAAGGGACCTTTTAACATGAACGATGGACATGTAAAAAAGCCAAAAAATTTTGGATAAAGACACTAATTCAGAAGATTTTAAAGACTAATGTACAACTGAAACCAGAGACTTTTCTTTTGGGTCTAATGGACAGGCAACTAGAAAAAAGCCGTGGAACTTTGTTTTTATATATGACAACTGCAGCGAGACGATTACAGCATATGCTCAAAAGTGGAAAGATTCGGCACTACCCACCATGGAGGAATGGCTGGTGAAGATGATGGAATTTGCGGAGATGGCTAAATTGACTTCCTTGATTAGAGAAAAGACAATATCTACGTTTATGGCTGACTGGAAACACTTTTTGACTTTTTGCATGAAACAGGAAAAAAATGCACTTATGATTTGTGGTTTTGATGATTAGAAAAAAAATTGGATAATAGAAAAATGTGAGCTTCTTTTTGTAATCGTAGAATAAAGGTTAGTTTTATAATTGTACTTATATTTGCTGCAGAGGAAATTGGAAGCTTCTTCTATTTCTTTTTGTTCTTTCTGCACTTTTTTTTTTCTTTCTTCTTTCTTTGCTCCTTTTACTTTTTATTTGTTTTTATGTTCTTTGTAAAACTTTTAATGAAATTTATTTTAAAAATTATAAAACATTTTTAAATGGATTTGAAGAAACCAGGCACTGATAATCAGTGCCTCAATTACATATAATTTCTACACATCTCGTTAAATAAATTAGAACCACAAGCACAAATTAATATATACTTTATAAGATGCTGGGATGTTAATTATAGTACAATTATAGCATCCACTTTGGAGCTGCGTTTTTTAATGGACTTGTAAAAATATGACTTCTAAAAAGTATGGTTTAAAAATATGCATACATTGGGAATATTTCATAGAAAGGCATGGTCTGAGCAGAGCAAAACAAACATCGCACATGCGCTTCACGCACAGCTGAAAATTCTGGTCACTGTAACCCAACGCATCTCCAGGACCTCAAGTGAGGAAGGCCAGTTTATACAGAGAGACCCCGACCCTGTGCAGGCCTCCTGCTGCTTCCAGGCCTTTCAACGTGTTCCTGCCCAGAGTGGGCAGGCTGCCTTCTGCGTGCCAGTCCCCTGCCCAGTGGAGCTGGTCCAGGAAGGCCCGACAAAGGACCACCGAGGCTTCCAAGCGTTCCTGAGACTCTCGCGTAACCTGCTTCTTACAACAATTCTCCATGGAAATGGGTAAACTCTCCTAGGAGCACCAAAAATGTTTTTAAGACAAGGAGTGATTACATCAAACTGTCCTTTAGTTGATAACAAGAAAATTAACTCTGACAATCGAAAAATGACTGAAAGTGACAAGAACTTTCAACTGAAAAAAATCTCTTGGGATCTAGGAGTTTCAAAAGTCAAGCACAGCAGCCCAAGATGCTACCCGCTCCCTCCTCTGCCACACCCACAAACTCGCACGGTGTCTACCACCAGCCTCCCAAGAGTTGTGTTTGCTACTGCGCTGTAGTTTGGGGGGGGTCTGTGGGAGGAGGGGGTGCAACGATTCAGCATACAAAACTGGGGGACGAGTTTTGTTCCCTTGATAAAAATCTTGCCTGTCTGCAGGTGACCAACCTAAAAGTGTCTTCATTACTGTGTCACATGCATGAACGCACCCACATACATGCTGCTAATGAAAGCTTTTAAGAGAGCCTGTGTTTGGAAGTCAATTCCTACCCTATGAATTCAAATAAATGCAAAATAAACTTTCATTTAATGGTGGTTCCTTTTCCAAAGGTCTGTGCTCTTCAAATAGTAAAATTGCAAAAACAAGCTTGCATACATAAGATTGAAGAACAACAACTAAAGGGCAAGCAAGCAAACATCAAGATAAAGCAGACTTCAATCTGATGAGTCTAGTGTGAGAAACGTGCAGATATTCTTAGGAGCAATTCCAACTAGCCAAGCAAACCAAACTGTGAGACTTCAATACACAGTACAAAAGCTAGATTTGTCTGGAAATTAAAGTAGTCCGGAATTTGTCTGGAAGAAAACTATGGCAAAAATTTCAACATGCTTCAGACAGACTGCTTGACCAGTGCTCTGTGTAAAGAAAACAGAAGCAACCATCTTTATGAAGTCAAGCAGATCTTAGTCTGATCAGGGCCTGGATGGAAGTAAGGTTGCCTGGAGTTCCAGGATGGAGAAAAGATGGAATATACATGCAGAAAAGAAATCAAAAGGGGCTCCCTTAGTTTAAGAACTTGCGATCCCGTATCACTTCTCAAGGTGTCTTCTAACCTGTAAACATGGATGAGCTCTATTGGATCAGAGTGAATGGTGTCCACAATGCTATTTCCTGCAGATGCCCAACCAGATGCTTCTGGGAAGGACTCAAGTTGGACGTGAAGACAACAGTTTTGGGGAACTCAGAAAGGAAATGATGAGGGAGAGTAGCATGTAAGGAGATGACTGTCCAGGTAGGACCGAACGACAAAGACCACCTCAGGTCCAACTCCTGAAAAGCAAGCCTAAGAAAGGCATGTTACCTACTGAGATTTGAAATTTTATAGGCACAGACCTTTCAAATAGAAAACCAGAAACTTTCCTTTTGATCAAAAAGAGATTGTTATCCTGGGAAACTTTGAAACAGCTGATCTGTCACAGTTAACACAACAGAACCTGGACAATTTGTTTAGAAAAGTCCTTGTTTTAAGAGACTCCCAGGTACAAAGTAGTTATCATAAACGTTGACCAATCACAACAGCAGAGGAAGGGGTCTCCCCCTTTAAACACTGGGTAATGGGGGGAAATACAACACACTAATGAAACAATGCAAAAGAAATTACCAAAAAATAGAAAATAGAAAAAATGTATTTACAAGTCATACATTACTATGATCAGAACACACAAAGACAACAGCTGCTATAATACATGCATTAGGTCAAGAAAAGAGCTACTAAAAACTGTAATGGACAAGTTGTAAAAAACAAACCCACAAACAAAAAGGGGCAGGAAGGAAAAGGCTTCGGCTTTCTTCCTCCCCTAAGTTTGCTACATTGATTGCAAATCAAAAAATCCCCTAAAATCCAGGAGGACACTCAGTACAACATACTACACCTTTAAAAAAAAACAAACCTGAAGCTTCACTCATGGAGGGGAACAAGGAGAGGCATCAGCCCATTTGCAGATCCATATACAAGAAAGCCATTGTCAACTGCTCTACATGCTAAAAATTACAGCAAGCCCCTGTCAGCTACAAAGCATGATCCTAGCAGATTTTACCCTTGCAGTGTGGGGTGTATGTGCGTGTCTGTGTGTGTGCATGCCTGTATGGATGTATAAAAGGAGGAGTATAGGGGTGTGTGTGTGTGTGTGTGTGCGTGTGTGTGTGTGTGGGTGGGTGGGTGTGGTGCTCTTATTCACTGCATTATGATATCAGGGTGGAAATGTAACTTGTTACAACAAAGTTTTTATCTGGTGTACTGCGAGAAGTCACTCAATGTCTGTGGATTTCAAAGCTCACCTCACACCACAGAAAAATAAATGGAAAAGGAAAAAAAGAGTACAGTGAGAGAAGAAATTCTGTCTCAGTTCTTTCTGAAACTGGAGTCCAACAGAAAAACGGGTTCCAAAGTACTGGTGGGGTTTTCCAAGAAACTCCAAGTGCTGTGGCCATTTTTCCTTGTAGTGTTCACAAGTCCCTCAACGACTCTGTGCCGTTTTCTGATAAAGTCTGTCTCCTCCTCCCCTTGGGAACACCGGATGGCCTGGCACTATCTGTAAACAGGAGAGGGAGGAGGGAGGGAAGGGCGCCGGGCGGGGGCTGTCACGGCGAACCGCCTCCAGTGGCAAGGAGGAAGGGAGGCTGGAGAAGGAGCCCCCCGGCGTCACGCTCTCTCCTCCGCGTAGCACAGCACGTCCATCTGTACAAGTTCCGCAAACTGGCAATTCTCCTAAGTACCAGCCCAGCCGCAGGCACGGACAACCACGCTGTGAGCGAAAAAAGGGACCAGGCAGACGTTCGGCCGCTTTCCACCCATTCCATCATACCTCCAAGAAACGCGAGCTGCTGGACTTTGAGTGGAACGGTTCCGACCACATGCGACGCAGGTCACCCTAGAAAGAGGTCAGAGGAGAAAGGAGGTGGCGGGGCCTGGCTGGCCGGCGGACATGGGAAGGACCGGGCGCCAAACCCCTGGCCTGCTGTCCTTGGGGCACCTTGGCTATAGAACGAGCGGAAGCAAGGCGGGAGAGCGGAAGGCGCCGGAGGAGCATCGTAGGAGCTACGCTGAGGATTCTGACCGGCAGGATGCCACCCAGGCATCGCCCGGGCTCCACCTGCGACAATTCCACCTTTACAGCAGCCTTCTACTGAGCCTTCTAATTCTGCCACCCTGGCTCAGCTGGTAAATCCTCCACTGGATGACTGATCTCCGGACTCGGGGCTCACACTACTCAAATGCAATCCAAGTAGTTCCTTTCGTTAGGAGGACTGGCTGAAGAAGCTGTGTTTTAACCGAGGAAAAACAATTACCTGCTTTTTCACTGTGAATGCAGGACCTGGCATTTCCCCATCAAAATCAAAAGCCGGCCACTAGCGTTTGAAAACTGTCATCCTTTGAAGACATTCTCCTCCTGAACCCAGGCACCCCGGCTCTCAGCCTGCTTCTTGTCCCAGTTCAAAGTACTGATGCCTAACTGTAAAGCCCTCCGCAGCTTAGACTCATGGGCAGCTAAAGGAGGGTCCATACCCTGCCTGGAGACCCTACTTTTCTAGAAATAGACTAGAGGACAACGCGGCCTCCTCAGTGATGTCACCCAACCTACAGAAGGCTGTCCTAACACGCTGGGGTAACTATAGTAACTATAGTGTGAGGCAAACAATCGCTAAATTTCAGGCAAGCAGGAGTCTAGCAGGGAATTCAATTAGGAGGGGAAAGAGGAAGGAAGGAAGGAGTGGAAGAACCAAGCGGAGGGAGTGAGTGCCGACTGAGCATTCCAGACTGCTTGCTGTTTCCTGGGTGCTGCTGACTGCCCACTGTGTATAATTGGAGCGCTGCTTTCTGTTGACCTAGCTGAGGCAGCCACAGAAGACATATAAGGAAGCCAGCTCCCAAGAAAGTGAGCTCACTGAGCAAACACACTGGAAGAAAAATGAAAGTTCAGCTGAAGAGGGAAAAGAGAAAAGGGAGTAGAAGAAACAAGGACAGGGAGAGATTACTGAGCTGTGTCTTGACTGCTGCTAATTGCATTGTACTGCTGAATGCCCACTGGAGGTGCTGGCTACTGACCTAGCTGAGGCAGTTTCAGATGACATATAAGGAAGTTCCCTAGACAGCAAGCTCACTGAGTAAGCAAGTAGGACTTTGGCAGATCAAGGAGGAGGCACTTTTGTCTTGTGGTTGCTGTTCATCAGAGGAGTAACAACTGAAGTCAGCAGGGAAGCTGACAGGAAATTGCAAGTCCCAGGTGGCTCACAAGCAGGCTGGCAGGTAGGTAAGTGGCTGCTGCTGAGTGGGGGAGGGCACGTGGGGGTGTGCAAGGGGCCAGAACGGTGGGAGCATGGCGGGGCTTAGGGTGGCTGCTGCCAGGGTGACTTGCGACCTTCCCTGTCGGCTTCCCCACTGACTTTGCTTGTGGGAAGCCGGCAGGAAAGATCGCAAATGGCGATCACATGACTGTGGGACATTGTAAGCGCAAGCCGGTTGCCAAGCACCCAGATCACGATCACGTGACCACAGGGGTGCTGCGACAGCCAGAACATTTTGTAAGTACCACTCGTTCGGTACTGTCATAACTTCAAATGGTTACTGAACGAGTGGTCGTTAACCGAGGACTACCTGTACTTCACATAAAACAAATGATACAGAACTTAAGGTCCTGCAAGGGATTATTCTGAGCAGGAAGGTGAAAGAGGTGAAGGCACAGGGGATTTTTTCCCCTTTATTCCTTCCTACCGAAGGATGTGGCCCAGGAAGGGAGAAAAGAATAGAGCCACTGGCTGTGCAGATGGTCCCAACCGTAAACAGCTTGGACCCTTTCATGATAGGACACGTTTCTGAGATCAGGGGCTCCTGGCAAGAGATTGACTTGGAAGAATATCTTTGAAAGGCACCTTGCAAACCTGAACCAGGGGGCCAAAACCGAATCCTGTGTGGAGGCGAAGAGAGAGAGCAGAATATAATGCAGCAAAAGTGCTGGGAATGGGCATGGGCAGAGATGCATGGGATGTGAAGGCTCCAGTGGGAAGCGCATTCAGGTTCTGTGACTCAAGGACTCCAATTCCAAATGCACAGAATATGGGGAGCAAGGACTAGAAGCTTTAATGCAGGAACGTGAACAAGACTTAGGAGGCATCACTGAAGCAAAACTCAAGGGTGGAATGCAAGGACTGAAGGGCAGAACTTACTCAAAAGGGATAGAGCATATAAAAGAGGAGAAGGAGAAGCATTATAAGAAAGGGAAGTGCATACATGTACAGAGATCCAAACTTTCAGTCAAGAGCATTCTGGGTAAGAATACAAGAAGAGGGAAACAAAACATGGTGGGGATTGTGGGGATGTGCTATCGACCACAAAGCCAAGGAAATGATCTGAATACTGTCCTCCTGGACCAAGAAACAGAACTTCCAGGAGGAGAGACAGGAATAATGGGAGATTTCAATTATTTGCCCTTCTGCTGGAAAACTAGCTCATGCATGATTGCAAAGTCCTTAAAATTCCTCAGTGGTCTTGCTGACTTTTGTTTTCCAGAAGGCTAAAGAAAAGGGTGTGGCTTCTCCTTGATCTGATCCTAATCAAAAGGAAGAGCTGGCTGACGATGAAAAAGCAGTGGAAACCCTGGCAGAAATGACCACACCATTGTGGGGTTCAAAATATCACAGAAATGGGAATCAATTCTCCAAACCTTCCTTTAGAGGCCTTCAGCTGGAAGGGACAAAATTTTAATCCCAAATCCATCATTTCCAAAGCAGTCCAGTCAGTCAATGTAATTTGCCCAATGTGCATAATTACATGTGTCACATTTCATGTCATTTGCATCAATCATGTATTTGTATACGTTGACACAAATGAGATAAAAAGATTAATCCTGTAACCACCAAATGATTTTAGTTATGCCAATTTGGACTACGTGCCTACGTGTCTTCCTGTTGGAATGGCATGGCCCTAAAGGCAGCTTGTAATTATTCTGAATTAGTTATATTTTCTTGTATTGACTTTTATTATTATACACTGCAGTGTTACTGTAAGCCATCCTGAAAAATGATTCAAGAAGGAAGTAGAGAGATTGAACATTTATGCATTATTTGCAGAGTTAACTTTTTCAGCCAGTAAGCAACTACCAAGCAATTTCATGCATTAGTGAAGGCAGATTTTTAAAAATTACAATTAAAAACAAACAAAACATCTGATTTAAGGTAACTGTGCACAAACCCCTGTGGGCTTGTTCTTCCTTTTTAGGGCAGGTCCTACAGTGCCCAGAGAGGCCCCACTGCTGGCCCTTCTGGGAATCGGCTGCCCTCTGCGGCTCTGGGCCAGACTCCCCCGGACAGGTCTCTCTGGGGGGCGTGGGGGGTGGCGGCAGCCTGGAGCCTGGTCTTCATCCTGCCCTCTTACCTTTAAGTAGGCCATAGTGAGGAGCGGCAGCAAGGTGAAGGGCACCAGGTACAGCAGCGCCGGCTGGGCTGCCCGGTGGATGCGCGATGCCACTGTCGCTGTTAAGAGCCCTATGAAGGAAGGCAAGACAATTCACTGGGGCTGCCAACCAAAGCGAGGGGCTTCTTCTCCCTTCTTGTGAGATGGGTGGCCATGTAGATTGGATGGATGGATGGATGGATGGAGATGCTGTTGCTCATTCTGACTCATCAGCCTCAACCCCAGGAGACTATCCCTAGAAGGCACTGGGGAGAAGAAAAGATTTCTCTTTGCACTAACCTTTGCTCACTCTGCTTTGGTGAATTTCCCAGCAGAATTATTTCTAAACCACCCAAGTCCATGAATTATCTGTGTGGCTGCTCTGCAACCACACAGGATGCCCGCTGCATGCTTGTCCCAAGAGGCCCTGAGCTCCTCACTCCTTCCTTGCCTCCACTCAACCTAAACTTCATGTTGTTGTTACAACAAAACCAAAGATGAATTCTGTAATTCTGCTGCAAACAAGTATCCAGCTATGCCTGGGCTTTCTTGACCCTGACTCTAGATCTTAGGAAGCACTTCTGGCTAAGATGGAGATGTGAGGAAGTGTGACTTGCAATAGCTCCTTGGAGAAAAAACTTCATTCTTCTGGCTAATTTTATGTCAGAGGAAGTGATTAAAGCCTATTTCAGAGAGAAAAAAGTTAGGGGAGTTGACCCAACCTGACCTCAGAAGATGATGATGTCACTGAAATAAGTATTAAAGTACTTCTGGAAAATGCCAATTAAAAACCAAAAAGCTTCTGAGAGCTCATAGTGGCTCCAGGACTGTACATTTCTCAGCCAGTTAGCCTGTATGTATACGCTAAAGCAAATTAAAACACAGAGCTATATTTTAGAAAACCTTATGTTTAGAAAAAGTTTTAACAAAACCTTCAGGTTGCCGTACCTCACGAAGGCCATTACTCTGTTTGGAACATACAGCCTAAAGCCTGTTCCCAGTTTGGCTGAAAGGTTTGCAAAGGACACTCCCCTCGGACTCTAAGTCGGCTGATGTGGTCATACCAGACCTCAGTCCAGGTCTTTTCAGGAAATGGCCTGTTTTTCCACAATCAACTACCAGGCAAGTGCTGAGCCTCAGGCATCAAACCAGTTCACTCTGCAGAGCTCCATTTGTAACCCATCACCATTAAAAGAAGAAAAAAAAAACTAGCCTGCAGAAATACAAAACCTACTACTTCCACAGTGTTTGTGTTCTGTGCTGCGCTTTCCTTTCAGATTCCCACCTTTTCCCAAAACCCTTTAAATTGTCTGCCCCTCTTCCACTCAAGCTCACAATGAACGGCCTCCTGCCTACTCTGGCCAACTGACTGCAGCTGTGAGCGGCCAAGGAGGGAGGCCCAGCGGCTGACCCAGATGGGGCCACCCTCACCGGCCAGCATCAACTCTGGGTTGAAAACGGACAGTTTACAATTACAAAGAAGTTATCTGGCAATTACACAGTGGTCTGAAGACTCTGCCCCTCTTTCTGCATCTGAACTGCCAGGAGTCCCACCTGGAAACCATTTGGAGATCCGCACTGCATGTATTATGTCTATGAGAGCCAGTTTGGTGCAGTGGTGAAGGCACCAGGCTGGAAACTGGGAGGCCGTGAGTTCCAGTCCTGCCTTAGGCATGAAGCCAGCTGGGTGACCCTGGGCCAGTCCCTCTTTCTCAGCCCTGGGAAGGAGGCAATGGCAAACCACTTCTGAAAGACCTTGCCAAGAAAACTGCAGGGACTTGTCCAGGCAATGGCCAGGAGTCAAAAACTAACATACAAAAACACATACATACATACATACATAATAGTTTATATGTTTAATTCCCCATTTACCCCTACTTCTACATAAACTGCGTCAATAAGTTAATCGTATAACATGAATACGTAAAGTAAGTTTGATTAGTATATAAGAATTTTAAGAATTTGCACTTCCTTTTTCTTTGTGCATAAAAATAGGACTTTGGACAGAATCATAAACCATTCCAAATTATGAGCAACAGCAAACCTGAATGAATGGTTTGCAAGAGCTTCAGGAAAATACCACAGAAACTGTTAAGAGTTTTGTAAGGAAAGCATTTGTTACTCTTTCCATGGAGAGAGCCAATGAACATCACACCCACACACACACGTACATTTCATGGTTGTCATAGCCCTTTCTAGTTGTCCTTTCCTCTTACCTACAAAGTATCCAATGAGAGTGCAATGGAAGTAGGAGACCTTTTGCATCCGGCCAGAAATATTCCCAGGACCTGGTGTGCCACAGGAATCACCGTTAGCTTGCTTTTTGTAGTTGTCGTAACGCAGAACAAAGCAAAGCAGGAGGCCTGGCATCACAATGTCTCCAATTCCCAGCATGGAAAAATGACTGCCTGTGGAACTTCAAAAGAACAAGCAGCGTTAGCCCCCCGCCAGCACCGGCCCTTCCCCCTCAGCCAGCATCAGCAGTACATGGACCAGATAAGCCAGGCTGGCTAATGGAAAGCTGGTCCTAACTACGCCCTCCCAGTTAGGTTCCCTATTTTATAAGAGCAATTATATCACAAAACCAGTTTCCAAAGTTGAAAAGTGAAGGACAGGAAATAAAGAAACTTAATCCTACCTTGGAAAGACAAGTTTACCAGGCAGTGACAAGCGGGGGACATCTCGACCAACATTGGGTCCAAGGTGAAGCTTCCGAGATAAAACATCAAGAGGGTTATCTGCCGGCTGTGTGGCCACTTTCACCATAACATTGCTATTGAAGATGTAGGCAGAAAAGAAGACCTGGAGAGAGGGAAGAGCGAGTTGGAAGGGTTTCCAAAAATTCCACCCCCATCAACCAACCTGAGACCCACAGCAGTCACAAAGACCAAGACAGGGAAGCAAAACAAGGGTTTGCAGATGTGTTCGCCCGGTCTCAATAACCTGACCTAGCAGCCTGGTGGCCAGTGAGAAAGACACACACCAGTGTTTTGTGGTCGAGTTAAACAGTGACACCTTTGTCCATTTGCACCATTCAGCTCTACCTATGACTTGGCAGCCCTTCCTTATAAAAAGAACTGAACTAGACAGCAGTGAACAAGGAAACGGGCGGCATGTCCAAGTTGGCTACCTTTCTTCTGTGAGGAACCCTGAAAAACTCAATAGCAAACTAGGGACTGTGCCAGGTATTTCACTCTAAAATAACCAGTCCCTCTTGAAGGTCTGCCCAGGTAATAAGTGGCATCTGCCCTCTTCGGGCATTAATTGCTGATGTTGCTTGAGTCGGAAGATTTGGTTCCTGGAAGGTGAGGCCTGCCCGCTCACAGTGGCCCTAGGGTCTAGGAAAGAGAGCAAGGAAGATGACCTTGATGGAAATGTGCAGGGACTATGACCTAAGCAAAGGGGGCCGAAGCATTTTTAAGTCCAGAACAATCAGAAGGGTTTCAGGCAGACGGGGCCCTAACTCACTGAGGAGGAGGAGGAGGAACAGCACAATCAGACATGCAAGATTCTGTTCTTACAGCCAATCTCAATAAAAAGTAGTTTTAGCTGTCGTGTGATTTCCTGGCCTGCTCTGCCTAGTGGGGCTGAACGGCAACGACTCATTGGTCATGTCCTGCAAGCATGAAAAGGAGCAGCTACCAAAGGGCTGGTCAAGTGATGTTTTAATATTACTGTTTCCCCACCCAGAAGCTCCAACAGATTCCCTTCCGTGAAGTCCCAGCTGCTGATACTGTGTGCCTAATCTGGTCTTCCAAGCTCAAAGGAAAGAATAAAAGAATACACGGAAGAGCAAGTGTTTACTTTAATTCTAAAGTATTTTAGATTTTCGTGGCGAGCCTAGTTTATGACGTAAATCATATAGCCACTATTTATTTCCAAAACTCTGAAGGGCGTTAAGTTGTATATTTAGCCTCCTAATGAAGCGTGCAGAGACTTCCACAGCTTTTCCTTGTTGAAGTGAATATGAGAGCCCAGAGGAATGTATACAGAAAAAAAACGTATTTTATATAAAAGAAAAGGCATTTTGGAAAGTCACAGTTGATAAATGCAAAAACACACTGACATATAATGCCTAGGTGCCTTAAACAACACTCCAGTGAAAATAGCTTGTGATGTCAAGTTCTGCAAGCCAATTTCCAATGCTGGAAGAATACTGTGCTTGCGGTAACAGATATATAGATATATAGATATAGATATAGATATATGAATAAATATAGATATATTTTTAAAAAACTCACCCAAAAGACATCATAAATTAACAGCCCCGACAGCAGCAGACAGGAGACCTTAAGGCTCGGCAGCCGGACAAAGGCAATCATCGCAACACAGAGGCCCATTGCCAGAGCTGCAAAGAGGAAATGCAATCAGAGCTGCGTTATCAGGCAGGACAACTGGCACTGGTGAAAGCAGATCTTTAGTGGAGCAAGAACCCTGGTGGTCTCGGGCAGCAACATGGCAAGGCAGCAAGGTGGTGTGGCTGTTGAACCAGGAGCAGGGAACCCGGGCACAGAAACTCCCTGGGGGCTTTTGGGTCAGGCACCCTCTCCCAGACCCACCCACCTCATGGGAAAACTGGAGGAAGGAACACTCGGGTAGGCTGCCTTGAGCATGAAACATGAGGTAGGCAGCGTAGGAAACAAACTTCAGATGAAAGCAACAACTGAGACATCAAGTTCAGAACTGGGGACGTTGATCAGGATCTACTCAACGCCTCACTTGCCGGCATTCCTCTAGTTTCATGCTGCAGCTGTTCGACAGTTGAAAATGTCAACAGCCAACTCTTAGACAAAACTGTGTCTTCTCATGAACTGCTGTCAAAGAGGCGATTAAACAGAAGGCCCCCCGGCCCTCGCTGGGCCCCAGCTCCGGCCTCCTCTTCGCTCGCACCGACCCGTCTCTCCTCGCCAGCCCCACCTGAGGGCAGCCCTGCTGTTCGGCCCCCAAACAGGGCTGCCTGTTTGGGAAGAGCGGGTGGTGCGGCCACAAAAGCCCCGCTCGTCTCCTTCCCAGGCAGCCCAGCTCCAAAAGAGGAAGCAGAGGCAACTGGCGAGGACCTTCCCAGGAGGGCATTTCTGCTGCGGTGGCATCCGCCTGGCCTGGCAGCTCCTCTCAAAAGTGCTGGGTACCAGGCCACTCCCCTGCTTCTTTTCTAGGGGCTTTAACCTTTTTCCCCCTTTGGTGGTGCAACTAATCTTGGGAAAACAAAAATGACTTGCCGTGACTTGTATAAAACATAGTTTAGTCAAGACAAGCATGGTTAACTGCTGACGAACCAAGTGCATCCCTAAGGCCCCATCCCTGATGCCTATGCAACCCGAGTCCCTAGACACGCCCACAGTTGCCTCCAACAGGCAGGAAATTCTACCATCCCACACACCTTCGTTCAAGCTTATTTTAATAGTCTGTCAATCTAGGAAGCTTCCCAGTTGTGCAAACGGCTTGTGGAAAATACACTTTTTCATTACTTATTAAGTTGCAGAGGGTTTCCTTGAGTCAGGATGATGTTTTAAACAACCTTAAATACTTCAATTGAGAACCAGGCCTTCCAGAATCCCCTAAGAACAAGACAAGCTGCTGGTTCAACACTTTCAAAATGAATTTTAAATCCCACTCTCAATGTTAGCAATTCTCTCGCACAAATCTTCTATTTCTCCAGTTTTGGCTTTTGCCACTTTGCAAGCCAAACATTTAAATCTGTAATCTTTGCAACCAAGTAATTCCCAACTGCTAATGTATTTCGGCACTTTCAAGTAGACTATACTAGAAAAACCCAAGTAGGATGAAGAGGATGAAGGCCATCCTAGCTAATCCCTTGCTTTATGCACAAAATCAGCCAGCCAGTGCATCTTAAAGAGGCACCTATCTAGCCTCTGCTTGAAGATTTGCAGCAATGGGCAAATGGCTCCACTGTGAGGCTCCTCATGACGTGGAAGGTTCTCATGGTTTCCAACTTTCAGAACCGGTTAACAGGTTCTTGGTCTTTATGGGACACTACAAGAATCTGTCCCATAAAATGTGATCTACACCCTTGGCCTTCTGTTCACTAGACTAAAGCCAGACAGTTATTTCACCCCTTCTCATAAAACTTGCCTTCTGTACTGCTCACTATCTTTATCTTCATCCCCTGTGTTCATTTAAATTGGTCTACACCAGGGTTTCTCAACCAGGGCTCCGTGGCACCCTAGGCTTCCGCGAGAGATCACAATTTATTAAAAAAATTATTTCAAATTTGGGCAACTTGACTTCAAAGAGGTAAATTTCATTCTTTATTTTTAGTTTAAGAACACCGTTAATGCATATAGACAGGCCTACCCACGAAACAAATAGAATAATTTTCTAACTTCCGGCCTATACTTGAGCCTGAATGGGCAGGGGTTCCCCGAGGCCTGAGAAATATTTCAAGGGCTCCTCCAGGGTCAGAAAGTTGAGAAAGGCTGGCCTACACTGTTTTTAAAGTGCAGCAGTGGGAACCAGAAGAGATACAATTACAAGGTATTTATCTTTGTTTATAAAATTGTACAATGCCTTCAACACGCAGAAAACAAATTAACATTATATACTGATTGAAGGAAATGCACATAATTCAGAGTTTCAGTAATCTGAAATTGAGAGTTTATTCAAAGGGATTTGGGATGTGCTATCAACCACGAAGCCAAGTAGAACTACATAATGTGTTCCTGGACAAAAGAACAGAACTTTCCCAGGAATAATGGGAGATTTCAATTATTTGCCCATCTGTTGGAAAACTAGCTCATACATGATTGCAAAGTCCTTTAAATTCCTCAGTGGTCTTGCTGACTTTTTTTTTCCAAAAGGCTAGAGAAAAGACAAGGGTGTGGCTTCTCCTTGATCTGGTCCTAACAAAAGGAAGAGCTGGCTGACGACGAAAAAGCAGTGGAAACCCTGGCAGAAATGACCACATCATCTTGGGGTTCAAGATATTACAGAAAGAGAAACGGGGGCCTAGTCATATATGCACACTAGATTTCGGAAGAACAAGCAGCTTAGAGGAGTACTAGGCAGAATCCTGTGGACAAAAATCCTCAGGTCAAAGGCAGTGCAAGAGAACTTCTTCTCAAAATTAGGACACTGAAAGTAAGACCGCCCAGAGTCCCCCGATGGGAGGAGATGGGCAGGGACAAATTGAACGAACGAACGAATAAATAAGACTGCACCCCATTCCAAAGAGGAAAAAGACCAGCGGGCAGCTCAGGAACCCACCCTAGACACACAAGGAGCTTTTGACTGAGCTAAGAGCCAACAGGGACAAGGAGGGGAAATGGAAGATGGGTGTAATCCCCACGGAAGCGTATCGGGCGGGGGCTAATTTCGGTAGCCGATATCGGCAGAAAGGAAGTCAGAAACACTGAAGTGCCAAAGGAACATCGGCTCACAAGGGAAGCTGAAAGCAGTAAAAGGGCCTTTTGGCTCCAGCGGCAGTAAAAGCACAGAGCAGGAGGGGGTGGGCCCGCTGCTAGGAGAGGATGGGAAGGTGGGGAGAGGGCAGAATTCCTACTTTGCTCCGTCTTCTCCTCCGGGGAATTGCATTCAAGTGCAGCTGGGTACAGTAAAGAGATGCTTAGGGCTACTGACTGCTGCAGATGGGTCTAGGGCTCCAGGATCAGACCAGTTACATCCCAGAGACATAAAGGAGCCCGTGGGTGCTGCCCTGAAACACTTTTTGGTGGCATCTCAGGCATCACGGAAGAGGGATTTCGTGCCAGAGGATCGGAGAAGGGCAAAAGCGGTCCTTCCTTCAACGGGGGGGGGGGGGGGGGGAGAGCAGATAGCAATACACCATTCAGCTTGATGCTGCTCCTGGGCAGAACTCTGGAACAGATGACTAAGCAGCTGGTTTGTGAGCATTTAGAAAAGAATGCATTGCTTGGCAAAAGCCAGCATGGGTTTACAAAGAATACATTATACCAAACCAACCTGATCTCCTTTTCTGATAGTGACCACTTTAGTGGACCACAGGAATGTGGTACACTCTATGTATTTTAACTTTTGGGAAGTTAAAATACAATAAAGTCTCCCATGTGATTCCAGTAGAGAAGGTGGCAAAATGTAGGATGGGCTATTTTACCAGAAGACAGAACAGAGCTGGTTGAACAATCATATCCGATGAGAGTATGCATCAATGGTTCCATGTCAATCTGGGAAGAGTGGAATAGCACAGGCAACTCTGGCTGAAACATTTTT
Source organism: Candoia aspera (assembly GCF_035149785.1). NCBI lineage: Eukaryota > Metazoa > Chordata > Lepidosauria > Squamata > Candoiidae > Candoia > Candoia aspera. The sequence continues at coordinate 2,337,493 of NC_086167.1, read as the reverse complement.
TAAGTCCAAAACAATGAGATAATATTTGGAAGAAGCTCAGGTAGATACTTCCCTAGTTCACTGAACTATAAGGAGGAGGACGAGGTACAGCATAATCAGACTTGCAAGATTCTGTTATTATAGCCAATCTCAATAAAAGTAGTTTTAGCCTTGATTTCCTGATCTGGTCAACCTAGTGGGGCTGACACCATATTTATAAATGACCTAGACAAGAGGTTGAGCCTTTTGTGGCGCAGAGGGGCAGGCAGCAGTATTGCAACCAAAACTTTCCCCACGATCCGAGTTCGACCCCAGCGGGAGCCGGATTCTCTCTCGGACAGCCAGCTCGGGTCGACTCAGCCTTCCCTCCTTCCGCAGTCAGTAAAATGAGCACCCAGCTTGCTGGGGAAGGTGACAACTGGGGAAGGCAATGGCAAACCACCCCGCTCTGTAGTCTGCCAAGAAAATGTCACAAAAGCGGCATCCCCCCAAAGGGTCAGACATGACTCAGTGCTTGCACAGGGGACCTTTCACCTTTCACACAGACAAGAGGTTAGAAAACATGATTATTAAATTTGCAGCAACAGAAAGCAAATATCTTAGAGAACAAATGAAGAGTCCTACATTTTGGTATGAAAATCAAATGTATGATGGGGGAGGGAACCCTAATTAACAGTTGTACATGCAACAAGGATCTTAGTATCTTGGTGGATCACTAGCTGACCGTGAGTAAATAATGTGAGGCAACTATGAAAAAAAGCAAATGTGATCCTAGGCTGCATCAACAGAAATACAGTGTCAACATCCAGGGAAGTAAGGTTTCCTTTCTGTCTTCCATTGGGCCAGACTGCCTCTAGAATGTTACATTCTATTTTGGGCACGGATTTCGGGAAGGACAATGAGAAGCTGAAGTGTTTTTGGAGGACAGCAAACAAGTCTGTAAGAGGCATGTAAGTCAAAACTGATGGGGAAAGTTTGGAGACACCGGGCACTGCCAGGAGAAAAAAAGACTAAAGGGAAATATGGTCACTGCCTTCAAGTATCTGAAGGGCTGCCATAGAGAAGGTGCGGCAGAATTATTCAGAGTTGTCCAGAATGCAAAATGAGAAACAACGCGTTTAAATTGCAAGGATTTCAGTTGAGTATCAAGAAGATTTTCCTAAATGTTATTTAACAATGGAATGGACTGCCTTGAGAGGTGATGGACTTTCCTTTGCTAGAGCTGTTTAAACATAGGCTGGATGGCCATCAGCTGGGGATGCTGTAGGAGTGGTTACTGCATGGGCAGACAGTTGAACTAGGTGATCTCCAAGGTCCCACCCAACCCTCATGTTCTGTGCTTCTATAACATTACCAATGTGTAGGTGTTTGTTTAGAGATGGTGCATCACTGAATGTGCTGAGAGTAGCTTTCTGCTCACACCCAGTCCTCGTTGTATCAAGTAAGTCCGGACCTGAGGCTTCATCACACAATGTTGAGTATTAGATGAGATAGAAGTGTACAATCAAACAGCAGTATTTACACCGAGAAAAAAGGGGGTGCTCTCAATGCCTGAAATTCTTATTCTCTGATGAAAGAACCAACCAGGCCGAAGAGCTAAGATAAAGAACCAACTCCCAATGGAATACAAAAGCATGCTACACTTCTTCACATTAGCCACGGGTCTCCAGGGGTTATTTTGATGTCAGGATGTTATACCAGCATCAAAAATAAGCCCTCCCAAACTATTTGCCTATAAAAACAAATGACTAGCCAGATGAGGTGGATGAGGGATGGAGAACTGTCTTTCCATCATGCCTATTTATTCCTTATGTTGGGCCCAGAGGAGAGAAAGAACTCACTTGTCTACAGGCAATTTTGATCACTGGTGATCACCAGGATAGTAGTTATACACAGGGTTAAGACATAACTAGCTAGAAATCCAAACCCTGTTCTGAACACAAAGTCACTTAAGTGCTTAATTCAGCTACAGGAGTATAGACAATAAAATGCTGTATCGCAGTCTTTCCTCCAAATTTCTGAAAGCCGAGCCATGCCTTTTTCTGCATCAAAAACTACCACCATCTGGATTTTATATTGTATTTATGTTTATGTCATATTTGTATTTATATTTATTAGAGTAGTTTGTTTTTATTTTTGTTGTAAACCGCCCAGAGTTCCCCCTTTGGGAGGAGATGGGCAGTGGCTAAATTTAATAAATAAATAAATAAAAACGTAGGCACGCTTCATCTTTCTACTCTGAAAATGAAGAATGAAGGCAGCATACCACAAGCACAGCTACTTCTGTCTGTATGAGCTAGAAGGGCATTTTCTGCACGCAGAACTGTGACTGAAGCAAAAGCTTAGCTGGCAGCTCTCCAGAGAAGATTCTGGCTGCCCCTCTGCAGCGAGTAATCCAGGGGTTGTACCTTTACTCAGTATCTGAATCATTTCAGATTCAAAACATCCTTTTTTGATCAATTTGCAAGTGTTTGGAGTTCAGGATAGCATGTCTCAAATAGGGTGCCTCAGACTTGAAACAGGTCTGTGTTTGAAATCCTTTCAGAACAAGTCAAGCAGACCAGTTCCTTCTTGAGAGCTGAACTGGGGCATTTCAAGTTTGAGACAGGCTGTATTCAAAGCGCCTGCCTATCTGTAGATCAGTGCTGGCTGGGCAATTCTGGGAGTTGAAGTCTACATATCCTATAGTTGCCGAGGTTGAGAAACACTGATCTAGATGACCCTACCACACCTAGTGTAGAACAAACAAACAAAACCTGTGAAGGCAGGCATGTGCAGGGATTTTGAAGCCCTTTGAACCCAATTACTTTATTCCAATTCAGGAATGAATCCCATACAGAATACACCATTCCATGGGAAAGGTGAGGCTCTTTGGGAAAAAAATTCAGGAAGGTCTGACCCTTCTCAAGGCACCCAAATCATATATTCTGCACTTACCATCCATGAGAAGCCAATGTCCAGTTAAGACCCAGATAAGGACGAGCATCACAGAGAGAGAGAAAGAGAGCAGCTCAGCAGCAGTGAAACGCCCACAGCAGCCAAAGGAAATCCTGGAAAATATTGCCACAGGTTTGAGGTCCTCTCAAGCAAAATGAGAGAAAAGATCTCCAACTCTCATTTGGGTGGACTCCAAGAGTGCCAGACCGTAAGAAAGGTGTCAAGGTGACAAAAGATCTGTCCCCAAAAACGTGCTAAAGGGAACTCCAAAAGCTCTTTTCAAATCAGCTGTTAGTTTTCTGCCTTTCAGAAACTATCCATGTAAAAGAAGGCATGTAATAAATATGATAGTACGATGATGTCATACTTACAATCTAAAACAAAGTACAATAAAACCCGTACAGGTGGTCCTCACTTAACAATCACAATTGGGACCAGAATGTAGGTCGCTAAGCGAATCCGGACACAATTTTATGACCATTCTTTGCAGTGGTCATTAAGTGAATCACATGGTTGTCAGGTGCACCACACTGTTCCCTATTGATTTTGCTTATTGGAAGCCATCTGGGAAGGCTGAAAATGGCGATCACATGAACCGCAGAACACTGCAACCATTGTAAATGTGAGCTGGTTGCCAAGCTCCAGAATCATGTCCATGTGACTGCGGGGATGCTGTGATGGTCATAAGTGCGAGGAACAGTCACAAGCTGTTTTTTTCACTGCAGTCATAACTCTGGATGGTCACTAAACAAATGGTTGTTAAGTGAGGATTACCTGTAGTAAAACCATTAAAATTACTAGAGCAATTTGTAAGGGTAAACTTAAATGCCCTTTTCTACTTCTCTTGAATTATTTCAGTTTTCAACCAGGTATAAAATAAGCAATAGAAAATTAATCACAAAACTGATGTTGTACACACTGAGCTAGATGTTAATAACATAAAATATATTTGCCATAAAATACCTATGAGACTACAACCTAAACCTATATAATATTGATACTATAAAATAAGAATAAGGCAATTAAGAGCTATAAATAAATCTGTAATTCTAAAGTCTGTAAGCCTCCATAAAATTTTAAAAATCATGTGACTTTAGCTTAGATAATGTGTAATCAAATTTAAAAATGATGCATTACTTAAAAAGGTTTGAAATGACAGATTCACATAGCTGCTAAGATCCAAATACAAAAACAGACTCTTTCTAGCCCAATTAACATTAACTGGATATCAATTCTCGCTGTATTTTACACACTGCCACAGCTGGCTACACTGTAAGTAATAAAAGAATTACTGCCCCAAAATATGGATATGGAACTGGTTTGTACAGCCTGGTAACTTGACAAGTAATGAGTGAATAAGGCTTGTCTCCATTATGCGTGCACAAGAGGAGGGCACATTCCATAGCTTCTCCTTGTCCATTACTAAGAGAAGGGGCTCAATTTCCTCTCCAAAGGAGAGGGTTATTTCAAAGATTCCATCACTGAACCTTCTGCCGTAGGTGGAAGAGAATTTTACCAGCCTGCAGCAATCTGGGGAACAGTTTTATAAGCAGGGCCAGGGAATATGTCATACATCTCCCCCTTGAGGATGGTCTTGAAGGGAACCATTTCAGGAGACAGCACTGATCCAGTTGGTCATATATAGTGGGCTATTTTTTCCATGCCCCTGCCCAAATTAAAAGCCGGTGCTAAATAAGTGTGTAGAGCTGTAGTAGTTATTCTCTCCCTAAAGGTATGGCAACTAAAAGAGAGGGTCTGTTCAGGGTGCCACCTGCTTGTGAAATGAAGGAGGGATGGACCAGAGATGGGCTTTTGGGGTGTGGCCCCAACACTACTGCATATGGTTCCCTGGGGATTGTTCATCTCTTTCCCCTGGACTCCAGGAAGCTCCTGAAACCCTTCTTTCTTAACTGGGCCTTTAATACCTTTGATGTCTAGAGGAGAAGGGTGGCCATTTTTTTATTCAAGTAGTTAACTATTTTTACTTATGCTGTTATATTGTAAGATAGTTTTATAAAATTCTTCTACAAAACAATGTTGTGAGATTGGGTCAGCATAAAAATTAGATGATAGATCTGCTTGTTTCAGTATTATTTGCCCACCAGCAGTGCCCCACATAACCAGGGAAAAGGAGGTCTGGGTTTTCTTTCTCCATCTCTGCACACAGGAGAAGCATGAAAAGCTCCTGCAGAACTCATTGCCGAGTCACTTCATTACTAGCATAGCAACGCCATCCTGTTGAAGCAACCGCAGGAACTACACAGAAGACAAACAAAATTCCTTAATTCCTTACTTGTTTTGAGGTGAACAAGGTCGTGTTAAATACTGGCACATTGGGAGCAGGAGGAAAGCAAAGGCTATTGTCGCAAGGACTAAAGAGAAACAGAAAGAGGAAAAAAATCCCATTAGAGCAGAGTTGCAAAGACATCGGTACAACCCAAGAAAAGCAAACAAACATCCACAACTAACTCAGAGACAGCACATTTTGTCTTTGAAGAGTCCTGCTTTTTGATGAACGATATCAACACCCTCGACACTTGCTATCAAATATATTAGAATCATGAAACAAACACTTTCTTAAAGGGAGAACCACACGTGATGTTTGGCAGAACTCAAAAAACTGTCCCTAATGTACTAGATGCTGTGTTTTTGTAACTGGGCCCGACTTTCAGCATGCTGACTTACAGTGACTCATATGCAACTGGGAAAGCTTAGCAATGTCATCAGCACATTTTGATTCTGATCCTCCCAGTTCTTCTCCACAGCCCCACTGAAAGAAATAGGCACCTGGGACTCTTGCTGGCTTTCTAATTGCTTAAATACAGTTTTGGAAAAAGAGCTTCCTAGCGGATTATGTTTTACTGTTATTTATTTCATTTTAACTGTTTCATTCTAGAGGTTTATTCCCACCAATTTCATGGTGGTTTACCCCCCCCCCCAAAATTACAACAGTAAAAAGGTGAAATTGAATTAATGCAATGCAATTTATATAAAGCAGCATCAAAACATCAGAAGTATAATAAAGACAAAATGACTTTAAAATCAGCAGAAATAGATCAGATCAGGCATGGGTGGGGGTTAGCATTGCTCTGTTAAGTATTACCCAAATCAAGGGTTGACGATTTGGTTCTGCCCAAATATTTCATGCTGCAACTAGGGTTTATGAACTAAATACATTTATTCAACCCTCTTGGATACACATACAAGGCCAACTAGAGCTTTGGCAAACTTTAGACCAGGTTTTTCAAACTGTTCCATGGAATCCTAAGGGTCTCTGAGTGACTAAGGCCAAAAAAAAAAAAGTTCATTCAAATACAGCCAATTTCTATCACTAATGCTGTACTTGGTTTCCAGAAAATCTGTTTTTGGCTAACAGTTTCTGTGGCATGAAAAAGTTTGAAGACCCCCTGCTGTAGCCAACCAGCCAGCCACAAAGACTGTTCTATTTCCAGGATGAGCCCTCCTCACCTGCTGTGCATATTGTAAAAACCACCTGAACTGAGTCAAAGAAGAAGAACATAACCAGGAGAGACACGGATGCCCCAATGGGTAGGAAGAGCGCCTGTGTCGAATCGATGGTCTGGATGCCTACAGGGTAAGATAAAGAGAGGTGACGATTATCTGGCATCCCACAGCATATGCATACAGAACGGCATCAGTCTATGTGGTCCTGGTGCCACACATACAAATAAACTGGAGTGACAAACTAGATGTGCGTGATTTTTAAAACGTAAATAGCAAATGTTGAGAGGGGTGAGAAAGAGGAGATGTAATCGTTATCAAAATCACAGCCCACTGTTACAGTCCCCAAGCGGAAAGAGACCAGTATTCCAGCTTTAGGCCAATGGTACTCTAACTTATTAGAAATAGAAAAAATCACTGATACAATACATAAAATGTAGAGTATCAGACAAAACATCTATTTTAATCCAAACTGGGAAGATTTTATTCACTTTGGTACTCACTCAGAATCCGTTATAAGACATTTGTCCTCAACAATAATGTAGGTTTGGGGAGCTGAAGATGAATGATCATTTTGAAGGGGAGGATTTAAAGAGGGTATCACAATTCAATCTATTCTACTCTATTCAATTATTTGAAGTCCCTGATTATTTTTATTCTAATCTGTTAATCATTATTGTTGTAGTTTTAGTGCTTTTATTTAAAAGTCTAATAATTAAAAAAATAAAAAAACACAGCCCATTCGGAGACAGTTTAATACTTGCACTAACTTGTTTATATATCGTCACCTCTTAACCTGTAAACCTAAAAATATTAAAAATGGAATGAACCCCATTACATTTCTTTCCAAGAAAAGATGCATTGTATTGCATTACTTATAACTTCCAAGATCAGATAAATTTTCTTAAAATATTTCACCTATATTTTATAGACAACAGAATTGCTATTTCAAAATGAAATAATTGTTATTACCATACACTAGTAATGCTGAATTTTATGTTGATCCTATTTGTGCAGGGCAAATATAATTACTACAAGGAAAGAGAGTGAAAGGTTTGCAAAATCTTGATATTAACTTCTACATTTCTTCTTCATGCTAGGTAATATGAATATGTCTTATTTTTTTTACACCTCAACATGCATCTAAAATGTGTTATTCATTACAGTTGGGCCTAGCCATGCAGTAATTTTAAGATTTACTGTCTAGACCACGAACACCAGAAACAGATGACAGAATGCCACTGGACAAACGAGTTACTCTCCCCACTAAGAGAGAGGTTTTCACCGATCTCACAGTCCCAGATGACTTAATTCACAGTCTAGATCCTCCTAAAAACATGTAATCAGGAGCTTCTGAGACTCGTTTTCACTGCAGTTGCTTCAGCAGATGCTGTTCTGAGACTTACACAAGTAAATAACACGTGATTAGTTATCAACTAACTTTACTTCTGACTTTTTATTTGGACTTTGTGACTATTGCCTTCCTTTTTTTATTTCCCCTTTTCCTAAATAAGCTCATTTTTGTATCTTGCTGTATGCTAGTGCTATTTAAAAAGAAATGTCTTACTAAGCTACTCCTTGTCTTATGCTATTGCATAAAACTAAGTTCTGTGTTTGTTTCTCACTTTGGACAAGACATTCTAAAGAACTTTCCTTTTTTACATGCTTTTTTGTAGAGCTGGGCAGAACGGAGGGGTCCTTGAAAAAAGGCCTATGCCCTCCTAACCCAAATGAAAAGATTGGCTGTAGTCAAAAAACACCTTGGGGTGGAACCTATCCTTAATTCTTAGTGGGAAAGACCTACCCCTCTCCAGCAACAGAAGATTTTTAAATGTCTCTTTTTTGTAGAAAGGACACCCAGCTCCCATTTTATTCAGTGGGGCTACACAGAGCTGGATCAGCCTGTTGTGGGAAGAGGCCAGTGCTAATCACAGTCTACTTATTATTCTATTGCAGTGTTTCTCAACCTTGGCAACTTTATGGCTGGCTGGGGAATTCTGGGAGTTGAAGTCCACACGTCTTAAAGTTGCCAACGTTGAGGAACACTGTTCTATTGTCTTCCCTGCTGAAAGCTGGCCTGCTGAAGGAAGCCGTCTTACTGTTATTGGTGCTACTGCCATTGAAGGGCCCAGCGGAGCTGCTGCTGTCCTTTTCCTTGTCTTGATTCTCAAAGTCCATGTTCAGGGACCTGCAGAAAATGATGTGAAAAAAGTGAAAGGTGAAAGGTCCCCTGTGCAAGCACCGAGTCATGTCTGACCCTTCGGGGGGACGCCGCTTTCGCAACTTTTTCTTGGCAGACTGTAGAGCAGGGTGGTTTGCCACGCAGAAAATGAACACATGCAAAATATTTGCTTCGCGTTTGGAAGGGGCATAACTGTTCATAGCTTTGATACCCTTGAATGGAACATCTGTGCAATCAAAATATCTGTTTTCTAATTCATACCGGCTTTTCTAAGTGCCTTACAAAAATAAAATAGTAAATGTAACAACAAAAATCAGTTATGCAGAAAATTGTGAAATATTACTAATGTAAATGCTAGCAATCACAGAATCAAATCTAGCAGCATCATTCATTAAAAAAAATCCTTACACAAAAGAGTTATTTTTGTTTCTATTTAAGATTTGTATCCTTCTGAAGACATTTTTCTAGGTTCACTGTATAGAAAGAGAAGCGAAAAAAATAAGCTAAAATATAATATTAAAACAATATCAATAGTATCAGCTTATACAATCAATATAAAGCCAGTTTCAAGTTTCAGTTTCAGATTCAGTTTCCAGATTCAGTTAGGATCAGTTGTACATTCCTAGGGGGATCATTCTGTAGCTAAGCAACACTAATAAAAAAATATGCTTTTTCTCAGTCCACCTGCAAAACAAGCATATTTCAGATGGCGGCACAACCACCTCTTAACAAACAGGTACCAGAATCCAAGAAGATTTTCGTCAGATCTAGTGCCCACCTATCTAGACTCATAAAATATTTGAAGAGGCATCTGAAATTAGTCTAAATATTTGGCCAAGTTAACAGCACACTTATAAGCACACAGCTGAATTTTGCTACTAAACTGGAGTTTATAATTAAGATTTAGCACCAAATCAAATCAGACATCCTCTGGATGCGATCTCTTCTGATGTTTCATGAAGGTAGAAGATACTGACCAAGTGGTTGCCCTGTAAAGGTCTATGAAGTTGTTCACAGAGAGTTCAAGAGTTTCAGTCTAGCTCTCCAAGCCCTGTTCTTCCTCAGCACCATGAAAGGAACAGAGAACAGGAAAGAGTTCCTTTCCGTAGTCAGGCATTTGTTCTATTGCAGCAGCTCCCATACTGTAGGTGATCTATTGCTTCCCTCACCCTTTTTTGTTTCTCCCAGTTCCTTGAGAAGGGAGACGGTAAGAACTCATTCCTTGGTTTTGCTGAATTCCAGTACATAGCCCAATTCAGCACCCGTCTTGCTTTGCGAGTAAGCTCTTACTTGTTATGTATCCAAAGTGCTATAGGCACCTCTCCAACTAGGTGGGGGTGGTATCAATTTGAATGTTTCCACTAAGCTTTCACTCTTCACCCCAAATGTCTGTGCTGTATTGGGGACTTCAAATATTACCACTTCCCTTTCAACTCCCTTGAAAGGAGTTTGAAGTATAATACCTGGAATTACAGAAATCAGCATCTGCTCTTCTTGTCTTTGTTTTCAAAATTGGCATGGTCTGCAGCTTCTTTCCTATGTAGGGCTTGCCCACAAGTAGAACAGTGATTGATCTCCCACTGAGTGAGCCGCAATCTATGTTGCATTGCTGTTCTGGCGGCCATGGCTCTGGCTGTACATTGTAGGGTGTTCAAAGCCAAATCTGCTATCATTTCCACTGATCTGAGGATTTTAGTGACACCTTCTCTTAAGTGTTTTGGTTTGGTTGGATCAATCTTGAGTAGTTTTAAAAAACCCCATGGTCACTTCTCTAGTGGCAATAAGTAATATATCATCTGCCCTGATGGCCAGTGATGGTGCCTCATGTACCCAGTCAGAGCAGAAACAGGTATTCACACCATACACAGACACTCAACAATCAAAGTTTTTACCTATTGGCAAAGGATCCATTCAATGGGCCCTGATAGGCTACCCAAAATATGTTCAGATGAACAGGTAAGTATGGCTCAGCCCACCTCCTGGATAAGTCAACTTACTAAAGTTACTTTACAGCATGGGTTTTCCACCCAATATTTACTGTATACTGCCTCCTGGGCAAAGGAAATTTTTAAACCAAGAGTCCTAGTGCCCAAACAGACATGGAATTATTGGCAAAAAACAGACCTTTAAACTGGCTAAGAACAAAACCACTTTCCAAACTGAAAAATATATGTCAATGAGTTTGACACTATTCTTAAGACAGGCCTATTCTAGAGCAAGATTTGAGTTGTTGGATTCCATGACCAAGTAGGGGTGCTTCCACCACTTGCCATTTCATTAGAGAAATGGGTATATGCAGTGCCCCAGCTATCAAAGATATTGTCAACTGTATGACCCTTTTAGGCTTAGATATTTAAAATCCCATATTTAAAATTCTTTCAATTTAAAACTTGAAAGAACAGCCCACTGGGACCTGAATCGCAGATTGTCCTATTTCCTCCTGGGCTCTAACCTATACATTGTTAGGAGAACTGCTAAGTTTATAAACAAGGCAGTACAGCTAAGAATCCGTTATATTGAACAGATCAGGGTATTGTGTAAAGACAGTCTATTTCTCTGAATCTTGATTCTTTGTATTTAGCACATACGTATTTTATTACTGTATTTTCTTTTACCTATTTTATCTTGGAAAAATAGCTTGTATTTTACCTTTATGTTTATTTATTTTTATATGGTCATAAGACTAATCAGTCAATAAATTATCTATCTATTGTCTGTCTGTCTGTCTGTCCGTCCATCCATCCATCCATCCTGTAAACTCCCTCTTCAGTAGATCAGGAATAGCAATTTTAGAACATTTCAATTCTTCTTCAAAGAAGAATCTAATCTCTATGAATTTAACAAAAACAACACTGAAGAAGAGCAGCAACTGCACAATACTTGTTTTATTTTTAGATTTCTCAGGTTTCTGTAGCAGCTCTGGAGTATTTGCTTATTTTTTTCTTTAGAAGTTCAAGGAATGTGTCACTCTTTCCCTGAATTATCTTGAATGTTCCAGATAAAAGAGCCAGATTACAACTGTTTATTGCAAGCTGGATTAAAGTGAGCCTTAAAAAGAATAAATTGACAAATGCTTCAATGTTCACCTTTAAATATTGTTCTAGCAGGTCACGATCAAAGTAATTGTTTCTTCACTTAACCTTTTCTTAAATACCTTTCATGAAAGCTTTCAGGAAGAAGTAACATGTTAAGTGACCTGCTCTCCAGCTCTGGCCTGCTTTGCAACTACGCATTTCAGGGAAAGAGCATCAATCTACATTCAGCAATCTGTGGACTTGCTGGGGAGGAGCAGTGGCAATACACAAGAGCCAGTGACCTTACCTGAAGCTGCCATAAACAATGAGAAGAATGGAAATTAGGAACGTAGATACTTGACTTGAGTCCACAAGGGAGTAAGCCCTGGAATGCAAGATAGAGACACACAGCGTATCACAATAACGAAGCACTCCAATTTAAAATCTGATCATTCCAAAATTGGACGAAGGGTTCATGGAAAACTCTGAATAAGCCTAAGAGCATCAGTCGCAATATCTGACCTTTCCACTTACTCGCCTTCTCAACGTTCGCCCATTTATAGGACACTGTGACCATCAAACACGTGCATCCCAGGAGAACTAAGCACACTGTCACTGGAACAGATGGGCAGCAAGGATGGTCACACCCTGTGAAGACTGAAGGAGCTGGGAATGTTTAACCTTGAGCAGTCAGGGAGGAGCGGAGCGGATATGGCCGTTGTCTCAAGCACCCTAAAGGATGTCATGTAGAAGAAAGTCAAGATTTATTCTCGACCTTTCCAGAGTACAGGGGCAAAGAATGAAGAGATTTATTCAGTATTAGGGGAAAACAATCCTACGATAAAAGCAACAGAACCAATGCTGGGCTTCTTCTTTTTTGTCTATGTTTAAGCAGAGGCTGGACATCGCAGATGCTTCAATTTGAATTCCTACGCTAAATAGGAAGCTGAACACAATGGCCCAAATGGCCTTTTTCCAGGTGTACGATTTCATGATTCAGAATATAAATTGGGTCACAATGCAGAGGACTTATGCAATTGGCCCGAGGTTGGATTCACAGCACAAGACCCACTTCTCCAGCATCTTCAATCACAGAAGGAAATAAGGCTGAAAATTTTAATTCCTCCACACGCCAGGTAATATTTTTGTTTTGCTCTTCAATTCAATAGCCCCAGGGTGGTTCACAATAGCCCATCAATACAGAATAATCAGAAAGTAAATGTACAACACTAAAAGCATTCACAGCATAAAGACAAGAACATCAGGAGTCTCACCTTCAGTAGCTGTTCAGCCTATGCAATGGGATACAACCCAAAGGCTGTTCTATCTATAGAAATACTCCAAAGCTATTTTCAACATCCATTCAATGTTGTAAATTGATAGATATAACATAGATCTAAAGGCATAAAAAGTAACCCCTGGCAGCATCCCTTTTGCATCCTACAGAGGGTAGCATTGCGATTATTTAAGTACAGGTAGTCCTCAGTTAACGACAGTAATTGGGACCAAAGCTTCTGTCACTAAGTGATGAGGTCATAAAACGCAACACCGCTTAGCGATGGCAATCCTGGCACTCCCTGTTGCCAACGTTAAGCGAGGACCTCCTCACAACTTCCTGCCGGCCTCCAACAAGCAAAGTCAATGGGGAAGCCAGCAGGAAGTCGCGAGTCCCAGGCAGCTCGCGAGCAGGCCAACAGGCAGGTAAGTGGTTGCCACGGCCCAGCACAAGCACAGCCGTGCCGGGGTGGCTGCTGCCAGGGGTGGGAGGGTGTGCAAGCTGCCCTGCCCTCCACTGCCCCTGCCACCCCCAACTGACCTACACCATCTTCCTCCCGCTGCTGACAAGGCACATCCAGTCTGGCCCTTCTCAAGGCCTTCCAAAGCCTCACAAGAACTCTGAAGGCCTCATGCAACTTTGAGATGTCCATGCACAGCCTCAAGAAGGTCTCATGCGGCCAGCAGCTGCTTCATGAAGGGCCAGGCTGGGCGCGCCTTGTCAGCAGCGGGAGGAAGGTGGCAAAGGAAAGCTGGGGGTGGCAGGGGCAGTGGAGTGCAGGGTGGCCAAAAGGACAGAAATAGGGGGAAATAGATGGGCTGGGGGAAGTTGAAGTGCCCCTGTAGTCATAAATGCGGGTGGACTGCCAAGCACCCGAAATTTGATCACATGACCGAGGGGGCGCTGGAACGGCCATAACTTCAAGGACCGGACATAAGTACCATTTGTTCAGCGCCGCCGTAACTTTGAATGGTTGCTGAATGAATGATCGTAAAACAATTACCTATATAATTGTGTTCATAATTATAACATGAAGACCATAACTAGAATACAGGCAATCTATTAATGACCTGGGTGAGCAAAGTAACTCTCCTCTCTTCAATAAAGCATCAGTAGGTCCCACAACATCCCCAGATTCCCTTGGTGCCTGGAGGCCCTCTGCTGCTACTTTCTGCATTTTTAATTATAGGTTGTTTGGTGTGCTGCATCATTTTCATTTTCCTAGAACGCTTTTCAGCCTAGTAAAGTGATGGGGGCAGCTCGGGGAAACACAGGGGAGAATACACACACATGTATGCAAGCAACCGGGGGAAGAATATATTAACAGAGATAAGTGATCCTTAGGAGTAGACATTTTCGGGCTTCCGGTGGGAATGGCGGACTGAATGGCTGCACCCACTGGATCAGCAGGCAAAGCGGATAACATGGTGGCTTTTTTCCGGCTCAGGAAGGCTTTCCTGAAGCCCAAAAACGTTCTCTGGATTAAGGAGAATACTTGGAATCATCCCACTTGCCCTTGGGACAGTTTGTAGCCAGAAGATTGCAACATTTCGCAGTCGACAGGTAACAGCAGCCCGGAGACGGGGATTTTATCACTTTCCAAGCCGCGCTGTAGCCTTAAAGGGACACTAAGACCGGCTGCCCCATTTCTAAATCATCAATTTGCTTTTTTTTAAGTACATGTACCCCAAGAGAGGCTCTTTACAGGGAGGAGAAGCCGGCTCTCTTGGTCTTTAATGTTATTTTGGGGACTAAAATTCTTTTAAGTTTTGGATTTTTGTTTTTCTTTTAAAGGAAATTCTAAAGATTGAGAGTAAACAATTGTCTTCCTGTTATTATTTTTGTGTTAAATTTGAAGATATTGGCATTTTCCTACACATTGAATCTGCTGATTTGAACCTTCAGCTTTCTGTTCACTTTCCCTTGAGAACAGTCTGCTATTCACTCTCACTTTAAGTAAACAACTTTCGAGTATCTTCAACTTTTGCTGATGGGTCTTAGGGGGACACCATAATCTACTGCGTGAGACATGGAGGAATTCAAACAGATACTTTCTGACCTTCACCAGGATCTTAAACAAATTTCTTCCGACTTCTATCAAGCTTTTATCTAAGATATCCAGGACATTGTGGAAAATATGAGATCTAAAATGTGCCATCAGGTTGAGGATGTGGTGGATGAAATTAAAGAATTTGGGAGTGATAGAAAGGTTTTTTTTTTAAGACTGAGATTGGGATTTTTATTGAGATGAAGATTGGATAATGGAGTTGGAGAAATCCAAGGGAGAGAGTGATCTGCAAGATATAAGTATTAATCTCCTAGTGGAATGCCAAAAGAACCTGGAATTTTTGAGGGGGGGCAGTTGGGCTGTTTTATGTTCTTAAGAGGAAAACTCTGTATACATTGTGGGGATATGTAACTGCTGTGGTTTATTTGAAGTGGGATACAGGTTGAAGAATGTTTATTTGGTTTGCTTTAAGGATTTGACTGATGCTATTTGCCTTTAAAGATTTGGATTCACTGCTCTGAATATTGAGATTACTATAATTGTATTATTAAGTATAATAGCAGACAAGTTATGTGATTTTAAATGATTATAGTAGACAGAAATGTATAGAATAGTGGTAGGAAGGGAATAATTAAATATGTTTTATCTTTTGGAGGGGAGAAAGATGTTCAAGAGGTTTATATGAATTTTCTTTTTTCTTCATTTTAATATAAGGGGGAGGAGTAACTGTACTTAGTGGTTTTTATTATGTGTTAAAGTGGAATGATCTATAGAAATAATGTGGTGTTTTGGTTTAATATACAGTAAGAGATTGATTATGGAAATTTTGTATATCCTTGCTGTTAAAAGTCAGAAGCCACACCTTTCTGTAAATTTTTTAAAAAAATCCCCTCTTGTGTTTCTGCACTTTTTTAGTTCTTTTTTCTTTCTTTGTAGTTTTTTGCAGTTTTTAGTCTTTTCTTGAAATTTTTAATAAAATTTATTATAAAAAAAGGAGTAGACATTTTCATAAGGAAAGTACATAGCTAAATGTAGGATGGTTCTACAAAGTTCATGGTGATCTGTCTCCCTGATACAAAAATTGAAAATGACACATGTACTCTAGAAATCCATAGTTTTACTGTTTTAAAATGTTTCAGAATTTGTTTTAATTGTACTTTTGTTGTTTTAACTGTGTTTCTGTAAGCTGAAGGGAGTGGGTAGCATACTTAAGTTCCAAATAAATAAAATCAGGATGCAAGGTAACCAAGGACCTCCAAGTAGCCATCTCTGAACTGGCATATTTTTTGCACATGCTATGGGAGACTGTCAAGCTCCCATTGGCTGAAGCTTCCTGGACACTAGAGATGACACAGCTGGCAATTTATGCCTTTAGACATTTTCTGTTTCACCTGTCCCCTTGACAGTGCTAGGTGGTTAATATAG
Organism: Candoia aspera; assembly: GCF_035149785.1. Lineage (NCBI taxonomy): Eukaryota > Metazoa > Chordata > Lepidosauria > Squamata > Candoiidae > Candoia > Candoia aspera. The sequence goes on along the minus strand of NC_086167.1, from coordinate 2,321,210 downwards.
TGAATGTTCATGAAAACAACATTAAAACATTTATAACCTCTATTATTGTAATAAAACTTATAAGCTAAAACAACAACATTAAAAAAAACTGGAAAATACATGTTTCAACCCCCTCTTCAAGGGACAGCACAGGATTTAGCTTCTGCAGTAATTTTTTTTATAGTATGAGCTCTGACACGGAATAAGATGAATTAGTTGTTGATGCCAAGTGTGTCCATATCGAGATTTATAAAAAGTACCCTATTGCATAAATACAATGCAAACTGATAAAAAGGTACAAATGCATACAACAGCAGGATTAATGAAGTCACAAAATTACCAGCAAAGAAAGAAAAAAAGGGGGGGGGGGGGAAACATCACACAAGAGTCCAAAACCTTTGATCACATGCTTGCAAATCATCTTCTTTGCCCCTTTGCCCCCCCCCACCACACAAAAGGCTAATCAAATACTCACATATATCAGCAACCTGTTTCTTTCTCTTTCCTGTATTGTATACAAAACTTTGGGCCAGATTTATGCCTGAAAAATTCACAGCTCAGTATCTTTATAAATTCCAAGTATGTTGTCCTTAACGGAAATCCCGCTTTCCATTTCTCACACTACGTACCAGTAGCAGCTGCTTATTTACATTTTCAGCATTCCTGCCCTGTGAAACTCTTGCGTACAACCGGTCTCTCATATGCCAGGCCAACTAGACAAACCAGGCTGAAGAGTCTTGTTGTAGGGATGAGCTAGCGGAAGAGTTTACGCCAGTTAAATCAGAGTTCCCCAAACTCACAACATCCAGATGAGTTGGAACTTGACTCCTATTGTTCTCAACCACTGCAGCCACTAGGGATAAAGTTGCAGTTCGATACGTCTAAAGGGCACCACTTGGAGAAGGTTGTTTGCATTATCAAGCATTTCTGAAAGCTTAGTTAGGCCTCACATCAACAAGAATAAAAGCAAACCATACATGTTTTGTGTCAAAAGAACACAATACTTTTCAAAAGCCTGCTCAGTAATGGAGACGCTTTGGGGAAGAATTCTCCCTGAGAAACGTATGTGGATTGTTTTTATGGGAAAGTTAGAATGGTGTATCCAGCCCACTTCCTTTCTTTAAGTTCTCAGGCCAGAGATGGATAAAGTGCAAATAACCCTTGAGTTCAGTTCTCGATACCGGGTTTGAACGGCCCCGATGACGAGGTGGCTACACACACCTGACGAGTGTGAACTTCTCTCCCAAAAGATGCAGCGAGGGTCAGAACGTGGTTCCAAAAGGAGATCAGATGCCGTCGAGAACACAGGCAATCTATGGTGATTATGCCACCTGTAGTCCCTGCAGCCCTGCGAACTCCAGCTGCCAGGAACCCAGGTGGGACGTTAGTAAGTCTCTGCTCTGATCCAGCAGAGTGGTTTTTGTGACTTTAGTTCTTTAGGTTTTTTGGTGAGGAGGGTGAAATGAATTAGGATGATGTGTGTATATGAGTGTGCGTTTGGAGGGAGTGATCTGGGGGGGGAGTGTGAGTGTATGGGTGTTGCATATTTATATACACAGAGTCATACACATAACAAAAAAACAACTGGCTGACCGAGAGAAGCAGGCTGGAAAAGATGAGTTGGCAGCAGAAAAGAAAATGATTGTTACTGAGAGATAGCTGAACAGTAATTTATTCTGGTAATAAATCTGTGGGAAATTAATTTGGGAAACAATTCATTTAAGATAAATCAATTTCAAAATGATTGGGGGAAATTAACTGGCTTGTTTTCTGTAAAATGAGTGCTCGGTTGGGGGAGATAGCCAGCTTCAAAGCAGTGGAGTGATTCTGGAACTGAGTCACATCAGCCTCATTGTCCGACTTGTGAACTTTTGCTGCCTCGGAGTTTCGTCTGTGAGATGACCATTTTTTTATTATAGGTGTCAAATGTGCAACTTGGTATTGTCTTTTGCGCAGCTTCCCTTGAGTGAAAGGGTTTATTTGCCTCAATTAATGTTTATTACTGCTATAAATTTGTTCACACCACCAATTTTTACAATACACTGTAAAAATTCAAATCAGGTCTAGAATGTCAGACTATTCGCTAAATTTAAATAAATCTGCACATCATTTTTCAAAATAAAATCCCTTTTTACCCATGGAAGGAAATGTAAAAAAAGAAAACCTTGTAATTGAAAGCCTATTTTCTTATTTTCTTCTCGTGGTCTTATCCCGGAAGTGAAGTGTCTCATTGAAGTCTCACTGTGTGCCCTGACCTCACCAACACCCACATCATAATCTGCTGCCATGTGCCCGTCTGTCAGCCTGGTTTCCGTCTACCTGCTCAGAGAGAATCCCAGTGACCCTCCCTTCTGCATCAGGGGTCCGAAGTTCGTTTTGTATTTTTCTTTTCAAAAACCAAACAAGCAGTTAACGCCATTTCTAGATACGAAGAATTCCCACCTCTCCAGCAGGACAGGGCCCCTGTCCTGCTGGAGCGTTGCATCTCTCTGCAGTTCTGGAAAGACTGGAACACCCAACTCTGCACGTGTTCACACACACACCACGGCTCCCTCCCACTACAAGCAGGCAGCCAGTGAGGAAAGACCAACCTGCTAGGAAATGTGGGTCTTGAGGGTCTATGGTTCCATGTGCTCACATGTGAAATGGAATAGCCCACTCCTCCTCCGGCCAGACCACCGCTAAGTTAAAGCTAGACTGATCTGGCACAATACAAATTCGAAGGGGAAAAGGCCCGGCCCGGCCCGGCCGCCGAGCTGAGCACATTCAAGCCGCCAAGGGTCATTTCAAAGAAGTGAGCAGCAATCCGAGAAACATGCGAACGCTGTATCGACTGCACGCGTGGACTCAGAATATACAACAGGTAAAAAGCAGCTGCTTCTGAAGGCACATGCCGAGACGCTTGATTTGAAAGCATAGCGTTGCAACTAAACTGTGGATCCTCAACACTGGAAGAGGGAGCTATTCCTGCTCTGTAACTAGACAAAAGGTGGCATAACTCATTTCTATCTGTCTGCAGCAAGGAGGCATTAAGAAAGGACTGAGTTCTTGGAAACACGCAGCCTTCTGTCAGCAACGCAAGGCAACGGCTCAGATGGGGTAACACCCGATCCTGGGCTGCATATGAACTAAAGACTGGCTAAGTGCAAGAAGAAGCAGGTACAACAAAGGATGGCAAAGGAATTGCACACCCCAGGGAAAGAAAACCTTCCAAGATGGCAATCAAAACAAGCCTGAGAAAACCATACTAACTCATCCTGTAATCAGGACACATCCACACGTTAATGCGAAATCAGAATCACTTAAGCCACAGGTTGCCGAGTACTACCTGATTCACACATCATACTAAGCCACAGCTTGGGGGTGGGAGGGGAGGATGTTTCACATCACGCTAAATGAAAACAAGCAAACCTCACCATAGCTTAGCATTAAGTATGAGCCAGGTGATTCTCAAAATTCTGCCTCAAGAGAACTTGTGATTCACATAAATAAACGTGCTTTATATTTCTTATTTTGTTATTGCTCAGAAATCCATTAAGTCTTATTTTTCAGCTGTTAATCTGTGCTCTGAAAAGCCATCCAGCCACTTACTGGGCCTTTTCTTTGCCTACTCAACCATGCAGGGACCTATATAACAATTTTATGAAAGATTTTTCCACACGCTAATTGCAGGGGAGGAGACAATCATTGTAAGAGATATGAATGGAGTTGAATTTAGTAGATAAACCAGTTCAAGGGGAAAAAAGGAGGAAAGCTCCCCAGAAAGGTTTTCCAGTGCATGGACACATCGGCTTTGATGGAGGTTTGGAGACTAAAAAAACCAGAAGAAAGAGATTACATGTTTTTCTCAGCTAGACATCAAATGTATTCAGGAATCTATATATGTCGGACCTCCAAGGCTCCCACATCATTTATTAAGGAAGGGCAGATAAGTTCACTGACATACACAGATCGTAATCCAACTTTAATATCATGGTTCCAAGGAGAAAAACTGCCCTTTAGATGGAGGATGAATGATACGCTACTACAAGAAGGAACATTACAGAAACATAAAGAAGAATTAAAATGCTTCCTCAAATTAAATACAACTCGAAGGGATGTCAGACAACCTTATTGGAGACAGCTAAAACTTTCATGAGAGTGATTCTTGTAAGACAAAATGAATCTCGGAGAAGAATTCAAAACTTGTGTGGAAAGCATTAGCAAAGATCACAGTGAATGGAAAACTCTCTGCCAGCTTCTCAGTACATAAAGGCACATGGCAAGAGAGCCCATTTTCTCCTTTATTATTAATAATTGCTTCAGCAGACAAGATCCCCAAAGACAAACAATTGGGATCAAAATTCAAGCAGAGGACTACAAGATGAAATTCTGTACAGAAAATATATTACTAACAATTATGCAATCACAAAGCTGTATACAACAGCTGATGAAAATAATCGAAGACTTTGGCTGCCTTTTGGGATACAAAATCAGTGAAAAGAAAACTAAGATAAAAACAAGGCATTTAACTTTCAAAGAAAAAGACTTTGTGAAAAAGTGGACTGGCCGTGAGACAACAAAAGATCCAATGAAATATCCAGCACTTTATGACAGGATGCAATAAAGATATTTCAAAACATTTATAACAAATTATGTAAAGAAATAAGGCACCAAAAGGTGGGAAAGTTTAAAACCTTCTTGGCTAGAACTCTTTGTGACAAAAACCATGAATATATCACCAAGGTGAACTTCTTATTCCAGATGGCACCAATTCCAATTTCAGACAAAAATTTGCAGGACTGGCAAAGAACAATAAATAGGTTTAGATGGAGTGGGGGAAAAACAAGAGTAAGATTCAAAACCTTGCAAGATTTGGACCAGCATTTCCTAATCTTAGACTGTATTACAGAGCAAGTTGTTATTATGGATAACAGAATGGATAGAATTTCTGAATAGTATGGAAGGGACAGGCCTAACTAATGGACTCCATCTATGGTATAAGGAGACGCAAAAGAAAATATTCTGAAGGAACATAAGATAAAGTTTGTTAAAAATCAGGAATCTTTTAAAAGCAGGAAAAAATCTGATTTCACCATTAGCATCACCATCAAATGCTTTTTACCCTAAAGACAACTTACTTACTCTAAGCCCAATATGATATCTTCAGATTTGGGAAACAGATTAAAGACACAACAGGAATTGTTCCATGAATGAAGGAACCTACCATGGTTAATGTATTTGCAAATAACTGGAAAGACAAAACCGATCTTTAAAGAGGAGGGACTTTGAGAAAGCTGACAGAATTTGAAACCCTCACATATAACTAGGATCATTAGCTTGTATCTATAAACTGCTACTGAAATATGATACAGAGACAGGACAAAAAATTGCATGATAAAATGGATGTAAAATATCGAAGTAGTAATTTCAGTAGATCAATGGGAAAAGTTATGTGAAAAAAATCAATAAAATTTACTCCAAGCTATAATTCAAAGGAAAATTGGTATAAAATACTGGAGAGCCAGTCTGGTCTAGTGGTTAAGGCTCCAGGCTAGAAACCAGGAGACTGAGAGTTCTAGTCCCGCCTGAGGCCTGAAAGCCGGCTGGGTGACCCTGGGCCAGTCCCTCTCTCTCAGCCCAACCCACCTCACAGCGCAGTTGTTGTGGGGAAAATAGGAGGAGGAAGGAGTATTAGGGATGTTCGCCACCTTGAGTTATTTATAAAAATAATAAAGGTGGGATAGAAAATAAATAAATATAAATAAATAAATAAATAAATTTCACGGGTAGTATATAATTCAGTCAAAAATTGCCAAATGCACAAATCACATAGCAATAAATGCTGGAAATGTAACATTTTATCATTAAGTGGTGGTCATGAAAAAACATTCTAAAGAAGTAGAAAGAAATGCATCAAAACATTCAGGGAATTTTGAAAATAAAATATGAATAAAATGACAAATGTTTTTATTAGGAATGATTCTGGAGAGTACAAATGAAAAGTATCACAATTTACTGGAATACATTATGATGGTGGTAAGAATCAATTTTGCACAATATTGGAAAAGGGAAACCTTGTCAACAGTACAAGATTGGGAGACCAAAATTGTAGAGTATGTAATAATGGATAACTTGACTTATATATTCACAACAGAAATCAAACCAAATTCAAGCAGGAATGGCTCCCTTACATACAATATATTACGTAGCAAGGTAATTTAAGACATTTAGAATATGGCTTTTGAAGAAAATAGATTAAAAAACAGAAAAATTACTTAACTAGATAGAAACAACAACTGTAAAAGTTTAAAGCAAAGTATTAATATTTGGGTAGAAGTTAGTGGTTGGGGGAAAAATGAATGAAAGGGGCAAAGTGCACTACTGAATGCTTCTTTCTACAATGTGCTTTTCATTATACTACATTTTTACTTTTTGCATCTCTATTTTTAATATATTTTTGTACAGTGCTTCTGTAATAATAAAGCTATTTTTTTTTAAAGGAAGACACTATCCTGCAGGGTGTCTGGGCACTGATGGTGGGAGGGCTGCCTTTAGTTACATTTTGGGGGGTGGGGTTTTATTTTCAAATGTAGAATTGTAACTGCTTTTTTGTCCTACAAAGCTGGTGGTATGTAGAACCTCATACAAATGAATGAACGATGCTACCCTTGATTTAGCATGAACTAAGGATACGAGATGTGGCTGACACAATGGGCGGCCAGGATTAAAGCCACAACAAATGAGACAGGAAACCATCAGCCTACCATCACCCCTTAGTGTTCTTATTTAAGCCTTCCATGCCTGTGGGTGGGTGAAAGTAGAGAACAATCGAGATGTCTGGAGCAGTTGATTATCCTCTTGCCTTCTGGCTCTGCATTCAGGGCCTGAAAGGGGAGCTAAACAGACTCCAGATGTTCCTATTAGAAGCATGTTTCAACTATACTCAAAGACACATCCCATCTTCAGTGCAACAGGTTTGGATGCCACACAACCACAAGGGCATCATCCTTGGCTTCAGCAATGCATAAAACAGTTCATTGAGAAAAAACCCAGAAACTTATAAATGGCCCCCTGCCTGCTCATTTGGAGAGAATTTTCTTAGCTGCCAATTAGCTATTTACACCCGTCACAATTTTTACTCCAAATGTACTTTCAATACGCTTCAGTATGGACCTTTGCATTCCAGTTCTTCCTAAGAGGAGAAATCCATGCCTTCTAAGGAGATACCAATCGGAAGACGTGAACCACTTCCAGCCTTAGCCTGGGACTTTCTCGCCTTTCTTGAATTAAATGGATTAGGACACCCCAGAACAATACTGGATTAAAGATCTATCCAGAGACAGTTTTGGTGACTCCTTCCATTTGCCTCTGCCTGTACCTTGGATCATCACATGAGAGCAGCTTTTTCCAAACCTTTCATCTGATGATCCAGAAGCCAGATAACATTATACTCCTGAACTGGGCTTGTCTCCTAGTGACTGTATTTGTGCCATTTTCTTTATACAGTAAATCATTTAAATCTCTATAGAGAGCAAGTGAGTCACAGACTCAGAGATTTAGAGATAAATAACACCAGAGTTGGGAGTTTGTTTCCTTTATTTCATAAGCAGAGTAATACAACATATGATGAGCAAATGTGAAAAAGCAATCACCCCCAGTTCAATCAACTCTGCTTCTAAACATGAACTGGTAGGACTCATAGCTTGTAGTCAGGACCCTCTTCCTAATGTCCAGCCTGAACCTACATCTCTTAGTTTTAACCTACTAGTTCTCTCCCTGCCCTCTGAGGCAACAGAGAATAAATCCACAGCCTCTTCTATATGACAATACTTTATCGTATCGTATCATCATATCCTTAGTTATTTTTGCTGTATGGTGAACATAGCTAGACCCTTACTGTTCCACATAGGACCTGATTTTCAAACTCTTCACCTTATTGGTAGTCCTCTTTTGAACACAGATCAATTTGTCACAGTCCTTTTTAAACTGAGGTGCCAGTACATCATATGGATCTGACCAAGGTAGAGTAGAGAGAAACAATGACTTCCCATGATCAAGATCCTGTCCTCCTGTTAATGCACCCCAAGATAGCAATTTGCCTTTTTAGCCGCTGTATCCCACTACTAGCTCATTGTCAACAAGGACACCCTTTCCCGTGTACTACTGCCTAGCTAGGTCTCCCACCCACCCAACTTGTACCTTACATTTTTTCCTACCCAAACTTTACACTTCTGTAATATTCCATCCTTCTCATTTCAATTCACTGCACAAGCCTGTCTAGGTCTTTCTGAATCTTCCCTCTTTTCATTCCTCCTATTTTGGTGCCACCCCTTAATCCCCTCCCTCCAGGTCATTAATAAAAATGTTGAATAGTGCAGGGCCTGGAACGAGGCTTTAAGACACTCTTCTTCAAGTTGACAGATCGGTAGTTTCCTGAGTCCTCCTTTGCCCCTCTCTGAAGATGGGTATCACATTTGCTTTCCTCCAGTTTCCTAGGTCCTCACCAGTCCTCCAGGAATTCTCAGTGATTACCAAGAGAAGTTCTACAAACATCTCTGCTAGTTCCTTAAATACTCTGGGATAAACTCCATCTGTCTTGGAGACCATCGTTTATTTAAATTTACCCTCTTTTGACTTTCTTTTGTCTATCCCAGTATTTCCCAACTTAGCAGTTTCCAGGTATATGGACTTCAAATCCCAGAATTCCACAGCCAGCATGGCCATTGATGAGAATTATGGGATTTGAAGTCCAAATACCTGGAAGTTGTCAAGGTTGGGAAATAGTGGTATCCTAAACTATGCTTCCCCCTTTCTGCCAGGGACTAGCTAGAGTTTCATTTCCTTCTAAGAGAAGACAGACAAAAAATTAGAATTTAGAAGTTCTGCCTTCTCACTATTACCCATTACTAGTTCACTACTGTCTCCTTGCAATGGATATCCTCTTTGGTTTTCCTTTTATTTTTAACATAATAAAAGAATCCTTCTGTGTTATTTTTGGTATCTCTTGCACACTTCTGCTGATTTGGAGCTTTGGCCTATTCTGACACATCGCCTACAGTTTCTGGAGACTACCTTGTAGTCTTCTTTGGCTATGTGCTTCCTCCATTTCCTGTTCGTTGTTCATTTCAGTAAGCACTACATATTTCCATGCTGAGCTCTTTAGAGTTCTCCCATTTTCCTTTTCTCGGATTGTTTGCAATTGTGCCTTCAGCATTTCTTTGCATAGGATTTTCTATCCTTTCTGGACACATTTCTCCTTGAAAATATGATTTCAAGCAATTGGATCCAAACTACATGGAGTTCATCAAAAACTGCTCTTCTGAAGTTCAGTATGCATGTTTAGTTACTCCTCCTCTGGACATCACAAATTCAAGGATAACATGATCGCTTTCTCCCAAGGTTCCAATTTTTTAAACTTTACTTCTTCAGCCAATTCCTCCTGGGTGGTGAGGATTAAGTCCAAGATAGCAGACCCACTTTCATCTACCTTCTCCTCTTCTTCTGACTCCCCTCTCAGTACGAATTAAGCATTCCCTGCATGGTCTACTTCCATCATATACTGCTCTTACCATATTCAACAACCAACCTTCAACTCCATATTCATGCAGGGCATTTTCATGTCTTGGTTTCAGCAGAAGGAGCAAACACCCATGGAACTGGTAGGCAAGATACAGGCACAGGGCAAGCAACAGTGTGTGAGCCTTGGAGCGGTGCTGGGGAGGGAGACACTGAAGAGGGAGCCGGGTAGAAGTTGCAGAGGCAGGGAAGCAAGGAGATGCTTATATGAGCAATTGGAAGAGTGCATCTCCAGTGAGGTTTGTGAAGGTGTCAGGAGGGCTTGGCTGGAGAAACAGCGACAGGAGGGCAAAGGTGAGGCATGAGGAGAGCACCAGGGCAGGCATATGGGGGAGGCAACAGGAGTGAAGTTGGGAAGTAGAACAAAATGCATGTGTATGCACAACTGCTTACTGGAGGCGGAAGAGGAGACGTAAGCCGGGTCAGTCAGTCCATAATCAGAGAACACACAATAAGTGCCAATGGAAGCACCCAAGACTTGATCAAAAACACAGGGGTCAGGAGCAAGAAAACTTGAAGCCAGGTGCCAAAGCTGCTCCCAGCAACGGGAGGCAGTCCCCGTGTGGTTTAAATCCTCTCCCCACTGAGTGCACACAGCTGAAACTTCCCTCGCTCAGCAGTTGCCAGTAATGAAGCGCTTGGCTGGCTTTCAGAGTCAGCGACTTGCTGCTTACTCCGAAGGTGCTTGCTTTGACAGGACCCAGGACTCTCGGCCCAGGGGGTCTTCCCCGCTGCTTGGCACTCATGTTGGTCAAAGAAAGATCAGTGCTGGCCACTGAGAGACCTAAGGAGGCACCTTAGCTTAGTATTATGAACACAATCTGATGGTATGACAAAAAATCTGATGGTGTTGCAAGAGGGAAGGTCTGCTGTTGCTCAATCTGCAGGCCCAGCAGGACCTGATCTGTCTGCATCTCGCAGCCTGGCCCTGAGGCCATGACAAGCATTCCCCAACTCAAGCCAATTCACTTAATCATACTGTTTTCAAACGCACAAACATACAGTGAACTTTATTTTTCACGTTCATAGAGCTCTGAATCACTTGCAGAAGACCAAATCCCTGATCTGCACACCCCCTGCCTGACATTTATTTTATTTATTTTTCAAATTTCTATCACCACCCATCTCTCCCGAAAAGGAGAGACTGCATTTCCCCATTTTTTCTCATTTTTACCTTTCATGACTTTTCAGTGAGAATTCTGCCAAAAACTTTCACAGGCATGCTTAACCAACTAATCACTTTGTAGCTTTTGCATTCACCCTGGCTTTCTTTCCTTTTGTATAAAGAAATAATACCAACATTCTTCCAAACATTTTCACACACACACTGAACAAGTTGCACAGCCATTCCATGAGCAAGCCACATTCCTCCAGATATACTACCTTCACCTGCAGTCTTAAGTATCTCAGACTGTATTTATATGGCATCTCTGACTGCCTTATCGTCATTTTTTTCTTGGACACTCACTGTACAGTATTTGTTTCAATTCAACATATCGGTATTCTTTCCAAAGAAGTCTCTAAAATACTCCTTCCAGTGTGTCCTCACCTGAATTTCATCCCAAATAAATTCATTACTTTTTTTAAAATTCTACTCACTGTGTTGAAGGCTCCTTGTTTAGGCTTCTTCACCCTATTTCCAGAACACAGTTTTTTAATTTCCATCAAAATCACTCCGTGTTTTCTCTGCCTTTTTTAACCAACTCTGTGCTCCCTTTGACTACCCTCTTTGCAACTATTTTTTTCTCTTTATAATTTCCTTACATTCACATTTCTTGCACCATTCTCTACTTTGCATTTTTTTAAATCATCCACTGCCCCACTCCCTTCATCGCTCCACTAAGCCTTCTTTTTCACAGTTCCCATTAACATACTCCCACACACTTCTGTGGCATTCTGTAACATGGTTCTCTTTTCCCTGTTCCAAGCAGTTTTTTTCATCCCTTTTCCTTACCAATTCCCATTCATTCTGTTGGGATATTAATCTATATTTTAATAGTTCTTCATAAAGGACATGCTTTCTCTTCCCGCATTCATTCCACTTTCTTCTCCTCTTCCAAGCTCACTGTTGACATTACAAAAGAATAGTCAGTCTCACATTCAGATACACCCCTCTCATCACTAATTCTCTTATTGCTAATTGATCATAAACAGAGTAATCATCATTCCTTCACTGCCTGTCCATATGACCAGTCTTATGCTCATGCCTCACATAATCAATTTTAGCGAGATACAGAAGTGTTAACTAAGTGCCACAAGTGCAGCTAAAGCAGAATTTTACCCAAGCATGCTTGTGCTGTTCTATGCAATCTACTTGCAGTATCACAATAAATTCACTACTTGCAGCATCGCTGCCCATATCCCACCAACTCAGAGATGCACACAGTAACCCTTGGTAATTAATGCAATCAGTATCAGTACTGGGAATGTTCAAACAGAGGCTGGAGAGTAAATTGGCCTTCTGCACTGAAAAACGGTTGGGTTCAGTGGCTTCTATGGGCCTTGCCAACACCCTAACTAGCCCTGTTGCAAATAAATAATTTTTCCAAGTTGCCTTCAATTAAAAGTGGTTTAGTTATAACTGCCAGTTGTTACAAGATTACTGTATAACTTTCTGCAAAATTGGCTCATATCCATGAAATGCACTGCTAAAATTCAGAAGGAACCAAATCCAGGAGTCTGCTAAGAAAATTCTGGCTGAAGAGAGACAGAATCAAATTTAATTAAATTTCAACAGAGAAGAATCTCATTAACATTTTTGTAGGAGTTTAAACTTCAGAAAATGTCAGATCCATGGTTGTACAAACAGAAAAAATATTATTTATTCAATTTATGCCCACAGTCAAGGCGGCCAACAAAATTTAAAAAAACATAATACAAGATCGAAAGCTAAGTATTACTCATACTAAAATAAAATAAAACTGTTAAACTTGGGAAATAGAACCCTTCTTTACAAAACAGTGAGGGCCAAATGTAACTCTGAGGGCATCCCTAGCCTCAGAGCAATACAGAAAAAGCCCACGCCACCACACCACACGGGTAAGCTACTGATTGCAGGACACCTTCAAAAAGGCGGCTCCTACAATTCTTACTTTCAGAAAGATGCATAATGGGAGACAAAAGAAATATATGTCCTAGATAAAGCTTCCCTGATGCATGGGGCTTAAATATTATGAACACAATCTGATGGTAGGACAAAAAATGGGAAAGGGGCAGCAGTAATCCAGATTTAAAGAAGAAAAGGTGAATCAGTGTGCATGTGAACATGTGTGGTGTACTTCCTGCAACTCCTTAAAGAGGGTCCATCTTATCCTAGACTTACACTGCAGCAGCCACGGGATTTCAGGAAAAGGCACATTTGATTTAAGGAAGTGCAACAGGTGTGACACGTACTCTCACCCACATTCCAAATCAGCCTTTTCTTTTTGAATCCCAATTGCTACACAGTCCTGGCAAAAATATTCCCAATTCACAGGCAATAATTTTTGTTAGCTATTCAAAGAGGGCTCACAGTCATGATGGGGGGAAGTGGCATACACATTTCTAGTTTGGGAAAAAAATATTGAAATTATGTATCCAAATAGTACATATTATATAAATTGAAAATAAAGTACATATTTAAATAATAATTACAATGAAATCAGCATCTCTTAGTTATTACTTATCAGGAAAACATAAAAATAAAAACAATCAGCAGTATAGATAAAACTCTTTTGTTTAGAGTTTTTTAAGGCTCCTTTAGAAAGTTCAGCTTTCTAAACAAGAAACATTAAATAAATGAATACAAAATGAAACTTTAAAATGGAAAAGCAATTCAAATTCACATTGCAAAGAAACACCTATGTGCAGATCCCGAGATCACATAATCTGAATGGGAACTCATCATTATTGTTAATATAATTAGTCAAAGACCAGTCAAGACACAAAAGTCTACTTTTGTCACTTAGGCTCCATTCAGTCAACATGTTCCCTACGGTTTATAATCTGTCACGAAGACAACATGCCTGTGCAGCCCTGCATGGCAACAAGACCGTTCAGCACTTGCGTTAGGATCTTCCTTTTTCTGACAGCAATTTGCAAATGCAGCTAACCAGAGAACCATGCTCTATGTATTTTCCAAACCCACCTACACTGTGGGTTCTCCTGGAATAGGTCTAACTGATGTGTAAGGAGCGTGTTCTACTGAGCCATCTCTTCATCCCATGCCAGCTGAGCAAAACCATGGACTGCCTATGCCGATTACAAGCACAGGAAGCACACTGGAGACATAAAAGCAGTAAGAGGCAAGCCTAAGGGAACCCAATTACACACAAGCACAGTCACTACGCAGATGCCCCATGTACCCAATGACAAAGGAAACCCCCACAAAGGAAACCTAATGTGCAGCTGTAAATGAAGACTGTCTTCCAGGCCAACTGCAAAGCAAGGGTAGGAGAACCATGACAATTGCAGATTCAGGTGGCTCTGCTTCTGAAAGCAGAGTCCCTTAACTCCTGGTGACTACATGGGTGTGGCTATGTCATTTCTTGGCAACAGCAATGAGGTGGTTGCCACGGTCTTCTCCTCGGAGGATTTTTTCCAACTTCCCAGTCTGACCTGTAGACCTAGCATTTCCCAGTGATCTCTCGTTCAAGTACTACCCAACTCTGATCTTGATTACCTTTCCTGAGATCATGCAAAATCAGACTAACCCCCCCATGTCTCATCAAGTGGTGCTCACGCAGAAAATGTGGTCTTATTTGCTAGATTAGGTCAGCTATGTGCTGCAACTTAGTTCTACATATATGGGAACCTCAAGCAGATCAGTCACCCTGTGTAATTAACTTAATTCACTATCTGCCACTTCGTGACAGTGGTGGACACAAAACTCATTTCTCTTTTTTTGCCCATGAAAGATGCAAGGAAGAAGTGGATCCAGAAAGCAATATTCCGAGAAATGTAGGAAGAACAGTTGTGTGCAATGGGACAATCTCACCTCAATCTTGAGCTCACAGCCACCTAAATTTGGCTAGTCCCTTTCTTTCACGTTGGCAAAATGCTCAGACAGTTATAGTTTCCAAGCAACAACTCCAGATAGCTCAAAAACACACCAGACATACAAAGGGAACTGTCGGTCTTTCTGTTCACCTATTCTACTGCTCTGCCAAGACATCCCAAGTGAAAGAACAGATGGCCAGAAGCTGCACAGGAGGTGGGTTCTTTGAATTTTAGCTGCAAGACTGGAACAGAAGGTGGAGGGAGACCACAGTGTGTCATGCTCCCAGATCAAATGTTCCCAGAACATCTGATCGGACTCGCATGCATGAATGAAGTCATCACTTGTCAAAACTTGCGAGTCGGTAGAAGTGGGAGGGGGACGAGCCAGGAGTGTGAAAGCCTCTTGTTTAGGCTATCTTTGGCTATCTTTGGTCAAGCTGCTGAGCCGTTGGAGACACCTGCACAAAACTGAACAAACTGGCACGAGGGGGGGGCTGCATACCAAAGGAGGAGAGGGGATTGAGTTCATTGGGCTGTTTAACTTGGAGAAAGTGTGGGAACTTCTATTCGCAATTTTTTCACTGTACTGCACACTACACTCCATTAAAGAGATTTCTACTTTAACCATGTGTGAATCAAATTTAATGGTAAGCTGAGTAGGCAGGCATTACAAAGTGCAGGATTCAGGCTCAGGATCCCTCATTTCTCTTCCCAGAAAAAAGAAAAAAACCACCCAACAGAATGAGTAGCCTTCTAGCTTTACAGAAGAGTCACTAGAGACAGGTTTAATTCCAACTTCAAACTCACAGCATAATAGCTTACTACCCTTTGCCCCAATTATTATTATGGTTTAGAAAAGAAAAAAAGTTCTAAAAAAGGAACAGGGTATGTAGAAACACAAAAACTTTCTCCAGGGTCTGATCTGTCTTTGTTTTTACTTCAAATGTATAAGTACAAAAAGCTGCACAAGGCACCTGGAAGAGGGTACTTCCAAATGAAAACCCTCCTCTCCAAGTGTTAAAACAGCCCTTCTGTGAGGCTCACAAGTTGAATGTACATGCCTGGAAAGTCATTCTGGCAGGACCACCAGTAAAATGAAGGGGCTATGTCATCTAGATTTAGGTAACTAAATCTAGATAGCTGCAACTTACACCTGTTATTCCTGATCCTGGTTTCTGTGGTCATAGAAAATACTTCCAGACCATCTTCCCTGTGGCTTCCCTTTATGTACCTGAACATGGTTACCTCATCTCCCTTTAATTTTCTTTTTTCCAGATAGAACATCCCAAATTCCTTCAGCCTGACCTCATAGGGCATATCCTCAAGTCTTTGTATGATCTTGATTGTCCTCTCTGAACCCTCTCTAACCTCTCAATATTCTTCTCGAAATGTGGTGTCCAGAACTTCCGTATGGTCTCACCAGTGCCAAGTGGAAAGGGATGATGACTTCACATTTCTTTGGAGCTTTGTTAGAAGAAGCACTGCATCAAAGAGAGTCATGACACGTAAGGTGCACTTAGAGCAACAAGCAGGAGGAACTTGGAATGGGTGTCACAGGAACGCAGGTAAAAAAGAAGTTGAGCTGTTTCCAACAATAGGAGGGGGTCTGGAAGATGCTCTTAAATAGCCAAAGTTCTTAAATAGAGAAGTTGCCCCGTCTCCTCTCAAGGAATCATTCTGATCACTGCTGCTTACCCCTCTTTACTGATGTATGATGTAGGGCTTGGAACTCTCCCAAGGTCAGGCTTAGACTCTGAATCAACAGCTACCTACATTAAGTCATCCCCATCACTTACAGATCTCTGACAGTCTATTGCTTCCTGAACTGCAGACTTGGAGTCCACCAAGTTCTCTTCAGCTTCAGAATCAGAAGACATTTGACAAAGTAGCCCATTACATGCTGAATGGTAAGCTAGTTAAATGAAGGCTGGATGGCATGGCAATTACCTTAAAATTCAAATACAGTGCTAAAAATAATGTTCATTAATAGATTCTCATCAAATTTGAGAGATATATCCAATGGAGTGCCACAACGACTAGTCTATTTTTTAACTTTGTTCATCAGACAAAGTAGAGGCAATGCCTATCAAATTTGCAAATGATACAAAATTGGGTAGCAGTTAATCTCTAGGAGACACAAATGGCATTCAAAACTATCTCAACAGGTTGGTGAAATCAGCTGAAACTAACAGAATGAAAGTTAACCAATACAGATGAAAAGTTCTTAATAAATAAAGCTTAAATGCAAAGCTATAATATCGAAGATACCTGGCTTAGTAACCTCGGAGTAGCTGAGACATTATCTAGTTCTGGGGAACATTTCCATCAATTTCTTGCTACAGACAGATCACTTTCTCATGACAATGGAATTAACTGGCACCACCTACCGCCCAGGGAGGAAGAGCCAATTAAGATGGCCTACTGCGAGTGCCTAATGGATGTGGAAGCATTTTAGACACTACTTGGAGATTTTCCCAACAATCTAGAGGGCAGATCTACTGAGTGCCTTGTTTATTTCTAGAACAGAGAGGCATTCAAGACACTGAACAGGACTGCCCTTGAGCAGCATCTCCACCATCCTTGCTCCACCAACTTAATCCATTTCCTTGGTTTTCTGAGAAGCTTTGAGAAATAAAGCAGGTGAAGATCACTGGCATAAACAAGAAACAAGTGTAACCAAACACGTCTATGAGCTCAAATTTTAGACTATGCTGTGGCAATAAGGGTGGCAAAACAGAGTTACTTCTCTGCCCTTACTGCATCTGTGGAATGTTGGTCAGCTGCACTATTTAGAATGTCCTAATCCCTAATAATGAAAGTTAGACTGGAAGAACCTATTAGGTTAAATTGCAGTAATTTGCCCAAGCACTTTCCAAAAAAAATTGTTCCATTCTGGCTCAGAGCAAAGCCAAATGGACAGAATCTAGCAAGATAACAGAGGTGACAGGCTTTGGAAGGTTTTTGAGCCTGTGAACCTTGAGGAAATGGACAGAGTTCTCTGTGATCAAAGTTCTGCCACCTGTGAACTGGACACCTGTTTCACCTGGCTACTGAAAGCGGCTAGGGAAGGGAGCGAGAGCTGGATTGGAGCTGTAACAAATGCTTCTTCGAAAGAAGGTGAGGTCCCAGCAACTCTGAAGAGGCACTGGTCTGCCCACTTGGCAGGAGCCAGGGCTGCATGCAGCATACTGTCCCCTGCCCAATCTTCTCTTCTTAGGGAAGGTCACTGAAAAAGCACCGTGACTGCATTTACAGAGAACTCTAGAGGAAATTGATTATTTGATCTGTGGCAGTCTGGCTTCAGAGCTGCATATGGGAGGGAAACTGCACTGGTCACTCTCACGGGTGACCTGGGGAGGGACTTGAGTGCATCATGGCTCGATCCTTTCCCCTATCCTGTTTATCATCTCCATGAAATTGCTGGGAGAATCATCTGCTGGTTTGGGGTGAGGCATCATTAATATGCTAATTATACCTAGTTGTACATCTCCACCTCGGCCCCAACGGGAGCTGCAATAGAAGTCATGATTCAATGCCTGGAGGCTGTCAGAATCTAGATGGGGAAAAACCCAAGCAAGACAGTGACTATTAATTCAGAAGCCTTCCAATTCCAGGACCGAAAAACCTGTTGTCTTTTGTTCAGGTTGCATACAGAAGGACTGAGACCCCGTGTTAGAGGTCCACAATTGCCTAAAAGGCTCGCATGTGCCTTATCAAAGGAACAGGCCTATGCTCTGTTGAGAGCAAAACTGAGAGCAAAACAAGAACGGGGTTGAAATTAATAGGAAGGAGATTCAGGTTGAATACAAGGGAGGCTTTCAAACACTGGCTATAATAAAAATAAATAATAATTTAAGTTTATATGCCACCTGATGCCTAGCAACAGGCTATACCTATGTGGATGCTTTAGTGCAATGATATTCAACCTTTTTCAATCAGCACCCCCCAGTTTTTCAATATTTTTACATTTGCAATAGGTTTATCACTAGCTTACATACAATTTTAGTTTTTATATCCTTTTTATAAATTGTTACTGTCATTCAACTGTTAGATTTTGGTTCTGTTAATCATTTTAATTTTTAATTAATTTAAATGTTAAACTTAAATTTTCTAAATAGGTTCCCTTTTAAAAAAATTTGTTATTGAATCCATTTTACACAAATATGTATTCATTATTCATGTAAATATATTGTTTATAAAAGAATATGTCCAAAAGTGTGTTTCTTTTGTGAAAAGACTACTGACTGCACTGAAACCTGATTCAACTAGATACAAAGTTGGAAAACCAGCAACTTTAATGATCTTAATGTTTGCTCCAAATTGTGGGTAAAGAGCATCTTCTTGTTTGGCTGGAATTGTAAATTTCTACCTGGAACAAAACAGGCTTTCGTTGTCCTTATGGTGCAACTGCAAAATTACCTCTCGGCATGTTCGCCCTGAGCGCGTTGACCCTCAGCCTCCAAATTTACTAGGCCACTGAACTGAGTCATCAGTCAATTCTCAGAGCGCGTTAACTGGCTTCTAACTTTTTCTGTGTCAGCGGTTTTAAGCTCCTGAAGTTCCGAGAATTGGCACAATTCTTTCTGCAAGACCTTTTGCCTGGATGCTGTCAGTAAATACTGAGATAAACATCAGTAAGTATAACTAGCCAAAGTTGAAATTTCATTAAGCTTCTTAGATACTGTACTCCTGTCACATAAAGCTTTTTTTTTCCTTTTTAAAAAAAATTCTACAGATGCCTATTTTGTTTTCATTATTTTTATATATTTATATTCATATATATCGGATTTTGTCACCGCCCATCTCACTGAGAGAGAGACAGACTTCAAATACACCCTTGAATAATTCTACTAAATGTGTCAAACAATCACGCTGAGAAAGCTACCAAACATCAGCGTGTAATAAGGAATAGCCAAACTGCTTATCGTCATCTCGACAAAGTAGTTGAAACAGCTGATCAGTCTTGGAATTGGTTTTAATTTTATTTACTGCATTTACCCATAAAGCATTGATTTAGGTATCAACTTAAACATCTGGCACCAAGATGTCTGTGAATTACACACTGAGTGCAAAAAACTTCTGGAACCTCCTTCTTCGAAACTGCCGTAAATCCATACTATTTTCCTATCACAACTGAAGCTCCGCACAAACAACAATGTCTGTCAGTGGAATAATGGTGTTTTCAAAGGGTGCGTTTAAAGCGACAACTTTGATTCTCCTTTTGTAAAAACTATTAAGGATTTTTTATCACAGATTAGAGCCCTACATGGAAATAGAAATGCCAGAAGCTAGTTTTAAAAAAGGCCAAGAAACAAGACATTACTGATCCACACCAGACAACAGAAAAAGCCACAGAATACCCAAAAAGAAGTCAGTAGGTGTTTCAATGACTATAGAAAAGTCTTCGACTTAACCCTGTTAAGCTGTGGGAAGTCCTTAAAACAGAGCTTTCCAAACTGTGCGTTGCGACACATTAGTGTGTCGACTGCAGTGTATAGGTGTGTTGTGCAGTCAAGGGATCATACAGGTACTGCGCATGGGCAGTATGCATAATTGGGTCGAAACAGCTGATTCCGCGTGACATCTGATGACGCAGCCGCACCTGCAGTGTGTCAGTGTGTCACCAACATGAAAAGTTTGGAAAGCTCCGCCTTAGAAGAATGGGAGTCTCACAACGTCATTGTCCTCATGCAAAATCTATACATAGGACAGGAGGCCATTATCCAGACAGAATGTGATGAAACAGACCACCTTCAGGGCAGCAAAGAAGTGAGACAAAACTGTATACTCTCTCCTTATTTATTCAGTCTATACATTTAAATCTTCAGCAAAGGATCATTACCTTGTCATGGTGCTGGAGCTTGAGCACCTCAGTGATGCCATGAGCGAAACCATGAACGGCCACCCAAGATGGGAAGGTCATGACAGAGAGATCAGACTAAATGTGATCCCTGGGGAAGGTAATGGCAACCCACCCCAGTATTCTTGCCGTGAAAACGAAATGGATCAGTACAACCAGAGAGATGTCGGTATACCATCGGAAGATGAGACCCCCAGGTCGGAAGATGGTCAAAACACTACTGGGGAGGAACAGAGGATGAGTTCAACTAGCCCCAGATGTGATGACGCAGCTAGCTCAAAGCCGAAAGGATGGCTAGCGGCCAACAGTGCTGGTGGTGAACGGCAAATCCGATGTTCCAAGGATCAACACACCATTGGAACCTGGAATGTAAGATCTATGAGCCAGGGCAAATTGGATGTGGTTATTAGTGAGATGTCAAGATTAAAGATAGACATTTTGGGCGTCAGTGAACTGAAATGGACTGGAATGGGCCACTTCACATCAAATGACCATCAGATCTACTACTGTGGACAAGAGGACCACAGAAGAAATGGAGTAGCCTTCATAATTAATAGTAAAGTGGCAAAAGCAGTGCTTGGATACAATCCAAAAAATGATAGAATGATCTCAATTCGAATTCAGGGCAAGCCATCTAACATCACAGTGATCCAAATATACGCCCCAACCACAGATGCTGAAGAAGCTGAAGTAGAGCTGTTCTATGAGGATCTGCACCATCTACTGGACAACACGCCTAAAAGATGTTATTTTCATCACAGGAGACTGGAATGCTAAGGTGGGCAGTCAAATGACACCTGGAATTACAGGTAAGCATGGCCTGGGAGAACAAAACGAAGCAGGATATAGGCTGATAGAATTTTGCCAAGACAACTCACTCTGCATAACGAACACTCTCTTCCAGCAACCTAAGAGACGGCTTTATACATGGACTTCACCAGATGGACAACACCAAAATCAGATTGACTACATCCTTTGCAGCCAAAGGTGGCGGACGTCTATACAGCTGGTAAAAACAAGACCTGGAGCTGACTGTAGTTCAGATCACAAACTTCTTATTGCACAATTTAGGATCAGACTAAAGAGATTAGGGAAGATCCACAGATCAGCTAGATATGAGCTCACTAATATTCCTAAGGAATATGCAGTGGAAGTGAAGAATCGATTTAAGGGACTGGACTTAGTAGATAAGGTCCCGGAAGAACTATGGACAGAAGTCCGCAACATTGTTCAAGAGGCGGCAACAAAATACATCCCAAAGAAAGAGAAAACCAAGAAGGCAAAATGGCTGTCTGCTGAGACACTAGAAGTAGCCCAAGAAAGAAGGAAAGCAAAAGGCAACATTGGTAGGGGGAGATATGCCCAATTAAATGCAAAATTCCAGAGGTTAGCCAGAAGAGATAAGGAATTATTTTTAAACAAGCAATGCGTGGAAGTGGAAGAAGACAATAGAATAGGAAGGACAAGAGACCTCTTCCAGAAAATTAGAAACATCCGAGGTAAATTCCAGGCCAAAATGGGTATGATCAAAAACAAAGATGGCAAGGACCTAACAGAAGAAGAAGAGATCAAGAAAAGGTGGCAAGAATATACGGAAGACCTGTACAGGAAGGATAACAGTATCGGAGATAGCTTTGATGGTGTGGTCAGTGAGCTAGAGCCAGACATCCTGAAGAGTGAGGTTGAATGGGCCTTAAGAAGCATTGCTAATAACAAGGCAGCAGGAGACGACGGCATCCCAGCTGAACTGTTCAAAATCTTGCGAGATGATGCTGTCAAGGTAATGCATGCTATATGCCAGCAAATTTGGAAAACACAAGAATGGCCATCAGATTGGAAAAAATCAACTTATATCCCCATACCAAAAAGGGAAACACTAAAGAATGTTCAAACTATCGAACAGTGGCACTCATTTCACATGCCAGTAAGGTAATGCTCAAGATCCTGCAAGGTAGACTTCAGCAACTCATGGAGCGAGAATTGCCAGATGTACAAGCTGGGTTTAGAAAAGGCAGAGGAACTAGGGACCAAATTGCCAACATCCGCTGGCTAATGGAAAAAGCCAGGGAGTTTCAGAAAAACATCTATTTCTGTTTTATTGACTATTCTAAAGCCTTTGACTGTGTGGACCATAACAAATTGTGGCAAGTTCTTAGCGGTATGGGGATACCAAGTCATCTTGTCTGCCTCCTGAGGAATCTGTATAACGACCAAGTAGCAACAGTAAGAACAGACCACGGAACAACGGACTGGTTTAAGATTGGGAAAGGAGTACGGCAGGGCTGTATACTCTCACCCTACCTATTCAACTTGTACGCAGAACACATCATGCGACATGCTGGGCTTGAGGAATCCAAGGCTGGAGTTAAAATCACTGGAAGAAATATTAACAATCTCAGATATGCAGATGATACCACTTTGATGGCTGAAAGCGAAGAGGAACTGAGGAGCCTTACGATGAAGGTGAAAGAAGAAAGTGCAAAAGCTGGCTTGCAGCTAAACCTCAAAAAAACCAAGATTATGGCAACCAGCTTGATTGATAACTGGCAAATAGAGGGAGAAAATGTAGAGGCAGTGAAAGACTTTGTATTTCTAGGTGCGAAGATTACTGCAGATGCTGACTGCAGTCAGGAAATCAGAAGACGCTTAATCCTTGGGAGAAGAGCAATGACCAATCTCAATAAAATAGTTAAGAGCAGAGACATCACACTGACAACAAAGGTCCGCATAGTTAAAGCAATGGTGTTCCCCGTAGTAACATATGGCTGCGAGAGCTGGACCATCAGGAAGGCTGAGAGAAGGAAGATCGATGCTTTTGAACTGCGGTGTTGGAGGAAAATTCTGAGAGTGCCTTGGACTGCAAGAAGATCCAACCAGTCCATCCTCCAGGAAATAAAGCCAGACTGCTCGCTTGAGGGAATGATATTAAAGGCAAAACTGAAATACTTTGGCCACATAATGAGAAGACAGGACACCCTGGAGAAGATGCTGATGCTAGGGAGAGTGGAGGGCAAAAGGAAGAGGGGCCGACCAAGGGTAAGGTGGATGGATGATATTCTAGAGGTGACGGACTCGTCCCTGGGGGAGCTGGGGGTGTTGATGACCAACAGGAAGCTCTGGCGTGGGCTGGTCCATGAAGTCACGAAGAGTCGGAAGCGACTAAACGAATAAACAACAACATACATTTAAATATATACTGAGGGAAGCAGGACTGGAAGATGAGCGTGGATTTAAAATCAGAGGAAGAAACATCAATACTGTGACCCATACTGTGCTGATGCCCCTACCTGGGTAGCTGGAAATGCAAATGATCTAAAAGCTCTAGTAATGAAAAGGAGCATAGTGAAAAAATGGGTCTACAATTAAATATAAAAATGACCAAACTAATGACAACTGGGCATTAGAACAGCAACCAGCTTCAGAACTGATTAATGAAGAGAGTGAAGTGGCAGATATCTTCTGTCTTTTGGGACTGACCATCAACAGTAAAGGATCCAGCAGCCAAGAAATAAACCACAGACAAGCACTTGGCAATGAAAATGCTGGAAAGGATATTCGGATGCCATGACATGTCTACAGCTACCAAGATTAGAATTGCTCAAACAATGGTTTTTCCATGACACACTATGAATGCAGAAGTTGGACGAGAGAGAGAGAGGGAGGGAGAGGGAGAGAGAGAATACTGACGTGTTTAAACTCTGGTGCTGGAGAAGACGTTTCCATCACAGGAGAAATCGATCCATAATTTTCATTTGAGGCACAAATGACCAGGCTTAAATCATCATAGTCTGGACCCATTACATGAAGGCCCACTTCCTTGATAAGTTGCTAGGAAAATTGGAAGAAAAGAATGATCAAGGTGGATGGGCTCAATTATAGCAGCAACAAATGCACCCCTGAGAAACCTAGAAAGCCAAACGGGAGACAGATCACCCTGGAGAGAATCTATCAATGTGGCCAGTAAGAACTGACACAGATTTGATGGCAATCAATCAAATCGATCAATGAGTCTTCTCGCAGAAAGCCGCCACTGAAGCTCTGCTGTTCATAACTGTGGATTTGTCCAACTGCAGGAAGACTTTTTGTTTTGTTTTGTTTTGTTCTGAAGAAACTGTTCCTCAATATCGTTATTCTTTTTATCAATGTACCTCTGTACAGCTGTAAGACTATTTGGCTTGAATTTCAAGATCTCTGTTTGATCTTAATGCACTACTTTGAAAACTTCCAGCATGTGCCAGAGTTATTAAAATGTCCTTTACTCTTCAGTTTACCACACTTACTGATAATTCCTGATACACAGTGCATTCACTTATGGCCTTTTCAGTACCTTTTTAAATACTGTGGGGACTGCTAGATGTTTATCAGCCTTTCAAGGTAGACCAGGTAAGGAAATAGACACCACAATTGATACTGATATAGGCTATAATAATACAGTAGAATAGCCGACAGCATTTCTCCTTCCCTCCCTCTTACACCAGTAGTGAAGGTGGGCCAGTCTTCACATTCTTTCTCAAGCCTGTTTCCCCAGGCTAAGTTCAGATTTTCTAATGGTTATTTCACAGTTCCTTCAAGGCCATCACTGTATTCCTCTACAACTGAAGATGTTTCAAATATGCCAAGCCTTTCTCTGTGTTTTACTTGAAGATGATGAGGAACATGAGATGGTTTCATAGCTTCATTTGAAAATGTCTATTGGCATAATAAACACTTCAAATGACTCTTATCAGTAGAAGACTCGAATCCAAGCATCAAATGATTTGAGGAAGCACAACATGGAGGCACAGTCTCACAATTACGCACAACTGCATTAAAATAAAAACTTTCTAATAATCACAGCAAATTAATAAATGCACAAAAATTAAGTTAACTTAACCTAATTCTGATTGTCACATCAATGAATAGCACAATTACAGTATGTGCTTGGCTCATAAACTCTGAAGTTACTGATGTCAGTAATCTTTTTTTTAATCCATTCAATCGTGCCCGATTCTCGGAGACTGCCCAGACAAATCCCCGCAGTAAACATAAACAGCACTAAATGCAATGCACCAAATATAAATAAAATGACAGCACATCCCTACAAACACAGAAGTAAGGAAACCCGTGTGCTGATAAAAGTTACAAATAGGTGCTGCTGTGTGTGTGCGTGCACACACAAGCATCTTCAGAGCAGTCTTGACTCCTGGAAACTGCCTGGACAAGCCTACAGTCTTCTTGGCAACCTCTGCCGAAGTGGTTTCGCCTTGCCTTCTTCCTATGGCTGAGAAAGGGGGACTGGCCCAAGGCCACCCAGTTGGCTCTCTGCCTACAACAGGACTAGTGCCAACAATCTCCCGTTTTTTAGCCTGGGAATTTTAACCACTATACCAAACTGACTCTCACGACTGGGTGACCATGACCGTTATGTCCTTCATTTCCTTTTAAAAATGAAAAACAAACATCTACGCCCAGGCTGAAGGTAATTGCCTTAGTAAATTCCTGCTCTAAACAAGGGGCCGGTATAGACAACCTTTAAAATCCTATTATTTAATTTCAGGTTTCAACAACCCTGTATAAGCTATTGGGAGCAGAGCACCATATAACGTTAGTAAACGAATAGAGGTAGTCCTCAACTTACAAAGGCGATTGGGACTGGAATTTCCATCACTAAGCGGTCATGAAGAGCGACCACATAGCTTAGCAACAAAAATCCCTGCAGTCCTGGTTGCCGTTGTTAACTGAATCCCACGGTTATTAGGTGAGGCAACTTCCTGCCAGCTTCCCACAACCAGTCAGTGGGGAAGCTGGCAAAAAGTTGCAAGTCCCAGGCCCACAGGCAGGTAAGTGGCTCTGCCGGATGGGGGAGGGAACAAGGGGGTGGGGGGGGTCAGGGACGGTGCACAAGAGGCACAGGGAGGGTGCGCAAAGGAGGGCTGGGGAGGGTTTGTGAGAGTGCAAGGGGTGCATGAGAGGCACTGCATGGGTCGGTGAGGGTGCAAGAGGGTGTGCAAGAGGTACTGTACCAGTCGGGGAGGGTGCAGGAGAGGTACTGCATGGTCGGGTACGTGAAGGTGCATGGGGGTGCACAAGTGGCTGGCATGACGCAAGTGCAGAGGGTCTGGGGGAAGGTACGTGGATGGGGGATATTCACCCCAGCAACTTACAACATTCCCTGCTGGTTTCCCTGTTGACTTTCTGGGGAAGCCAATAGGGAAGCTTGCAAATGGCAATCTCATGATTGCGGGGCGCTTGACAACCAGTCTAAGTGTGAATAGGTTGCCAAGCACCCAGATCGCGATCACGTGACCGCAGGGGTGCTGGGATGGCCGGAACTCCGAGCACCAGTCATAACCACCATTTATTCAGTGCTGTTGTAACTTGGAACGGTCACTGACTGAATGGTCATAGGTGGAGGACTACCTGTAAATCCATAGAAGTATGCAGAATCAAGATCAACATAATCCACAATTTAAACTGAAAACACACCAACCACCATGCTAAGTTGATTATAGTGTTCTCTATTTCAGTTTTCAAATTGTTTTACAATTCTTCTCAATTGCTTTTTGATAACGTAAAATCTGAAAAGGAGTTAGTTCTGTTAGAGCCAGGTCCTAGAGTGGGCAATAGAAAAATAAGGTTCTCAGAATAAAATACACATATAAGGATGGTAGGAAAGACAGCAGTGTCCCCCTCACACTATTTGGAATTACAACACTTTCTTTAGGTTTATTCACAGCAATTCCATCTGCCCTCCCCCTCCCCTCAACGTAGAGAATCTCCTTTCTCTAAATTTGAATGAATTTTTCAACAGGTACAAAAACAAGTTACTCTCAGTAAATGGGGTACATTTTTCTAATCTCTTAAAGTTTTAATTTTCAAGCTTCTGAATAGATATAATTTGAACATAATTGTTTTGTTTGTATTTCTTGTTTTTATTTGCAAGATTAATTTACCTAATGAGGAAGTGTTAGCAGTTTGCAGACACCATAGCATAACTGTCAGTCCTACTTTCTGTGGCAAGTCCTTGTTCGGTCGTTTTAAATGTGAAGTAATGCTGCTTTTAGTCACATTATCACTGTTGTTTGGAAACTTTATGACGCTCTTTAAATCCCACTGCCTAGTTTGTCAAACTCCTGAACAGATGAAGCAGTATCTTAGCCAATACTTACACATCTGATCAAGTTTTAAGTGTTAGGCTTTAATAAATTTTACAGATATCACTAATTTGATTTCATTTATTGGTTTTGTTAAAATGTGTATCTTAAATTTGCTTTAGTATTTCCCAACTGTTCTTTTATCTATTCTCCTATCATATGGTTAATTTTCTTAGTTTTAATTGAAAAGTTTTATTGAAGAAACTATATGTAAATACATTACCTTTAAATTATGTTTTGTACTTCTGTACACTGTATTTTTTTAAAGCATGGAAAATTTGATATTACAAACTTTTTCTTGCCAACAGCATATATACGATGTTAGTGTTCTGAGTGGGAGCTGTAATGGAGCAAATGCATATATACTTGGGATGTGACAGGTTGGCCGCTGTGGGTCCCATGGGGGCATCTAACCCTAACCCCAACCCCACAATCCCCCTTGGACACTCGCACAACTCTGAGGAGAGTCTGCTGGCAGCTAGTGCCACCAGCTATTTTACCCCAGAGGAGTCTTCTCCGAAGTGGAATTACTCAGGAAGAGATGAACGAGCTACCTCCTCCCCTCCTTCTTTCCTAGTTTGTAACTTAACCGAGCAGGGGAGATAACATATGCTAAAGTTAAACTTTTTCAGAATGAGATTGCCGATTCAGTGCAAATTCAAGATTTGCATCTCAAGATTATGGAACTGTTAAGAATTGAAAGCAAGAGAGAGAAAAAGAAAATATAAAACTCCTGTGTCTGTTTATACTTTGTAACCTTTAACTGGGCAAAATGGTGTGTCATAGGCCTACAATTTTTGAACCAAGGTACCTCAGATGGGCTAACTTACAGAATGCGTCCAAAATCTGGGACCCATGACTCCCCTGGAATTGAAATTTGGCAAGTTTTAATAAAACATTTTATGATGTAATACAAAACATTTCCTGCGGTCTGCACCGTACAGTTCAACAGCGGCTACTTTCAAGGCAGATGCATCTCACCCTGAATTTTTAAGAACTTTTCCAGTGAAGGCAGCACATTAGAAGCTCTGCCATTGTTAAAGGCATTGAGGAATCTGGTAAGGAATATCTTTGAAACAGTGACCCAGCAGGTCACAGGTTGTCTAGTAACCTCTAAAGGGGCAATCCCCGCCACTGCACTTTCTCCTTTGGTCAGGAACGTGCAGACATGCTGACTTGCAACCCCACCCCCCGAGGCAGAATAAAAGGACTGTAGCCAAAATCATTTTCCATAGAACAATCAAAATTCCAATCTGTATCTAGCTTCTACTTGTCCCTAGACAGCTATGTTTTTCCTGACTCTCCAATCACAGATTTCTGGATATTGGGGCTTCTTCTTACCTGGCATTTAGCCAGCCTGGGAAGAGGTGACCCCACTCCTCCTATGAAAGACAAAAAACAAAGACAAAATAGAGCCCCCCCCCCCGCTTTTTTTTTTGTCCCTTCGAGTCAGTCTTGACTCTTGGCAACTGCCTGGACAAATCCCTGCAGTTTTCTTGGCAAGATTTTGGAAGTGGTTTGCACTTGTCTCCTTCCCAGGACTGAGAGAGTGACTGGCCCAAGGTCCCCCAGCGGGCTTTGTGCCTAAGGTGGGACTAGCACTCACAAGCTCCCGGTATCTAGCCTCATGCCTTAAACATTACACCAAACTGGCTCTCCCTACCTTCTTTTAAAAACCCATCCGAGAGAGAAATCTTCCTCCCCCTGATAGGCCTTAGTGTTTGATTTTCTTAAGCTTTGATCTGTCTAAAACTGACAGATCACGTTTAGTTTTTAAATTTTCAGAGGTAAGTATGCATTCCATGACCAGGGGATACAATGAGCCTTGGATACCTCCATTGCTGTCTTCCTGATATAATTTGCATTCTGTTTCTTTTACTGGTTTTTTTCTCTGAGTACTAAAATTTTATATTCCAAAAATTTAATTTTAATGTTTCATTCTGCCACTCGATCTTGGTTTAATTCTTTGATCGGATCTGATCTAAAATTCTTATTTCCCACAGTAAGACTCAAGACTTTCATCTCCCTTACATATTTCATATTCTTTACGTATACTTTATCAGAAGGTTTGGATGTATGGCCTTTTTTGTAATCTCTTTTTCACTACTTTTTATACAGATTGCAGCAGTGGTTTTAAAACCTTTGAGCCAACTTGCCATGTTGTGGCAGTGATAACATATACATGCCGTAATCTGGATTAGGTAAACAATGGAAGTATTGTTATGCTGCTCCAGTCTACTACAGCTAAGGTCAGTTTCATGAAATGTCTTCCATTCTCTATTACTGGATTACTGGCTTTCTGTGAGTGATCTTGCACCTATTAACATGACCATGAGCAGCAAAATATTTCAATGAAATTGTTTTTTAATGCTTGGCCATTGTCTTGAGAGTATTCTACCTGGCCAACTGAAGAAATTTTCAACCTTTTCCAGCAGGTGAATGTTTGGAATCTTGAGAAAATGTCACCGATACTCTCACAAAACAGCTGCCAAGAGGACAATACCCATTAACAACAGAATTAACAGAACTAGTCTTACCACAAATATTATTTGGGCATTTCCTGAATGCAGAAATTACAAATCTCGTTAGGTTCAGAGTGATCACATTGCATCACTGAGTCAGCTTATGATTCCTTTTGGAAAAGGAAGGAATTTCTAGCCAGGCAGATGTGTAGAGCCCTGACCTACTAGCTCAAACTCTGACACAAATCGAAAGGTTGCTTCAGACAGTAATTTGGCCCTGCCTCCAGATCTGATCTTGAATTAGATATCAGATCATGTAATACATAGAAATGTTACCAGCTTCCGGAAGAGAAACTAGAAGAAACGAAGAGTGTGTAAAAATGCCAGGCTCAAAAGCAAGGAAAAAGAGGCGGGTACTTGATGTGCCAGGGAAAGATTTTAAGGGTTTACCCACATGTAGTTAGGTGCTGGAAAAAATTCCCATCTACAGCCTGCTCTCATGTGCCTCCGTTCATGGTGAGTTTGACCCTACTTGGTTTTGACTGCATCCTCTGCCTTGCCTTTCAATCCTTGACTACGATGCCATGTCTGTCTCTCGGAATCTGGATCTCTGCTTCACTCTGATATCACTCCACCATCCCCTTTAAATCCAGTTTGCTGGCAGGCACCCTGTGCATGATTTATTTTAACAGCCTATCTTTGCAAATTAAGTGAGAACATCTTGTTAATTTACAATGGTTGTAAAACTGGAAGGCCAGGACAAATTGTCTATTCCAGACTAGAGGCTACTGACAGATGTTGGACATCTAGTAATACAAATCATGGAAATACATTTTCTCCTAAATGTAAGCCCTGCTAACATGGAATAAATTTGCATTCTGCAGACATAAAGTGTTTCAGTATAATAAGTACTTTTTAGTAAAGAGCAAAGTGGGTTTCTTTTAAGGAAAGCAAGATATTGTAAGAGACATGATGACAGAAATCATTTCAGGCAAGCCACATTTTTTTTTTGCCTTAAATCTTGGCACACTTATTTCAATAATTTGTTCACAGGCAGTTGAAGAGATTCTGTACCTGTCTTCATTTTGGAACACTGTCTTTAGAAATCAGAATTCTCTGGAGTAATCTGAACTTGATACTGACAAGTTCACATTCTCAGTTAAAATGGGGAAAGACACTTGACATATTAGTTAATAAGAAAAGAACACTACTTTGAAACATTCAAAACCCGTTTAAAAATGTGTATTTCTCTGTCAAAAGGTATATAGATCTTAATCATTTTGATGGAAGAGAATAGTTTGTTCTCCCAACAGATTCTCTGAATAGTATTATTTTCTTTCACAAAAGAAACAGGTTGACTCATTCAAATAGGTTGACGCAATGATGCATTCACTGATCACTCTATGTTATGGACTTCCGGGGCAGGCATGGCGGACTGAAGACATCTCTACGAAAGCAGAACCAATGACTGCAGCAAAGACCAAGGAACCAGTGAATAGGCCGGTTCCTTGGAACCTCTCCAAACAAGGAGAGGACGGGAGATCGCCCTCTCATGTGCTCTGGATGGCTGCTCCTTGCAAGGAGACCACAGGACAGCAGTCTTACATGGGTCTGAGTGCCAGGAGATGAAGGGATTAGCCGTCTTGTTTGCAACCACAGAAGAGCCTTTTAAAAGACACTAAGACACGCAAGCCTCACTTTCTGATCACTTTCAGAAATTGCCTATTAACCATCTTAAAGCTATTATAGACCTTCGGAACGATAAGTCTGAAAAGTTGCTGGGTGAGTTTAGCTTCAGCTATGAACAAAAGAAAAATTAATTACATGTTTAAGAACTTAAAGAATTTTAAATAAACAGCAAAAAGCTAAATAAGATTTAGATCTAAGAAGGTTACAAATGGATTAAGGGTCCAATTAAATTTGGAATATTGACTTTTACTATAAGATTTTGGAATTAACTATAAAAAATAAATAGCTTCTCATGAGAACCAGAGTTATTTTGGCTATCTTGACTCATAACAAAGATAAGCAACTTTAAGATTTTAGAAACTAGACACTAGAGGGGACTAAAGATTCTAAGTAGAAGGGAAAAAAAATACAAGCCACTTTCGGTGTCGGTTAACAAAATGACACAAAACATCATAACATTGGAAATATTAAAAGAGATCTTTGAAGAATGAAGCCAGAAATTAGTAGCTACAGTATCAACAGTAAGGATGTCTGATTCTATGGATATCTCCAAAAGATGTCAAATGAGGGAATGACAGATGTGGAACAAATTTTGTCTGACAAGTACTGAAAGTGAACCACAAATTTCAGGCCAAGAGAATGATTTGGAAAAGGATGCTTTACCGGATATATAAAAGAAACTGGCTGAAGTTTTAAAAATTAAAGGGGACATACAAATGACAACCCCAGAGAATGACCTGGAAAATGTTTACTTATTGGATCTACAAAAGAGGCCTGTTAAACCCTTGAAGAAGTCTGTGCGATGGGATAAAGAAGAACTGAAATCAAATCCTATGACAATATTTGAATGAACTAAGAATTAAGACTGTTAGAAATAAAAGGAAGGAATATAAAGTTGGATTATTTGATCAAGGTTAAAATAAGACATTTATTTGCAAAGTTCTGGCAACCTTTTACGGACTTTTTGCTGACACCAGGATTGAAAAGTTGATGTTTTATGGATTTCCTTACAGATATGGAATGGGATATGGGATGGAGAGGTATCTGTTTGTAACCTTATAGGGGGTGAAGAGTTATTAAATTTGTCTATACTTGTTGTAATGAAGGTTGGAAATCACTTCTTTATGTAATTCTTTTCTTTTTATCACATTTTTTTCTTTCTTTTTTCTTGCACTTTCTAATTCTTTACTATTCTTTTTATTTTCTTTAAGTTTAGTTTGTATTAGTTTTTATTTTTGTAATCAAAATCCTTAATAAAAATTATATATCATTAATCATTCTTATGTTACACGTAAGTGATAATTATCAGGCACAAATTATGGGCAATAAAGTAGATCACTAGTTTATTTTCCAAGTACCACTGTGAGTCATGCTGGTATGGAATTTTCTAAATAGTATCTGATTACTTTTCAATGTATGCATTATATTTATTTATTGAGCTTGCTATATTGCTAACCACTAATGTTTCTCAGCAGCCTGCAGTAAGATAAAATTTATATTTTTGGATTGATTTATTTTACCCATGCTATTTAGTAAAAAAAAAAAAAAAACCTGTGAGAACTTTGTTCAGATTCCTGCTGCTCTTCAGAAATGTATATAACATATATAAAAAGTATGTTTCTGTGCTAGTAAAGCTTTATTAGGTAAAGAACAGATTTTAAAATATAATTATTCCTGTATTCAATTATTTTGAAGAAAGTATAAATATATGCTGATAGAAGGTCTCTCAAGGGTCATACCTGATAATTTCTAATAAACATGCCAGGCTAACTATCTGCACAGTCTTCAAAGACCATTACAGCACTCTCAACTTGGATGTCACCAAAGCCTAACCGAGGCCAGATTCTCACTACAGAAAGGGAATAGGTACTTAACAGTGGACAAGGGGCGCACCAAGCTTTGAGCAGCATACTCTTTACATCCTCAGATAGGATCACAGCTGTCAGTCTAAGCTAATAAAAGGTATTTTGTGCCATAGAAACAACTTGGAGTTCAAACAATACATAACACTTTTCCTATGAATGTGCATCTGGTTATGAAGTCAGATACGTACATTTTTTTCCATAGTCCAGCATTCACTTACAAATAATGTGAACCACATTGTTCTCTATTAAAAACAATTGTTAATACTCATACTACATAATACACATACTGTATTTATCCTAAAGGAAAATAATCCCGAGTTTAAGACAACCCCGAGTTTTTTGTACACCACCACAGTGAAGTTGAAAGGAAAAACACCCAGATGGGAGCGAAATCAGGACTTTCAGCTGTAATTCAAGGGATTTGTCAAAAGTGGGGCACTAACCCTAACCCTAGTGTCCTAGCATTCCCCAGTGAACCAGCAGAAAGGGAATGGGAACCACCAGGCGATGCTGATAAGACACCGACACCGCTGGTCAGCGGGAGTCGGGGAAGGCGCAAAACTGGTCATCAGCCACTGGGTAAACCTTCAGCTAAGAGGAGCAAGAGGCCAATCAAGAGACAGAATTGGTCAACTTGACCGCACCGTTTCCACACTAACCGAATGGGTGTCCGGCATAGAAACAATGCTGCAGCAGGTATCGAAAATGCTAGAGCTACTCCTACTGCAGATGACCCCAAAACCAGCAACCAGGCAACCCTCCCCAGTGACCAGGAGAGACCCGGGAGAGGAGAGAGGCCAGAGGCAAGAACGCAAACGGCACTTGGTATCATGGGGGGAAGTGTGAACCACAACCAGCAGTTTTCGCCCAGGAGGTCTTGGAGGATTGTGAAGCCGCCCAGAGGTGGGAGCTTCCCGGGAGTTCCATGTAAAGTTTGATGGAGTCCCCCAACAATTAGCATTCTTCCTAACCAACGTTGAGACGTTTATGGAGCAGGCAAAAGTGCAATTGGTGGGATAACGACTGAAAGGTACAGCAGCCGACTGGTACGTTCAACTGCATGACACAGAGGCACCGGAGTTGGAAGCCCTGGATGAATTTATGTTCGTACTAAAGGAGTGATTTGAGGACCCTTCACAAAACTCAGGGCGAAAGCGGGCTTGCAGCACATCAAGCAACGATCGAAATCAGTAATGGAATATGCCATGGAGTTCAAAGCGTTAGATGGGAAGCTACTGGACTGGCCCAAATAGCTGAAGGTAGACTATTTCAAAGCAGGGCTGCAATCAGAGATCCTACATTGGGCCTTGGGGCGCAGAGACCCACGAACCTTGAGAGGATGGATCTGCCTGGCCAGGGAAGTAGAAGACACCCAATTTCAACTCAAATGCCATTTGCGCACACAGCCAGGGGGGAAACCGGCAACAGCCCCCACGAGCTCTCCTGCCGCACTGAAGAAGCCTAGCCAGAGCTGGGAAGCGGAAAAGGAGCAGAGAGCAAAGAAGGGACTGTGTTTCAAGTGTGGAAACAAAGGGCATTGCATAGGACAGTGCCCACGCCTAACAGCAACTCCCAAGCCAAACGCCAAGCCTGACCACCCAAAGCCACCAGCACATAAAAGCTGAGGCATGACTGCGTCTCTCATGGAGACCGGAATCGAAAATCACTTCACCAATTCCAAGAACTCCAGCGAGGAAAATCATGCACCGGCGGGAAATGGAGGGAGCCTGTCCTAAGTTGCGCCCAGGGCCAAGCTTAGGTCAGTGGGCACAAAGACCCACTGATAAGTGGACATTGCCCCCTCACTGCTGTAGAACTGAGAATCCAAGCCCTAACAGGGGGAGGGGCTGCGGATTTAGTGGGCATGCTGGACTGTGGTTGCACCCACAGCTTAATGCGCCCAGCTATCATGACGGGGCTGAGACTGAAGATGGGGAAACTCAAAGATCCCATAATTTTTACCCACCTGGATGGATTGGACATGCATGGGGGCCCTGTCGAGTTTTACACCAAACCAGTAGAGATGCAAATAGGTCCGCACAAAGAGAGTCTGTCATTTCTAGTAGCACCCATAGCGAGCCAGTCAGTCCTGGGATTAGCTTGGCTGAGACATCGCAACACCAGGGTGGACTGGAAGTCGGGAGAGATGGTGTTTGCAAACGGAACCTACCCAGGGTTGAAGGTGAGCGATCCCCCCAAAGGAGGCGAGTTAATGGGACAGCCAGTGGAGATAGGGGCGGGTCAACTGCTGAGATGGAAGCCAGCATTCCATTACAGTACAGAGGCTTAAGGGCAATGTTTAGCAAAACCAAATGTGACCAACTGCCCTCCAACAGAAGCTCTGATTGTGCCACAGAACTAATACCGGGAGCCAAACTGCAGAGAACCAAACTATACCCCATGACCCAGACCGAAACAGAGGCATTATTAGAGTTCATGGATAAGAACTTGGTGAGAGGTTTCATCTGACCTGCATCATCATCAATGGCGGCCCCGGTACTTTTCCGGAAGAAGGATGGGTCGTTGAGGTTGTGTACAGACTATCAGGGTCTCAATGCTGTGTGTACATCCAATAAATACCCCATACCCCTGATGAAGGACTTGCTAGCTCACCTCTTGAAAGGGAAAATATTTACAAAATTAGACTTGAGGGAAGCATACTTTGGAGTCAGAATTTGCAAAGGGGACAAGTGGAAAACTGCTTTTAACTGCCAGTTGGGGTCTTCCAAATACCTCATGATGCTGTTTGGCCTGCAGGGGGTGCCAGGCGTGTTCATGAAATTAATTAATGAGGTGCTTCACAAATTTTTGTACTGTGGAGTGTTGGTATATTTGGATGATATCTTGGTCTACACCGCCACAATGGCGGAGCATGTCACCTTGGTGAGAGAGGTTTTAAAGAGAGTTAAGCAACCAGTTAAATGTGAAGCTATCTAAATGCAAGTTCCATAAGGAAAAGTTGGATTATTTGGGGTACAGAGTATCAAGTAAAGGAACTGAAGTGGACCCTGGGAAAATCAAGGACATGGTGGGGTGGGAAGCCCCTAAAATGAGGAGACAGCTACAAAGCTTCCTGGGGTTTGCTAATTTCTACCTCAAGTTTATCCCCAACTTTGCACAAGTGGCATTGCCCCTAACTGACCTACTCAAGGCTGACCAGAAAGCAGCAAAGTGACCAGGAGCGGGGTTGAAATGGACTGCTGAATGCCAAGAGGCATTTGAGCACCTAAAAGGACTGTTCACTTCTGAACCAGTGCTAAAACACCCCAATCCAAATTCTGGCGCGCATTCCTAAAACTCATTGGGGTGGAGCAAGCGTTAAGCTCCTCCAACCATCCTCAGACGAATGGGGTGACAGAATGATGTAACCAGATAGTGGAACAGTACCTGAGATGCTATGTGAATTACCAACAAGATGATTGGGTTGACTTGCTGTTTGCAGAAATAGCCTATAACAATGCAGTAAGTCAAAGCACAGGATTCACCCCCTTCCGAGCTGCAACAGGCCAAGAGTTCATAGCCATACCAGAACTCCCGTCAGAACCACCCACAGAATTGTCTGTAGAGAACTGGATCAAACAACTATCTGACAGCTGGAGCACCATTCAAAAAGCTTTATAGGAAGCCAGAGAGGATTACAAAAAATATGCTGATCGCAAATGAGGCCCACAATGGAAGATTTATGTATCCACCAAATATCTAAAGTCAACTCTGCCATCCAAAAAACTGGGACCCAAGTATATAGAACCTTTTCCAATCGTGAAAGTCATTAACCCTGTAACAGTACAACTGGATCTGCCAAAGACCTTAAAGCAAATCCATCCAATGTTTCACTGCAGCCTCTTGAAACCCTTCAAGGACTCAGACCAATGGCATCCCAAGACGAAACCACCACCACCAATAATGACAGAGGGGGAGTAACACTTCGAAGTACATTCCATTCTTGATTCCAGAATTCACAAGGGTCAGCTACAATACCTAATCAGATGGAAACATTTCCCTCCTGCTCAATCGGAGTGGGTAAATAATAAAGATGTGAGAGCTGAGAAACTCACGAAGGACTTTCGTAACATGTATCCTGATAAACCAAAGTAGTGAAGTAGGGATTGTAACATTTCATGCTTTTATGCCTGCATCATATAACCTATCTTTCTTTTCTTTTCTAGAAGCACTCTTCCGATTTCGAGAGAGAGATTTATCATTGGGTGGGGTATGTCAGAGGTTTGGCCCAGAAGCCATAAAACCCCCTTCTGGTCCTTCTCCCCTGTCAGCAATTTCAAACAAAGGCGGGAAATTGAGGCAAGAAAAAGGAGGGAACTGGGGAATCTTATTCACTTGAGTATTTAGATGGAGATGGAACTGTATCTTACAATAAAGAAATACTTTACTGAGACCTGATCGGTTCCAGGGAGATTTCTTATTATTGGGATATCTGAACCCACGATCCTCACAAATTCATATTTAGAAGGAACTTATCACATCATATCATATGGCTTCTGAAACATTTTTTGCATTTTAAAGTGAAAGGATCATTTCTTTCTGAAGAGTTTCCCAGCACATTCCTTTGTTCCTCATAAAGATACTAAAGTATAGAAACTGTGGCTACTGCATAACCTCTGCCTTGCACTCTTGTTGGATCCATACTGTTCACAGGGGTCTGCAAACCAGGGTTTATGGTTCAGCATTGCGTTGTATACCAAGCAACTATGGCTTATTCCACAAATTATGGATAAAACAAACCTAATTCAAAAGTGAAATCCCAGTTTAGCTCAGAACAAGGTAGATTTACATTTTAGTTCAGACAGCTATGGGAATGCTATCATCAATGTTAAAAGGATTCAAGATGGCAGCCTATCATACAACATGGTAATCCCGAAACCTCAAAGGGCACGTGGAAGATTAAAATGATACCACAAGCTCCCATTTCTCCTGCAAATATTGCCAGTGATTTAAATCTCAAAAAAGAAGATGGCAAGTGTCTGGATGCTACTTCTGAAGAATCTAATATGAAACATAGACCAGTATTCCTAGATTTTCTTTAAAAAGCAAAAAAACATTGTTTCCATATTTCAGAAAGCACCAATTTTAGAGAGAGTCCCGAAAGTTACAATCGTTAATACCACAAGCTATGTGTAATTATATCTGGCATAAAAAAACAATGCAAGTCATATATTTCAATATAGTAAAGATTTTATACATTCCTTTTCAATAATTATTAGGGACGCGGTGGCGCTGCGGGTTAAACCGCTGAGCTGTCGATCGGAAGGTCGGCGGTTCAAAACCGCGCGGCGGGGTGAGCTCCCGTTGCTCGTCCCAGCTCCTGCTCACCTAGCAGTTCGAAAACATGCAAATGTGAGTAGATCAATAGGTACCGCTTTGGCGGGAAGGTAACGGCGTTCCGTGAGTCATGCTGGCCACATGACCCGGAAGTGTCCTATGGACAACGCCGGCTCTAAAGGCTTAGAAACGGAGATGAGCACCGCCCCCTAGAGTCGGACACGACTGGACTTTACGTCAAGGGAAACCTTTACCTTTACTTTTCAATAATTACATCATCAGAGTTCATCCCACCAGCGATCAGTTACTACCCACTGATTATCCACAGGGGTATGGCATGGGTCGGGGAGGACACGAGGGGGTGCAGTGCAAGTCAGGAAGGGTGCATGGGTGTGTGTGAGAGGTGCGGTGCAGATTGGGGAGGACACACAGGGGTGCAGAACAGGTCAGGAAGGGTGTGGGGGGGTGCATGAATGGCCAGCATGGTGCAAGCACAAAGGGGCTGGGGAGGATGCGTGGATGGGGGAGATTTACCCCAGTGACTTGTGACCTTCCCTGCCAGCTTCCCCATTGACTTTCTAGGGAAGCCAGCAGGGAAGGTTGCAAATGGCGATCACATGATTGTGGGGCGCTTGGCAACTTGTCGTAAGTGCAAACGGGTTCTCAAGTGCCCAGATCACGATCATGTGACAGTGTGGGCGCTACAACGGCTATAACTTCAGGGACTGGTCATAAGTCGCTTCGTTCAGCTCCATTGTAACTTCAATCAATGGCTGAATGAACGGTCCTAAGTCAAGGACTACCTGTATCTGCCTCAACTGAAAGTGATTTTTTGCAAGCATGAATCTCAAGAGTTCCCTTTGTAAGATTAAGGTGAAAGCAGTAATGGTACAAGAATTCCAGGAAGTGAACTGTTTTCAATTTTGAGCCAATATAGCTATGTGTACATGAGTATCTCACTCAAGTCTGCAGCACAGAGAGAGTAGGAGGGTATCTTCACTAATAAAGGAAGCATCTCCACCTGTACGGGCCTGAATCCTCAATCTGGAAGCCAACTGTTACAACTTATGTAACATTATCCCATTCTGCAGTTTAATATTGTAGTTTATATGAAGATGTAGTAATCCACAAAGTCTTTTCTGCCCGTGTATGTTCTATCTCTCCAAGTATGTTAAATTGGAAAGTAATGAAACAAACCACTTTGGCCATTGGGGGTATTTGTTTTCTCCTTCTTAACCAACCCTAATTTCCCATCAGATGAAGTGAATGCTTAAGCTCTAATACATTAGTAACTTTTTAAGGTGCTATAAAGTTCTTTTTGCAGTAACAGACTTTTAACAGCTTGATGACATCTAAATTGGGCTTACTATGGTGACTGCCAACCATAAATCCGTCCTGATGGCAAAGTAAGTATAATTAAAGGGAGAGTGAAACAGCAATACATCCAATCACCAGCTCCAGGAGTCCCCAACCTTTTTAGGCTGGTGGGCACATCTGGAATTTTGAAAGCATCTCATCAGAACCTGCATCAATTGGTTGCTATAAGCAAGCACTGCCAGTCACAAAACTCCCATTTAGCTAAAGGCAAGCTGTTGAGGTTGCTCCCCACCAAGGCCTCTAGCTTCTGTGCCTCTCCAGCCACCGTTTTTCTGGGCAGGTGGGCACACTCCCAAACAAAACTCTACACAGCTGCCACTTACCATTTTTATTTCCTAAAAATGCTTCTGCTATTGTTACAGGCCCAGAGCAATTCTTGGAGATTGAGATTATGACCGAAGCTGATGTTCTGCTTTGCAATATGCTAGTTTCCACTTTTTTTTTTAAATTAAAAGAATCTTAAAATCAAGTGAGGGGGCGCGATGGCTTAGCAGTTAAGATGCCAGGCTTGCCGATCGGAAGGTTGCAAGTTCGGCGGTTCAAGACCCTAGCCCCGCATGATGGAGTGAGCTCCCACACTCGCCCCAGCTCTTACCAACCTAGCAATTCGAAAGCATGCAAAATGCAACTAGATAAATAGGTACCGGTTCAGCAGGAAGGTAACAGCGTTCCTTACTTGTCATGCCGGCCACATGACCATGGAAGTGTCTTCGGACAGCACTGGCTCTTCGGCTAAGAAATGGAGATGAGCACCACCCCCTAGAGTCGGACACGACTAGCAGGGGAAACCTTTACCTTTAAAATCAGGTGGGGCAGAGATCTTGGCGAACACCCAATGTCATCACCAGGTACGTTTGCATCCAAAGGCACCACAGTGACATTAAGCAGCAATGTAATACAAATTAAATCTGAGAAATAGAATGATTACAATATTCTGTTTTAGGCAATATTCTTCATGCCTGTGAGGTGTTCAGAAGTTGGGCTACAGCTATGAGAATCAGATTAAGCTCACACTCAACCATGGAAGCTCTCTGGAGGACCTTAGGACTCAGCCTCTCAGCATAATCTCCCTCGCAGGGTGCTTGCTGTAAAGGCAAAAATTAAGGAGCATGTATTTATGCGTGCAACTCATAGGGTGTGTTATTAGCTAAAGTGCCCTCACTTTTTTAAACAACAGCTTAAGGGAAATATTTTTGCTGAGTTTTGACATAATTCTCAGCCCTACGACGTAGATCAGTAGGGACGCGGTGGCGCTGCGGGTTAAACCGCTGAGCTGTCGATCGGAAGGTCGGCGGTTCGAAACCGCGCGGCGGGGTGAGCTCCCGTTGCTCGTCCCAGCTCCTGCACACCAAGCAGTTCGAAAACATGCCAATGTGAGTAGATTAATTGGTACCCGCTTCGGCGGGAAGGTAACGGCGTTCCGTGAGTCATGCTGGCCACATGACCCGGAAGTGTCCTATGGACAACGCCGGCTCCAAGGCTTTGAAACGGAGATGAGCACCGCTCCCTAGAGTCGGACACGACTGGACTTTACGTCAAGGGAAACCTTTACCTTTACCTTTACGACGTAGATCAGATCTGACTCCACAGAAGGACTAGAATATATTATATTGAGACAGCATACAATAACAGAATCTTGCAAGTCTTATATTTTATCCTTTCTCCCTCTTATACCTAAGTCAGGGCAGAACGAACCCGAGCCTCTTCCTAACACTAACTCCTTAAGGAATGCTTCCGCCCTTGTTGTTTCTATAATGGCTTCTGAATATTCCCTTCAAGGCCGTCTCCATGGCTCTCTACAATAAGACAGAATTTATTACAGTCACGAACCAGAGTTCATAACAAAACACATTAAAAATAAACTAAGAGTTAAAAACAAAAAACAGGATAAGAATGTTACAATTGGTAGCAGATTAATTGACGGGCAGTCAGAATGCGTCTAATTTTACAGGTGATATAACAGAATTTGACTACCTTCAGGGAAACTAAGTCATACTGATTTGATAATAGTAACTGTACATAAACATGATCAGAATTTCTGGGGTGTTTTACCAGGTAAGGAGTTATAAGGCTGGTCCTAGGATAGCTACAGAGGGTATAGTATAACAGAACATGAGCTATACGTTCCATAGTCCCTTTTCCACGGGGGCGTAGTCTAAGCTCATAGGAAACTTTTATATCAGCCATCCAAAACTGCTGTGGGAAGAGGGTTAAAGCACGCTAAAGTTAGAGCTCTTTGGAATTTGGAGACAGTTAGGTGATGTAAGTATCTCGCTGGTTTGAAAAAGGGGGCCTGACTGGGGGCTTCCTGTGAGGAATGGCAGACTGAGCGGTACTGCTTTTTAAAGCAGTGCCGGCAGCGCAGCATTTTCTGGGTGCGGGCTGGGTCCCTGCAGCCTGAAGAATTCTCCGGGTCAGGAGACTCCAGGAAATCATCCCTTTTGTTCTCTGGACAGCATTTTCTTGTGGAGGGGTCCCAGAACAGAGTCCCTGCGATCAATCCGTGATTGAGACTGCTGGGAGGCGCAGATGTCATCAAGTTCAGGGCTGCGCTGAAGCTGTAAAATGGATACTAAATCTTGCCACCCCATTTCTAAAACACCAAGGGTTTTTTTTTAACTTGTTACTGAAAAGAGGCCTTTCGCAACAAAGAAATGTGAAGCTCTTGGTGATTTTCATTATTTTTGGAATTTACAAATTTGGAAAGTTGGCCTTTTTAATATTTAAGTTCTAATATTGGGATTTAAAGATTTTTTGTTTTGTTGCCATTTTCTTAATGTTTTGAGGATTATAAAAGATTTATCTACTTTGTTGAATCTGCGGAGCTGAGTTTTGAGCTATCTGCCTCTGCTTTCCTGCGAGAACGGCTTTTGTTTACAGCTTTTTTCTCCTGGTAACACACTGTGGAGAGACATGGAAGAAATGAAAGCGATTTCTGAAGAACTCTACCCAAGCCCTGGATCGTCTCCTCGAACTTGTGGAGTCTAAAGCCTACCAACAACATGAAAAAGAAGACAAGAGTGAAAACTACTTTGAGAGCAGTGCTCCTCCTTTGAAGAAGAAAATGAGGCTTAATGTTTCCAAGTCAAAAAGTGAAGGGAGAAAAATTGGACTGTGGAGAGTTAACTTTGATTCGGGTGCAAAGAGAGAGATACGATTGGCTGTGTTCCTTGAAAACCGAGATCAAGAATCAAGGCTGGCTGCCAAATTTGAGACTTGTAAGGGGAAAGCTTTGTGTGTAATACCGATACACGTAAATGCGTTAGTCTATTTTGAAGTTGGATAATTGTTTAAATGTGTTTATCAGGATGGTCTCTAAACCTTTAATGCTTTTGTTTTGGGGATCATGATTTTACCTTGGTTACCTTTAACCAAATGTAGATAATTTATTTTTTGTTATTTTAGCAGGCAAAATTTTAGTGAAGTAGGATAATATTTGAGTATTTGCTTATTAGAAAAGGTTTTTTATTTTTTTAAGACAGAGAGATAGCTTGTTTTAGAGGAGAATGTCATATAGAGATGGAAATGCTTTATAGAAATGTTTAGGTAAAGGTAAAGGTTTCCCTTGACATTAAGTCCAGTCATGTCCAATGCTAGGGGGCAGTGCTCATCTCCATTTCAAAGCCGAAGAGCCGGCATTTGTCCATAGACACTTCCATGGTCATGTGGCTGGCATGACTAAACAGAATGCCGTTACCTGCCCACCGAAATGTTTATCTTAGTTTAAATTAGAGTAAGAGATTAATAATGAGTTATATATATATCTTTGTTGTAGAAAGTCGGAAGCCACCATATAATAGTCTTCTCTGTATTTTCGCACCTTTTTAGTTTTTTTTCTTGTAGCATTGTTTCATTCTTTTTAGTTTTTATGTATTTTATGTATATGTTGAAAAAATTAATAAAGCTTTATTTAAAAAGTGGGGGGGCTTGACTGCTCAGAAAAACATTCTTGGATAAAGCAGACTGGTCCTGGTAGGATTCTAGATTCTTAATACATTGTGCACAGGCAGTCCTCATTTAGCAACCACAATGGGGACTGGAAACTAGGGCGTTAAGCGAAGCA
Source organism: Candoia aspera (assembly GCF_035149785.1). Taxonomy (NCBI): domain Eukaryota; kingdom Metazoa; phylum Chordata; class Lepidosauria; order Squamata; family Candoiidae; genus Candoia; species Candoia aspera. Next base: position 2,276,970 of record NC_086167.1, on the reverse strand, counting down.
GTCACTAAGCAAAACCGTGACTGTGCTTATGATCTTACTTCAACTTTCCTTTGCTTTACAGACCTGCAAAGCTCGTAAATGTGAAGATTGGTCGCAAAGTTACTTTTTCATCACTGTTGTAACTGTGAAAGGTCACTAAATGAGGCAGTCGCTGAATAAGGACTACCTGGTATATGCACTAAATATATACTCATAACTCATCATTAAGGACACCTCTCTAGAAAAGCTGAGATTTTTGAGTTTTTATAAAATTGTCCCAGTCCATCCTGATTCACAACTGTCCTCAATATGGAAAGAATTCAAGCCTATGAGAAAAAGCAGTTAACTTCAGCCAGTATGCTATGATTCAAGTCCATGTACCTGTTTCGACTTTAGTCAACCCTGCCTCTCCCCTTAATACATTTCGAATACAAGGGACTACCTGGAATATAACCCTTAGGAATTTAGAAAGGAGAAAAAGAAACATAAGGTTCCAACTGAGCACTAAACAGTAGTTACATATGAGCCGTATCTATAACAATATACTAATAAAAGTAAAGCTCCAAGGAAAACTTTGGGTTTTTTTAAGTATGGCATTAGCCTGTAATAACACTATGATATACGTCTACCCAGAATCAGACATACTTCCAAGTACCTGTATATGGGTTCAGACTTGGCATATTTTAGTTCAAATACTTCTAAGTCCCCCCCTCACAACAAAAAAAGAATTACTTATCCAGAAGATATAAGATCTTGCACTCTTTTATGGAGTTGGGCCCTAGGGCTAATGCTAGCGTAGTGACTACCTCCTTGCAAGGTCATGGCCCCTCACAAGCTCCTGGATGGCATCTCAGGGGTGGTGTTGGAGCTCTTAAGACATTATCCTAGGGGAATCTCTATGACCTGAGGGGGAGCTCTGGAACAGCTCAGGAGTTCATGGCTTCCATGTGACCATGGGCCTACCTCAAGTAATATCAGCTTCAAAGCACATGGGAGGGCACAGAGCAGATGAGATTAATGGATAACATTAAATGGATAACATAACTAGCTGTCCTTTACTGTGGTCAAATCAATTCCTTGCCAAATTGTACATTCCAACTACCCCTGACTACCCTATGAGTTGTAGACCCTTTCAGATGGTCCATTTGAGACACAGGATGGATTTAGAAGGATTCCTGAGGGCATGCAGGGAATTCCCAAACAATTTGGAAGCCAACTCCATCGCATGCCTAGTGAATCTCTGGAAAACAGAAGCCACCAAAACAATTTGTGACATTGTTCCTGAAAAGTCCCTGTCCATTTGATGACCCTAAGCAGCTCTTTGGTTTATCAAGAAAATTAAGATAAGGGACTTCCGGTGGGAATATGGTGGACAGAGCAGGTGTGCCTCCAAGCTCTGCAGGCAGAACTGGCATCATGGCAGTTTTTTCGGGCGCAGGCTGGTTTCTCCTATAGCCCAGAGCACTTCTCTGGATTAAGGAAAATGCTTGGAATCGACCCATTCATCCTCCGGATGGCAAGTTGCAGCCAGATCGTGGATAGCGTGCATGATCGATGGGTAAAACTTCACCGGGAGGCTGGGATTTCACCATTTCCAAGCCACGCTGCAGCCCTTAAAGGGACAGTTAGTCCAATCACCCCATTTCTAAAGCACCCAATTTACTTTTTTTTCAAAAAGTTGTTGCACCCTAAGAGACGCTTTCTACAGTAAGAAGAAGTGGACTCTCTTGGTGCTTATCGTTATTTTCTGGATTAAATTTTAAAATCTTTTAAAGTTTTGGCTTGTTTTCCCATTCAAAGACTAAGGAGAATTGAGAATAAATAACTGCCTCCCTGTTATTATTTTTGTACTGAATTTGAAGGATTTAATATTTTCCTACACGTTGAATTTGCTGTTTGGAATCTCTAGTCCTCTGTTCACTTTCCCTGAGAGCTGTTTGCTAGCACACTTTCTCCTGTTTTAATTTCACTGGGAAGTTTTTTATTAACTCCTATCTCAGCAAGTCAAGTATCTAGGGGGCACCATAATCTGCTGCCTGAAACTTGGAGGATTTCAAGGAGACTTTTTCAGAGTCCTGTTGTGAGCCTGAGCAGACTTTCAAAGAGATTTTTTCAGATCGCTGTCAGGCTATTCTGCAGAATATTCGGGACATTGGGGAAGATATTATTTCTAAAGTGTGCCATCTGGCTGAAAATGTTATGGAAGAAGACGATTTTGACAAAGATGGAGATCTTTCCACTGACAGCAAGGCTGAAGTAATGCCAGACGAAGACTACACTTTGGTGCTGAAGGGGTTAAAGTGACAGTCTGAACTGCAGACTGCAAGGAGGGTTGTTTTTCTGAAGGAATGTTATGAGAAGAGAATCTGATTTGTGGGAGTTTTTTTGCTGAGAAGTTTGAGTTTTTAAGGGGGGCAGTTGGGCTGATTGATTTTTGCAAGAAAAATGCCTTGGGTGTAATAGGGAGATATGTAAATGTCTTAGTATATTTTTAAGTGGGGTAAAAATTTAAGAATGTGTAATTTGATTGATAATGAGGCTATTACAATTTCATTTCTCTTTAACGATTTGGATTAAGACTTGTAAAAGTGAAAGGTCCTCTGTGCAAGCACCGAGTCATGTCTGAACCTTTGGGGGGATGCCACTTTTGCAACATTTTCTTGACAGACTATAGCAGGGTGGTTTGCCATTACTAGACTTTTTTTTTTAAGGTTTGTTTGATTTGTAAGATTTATAAGGTATCTATAAGATATAATAATAATTGCTTGGTTTTAGGTTTAATAGGGTTAAGATTGCTGTAGTATTATTAATTATAAAAGTAGATAATTTATATGTTTTTATAATTTGATTTTTATTATAGTGGACAGAAATATATAGAATAGTGGTAGGAAGGAAATAATTATATAAATGTTTTATGGGGGAGGGAAGTTGATTTAGAAATATATATACCTTTTTTATATAAGGGGAAGGAGCAATTGCATTAGTGATTTGTACATGTGCTAATGGAAGGATTTATAGAAATAATGTGATCTTGGTTTAAGGGATTGATTATGGAAATTGCTGTATATTCTTGCTGTTGAAAGTTGGAAGTCACTTTATGTAATCTTCAACATTCTTTTTTCTTGTGTTTCACTCTTAGTTTTTCTTTTTTTTTTTTGTATTTTTCTTTTTTTGTATTTTTTATTTTTGTTTCAAACTTAATAAAATTCTTTAAAAAAAAGAAAATTAAGATAAGGGAAATTAAGTGATTGAAAACACACTTTGAACAAAAGTAAGGGAAATCTGAATGTGACCAATCAAGCACTGGTAAGAATTCATCTTCAAGCCTTTATGGTGGCAAAACATCAAATTTTCTCCACACAGACTCCAGTAGCCATGTTCAAAGTTACCCAAACTCTTCTAGAGAAAGATGGATAGGCTAAGATGCTTTCAGACTTGCCAGATGATTCTGTGGGTTTCCTGGAAGATAAATTCACTTGCATCCACCCTGGGCTGAATGCCGACTGGAGAGAATCCAATGTGGTGAGCAAGGCTGGACCCTCTAAGAGTCCCCCTCACTACATCAGAGATTAGGTGGACCAGAACCAGACAGCAGGCCTTTCCTACTGCGGCCCCCACACTTTGGTAAAATCAATTCCAAGCCCCCTCCCTTGTGGTATTTTGAAAAGTAGCTGAATTCATCCTATGTAATCATTGAGCCTTTTACCTTAATTTAAAAGGCTCATTTGGGGGAGGTGTTTAGTATTAATATAGCATTTTATATTCTTTCATATCTGTACTCCGTTATAATTTGCTCAGAGTCCCCTGATTGGGACAGGATATAAAAACTGCAAACAAACAAACAAACAAATGTATGTATGTATGTTCCCGCTAAAGTGTTATAGCTTAATACTGAACAGAAAGTTGATGACGCTTGGTTGATCACGTCTGAATCTGCTTCAATGGTCATTTTCAATCACATAATTTTGATGTACAACACAACTGTAAATAATGTACAAAAATGCAACGTTTCAACAATGAACCAACTATCATTGTCATGTACAAACAACAGTCTGTTAACTATTGATGGATTTCTACAAGAGTTCTAGGTTTCCTGCAAACTAGAATCAAAATGACAGAGTGATACAAGTCCCTGTTTCCGATTTGGAAGCAAATGTTTGCTTGTCATAAACACAGTTTTTCCAATTTGGATTATACCTACTGAAAAAAAAAAAGCAATAAAGGTAACAAGATTCCACAAGGAAAGGAGAGAGAAGCACAACACGCACATTTAAAATCTGAACCTGAACACGGCAACATGCCCACAGCAACCAAATGTAACTGTTAATTGAAAGAGCAATTTAAACTAGATGTTCTCTATCCACACCACATTAGTCCTATACTGTAGCTTGGGAATTCTCACCTCTTGGATCAATTACATCACTATAAAATTAACTGACACAAAAATTAAGAACTTAAGACTCTACTAGATCAGGTCAGCTATCATCTAGCTCAGCATTCTAGATAACACCGTGGCCAATCAGATGGATTTGGGATGCTCACAAGGAAAACAGTCCTTTTGCTTCCTAGCAGCCGGTATTTCAGATCAGCTGGCCATGATAAATGGAAACAGAACATAGCCATAAAGAATAGTAATCATCAATAACTGATCCTCTATGAATTGATCCAACCCCCTAAACTGGCCACAAGCCATCACATCAGAATACAACAGCTTGTATACTTTTAACCATGTATTATGTAAATGAATCTTTCCTTTTAACAGTATTGAATTTCCCTGCATTTAGTTTTAACTAGACAACCCTTGACATGTGGGCTCATCATTTCAAAGATATTTCCTTACCTCAATGCCTTCAAGAATGGCAGAGCTTCTAATGTACTGCCTTCACTGGAAAAGCTCTTAAAAATTCAGGGAGATATTCAGAGATGGATCTGCCTTGAAAATAGCCCAAGTCATTCATACTGAACTGTATAGCAGAGTCAAACTTCAGGAGTTGACCACAGTAAATGTTTTATAACATTTTGTATTATGTCATAAAATGTTTTATGATGATTTGTATGTCATAAAAAGTGTTATAAAATTTGCCAAATTTAAATTGTGTAAGTTAGCCCATTTGAGGTACCTTGGTTCAAAAACTGTTGCCCTATGATGCACCGGTTTGCCCAGTTAAAGGTTACAGACAAAAAGACATGAGAGTTTTAGAGGTATATAGATGGATAACCGCATGCTTTAATATTGCAAGAGGGAGAAAAAAATTGTTCATATCCATAATATGCATAATTTTATCTTTATCACATCTTATCATCATTCCAAGGCCTTCTTCACTGGGAAGCCACTCCAGCTCCTTAATTATTTTGGATGCCTTTGTTGTACCTTCTCCAATTATACACCATTCCTTTTCTTCTGAGGTGGTGACCAGGACTGCACATAATATTCCAAGTGTGGTCCAACCACATTAGAGTGGCTGGATTAGTTTTGGTTCCCTTCTTAAGAATTTATAGCTTGGAACTTAACTTTTTCACAGCATCCACACTCTGGGCTAATAATTATCTTGAGTTATCTACTATGACTTCAAGAATCTTTTCCTTATCACTCACCATCAGATTGGATCCCATCAACGTACATGTGAAATTTGGATTTTTTTGGTGTACCAATCTGATCCTTTTTGCCATTGCACTGAACTGCATCTTTCATTTTGACAACTATTCATCCAGTTTGGAAATCCTTTTGAAGTTCCCAGAATCTTCTTTTGATGTTACAACTGGTATCATTGGCAAACCTGGCCAACTCACTACTCAATCCTAAATCCAAATAAATTAAAAGTAACAGTCTGAACATTGATCTGTGTCCATTTTGAACATCTATGACAGCACTTGCTCTTTTATTGAAGAGTTTTAAGATTGTACAGGAACTTTGGATGAAGGACATCAACAAAAACTTTTTGAAATATTCAAAATATTCAAAATGTGGAAATGTCTGTTGACCATAACCAGTATACTTGCTTACTGACATCTTTGCAGAAGCTATGTTGGTTGTTCAGCAGCAAGGCTTGTTCTTCTGTATGCTTAATTATTGTCTCTTCAATAATGTTTTTTATCATTTACTCAGAATAGACATTATATTCTGTCCATCCTGTCTCCTCCCTCAATTCTCTTTTAAAAACTGGAGTTATGTTAACTATTTTCCAGTTCTCAGGAAGATGTCAACTTTAAACAGAAGTATTTCTGTTAGAAGAATAATTCCACATTTTAGTTCTTTAAGAACTCTCAAGTGGATATTGCTGTGACTCAGGAATTTACTTCTTTTTAATTCATCAATTAGTTGTCATGGAAAGGACTGTCAAGACTGAAATCTGAGTTAGGATGTTGGCTCTAGGACACTTTAATTGGCATGTGATTTGTAATGGCCTAAACATACAATTTCAAGCCAATATTCTTTTAAGTGTTTAGTTACCTCAATCTCAATTTAACCACAATTCACTCTAACAGTTATACTCAGGTATCCCTGCAACACAAGCATCCAGCCTAATACCAAGCATACTTTCTACTAAAGCAGCAAATTTTCAGCCATGTGGCATCAGCCTAACCTTACAAAAAGATCACCAAAGGAATATGAAAAAGCACCACTTAACACGAAGGTCATCCGTGCATTTCCATTCACTGCTTCATGTGATTGTATGAGAGTCTTATGTACTCACTTCCCAACCACACTTGGGGGCAGGTGCCATATTATGTCCATTCGCTTACAAATGAAGCCCACTAGATCCTCGCGGTTTTCACACATTATGCTAAACCACACACCGTGAGTACAACGCTTGGGCTTACACTATCCAATAATCAAAATGTACACCTACTGTTTTATCAGTTGTGCTATTGATCTGATTTTGGTATTTTAACAGGAATATTTTAATCTACTGGGAATCTTGTTTGACTACAGCAGTCTGTGTGCGTGTCTGTAAGAGTAGTAAATAAATAATAGTTAAAAAACAGACCATGTTATGGCTTAACATGCAGTATGAATCATGCCTCTGTAGGAGTTCATCTTAAGAAGGCATTAGCAGAAAGGACAGGGCTGTCTTTTCTCACCATTAGGATTTTTGGGGGGTTATCAGACCAACAGCCGTTGCAAGACACGGGCAAAGCTAGAGCCCCTTTTATCCCCCCTCATCACACATGCCAGGCTTTGAGCAAAGTTGCCACCACAACTAAACAAATTGTTAGGAGCCCACATCAATAAAAAAGTCATTCAAGGAAATCACAGGATTTGTTCTCTCTCTTAAATCCACCCCCCCCCAACTGAAAACATGCTTCTCTACAACTCCATTTTTTTCTCCATACAAATAAACATGTTCCTCACAGAAGGGCTGGAAGGTACCTTAGAGATTACCATAAAAGGTGTGCTTAGGTGTCCCCCAAGAACAAATGGATGAACACACGCAGAGCCATCCCTGTGTAAGGGTGCCGGTGGGATGCCCTGCTGCTTAAGCCCTGACCGGATTATCGCGTCTCGAGCTCCTCTCGCAGCAACCGGGCCTTTATCAGACTCCAGGCCGATGGGATTCGGAATCCTGTTTTGCAACAGGGCACACTCTCTCCCCTTCATCTTCCACCTCTCCTCTCTGACAGAGCAGCCCGGCCTGAGTTACAGCTCCGTAATCGGCGGGTTCTCAGCCGAGAAAAGGCCCCGCATCAGCTCCACGGCCGGATCTGAGGGGGATCCGCGCCTCCGCGCCACAACCGGCTCCCCCACAAGGCTAGCGCAACCCAAGATTCGCTGGGAGGCCTCGGCCACCAGAGCGCGCGGAGGGGGGACAAAAGTTCCCAAGCCCGGCGGCAGCCAGGCGGCCCCGCGACCGGCCGAGCCCCGCAGGCGGAGCGCGACGCCCCCGGAGATCCGCCGCGGGGCGCTCGGGGGCGCTCGGGGCCGGGCGCTTCGCCAGCGGCGCTCCCGGGGGCTGCGGAGCGCCGAGGCGCGCGAGGGGCCCGGACCGGCGCGGCGGCGGCGGCGGCTCACCAGGAGTAGGTCTGCTCCGCCATGGCGCCGGCCGCTCTCCCGTCCTCCTCCTGCTCCTCCTCGACGCGGTCCTCCCGCTCCCGGCTCCCTCCGCGTCTCGCGCCTCAGCGGCGGGCGGGCTGCGGCTCCCGGCCCATCCTGGCGGCGGCGGCGGGGGCTGGGAAGGCGGTCCCCGCCCTGGCGGAGGCGGCGATGCCTCAGCGGCGGCCGCGCCGCACAGACCCAGCTGCGCTCCAGCGCCGGCGGGCGAGCCTCATAACCGGGGAGGAGGGCGCGGCGGCGGAGCGGGCCGGGGCAAACGCCGGAAGGAGGCCGCTCGCTGCTCGCTCTCGAGCGGAGGGGGCGGGGCTTGGCGGGCGCGGGGCGGGGCGGGAGCGCGTCATGTGGCCCAAACAGGCTCACGTGCCCCGGCGCAGTCGCGTCGGGGGAAGTGAGCGGCGCCGGGCGGGGGAAGGGACGGGCGAGGAGGCCCCGCCCATCTAACTGCGCGTGCGCCCCGAGGGGAGCCCGGCTTGGCGGCGCTACTGCGCCTGCGTGGGCTACATTCGCCCGGGGGCCGGGGGCCGTGCGAATTCCGTCCGGGGCCGGGTCGGGGCTGCGCCGTTGCGGCTGCACAGCCTGGATTAGCGCAGGGAGCAGAGGGGCTCCAGCAGCTCTTGCCTTCCGGACAGCAGAATCCCGCTGGAATCCGCCTTCCTGTGGCCCGAGAGAGCAAGGCCAGCGTTTCTCACTCCTAGCAACTTGAAGATGCGTGGACTTCAACTCCCAGGATTCCTCAGCCAGCATGCTTTAAGACGTGGACTTCAACTCCCAGAATGCTGGTTGGGGAATCCTGGGAGTTGAAATCCACACATCCTCGAGAGGCTAAGTTTGAGAAACACTGGTCTATGGTGACAAAATCAGGGGGAGGCTGGTAGCACTTTTTCTGACCTAACAGGTTTTATCAAAGGGCATAAGCTTGCTGTTGCTGTTTCGGTTGCTTTAAATCCTCCGTAAAATGTGGGATTAAATAAATAAAATAATAATAATAATAAGGTCCCAGAACTGGACACAGGACTTGAGGTAGGTCTGAGCAGTGCAGTGAAACGTGAATGATCCCTTTCCATGATTTCAAAGTGATGCTTTGAGCGATGCAACCCAAAATGCAGCCTCACTCCTTGCTATAGGTTCAGAGGTTCACACAGCACCGATTATAAGCTAAGCGGAGAGGGTGCTTTGTGGTTCCGCACACTGCAGGAATTCAGCTATTGCTTTAGGGTGCCTTGCGCAAACCAGCACATCTCATTAAGCCTGAACATGAGTTTTGAAACAAAGTTTTGTGGACGTGGCTTTGGGGCTGAGTGTCCCGGGTGACCCGTGCCAGAGAGTCCGTGGCCCAAGCAACCCTCCTGTTCTTGCAGAAACGGCCGAGCCGGCCGAGGAAGGAGGTCATGAGCGTGAGCGTTGGAGGGACCGCTCTGAGGGCGCCATACAGGGGAGTGGATTGTGGCAGACCCTGTCAGAGGAAAGGCGGCGTCACGCGGAGCTCTCGGTCGTGTGGATCCTGCCTGTGGCCAGGCAGTGCACATGCCTGGCGCAAGCCCGGGTTCTGCTAGTGCAGCACGGCAGGCAAAGTGGGGAGCAGGAGGATCGGGCCAGGGAGAACAGCGTCCGGGAGAGGCGGGGGCCGAGGGAGGGCCAGCACTCCCCCCCGCCCCCGGCAGCAGGCAGGCGGCCGACACTCACGGTTCATGTTGATCTGCTGGGAGAGCTCGATCAGCTCCGTCTCTTAAAGCGGCTGAGGTTGAGAAACACCGATCAAGGCAACTGAATGAGATGCAGAGGAGTTTGGATGCCCAAATGGGATGTTGCCTGCTTGGGGTCAGGGTTGGAGAGCTGGTGGAAGACACCGCCAGCCCAGGGCCATCTCTACGCAGGTGGTTTTCCCATTGACTGGATTTACTCCAAGGCAAGATGCTTCATTTATTTATTAAACACATTTTTACAGCTGCCCAACTCACACGTGGTGACTCCAGGCAGCTTACAGAATTAAAATCCACAATACAAAAACCCATCGATCCCGCGCCCCTGCAATGGCCACAAACACCATCAAATCAGCCACTAGATCGGCTCTATCAACCTGGGCTCCCCAGGCCTGCTGACAGAATCCCGTTGCTGTTGGTTGTTGCTGATGTTGCTGGAGTGCAGACCAGACCAACCATTCCTAAGCGCTGCTGTCTCATTAGCATTGCTCAGATTCTGCCTCGGGCTTGCCGCTCCTGCTCCAAAGGAAATCACCTGCTGCACTCAAAGGTGCGGAGCCAGTCTGGCGTAGTGGTGAAGGCACCAGGCTAGAAACCGGGAGACTGAGTTCCAGTCCCGCCTTGGGTGCAAAGCCAGCTGGGAGTCCCTCTCTCAGTCCTAGGAAGAAGAAGAAAATGGTGAACCACTTCTGAAAACATTGCCAAGAAAACTGCAGGGACTTGTCCAGGCAGTTGCTAGGAGTCAACACTGACTTGAAGCTACACACACACACAAAACCCCTCAAACTTTATCTTTATTTTTAATGTTTTATTGATTTTATTGTAATTTCTTTTGATTGTTGTGAGGTGCCCAGTCATTGAGAGTTGGGCAGCGTACAAGTTTAATAAATTACTAGACAACCCTTGACCTGTGGGGTCATCATTTCAGAGATATTTCCTTACCAGATTCCGCAATGCCTTTAACAATGGCAAGGCTTCTAATGTGCTGGAAAAGTTCTTAAAAATTCAGGGAGACATTCAGAGATGGATCTGCTTTGAAAGTAGTCAATGTTGAACTCTATAGCTCAGTCAAACATCAGGAGTTGACCACAGGACATGTTTTGTGTCATTTTGTATTATGTCATAAAATGTTTTATGATGGTTTTTATGTCATAAAATGTTTTATAAAATTTGCCAAATTTCAGTTCCACAGGAGTCATGGGTCCCGGATTTTGGACACATTCTGTAAGCCCAGTTAAGGCACCTTGGTTCAAAAATTGTTGGCCTATAACACACTATTTCACCCAGTTAAAAGTCACAAACAGACACAAGAGTTTTAATGATGGTGATGATGGCGATCACATTTTACCTTTCCCACCAGCTCCATGTCCAGGGTGCTATCTTGTATTGGGTTGCAATCATAAGCATGAGGAAGGGGGTGGGGCAAGCCTTGCCTCACTCACTGCCTGGGTGCCCATTCTTACCTGTTTTGTAATCCATCATCTTGAAGAAAACTCGGTGATTTCCCGTTAAAAAGGCCACCCTCGGTAGTTGTTCTACCCTAGATGGGCTACTTTGTTTATTTATCTATTTTATGTCACAAGAAAATAATTCATAATCTTTGGACTGGGCAGCAGGACCTTCTTTAAACATCATGGATATCTGTAGAGCTGGTACAAAGGGAGATTTACTGTGTGGTAATCTCATTTCACTATGTTGGACAAAAAGCTGGTTGAACAATCACGCCCGACAAGTGTGCATCTGGAATGAGGTTCCCTCTGAGATTCAAACGGCCCACACACTGCAGTTGTTTCAAAGGGCCCAGGCCATTGGCAAGCATGATTGAAACCCCCTTTGAACCATTTGTAAAGTTGCTGGGAGTTGGGCAGCACATAAATGTAATAAATTATTACTCCGACATCAAGGGCTCTACATCAGGCCAGGAAGGAAGTGTCAAGTGGCATACCACTGACCTCTGTTCTAGGTCTTCTGCTGTTTAACTTATTTATACATGACTTGGATGAGGAGTTAGGAAATAATGATTATGTCATGTTCATCGTTCCAATGTTCTGAATACATCGTAACGTTTCGCATGTCACTTTCCTGATCCGTGTTTGCTGGGTGGAGATTTCCAGCCGTGCCAGGCTGTAATCTCCTTGCTGTAACTGTGGAATGTATGTTTGGGTTATGGAATGTGTTCAAGGTTACTTTCTCAGGCCGATGTGGGCAACGGTTGCTAGCACCTGGGAGGGGGTGGTTGCTAAGCGCGAGCAAGGGTGGAACCGGGTTTGAAGCGAGGGTTTTTAGTTTGTATTTGGCGCGCTTTTGCTCATTCTCAGCTTTCTTTGTATCTGCATACTATTCTTTCAATAAATCAGTTATCCTTAAGCACCTGCTTGTGAGACTGAGTTTGTCAGAATAGGCAACCATTACAGATTATCTGGTTTGCAGATGAGCCAAAGATGGCCCTACTGTCATTAGAAGACAGTATCAAGTTTAAGCTTTAAGTAATCTTTATTTAGTCAATGACCAGCACAAGATAAACAGACAAATAGAAAACAGGTTTAAGATTCAGAGGGATCTTGGCATGCTGGGACAATGGGCAGAAACCAGCAGGGACACATGCAAAATCCTGCACTTGGATAGAAAAAAACCAAGAGCATGGATGTAGTATGGGAAGACCATATGGGCATCTGAACTTGTTAAAGGGAACGTGATGCAATCCTGGGCTGCATCAACTGGTACTGGTACTGGTACCTTCCAGCCCATACAGTCTATGGTTTAAAGCTCAGTATATTTATCTCTGATATTTGAGCCTGTTTGATAACAGAACAGCTGCAGTGCAGACCTGAGCAAAGTGCTTCACACAGAAAGCATCTCGGTCAGGAAGCCTGTCCACTGAATTCTGCAACAAGGGCAGGCCCACCTTAAGTGGCGTCCAGTCCAAGGAGGTAGGTTCAAGCTAGACATCAGGCAGAACTTCCTGACAGTTCAAGCTGTAAGTCACTGGAAGCAGCTCCGTGTGGAGTGGTGAATTCTGCTCGGCTGGAGGTCTTCAAACAGAGGCTGCTGGACTTTCAGAAAGCCCTTAAGGCCTAGCTGTTTTCCAAGGCCTTGGGGTAAGGCGATTAGTTGATTCCAGGTTGTTGGTCTTTTCTGATGCCGTATTATGTTGGTTTTGGTTTTGATCTTGCTGTATGGTTTTAATTTTGTTAGCCCCCCAAAGTCATGTTTGCAAGAGGGGTGGCTATATGCATAACTTAAAATAAATACATAAATTTGCCAGAGGTTCCAGTGAATGCAAGACCAGACTGGAGTACGTAGGCTAACTGATTCTAAAGTACATTCCAACTCCACAATTCACTGTTGAGGCCACAAGTGCATAAACACAACCTTGCTTGTGTTGTCCCTGTTTGAGAAGAGTTCTGAATGGGATTTCAAGTGACAATGGTGGCTTTAGAAGCACTCCTAAATTGACAGGTTGTTAAAAAAAATAACATCTTCTCCATTTGCAGATATGAGGAGGGAGCACTATCTATGCCACCTTGAGTTACATAAAAAAGGTGGGATATAAATCTAAGGAATATATCTTGAAGTTCCTGAAGAAGCCGGTACTTGTGGAATTCTATAGCCAGAGCTCTCCAGACAACTGAGATTTAGTTTACGCTGCTGAAACCAATTTTTTTAAACATGTTCATAAATGATCTAGAGTTGGAAATGAGCAGCGAAGCACAGTAGCAAATCTGCAAATGGCATCAAATTATGCAAGGGTTTTTTTATAACTCCAAATTATATTTCTCGAAGGAGGGAATGGACCTCAAAGTGACAAATATAGTTCAATATGAGCTAAAGTGATGTATATTGGGGCAAAAATTCCTAACTCTCTCTTTATATGTGGGTAGAGTGTGAACTGATGATGATACCCAGGGGAAAAAACTTGATAGATTAATTGGAATAAATTGGTTTCAAATTTGGTTAGTGGTATTTGGAAAATATGGCCACCCCAGGCTTGGGTCACATCAATGTTTATCATGGTTACAGAGCTAGATAGTGGTACCAGCTTGTGCAGAAGCTAGATAGTGGTACCAGCCCATTGACTGACCTAGTATTTAGTAATAATAATATGTAATAAATATATATTTATTAATTTACTAAGCCTATATGCCAGTCTAGTCATAAACTGACTGTGAGCATCTTGCAATCCTACCATATGTAAACAAGATTAAAACAACTAAAGTAGCCAAACAATATTACATAATAAAATATTCTTATGCCAAAGAATCATAATCTCATATACAGTAATGGTATATGCTTACACAGGAAAAATCCTTCCCAAATCAATTCCCCTTCCATGGCTTATTGAAATAGCCAGGTTTTGATTGCCTTCCTAAATCCCAATAAGGTAGGGGCAAGTTGAATGTTTGGGGGATGCTATTTCAGAGAATTGGGGCAGTGATCCAAAAAGTCTGCCTTAAGGCACTGTAGCTAACATTCTATAAAAGAGGGACCCTGTGTAATGGTATGTGGGAAGGGCCTTGGGAGGCGGGGTGAAGAGATGCTGCCTAGGGAATAGTCAGACAGGAGAGGGCATAGCCTGCAGCTGGATAGTGGGAGGGGCAGGAGGTTCAGAAGGGACCCTCCCTAGTTTCTCAGGCCGTAAAGGAGACAGTGGGAGAATTGTACTTTCGGACTTGCAAGGTTCTGTTAATGTAGCCTCCCAATAAAGTAGAATTAGCTCACCTGGTCGTGTTTCCTGTCTGGTCTACCTGGGAAGGCTGACACCCTGGATGAAGCCCCTTCTTCAATCTCATAGCACAAGCCTGCCTTAAAGGTGACAACCAACACCTTGAATTGTTCCCGGAAGCAAACTAGTAAGCATTGCAGCTCTCAAAGTACCTGTGTTCCATGGACAAATCAAGGTGCACCCGCTGCATTCTGCACCAGCTGTAGCTTCCAAGTGATCTTCAGGGGCAACCCTCTGTCAAGTACATTGCAGTAGTCCCAACAGGCATTGACTAAGTGCACATTACTGTGAGTAGGGTCTTCAGAAAAAGTCTTAATTGGCACATCAGATGAAGCTGTACAAAGGCCCCCCGGCTACATCTGCCTCCTTCTCTTTGAGCAGGAATTGTGAACCCAAAAGGGAAAAGATGGAGACCAAAAACAGTGTTGGAAAAGAAGAACTCTACTAAAAGAAAGATAGAATTGCAACAAATGAAAGGCCATACAGTGGGTTTATGCCTTTGATTTGAAAAAGACTGACAGGTTTATTTTAACTTGCATGCTGTTAAAATTTTGACTTCTGTAAGCTAACAGATAGACTTAACATGCCTGAAAAAGGTTTGGAAAAATTATTCCCTGTTCTGCTATCAACCACCATCCACGTCCCATGCCACCTGTGATGTGATCCCCTCATTGACAGGCTGAGTGCGTCCACTGCCCCAAAATACACGCAGAGAAGTGCAGCCCCCAGCAGGTGAAAACATCCTTGTGCCTGACATAGAACATCTCCCTCCTTGTAGTCCAGACATTCATCCAAGCCTATGAGAACAAATACAGCATGGATCAAGGGGCCCCACTTCAACGTCTTCCCTGCATGTCTTTTCTTGCAGGATGGCAGGCCCACCTGCTTTCTAGAAAGAAACAGGAGGAGCAAAGTAAATGGTGTTTTCATATCCACTAAATGTTTTAGCCTTGGGACTCTGCCTTGACAAAAACAAAGGAAAGGGACAGATTTGAACTGGATTAGAAAAATTCACCAACCAAGCTCACAATCTATCAGATAACCCATAAGTTACAGTCATATGGTAACTTCATTTATTTGGAAGTTGTTGGAATTATCAGGGGTCAACTCAGCATTGTCTCATAAGCATAACAGGGTCTCTCTCTAGAAAATCGCATCCCTGTTGTGCTTGTAGGATGTCACATGGGTCACCTGATTTCCACTTTCTCTTCCTTTTTGGGCTTGGGGATTAACAATCTCCATTACCTCGTGGGCAGACATGCAAGCAGGAAGAGCTGCAGAATGCAGCTCTCCCCTTTTGCATCATCCAGTGATGATTAAGTGCTTTCTACCATGAACCTACCTGTATCCAGATCTACTGAATAAAAGTAAGCTATCTTTATTTTCTTCATCTAACTACTGTGTGAAGACTGAATTTATTTCTGAACGCAATTAAGCTTAATGTGCAAGTTCCTTTTTTGGTTCACGCTTCTGCTCTGCCAGATTGCTGTTTGCTGCTTGGAGTTCTTTTATCAACCTTTTAAAAATCCATCAAAGTAAGGCTGCAATTCACTTTTTCTATATTCCTGAAAGAAGAATCACAAGGTTGAAAAGTGACCTCATGCCATCCCTGCTCAGTGCTGGAATCTAAACTGTCAAATGGCTGTCCTACCTCTTCCAAAATACATACAATGAAGGGAGCCCACCACCTTCATTGGTCAAAGGAGCTCCTTGCCATTAAGAAGTGTATCCTGATACTCAACAGGAGCCTGCATTCCTACCATGCCCTGCATTCTGGGACAATAAAAAATGGGCCTTGACCTTCTGTGTGGTGCCCATAACTATCATCTTCCCCCTTCCTGCCCTCTTTTCTCCAGCTAAAAAGTTCAGTTCCCTCAATCTTGCTTCGTAGACTTACTTTCTGTCTCAGATCATTCTCATTCTCCTTTGTGAACTGGTTCCAACACGGACACTTTCACACACAGATTTTGTACCAGTTCAAAATTGCCTGTGGGCCTGCTTGATTGCATGACGTTGCTCTTCTTTGAGAACCAAGTCAGCTCTTCCTGGCTCTGATCTGCCTGAAGCCAAACTGGTCTTCCTTTTGCAAGGCTGCAGCTTGTGAGCAATGCGATCTGCCCCTGGTGAGAATTCTTGCCTCTTCCTCCCCCTGGGCTCAAGCAAGCCATTCCATTGCAAAGCAGTAGCTAAAAACAGAAGAAGCAGCAGCCTGCCTTTTTGTAAGAGACGCCTCATCCATTAGGTGCCTTTGGCCCACATCCCCCTGTGCCCAGAAAGAATGGTAAGAATCTGAAAACTTCAGAAAAGCCCAAATCAATCCCAGCTGCAGTTTACAGTGCAGTGGAATTCCTGAAGCCTCTCTGTATTATGTAGGACGTATCTTCCACACTGCAGCCGTCCTAGCAAAACACAGTATGGGTTGGTGTGTGTGCGCGGAGCAATTTGGTGAGTGGGAGTGTTGTGTGTTTATTTCTTTAGGGGAAATTTCAAGGCTGGGCAGTGCTTGAATGACATTTTTGGACTACTCCATTGTTCAGTCAGAGGGCACGCTGCCTCATAATGATTTCAACGTGTTTCCTGCTTTTCAGCAGCGGTGAAGACAACCGCAGGCCAGTTGTGAGCTGCTTTGAGGCTGGGGAATGAAGATAGCCAGGATGAGGAAGTGCCCTATGCCAGACCCAAGATGGGGATAGCCTACGCAGAGTAGAGTAGAAAAAAGACATATTTACAAAAAGGGGGATAAAGTGGTCACTTCCCTGAAAATTCAAGGACGGAATAGCATTGTCATCTGAGTTATGTCACACCTTGTGGCTGTGTCTACACAACTGTTAGTGTGAGGTTTACTTATCAGTTGGTTTATGGAGGAACACAGTTGGCTGGATCTCTAGAATTTGTGGAGCCGCACATCAGCTCACCACATGTAGCCTAGTGATTTGTGTGAATCAGTCACTCCTAGACTGAAATCCTTATTTCAGAGAAACCCTTCTTATCCATTGCCCATTTCCTTCCCTAGGACAGTGGAACTAACACCCTCATTCAGGCATGCTCTTAATGTACTGTATAGTCCAGATAATTGAAGTGGTCAGTTGTCATCAGTTAAGCCCAACTGAGGAATCAAGGAAAGTTGAAGGCTGGGGGCAGAAACCAGTATCTTTGATGCTTTTTAAAAATAAATTTCATTTATTTTATGCTTACACAATTAACAAAACAATCTTTAATCTTAACAACAAAAAAGTACCCTATCTCTTTGTATTCAAGTGGTTGGGTTTGCACACACTAAGCTAAGACTGTTTTAACTGTAGCTTATTGAACAAGCCACAAAGGTTCACACAGAACACTAAGTCATATATGGCGGTTAGGAACCCTAATGGGTGGAAACTAGCACACGTGAACTCAGGATTCAGCAACCACGCTGTGGCTTCTTGCTAGGTAGGAATCCAGTGCTGAGTTCAGGGTTAGAGGAAGTCTTAAGTATCTTGCTCAGGGACCAAAAAGGACCAAAAGCCATGCCGGCTGGGGAATTCTGGAGTCCACACATCTTCGAGTTGCCAAGGTTGAGAAACCCTGGTCTTGCTAGTTACATCTTGCAACCCCAGGTATGGCACAGACTGGCACCCATGCAGATGTCTGAGGATTGAATCTGGGGCTTCAAACTTGTCTTCCAGCCTTCATAGGTTTAACATGAAAGGAAAGAATGGATTTGCCAGGAGGATTAGCAGAGATGCTATCCTTTGGGGAAAAGTCCAGCAGGGAGCAAATAGCTAGGCAGCATTTAAAGTAAATGAGGCAATTCTACTCATTATCCTTATGATAATAATAGTAATTACATCATTAACCTTTCTAGCAACTTTCCCAAGAGAGTGGAGAAGTTCTGTAATGCGCATACGTCATAATGATATGGTGGCCTTAGGCTGCAATCTTCAAACCACTTACTCTGAAGTAGTCTAATAGAATCCCTTGGGTACCTTTCAAGAGTAAGAGATGGGAAGGGGGGTATTGGCTTCCTTGGGTTAGAAACGGGCCTGCCTGCTGAGCAAAAGGACCAAGGGATGGAAGGGAAGCATCCCCCCTCGGCTTGGTGCTTATCCTGAGGCACCCACTGAGGGAATGGGAGAGCCCCGTGTGTGAACATGTTTGTGACATGATTGCAGGATTCCACATGTCAGCACGAGTCTCTGAAGGGAGGGGGAACCTCCATTCTCATGCAAGACTTTGTGTCAATTGTGGGAACGCAGGGAGACATTAATCTTCCCCTCCATCTCATCTCAGTATATCGGGGAGGGGGGAACTTGTGTTCAGTTTTCTAGCCAGTCCTGTCTCCCACTTGGAAGGTGAGGAGTAGGCAGACCTTCCCTGCATTAGACAAGGACAGGAGAGGTTGCCCCCCCCAAGCCTCTTCCCCCATCCCAGGGCAGAGAAGACCAACCCTACCCAACATCAGAGTTGGGCAAGGGACGCTGGCTTGGCACTTTGGGCTCCACAGAAGCTCCTCTGCAAGTGGACTGACTTTACATATATGTTACCAGGTCCCAACTCTTGTGTAGCCTATTGGCTGCCCTCGTTAAGAGAAAAGAAACTATTCTACCATTTTACAAAGCGGAAGGTTCTTACCTAAAATAAATAGGCAAAGGGTTGGTTATTTCGCCCAATGGATTTCAAAGGGAGCAACAGAACCAATACTGTAAAGTTTACTATAAATAGCGCCAAAAAGAATAAATGCAATTAACAAGAAATCACTCATTCAGTCTGATACAGACACATTACATTTCAAATCTAAACTATAAAAAAGTTTAAAAGTGAAATGCCTGGGAGAAAAGGAGCAGCTTAGCTTTGCACCAGAAAGATAGTGATGGGAATTCTGGGAGCTGAAGTCCACACATCTTAAAGTTGCCAAGGTTGAAAAACTGCACTAAGCTTTTAACCCGACCTGGTGCTGGAGGCATCGTTATTACAGGAGCTGTTATATTGTTTTGCATTGCTTTACTTTCACATAACCTACTGAGAATCTTCTGATTGGGGCAAGCTATTGAAACGGTACATAAATTCATAAAAAAGCGGGGAGCCAAGGGGAACCTACAAGGGTTCAGGTTCAAAGGAAGAAGCAGCCAGCCGGGATCAGCAGCCCCAGTGCGCCAAACCGGGCCTGGGAATGAACTGGCAAGCCAGGGCAGAGGGAGAAGCACCCCCATTTTGTGGCTGGGACAATGAGCCCCAGCCCACAGCTTCGCAACAGCTCTGTCTGAGACTAGCTGAAATGTCTGCGCTGTCTCTGAGGCTCCCCCCACAAAAAGATCTCTTCATCCAATTAAGAGGTCATCCGAGGGACATTAACAATGGCAACTGTGAACGCCCAGAGCGCTGATCGGCAGGGGCTGATGACAGGTGCTCCCCATTTGGAACTGGATGTGAGCTGTTCCTACCTTAACCTGAGGGCTCCGGTCTGAAACCCCACCTGCAACGTAGGAACACAGTTCTGGGTTCAGAATGTTGGAAGTTTTGGCAAATCCAGCATGCCTCATTTGCATGTGAATTAACATGCAAATTGAGTCATCCCACAATGCAACTCTGAGGAAGCTGTTTGTTGCCACTCCCACTTCCTCTTTCTCTCTTCCTTCTTCTCCCCCAGAAGCAAGCGCAGGGCTGTGTGCTGCTCTCCTCCATTCTGGGTACCAAGTGGTGGGCCTGGAATTCCCCTTTCTTCCACGCAGCTCTTGGCAGCTGTAGGGCTGAGAGTTTAGGGCAAAACTAAGTATTTAGAAAGGAAAGAAGAACAAAGGAACTTCATCTTTTCCACCAAGATGGATGTAACAGAACCAACAATTAAGTCAATAAGAAATTATTTTACTTATCTTAACCTAACGTGCCTAAGCATGTGATTCTTTATGCTTGGGGGGGCTGAATGTATAAGAGCAATAACCTGTGTTTCTCTGGCATGCTCACTGAAGCTATCTAAGATAATTTTCTTTTTCTGTGCCAGCTTCTCAGCTGTGTTATAAGCTCTGCTCCATTTCAGTGGTTCTAGCAGGCCACTAAATTGTCTTCACAGAAGAGGGAGTGTTCTGCACCCCTCTGCCCCCTTAGCCACTGAGGACCCCTGTGCCTTCAGGACCAACAATGGTGCTGGGATCAGTCTCCCAGATCGGGCTGAAACCTGTGAACGGGCAGGCCGGCCATTCGCCAGCAATGCTCTGTCTGGACAGAGCTCCACAGACTGGCCCTCAGCCATTCATCACCCTGCTCAGTTTAGGGCCTCCACCACCTGAGCTGCTTCCGCTGAGGAGGAACAGGTAAAGGTAGCTCTCATCTGTCTGTTGGATCCAGGTCTGATCTCTGCTTTTCCAGAGAAAAGATTTCCCTCTCCGTCCAAGAGAGAAGAACCTCACAGATCCAGCCTCAGGGCCTCCAAGATCCTGGCTAAATGCAGGCAGGGATGTCATGGCCTCCTCGGGTCTCATTCATCTGGGCAAGGCGAGGCTCTGAACCCCTCGTGCGGATGCGCACAACTGGTCTTCTGGAGCAAGCACGGGGGCAGAGACGTCTTGGCCACACGGTGAGGTGAAGGAGTCGGCTTCAGGGGAACAAAAGGTGCGTGAATTGGGCTGTGCTGGACACAAACGCAGCAGAACTGGCTTAGTTCACGAGATAAGGAATTGGTCTGTGTGGCACGGGAAGCAGCCAAGCCAACCTCTTGCTCCCCCTTGGCGAATCTCTGGGGCTGTCTATAGAGGACAGAGAGATTTGCGGCATCTTCCAATCCAATCGTGGAGTCCGCAGAATGGGATCAAAAATGTTGAGTGTGATCAAAGGACAACCTGGTTTTTATATGTGTTGCACCACTGTGGTCACCACCTTGACTTTTTTGACCCTGTCCTGCAGACCCCCCTGCTTTTGTTATTACGCAAGGGACCCAGCGCATTCGTTTCAAAGACATCCCAAAGGGTGGTGAGCTGCCTGGCTAGACCGAGCTGCAAGTCAGGGAAGAAGCTTCAGCCCCCCCACTTTCAACATTGGAAATTCACTGCGAACTCCTCAAGGAGGCCTGGGATGTGGGGGGTTCAATTGATGTAATACAGGTGGGGGTTTCAAAGGAGAGAGGATTAGAAAAATAGGGGGAACAGAAACAGAGCAGTGGAAGGGGGAAATGGGTTGTGGGGCAGAATAGAAGACGTGAGGGCAGCCTAAAGGCACTGGCCGGGTCTCTCGGCAGTTCCTCCTGCAGGCTGCTCCATGTGAGCTTCGAGGGAAGGAGAAAGGAGTGGAAAAGCCAAGCCAAAGACAATTATGCACACATCAGCCCTATGAGGTAGACCAGATCAGGAAACCGACTCCATAGAAGGCTAGAACTTGACTTTATTGAAAAAGGCTCTAGTAACAAGACCTTGCAACTCTGTCTGGGTCTTCTCTTTCCCCCCACTTGGACCCCAGGGAGTGCGGGGGGGGGGGCTAGTCTGAGTGTCTGCAACGTTCTCCTGCCTCTCTGACGTCACAAGTGTCTCTTCTGCAGCTGGTGTTTCCCCAACAGCCTTCAGATTGCTTCTTCATGGTTGTCTCCCTGTCCCTACACCACTGCCTGGCTCGGGGGTCTGGCGCATCGCCCCATATGGTAGCCAGCCAGCATGTGGCTCACAATGGTCCAATCCCCCTCTGCCCCAGTCGGTCTCTGCAGAATGTATCCCCACAGCCACCACTCCATGGTGCTGTTCCATGACTCCCTCCCTCCCTCCTTCCAGAAATGCACTCCCCAGGAGCCCACATCAGCCCCATTCCTCTTCCCCTCGGCGGCCTGAGTTTGCCCTGGTGGTCCCTGCCTCCAAACCTCCCGAGGAGGTCTGCTCCAAGGCCGCATGCCTGGGCTAGGCCTTGTGGCTTTGCCTCCAGCAAAAACGTTCTTGGCCAGTAGAGTCACCTCCACCGGCAAAGCTTCTGGGCTTTCCTGCTGGGCACGAAGGGGATGCCCAGCGTGTGCTGGGGACGGGAGGGAAGGAAGAGTGACAATGGGGTCTCCGACTTGGCATTCGTTCTTAGGCAGATGAGAGCAGGTCTCGTGCAGAGCAACTGCTTGAACATCTAAATCAGTGTTTCTCAACCTTGGCCATTTTAAGATGCGTAGACTTCAACTTCCAGAATTCCCCCATGCATGCTGGCTTGAGAATTCTGGGAGTTGAAGTCCACACATCTTAAAGTTCCCAATTTTGAAAAACACTGATCTAGGCAGAGGGCTATGGAATATATTTCCTTACTGTCAGTAAATAATAAAGTGGCATTTGCTTCCCCCCAACTCTTTTTGTGTCCCCCCACCCCCGATCGCAATTGTTCCTGCTCCCAGATGCTTTGATCAAGAAACACACAATGTCGGTGATGAAAGCCATCAGCTGTTTCAACAGGGTTGGAGAAAGGGAGGGGGGGATTCCCAAAGCCGCTTCTCTGACTCAGGAGGGAAAACGGAAAATCCCTGCCCTGCCTGGAAAAAGTGCTGCCACCATCACAGATCTGATTGCCTCGGGTGGTTTGTCAGAAAAGGTGCTACCGGATTCCTTCTGATTTTTCAGCTGCAGCTCACAATTTGCCAGGACCTCCAACACTGAGAAGGGGAATCAGTTAGAGATCTCCCCTGCCCCCTGCCCCCAAATTATGCTTCTTAGCCCTTGGGGTCTCTTCCTTCAGCCAAGGAGAGAGGGAAGGCCTCTCTGCAGGCGAAAGCTGATCCTTCAGATCAGATTGACCCGATCAGCAGCAGCCAGGAGCTCCAAGTTTTCAGGGGAGGGGGAGGTGACCAGCAGGGTTGATGGTGGCAGGATAAATTCTGGATGGCAGTTTTGTGGCGAAGTCTGAACGAAGAGAAAGATTGAGTCAAGTGCACTTAAACGTTACTTATTAAAATAATGAGAATATTAACAAGCGTGTTTCAGTCATGTCTTCCTTTAGGGTTGCAACCCAATGCTAACAACCATTATTATCTGGAAGTCTTTCACCTGGACTTTGGGATGCCCTCCAGCCACTGCTTGGACTGCCAGGGGGAGCGGGCAACTGATATAGAAGCTGCTTAGAAGTAGGTGGGATTCTGAGGATGCCTTTCTCAATTATACTGTAGAATGAATGAAATGACAAAAATAGAATATAGATAAATTGCAATGCTAATTAACTTTATTAAATACACATAAAACCTCTTTAACAATATTCACCTTCTGTCCTATTGAAAGACATATATTTTCTTAATGGCAACATCCCTACTAATTCATGTTTTTGGATAGAATAAGGGTCAGCAACCTGTAAACAGGCCAGTTAGCGTTGACTGTTATCTGCTACAAAGATACCTTTAAAAATCCAGAAATCTTAGGAACAGGTTACATCCAACATTATTGGAGCTGTTAGGGACTGCAGGGGAACTCAAGGTGGACAGTTCTGTCCCCAGCTGCTTCTCATAATGAGTTATTTAGTCGGGTACTCTATTGTGGTTAATGAAAAATCAACTGATATGTACCTGTATGTTGGCACGTATGCAGAATCTGTAATTGTGTGAGAATGTTTTGGATTTTGAGAGCAAGAATACTCACGCTGAGTATGGGGAGGCTTAGAAATTTGATCAAGCTGTTTTTAGTCACTTGAGTGGGCAACTTCAGCAGAAGGAAAATATGCTTCCATTGCACTTCTGAAGTAGAATTTTACAGGAGCCAGAGATAACCTTTCAATACATTTGATGGAATAAGCAGCTGCTTGGAAAGGATGCCTTGCTTTTCTTGGGGCACAGCCCCTGTCCCCTACCCCAGTCTCTTCAGATTTCCTTTCTGGTGAACAGACCCCTATCTATTTCTGTCCCCTTTTCCCATCAAGCTACTCGGAGGCAGACCTGAAATGTAAAAACAAACAGCAGTCAGTACAGGTAGCATAAGATAGAAATTTGACTGTGGGACCAATGACCCCAAGAAATGCTCAGCCCCTTTCCTAGAGGCTGAACAGTGGTTTTTTTGGCCTCTTTGATGGCCTTTCCCAAGTCCAAGATTCAATAATTCCAGAGGCAGATTCCAAATAAGCAAGATGAAAAACACCCTAACCATAAGAGCACTTTGAAAGTGGAGCCAGGGGCCTATCCTTGGACGTGCTCAGGTGGAGGCTGGAGAGCTGTCGGTCTGGGGACGCCTTAACCTTGGATGCCCACAGTGAGCAGGGGAGCCCAGGAAAAACTGCAGCTCCCTTAAGGAGCTGTGGACAGTAGAGTGAGGAGTCCCGCGTTGGACCTGGAGCACCTTTGCCCACTTGCAGTCCCATGCAAGAAATGTATGTTTGAGACCCACTGCAAGCTCATAATCTGATTTGTTAGCTGTGGGGCTATGCAAGATGCAAGCCCGTTCCCAGGAAGGCAGTTGCAGATTACACCACACTAACAGAACAAACATAAAAGAGACTCTGATTTAGCACACGGCTAGTGCCATCAGGCCTCAATCTTCTGCTAACCTGGCAAGTTTCCTTATGCCGCAAGCAGGATATAAAAACGCTAGTATCTTGGTCATAAATAAGGTGTCCATTCCTAGATAATCGTTGCTTGACTCCTCCATCCAAACATGGCTGTGCCCGCTAAGTGGGCGCTGTATCGTTGTACAAGGTGAATGGTTATCATTACATAAGCGTCTTTACATTGTGCCAAGCTAAGGCTGCCAAAGGCCACATATACAACCCCCAGTTTCGTTGAGTGGTGAAGGCAACGGGCTAGAAACCAGAGGACCATGAGTTCCAGTCCTGCCTTAGGCATGAAAACCGGCTGGGTGACCCTGGGCCAGTCGCTCTCTCTCAGCCCAAGAGCCAATCAGGCATGGTAAGAGAGTTCTAGCCCTGCCTGAGGCCTGAAAGCCAGCTGGGTGACTTTGGGGCTGGTCCCTCCCTCTCAGCCCAGCCCACCTCACAGGGCTGTTGTTGTGGGGAAAACAGGAGGAGGAAGGAGTACTAGGGATGTTCGCCACCTTCAGTTATTTATAAAAATAATAAAGGCAGGATAAAAAATAAATAAATTAAAATTAATTAATTATTGGCAAGAAGGCACTGAGACAAAAACTTGTCACAGGCAGTGTCATGAGTACTGATGGCGAGCAGGAGGGGGCCCCTATCCAGGGGGGAAAACTCATGCGTAGTACTGAGGAGTTGAGCGGCCATTCAAAGAGACACAGATCAGGCCCGCCTTGACTTTGGGGGTTTTCTGTCTGGGTTTTTCCCACGCTTCTTCAGTTTGTTAGGATTTTCTGTCTTATGTAGCAGTAATAAACACTAGAGACCTACTCCTCGTCTCAGCGTGGTTCCTGACTGTTAGGACAGGCAGCATTCTTCTCACACAGTCACCTTTTCAGCGCCATCCCTCCCTCTTTAACTATTCCATATTAGCAGATTTTGGGGTTACCACATTTTCACTTTATGAAGAAGGGGAGTATGCATTGCATACTGTGGTACACAAAATCTAGATATTTGTGTTTTTCTGCAACAGGGAAACTGCAGATGGCTCCTTAATTCAGTTCTTGTTCTGTTGGTTGGTTCCACCAACTCCAAAGTTTCCATCATGGTATTTCAAAGTCAAAAGTTGCTGCCATTCAAAAATCCCTGCCTGTGGCATGAAATCCAAAGTCACTGTCTAAACTTCAATTATTTCTCTCTTAAAATAGTTAGCAAACGGACCCCAAGAAGCAGATCGAAAGTAGGTTGGCACCTTCTGGAGCTCATGCCCAGCAGACCTCCTTTTATATGCCTGTTGGCCCCTCCCCTCCTCCCTGCACCAATCAGGAGGCAGCCATGGCCACGCCCTCTCAGGAGAATTGGCCCCCTGCCCCACATAAGCTTCCTGGGCGGGAATTAGGTCTAGCCTCAGTGGGGGGATTCTCTAAAAGTTTGTGCTAGTCCTGTGCCATCCTGATTCAGCATAAGATATGTGAGGTTTCTGAAACACTAACATCATAGAAAAATGCAAGATTTTATTTATTGTTTTCTTCTCAGTTAGCGGGTGGAGGGAGGCTTGTCATTAAAATACCCCTTTTGCCTTTGCAGGCTAAGCCAAGTGCTTCTAGCAATGGATCAAGGAAGCTTATTGCGCAACTGGTTAATCACCATCATCATCATCATATTCATTATGAGCCTTTACTAAGCCATTGTACAGATCCAAAGAAAAACACAATTGTTACGAAATTCCAGCCAATAACAGTAGTTTACAAGTTAATAATCAACCAGTAAAGCCAATATTTAGAACCAAAACAAATCAAAGATGTCTTCTTACTAGTCTTCAAGGTGCCTTATGACTATGTAACATGTTTATTTTAAAATGTCTCTAGGTTGCCTTTGGGGACAGTGAAAGCACAATCATGCAGTTCTATCCTGCCACATTTTTGTAAGCAAAGAAGTAGCTCAACCCTGTATCCATTTCATGGACATGGACTGAGAGATTGTGGTTTTTCTATAACCCGTGACAGAACTGGGGTTAAGCAGGATCAAACGTTCTGTCTGCTGCGTTGCCTTCACCATCTCCCCGTGTGCGCTTATGCTTTGGGTAAAGCGGTTTCCTTCCCTCCCCTAGGAGAGAAAGCAGGGATGTTTCAGCTGGAGTCAAGATGCAGAAGGGGGAGCCGGAGCAACGAGGTCTGCGAAGCAGGCCTACAGCTCAGGCGGGAAGGTCCCTTGACAAGACAGGCAAGGAAGACACACTGAGCAGGCAGCGGGGAGGGGGGGCACTTCCCAGTTGTGCTTCGCCCCAATACCTTGCTGGGGATGGCTCTGCTAGAGGAGAGGAGGGAGGCTCTGGAGGGCCCCTCCGAGGTGTCAAGCTTCCATGGAACTCCCTAGATGAAGCCCCTCAACTTTTCACCTTGACCGGAAGCTCCTTCTCCAGCAGCTGCACGAAGATGGTTCTTGTGTGCCCCAGGCCTTCTCTCCACAAACCATCCTTCTCTCTCTTCCTCTCCCCCATTTTTGCTCCCCCTCCCTCCCTCCCTCCCTCCTCATGCACTTTGTGAACGGCTGTTGCAATGCCGAAGTCCAAAGTCCAGCTACTCGCCTAAGCACACAGATAAATATGAACCTTGGAGAATTTGCATTGCTCCAATGTAAACAGAGAAGCGAGGGTCCCTTAATCAGTACTGGCCCAGGACAGTTGTGGGGGGTCTGAGGCAGCGCTTTTTTTTTTTGTCTTGGAGAAATTGGGGGGGTCTGCAGAGAGAAGATCTGCGGCCATCCCTACTCTGCCGACGGCTGGACGTGTCACTTCAGAAGCATGATGTAGCCCCAGAAAGGCGCTTTGGGGCAAAAGGCGTTGAAGGCGCAGGTTCCAGCAGCGGAGGAGAGTCAGGACCATGGTCTCCAAACTGACCCATCTTCAGGTAGAGCTGCTGGCGGCCCTGCTGGAGTCGGGGCTAAGCAAGGAGACCCTGATCAAAGCCCTGGCGGAGTCTGATCCCCACCACAGGGAGAGCCGGCAGCCCGGCGGAACCCTCCACACAGAGAAGGGGGGCCCTTGCCCCGAAATCTCGTGCGTCCCCAATGGAATGGGGGAGTCAAGGATGTCGGAAGAGGAAACCTCTGATGATGGGGAAGACTTTACTCCTCCGATCATGAAGCAGCTGGAAAACCTGAGTCCCGAAGAGGCTGCTCACCAGAAAGCCGTGGTGGAGAGATTACTACAGTAAGGGCCCTTCCTGCCTCTTGTCCTCTTCTCGCCCCTCTCCCTCCCCTCCTCCATGGCTCTGTCTTCTTTCTCATTCACTCTGGGCCCCCTTTACCCAGCTAGGATCCCTCTGTGTTGGCTGGGGATGATGGAAGCGGCAGTCCAACACATGTGGAGGGTGGCCAGGTCAGAGAAAGAGTACCTCGGTGGTAGTTTAGGGACCACGACTAATCTAAAATCCAGAGTTTTATCCCAATGCCAGGGAGATACATTTTCTACCGTGCCATGAAATCGTGAAAGAGGGTGGGGGGAAACCATGAACATTTCAGGCATGGCTGGGAAAGGGTCCCTCCTCAGTCAAAACAGAAAGTTTCTGTGTTCTGGTCTTTTGGGCCTCCATTTCAAAGAGTGCTTGGAGGGAACTGGATGCAGGAACCCCATAGAACCAAACGGGGAGCAAGCCCTCTATGAACATTGGGTGCTGTGAAGGAACTGTGTTTATGGCAGAAGTCCCTTTCACATGTATTAATTGGAACCTGTGGCACAACATGAAGCGAGTTGCACAAACACACAACCCGCAAGCCATATTGCTGTGTACCTAACCAGCTTAAAAATTGTTGGTTGCACTCTCGGGGCAATCAGAAGTGCAATTCTACCGCAATTAATTCAGGTCTTTGTATGAGGGCTTCCTATTCTTGGGCAACGTGTTTCGGGGAATGCATTTTGCGGCTGGCATCAGTCCCGTGACCGCTCCCCCACCATCATGCCTCCTGCCCAGAATGTGACTTTTTCTGGCAGACCCCTCTGATTTGCCCCTTCCCCATCCTGAGTTTTAGTTGTCCTTGAACTTAATGCAACGGCTGTTTCCTGGCACTGTTTTATGCTGTTTTATGCTTCTTTTCTAAATGGCTCTCCAATTCTGGGACATTGCTGAAGGGCGGGTCATAGATCTATCTGGACAAAGGGCGAGGAATCTCCCATTGTATATTTTATGAAAGGCTCCGCTGGAAAATGGGAAGCCCAAATGGGCCCATCCAGATCCAACTCCAGATCTGTTGGGGCCAGCAGTCTGTTTCCGCACCGGCGGGGCAGGCTGAGCGTGAATGCAGACACCCTTCTTTTAGAAGGAAAGGAACAGAAAGATTGCAGGGCTGTGTTGGGGAGGGAGGGTTAAAACCGAGCGCCATCTCTTGCCAGAGGCACTCAGGAGTCTGGAAGCTGTTCGGCCCAGTAAATCGATGCAGCTCCCTTCCCCAGCAAAGGACAGGAATGCCCTAGAACGAATCCTTACCTGTGGGGTGAAGCAGGCAGGCCTCTGGGCTCCCTCCTCTTCCTCTGTTGCTGCTAAGAAGACTTGCCCCAAAGACTTCCTTCTTCCTTTGCTAATTTCCCTTCTTGGGCTCGACTTCCAGGCTACCCTGCCCTTCAGATGACCCCTTCTCGTCCCCCAACTTGCCCTGACTCTGCATTGAGATCTAGGGTCAGCTTGGTTTCCAGAGCTTCAGGACTGGACTGGTTACTAATTATCCAGTGGCTTTATTATTTCTCTTTTCTCTTATACATTTATAAACGAAAAGGCTCAGATAAGCTTTTTGATCATTAACTTCCGATGATTTATCAGGTGTCTCTTCTGAGAGGAAGGCGCAGAAGCCGGAGAACACCTGTCCTGCGCTCGGTCCTGGGCAGCCAGGATGGCAGAGGGGGGAGAGGAAAGGGAAGGGGGGTCTCTGGCCACATTAGCACTAGGCTGGGGGTGCGCGCGGGTTGGGTGCCGAATGTTCAGTGAGGGCATGGTGACCAGCTTTGCAGAAATATGCCCCAGCTACAGCAATATTGGCCATCTGATCTGGCTCCATTTTGAATTCAAAACATCTCACACACATTTACAGGGTTAACTCATTATACTAAACTAGGATTTAGCCAAGCTCTCATAAAGCCATAAATGATGGCTTTATTTATTTATTTATTAGAAAAAACCACAGTGACTGACTTCACTGGGTTTCCCCAAATCAAGCAAGTTGCATTATAACTCAGGGCATGGTGTGAACCGGGCCTCTCTTTCAGGAATCAGCCTTTCTGTCTCTCCTCACCCCACCCCGGGAAACTGGACTGACCTCATGGTCCTCCCTTCAAATATGGGACTAACTGAAACCTGTTGGGGCCCATCATCCCCAGCTGGTTTCGTTCTCTGCAGAGAACATGAGGCCCTCCAGAGCCCTCTCAGGGCCAAAGCAACCCTTTCTCTCCCTTGTGTTCTTGCTTTTTTAGAGAATGTTCAGGAAAAGCTCCAGATATTATGACACTTGGGGAGACCATGCTCAGACATTCTGGAGGGGGCACCTAGAATATAGGTCAGAAAGAATCTGGCAGAACCTTTTAAGGCAATGTTTCTCAGCCTCAGCAACTTTAAGATGAGTGGACTTCAACTCCCAGAATTCTTCAGCCAGCACGGTGTTGAAAAATACTGTTTTAAAGTAACATATTTTGTTAGGAGGCACGATATGCCTCATCATAAAACTGGTGACCCTCAAAAGGTCACCACAGGCTAAGATGACTCTCCTCGTGCAACCTCTGCCAGGGAGTATGGGTGCCCTCTGTCCTTCTGGGTAACTCCCTGCCTGCCTGTGGTTCTTCCACTGTCAAGGTTCTCCCCAGGGAGGGCATTTCCTCATTATAAACCATCTGGCCACTTGGCTACAAAAAAGTCACCTTTCCATTCACACACTTTCCTCTCTGGGATACCTATTATAATTTTCCATAGTCCAAATCTTGATTCCTCATCTGGGTTTTAGTCTGGGGTAGGATATTTGGGAGGAATTAGCCAAGAACATAAGACTGCAACTGGATTCACACATAATACTAAACCATGCTTTGCTAAATCCAGGTTCATTTAAAGACTCACAATTACCTCGATCACACATCATATTAAATGCAGGATGGACAACTAATGGCTTGAGGGTCACATGAGCCCCTCTGCTATCTTTTTCAGCCCCAGATTTCCTAAGGTTGGGCTGCTGAAATTCAGCAACAACAGAAGATTTTTCAAAGAATCCTAGAATGGGAAGGGATGCTAGTGGTCATCTAGTCCAATCCCCCACTGCATGTAGGATTTGCTAAAGCATTTCCAACAGATGGCTCTCCAGCCTGGGTCTGAAAACCTCCAGTGAAGAGGAGCGTGCCCCTTCTAGAGGCAGGCAATTCTGCTATCAGGAAGTAGCTTCTCATATCCAACCTGAATCTACTTCCCCATAGCTTCAGCCCATTGGTTCCAGACCTCTGGACAATGGAGAATAAAATGAATCCCTCTTCCTTGTGCCAACCCTTCCAATATTTGAAGGCTGCTGACACATCTCCCCTCGGTCATCTCTTCTGCAGACCCTTTAACCGCTGCAAGCTGTGTGAATATAGCCTCAAGGGTAAGATCAGAGGAACCTGCAACAATATGAACCACCTCCAAGACTTATGTGGCATTGTCCCTTGGTTGATTAACTGACTGGATTTGTATCCCACCAGGAGTGTTCACAGGGTGTAGTCAGAAAAGTCAAGATGGTGGCCACAATCGAGTGATTGAAGCTCTGCCTGTTTTTAGTGCAACATGCATAAACAACAGGCAGAGTTTCTACCACGCTATCATAGCCATCATCTTTCATTCTTTGACTACATCCAGTGGACACCCCTGCCAATTCCAGCCATTTTGACCCCAAGCCACCATTTTGTACTTGGCTCATGCCCTAGCCAGTATTTTGCATCTACCTCTCCTGGAAATAACAAGAACAACAGGGCCCTGGTGCAATGCCAAAAAGATTCACCAAATAATTAAACATTTAAAACTTACTGGACTTGACACCCCTAATTTTGCAAAAACCATTCTATTTGGAAAAGCATACATTTTACGGCAATACATCCGTGACTCTTAGGTCCTTGGCTGAATCACTGAAGTCAACCCCAACTGATTAGATACTTATACAGATCCCTAGGAAATCATACAATAAAATAAAATAGATCCTGCAAGACTGAAACTGAGCTTTTCCACTCTCTTGTCACATGACCAAAAGTGTGAGTCTGTAATGCCAGGAGTCTGATACAAATCTAGTCTAAAGGCTCCAATGAGCTAAAAAATGGGATTCTTTATGTGTTATTTAAGAGGCCTTGTTTGAAACCCTCTAGTGCATCTGAATCTGATTGCACCGATTTTAATTAATTTACATGTTTGTGCATCTGACTCTAGCAATAGTACTCCTCGTAGGCACGTTTTCAGCAAAGGTAGTTTCTGTGTAAAATAGCTAAAAGAAGAGTCTTCCCTTGATTCTCGCCTCCTTCAAGCCCATCTCAGCTCCTTGTGGCTTCGTAAACAACTTCACGGCCACTTTTCACGGCCACAGGTGACTTTTCCTGGGAGGTTTTTTCGGCTTCCCAGTCTGGCCTACATTCCCCGGAGGCCCTGGCACTTTTCTTTCCAAGAACTGAGTAGCCCTAATTTTGCTCGCCTTCCCTGGCTGGTAAGAAGGTTGCAGCCACTTTGGGGAAAAGACCCAGAAATAACTGGCGTGGAGAGGAGCAGGGGAAGGCCCCTACAGCCCAGCAGGGAACACCCTGCTGCAGTCCGCAGGGGCCGTGCCCCGCAAGTCTGCCCACCCTTCTGCCGCTGGTGGCGTTCCAGATCCACCTTGTTTGGTTCCAGGGCCATTTCTGGACCACATCCAGGCCTTTTTACTGCCCTTCAGGGTACACATTGTACGCTTTATCTAGAAAGGGAGGGGAGAGTAAACATGGACTCCCTTCCGCCCTATTAATTCACTCCACTTATGGAAGCACTTTGGACTTTGGCCTTAGGAAGGACACTGATAACTCCAAAGGCGCAGGCAGCGAGGTGGCCCTTGCGCAGCCGAATAGCAACTCTTCCAGCCCCTCCCCGGAGAGAGGGATCCACAGAGGAGCCAACGGAGAGCCGGTCCCTGCCTGGGAGGCCTCAGAGGGTGTGGGTGTGCTTGCAAGGGAACAGCACATCTCCTTCTCGTGAAGTTTGTTCTCTCCGTGGAAGTCCTGGAGAACATCTGGCCTCCCGCAGAACTTCCACTGACAGAGCTTGCCCGCCATTACCATTTGATTCTGTAACACGCAGCCAAGGAAACAGAGGATGTGTTGGGGGCATGGAGCACCCAGCAGGGTCCCTGCCAAGTCTCTGAACTGGGGAGGCGGGTAATAGCCAAGGCTGAGCGGGTCCCTAGGAGTCGAACAAGGTCGACCCCCTCGCTAGCAAGGGCTGCTGCAGCCGTGCACAAATGTTCAACTGATAGGCGGGGGGTTAAAACACGGACTGAGCATCAAACCCTTCAGTATGGAGGATGCCCGCTTCCTGAAAGAAAATGCCAGGCAAAGATTCTTTTAAACGCAAACAGAAAAGGAATTGGAGTGGGGGGAGTGGAATCCCATTCCAGTAATAAGGAAATCCATTTAGACAGCTAGAATCATGTTCTTTGAAATGGAAGTGGGCACAGGCTCCCTTCCCCACTGTTTCTGTGCAGATAATTGGGCCCGAGACCGAAAATTGCCACATCACTGGTGTTGCCTCCGACTGCGCAGAATCCAGCCTAGGCCAGGTAGGGCCAAATCCAACCACAAAAACAAAACACATCGCTGCACGCAGCTCTTACCGTCCCTCCCGTCCGTCTCCCAAGTCCAGCGCATTCCCTGAAAGCAAGAGAGATGAGAGCCCCAGGGTCAAAGGCCAGCAGGAGTGGCGGCAGCCTTGGCACCCGTCGTGATCTGGTGTCCCGCTTGGTCCTCTGCAGAGGAGCCTCAGGGTGGCTTCCCAAGAATCCAGGGTCCTGCTTGACCTGGGCTAAACCAGGGACGCCCAAGCCCTTTGGCCCTTCCCCAGGGATGGGGGTGGGGAAGCAGGACAGGAGGATGAGAAGACGTCTGAACGTGGAAGAGAATGAAAAGGAGAGAAGGATATTTAAGGAGGGAAATTGATGATGGGAGGAACATGGAGCCGTCCCCCCCACCCCTGAATGTTGAATTCCCTGTTCTGAGGATTGGGTTTTCTTTTAATGCTAACTACTTGATATTTACTTTCCATTTAAATTTGAGATGCCGCTATAAATTATCAACCAGGCTCTTGTTCTCTTTGAGTTGATAACTAACTACCTGGGTTACTTATTGTTCAGGTAACAAAAGGGAGGTGAGAAAGCCCTTCAGGAGTGACCTCAGAACTGGGCAAAAGAGGGAACTTGAACCCCAGTGGTGACCCCTGTTGGGGAAAAGCAGTCCGGATGTCGGTAGCCAAAGCCCATGGGCAGGAGGGGGCCCAGGGACCCCTCCCCAGCCGTCCCACCTCCAGGAACCATCCTGCAGAGGGAGGCTCGCCAGGGCAGTGTTCCTCCTGCAGAACCAGCAGACGCTGGTGGGACATTGGGGTCACCTTCTGAATGTCTGGGTTTCCTAGGGCTTCTCTGAGGACCATCTTGACTCCCCAGCCCTGCCCCACATTAGAAGGCCAGACATGACATGGTCTGAACGCTCTTTTCAGGCTCCCCTTCCAGGCATTGGAGAGGAAGTTGTTGCTGCAGAACACTGTTACCCCCAAGTACCCCCAGTTGGGGCTGCACCAAAGTAACTGGGATCATGGTGGGAACACATGGGCACATTTTACGTGTGTATTTTCTTTCATTCAACTGTATTTTTGATACCAATCAAAGCGAATATTTGTAGCTCAGGGTTGAACTGTGGAGTCCTTGGTGCTCTCTGAGCCTTGGTGTTTCCTTGCAGACGTTTCATTGCCAGACTCGGCAACATCTTCAGTGCAAAGAGGGAGTGGGCCTTGCTCTCAGTTTATACACCATGGCTTGCCCTGCTTGTGTTGGTGGGGGTGTTGTTCTCTCCTTGGGAGTTGCTCGATTGGGCTGTTGTTTGCTGCTGGGTTGATTGCCTGAGTTAATAGTTCCTTGATTAGGGTGTATTGTGTTGTTTGATGGCTCATCTGGTGTTGATCCTAGTGTTGATTTTTGCATATCTGGGTGTTGATTGCTGGCAAGGGAGTGTCCTGGTCTTTTGGCTTTTCTATTGCCTCTTTTGAAGGGTGTGTAAATGTGGTCTACCTCCATGTGTCTGTTGATGGCTGCTTTGTCTGAGTGCCAGGCTTCCAGGAATTCTCTGGCATTTTTGGATTTGGCTCGGTTTAGGATGCTCGCAGTTTCCCAGTTGAAACTATGGTTGAGTCTGTCCATGTGCTGTGAGATTAAGGAGTTCTCATCAAGTCTTCTGACTGCTAGTTGGTGTTCATGGATGCTCTCTGCTAGTTTTCTGCCTATCTGCCTGTATTTTCAATTTTCTTCACCTGCATTATGGGACAATAAAATATGGGATTTTCTCCCCAGAGTAAAATAAGTTATTGTGGCTACCTTAAATTCATTTATTTCATATACACATATACATATATAACATTTTCACATGTAAAATACAAATATGAAATTATACAGAATGAAATTAAGAAAAAAGGAGAGAGACAAAAGATAAAAGAATAAGTAGAAAAGACAGTGCAGGTAGAAAGAAAAGAAAAGTCGTGTCGTTCCACCTTCCAATCTTCTTTACAGTAGTTACGAACAAATCCATTCTCTCTCCTCCCTCTTTAAAGTTACCACATGGCACGTGGTTCTCTCCTTCTCATGTTTGTTGTTTATTCGTTTAGTCGCTTCCGACTCTTCGTGACTTCATGGACCAGCCCACGCCAGAGCTTCCTGTCGGTCGTCAACACCCCCAGCTCCCGCAGGGACGAGTCCCTCACCTCTAGAATATCATCCATCCACCTTACCCTTGGTCGGCCCCTCTTCCTTTTGGCCTCCACTCTCCCTAGCCTCAGCATCTTCTCCAGGGTGTCCTGTCTTCTCATTATGTGGCCAAAGTATTTCAGTTTGGCCTTTAATACCATTCCCTCAAGTGAGCAGTCTGGCTTTATTTCCTGGAGGATGGACTTCTTCTCATACTCAACCCTTTTTAATCAGCAAACCCATAAATCACCAATTCATTCTTTTCCATCGGCAAAAACTCCTTAAGTGTTTCCAGTCTTTTATAACAGTACTTGTTGTCTTATTTGTGATCAAACAGGTCAATTTCACCATTTCTGCAAAAGATTCTTCAGATCCACTCTTC
The DNA here is from genome assembly GCF_035149785.1 of Candoia aspera. NCBI lineage: Eukaryota > Metazoa > Chordata > Lepidosauria > Squamata > Candoiidae > Candoia > Candoia aspera. Next base: position 2,240,734 of record NC_086167.1, on the reverse strand, counting down.
TGTTGTGTGTATTTCAGTATTTTTCCATCTTTGTGCATATAATAGTCTTGCTATCTCTTTATTTCTTTTGAAAAATTGTTGTACAGCTCTCTGCCAAAATCTCTGGATACCAGTTAACAACGGCAACAACAACAACCAAATCAAAACAGACTTTAAAATCCACAAAGGTGATGCATGTGAAGGCCTTTTAATTGCTAGTGAGGAGATGAATCCCTTTGCGCTGGCCTCTGTTGCTGGATGTTGTCCCTTATTCCAACTCATCAAAATCCTCCTGAATCCTGATAATCATCTAAACCAGTGATTCTCAACCTTATCAACTCTTAAGATGTATGGACTTCAACTCCTAGAATTCCCTGCCTGGGGAATTCTGGGAGTTGAAGTCCACACATATTGGAGTCACTGTGGTTGAAAAACATTGATCTAAACTCTTCAGCATTCCCACATCTTTGTTGTGTTGTTTGAACTGAATCAATTGTGACATCCATATTTTCTAACCATTCCTCCAAGTCATGTATAAATACATTGAACAGCAGAGGGCCTAGAATGGACCCCTGCCACTTCATGCTTCTCTCTTGCTCACAAACCAGCTGCTTAGTCATCTGTTCCAGAGTTCTGCCCAGGAGCAGCATCAAGCTGAATGGTGTATTGCTATCTGCTCTTCCCCCCCCCCCCCCCGTTGAAGGAAGGACTGCTTTTGCCCTTCTCCGATCCTCTGGCACGAAATCCCTCTTCCGTGATGCCTGAGATGCCACCAAAAAGTGTTTCAGGGCAGCACCCACGGGCTCCTTTATGTCTCTGGGATGTAACTGGTCTGATCCTGGAGCCCTAGACCCATCTGCAGCAGTCAGTAGCCCTAAGCATCTCTTTACTGTACCCAGCTGCACTTGAATGCAATTCCCCGGAGGAGAAGACGGAGCAAAGTAGGAATTCTGCCCTCTCCCCACCTTCCCATCCTCTCCTAGCAGCGGGCCCACCCCCTCCTGCTCTGTGCTTTTACTGCCGGTGGAGGCAAAAGGCCCTTTTACTGCTTTCAGCTTCCCTTGTGAGCCGATGTTCCTTTGGCACTTCAGTGTTTCTGACTTCCTTTCTGCCGATATCGGCTACCGAAATTAGCCACCGCCCGATACGCTTCCGTGGGGATTACACCCATCTTCCATTTCCCCTCCTTGTCCCTGTTGGCTCTTAGCTCAGTCAAAAGCTCCTTGCGTGTCTAGGGTGGGTTCCTGAGCTGCCCGCTGGTCTTTTTCCTCTTTGGAATGGGGTGCAGTCTTATTTATTCGTTCGTTCGTTCAATTTGTCCCTGCCCATCTCCTCCCATCGGGGGACTCTGGGCGGTCTTACTTTCAGTGTCCTAATTTTGAGAAGAAGTTCTCTTGCACTGCCTTTGACCTGAGGATTTTTGTCCACAGGATTCTGCCTAGTACTCCTCTAAGCTGCTTGTTCTCCCGAAATCTAGTGTGCATATATGACTAGGCTCCAGATTTGTGTTTCTCATAGGTCTTGGCTTCCCTATACCATCCTGGTAGCCCTCTTCTTCAATTTCTGACTGTCCTTTTTGAACCCTGGTGCCCAGAACTGGACGCAGGACTCTAAATGGGGTCTGACCAGGGCAAAGTAGAGTGAAACTGTTACTTCCCATGATCTATATTCCTGTTACTGCAACCCATTTGCCTTTTTGGCAGCTGCATCACACTGCTGGCTCATCTTCAACTTGTCATCCTCAAGGGTCCTCAAATCCCTTTTACCTGTACGCTGCCAAGCCAAGTCTGCTCCATCCTGTACTTGTGCCCTTCATTTCTCCTACCCAGATGCAGAATTTTACATTTCTCCGTATTAAATTCCATCCTCCTTGGTGTTTCACTGTTTCTCAAAGCCTGGCTTGGTCACCTTGCAAGGCCCAAGCTGCCTGGAGGATCATGTATTCCTGTCTTTGCAAATAACGTTTGTTTCATGATGGATATGGGCTGGGGGGGAGCATATATGTACCAAATCCCAATGTTTCTCCGGAGTCTCCTGTTTCTGCCACAGAAGGAAAAAAAGAGAAAAGTTTAGTGGAAAGGAGGAAGTTCTCCTGAGATTCTGCACTTTGGTAACCCTGCTGTAAGGGATAGGGGTGGGACAAGAGACCAGCATTGCAACAGAAAGCGCCCAGGATTAGCCCTGCATGTGACCCAGGGAGCCAAGGAAGGTGCACTTTTTCACACTGCACCATTTTTTACCTTGTTTTCCCCCTATTTTCAACGCAGCACCATTTTCACTTATTGCATGAAAAACGGACAAGCCAGCATGCAGGGCTCAGGTGCACATGGTACTGGGCAGGAAACAACGTGTGCAAAAGTGTATCAGTGTCAGAGTGAAGTTGCAAGGCAGGAAGCCAAGAGGGGCCAAGCAGGCAGGACCCTTTGGGGAGATGGCGCAGGGCCTCCATCTTCCAGGTTGGGAAAGGGGCTGGAGAAGGAGGCGGAAGACTGAAACCCTGGGAGCAAACACACCATGCACGCACGCATGCGTGCACACACACACACACGGCAGAGTGCCTGGGTTTGGGATGAACCAAACTTCTGCTGGGCTCCAGGTTCTTCTCAAATGCAGGGAAGCTTTTCTGTGATGTTGCTTGAAGGCTTGGCTGTCAGCTGGTTACTGAATGGGGGGGGGTGAGCCTCTGAAAAGTCACACATCAAGCCACGCCGACATGAAGCTTGGCCTGAAGTATGCCTTTGCTGTTCACTGTGCACTAGAAATTGTGTTCATTGAGGCTTGATTGGGTTTGCACAACTCGCTGCAAGGGGAAGAAGGAACAACCTTGAGGAACAGGAGGAAGAGCCACCACAAGACAACGGTCAGATAAGAGGAAATTGAGTCCCGGCCGGAACTGTAACCTGAGAACAGCTCAGGCAAGACCCTCCCTGGTTCTCACAAAGATAAAGGAAGGGAGGGGGAAGCAAGATTCTGCTACTGTAGCCTCGGAATAAAAGTAGTCTGAGCATGCATGATCCTGGCTTCCTAGTCAGCCTACTTTGACATTCACTGGGCTAAAATAGGGCTGTGGGGATATAGCCAGCGTCTTCACACGTTGCAGGATTCAGAGACCGTAGAAGGTGTACTCATTTGGAGGCAGCATGTTGCATGAACCCAGCAATTCTGGATTGTATCTCAAGATTCATGGGGCCAAAGCACCCCTCCCTCAGGCAGGTGCTTTTGGTCTCTTCCAGGGAGGATCCCTGGAGGGTGGCCAAGATGGTGAAGTCCTACCTCCAGCAGCACAACATCCCCCAACGGGAGGTGGTGGACACGACGGGCTTGAACCAGTCCCACCTCTCCCAGCACCTCAACAAGGGCACGCCCATGAAGACCCAGAAGAGGGCGGCCCTGTACACCTGGTACGTTCGCAAGCAGCGAGAGGTGGCCCAGCGTAAGTACAGCAGCCGTCAGCATCCCTTCCCTCCCTGAAGGCCCGAATTCCGGGAGGGGCCTCTGCTCCACGCTGGAAGCAGCCTCCCCGGAGGCATTGCTCCTCGGAGCAGGATTTCCCAGCCCAGAGGCAGACCTGGAGGAGATGGTGCCTGAGGCCGGGAGCCCTGAGAGCCAGGCCAGACTTGCTCCTTCCAGGGCTGAGGGCTGCCATGGGCTGGGGGCAATGCGGAAGGAGTGGGAAGAAGAGGTGGGCTTTGGGAAGGCTAATTATTCTAGGCATGAGATACTCTGGGCCAGTTCTAAGGCTTGACAGCCATTTTGTCTTGGTTTTCATTGACAGTTTTTAGCAGGAAATGGCCAGATGTTAGCCACAGTCAGAGAGGCCTCTGAAGCATCTGCAGAAGTTTGGGGGATTAATATTATTATTATTATTATTACAGGTAGTCCTCATTTAGTGACTGTTCGCAGTTATGACAGTGATGAAAAAGTAACTTTACAACCAATCCTCGCATTTATGACCTTCTTAGTCTGTAAAGCAAAGGAAAGCTGAAGTAAGATCATAAGCACAGTCATGGTTCCACTTAGCAACCACTTCACTTAATGACCAAATTGCTGGTCCCCATTGTGGTCACTAAACAAGGACTACCTGTATTATTATTAGCCCCTCCTGGATTGCAAGCTGTGCAGAAAATGTTTCCTGTGGAAATGTAGCAATTTGTCATCCTATGGGTCTGAAATCCTGATCCTTGTAAACTTTGAGGGGTCTGTGAGTGGAGGCCTATACCCCCAAAAAGAAGATGGGGTCAAGAGAAAGGAATAGGCAGCAATGCCATGACGATTAGGTTTAACTGAATTAAATTTCATTTAATTGTACATATACATGTAATTAATAAAAACAGCTCATATGGTGACTCCCTAAGCATTTAATTGTGTCCTCCTTCTGTCATGTGCATGCTTAAAATTTCATGGCAATTTTGGGATGGACTTTTTTGACAACGGTCATACACTGCAAGATGATGGATTTTGGAGGTGGGATCGAAATCAGGGCCCCATGATATGTGAGCAACTCCCATTACTCCCAACCAGCAATGGCCTTTGGTCCTGGAGGGCGACCAACTGGGGAAAGCTAGTCAAAAACAGAAGTGCCAAGGAAATAATGCCTCCACTCCCAGGCCCAAGAAAACATGCAAAAGCGTTTTTTGCTTTTTTCTCCAGTAGCAGTAACTTAGTTTCCAGGCCTCAAGAGCTGATGCTCTCTTGCTGGATTCTCTGCAGATTCCAACCCTCTTTTTGCCTTCCAGAATTCACCCACGCCGGCCAGGGTCTCATGGTGGAAGACCCCATGGGAGAGGACCTTCCAGCCAAGAAGGGCCGAAGGAACCGCTTCAAGTGGGGCCCAGCGTCACAGCAAATCCTCTTCCAAGCCTATGAGAGGCAGAAGAACCCAAGCAAGGAAGAACGGGAGGCCCTAGTAGAAGAATGCAACAGGTACTGGGGGAGAAGGGCACTGCCTCCTACTTGTCCTGTGGCCACTTGTCCTGGGGAAGGCCACCTCAGGAGAAGACCTTTGGATCCCACTTGTGGACCGCCCACAGGCCACCACTGGACAGGCCGTGCCAGATTGAAGGCCTCTTGGTCCAGCCCCACAAAGCAGGGCCTGTCTGTTCTTACCAGTCAGCAAGTGAATTCAGCTCGTGTTCAGAAGCCTTCCAGGCACCAGTTGGGAGGGGCAGCCGGAATTTAATTAATTTCCCTCAGTCAAGCAGGAAAGTCTGGTCCAGATGGAAAGGGAGTGAATGCTTCTTCAGCCCTCCATCTCTATTTTGTTCCAAACTAACCTTGAACAAATAACCAAATCTGAGCACCAATAATTTGATGCTAAAATGGGACAGCACTGAGAGATTCAGCACAATCATAGACTACAATTAGTGCAGTGCAGCTGCCAAGAATAAATATATGAGAGCTTCCCTGGGCTATTCATGATAAAGGCTTTCAAACTTCCTATCTCTGGAGAAGCATTTCTACAAGAATTTGCCTGTTCAAAAGACCTGAACCTTGGAAAAAGGGCTGGATTCCTACCTAAGTATTTTGGGGTCCATCGGCACCTGCTGTGGACTCTGCCAGTTCTGGCGCACAAGACTTCTCTGCCACTGCATGTTGGGCTAAACAAGCCATCTTTCAGGATGGTGGTCACCATGATGTATCTTCTTTTTGAGGTCTGTTCGAACAGTTTGCCAAAGCGATGCACAACACCTCTTAGTTCGCCTATCAACTAAGCCATAATATGCTCTGCTGGGTTTGGCTTAGTGTGTTATGTAAATCCAGCAATTGTGGGTCATGAATCACAATTTATGGTTTAGCACAACTGTAAACTTGGTCAATAAATCTCGGTAAGGAAAATCATGGTTTTCTCTGGCACAGAAGCCTTAGCTCTTGCTGGGTTCATATATCACCTCAGCCACAACTAAACAAGGCACGTTATTGCTTAACCTCGGTTGAATCAACCCAATCTCCGTAGCCATGGGTGCTTAATGTGCTGTGCACTGTAATAATTCTGCCTTAAGCACACCGGGACCGCATGAGATGCTAAACCAAGTCACTGTCGTCCTTCCCTACAGCCAGCCGCAACGTATTCTTGAGGTCTAAAGGTCACCTTGGCTTTTCCCAACCTCCAGATGTTTGGGAATCAGAGCTTCCAGAATTCCCAGTCAGTGTGCTGAGAGTTCCAGGAATTGGGCTGTGCCATATCGGGATCATATCAGATGGGGGAGGCCCGCGGTTGCCCCAGGCCTGACCAAGCCGTGCCCTTTCTCGGCAGGGCAGAGTGCCTTCAGCGGGGCGTCTCTCCGTCCCAGGCCCAAGGGCTGGGCTCCAACCTGGTGACTGAGGTGAGGGTTTACAACTGGTTTGCCAACCGCCGGAAAGAGGAGGCCTTCCGGCACAAGCTTGCCATGGACAGCTACAACGGCCCCCAGTCCGGCTCCGTTCCTGCCTTGGCCTCTCACGGCTCCTCCTCCCTCCAGCCAGTGACTCCGCTCTCCCCAAGCAAAGTCCATGGTGAGTGCCTGACAGAGGGAGCGGGGCAATGGGAGGCCCCCAGGGAGGTTCCAGGGACTCGTCCAGGGTTTCTCAACCTCAGCAACTTTAAGCTGTGTGGACGTCAACCCCTCGAACTGGAGGTTGAGAAACACTGGACTAGGAGGTGTGACTGTCCACAAAGAGGTAGACGTAGATTTAAAGTTCCGTTTCTGAGTGAAACAGGAAGATGCTGGAAATTTGCTCCCTTTCTGCAGTTCCACACTAGCCTCAAGTTCTGCCATGCTCTTCGTAGAGGGGGGAGAGGGAGGTTACGGCCTCCGAAGGGGGCTGACGCACTTCCCACATAAAAGGTAAAACATGTGGAAGCTGCCAGCTCCACTAGACTGGAAAATCAACTCCACGGGGAGACTAGAACCGCCCTCTGTTGAGATTGGCTCTGGCACAGAATCGTGCAAGCCCGGTTGTGCCGTGCCTCCCCTCCGGCTTATACCCCAGTGAATCAGGGAGGCGTCTGCCTGAGTCCCTTCCAAATGCTATCGTGCCTCTCAGGACTTAAGCAGGGTTTCAACCTTCTTTGCTTCTGTAACGATTCTTGCATATTTCTGTCCAGGTCCTCTCCCTTACTCTCTACACATGCATTGCTTTGCAACATTCCAGTTTCCCATTTAATTGTTTTAAATTACCACAATCTAACCAAATCAAATCAGATCGAATGGAAGATGGAGCCTGACAGTTGCCAAAGGTGGTGTTGGCGGGGGGTGGGGGCGCATTGGGATCCAGGGATTTAGTGTGTGGCACAACCTGCCTGGACCACCTTTGGGATATGGGTGAGCCTGCTGAGCACCAGGTATATCCAAGCTGTTTGGATGGATGCTTGGGGTCCTTCAGCCTTCCTGCCTGGACCCCAATGAGAGGGTCATTTTGAGGTGAGGGACAGGTGGCCAGAACGGACTGGCTTCCCCAGCCTTGATGCCGCCCTCTCTTCCCTCTTTCCCCCTTTGGGGGCTGTGTGCGTGCGCGTGGGAGGACAGTTGAAGGGCCGCAGAAGGAAACGTAGAGGCTGTGACCCAATCAACATGAATTTTTGTCTTGCTTCTTTTAACCACCATGCACACAAAAAGCAACAGACTCCAAGCCCCACAAAGGTTGCTGGAATGCCTGTCCAAGTTGACTGGCCCAATAGTCCCAGTTGATACGTCTTGCCTGAGACATCTTGGCTGGTCCGGCACAGGGCAGAGAAAAGAACTTCCCTCTGGTCTGCGCAAGACAGGATCTGACGTGTTGAGCAATCATGTCCTGGGAGAAATGCCGGATGGGAGGAGAGGTTCCTCCTGCTCATAAAGCATCTCGTGGTGGTGTTGGCTTGAGGGCAAAGTCACGGCTTATTTTGCTTACTGTTTTCAGACCCAGAAAAGTTGCGCCCGCAGATTTTGTTCTTGTGCTGCCGACACTGAGGGGTGTAAGCTGGGGCTGCTGGCATTCCTGGATCGGTGGGGTTCCTTGTGTGATGCCTTTGGATACCGGGTGCCCAGAGAAAGGGGCCCGGGCCCTCGCACAGTCCCCCAACCCTGGCTGAGGGTTTCAGTGCCCCTGCTGGCCCCTGAGCCTGGGCCACGAGCAGAGCAGCAGTGGGCTGCCTCTCGGGTGGGGGGGCCCTGCCACTTCCTCTGAAGGGAAGGCACTCCTTGCCCAGGGGGCTTCCAAATCCCGGCTGTGGACCGCCCTGCTCTGGGGGCCCTGGGGCAGAGGGGCAGAGCATGGGCTTTGCTGACCACAGCGGGGGCAGGGCAAGGGTATCTCAGTGCCATCAGCCTGAGGACCCGCTGCTGGAAGAACTTCCTGGCCTTTGACTTTTGACTTTCTTGCCACTGTTGTCCTTTCAGAGCCATCTCCCCTCCAGCAGCCGCAGCCGCAGCCAGGCCTCGCCTTCTCAGACCCGGGCCTGAGGTATGGCCAGCAGCCGGTCAGCGAGACCGACTCCCCCAACAGCAGCCAGCACAGCTCCATCGTGACCACCCAGGCCATCCTGCACCAAGCATCCTCCCCAAGCCTCTGCCTGGCCGGGACTGGCTCAGGACCGGACACCAAGCTGGTGAGCGACGCGTGCTGAGGCCTTGCGGGGCGCTGGGAGGGGCACATCCGGGCTGGGTTCCCAGAGCCTGCCAAGGCGCAGAGGGGCACATCCTGCCGCCAGGGAGAAGCACCCCTGGCAGTCTCTGCCATCCTTTCTGGGCGCAATTGGGCACTTCCCCATCCCGGTACATTCTGGCTCTGGTGTGCCAGTAAGGCAGACTGTTAAAGGAATGTATATAGACACATTGTATTTATATAGCGTATGGTGGGTACCTGACAAAGGAAAGGCACATACAAACACACAGTCCACACAATTATGCACAAAACTTCTGCAGGGAGACAGGAGTAGCCTCCTAACTGGGTGTCCAGTTCAGCTATCCAGGCGATTGCTGCTGGCGTTGCTTCGTGCAGCTCTTCTGAGGAGCCAGGAACACACATCTGGGCAGTCTTGCACAATGTGTTTGATAGTTTGTGTATCGGCACCACAGTTGCAACAAGGAGGGTCTTTCCAGCCCCATTGATACGGAGCGGAGGCAGTCCTTCCAGTATCGCATCCGATTCTGCTCAATTTCGTCCAGGCAGAGTGAGGCAGGTTAAAGCCAGGAGGCTTGGAAGAGGGACCACTAATGGCCAAGCTGCGATGTGGCAACTTGGGCCTTTCCTCTCTCCAGGCATTCTTAGGGTTGAACTGGATAGATGTTAGATGTACGGCTGCTTTCTAAGCTGGCCTACGAGATTTTAGTCTCGTGGTGGTCTGTTCAGTATCCTGATGAATAGGGAGGGCCGTGTGGTTCAGCGTCCTTGACCATAACCAGGCGAGGGCTTGTTGTCGTCTGATGTGGGGTGGAATAATATTGCTGAGCACTGGTAGCCAGTACACAGGCGTAGCATGCTGTGTGCCAGAGATGATGCACATTGTCTGGCGGAGTTGAACATTGACTAGTCAGGTGTGGGAGCTGTTAAGCCACACGCCAGCACAATATTTAGCACAATGTTAAGGGAACGTTACCTGGCAAAGATTGCCCAGGGTACTTAAGTCCAAGCTGGGTGCTGACTCTAGTGTAACGTAACAGGAGAAGGAGTAGCCAGGATCAAGACCCGCCAGGTCAAGCAAAGGATGGCAGAGAGCCTTGACCTGAAGTCTTTGGGCACTAGCGTGGCCCCCAGGTGCTGGCTGGGGGCCATGCTAGTGCCCAAAGACTTCAGGTCAAGGCTCTCTAAGTGCTCTCTCTAAGACAGTGTTTCTCAAGCTTGGTAGCTTTAAAATGTGTGGACTTCAACTCCCAAAATTTCCCAGCCAGCATGGCTGGCTGGAGAATTCTGGGAGTTGAAGTCCATACATCTGAAACTTACCAACCTTGAGAAACGCTGCTCTAAGACCTTCTGGCTTCCTTCCTGTCCCACAGATCTCTGTCCCAGGGGGCTCGCTTCCCCCTGTCAGCACCCTGACAGCGCTGCACAGTCTGGAGCAGAACCCACATGCTCTAAGCCATCAAACGCAGAACCTCATCATGGCCTCGCTCCCGGGGGTCATGGCCATTGGCCCTGGAGACGCACCTTCCCTGCCGACGTTCACCAACACGGGGGCCTCCACCCTAGTCATTGGTAAGTGAAGAGACATCTGGGGGGGAGGGGGCTCTTGATCAACACCATGAAAGGAACTGACACCTGTGGGTATGCAGGGCAGTCCACTCCTGTGGAGCCATGCCCTTCTCTCTCCAGTTTGTGCATGCCTTTCTAACTGGTAGGTGCTTCCCACTGATGGAGTTTTTAAAGGTTAATAAAAGAACTCCAAGCAGCTAACAGCAATCTTGCAGAGTAGAGGTGTGAACCAAAAAAAGGAACTTGCACATTAAGCTTAATTGCATTCAGAAATAAATTCAGCCTTCACACAGTAGTTAGGTGAAGAAAAATAGAGATAGCTTACTTTTATTCAGTAAGATCTGGATACAGGTAGGTTCATAGTGAAAAGCACTTAATCACTGGTTCTTTGTAGACACTTTCTATGTGGAATAGAAAGTTTGCGTGCAGGCAAGATGGAAGGGGGAGGAGCTGCATGCAGCAGCAGCTCCTGCTTGCATGTCTGCCCAGAAGGGTAATGGAGGTTGTTAATCCCCAAGCCCAAGAAGAAGGAGGAAGTGGAAATCAGGTGACCCAAGTGACATCCCACAAGCACAATAGAGATGTGTTTGCTAGAGAGACCCCCATATGCTTATGAGGCAATGCTGAGTTGACCCCTGATAATTCCAACACCCAGAGCTTGGGAACTTCCAGCTATGGGGATATTTTTGGGTGGAGAATACTATGGCCGGGAGTAGGCACTGAGCTCAGTCCTCACCCAAAGGAACCAAAGATGCCTCCCTGAGATTTGTGCCCCATGTTAATCAGTTTGAGTCTGTGGCTGGATTCACACATTCCATTAAGTCACAATTCATTTTAAGTAATATTTGAGTAAGCTCATGTCCATAACAGAAAGCCAGAAACCATGGTTTACAAATCAAAACAGCTGGGCTTACATGACACACTAAGAAAAGCCATGTAATGTTTCAGCTCAATGGCTAGGTTCTCAAACTATGCTAAGCCAATTTGCATGGCTGGTTGAACAAGCCATAATGTGGCCAGGTTTGTATATAACAATAAACTAGTCATCACATTTTGCAAAAAAAGACTCTGCTAGGCTAAAACCAAACGATTTATTTATTTATTTATTTATTTATTATTCAAATTTAATTGTTCTTGGTTAGTATGATGCATGAACCCATCCAATTGTGTGCGGGTTTATGTATGGGCTGTGGGTAGTCATGGGGGTTTTGACAGGCTGGCACCTAGATGCCGCAATCCAACAAGCTCTGGGTGGTTTCTGCCAAGCCTGATGTGCGCTTTCCTGCCTCCCAGGTCTTGCCTCCACTCAAGCGCAGAGTGTCCCTGTGATCAACAACATGGGAAGCAGCCTTACCACCCTCCAGCCTGTCCAGTTCTCCCAGCAGCTGCACCCGTCCTACCAGCAGCCAATTATGCAGCAAGTCCAGGGCCACCTCAACCAAAGCCCCTTCATGGCCACCATGGCCCAGATCCAGGCTCCTCATGGTAGGTTTCGAAGTGAGGGCGGCAATCCCGGGAGTTCTCCATGTCAGGCACACACAGATGGGAGCGTTTCTCGGTCCCAGCATGGGTGCTACTACCTGATGCAGCTCTGAGAAAGGCTTGTCCAACTGATAAGAGTTGGGACAGGCATAGTGGGGATCCACTTGGCCTCTGAGAAAGCTACGTAGGTTTAGCTTAGTCTGGGCACAATATTCTCCTGACCCTGGAGACAAAGGCAGGGAGAGGGTGCATGGTAGTGACCATCCGTTCCCACCAGGCTCCCTCTACTAGCAGTTATGGAAAGAGGATGGCCACAAAAGTCTGTTTCCGGAGCCTACCTCAATAAAGCGTAGTTCCTCTGTGGAGTTAATTTTCTGGTCTGGTCTACCTACTGGGGCTTCAGAACCTGGCTCTGTGCCCTGGCCCCGGGTCAGAGTGGGAGATGGACCCCTTGTGGGATGTTCTGGCCTTTTAAAGGATTGCTGATTTTTGCCACACATTCTTTTTTGATGATAAATTATTTGTTTTTACTGTGTTTTTTATTATTGTATTTTGGAAGCTGAGCAGCGTCCTAACAGATTCTCAGTGGCCTATAAATCTCAAAAATACTGTAAGTAAGTAAATAAGTAAATAGAGAGCCCATTTGGTGTCGTGGTTAAGGTACCAGGCTGGAAACTGGGAGACTGTGAGTTCTAGTCCCGCCTTAGGCACAAAGCCATCTGGGGACCTTGGGCCAGTCACTCTCTCTCAGCCCTTGGAAGCAGGCAATGGCAAACCACTTCTGAAATCTTGCCAAGGAAACTGCAGGGACTAGTCCAGGAGTTAACACTGACTCAAAGGCACCAAAAAAAAAAAAGTAAGTAAGTAAGTAAGTAAGTAAATAACTAGATGTACAAGCTTGAGTTTCTTGCACATTATTTTAGGAGCACATTATTTTAGGAGAAGTCCAGACAATAATGTCTTCATCAGACAAACCTTGCTGGGTTTCATTTTTTTCTTATTCCAAATATCCATTATGGATGGAAAAGTAGAACTGAATCCTCAAGCCAGAGGCATCCAAGATCCCCTTGGAGCTGATGGAAAGGAGGACCTCCCCAGCTTGTCCCTTGGGGTCTCCATTGCTCATGGTGCCTTCTTGATCTCCATTACTCCTAGCTCTCTATAGCCACAAGCCAGAGGTCACTCAATATGCCCATACCAGCCTTCTACCCCAGACCATGGTGATAACAGACACAGCAAACCTCAGCGCCTTGGCCAGCCTGACACCAACCAAACAGGTGAGGGGGGACTGTGGGGAGGACACAGCTGAAAGCGCCCCAGAGGCCCACCACACAGGCAGCAACAGAGAACAAGCTGAGCCCGAGCCCTGCTGCACCTGCGTCTGTATCCACAGCAGGCCACACCCAGGCCCAAGAGGCAAGTCTCCCTGGGAGAAGTGACTTCTGCAGAACAAGAGACTGGTGATGTGCAGAAATAATTAGATAATCCTGCTAGCCAAATACAAGTGTGAGTTTGGCAATGTGGGATTAGATCTCTGGTTCCTGCTTAATTTTGCCACCCAAATTTCAAGTGGCAGAATTTTGGGTTATTCTTGGAGAGTTTTCTGGGGCGTGTGCATGCGAAGGCAGAAATGGAAGCACTTTCCCTCCCACAGAGGTCCTGCTCTCATTCCCACCCTTAAGGTTAAACAATATTGGCCCTACCCTTTCTGGTAACGTTACCTGGTTCCTGGAAGGTATCCTGCAGCTCTTTGGTTGGCAAGGGGAGCAGGGTGCGCTCTTCAGTCAACCAAAGCTTGCCTACTCTTGCCTAAATGGGTTGTGTGAACACAGGAAACTTACTCAGGGCCGGTTCTCCTTGGCCATAAACAGCTGAGATATTGCTAGGCAGAAGACAAGAGAAAACAGCGTCTCCTCTATAATGTCATCTGGTTAGCAGAACTTCATTCCTTTGAAAGTTTTGAGATTACCTCTTTCTTAGCTTTGTGGCCAGCCAAGTGCTGATAATCTAATCTCAAGACTTTGGAGGAGAAGATCCAAAGCCAGGGGCAGCATGATTGGCTTTTTTACTGATTTTATGGTATTGTGAGGTTTTGACTTCTTCAAGGGGAGCCAAGGAGGAGGAGGAGATATTAAAAGTGCCATTGCCAATAAATAAATCGAAGGAAACAGAGAACAAGAAGCCAGCCACCCAAAAAGCTAAGGGAAGATCTGAAAACAAAAAAGAGGCTTACAGGAAATGGAAAGAAAGCAAGTCAGGTCACCACGGGAGAGCACAGCCTGGTAGCCTGCAGCTTGAGAGAGAGAGGAAAGCAAACGCTCTGAATGAGATGAAGTTTAGTGAAGGATGCTAATAATAATGTTCAAATAAAGGAACTAGGAAAGAATACATTTAACAGCTGCTCAACGGAGAACTCAAAATGCTGACAGATAATGAAAAGCTTTGGCTCGGTCTTCTTCAGCGAACAGGTGTGTGGACATGTGAGGAGCAGGATGGGTTATAAAGGGGCAGGGTGAAGCCTACGATGTAGAGCAGCACAGTGCATGAGTTTCAGTCCCTGGGACCAAACGAGTCGCATCCCCAGATACTGAACAGCAGAGGAGCTGTCGCTCTGCAAGACCCAAAGCATTTCTTCTGAATGCTTTGGATTGATTTTAGTTTCTAAGCTAAGCCTGGCCAAAACCATTGCTATGGTTATTTGACAAAAATGTCCATCTTCTACTGTGATGCTCTAGCAAGTAGCATGGGCCTGCTATGTAACTGCCTGCGCATTTTCATGATTTCCCCCCAGATCTTCACATCCAATTCTGAGACCCCCACGGAATCCGGGCTCCTGACACCACCTGGCCAGCCTTCGGTCCACCTGCAGGGCCAGGAAGGTTCCATCCAGCAGCACCTTCAGTCGGGCTCCCGCCTGACCTCCAGCCCTGCTGGTAAGGGGCCGCTATTTGCAAACTCGCACCAGAAGTGGCTCAATTTCTTGGTAGATCCCAAAGCGTTTCATTCATAGCCCCCATTTGTGGGGCTATCAACGTAAGCCTCCATATTGGAGCCAACAAAGTTTTCCATTTCATAGGTGATGAAAGGGTCCCTCAGTGCTGAAATATTTTTAAAGCTGTGTGATGTTTTTAATCTCTTCTCAATTCAACTTAACACCTTAAGGCAGTGTTTCTCAACCTCGGCACTTTAAGATGTGTGGACTTCAACTCCCAGAATTCCCCAGCCAGCTTTGCTGGGAGTCGAAGTCCACACATCTTAAAGTTGCTGAGGGTGAGAAATGCTGCCTTAAGGTGTAGCCATACAGCACAAGGACCCCACAGCTGCCTTCACAGAAATGCTACGTCTGGTTATCTTGGAATTTTTTTGCGGCTAACCATGTGGAACCCAGCACACACACAGTCAGTTCATCTTGTATGAGCATGCACAAACACGTGCAGCTAGCTGGGGAAAATCTGCAGAAGCAAGGCACCCCCAAACCCCCTTATGGCTTTGAGGAGATGCTTTGCTCCAGCAGTCCTCTGTGGTGGAGCCCTCCCCCCGAAACGCTCCCCACAGCCCTAAAACAAATGCCAGCGGGTAAGCTTTGCATTCACCTGCCTGTGATGTAAGACGGGGACAGGAATCCTCCTTTCTTACGTGAGGATTCATTTGGCACTGGAGCACCGTCTCAGAAGAGTCATTGTCCCCTGCAAGGCTGAGAGGCACATCTCTTCTCTGATGCCACCAACAGCCAGCCATAAACTGCGTTAGGAATAAAACCTGCTGCCCCTCACAGGTGTTTTTTAAAATAATCACTTCATGTTTTTTCAATAGCTGATCAAATGTGGCTGTGACACCTGCAGGGTGGGGAGGGTCTACCCTCTGGATTGTGAAGGAACGAAATGAGATGCTCCTCACGCAATGTGCTCATGTGCTGTTTGTGCTCCCCCGTCCCCTTCTCCCCACAAAACAGCCTCCTCCGGCAGTTTGGTGCTTTACCAGACCTCCGACTCCACTGAAGGCCACTTGCTGCCCTCCACCCATGGTGTGATAGAGACCTTCATCTCCACCCAAATGGCGTCTTCCACGCAATGATCAGGCAGCCGCTGGACAATCCGCAACCATTGCTGAAGCAGGGGGGCCTCCCTCTCCCTCTCCCATGCCTGACCCCTGCTCCTGGGAGGGAAGGCCTGTCCGTGTCCCGGCCTCCTCCTCTGCCATGGTTGGCACAGCTCTCCCCCACCCCCCGCGCTGTGATTTCAGAGCTCTGAGCAAAAATATGCACCAAGCAAGCAGAAAGGAAGAGCGGGAGCTTGCGCTGCTGAGAAAATCTAGAGGAAGTGGACAGGAAGGGCTTTCAGGGGACCACATTCTTTGATCTGAGGCTGAGCTGTCCCCGGAGGAAGGCTGCCGAGGGACAAGTGGCAGCTCAGCAGAAGAGTGGGGCTCCTTCGCCGCTCCGGATGGGCCCCCAGCGCAAGCCTTGGAGGAAGGAGAGAGCAGAGCTGGAGTAATGTGCCCACAGGCCAAGAACAAATAAAAGGAAGCATTCCTCCTCTTGTAAGTGGGGCAGAACAGGGCACACACCCAGGGCGCTGAACCCTGGGAGAACTTGTGGCCACTGCTTTCTAACCAGATGCAAGTTGGCTACGGCCACAGTGAGCTCCTGGATGCTTCTCAGCCCACAAGCAGCACCTTGCGCAAGGTAGAAAGCGCAAGGAGAGCAGTCACAATGCAAGAGGTCTGAACCAGGCAAGCGAAAGATACTTCCCAGATCTTCTACATCAGTGTTTCTCAACCGTGGCAACTTGAAGATGTATGGACTTCAATTCCCAGAATTCCCCAGCCAGGCAGTTGAAGGCCACACATCTTCAAGTTGCCATGGTTGAGAAACACTGTTCTACATGCTTGCGCATTGCGCATTGGTGCAAGGAACTAGGAGTTTCTGCTCTTGCAGCAATCAAGCATGACAGCTGCATCCCAGCACCAAACCATCCTAAACAGAATACAGAGGAACTGTTTTCAAATTCAAATTAAAAGAGGCACTCATAATACAGATGAGTCTAGCTAAGTAAAACATGGACCTGGAGTTCAAATGCCGAAGGTACTGGAATCTGAGAGTCTCCTCTCCCATTTTAGAAATAAGCAAACCAAATAGCCTGTCCTCATAAATGTTAGTAAAAATAGCAATAAATCCCATCACGTCCAAAAAAGGATGAGCATCATTTCTACAAATTGCTTAGAAACAAAGGGACTTTGTTGCTGCTTCCATGAGTCAAAGAATTTGATTTGAGACAACCTGCATCCCATCAGCTTTTCTCCATCTGCATTTGATAGGCCTCAACCCTCCTTTCCTGGATTCAGACACCCCCAAGTGCTAGGTTGGTTAGGTAACACAGCCTCTGACTGGGCATAATTTGAACCAGTTGCAGAAACAGGAAGTTCTTTTCCCAGAAAGTTTATTTCTGAAGCGCAAAGCATTAGCTGCTCTCTGTGCCTTTTTCTACAGATTGCTCATCTTGAAAACAGACCTTGGAGACACCTGAGCAGTGGCCAGAGGCCGGTGCAAAGGCTCCATTATGTCTGCCGTCAAAAGCAGCAACCCAGACATAGCCCATTACGCCACTTCTCAAACTACAACATTCAAATTTCCTCCACAGTGAACGTTTGGGGATCTGCTACCTTCACTCTCGGCCCCGCTGGGGATCAGTTTCTCCAAACCAAACAGAGAAAGCCAAGATCTTTCTGTTGCTAAGAGAACCACAGAGGGAAACATGCTGGTCAAGACTGAGTGAAAAGGAAAATTAGAACTTAACTAGGCATAAGAACAGTTAGTCTACCCGTAACACTGATGTCCTTGCTTATTTTAGGCTCAAATAATTTTTTACCAGGCTTTTGAATGTCATAAATCGGTAGCCAAGGTATTCCATTTGGGTATTTCAAGCTCCAGGGGCTGCTCTTAGGCCCCGGAGTGCTCTGGAGATTTGACCTCCGGAATTAAGTGCCTCTTCAGCTCTGTCTTGTAAATATATTTAATTTTTGGTCAATCAAACGGGGGAGATATTGTATCTACAATACTGTTATGTGTATTGGCTGTTCATAAAATAAGCATCTCACAGAAACCAGGACCGTACACGTGGAGGGGGGACGTGTAAAAGCAGAGTCACACCGTTCTTCAGATGGGCAAGGTGAGAAGCAGGGAAGCTGCTGCTGCTGCTCCCCCCCAGGCAACCTGTGAAGGGGGTCGTCCATGCCACACCAGCCACACCCCCGCCGTGTCCTGCAGCTCCCAGAGCCCCTGGGGCTTGTCTGAGAAAGTGACAGCCATGGGGGTCCATTGTGATGGGGTGCAAGGGATGCCAGCCCACCCTTCCTCCGGGATTTCCAACTACGGCCCAAGCAGCCAGGACACCCCCACAAACTGCCCTGAAAGTGATGTCTGCAGCTGGAGCTGCTGTTTCCCATCGCCGAGAGAGCCCCTCCATTTCCACAGGCCGGCCCCTCCCAGGATAGACAGCTGAACCCAGCCTCTGGCTTCTCAGGCCAAGCTCAGGAGCTGCCTCCCCCCAGACGTAACTCTCACTGGCAAATAATCATTCTGTCCCTGCTTCTGTTTTCCTCCATTTCTTCTTCTTCCTCCTCTGCACCGAGCCTGTCCGACTGGCAGCCTCTGTGCTCTTGTGGGCCCTGCCAGGACAAGAGGGGCCCTCAGGCCCAAGGACGGTCTGGCTCTGACCCGCTGCTTCAATGGCCCCTTGCTGGCCAACCTCTCTCCTCCCTTTCTTCTTCTTCCTCTTGACTTCCTTCCATCTGGCCTTGGTTGTCTGGCAACTCTGGCCCTGGCCGGAGTCCTGGACCGCCGGGGGTGGCAGGCCGCTTTGCTTCAGGATGTCTGCGGCCGTCACTGCGGCTTCTTGGCATCTCTGCCATTCTGGGTCACTTTCCAGGTCACTGGAAAAATCGCAAGCAACACACGATTATGTTTCCCCCCATACTCAGCAAACATATGAACTCCTATGAACAGGTTACGTTTCTGAGGCTGAAATGGTGCACCCAGTCTGGGAGGTTATGGAAGATCCAGATACACACAAGGGCATCTGAATTAAACCGTATTTATAGGCTGGAAGACCAGCTACGTCATTCCTTTATGAGTGAGTCCTGCTGGCTTATACTTAACCATGGTTAATATTCTAGGTTTGCACAACACCTAACCTCATGAGCTGAGTTTCCACAATATGCTTGGCTAAAATGTGCTTGTTACACCATGTGAGCACAATCACCGTGACATGCAAGCCCAGTCCATTTACGGTTGTGTGTGCGGTGTAAATTCTACCTTGCTGTGCTAGGCAAAGGCTTGTTTAGCGTTAGTTAAAATGTACTGCCTGGGTTCACACAACCCTCTAAGCCATGGCTGGAAAATTACCAAGGCTACCCTTGTTCAGCTGAAGACTGGGGCTTGGCCGAGCACACGAACACAGCAAGCCAAGGCACCCTTCAGCTGGCAGGTCACCAAAGCCGGACCCAGCCTCAGAGGGCCACTGAGACCAGTTTGCCGGCCGGAAGGCTGCAGGCAGGTGGCCGGAGCCGGGGTCTGTCTGCTGCACCTTTTCATGGCGGAGCCCCCCTGGTTCACACGCCTCACCTGGAGCTGGACAGCCGCAACACCAGCCTTTTCCGAGGGGTGGTTTCTGGCTCCCTGCGGTCCCCCGGAACAGAAGAGGAAAAGAGGCGAAAGCCTGTGCCATTTCAGGAAGGAAAAGAGGGAAGGACTCGCGTGAGTGAGTGGCTCAGGCTGGGCTGGGCACCCCTAAGGCTGCTTTCTGGGGTCAAAAGCTGCTGCCCGGAAGAGAGAGAAGCGAGGATCCTGGGAGCCAAGCTTCGCACAGCCTGCGTTGCAGGCACCGACCTCTCTGGTGCCTGCAGGCGGCCCCCTCAAAAGGGGAAAGCCGGTCAGCCAGGTCACCCGTGAGGCTCAGCCCCGACCTCGGGTGAAGCGGGACCTCCACCCAGCCTCAGAGCTCCTGGCATGGCAGGCTGAACGCACAGGTCAAGTTAACCCCGGGGCGCCTCCCCAAGCAGGCGGCTCACCGTCGTCCTCTTCCAGGGAGCCCCCATTCGCGCGCCATGCGGGTAGTGACGGGCACGTCGAGGTGGTTATCAAGCTAGAAGGAAAAGCAAGATTGGCACAATGGAAAAAGGGAGGGAGCCACGCTGCCTTCAAGAGTGGCCCCACTACTAGAAGGCTAGTAGTGAGTTTTCCTCCAGCACCTGCTGTCCGAAAAAAGGGTGACGCTCTGTCTAGATCCCCCATGTAGTGCTTGCCGATCGTCAACACCAGCAGCCAGCCGAGACTCCCAGAAAAGCAAAGGCCGGGCCCGTCGCCCTGGGCCTTGTGAACCGGAGACATGCGGCTGGACAAGCAGAAAGCCTTCTCTCCAGGGCTTCACGGGACACCAGCCAGCTCCCACTCCCGGCAGAGCAGTAACACAGAAGGAGACGGGGAAATGCCAGTCACGAGCCTGCAGAGATGTCTCTGGAAACTATTTCCCCTCCTCCCACACCCAGACAAAGGAATGTAGAAATCCAGGACTTCGGCACGACTGATTTGGAAGTAACGTACCTTAGAGAAGACAGAAGTCCATTTTTAAAGTCAGTTATTTTGTTAAAGGAAGAGTTTCAAAAAAGAAAAGTAAGGTTAATAATCTCTCATCTCGTTTCCACACATCCGTTCAGGTGCCTTAACGGAATATTTTTCCCTTCATCACATTAATTCCGAATGCTGCACACTGTCCCCCCAAATTCACCTCTGGTGCTTCCATCATCCCCAGTCATTGAAGGGTAACATGCAAATACCTCCAACCTATGGATTCCTACCTTTCTAGTGGTTAAGGCAACGGGCTAGAAACCAGGAGACCGAGAGTTCTAGCCCTGCCTGAGGCCTGAGAGCGGGCTGGGTGACCTTGGCCAGTTGCTCTCCCTCAGCCCAGCCCACCTCACAGGGTTGTTGTTGTGGGGAAAAGAGGAGGAGGAAGGAGTCTTAGGGATGTTCGCCACCTTGAGTTATTTATAAACAAATAATAAAAGTGGGACAGAAAATAAAAATAAATATGCAACCACCACACCCTAGATGACACTAATGCACGCTTTCAGACCTGCGTTTTAGCCCTTCTATTAATAAAGAAACCTATACCTTCACTTTTTTTTTTAGATTTTTTTATCCTGCCTTAATTATTTTTATAAATAACTCAAGGCGGGGAACATCCCTAATGATCCTCCCTCCTCCTATTTTCCCCACAACTCACCTGTGAGGTGGGTTGGGCTGAGAGGGAGGGATCAGCCCCAAAGTCACCCAGCCGGCTTTCAGGCCTCAGGTGGGACTGGAACTCTTGGTCTCCTGGATTCTAGCCTGGAGCCTTCACCACTACATCAAACTAGCTCACTTCATCAACTCCAGTCCACAGGACCAGATCACCTTCATTCAGATCTATTACATCATGTTATTTTCTCTTAACTTCACAGACCCATGGCATATCTACAGGGAGTCCTCATTTAGTGACCATAATGGGGCCCAGCAAATCAGTCATTAAGCGAAGCAATCACTAAGTGAAACTGCAACTGCGCTGATGATCTTACTTCAGCTTTCCTTTGCTTTACAGACCTGCAAAGGTCATAAATGTGACGATTGGCTGTAAAGTTACTTTTTCATCACTGTCGTAACTGTGAATGGTCACTAAACGAGGCAATTGCTGATCGAGGACTACCTGTATTTTTCTATCCTTTCTTTCAGTTGTTACTTCAAGCTCTCTGACATTCTCTCCTCTTATGTGCCAAGTCACCATCTCCTGTATGCCATGGTCATCACTAGATGGGTCCACAGATATTGACCTCTGCTACCCACCAAGCCTTTCAAGGAACACGTTTAGTAAAGAAGTGAATGTATAATCCCAAGTATCAGTTTTAGTTATATCCATGTGACATGAAGCACTGCCTGCCAAGGACGATACCACCCGGGTTGGAATATCTGAGCTACAAGCACACAGTGGAGCATTAATCCAAGGATGTTCACATGACTCTATGCAAATCAGGATCTCTAATCTAGAAAGTCCTTTGCAAGCTAGGAATACTGGTGTCTGCATATCACTAACTAGGAGGAATCTGCAGGATACTGATAGACACTTGGGGTGTGAATGTAAAATGTACTCTACAGAATTCTCTAGGAAAAGCTCCCACTAGGGCCATGCCAAAGGGAAAATGTTAATAAAATGCCCGTTCCTACTTGTCCAAGATGGTGTCCAGTTTCTTTGCAACATGTGCTTGAAATTCTGGTGTGGTCTGCAGTTCATTCCCATCCTGTCCACGGTTGCAGATCCTCTCTCTGTTTCAGAAGAATGAACAACGAACATTCAATTATTTTCTTGGAGCATTCCCTTTGCCATAGGAGTAACTTCTGGAAGACATACATCAAGTAGTTGCAAGTCAGGGCAGTTAACCTTGAACAGAATTATTTGGGTGTACGTGGTGATCACTGAGAGTGCTGGCAACTGCAGTTCGTAAGGCCACCCCTAAAATATCGGGGGTGAGGCAGATGGTTAGTATGAAGTGCAGCTGCCAGCGCCCTCCGCAATGATTCTGCTGGCTGGACGTTCCTGGAAAGCTGTGGGCACAGAAACACCTGATCCGCTTCTTACAGCCTGATGCGGGACTCATTTGTCTGCTTTCAGCGTAGTAGATCTCTAATATCTAGACGAGAATCGCGTATGACAACTCACAAGAAATGATCACCAATTCGGCGGACAAGGAGCCTCATCCTGAGTTAGTACTGCCTGCACCAAGAGCGGGCATGCCTTCTTCAGGAGCTGTGCTCCCTCCCCCGCCCGTTTCTGACACTGGAGGGGTTTTGGTAACCAAATCGCCAGCGGGCAGGGACCAGAACTTTTGATTCTTGCCTTTGGGGAGCTGGCATGCCAGGAGTCAAGGATTTCCGCCTAGTCTCCTCAGTGTGTTACTCTTTCACAAATACACGTTTCTCTTACTTCTGGGAAGGAAGCGGTAACCTGCAATGGAGGAAGGGGGTGCCACTGTTTCAGACTGATTTCTAGTACGTGCAATTTGGGACAGTTTAATTACCTGATGCTGGACTCAGCTGCTTGCTGGTTCCTTGTCCAAGAGTTATCTGAAAACAAAAATCCAAATTAGAAAGAACTTCAAGAGGAAACCACCACGCTTGGGACTATAGTATTTGACGGAAGGACCCGTTTACTTGACCCCCAGAATGCAGTGGACAGGGTATCTTGGCTTCATTAAAGCACTGAACAAAGCCTCCTGTGAGATCCAAGCAGGGAAGTTATTAAAATAGGGGTCAGACGATGCTGCCAGCGGATCGATACAGAGCTGGTTGAACCACTGTAACCAGGGTACGCATTAATGGCTCTGTGCTGAGCTGGAGGGAGGTGTCAGGGAGGATTGCAAGCCTCTGTTCTGTGAATGGCCTGGACAGGGGACTAGAAAAAGGATTATCAACTTACAGGTAACAAAAAAACAGCAGGGCTACACTGAGCAAAACCCAGCAAGATGAATTTAAACAGAGACAAAGGCAAGCTCCTACATCTGAATAGGAAAAAAATAAAGCTAAAAACTTAAAAAAACACACACAGGATAGGTGGACCAGATTTGTGAAAGGGATCTGGGTGTCTCGATGGATCACAAGCTGAACACGAGCCAACAGTGTGATAGCACTCCGAGAAAGGCAAATGAAATTTTAGGCTGCAGAAGATAAAAAGAAGAAATCATTCTTTTCGTCCTGTGCTGATCAGATTGCAACTAGTATATGCTATCCAGTTCTGGACACAGGTAGTCCTTGCTTACCAACTGCTCACTCAGTGACCATTTAAAGACACAACAGCCCTGAAAAAGGAGATTTATGACTGGTCCTTGAAGGGATGGCTGTTGCAATGTCCCCACAGTCACATGATCACCATTTGCAACCTTTACTGCTGGCTTCTGACAAGCAAAGTCAATGGGGAAGCCGGTAGGAAATCACAAGTCACAGTCACACGTCACGCTTAATGACCATGGATGATTCACTTAGCAACTGCAGCCAGAACTGATGTTGTAAGTTGATACGGTCACTTGATGTTTCACTTTACAACCACATCGCTTAGCAATGGAATTGCTGGTTCCAGTTGTGGTTGGTAAGTGAGGACTACCTGTACTGCCTTTTAGGAGAGACATTTGCATAGCGGAGGAGGGAAACGACCAAGATTAGAAGAGGAGGAACAGAAGGTTGGTGGCGTTAGGTATGTTTAGTCTGGAGAACTCTGGAGGAGGATACAATCACCTGTCTTCAAATACCCAAAGGGCCGTCATGTACTAGACAGGGCAGAATTGTTTAGAATTGTTACAGGAGACAAGAAATGAAGCAAGTAATTCAAAGCTGCCCAGAGTCGTTGGGAGTTGGGTGGCACACAAGTTTAATAAATTATTATTATTAAATTAAAAGTAACAATGTTTTAGTTGGACATTGAGAAAAATTTCCTAACTTCAAAAGCTGAACAAATGAAACAGATTGCCTTGGGAGACGGTGGATTGTGCTGGAGGGGTTTAAACTGAGGCTGGATGGCCATCTGTAGGTGCAGTAGCGGATTCTAGCATTGGGCAAGGGTTAGATGAACCCCTGATCCCTTCCAACCCCCATATGATCAAAAGTACCTTAATTTTCATGGAGGATCATATAAAGGATATGGCTACCCCTCTGCCTATCAATTACTCTTTTTATAACCAGTGGAATTCTAGACACCATAACCACATTCCTATCAAGCTCCATTCTCAGTCGTCATCCTGGCAGCAGGGAGAGAGGGGGCTCTTTCCCTTTGGTTATGACTGCATTCAGCATCCAGTGTGGCACCATATTCTCCATGCTCCCACTGGGGAATGTGTGGGTGTGTCCAATTCTGTAACCTCCAGTCGTTTGGGGGAGAGTGCCACGATGCAGGTCCAATTTTAAAAAGTGGATCCTGCTGATGCAAAGCTTGACTAACACAATTCCACAGTGGGTGTTTTTATAGTGGGTGTTTCACTTCATTTATAGTGGGTGTTTCACTATAAAATGATACCTTAATGTAGCCAAGAAAAGGAGTCTTCTTTAAGCATTGGCAAGTTCCACACATTAGCATGAGCTAAAACAGGACTGGCTAAGTGTTGGTTCAGCATGCTGTGAGAATCTAGTGGTAACCTAAATATATTGTGCGAACCAGTCTTAGCAAGTTACGAGAATACAGCTGCTGTGTTTTGCTAGCTGGAATTTGACTTGTTGTGAGTCCTGTTGTAAGCCATGGGTTACAAATCAGGCACATCACATGAAGCCAGAACAATGCATAGCTTAGCACAAAGCGTAAAACATTCAATTTCAGTTAATGATTTTGAACTCCAAATGGTTTGTAAGAAACAGAGGGGCAAGCAACTCAGAGAAGTAGAAAGGACACACAGGTATGGCAGCAGCAACACAGCTGGGTGTCAGAGCAGCAGGAATGGAGAACCCAAACCCTGCCACACGAGCGTGGAAAAGGTGTCCTGACCCCAAATGTCTCTCCACAATTTCCTGCTGAGTTCCTCGATCTTAAGATCCTCTCTGGAAGCCTCACCGTCAGATCACAAAACATCAAGACAGGCAAGACCTGCTGGTGCTGGGTGTGGCTTCCTTGGCGGTGATGCTAAAACAAGCTCTGCAGAGGAATTTTTTCCCTCTGTTTGGGTGGCAGGTACAGCACCACTCCTGTCTTTTAATTGCTTGAATTAGACTTGTTCCACAGAGGTCTGTTCACCACAGCCCTCCTCACGCTATCAGCTGACCCACTTTTATGAACTGTCAGCACGTAATATGGGACAGCTGGATTTTTTGCATGCCAGCCATTTTTTCAGTCCTCCCAGTCAGCATTACGGAAGACTGCTGCTTCCTGCCCCAGGTTTTTGTTTAACCAGATAGAGCATAAATATTTTAAAACATCAGCGACACAGTCAGGATCAGCATCCCTGCAAACAGGTTGCAGCAGCAGGGGGCTATGCACCACCATCCACTTCTGTCTGATTTCTTATGCTCCCTCGCCTGTCTGGGGGTGTCTGGATATCAGAACTTGAGCAGAGATGACAGCCCCAGACCTGCCCCACTTCCACAGACGCAGGTCATCTCTAGGACACGGTCCAGAGCTCCGAAGAGGCAAAGTTAGTCAACTCCCTGGTTAGCACTTGATGTAAGCAGCTG
This sequence comes from Candoia aspera, assembly GCF_035149785.1. Taxonomy (NCBI): domain Eukaryota; kingdom Metazoa; phylum Chordata; class Lepidosauria; order Squamata; family Candoiidae; genus Candoia; species Candoia aspera. The sequence goes on along the minus strand of NC_086167.1, from coordinate 2,214,888 downwards.
ATCAGAGGAAGCCACCAAGCCCCAAACCAAGCATCCCTGGGCTAGGAGCAAATCGAGCCTGCAGAGCTGAGTGGTGGGTCTGCTACCTGAAGTACCTCCCATGGAGCCCAGCCAAGCCTGTTGGGCAAACTCGGCCACAGCAAGGTGATGGGCTTTCAGTCCCCCTTCTTACATTATGTACTGTGTGTGTGTGTATACATATATAAAATCCATTATATTATATATCATGTATACACTGTGTGTGTGTATATAAATTGTGTGTGTGTGTATATATATAAAACATACAATATGCATATTTCATCGTACAAACACACAAACACGAAAGGCTCCCTAGACCCATCCCGGCAGCAACCGAAGCGTGGCGCCGCTTCCGTCCTTCCTTCGCCTCCCCGGGCGCGAACCTAAGAGGAAGCCCCGCCGCCGCGGCTAATTCCGCCGCTTCGACGACGGTGGCGCTGGAAAGGCTCGGCTGCCTCTCGGGGACGCCCCGGGCACGGAGGCTTCCTTGGCAACCGGGCCCCATCGCCACCAGCTGCCTGACTGATCGGAGGGGCCTTCCCGGGCGCCGCAGAGGAGCCTTGGGGCCCGCTCGGCCCTCGGAGGCCAGGAAGCCCTACCGCCTGGAGCCAGGGCGGCCGCTCGCCCGAGCGCTGGATCCCAGGCCGCCTCCCGCAGGCGCTCCCAGGCCGCCGCCTCTTCCTCGCTGTCGCTGTCGCTCGCGTCGCGGTTAGGCGCCGCCATGTCGAAGGCGTCCTGGCCGCAGAGCACTCTGGGAGTTGTAGTCCGGCGGCCGCTGAGGCGCCCCGGCGGGTGGGGAGAGCGGGCCCGAGACGCGCAGCCTCTCCGCGGGCTCTGGGCCACGACAACCTGCTGCGTCCCGGGCCGCTCCAGGCCGCGCGAGCGGCTTGATCGCCCCGACCTTTTTCGCAGCCGGAACTGTCGTGGCGGCGCGTGGCGGCGCAGGGTGCTTCCGATGCAGGTCTCACTTCCGGCTGGGGGAAGAAACAAACATAAGCCGTCCGGGGAGAGCGGCGGCTGCGGCCTCTTCCGGTGAGCGGGAGGTCGGCCGGGTCGGGGGCGACGCCGTGGGGGTGCAGTCAGGCGCGGCGGCTCCCGGCGCCGTTTCTTCCGGAGGGAGTCCCGGGTCGGGCCAGGCGGCCGGAGGGCGCCGGGAGGGCCGCGTGGGCGGGAGAGCGGCGCGTTTGGGGACGGGCCGTGGGGCAGCGCAGGAGCGCCCGCCGATCCGCCTGAAGCCTCTGGCGGGCAAACTAGCCGCCCCACCGAGATCGGAGCTGGGCAGGGGGTCCTCGGCCGGGGAAGGGTCTTGCGGGCGCGAGGCGGCTCGCCCGAGATGTGGGAAAGGCGGGTGTGTTACGTGGGGTCCCGAGGAGAGCGGCCTGGCAGGAAATGACGCCTGCAGAAGGATGTTCGGGGTCGATCCGGGGCTTCGGACGGATTTTTAAACGGGGGAGGAGAATACTTGGGTGGGTGTGTGCATGCAATATAATATAATTAATATAGTGGTGGAGGCTCCAGGCTAGAAACTGGGAGACCGAGAGTTCTAGTCCCGCCTGAGGCCTGAAAGCCGGCTGGGTGACCCTGGGCCAGTCGCTCTCTCTCAGCCCAACTCCCTCACAGGGCTGCTGTTGTGGGGAAAACAGGAGGAAGAAATCTTAGGTATGTTCGCCGCCTTGAGTTATTTATAAAAATAATAAAGGCAGGATACAAATAAAAAAGATATGTATGTGTATATGTGTAATTTTTAGGCTTGTTTATCATGGAATGAAATATTTGGTTGTTTGGGTAGCATTATACACACACCCAAACACACCCAAACAAGCAAATATTTCATTCCATCATAAATAAGCCTAAAAACTGTGCTGGTGAAAACCCCTTTTCTAGTACTAGGACTACCAGGACTCAGGGTTGTCTCGTGAAGCTGGTTGATGGAGATTCAAGGAGGTGCATGGAACTCACTGCCTCAAGATGCAGAGGCTTTGAAAGGGAATTAATTAAGGCTGTTTGTCACTATTTGTCTTGGCTGATGGCTGTACATGGACATCCATGGGCCAGACAGGCTTTCAGGCTTGATCCAGGATAGCCCTTCATGTCTTTTGGTTCCATATATGGGAAACAGTTTATAGGCATCCTTTCATAGATAATCATTACTGCTTAATTTTCCAGGTTAACATTTAGTTTTGCTATAAATAAATAATAGTTTTGCAATTAATCATATTAAGTTTTTTAGAATATTGTACAATTTATGACAAAGCTGAAAGGATACTTTGGGTTCCTAATAGTCGTTTTTGCAAAGATTTTTTTAAAATTCATTTACTGTTTATGTAAATTGTAATTTTTTTTCCCTTGTATTGTGAGCCACCCAGAGCCAGTGTGGTTAGGTGGTGCCTAAATTGAAGGAATTAATATTTGAGCACTATGCATTTTCAGAATAAGAATTTTAGACTCTTGTATGAAAAGCCATCTTTTTCCAGTCTTATTCTAAAAGTTAGTTTTCTAGTGAGTTGTACAGGGTTCACCCAATATAATACAATGTTTTGCTGCTGGTAAGTAGGCAAGTGACTATATTACTGTACATGGTTAGTGTAAAGATTGTATTTAAAAAATAATATCACCCTACCTCCTCTTCCTTGTATTTTTTTTAAAAAGACAGCTCCAATGAACAAACTGAGCTTATTTCCAAATATATATACATAGGCTTGCCTGGAAAATGCTTTAAGATTCATTGCCTGAAGGGCTATAATTAATGTACCAAACGGTCAAATAATCGTAACATAAATGTAAAGATTTCGCACTGGGAGCTTCAAACACAGAGGCAAAGCATTTAAATTAAATATTTAATTTTTAAAAATTATCTTCCACATCTAAGTTTAGAGAATATTTTTTTTCTGTGAGTTAGGAAGCATAAGATGTCATGAAACTTGGTGCTAACTCTTGCCTATAGTATTGCCTTTTTTTCATTCTAATTGCACACTTTGACGTCACTAAAGAGAGCCCAGAGCTGGCAAAGCTGGGTCTGTTAGATGCTTGCCAGCAGATTGTGGCGCTGTCCTTTGGGGACATCCTGCTGCATGATGTAATTGAATGAAAAAAAGTCTGTTGAAATAGAGGCCTTCTCTTTCCCCACTTGGGTTTGGATGCTGTGGGCACGGGGTCTCCCTGGATTGCTTGTGGAGCTGCCTTGCTGTGTGTGAACAGAACTTTTTCATCAGAGCTGAGAGGAGATGCAGAGGTCTTCTTTGCTCCCTTTGTTTTTCTTGGAAAGGTTTGCATAGGACGTGAACAGAGATTCCTTCAGGTGAGTAAGGCCAGAAGAGGAGGAGGAGGAGATGATGATGACGACGATGACGATTTATTTGAATTCATTAACTAAGACGGAGGAAGTGTTTTCTCGGTTCTTTTTATAACACATCCCCAAGTATTTGGCTGCAGTTTAACTTAGATGTTACTTAACTAAGATTTGATCAGTACTTTTGAGTAGCAGCCTTGTTTCAGGTGATGTATCAAATGCTGTGGGCACCCTTCTTTAACCTGGGAGGTTCTGGTGTATTGCCATAGGGGAGACTGGGAGCAGACTTGTGTTTTATACGTGAAAACTAAAACAAAATGATAAGTCTTGCGGCTCCTGTAGTACTGAGCAGGATTACTAGTGCAACATCACATCAGTAGGGTCACGCTAGCCTGTCTCATGACGGTCTAATCCCAGCTCACGTTTCCTATTAGTGGGTGAACAATCCAACCCTTGGTGAATTCTGGTTCACAAGGATAGGAAGAGCTGACACTGAAGGATCACAAAGCAATGGCGCTATGTTGTTTTTATCCTGTGAGTTAGAGAAGTTCTGTGGTCCGTTTTGCCCTTTGTGGTGCTGAGCCAAGAATCTGAATGATCACAGGGAGCTCCTCAGCCCCAGATAGGAATGGGGAAGGAGTCAGCTTAGCTGTAACTGACGTCGTGCTGTCTTCCATCGGATCTGCTTCTTTGGACAGGAGAGGTTGAAGTTACACATTAGGTATAGCGATCCATACAAACCCTTAAAAATGAACTTCAGGCCCTTTTGTGGCATCTGTTCATTTCACTGTGGGTTAGGCAGGCAGACTGCTTGGATTTGATCCCAGATGTTGGGGAAGGCAGATTTTTTTTCCTGCTGTAGCTCTGTTCCAGTAATCCTTTACGTTTTCATGCTACTGAATTGAAAAACATAATATGAGTGCAGCTTCCCAAATGCAGCTTTTTCTGTAGACAGGCAAGGCAGTAGATTTAAGCAGTGACTCCAAAAAACTTTAGCAGCATTTTGGCTTTCTTCTTGAGGTGCCTTGTTGAAGGAGAGCTGTATTACTCCATGGTGGTGGTAAATCCGGAGTTCCGGGAGCACTTTTTCTGACTCTCACATTTTCCTGAAAGACAGAGGCTCTTGTGAGCGCAGCTGCCTTCGTTAGAGGCACCGAGTATTAGAGCCCACATCCTATTACCAGTCAAGCCACCCTTTGGATCTGATGGAGCTTCTGCCTTTTCAGAAAATTGGCTAGTGGGGAAAGGTGCCCCCAGGCGCCTCTTGATTTCTAGATATGCGGTTTAATCTTCAAACCCTGCCCCAAGCTTGGTGTGTGATTAATACAGACTTTTAAAGGCCTTTGTGCCTAATCCCTTATAACAATTTGGGGTGGCCTTGCAGGGGAAGATGTATAGAGATTGGTTTAGAAAAGTAAAAAAAGCTACGAATTAGCTGATGTTAATGCACACAGTGAAGGATCCTTAAAGTTATGTTAAGTCTGTTTCAAATGGTAATTTTTAAGGATGCAATGTTTTTAAATGTTGTAACAATTTCAGAAACTGTTATTAAGAAACACTTGGCTTTCAGGTTCTTTCAGTCCTTTTAGAGGTAATAATTTCTATCGTGAAACTCAGGACTGTCAGAGGCATCTGTCACTATAGAAATTCCTATGAGGAATTTCCTCAAGCCAGAAAAATACAAAGAGGGGCAGCCTGTAATTTAGCACTACGTTCTTCTCAATTTAGTCTATTTCCCCCTTATTTAGAGATATATTTCCTGCTAGAATAATGTTAAGAGGCTACCACTGGGTCTCTCTGTGTTCCTCTGATGATCTGAGCTCCTTCCTGTTTTCCTGCTACCCTTCTTCCGGCTGCTGAGTGGTCACCCTGCCTAACAAGTTGCTTACCAAACTCTTTCTCTTAAAGATTTGTACACATTTTATTGAATGCTAGAAGTTGTAGGGAATTTCTCTGTTTTCTTGTGCTTCTTCATTAAACCTGTATTTCAGCTTTGCTCTCTCACAAATAAGCTGTTCTGGGTTCTCTGCAGAGGGCGGCTCATGGATATGTAATTTTCATTTATTAGTTGTTATGCGTTTATATAGTGCAGAGACTCTACTGATGCGTACAGTGAGCTCTAACCGGTGTTCAGAAACTGCTGTGTGCGGTGTTGTGGCAGAAATTAGCTTGAATAAAAAGTACATACAGGATTCTTATTCTCATATTAAGACTTGATTGTTTCTCAATCTGTCAGGATGTCTCTTGCCTGTTCTAAAGTCTAAGATCTGTCATCGCTGCTCTTATTGCACAACGGGAGCCTCTGGTGGTATCCTTGTGGGCATAATTAGCAAAATAATCTAAGGGTGTTTTTTTTAGTTGTTGTTGTTATTGTTATTGTTATTGTTGTTATTGTTGTTGTTATTATTATTATTATTTGCTTTGGCAGGATTCAGCTCCACATAGGCTTCTTGACTGGTCCAAATTGGAAGCCAAAAATGGCCAGCAAAGGACCTGCGGCTTCAGCTTCCACAGAAAGTTCCAGTGCGGGTGGGGCCAGTGGGAACAGCAGCAACGGGGACAGCACAAGTCCGGACAGCACGTTTGAATGCAACATCTGTTTGGACACTGCCAAGGATGCGGTGATCAGTCTGTGCGGGCACCTCTTCTGGTCAGTATCACTCCTACTTCTCAGCGGGCAAATGCTTAACATCATACCTCTTGGCTCTGACCCCCTCTTGCTTCTTTTGTCCCTGCACGATCCTTCCTAGGCAGCTGAGAGCTGTAAAGCCCGAGTCTTACACTCGTTATCAACCCTACGTGGAACAGTCGACTTTCTCCCCATAGTGGGGGATGGCGCCGTTTAACCCTTGAGAATGCATCCAGGGGTGGAGCTGTGGAAGGAATGGGCTAAGGAAAGAGAAAGGGTGTCTGTGATCAGTCCCAGCTGTGGCTCAGGATGTAGCCCATTTGCTGCGTCCATAGCACTGATGGAATTGTGTCTCCTTCACAGCCCACCCTGGCTTCAGTTTGGTGGCGATTGTTTTGAGGATTGGCTGCTGCGGCATTCCATTCCTTGGGAAAATTGCTCCTGGCTCAAGAGCCCTTGAAAGCAGAACAGCAACGTTTGCTGCTGTTGGGTGTCAGTTGTGGCAAAGGGAACTTAGGCTGAATCGTGGGGATTGCGGGTGCGGCAGGCAGAGGCATGCACAGATGATGGATCTGTCTGCTTTGCTTCTAGGGGCCCCTCAACCCACCTCCTTCGGCATGATCATTTCTCCGAGGCCCCTGGCAAAGTGAGGCTTTCATAACTAAGGCCTTGGGAGATGCTGGAGACTGAGCCTGTGGCTTTCTGCTTGCAAAACAGGTGTTTCATCAATGAGCTGTGAGCTGCCACCCGGTGCTCCAGATTGGATGTCATGGTGACTGCTGCTAGTTAGTGGTTGGAATTGCACACTGTGCTAAAGCATAATTTGGCTTGATTGGGTTTGACTCAGCATGTTGTGCAAATCCAGCTGTTGTGGTTTGTAAACCGTGTGTAAGCGCAGCCAACTGCTATTCATTCAACCATGACTAAACTGGGGTAGGTAGGCCAGGGGCTGAAATTAAAATAAGGTGGCTTCCTGCATTTGTTCGCTGTCACGTCCTCACAGGCAGCTTTGTTGGGACCTGAATTTCAGATGTTGCTTAGCAGCAGCCAAGAAGCTTTTGACAAAATTCACACAATTGTGATTGTATTTGTTCACTCTGACTTAATATTTCGGATTAAATTTGTCTCTTGTCTTTTTTGAAATAAAATTCGTTGAATTTAAAGCAGATGGAATAAACTATCTTGTCTTGTACCCAAGCTCCAAAACCAGCCACATAATCTAGACCTTCTCTTTCTCTCTTAGTGTAATGACTATGAGCTTCAGCCACTCTCATTAAAGTGTGGAGAAGACAATGGGCCAAACTCTTGAGTCACAAAGACAGGAGATCCTGGAGGGCACTTTTAACATGGGCAGGTCCTGCCAGGGTGTGACATTTTACATCAATGTAAAAACACCCTATTTTAGCTAATCCTGGGTTTCCATAAGTAGCACATGCAGTTAACGGGTGGAAATATTTTAGTAGCATCAGTGAAACAGCTGTAGGTAATGTGAGAGTGCATCCAAGATTCTTTGCGCAGCTGATGAGCCAAGATTTGAGACCGCCTGTTTTCTGACACTTGACAGCAAGAAGTCCTGCCTTCTCTTTCTGAGTGTGATGCCCTTTAGTTATTCAGGCTGTGTATTGCATTCCTTTACTGGGGGCGGGACTTGCTTTTCATTCATGGTCTTTTCCTTATTCTACAGGATTCAGTTACTTCAGAATTCAATTGATACAGAATTAGTTATACAGAATTCAATTTGTGCTTTCTTAGTAAGGGGGGTCACACTTTACAGTCACTTCGTCCAAGAAATCTCTGCACTGGATTGTGTAAGTGGGACGACCACTTGTGATTTAACAAGGAGAGGAAAATTCTGCTTTTGCTGGTGCCTTTTTAAATACTGTGGTTGTATTGTCCGAGAGTCAGATCTGCAGAGCTAGATTCCAGGCTGCTGGTTGCTCATGTCTAACGCATGTATGTTGATCTCTCTCCCCACTGCCGCCTGTGCTGACATTCTACTCTATGAATGAATCACTTTGGGAATCCCTACAGTTGGCCTTGTTTACACCAGGTAAGGCTGGTTCTCCTTTGCTCTGTCTTTCATCAGCCTTTGTTACCCAGTCCACCTCCTCGTTTCCCAAGGGACTCTGGGAAGGTGCAATATGGCTTTCCATTTCTAGATGGATTGTGTGTCCTCCCCAAGGTAACTCTATTTGGTAATGAGTGTTAACATGCAATTGTTGGCAATCTTCTGTTTTGGGGCTTTGTAGGAAAGAAGGGAGAGTGGCATGAGATGGCACTATTTAGTGTTAATGAGCATTCAGGACCTGTTTTGTCCACCCTTTCTGTCACCCTATGAGGTAGGTTAGATTAATCCAGTGTTTCTCAAGCTTGGTGGCTTTAAGATGTGTGGACTTCAACTCCCAGAATTCCCCAGCCAGCAAGGTCCACGCATCTTAAAGCCACCAAGGCTGAGAAACACTAGGTTAATACCTCAGTTTGCAGATTAGATGGTTTTAGGGGACACCTTTTAGAATTTATGGTGGGCTTAAATCACATTTCCCATCCTGAGCCCTACAACAGGGTAGACAACACATTGGACCTTTGATGAGATTTGGATGCTCTCACATAAGGATCTTGTAACTTTCAGATAAGAAAGGTGCGATACTGGGATTGCTAATGTCTCTTGCTATTTCAGCCTCTTTTAATTTGTGCTGTCCGATGCCTGTGCCTGATAAGGTGCTGACCCACCTCCCATTGAATGGGTGAAAGGCCTAAGGGAGAATCATTGCTTGGTTTTCTCCTCTCCATAATCCCAATGGGGTAAAATCATGGAGCTATTAAGGCTCTGTCCAGAGTTCAGGATTATTCTAAAGTGTTGGAGCTCTGTGGGAGGGGAAAGAGCTGGACACTTTGGGCCCTTACAAACAGTACAGGTAGTCCTCGTTTAGTGACTGCCTCAAGACAGTGACCATTCCGTTTTTGTTTTTGTTTTTATATTTTTTAGTCCCATTATTGTTTTTATAAATAACTCAAGGCGGGGAACAGCACTAATACTCCTTCCTACTCCTCCTTTCCCCACAACAACCACCCTGTGAGACGAGTTGGGCCAAGAGACACTGGCTGGCCCAAAGTCACCCAGCCGGCTTTCATGCCTAAAGCAGGACTAGAACTCACCGTCTCCTGGTTTCTAGCCTGGAGCCTTCACCACTAGACTAAACTGTCTCTCTTTTTATGGTGGTGTTACGATGGTGATGAAAAAATAACCTTGCGACCAGTGCCCGCATTTACAACCTTCCCAGCGTCTCTCTCTCAGTCACTGTTCACCATTACAGTCAGGTAGTACCTGTTGTCCTGTACCTGACCTGTTTTTTTCTTCTCCCCACCCAGCCCCTCCCAGAGCGGAGAGATTGCCTAAAGAGCTGCTTTTCTCTGCAGTACAGGGCCTCCCTAAAAAGTGCCAAGGGCAAGTTAACAAGCTCAGCTCTGTGACCTTAATTACTTGATTGGAATGGGCCCCTTGCAGCTGCTGCCTGAAATTGACAAGACCCTAATCAGTTTCACACTAAAGGCTTCTATTTGCCTCCTGAACACCAGCCCATTCCTTTCCATGCGTATTCCCGTGGTGCGCCTGCTTACTCTCTTGTGATCCCTTCCTCTCCAATGAATGTAAATGCAAACATTAATTCTCTTCTTACTAATTATCCCAGCACCGGGGTGAGCATTCTGAGGGTGGGGGAGTGGGGAAAGGGGGCTATAAAATTTGCCCTTTTCCCCGGCTTCTTTGTGAGTCAAGTTCTGGAAACCTTCCCTGCCATTTGGGCTCACCCGGCTGTTTGGGTCCCATCCTTCTGACGCCGTAAAGCAAACGACCGAATCTGACCAAACACAGGTCAGAGCCGCTGTTAAGGCCTACCTTATGGCGATCAGAGAGGTGAAGTGTCAATACTTTTCCGCCCTTATCACGTCTGCAGAATGCCACCCAGCCGCCCTGTTTAAAATCACTCAATCCCTTCTTGGGAAGGTGGGCCCATCGACCCACCTACAGGGCAGTGCGGAGGAGTTTTCTGAGCATCCGCAGGATAAAATCGCTCAGATCTGTTCCAAGTTAGACTCCAAGCGTGAGGCATAGTCCGTGGATATACCAAGGGAACGTTCTTACCTAGTTATCTGGGAACAGTTTGTTTGTTTGGTTATTTCTCAGATTTAGCCACCGCCCATCTCCCCCGGAAGAGGGACTCTGGGCGGTTTACAATAAAATCCCACACAAAACATAAACATTAAAATCACATAAAACAATTATGATAAAACACAATAAATAAATAAAATCCAAGAGAGATGTAAAATCCAGGCTGGTGGGAGGGACTCTAGGGTGTGAGCCATCCCAAAGAATGGTTATTCACTTTCCCACCCCAGGCGAGACGGCAGAACCAGGTCTTCAGGGCCTTCCAGAAGGTCAGGAGTGAGGGGGCCGGCCTCACCTCCAGGGGCGATATTCCAGAGAGCGGGGGCCACCACAGAGAAGGCCCGCTTCCTGGACCCCACCAGATGAAATTCTCTTATGGACGGGGTCCGTAACATGCCCTCTCTGGATGATTGGGTGGGGCGGGCCGATGTAATGGGGATGAGACGGTCCCTCAGGTAACCTGGCCCCATGCCATGTAGGGCTTTAAATGTGATAACCAACACCTTGAATTGGACCCGGAAGCAAACTGGCACCCAGTGCAGCTCGCGCAGCAACGGTGTTATATGTGCTCACCTAGGGGCACCAAAAATAGCCCGCGAGGCTGCATTTTGGACCAGCTTAAGCTTCTGGATACTCTTCAAGGGTAGCCCCATGCAGAGTGCATTGCAGTAGTCTATATGGGAGATAACCAGGGTGTGAGTGACTGTTCGGAGGGCTTCACGATCCAGGAACGGGCATAACTGGTGCACAACCCGAAGTTGCGCAAAGGCCCTCCTGGCCACGGCTGCCACCTGCTCTTTGAGCAGGAGTTGAGAGTCCAGGAGAACCCCCAGATTACGCACTGAGTCTGTCTGGGGCAGTGCTACCCCATCCAGAACTAAAGATGACAGTTTCCCAGAAGATGAAGCCCCATCAACCCACAGCCACTCCGTCTTACCAGGGTTCAGTTGAAGCCTGTTGTTCCCCATCCAGGCCCCCAAAGCCCCCAGGCACCGAGAAAGGGCAGTCACTGCATCATTTTACCTCACCCAGGATAGAGATGTATAATTGGGTATCATCAGCATACTGATGATACCTCAACCTGTGGTGATGGATGATCTCACCCAGTGGTTTCATGTAGACGTTAAAAAGGAGAGGGGAGAGAACCGAGCCCTGCGGCACCCCACAAAGGAGGGGTCGAGGGTTGGATCTCTCCTCCCCTATCACCACCGACTGGGACCGGCCCTGGAGGAAGGAGGTGAACCAGCGCAGAACCACGCCGCCCACCCCCAACCCCCTGAGCCGCCCCAGAAGGATACCATGGTCGACGGTATTGAAAGCCGCTGAGAGGTCACGAAGAGCAAGGATGGACGCACTCCCTCCATCCCGCTCCCGCCAGAGATCATCCATAAGTGCGACCAATGCCATTTCCATTCCCTATTGGGCCTGAAACTTGACTGAAAGGGGTCTAGATAATCCGCTTCCTCCAGGACCCTCTGGAGTTGTAATGCCACCACCCTCTCAACCACCTTCACTAAAAAGGGGAGGTGGGAGACTGGATGAAAATTGTTTGATCCTGTTGGACCTGAGGAAGTGGACAGGATCCTCCAGACAGTGAATGCCACCACTTGTCATCTTGACCCATGTCCCTCCTGGCTGGTGAAGGCAGCTCGGGAGGTGACATGTGGTTGGGTCCAGGCAATGGTGAATTCATCCTTGGGAGAGGGGATGTGTCCGGCTGCCTTTAAGGAGGCGCTGGTGCACCCCCTCCTCAAGAAACCGTCGTTGGACCCGACCGTGCTGGACTATTTTAGTCCGGTCTCCCACCTCCCCTTTTTGGGGAAAGTGGTTGAGAAAGTAGTGGCGTTGCAGCTCCAGAGGGTTCTGGATGAAACAGATTATCTGGACCCTTTTCAGTCGGGTTTCAGGCCTGGATATGGGAAACGGCATTGGTCGCATTTATGGATGTACTATGGCGGGAGCGGGATGGTGGCAGTGCATCCATCCTTGCTCTTCTTGACATCTCAGCGGCTTTTGATACCATCAACCATGGTATTCTTTTGGGTTGGCTCGGGGTGGGCGGCGTGGTTCTGCGCTGGTTCACCTCCTTCCTCCAGGGCCGGTCCCAGTTGGTGTTGATAGGGAGCGAGAGATCCGACCCCGTGCCTGGGGGCTGTGGGGGTCTGGATGGGGAACAACAGGCTTCAGCTGAACCCTGGTAAGACGGAGTGGCTGTGGGTTGACAGCTCCTCTGTCTCCGGGAAATTGTCATCTTTAGTTCGGGATGGGGTTGCACTGCCCCAGAGAGACCTGGTGCAGAATCTGGGGGTCCTCCTGGACTCACGACTCCCGAGCAGGTGGCAGTCATGGCCAGGAGGGCCTTTGCGCAACTTCATGTTGTGCACCAGTTACACCTCTTTCTGGATCGGGACACCCTTCGGTCACTCATGCCCTTGTTATCTCCCATGTAGACTACTGCAATGCACTGTACATGGGACTACCCTTGAAGAGTATCCGGAAGCTACAGCTGGTCCAGAATGCAGCCATGCGGGCTATCTTTGGTGCCCCTAGAAGGGCACCTGTAACACCTTTCCTGGGTGCCAGTTTGCTTCCGGGTCCAATTCAAGGTGTTGGTTATCACCTTTAAAGCCCTACATGGCATGGGGCCAGCTACCTGAGGGACTGTCTCATCCCCTTACATCGACCCGGCCCACCCGGTCGTGCAGGGAGGGCATGTTGCGGACCCTGTCTGTAAGAGAACTTCGTTTGGCAGGGACCAGAAAGCGGGCCTTCTCTGCTGTGGCCCCCGCCCTGTGGAACACTCTTCCCCCGGAGGTGAGGCAGGGCCCCTCTCTCCTGGCCTTCCGGAAGAAGTTAAAGACCTGGCTGTGCCATCCCGCTTGGGGCGGGAAGGGGGTAGTCAGTCCTGGGGGTGACTGGCGCCTTAAAGTGGTCCCCGTGTGTTTATAATCTGAATCAGAACTTTTATTTGCTATCTTGGATACTATTTTATACTTTACATTTCTATTAATATGGTATGTAATATATCCTGTTTTTATTGTATTTTAATTTTTTTAGCTTTATTGTAAACTGCCCAGAGTCCCTCTTTTGGAGGGAGATGGGCAGTGACGAAATTTGATAAATAAAATAATGGACACCTGAAGTAAAATCGTAAGCACAGTCAGTCATGTGATTTTTCACTTAGTGACTGGTTTGCTTAACGACTGAGTTGCCAGTCCCAATTGCACTCACTAAACGAGGACTGCCTGTAGAGCCAATCTGCAGCACCTTTGCAGCATTCCATAATTTTATTTTTTGTTTATTCAGTAGATTTAGGAGCCGCCCAGTTCCAAAGTGACTCTGGGTGGCTCCTAAATGATTATGCATAAAATAGAAAAAACAAGAAGAAGAGCCTAAGTGTCCAGACAAACTGCACAACTAGCACAGCTCCATGAACATCCTATCCTGGGGCCTGGGAGATGCAAGCCGTTCTTCGGTTGGCTGTTCAGGTTTTCACCGGATGCTGTTCCTCTTTTCTGCCTTTCAGTGGCTAGAGACCAGGCCCAACAGACAGGTGTGTCCTGTATGTAAAGCAGGAATCAGCCGCGATAAAGTTATCCCACTCTATGGAAGGGGCAGCACGGGACAGCAGGACCCCAGGTAAGAAGGCCTCTTGTGGAAACAGCCTTTGGTTTTCAAGCTCCAGTCAGGTGGAATTCATGAAAGCAAACCTGTCTGTATCTTGATTCAGGTTAAGTCTTCAGGTTTCTGCAAACTTTTCCTACCGGTAAAAATCTCACCGTTCGAACGTTTGTTACTAGTAATACGCTGCTCCATGTGCTGCCTGTCCTCTGCCCCGGCATTCTGTGGGGTCACGTGTAGCTTAACATGAGCTGGAGACTGAAAATAGCGTTCCGCGTCTTCATTTTGCCGTGTTGTACCAGGAGGCTCACAAGCCAAGAATCTGTCAAGCAAAGATTGTCAAACTCGGTTCTGGGGATTTCTCCTCCCCTCCTATCCCTACCTTTGGAATAGCAGGATAGACAAGAAAGAACCTTGTGGACGTCTTAAGGACTCACAAATTTAGCACTGCATAAGCTTAACAGGTCACAGTCCAAGTCTGCTGCAGACAGCTGCCTTATTGAACAGTGGAAGCCTTCTCTGGCACTTAGAAATAATAATAAAGAAAAAACTTGTGTCCAGGAGGATTTTATTTCTTTAGGACTTTATTGAGATTCTTCCAGAAGACAGTCAGGAACGGTAGAGGTGTTTTCTTGAATGGCTGTTTGCGTGCCACTGCTCGTACATGGTGGCGATGCCTGTCCAGGGTTCCTGTGACCCGGGCCTGCTGAAACACGGAGGGGTCTCCTAGCAGATGCTCCAGTAGGTTTGGAGGCTTCTGCATAACTGGAGTGAACCTTGCGTGGGTTTCTGTGCACTTCCAGTAAGCCCATTTTCAGGACTTCCGTGCCCGCCCCGCTCCCCCGTTTCCCTGTGATTGGCTCCGCAGCAGCAATGCCTACAACTCTCCTGATGAACGTTTGGATGTTCTTATGCAAGATGTGCAGAATGTTACGATGTTTGGACCAAATTTTCAACAAATCGCCTGCCTGAACAGGTTGCCCAGCCCTGCTCTGCGGTAGCTCCAGGAACAGTGGGAGGGTGATCGGACATGCCCGACAAGGGAACAGATGATTGGAAGATGAGTTCTTCCACTGGATTGGTTTCCCTAGGGAGACTTTTGCAGGACAAACGTGGATCAGGGTACGTCCCATTTGCGGAAAGCCCCCCCCCCTTCCTTCCTTCTGGATTTTCTGCTAATGTATCATTGGCAGCGAGAGCCCAATAATTTTGGTCATGCTTTGGCATTCCATCACCAAGCAAAGTCTTTTCTCTCTCCTGCTGTTCAGAGCATAACCCTGACTGATGGTGCTTTCCAGACACAGGGATATGAGTGCTGCAGCAGGCTGGCTCTTAGGATGAGGAGGAGGGATTGGGACATACAGGGAGTGGGCGGCAGCATCCTCATTAAGCCCCACAATGGGTTTCATCTTGCAGGGAGAAAACACCACCACGACCCCAAGGCCAGAGGCCTGAGCCAGAAAATAGAGGGGTGAGTAACAGAGAATTTGGGAGAGGTTTGTGCTTCTCAGAGTTATAGAGTAAAAAGGCACCCAGGTAAACTATTGGAGGATGGGAGAAGCTTGGGAGACCTTTCATACTTGTCTGCTTCAGGTCTGTGTAAGCCAAGATAAACCAGACAAATACCGGATGCCCATTTATATAGACAGAGCAGTGTTTCTCAACCCTGGCGACTTCAAGCTGTGTGCACTTCAATGCCCAGAATTCCCCAGCCAGCATGAATTCAACTTCCACCCATTCTGGAAGTTGGAAGTCCACACAGCTTGAAGTCGCCACGGTTGAGAAACACTGATATAGAGTCAAACGTCTGGCAGGAATAATGTTGTGGGGTAGATTTTGCAAACTTCCAGCTCCAGTGTAACCACCCTTAAAATACAGTTGGTATCAAGTTAGGAGGTGCAGCAAGATGTGTAAAAAGAGATGGTGAGTGCTAGCCTTATAAATAGCACACTCTGCCCAGTGGAGGAAAGGGGCATTTTCAGCATTTCATAGCCCTGAGCTGGTGAGCATGCATGACCTGACGAAAGAATTGCATATTTCCATGCAAGTCGGCTGGGCCCTCCAGAGGCTTCCCACGGGCCTCCTTTCATCAAACAAACAGCTCCGCTGGGTGTGATTAAGGAGCGCTTCTCTTTCACGCTCCCTGGAGAGCCAGTGCCTGATTGAATCAGTTGCTGAAAGCGGAGGGCGCCTTTTCAGCATGCCCTGCTGCCATGGCCAACGTGCCCATGGCAAAGCACACATGCTACCTCGCCCAGCTTGGAGTCGATCTCTGACCCTCAGGGCTCTCTCTGCTATGGGGACAGGGTCAGGTTGCTCAGGTAGTGTTCGTGACCTGTGCCCAGCAAAGAACTCTCCTGCTCATCTCCTGAAGTCTTGGGAGGGCTATCTCCATGCTAGATTCAAATTGGAAGTAAGCTTCACTCTTGCACCCAAAAAGGGTTTCCTTTAGAAAGCCTTGAAAATCAGGAGTCTGGTGGCGCCTTTCCTGGCTAGCAAATTCTATTAAGGGCATTAGCTTTCATGAGCTGCAGCTCAAAAATCAGAAGGAATCTGTAGCACCCTTTCTGAGGAACCTACTTAATGGAATAAAATAAAATTTAATAAAATGTGTTCGTTGAAAAAGGTACTAGAGACACCTGATGTTTTGCTTCCATGGATGAACAGCCCTCCTACAAAGCCTTGAACCGAACTCCTGTCTCGGTATTTATGCAGAAGTCCTTACTGCTTCTCTTAGGGAGCCCGTGGAGTTGAAAAGTTTCAGCGTAACAGTGGCCAAGAAGTGCGGGTCCTTTGCTCCATTCTGGCCTTGCAGAGATGAGGTTTTATCCAGACCTATCAGTGGCAGAAGAGAACTGCCATCTGAATGGAAGGGGCAAGGCCAGAGAAGCGCTGAGGATGCTCCCTAGTCCGGTAATGAAATGTCTGCCAGCAACCAACCAAGCCAAGAGGGCTGCACAATCCATCCCTGAGCTATATTCATTCTCTTCTGTTGGAAGGGAAATAGAGCCGGGTCCATCGAACAGTCTGGTCTGGGAGTGCCACTTTCAGCTCATGATGTTCTCACCGTACACAGTTGGAAGTCCCTCTCTAATCGGCTGAGAGAGATTGCAGCCAGCCAGGGTTACAGTTTGTGAACTGGGACATACATGCACACCGACCATGTTTTGCTTGCTTCCAGGGTTTCCAGGGGTTTGGGTTTGGTGATGGAGGCTTCCAGATGTCATTTGGAATTGGAGCGTTTCCGTTTGGCATATTTGCTACAGCCTTCAACATAAACGATGGCCGGCCCCCTCCAGGTATGGAACATCTCCATTTTGAATTCAGCAAAATTAGCCTGGTGAATCTTGATTGGGCTGGCATTGCTCCATTGAGCTTTGGTTGCTGTGCAGCCAAGGATTCTGATCTTTTCTGCTTAACTATTCATCCATGAACCAACACTCCTCTACCCGCTGTGCCTGATGAGCTGTACTGTATGTGACACACTTCAGAGTCTCTGCATCTGATGAATCACGGCAGGCTTTGGAGAACAGGGGCATCTCCTTTGGGAGATCTTTGCAAAAACTGCAAGATTTTGTGGCTTTCCTGAACAGCTAATGCATACAGAAGCCTTGCGTTGGGATGGGCTGTTCCTGTCAGGGAAGGAATCCACCTTAAAGCATTTTCATCAGAGGGCCACCTAGCTTCCTCTTGAACGTATCCAGGGAAGGGACACTTGTTACCTCTCTGGGTCATTGGCTGAACTCTTCAATGAGTCTTAGACATTTTTCTGGCATTCAGTTGGAATCTGCCTTCCAGTGATTTAAGACCTTTTTACAATAGAACTATGTTCAGCTTCCTGTTTCTTCATTTAAACCAAACTGAACCTCCTCCTGGGTTCTACTAAGGCAGGTTTCCACAAACTGGCTTGCCCAGGTTAGGAACCGCAGGGACTGTAGAATGCCATGTTGGTGGAAGTTTACTGATCTTTACTGTCTTCCATGAAGTTCTAATAGCAGAGAAATATTTTTTGCCTTTCATTCTTCTCCCAAATCAACAGCTTTTCTTCCTTTAGATGGGTTGAATGTTTCTAAAAGACTAAATGAGCAGCGAGCAGCTATTGGACACATACACTCCTTGGAAGGACCTCTTTCTAGTCCTTCTGAAGTATCTATTTCTAAGACAAGATGGTTGTAGGAATTGTCCATTATAAGGATTCTGGGAAGCTCTCTGATAAAAAAGGCTTTACAGTCCGACTCCACCAGTACTTCTCAACCTTGGGAAGATGTGTGGACTTCAACTCCCAGAATTCTCCAGGCAGCTATGCTGGCTGGAGAATTCTGGGAGTTGAAATCCACACATCTTAAATTCCCAAGGTTGAGAACACTGGAGTCCACATTAGAGCTCCAACTCTGGGAAAATGGCAGGTTCTGGTTGAAAATTCTGAAAGGAGATAACAACTGCAGGTTTTCTCTTTCCTTAGCTGTTCCAGGGACTCCTCAGTATGTGGATGAGCAGTTTCTGTCCCGGCTGTTCCTGTTCGTGGCCCTGGTCATCATGTTCTGGCTCCTGATAGCTTAACGTTGCTCCATACCATCTATTCCACCATGGTTTGTGGAGCTCTGAACTTGTCACAGACTGCTGCTTGTCTCCTTGTCTGCCCCTTGGTGTCTTAATTCTTCAGCTAATGATGGGCTCCTTAAAGCCACTGGTGTCTTCACGTGAGGAGGAGTCTCATTTTGCCAGAATTACGGAATTAAAGTTTTTAAAAAGTTTCTGAAACTCAGCCGTATCTCACACAGCAAGGATCTGGCTGGAACTGTGCCCCTAGGTTTGAGCTCCATACCTCAAAGGGGAGTGTCGTTTGAATCTTGTGCCAAACAGCTGGAAGAGATGCTGGCTCCGGAGGGCATCAGGCATGGTGGCTAGCAATGGAGGCTCTTGCCATATATCCCAGTAGCTTGTGTCTCAAGAACAGCCAGAGGAAGGGGATCAGTGGACTTCAGAACCCATCTACACATTTTGCTGAAAAGCCAACTGACTCCAGGTAATATCTTCTATAAATAAGACGTCTGGCTGAGGAGGATTGTGTCCCATTCCTGCTGTTACATACCCAAGTGATAAAAGACCGATCACCTTTGTTTTTCCAGCGATCACAAAAGTGAAAGGATAAAAGACTCTAACCTAAAATGGTAGCATACCTACATTTACTGGAATCAATGGGTGGGGGCTCTCTCATCTCAGAGTTTGTGGGGGCTGTTGGCTGTCATGCAGCACACTTCCTCGCTGATAAAAGCAGTGTTTTAAAGGGTTTGTAGCAGCCATCAACTCTTAATTTAAGTAGACGGTTCCAGCTACTGTTCTTATTTATATACATCTCTCCTTCCTGAAATGTGCAGAGACCTTTTTTCCATATTTGGGAATAGGCTAACTGAGAGGAGTATAGAACAGTCTCTTGCAGGGGTAATTCACTGAGTATTTTATGCCTCCCCACCTCACAATTATGACTATTACATAGTGGGAATAAGTCTGTAGATTTTTGATAATACAAGAAATTCTGCTTAAGCGGTTTGCCTATGGCCAAATGGCCATTAGTGTGTGAGCTTTTTCAAATCACCAAAGAAATGATTTTTTGAAGGGTAATCATGGGCCCAACGCAGCAGCAGTTTGAACAGTGCTTTAGTAGCAGAGCATCCCAAATGATGGTACTTGGTGCATTTGGAGAACTCTGTACAGAAGGGGCCGGGGAGGAATGGTGCTTTAAAGCAAGTTGCGGTTGAATCTTTGGGATCCACTGGGTGCAAAAGTCTCCCTTGGATGACTGCCTCTCAAAGACTTCTACTCTTTTTTATTTTGCAATACTTCTAATCTTCTCCTGGATGTTAACAGAGACATGCTGGACCAACCGCACTGGTGGTGTGGCAGGGAGGCTTATTTTTCTGTAGATCTGATGTGGGGGGTGAGGCTGGAAATCCCAGGAGCTGGGTGCATGTCACAACCGCTTCCTTTCACCAAAGTGAGATGCCAGGCGTGGATGATCTGGTGCCCCAAATTCTGTCCGGGCTCTTCCCTTTGTGACTTGGGCTTTCAGTACGGGAGGCAGGCCTAGCTTGACAAAGCAATGTTCTCTCTCATCGCAAAATCAAACTCGGTGACAGGAGTGCCATCACTTGAAGATCAGAGTGCCACCTACTGTCAACAGAGAATTCAGTTGCATTTTAATATAGAAAACTATCTTTTATTTTCCTCCCTTTCTTAGAAACTGCACCATACCAGAAAAGCTGTCTCTAAATCAGTCTTATAAAATGGTCAAATGGCTGTAATAGTGGGAAAGGAGCTGAGGTGTTGAATTGTCAGAGGTTGACCCCCCTTTGATTGGGTGTGCTGGCCAAGGTGCATTGCCTTTTGGGGGGGGGGATCTGTCTCTCTTGCCTGCTTTTGAGGAAACAGTTGTGTGGCATTTGAAAGATTTAAAGTTTTGCTTTGCAAACCTTGTGTAATTGCTGAAGCTGATTGTGGCAGATTCTGTTCTTCTCTGCTTCAGGGAGCCACCGGCCTCCTGACATTTTGTCTGATAAACAGACCCACCCCTGGACTTCCTGTGGTCTTCAAGGACCCCTCTGCCCGCACTCTTTGTATTCCTATTTTTTTCTCTGCACCACCTATTCAGATTCCACTCAGCTTGTGGTTAGCAAAGTATGGTACCACTGTGCAACACTGCTGTTCACTAATTTTCACTGTTGTGAAAGTCAGAATAAACACCTTTTTACATTATCTTACGGCTACTTGGAGTTCATTTCCCGCACAATTCTTTGGAGAGGCACCACCAACAGGAAAGGGGAGCCCCATCCAGCGGCTTTGGAGGAAGGGCCCCGGTGATGCAACCGGGCTCCCCGAACATCGTCTGGAGGGGTGGGGCTCGCTAACCGCGACTCTCTCGGACCCTTCCTTCTCCCTCCCGGGAAGCGCCAGCCGAGCCTGACGCTGCACCCCCGGCGGCTGGAACGTTAGGGCTGCGGGCGTCCGAGGTGGACCGGTGGGGGCGTCGAGGCAACCGGCTTCGCGTTGCTTTAGAGGCGAAAGCAACCCCTTCGCTCCAGCGCTGATACACGGCCACCAGAAGGGAGCCTTTCCGGCCCGAGGCGAAACCCTGGATTTGTGGGGTCCGCGAAGGCGCACGAGCTCCTCAGCGGGATCGCGAGCGGCGGCAGCCCCGGTTGCCTCCTCTCCTGCGCTCTGCGGGCAACTATCGAGCGCGTTCCCACGACGCGGTTATCCGCAAGCGCCAAGGCCAGCCTGGCGTTCGTTTTCTGGCTTCGCCCTACGAATCCCCGGGACTAAAAGCCAGCGGGGGGCTGGGCCTGCTCGACATGCTCCGTTCGGGGAAGCCAAGCGAGCCTAGCGGAGCCCTGGGCGGGTGTTCAGGCGATCTGGCTCCGCGCAGCGTCAGAACGCAAACAGCCCGCCACCCCAAGCTTCCGCCGCCCCTCTCCGGAGCACCAGTCGGCCGCATCCGCAGCCACGTGCGGCGGCGGGGGCGGCGGGCGCCGATTGGCTCCCCGGAAGGACGAGGGGCGGGGATAGAACGGCGCAGAGAGAAGTTGAAACCGAGGAGGCGGGCGGCGAGCGCTCACTCCTTGGCCCCATTGGTCGGAAGTGGTGGGCGGGGAAGAGGGGCGGGGCCGGCGCGGGACCCGTCATTGGCCGCGGGCGCGCAGGGGCGGGGCGGGCGCGCCCGGAGGCCCAGGTGCGACGTCGCCCGCGGTGTCCGTTGCGCTGGCGCGGGGGATGCGGCCCCCGCCTTCGCGGTGGCGGTGACGACACGCGCGCGCGGGGTCGCTGAGGCGGCGCTCGGAGGCCATGGACGGCGGGGTCGCCGCGCCGGCGGGTAAGGAAGCGGCGTCGCCCGGTCTCCAGGTGTGCCGGCGGGGCGCGTGGCCGCAGCCAAGCTCGGCCTCGGCGGCCTCGGACTGCTCTGCGTGGCCCGGTCGGCGGAGCGCGTTTCCTCCCACGGGCGGGAGCCTGGGCTCCGGCTCCCCGAGGGGCCTTACCCGCCGCGCGAGGGCGGCTGCCGCGGCCGGGCGCGTCGTCCCTCGCGTGGTTCGGGTTCCCGGCTGCAGGAGGGGAGGGAGGCGGCCCTGGCCCAGGAGGGGGGAAGGGCGGGAGCGACCTGGCCGAACGCAGCCTCTTTCCGGTTTCCTGCTGGGGCGGTGGGGACTCCGTCCCGGGCTGCTTGGAGGAGGCGTTGGAAACAGTGCCTGGGAGTCTGTAACCGATGATGATGATGATGATGATGATGTATTAAACTTGGGAGAGCCAGTTTGGTCTAGTGGTTCAGGCAGCGGGCTAGCAACCAGGAGGGGGTGACTTCTAGTCCTGCCTTAGGCACGAAAGCCGGCTGGATGACCTTGGCCAGTCGCTCTCAGCTGAACCCACCTCACAGGGTTGTTGTTTTGGGGAAAATAGGAGGAGGGAGGAGCACTAGGTATGTTCCTCACCTTGAGGTATTTATAAAAATAAGGCGGGATGTTGTTGTTTATTCGTTTAGTCGCTTCCGACTCTTCGTGACTTCATGGGCCAGCCCACGCCAGAGCTTCCTGTCGGTCATCAATACCCCCAGCTTCCCCAGGGACGAGTCCATCACCTCTAGAATATCATCCATCCACCTTGCCCTTGGTCGGCCCCTCTTCCTTTTGCCTTCCACTCTCCCTAGCATCAGCATCTTCTCCAGGGTGTCCTGTCTTCTCATTGTGTGGCCAAAGTATTTCAGTTTTGCCTTTAATACCATTCCCTCAAGGGAGCAGTCTGGCTTTATTTCCTGGAGGATGGACTGGTTTGATCCTCTTGCAGTCCAAGGCACTCTCAGGATTTTCCTCCAACACCACAGTTCAAAAGCATCCATCTTCCTTCGCTCAGCCTTCCTTATGGTCCAGCTCTCGCAGCCATATGTCACTACGGGGAACACCATTGCTTTAACTATGCGGACCTTTGTTGTCAGTGTGATGTCTCTGCTCTTAACTATTTTATTGAGATTTGTCATTGCTCTTCTCCCAAGGATTAAGCGTCTTCTGATTTCCTGACTGCAGTCAGCATCTGCAGTAATCTTTGCACCTAGAAATACAAAGTCTTTCACTGCCTCTACATTTTCTCCCTCTATTTGCCAGTTATCAATCACGCTGGTTGCCGTAATCTTGGTTTTTTTCAGGTTTAGCTGCAAGCCAGCTTTTGCACTTTCTTCTTTTACCTTCATCATAAGGCTCCTCAGTTCCTCTTCGCTTTCAGCCATCAAGGCGGGATAGAAAATAAATAAATAAAAATAAAATAACGGCTTGTATGCCACTCTGGGAGTTAGTTAACCTTGTGCCCTGCTATTAAAACTGAGCAAGTGCCATATCTACTGCTGCTGATGGGACCCTTGTGGGCAGCGCTGCAGGGGAGCCTGATGTGTTTGGAGGCCAAGCTTAACACATCCTGTTACACCAGTGGTTGCCCTAGTGCACTGCTTCTCAACTTTGATAACTTTAAGATGTGTGCACTTCAATTCCCAGAATTCCCCAGCCAGCAGTGCTGGCTGGAGAATTGTGGGAGTTGAAATCCACACATCTTAAAGTTATCAAAGTTGGGAAACACTGTCCTAGTGGAAAATACGTGTAGCTCTGGTTGAATTGCTGGGTTCTTGGTGTTCTGCAAGTTTGCTTCTCTTCCTGCAGACATTTCATTGCCAGGGTAGGTAACATCATTGGGTAGTTGGTGCTGTCTCTGAGCACCAATAACCCAACAATTGGTGGGTGGTTGCAGAAATCTTGGCTGCTAATTCAGTCAGTTTGAAAGCCATTGAGGTTTGAAATGGCATCTTGTTAGATACAAAAGGAGATTGTGTGGCCTAAGACGTTCTGTAGCCTTACATGATAATTCAGAGTTCTTTGGAAGTAGCCCAGTGTCGACTTGAAACTCTGCAACGTTTTCATGCTCAGTAATTATATTCCACCTTGTCCAGATTTTGTCCTGTTGTGTGACTCTGAGCACATGTGTTCATTTTTAGGGCTGTACAGTATAGGCTCTTGCCTCAGACTTCTTTAGAGAATCCAGAAACTAGATGTCTAATTATTGTAATTACACTTTGTAATGTTTCAGTATTCTGTTTTGTCTGAGGGTTCATGGTTGTGTGAATCCTCCAAGGAGCTGACTGAGCCAGCAAAGAGGGAGCACTAACAGGAGTTTGGTAGTGGAGTTCAACAGGGAGAGTGCAGGAAAGTAACCAGGAAGGACTGTGTGCTCCTCTGTGTGCTAAGCCATCCCATCCTCTGGCAAAGGGTATGCCTTAGAGCTCTTTGATTGCCCATTGTGGGTGATTAAATGACTGCTTCCTGCTGAGGAAGCAGAGGCCACTGGAAAGACTGCAGGGGGAATATAAAGTAGCCAGTTTCCAAGATATGAGCTCACTGAGTAAGTGAATAATAAAGCTTAAAGGATTTGGGCAGGAGAGGTACAACAGTAAGTGTTTAGCTAATTTGCAAAACTGAGAAGGAAGCAAGAAGAAATAAATGCCTTTCTCCTGTGTACCTTAAGAAACAGAAGTAACCATCAGGGAACATGACACTGCAACCATAATCTCTAATACTTATGGCATATTTCTTTTCCTTCCTGAAAAGCCATTAGCTGATGTAATTAGGGCAGAGAAATAAGAATGTTTCACTGCCCTTATCACCCTGAGGTAATCCTGAATATGGGATCTTAGCTGTGTTCAGGCAGACTCATCCCGGTTTTTGCCTCCAACAGTGCTCCAGGCATCTCTTCTTGTGCTTCATTTTCTGAAGCTCCTCAGAAAACAAAAGTGTGCCCCAGGATCTGCACAGGGAGAGAGGCTGCATAGTTTCAGTCCAAAGCCCCAGCCACACACTATTCCAGGCTACGACCCGATCACAACTCAACTGCTCCAAGACAAAAACTAGGTCTAATGTGCAACCTCTGGTATGTGTTGAGCCCCTGATGACCTGGGACAGGTTCATGGTGGCCAGGAACTCCTGAACCACCCCAAACTCCACATTGCCGAGTGGCAGATTGAAGTTCCTGAAAAACCATCAGCCTCAGGGTCTCTATTGCCAGCCCAGCAAGGGAACTCAGAAGCTCAGGCAGGGAAGATGCTGTGCAGCCGGGAGGGTGGTACAACACCAACAATTAGAGCCCAACTTCAACCGGGGTGTCTCACACCTGGTTATCTGCTGACCCACTTTCCCTCCGCTGGAGGGACAGCTGGTGCCTGGCCCAAAACCCGGGTGAGCACATCCACTATCGAATTGTGGATGAGGACAACTTTATTACAGCAACAGCCAGAGCCCAGGGCCCCCAGGGATCCAATAACCTGTCCCCAAGGGGAAATCCTAAGGGCTGGGTTTTGGGATTGCTCTTAAACAGTATGCCCAGCGTTCTCAAGAGTGACCCACTCATAGGATCCCACCATTGCTCACTTTACCATTCATTCATTCATTTTCCTGCCTTATTTTTGTAAATAACTCAAGGTGGCAAGCATACCTAATACGCCTTCCTCCTCCTGTTTTCCCCACAACAACCACCCTGTGAGGTGGGTTCGGCTGAGAGAGAGCAACTGGCCAAGGTCACCCAGCCGGCTTTCGTGCCTAAGGCGGGACTAGAACTCACCCTCTCCTGGTTTCTAGCCCAGCACCTTCACCACTGGACCAAACTTGCTCTCTACTAATGGTAGATGTTCATCGAGACCACATCTAATGGTCTCGATGTTCAAGCCTGCCCCCCTCAGGTTCCTTCTACCCCTTATTCTCCCCTCCAGGCCAAGGCAGCCATTCACCACACCTGCTCACCTCAGCACTCACACTCACATTCCCCTGGGTCATCCCGACAGCCCAGCACCCCTGCCTTAGGCTGCACCTGCCCTCGGGACTGGTCTGTTATTTAGAAACAGGATTCAGAGGTTGTTTTTTTAAAAAAAACTTTAGAGGGAAGATGTAACACTAAATCTGAACTTTTGGAACCAAGCTAAACGTTTGTCCTCATTTGTTGTGAAAGGGCCGTTATAGGCAGTCCAGTGTATTAAAGAAAATGTAGCTTGACCAGTAACTGAAAATAATCAGAATCACAACAATGATAATAACAATCGAAGCGAGTATCTGTAGCTCGGGGTTGAACTGTAGCATCCTTGGTGCTCTCTGAGCCTGGTTGTTTTCTTTCAGACGTTTCATTGCCAGGCTAGGCAACATCTTCCGTGCTGAAGATGTTGCCCAGTCCGGCAATGAAACGTCTGCAAGGAAACAACCAGGCTCAGAGAGCACCAGCGCCTTGACAATGATAACACATTTAGAAGACAGAGTTTTCACAGCACAGTTCAAAGATGAGCAACCCTGGAAGTTTCAGTGGCTGCAGTTTAGCTTCCTCACCTTTGGGGGCTACAAGAGGCTGAAGCTCCAACTGCTGCTTCTGCAGGAGCCGAGAGTCCCGGCACCCTTGCCCCAGAAGAGGGCCTGTCCACTTGAGCCCTGGGTAAAGTCTCTAGACTGATTTCTTCTAGGATCCACTTGTTTATTTTCTCGGTTATCCATGACATTCTCAGAAGTCTTCTCCCACGCCAGAGTTCAAAAAGATCAATACTCTTTCTGTGCTGTTTCTCCAGAGATCCTTTCATGTCCGTGGAATCTCACAAGGAGAACCACTGGCTTCAGGATTCTGCTCTCTGTACGCATAGACACACCCTGGGAACTGAATAGCTTCTAAGGCCTTCATTGCTAATTGTACCAAGGACTAGTCTGTGGCATATTTCTTGACTGCCAATTCCTTTACCATTGATAGTCGATCCTGAAAGGCAGAAGCTGCCCGCCATTTCAGTATTTTCATTGTCAGTGTTAAGGCTGGTTGCTGAACCAGTTGTCATTAGTTTGGTCTTCTTTATATTTAACCTTAGTCCCATTTTTTTTCACTGTGCTCCTTGAGTGTCATCACTAGAGTCTATAGTTTGTTTGCCTTTTTAGCTATCGGAGAATTATCATCAGCACAGCACAGATTATTACTTTTTCTTCCTTCAGTGTTAAAAGCATGCTCATTGTTTATTTATTTATTCATTCATTCATTTCAATTTCTATCACCGCCCATCTCCCCTCAAAAAGGGGGAATCTGGGCGGTTTACAATAAAATTAAGCATTTAAAAGCATCCATGTATAAAATTACGAAGTATGCAACCGAGATACTGAAATAATAAATATAAATATAAAATCCAAGTGGGGGAGGTTACGTTCAGTAGGGAGGACTCTACTTATCTTCCAATCCAACCTCCTTCAATATGTATTCAGCATATATCTAGTCTATGTGAAGGTAATTGAAGTCTCCCAGTATTGTAATAACTTTTCCTTTGCAAGCTTCCTCAGTCTTTACCATCTCAGGGTCCCCTTCAGCATTTTGACCCAACATGCAATAGCATCCTCTCCCAAGACCTAGCTGATCTCTAAGGCCAGCTACTGCGATCTTGAGTGATTCTGCAGAGGAATCGGAATCTGATCTTCCAGTATATTAGATTGATACCCTCCTTGCTGTAAAGAGGACCCTCCCTCCCAGTGTAGCTTCTCTGCCTTCCCTGCGGATTCAGGATCACCTGCATCTCATTAATAATGTTTCTGTTATGCCGATTGCATCTGTGCTTGCGTTTGCAACTAAGTAACCAACATTCCTTCTGATCTTGATTGCAAGTCACCTACATGTTATCAGACCTAAATCCTGCAGAAGAAAAGCCTCCCTGGGAAACTTGGTTTTTCACTTAAAAATTGGAACAAAATCAGAGAGACAGTGCCCTTTGTAGCTGGTAATTGTCTCCAGACAGTCTCTGTTGATTGAATAAAAGGCTGCTCAAAAATAACTCACACAAAGAGAGATGGACTTGTACAATCATGAGCCAAATTATCTGATATTAAACAGAATGTGGAGTTTTGTTCCCTGAATCCAATTTGGTCTTTAGCCAGAATATTATTTTCACTAGGCCAGCTTTCCAGTGTTCTATAACAGTTGTTTGGGAGCTGCAGTATAAACGACTTTCTGGTCTGTAGCGTCAAGGACACGTGCATTTCCCTTTCTGGGAAATGGTCTGCTTGTGTTCCAGTTCTAAGGAAAGTCTCGGCGTGAATTAATATAATCCAGCCCAAACGGGTAATTAGCTTTTAATACTCTATGGCAGAAAACAGTTTTCTTCCAAAGTTGTCCACAGGCTGAATTCCCACAGCTTCGCTTTGCATGGCCGAGGCTCCGTCTGGTGAATTTTTGAGATCACGAAGGACTTAGTGAGGCTGCCTGCTTCACAGCTCTTCCTCCTGCTCACCCTGTTAAAGTAGCCTGGAAGGAGGGAACCCAGCAGAAGGGTTTTGTCTGAACCAGCCAAGCAGGCTGGCGTGATGGGAGGTGATTGGTGGACAGAGTTATTTCAGGAATTCGTTGAGCTGATGCCCCCCTGTAGACCCTTCACCAGACTAGCCAGAATGCATGTATTGGCTGCAAGCAAATGAGAGCTGTCTGCAGTGATCAGGGAATTCAGTTTTCAAAATCGTTTTTTCCTCAGGTCAACTTCTTGACAGCATTAGTGAGCTCAAACGGTGCCCTGAATTGGGCAGCATTGCACTTCAGGGCTTAGTGGCCATGGTCTAGAGAACAGATTTATTTTACTTTATTTTTTATTTTTATCCCGCCTTTATTATTATTATTTTTTATAAATAACTCAAGGTGGGGAACATAGCAAATACTCGTTCCTCCTCCTAATTACCCCACAACAACAACCCTGTGAAGTAGGTTGGGCTGAGAGAGAGGGGCTGGCCCAAGGTCACCCAGCTGGCTTTCGTGCCTAAGGTGGGACTGGAACTCTCATACCATGCCTGATTGGCTCCTGGGCTGAGAGAGAGGGACTGGCCAAGGTCACCCAGCAGGCCTACAGTGGGACTAGAACTCACAGTCTCCTGGTTTCTAGCCCATTGCCTTAACCACTAGACCAAACTGGATTTCCTGATGTTTTACTGGTAACTCTGGCTGGCATCTTCAGAGGCAGGAAATCTGTTCTCTAGACCATGGTCACTAAACCCTGAAGCCCAACACTGCCCAACAGATACCAGCTGTGAAAGCCTACACCAGTATAGTGCCTTGAATTCTTTAGAAGCTGAGTAGGGTAGACATGCAACCAGTGCAAAAATGTGAAATTTTGGGAACCAGAACTTTGATATGGGCAGTTTTGTCAGGAGTAATTTTCTTTTGGCAGTACTGTGTTTTCAAAGTTCAGTAGGGAGTTTGTAATTCCAGCTCCTGACCATGGGCTAAAGTAGTTCAAGTGCTGCCAAAGGTATTTTTTTTCCTTGGCTTGAGAATAGATTTGTATTAGGCATAGAAGTCTGTGGGCATTTCAGCTAAGTTGATGATTGCCAGGGAAATCAAGCTGTGTGGGGAGGAGACAGCCCAAGTAATTGTCATAAGTGAAGCTTTTCAGCTATTTGCTCCTCTTTAAGAACTGTGAAACACTGGATTAATGGGGTAATATGCAGTCAGCTGTCTGTTTAAGCAACTGTTTTACACCCCTTTGTTCTGCTACCTCATGACATAGCAGTGGTATGTATGGATTTGGGCAAGGTTCCTCAAACGCAAGGAGGTTTAACCTGTAGTTTAGCCTATGCACTTGGGCTTCTTGGAGACCCAGTTGCGGTGAATACTAGTTGTTGAGAAAGGGACTTCTTACCTTCATCTCCTGCTTGCAGGCTCCCTAGTAGCACCTGGCTGGCTGTGCAGGAAGCGGGTTGTAGAATAACCACACGTATTGGGCTTTTCCTACCTGTTCAGACACTGGCATTTCTTCATATCCTGTTCCTGTATATCTGCCGGTGAAAGAGCATCTGCTGAAGCATCCATTCTTTGTGCTCGATGCAGGTGAAGAAGACTGGAAGTGCCTGGGATGTGGCAATAGCATTGCAACTGGTCAACGCCTCTTCAAGACTGTTAATGAAACTTGGCACATTTCCTGTTTCCGGTAGGTCAAAGGGGTCCTGTTGCCCCTTCCTGGTGCCTAACGCTGTGAATTCTGTGCTGGACTATAAAAATTCAGAGCATGTGGCTCATTAGGGGTATTGCCAGTATTTATTCTTTATATTTATTTCTTTATATGGCCACCCATCTCACGTGACAGGACTCTGGGCAGCGTACAAACAGACCATTAAAAAAAAAATGAAAACATACAAAAAGTACAAAAAATAATATTATCCTGAAAGGGCCAAGAGAGAGTGTCAGATTATAAACGATGGAGCCCCCTCAGCAGATTACCATTCCCTTGCGACCCCCAGTATAGTCTGGGTCCCTCCCCCAGTACAGTAAAACCTCAGTTTAAAGAACCATTTGAGGGGAAAGGTGTCTGGTAAATTTTAAGTTAGGTAATTTATGTCATCTGCATAAATTTACATAATTTACATAGTTACATGGTTTATTATTTATGTTATGTGTTGATTTAAGACTTTTTTCAATGATGCAAATGATGTAAAAATCCTGACTGCATAATTACGGTCAGAGGCAAAGTCAATTATGTAACTGTGCCGATGATGTGAAATTACATCATCGTCCAGGCTGCTTTAGAAACAATGAACCATTGTTTGGTGGTGAAGCCTGGAGAAAAATTATGTCTGTGGTAACCGAAGTCTGGAGAATGAGTGTCTTACTGTCGCTTTTCCTCTTAGTGAAAAACAAAATGTAATCTAAACATTTATGGAGATTTTTATTTTACTTTTCTATCCCTTGCCTTGTGTATTATTATACTGATAATTGGATTCTATTTGGGGGCATTTTTATTATTTACTGTTTTGATCATTTTTCATTACATAGTGAGATAAATCATGGATTTATTATTTATTATTTATTCAAGGCAATTGGCTTTACCCTGTGATGGTCAGATCTCATTTTGAGTATGGTGTTCTGTTCTGGGTATCCCTCTGTAAGAAGAAGTCAGACCAACTGGAATGAGTTCAGAGAAGGGAAGTAAGGATGATGGGGGAGTAGAAACGAAGCCCTGTGAAGAAAGATTGACAGAATAGACATATATGCATGTCTGATCTTGAAAAGAGACAACTGAGTAGGGCTTGGTAAGACTCAAGTGTCTGAAAAGTGGTATGCAGAAGATCAGGACCTCTTCTCTCTCATGCCACATTCAGGACTTGGAAAACCTTTCAGAGGGAGGCCCCTCTTGCTGCTCTGAGAAAGTCTTTCCGTGACACGGGGAAGCTTTTCTTCCTAAAAACAATCATCAGGAAATGGTTTCCTCCTGATATTCAGATGTTTTCCTGGTTTTGTGTGTTGCTGTTTTAAATAGATCATGGGTCACCTCTAACATCTTGTGGACTAAAAGGTAGAACAAGGAAGAAGGAGGTGAACCGTGTATAGCGAGCGGTTGAGGCAGCAGACTAGGTCTGCTTCATGGGAGCTGCCTGGGTGGCTTTGGGCCAGTCCTCCTTAGCCCATCCTACCTCACAGGGTTATGGGGAAAATTGGAGGCAGGAGTGCTGTGCATGCTGCCTTGAACTCCTGGAGGAAAGGCAGGCTTTAAAGCTAACTAGTGAAACAAACTCCCAGCAGCAAGCTGCAGCTGATTGCCAGAGCTGATTTGGCTGGCTGGGCCAGGTGAGCTGGACGCAGCTTTATCCCTGCCCAGACAGTCTCTCCCTCTGGCGCATGACTCTGCCCAGCCGGAGCTGGTCCTGTCCCAGGTCATTTGCTGGGTGGGAGGGAGGAGGGAGGGAGGGAGGTTGAATCTGGCACTGCCTGCGCATGTCCCTCTGTCATTGGAGTGGAAATGACTTGATTTTTCCTCTGGTGGACATTGTTGTGGAGGGCCAGCATCCACTCCAGCCTCAGTGGTGTCAACAAAAGCTGGATGCCAAGTGCTCGCCTCCAGGGCTGAGCACCCTGCAGGTGGACCCGTTGGGACTTGCTTTCTGGCCAGCTGTCCCTGTCAGGACAACAGCATTTTACATTTGAAACTGCAGTTGAAGAAATGTCTTTCCACCTGCATGCCCAGGAACAAAATAATTTTCCTTCCTCAAGAAGGCCTCTTTTTTTTTTAAAAAAAAAGCCCTGATTCCTTCCGCAGCTGAGTGAATGCTCCTGTGCCAAATTTTTAAGAGGCTGCTGTGGATGAAAACCCTTTGGCAGCTTGTAGCCTCAAGTTCCAGCAATGTGAAGGCTGTTGACAGGCTGTCTGTGGATTAGCTGACTCCTTGGCCCGCTGTGCAGTTGTGCGATTGGCCATCCTCCAGGCATGCATAACTCTCTGCTCAGCCCAAGGCAGCACTCACACAATTGGGGCTGAATCTCCCTGCCTCTCATTTGGGCCCAGATTTTTCTCACTTTGCCTCTTGATACCCCTGAGCTTGAAACCAGCCATAAGCGGACATGATAGCCTTGGTGCAAGGCCACTGATGTGACCTGCTGCTGCTTCTCTGCAGTTCTGCGAGTCTTGGGGCCCTTTTCAGCAGCCACGGGATTTGTCCACAGCATGCAGTGATGCTGCCCTCATTGCATTAAACTATGGGGTGGAGGTGCCTGACAAGGGGATGTTGCTAGGAAGCCCCCTGGGCGCTGGTTCACCATTGCTCTGCACCGGGTAGGACCTGGCTGGAACAGGATCTGGCCCGGAGCCGATAGCCAGACAGTTGCCAATTGACTGAGGGCTGGTGCGGTGCCATTAATACGGCCTGTGGTTAAACACAGTGACTTGGTGGGCTTCCCTATGCCAATCTGGAGAAAGGGTTATCCCTCTCAACTCAGGAGTGGGGACAAGACTAACTTTAGCTCAGACAGACCTTTGGGTCATTTTTTGGCTTAGTGTCTTCATACAGCAACCCACAATGCCCCCCACACCCTTGAGCCAGTTTACTGTCCTGCAAGCTCAGCAACCGATGAACACCATTTTATTTTTAGTTTGAGGTGTGACCAGTTTTGCTCCCCTTTGTTTGTAATCAGAGAGCAGCTTTTCTGTAAGCAGAGGTTACTTGCCCAAATGTAATCAGTGTCGCCCCTCTGACAGTCCTACTAGGAAATGATGGCCTTTCCCCCTGCTGCCTCTTAGGAGCCCTCCATAGTTTCCAGGTTTGCAGGGCAACAGGGTTTAGTCCTTGCCTGTCCTCCCTTTGCATTTTCAACATCTTCACAGGAACATTTGGGGGAAGGGTGCAGGGGGTCTGCAAGCCCCCCTCCGCTGGCATTTAAAAACCCCCCAAGAAGCAAACGGTTGATTGCAGTGTGTTGCCCAGGTGTTGCAGCAGCAGAGATATCCCCGTGAGGTGGCGAGGATCCGTTTGGCTGTGTCAGAGAGCACCCAGTCTTGGCCCTAGTCAGGATTGCCAAGGGTTAGATGTGATATGAGTTTTAGATCCCAGGATAAATCCCTGCTTCCTCCCATTCCCAATTTTTAGTTGATGTTTTCCATCCCTCTGTGACCAGAAGCCATTTATAAGACAGGTTCAGGATGAAAGCCTTGGTGGGGAGAAGTTTCCTCCTTCCCCAAATTCCCATTTTGTGCACTCAGCACTGCCTGGGCTGGGTAGTTCTGCTGGGTGGCAGCTTCAGCCTGCCTTCACCCTGCAGGGCCGTGGTGGTTGGATGCAGCTTTTAGAGAAGTTTGCGGGAGATGATTCCGGTGCACAGGCTCCTCTTTGCCCTGGGGAGGGTGGGGATGCCTGGTCGACCATCATCCCTTCAGAAGCACGGTTCTCTCTTGAGCGGTGTAAATCAGTTACGGACATGCTCCGTGGCCAGTCATGCCCCGTTATTTGTCCTTCTGATCTGTGGGTTACCCTCTGCTTATCTTCCCCCACCTTCTGTCACTTATGAGAGCGCATGCCCTGGTGGCCTCTCTCTCGGGCGAGGGCTGTAGATACAAGGCAGAGCCTGTGGTCTGCTGGTTTGTCCTGCTCCTTTCTTCTCAAGCCTTCTGTCCCTCAGACCACTGCTCTGATTTACCAGTACCTGTCCACATAGCAAAGGACGTAGGACACCCTTGCTATTTTACTCCTCCTAATGAGTTTTCCCAGGCTTGATTAATAAGAGCTCATCTTTTGCAAACTAATAAGTATTTCATTGCACTAAATTGTGTTAAAATGATTGCACCCCACTATTTTCCCTTTTCCGTTACATTAATTGCTTTTGGAAAGGAAGTACTGTATTCAAGTTCAGGGTCCAGCCCTCACCAGGCTGGATCGTCTCCAAATGTGTGGACTCCTAGAATTCTCAGGAGTGGTCAAGTGGCTGCCAGTCCTAGCAACTGGTTGTGCAGCTTGGAAAAGGGAGCCAGTTACCTCAGGGATGGTGGTTATCAGGAAAAGGCATTCCCTGGTGCTGTCATTGGACTACAGTGCCCAGAAGTCTTGGGAGAGACCCAAGGTCCTTTGTAATAGGGAGGTTGCCTTTAAAAAGAATAGCATAGCATAGCCTACCTTCCTTGATCTGGATGTCTTCTGGATGTGTTGGTAAATACGTTTGTAAATACAGTAAATAAATGCTCAGCCGTGACCATCCTGGACTTCAAGTCCACATCCCCAGAGGGGGCCCACTTTGTGGAAGGTTGATTGAAACATTTTATTTAAAAAATTGTGATCAGGCAGTCCCCTTGAAATGACTCTCCTTACTGTCGGAAGTCGGTGAAGCTTAACCGGGGAGAAGAACAGTAGCTCGAACATGAAGAGAAGTGTACTTAGTACAAGTACGTGAATCTCTCTTCTAGGCTGCATTTTATTAGGACCGCTGTATTCCTGGCTGAGCAATGAAGTCGTCTTTCCTTTCGTTGCTGCTAAATATCTTCTGCTGGAAAGGACAACTTCAGTTGACTCCTTGCCAGAACCTGATTCAGAAGCAGACCTGGGTTTGATGAGACATTTCCTGTTTAAAGTAATATCCTGAATCCTTAGTTTGACTTTAAGGGAGTGTCCAAATGGAATTTCTTAAGAGTGATTGGCTTGGTTGGGCACTTTGTTTTCCATGATTCAGAATTGCTTAACACCGTGAAAAAGGAAGGGGAACACAGGAATGTAGGGTTGAGAGTTAGCTACTGTGCATGGATTGTTGTCAGGCAGAGGCAATTTCCCCTGTCACCTTACTGATGAAGCAATGTTTTCTCTTCCCGCTGCACACACCCTGCGCATTCATGGGGATGAATGTTTTGTGGCAGTTTTGTTTACAGAATGCAAGTTGGCATTCAGAAGAGGATGGGATGGAATATGAGAAGGAAAGGCTGATATGGAAAAAAGGCATCCTTTCCTAGACATAAACTCATCCCAGTTTGGCTCTTTCCGGTGCACCCCAACTCCGCAGATGGGCAGCCCCAGATTTTGCGCCAGAATCTCAGATGGATTTGCATTTTGCTCTTGACTTGAAAGACTAACCAAGAGGGATCCTGGGAACCTTTCCCCAGAATGCAGTCCCTAGCAATCTTGAGCTCAGCTGGGGTTGCTCTACCTGGTGTTGAGACTCCCGTGCCCAGAATCCCTAGGCCATGTTGGCTAAGAGTTGTGGGAATTGCATAGTCCTGGCATAGCAGGTTGGGGAGGCTGCCTGCTCTACCCAGAATCATGGCTGATAGCCCCAGCTTGCCTTTTTCCTCAAAGGAATTTAACAACAAACTTGGCGATGGGCTCTGTGTTGTACTGGCAACAACACTGCCATAGGTTGCCATTGCTTTCTTCCAGGATGCATTTTTCATTTCCCGGCCTACAGTCTTGGGATACCCTGATGGTTTTCCATCTAAACGTTAGCCAATGCTAGCCCCACACAGCCTTTTATGAGTTAAAACAACAATACTGTGTGCTGATTAGTGGAAATAGCTGTTATTTTGTCTCTATAGCTTGAGCAGCAGAACCCTGCTTTATGGCATAAGTGAGGAATCTCCAGTTTGCCCTTCTGATGTGTCCCATATCAGCTGGCTGTCACATTCTCTTCCCAGCCCTGTTTTTCACTAGTAGATCCTAATTTTTTTTAAAAAAGCCTAGTTTGGGGGGGCAGGGTTTGACTGCAAAGCTTTACCCTCCCCTTAGTGTGTGCCCCTTCCTTGAAAATACTTTGATGATAAAATTAGGCTTTAAAAATAATGTTTCTATTGATAATGTACTAATGTTGTTTTTCTGACAAATTAAAAAAAAATGAAGAAGTGAAGTAAATAAAATTCATAACACCATTTCCTGGCCCAGTAGTATTAAGGATGGTTTTTAAAGGGTACATTTTTTTAAAAAAGTAAGAACTCTTTTTAATGTAGGTGGTATTATAATGCCAACATTCTGTGTTGGAGGAGATAAATACAAAGCTGTTCAGATCATGGAAATACAGCAGTTTTAAAAGGGAATTCCAAAAGAAAATACAATGTTCCGGACAGACCATATGATGGTGCTCATCTGCTAGAGAAGAACTTGCAATAAAGAGATTCCAAATTCTTAATCAAAATCATAAACTCTAAAGGGAAATTTACTCATACACAATGTGAGATATGCATAACAGGCTGAATACATACAGTTACTAAATTTGCACAGAGAAATAAAAAGCAGAAGAGTTATACAGGGAAAGTTATCTTGATCACCTTAAATAAAAGTGTTCTTTTAGGTAACGTGGGCAAAAGCTATTTAGTGCTTTACAATGATAAGCAGCAGTTGACATTTTATTTATTTATTTATCAATCAATCATATTTTTATCACTGCCCATCTCCCTCATAAGGGGGACTTCACAATAAAACAGTTTAAAATTCAATAAAATCATAAATAATACCATTAATCCATAAATACCAATATCAATAAATAAATATAAAACATAATGAGATCCAAGTAATGGCAGATCTAATACCACCCAAAGGGGAACAAGACCGGCTTCAGCAGGACTAGGGAACCAACCAGCCCCAAGAGTGGCTCTTCCTCTCCCCATTCCAGGCATGGTGACAAAACCAGGTCTTCAGACGTTTCCTGAAGTCCAGAAGAGAGGGGGCCAACCTCACTTCCAGGGGAAGGATGTTCCAAAGGGCGGGAGCTGCTGCAGAGAAGGCCCGCCTCCTGGACCCCGCCAGATGGAATTCTCTTGCAGAGGGGGTCCATAGCATGCCCTCTCTGCACGACCGGGTGGAATGGGTTGATGTAACAGGGATGAGACGGTCCCTCAAGTAGCCTGGACCCATGCCATGTAGGGCTTTAAAGGTGATAACCAACACCTTGAATTGGACCCAGAAGCAAACTGGCACCCAGTGCAGCTTGCGCAGCAATGGGGTAATATGCGCTGATCTTGAAGCACCCAAAATTGCCCGCGCAGCTGCATTTTGGACCAGCTGTAGCTTCTGGATACTCTTCAAGGGTAGCCCCATGTAGAGTGCATTACAGTAGCCTATATGGGAGATGACCAGGGCATGAGTGACCATTTGAAGGGCCTTTCGCTCCAGGAAGGGGTGTAACTTGTGCATAACCCTTTTAGGGGGAGATGGGCGGTGATAGAAGTGTGAATAATAAATAAATAACATGAAGTTGTGCAAAGGCCCTTCTGGCCACAACAGCCACCTGCTCTTCGAGCAGGAGTTGTGAGTCCAAGAGGACCCCCAAATTACGCACCGGGTCTGTCTGGGGCAGTGCAACCCCATCCAAGACTAAATATGGCAAATTCCTAGAAGCAGAGCAGTCGTTAACTCAAAGCCACTCTGTCTTATTGGGGTTCAGCTGAAGCCTGTTGTTCCCCATCCAGACCCCAACCGCCCCCAGGCACCTGGAGAGGGCAGTCACTGCATTGCTTACTTCCCCTGGGATGGAGATGTATAGTTGAGTATCATCAGCATATTGATGATACCTCATCCCATGGAGACAGATGGTCTCACCCAGTGGTTTCATGTAGATGTTAAAAAGGAGAGAAGAGAGAACTGATCCCTGCGGCACCCCACAAAGGAGGGGCCGTGAGCCCAATCTCTCCTCCCCTATTAACACCAACTGGGACCGGCCCTGGAGGAAGGAGGTGAACCAGCGTAAAACTACGCCACCCACCCCCAACTTCCTGAGCTGCCCCAAAAGGATATCATGGTCGATGGTATTGAAAGCCGCTGAGAGGTCAAGGAGATCAAGGATGGATGCACTGCCTCCATCCCGCTCCCGCCAGAGATCATCCATAAGTGCGACCAATGCTGTTTCTGTCCCATATCCGGGCCTGAAACCTGTCTGAAAGGGGTCTAGATAATCCGCTTCCTCCAGGATTCTCTGGAGCTGCAGTGTCACCACCAGTCTTCGTCTTTCTCCTGCGGCGCTCCAGGCGTCTCTTAATCCTCTTCAGAACCCTCAGCTCCTCCGTGAACCACAGGGATTGTTGGGTTCGATGGGACTAGAGAGGCCGCACAGGCGCGATCCTATCCAGGGCCCCGGCTGCCTCCCTATTCCAGGCAGCAGCCAGGGCCTCCACTGGACCGTGCAGCAGGTCCCCGGGTATAACCCCCAGCTTCCTCTGAAACCGCACTGGGTCCATCAGTCACCGGGGGTAGACCGATCGAATAGGTCCTGCCTCCCTGCGGAGCGGGGTGGCATATGAGAATCCCAAGGTCACCAGGGCATGATCTGACCATGACAAAGGGGAAAGATGTAACTCTCCCTTCAGATCACATTGCCACTGGTCTGACAAGAAAACTAAATCCAGGGTAAGGCCACTGTCTCGAGTCGGGTCCTGAATAATCTGAGTCAGGCCCATGGCCGCCATGGTGGACATGAACTCCCGAGCTGCCTCCGAGGCCCGCCCCAGGGATGGCAGGTTGAAGTCCCCCAGAACCATAAGCCTGGGGAACTCCACCGCCAACCCTGAGACCGCCTCCAGCAGCTCAGGCAGGGAGGTTGCTACGCAGCAGGGAAGCTGGTACAGCAGCAACACCCCCAACTGTTCTCGGGATCCCAGCTTGAAAAACAGGGTCTCACAACCAGCTACTTGTGGAGCAGGGCCCCTGAAGGCCACTAGAGACTCTCTGATGACAACTCCCACCCCTCCTCCCCTGCCCTGGCATCTCGGCTGGTGCCACACCCGAAATCCGACTGGGCACATTGTCTGAAAACCCATGGATGGAAAGTACAGCTGTTTCAAAACAGGCATAATACTGCTTCTCTAAGTAGCCCTTGTTACCAGTCTGGCCACATTTTGAACTGCCTGAATTTTCTGAACCATGTGCAAAGGTTGCCTTACGTGGAGCATGTTGTAGTAGTTTAGTCTGGAGATCCCCAGTTGATGTGCTGCTGCTTTGAGGGTCTTCAGGAAATGTGCAGAGCTATTGTCATAGTCTTAGCTGGTGAAAAGGAGTGATGGCTGGTATATCTGTGCTTTCTGAGGGCAGTATAATACCATCCGGAATAGGACGGTCCATTGTCTCCCAGACCATGGCCTTTACATGACCATGGCACTTTCGCCTTGCTTGGATGCAGTTCTAACTTACTACCTCCCATCAACCTCTCTTGCGGCATGCAGCACTTCAGATTCCTAAAAGTGCTTCAGAGGGTGCAGTGACCCACAAATGGCACCTGCTAGCAACTCTGTAAAGCAGTTCCATCTTTTTCTCAGATCGTGTGGCTGTCCTGGGCAGCTGCTACACGATCTCAGGAAAAGACAGGTTAAGTAGTTTCCAACAGGTACTACTCGAGTGTCCCTACACACACTGAAACACCTTTTTGCGTCTGAAGCACTGCCCAGCCTCATTGTTGTAGGCATTTAAGATTACTTGATGGCAGTAACATGGAGAAATAAGTTAGAGTGTCATCAGCATCTTGATAACAACAAGATGATCTCACTCAGCAGTTTCATATCAATGACGAAGTGGAGCCCAGAGGGACTTTATGTAAATTTTGAGTGGCAACTGTGTCACCAAGCATCCTTTGAGATCTATCCAAAGGATAGGAATGGAACCAGTGTGGTGCAGTGCCTCAATTCTCAATCCCTCGGTTGATAAATCTAGAAGATACCATGGTATCAAAAGTCATGGAGAGATTCAGAAAAACCCAACAGTCACACTCTCTCAGACAGTTCCGTAGTGAAGGTCTTCTGTCAGGCTGACCAAGACCTTTTCAGCCCTGAGGCCTACTTTACAGCTTGCTTAAAATAGTCTAGATAATCTGTTTCCTCCAAAATACTTCAAGCTGATTTGCTACCACCTTCTCCATCATCATTCTTAACCAAGGGAAGTTGGAGACTGCCTTATAATTTTCCCTCGTTGAGGGATCCAGGGTAGGTTTCTTAAGAAGAGGTCCAAATGTTGCCAGCTTGTTTAGAGCAGTCTTGTCTTTCCTCAGCAAGGCATCAAGGAGCTCAGCCAGACCAGTTCCCATAGCAAGCTTGCACAATGAAATCAGGGGTGTTGGGCAGGAGTCCAAAGAGCAGAATCAATACCAAAAGTACAATAGTTTGGTGCAACTCTTGAGCCAGGGAGCAGCATGTAACACCCAGTTGGTCAACACACCATTTCATGTCTATTTTGTCTCTCCCCAGTACTGGACGGTTTCTGCCAGCGCATACATTCCTTTTATACTTGTGTGGCACTTCAGACCAAGCCATCTTGTGAACTCTGGGCAGAGCTGGAACTTCCGTTTCCTTTCAAAATGTGACAAAATGTGCCTTTGCGTTCTTGCTGGAAGGAAGGGTGGCTTGCCTGGATGATGAATTTGTACACTTTGAAAGCTTATATGTATTTTAAAGCAAGGGTGGTCATTTTTTGCCGCTGGGGCCCACCCTGCTTATCTGTTACTCCCATGAAAGGGGTATGGCAAATCTCCTTTCCAAGTCAAGGATCAACAGTCAGCGTCTCGTTTTCATGGTTGGGTTGGTCCATAAATCCTTAACACGCAGCTTTTGAATTCCTCATCATTCGCTGATGCCGAAACTGGGGACAGGGAAGAACTGGAAATTCCAAAAATCTGACCAGATGTTTCAGCCACAAGGTTTGCAGTTCAAAATCTTTCTCAAAATGGAAAAGATAGACTGGATGTTGCAGTTGGTGATAGGTGATGTGTGTGTCAGATTCCTTCCTGCATCCAGGGACAAAGAAAATGATTGGGTCCCAGCTGTGAGGACCTGAAGGCCGTAGTCCTATTCCTCTCCCTCCTGCCCTGAGTGATTTATTGTCTTGATCTGGAGGCAAGTGTCGGTCCTCTTTATTTACTTTTCTCAGTTCTACAGTATGCTGTCTTTTGAGGAAGCTCTCAGTGACAGCATATAGAGAAAAGTCTAAACCCACCAGTTTAGACCAGTTGCAGGAGTGATGTGTGGTGTTGGTGCTGTATAGCAGAGAAGCTTCTTCAGGCGTGGAATAAAAAGAGGAGCAGGACTCAAACAGTTGTCCAGGGAGGATGTGCAAAACTCAGGTCCTCTGGCAGAACATTCAAACTATGCCAGCCTGATCATTCATGGGAGTCGTCCAGTTCTCTTCTGAAATGGCAAGGTCGGCATGATCCAGGGGGGAAAATGCAACATTTAAGTTCCTCAGGACTGAATTTTGTATGTAACAATTGCCTAATTAAACTGAAAAGCAGGAGGTTCAAGACAATAACAGATCCTTATCCATGTACCCACAGATAATCTCTGAAATCCATTACTAGAAGAAGTTGTGATGCCCATGGCCATGGATGGCTTGAAAAAGAAGTGAGGCTAATTTCTGGAGGATAAGACTATGCATGGCCACTGGTGGCTATATTTTTCTTCCAGAATTAGAGGCAGCAGTAGAGGGGCTTGTGTTGAGAAGTGCTGTGTATTTGTGTTTGGGGCTTCCTGGAGGGCATCTGATTGGCCACTGTGACTGGACCATGTGGGAGTTTGGACTGATGAATCAATGGGGCCATAGCTGCCCTCAGCATTTGTTTAGCACTTGGAGGGATTGGTCCATGATGCATGACAGATGTGACTGATAAATGTATGAGTTTTTACATAAAATTCAAATAGACATTAAATATTTGGAGATTTCCCAATATTGTTGTCCCTGTGATTAACATTAACAGAGGTAATGGAAATGTGGGGCATGAATCTCAAAGCAACTGAGACCCTGTTCCTATAGTAAAGTTCTCAGAGTTGCTCACACCAAGAAATAAAACAAGTAGAATTTCAGTAACGGTAAAAAGCAGTTCGAAAACATGCCAATGTGAGTAGATTAATAGGTACTGAAGGTAGCTTCAGCGGGCAGGTAACAGCGTTCCGTGTAGTCATGCCGGCCACATGACCACGGAAGTGTCTACGGACAAACGCCGGCTCTTTGGCTTTGAAACGGAGATGAGCACCGCCCCCTAGAGTCGGACACGACTGGACTTAATGTCAAGGGAAACCTTTACCTTTACTAAAAAGCAGTCACCATAGAAAAGTCTTGAAGCATAAAAATAGCCTAAAGCTAAGGCAGATTCAGAAGCCTGCAGAACAAAAAACAAAACAAAAAGGTCTATTTGTCTAGCCCAGAAATGAAGCAATCTAGGTGCTAATGAGATTATCCGGGGAAGATACTGCACAGTTGGGGCACCATGGAACTGAAACGACCCTTACCAATAGCCATGTGCTCCTGTGTCTCATTTGGCCCTTAGGGAGGTCTCTAGAAAGTTCTCAGCCAATTTGGGTGAATGCAAGCAGGGGAAAGATTCCGTGCTGTGAAGAACCTTGAAGATTCAAACCAGCACCTTGAATCACCTTGGAAAAGATTTTCTAGGATTCAGGGCAGTTGGAGGAGCCCTGGAATGATGCTCTGCTCTCCTGTTCCCAGTTAGCTGCCTGCAAGCCCTGTTCTGACCTAACTAACATTATGGAATGGTTTTGGAAACTGGTCAGGACAGGAAATTCCCAGCACGTGGAAGGTTGTAGCTGGTATTGTCCCAGGAGGGTTGTAGCTGGTATTTCCACTTATTCTTGTAAAAGATTCTCAAATTCACAAGACTCCTACAGATGCTCCAACTCAAAGACAATCATGGGCACTTCCTAGATTACGTGCTTCGTTTTTCAAGAGGTGGGGGGCTGCAGCCTTCCATTGAATAGTTGGAATATCAGTTATTAGTCAAATAAGCTGTCTACTAAATACTTTGGGCTAAGTTTGAGGTTATTGGCTCTCATTCAATCCTTTCCCATTTGGGAGACTAATTTAAACTCTTCTGCCACCTTACGTGCATTTGATGAAAGGTAGAAATCAAGTTGATGGCATGTACTCAGGAAGTACCTAGCATGAAGATAAAATGAATCATGTGAGGACTCACAGTATGAATGCCAAGGAGTTAAGAAGCTTTCTAGTGCCACCTTCTGAAATTAACCATTCAAGTAGTGTTGGAACCATCCAAAAGTAATTCCCCTCCTCCAACTTACTCAGGCTTTCCAGAAGGGTATGATGGTCCTCAGTGTCAAAAGCTACTGAGAAGCCCAAGGATAGCTAGCAAGATTATGTTTCTCTGTCTGCCTCCCGGCAGAGGTTTCACCCTTGGGACAGCAATGTTCAGAAAAACTGCATCTGGAAAGCCAGTGCCATCTAAGGGTGCCACCAACCACTTGCTAAATATTTGGGGAGGTCAGTGAGGAGTAGCTGGAATTGCTGTCTCTCCCGGAGAAGCATTTCTAAACCTCGATAGGAAGAGTGGAAGTGAGCTTGCATTGGTTGGTGGACTTCGCCAAGCATTTTCTCCACATCCTAGGGCTATAGTAATTCAAACTAATCCAACAATATGTAAAGATGGCGTCTGAGGACTCCGAAGACGGTGCGGAGGAGGAGATCCGGATGACAGTCGGTTGAGGGGGCGAAAACCAGAGAGCCTTCAAAGCCGCTGATTGGTGGAGTCTCCGATGAAGAGACTCAGCAGCCAATCAGCGCTTGACAGTGGAGGGCGGCGAAGAGAACTCAAGAGCTTGAAAGGTGATTGGCTCCCCGCCACAAATGGCGGGAAAGTCAAGCACTTAAAAGGCGCCTGCACCGAGAACGGGTTGTGGGTGACCACCGTTCTCTCCTCCCAGCCGCATCTCCAGACCTCATCGCCTCAGACAATCTCCCTACCGTGTCTGCCGACTCTTCTCTTCAGGATCTTGTCTCTGCCGCTTCTCCTGCCTCTGAACTTGCCGCCGAGCCGCCACTGTCTCTGAAGCCTCTCTCTGCCGTGCTTCCTGCTTTCTGATCTTGCCACTGGCCACCGCTCGTTCTGAAGCCCTCAGCTGCGGTGCCTCCTGTCTCCTGCCTTCTGCTGTGCTGCGGTGCTGTCCCTGGTCCTTGGATTATTCTCCTCAGCTGATGAGAGTAACCTCGCCTCTTGCGGAACTGCTGACTGTCACTGATTTGGTTGTCTCTGCTCCTTGCCTTGCTATTGAGTGAGTCAGTCCTTCAGTCTGAATTTCCTGCTGTGGCGATTTCAGTCCTGCCTTGTCTTGCCTCGCTGTGGTCCCGGCCAGTTCCTGTCCAGCTGCTCTGATCATTCTGCCACTGCTTGACTCCGTCTGTCAGCTGGGTCTGATTCCTTGCCTGGTTTCATCAGCGTCAGTCCTTGTCTCCAGCTTTATTGAGTTGAATCCAGTTCACCCACATTAACCATTGCAGTTGTTTATTAATTTGTGATAAATAAATCCGTTGTCACCTCTTCCGTGTCTGGTCTAGTTGGTCAGAACACAAAACTGGATCACACAGGCTCTGATCTGCATTCATTGTGATATCCTGTTTGTGGTAGATACTGGATCTTATCCTTGAAACATCTAACAATCTGGGTCTGACAGTGTCCTGGTAAAGGTTACTTCATGCCTTCTGTCAGACCACCTTAAGAGACTCCAGAATATTCTTGGGAAGCAGCAAAGTGGCAGCCAGGATGAAAACAATGCTGCTTTGGAGGGACTTCCAGGTGAGGAATGGCAAACTAGCATGTCTCTGAACAAGTGGAGATGACGTCATGGCCACGACTGAAGGATTGGCGAGTAGACCGGTCCCACGAAATCTCTCTGAATAAGGAGAGGACAGGAGATTGCCCAGTTGTGCTCTAGATGGCTGCTCCTCATAAGGAGACAGCAGGATAGTGGTTTCCTGTGCGTCTGAATGCTGGGAGACAAAGGAAAGCCATCACGCTCTCAACTGCGGTGGAGCCTTTTAAAGGACACTGGGTTCGCTAACCGCACTTTCCAATCACTTTTGGAAATTACCTATTTAACTATCTTAAGGCTATTAGAGATCTTCAAAAAAAGAAGTTTGCAAAGCCACCTGGTGACTTTATCTTCATTCCAGAATAAAAGAAAAATTAGCTATAAGCTTAAGAATGTAAAGAATTTGAAATAAATGGCAAAAAGCTAAATAAGACT
Source organism: Candoia aspera (assembly GCF_035149785.1). Lineage (NCBI taxonomy): Eukaryota > Metazoa > Chordata > Lepidosauria > Squamata > Candoiidae > Candoia > Candoia aspera. The sequence goes on along the minus strand of NC_086167.1, from coordinate 2,169,899 downwards.
TTAATCCAAGGAAGTTACGAACAAATTAAGGGACCACATGAATTTGGAATGAATTTGGAATATTAGGACTTCTGCTATAAATTTTGGAAATAATAATATTAGTTAATAATAAACAGCACCTTCATAAGAACTAAATTGTTTAGTCTATCTTAAATCATAACAGAAATTTGAGACTTTATGATTTCAGAAATTGGACACTAGAGGAGACTAAAGATTCCAGGCATAAAAGGAAAAAAAAAAGACAGGCTTGCCTTTTGTCTTTGGTCAGCACAGACAAAATGACAGAATACTGACATTTGACATGTGACATTTGAATACTCCAGGAGATATTTGAAGAATAGGGACAGAAACTGGCAGCTACAATCTCAGCAGTGATGTCTGCTGCTATGGATAGACTCTGTCCAAAAGGTGTTAAAGAAGAAATGTCAGATGTGGAAGAGAATAACTTGGAAGATCTACAGGATAAAGAGCTGAAACAAACTTCATCTGATGCAGAAATATCAGACTATAAATAAATAGTTGAAATACTGGAAAATTTTTAAAAAATGGTGGATTATAAGCTAAATGTGACAGTTGAAGTGGAAATACAAATGACAAGCCAAGAGAATGACCTGGAAAATGGCTACTTAACTGGATTTACAGAAGAGGTTTGCTAAAGCCTTGAAGAAGCTTTTGAGATGGGAAAAAGAAAAACGGAAGAGAGATCGAATCCTCTGACAACATCCAAATGAATTAAAGATCAAGTTTGCTAGAAGCAAAAGAAAGGAGTACAAAGTTGGTTTGTTTGACCGAGGTTAAACTAGGACCTGTTTTTATAAAATTCTGGGAACCCTTATGGACTTTTTGCTGATAACTGGGCTGAAATGTTAATGGTATATGGATTTGTGTATGGATAAGGGTTGGGTTATGGGAAGAAGAGATGCTTGCATGTAACCTTATAGGGCAGCGTTTCTCAGCCTCGGCAACTTTAAGATGTGTGGACTTCAACTCCCAGAACTCCCCAGCCAGCATGGGGAGGAGAATTGTTATAGGGGGTGAAGAATTACTAAGTTTGTATTGTTGTGAAGACGATTGAAGTCACTTATTTAAATATTTCTTTTCTCTTTTTCTTACTTTTTCCTCTTCTTTCCTTTTCTCTTGCACTTTCTATTCTCTTTATTTTTCTTTTCCTTTCTGAGTTTAGTTTGTATTGTCTTTTATTATTTTTTTAAAAAACTTTAATTATTAAAAAGAAAATAATGCTGCTTTGCTGCTATTTGTGCTGCAGAGAATAGGCATAATAGCAAACTTTGGCTGTGAGCTTGATTTTGCGTCTTTGACCTTTGAGGCAGCTTCCTCTTTTGCAAGTGCTTAATGCCCTCCAGGATTTCCGTGGCTACAATTCTACCCTTTGCTGATCAGTTATTATCTCCTGCTGATCATTTTAACTATCCACCTCTCTTCTGGAAAAAGCTCCGCCTCTTCCACCCATGCGGGAGAACTGCAAAGGGAGGAAACTTGGTGGCTCAGTCAGTCTTGACTTCCTTGGTCAGCCTCTGCACAAGTACGATGGTCCTCCTGCAAGGTTCCTAGTTGAGTCGCCCCTTGGGCAGTTCCAGGGAAGGAGACCATGAGCGCTGGGGCAGGTCCCCTAAGAAACCGCTGGCCCGGAATCTGGCATTCTTGTGCTAACACCTGAAACGGCAGGAGCTTAAGCTCACCTTGCTGTGGCCATATCGGCTGAGTAGAAGCAGTTGGACAGGTTTGCTGCTAAGCTGGTTTAGCCAGTGCTCTGGAGATGGGAAGCTACTTGTCTGCCTCGGCTTACGTCACTCCAAGGGAGCCCTTTTGGTGAGTCCTGGCCGTCTGTCCTCCTCTTTCCCTTAAGTTGTCTGCCTAGTAGACATTGTTTGTGAAGAGAAGCAACAGTTTGGGAACCCAAGGATGCCCAAGCCTGGGAGCCCTGCCTTCAATCAGTCTTCCTCCTTCCTAGCTTGGAAGTTGGGTAAAGGGATGATTTGTCTGTTTCACTCTGTTTCTTTGTCTGTTTCACTCTGTGGTAGGATTTTCTGTCCATAGGGCAGACACTAAGTGGAAAATAAGACTAATAATTTATTACTGAAGAGGAAGTTGTAATTTTATACATGATTTCCATACTTTATTGGAATGTAACACTGATAACATCTATTATTCCTGGCCTGGTGATAGACATCAGCAGTCGGTGCTATGTAGTGCCTATGAGTACCAAAGTGTCCACAAATCCCTCCCTTTATATTCCCCATGAGCCTCAGGTTGTTAGAAGGTAAAAATGGTGGGAAACTGCACTCTTTCTTTGGAAGTATGTCTAACAATCTGGGGAAAAAAAGATAAAGGTGAGCTGAGATGGTGAAGAACATTTTTGATAGGGGGGGTGGCAGTGAGCAGTTTTGCTAGTTGACTTTGTGGTAACCAAGATATTTGTGAATGATCTTCCCAACGTGGCAGCTGTTCAACGAAGGTGCCTATGTCTTGTCTTCTCAAAATTCTACATGTTCTCACCCATCTCAAAAGATTGCCTTTCCCTGGTCTAGATCAGCTTATAAGAAACTACTGATGGTCAGAAGCTGTCAGTCAGCTACCAGGCTGCCTCTTTCAACATAGGCAACCAAAAGAATATCCGCTGGTTTTCTTTAGGCGTACAGTACTTAGAATCTGGCTTTAAAACTTAATGTGCTGTTTTGTCAGTGCTATGTAGATTGCAAAACACATAGGAGATTTGAACCAGTTCATGACACCTCCTAGATAGAGGTGATTTTGTCTGGCTTTTATGCAACAATAGAAACTTGTTTTAAAATAAATAAAAATTGGGAAAGGAAAAGGTGATACCTGGGCCCATTTCCAAAACGCACCCCTGGAAGCTGCATGTAAATTTAAGAAGGACCTGAACAATATGATGTTCCCTTGAGTGAATGTTGCTATAGATCATACGAAGAACAGAAAAAAGAGGTGGGTGGGGACTGTTTCTGGCCTTTGAATAGCATGGGGCAGGATCATGGTTTTTTTCCCGGGGGAGTTCCAAAACTCACTTGGTAGGTACACATGCTGCATGGAAATCTGTGCCAGTGAACTCCTGCATAAAATACTTTGGTACTCACTTTACAGACGCATCTCCCTGTTTGCCATGAAATCTGGATCCCCATCCCAGCCCTGTTACCAGCGAGAGACGAAAACAAATGCAAAGAGTTTCAGAATGACACATTTTCAACAGGCATCAGATTTCATGTTCAGCTGCATGATGAACAGATTGGGTGGGTGGAGCTTTCTGTGGAAAAGCATACCAAGTGGGTGAAGACAGCGTGGTCCCGCCAGCAGCAGCGTGTCTTCTGCTTGGGAAGGTTTCAGGAGTCTGCAGCTATAAGCCAAAGGGCTTCCTCCCATGGAGCAATGGGTCTGTGCTGCAAAGCCAGTGAACCTTTGGGGAGGATAGATAGTTTTGAAATCTTGCCAAGGGTCAGGTGCCGCCAGTGGTGTTTGTCACAAAGTGTTCAGAGTCGTTGCAAGAATGCAGTTTATCTCCACGGGGGGTGGGGGGAGGGGGTTCTTTGTTATTTTCTTGCTCAGTGATAGCTAAGAGTTCTCCAGTCTCTTTCCTTGCTGCTCAGGGGTAACCACAGCTGCTTCAGGGGGCTCTTTTAATATAGCACAGCCTCCAAGCTGTTTTCATCATGGTCCATCCTCCAGAAGATGATTCTTGGTTCAGGGCAGATGGAAATACAGGTAGTCCTCAACTTACAACCACAACTGGGACCAGAACTTCCATTGCTAAGCAATGCGGTTGTTAAGTAAGTTGCACCCAATTTTATGACCTTTTTTGCCAGGGTCATTAAGCAAATCCAGCTTCCCTCATTGACTTTGCTGGTCAGATTAGTACGTAGGATTAATCTTAATATTCACAGTAGCCAATTACAGATGGTTGGAGGTGAGTGAGCTTTGTTGTGGCTACAACTTGGCTCTGATGAGCATTGCAGCCTCATCTCAAGGTCATCTTTTTAGCAGTCTCCGAACCCTTGAAGAACTGGAGAAAAGAATGGACAGCACCAAGTGCTGGAGACCTTAAATTTGCCAAATGCAGCTGGAATATTCCAGTTCATCCGTAGAAGCTATATATTTCCTTTTGGAGGAGCAGACTGTACTGTATCATTTCAGAACAATAATCTAGTGGTGTCTTAGTTTTGCTCTGAAAGAACCTGAAGAGATAGAAGAATCATAAAAGTTGGAAAGAAATACACATTTGGGGAATTGCTTCTCTTTTCTATATATTATAACAACTGTGTCCTCTTGTAGTCTATCTTCTGTTGTGGTTTCTCAGGAATAAGGCAAGATACCTTCAAAAATAGATTCTAGCTTGACTGTAGCATTTCAGCTGCTGCTCCAAAGGGTGTGTGGCAATTGTGGTGGAGGGAAGCAGTGATGCTGAGGGAACATCATCCCTCCAATATTACACAATGGTAGACTTGAGTCAGAGGTGAAGGACGCACGAAGTAGCCTTGCTGTTCTTCAGCCCACATGTGATAGTGGGTTTTGAGGTTCTTTAGGAGAGCGCCGGGTTAGAGTTACTCCTTCCCCTGATCCCAGGAAGCAGTTTAAAAGAGAGGTGTCATGAGCTTAGCAATCGTCTAGTCAGTTCAGAACACACTCCAACTTGAAAATTTCATCATCACAGATAATACGTAACTGGGTCCAAGGGGTATTGGCCTCTTCTTAGACTTGTCACTAAATCCTAGAAGGTCTGACAACTGAATGACCACTATTGAAGGTTTTTTCTATACATTGAACCAAGTTAAGAGACAGGTTACCAGAATTGTGAAGTTTCTGGAAACCAGGAATGGTTAAAGGAGCTGGACAGGTTTAGTCTACAGAAGAGAAGTCTGAGGGGAGATACAATAGAAGAGTCTTCAGATATTTGAAGGGATGTTATATAAAAGAGGGAGTGGACTTATTCTCTATTACTACAGAGGGCAGGACCAGAACCATTGGGTTGGAACTAAAAAGGCGAGGTTCAGGCTGGATATCAGAGAAACTTCCTGACTGTACAAGCCATCAACCGGTGGAACACATGAAGTGCCACATGGTGGTGAGCTGTCATTAATTGCCATCTTAAAACAGGCTAGATGATCATCTGCCGGAGATACTGGAGTGGATCCTGTACTAAGCAGGGAGATCTACCTTTTTATCCCTACTGTCAGCACCGTGTGGATCCAGGCTGAAGGCACTTCTCTGGCACAGTTAATTATTTTCTTCTCAAATAGGTACAAGGGGATCTAATTTGCCACTGCTGATCCAAAGGTGTTTGCAGGCAGAGCCAGCCTTGCACACCCTCCCCAAGCCCCGCTGACGTTGTGGCGAGCCTCCGTGGTCACTCACTCCCCCTCTCCCACCGGGCAGCAGCCACCCCAAGCCCCGCTGGGCTTGCACTGTGTCTCCCCAGCCATCCACACACCCCCTCGCTCCATCCCCCACCGGGCAGCAGCCACTTACCTGCCTGCTGCCCACGTGGAACTTGCCACTTCCTGCCGGCTTCCCCACTCACTGTGGTTGTTGGAAGCCAGCAGGAAGTTGCGAGGAGGTGCTCATTTAATGAGCCACGATCCTCTCTTAACAACAGCAGTGGGGTCTGCAGGGGTTGCCATCACTAAGTGATGCGATCATGTGACACTGCACTTTATGACTGCATTGCTTAGCGACAGAAATTCCAGTCCCAGTTGCCGGCGTAACTCAAGGACTACCTGTACCACAAAACGAAAAGAGGGACAGGAGGGCAAGATGGAAGTGGCCCTCCCCAAAACAGCTGGCTGTTAAAAAAAAGTCTTTGCAGCCAGATGGTGTGTCTTCTCCCATCCTGGTCCAGGCGCCCTGCTGGACAGGCTTGTTGTCGGCCTCAGTTCAGGGTCACAGCTGCCGTGGGACTCGGAGGGAGGCAGAGCTCTGTCCCTTGCACCCACCTGAGCTAGCTTCCACACTGGGTCTTAAGGGGCCTGCCCCCCAGCTGTTCGCAGGCCTGCCCCCCAGTGGAAGCTTCAGCTGGCAGCTTGGAGAGATCCCGGTTATTCTGGCTTCTCGATCTGTTTACAGCTCTGTTTGATGGCAGTCGGGTCCCGCCATGAGAGTGGACACGGTCACCTGGAGAGGGGTGGCAAAGCTGCCGGTCCTCTCAGTACAGCCTGGCCCTGGCCACCTGTCGCAGGGTTGTCTCGCTGTCCACTTGCTCTTCAGTACTTCGGGTCTGAACTGCTACGTTGCTCTTTATCGGCTGCTGGCGGTGCTGCCGTTGGCTCTTCCGTCTCTGCACCGTTTTCCCTGTAGTTTCTCTATGTTTTCTTATTGAACGGTGCCCTCCAGGTAGTCAGCAAATAAAACATCCACCACTCTTTCTTCTCCCTGCCAGCTGTTCTGAGTGCCAGGACCTCCTCACCAACTGGTACTACGAGAAGGATGCCAAGCTGTACTGCCCCAAGGACTATTGGCGGAAGTTTGGAGAGTCTTGCCACGGCTGCTCGCTGCTGATGACGGGGCCCGTCATGGTGAGGTCTTGTCCTGGGCTCTCCCTCTAGTGCCCCCAGCTCCCCTGCGGTAGAGAGGGGTTGCCTTTCGAAGCCACGAGGATGGGATTGGTGGGCTTCTCTCCTTGAAGGGGTGGTAAACGTGGTCTTCCGGCAAGCGGGGAGGGGTCTTCTGGAAATATCAGCATTGCTAAGACAGGTAGGCCACCCTCTCAACATTGGGCTTTTTAACCAAAGATTGCTTTATTTTATGAGTCACTGTTCCAAAATTTTGGCCCTTTCAAGGGTTGGGTGCCTGACTGGGAAAAGGTATGTGTGGGGGTCAAGGAGTGAGGCATTGATTTCATCCCTTAACCCCTCCCACAAGGGCCAGTAAGGGTCCCACTTTGGGCTGGAAGAATGGCTTTTTAATGTCCTGGGATCAAGCTTCCTCTTGGGTGGGAGCAGGATGGCAGGGGGTGTGGCAAGGCAAGGTGGGAGCAGGATGCCAGGGGAGCAGGATGGGTGGGAGCAGAATGCCAGGGGGTGTGGCAAGGCAAGGTCACTTGCATGGTGCGGGCATGGTTTCTTGTTTTTTTCCTGGGCCTGGGAGTATTTTTATTTCTAAATGATGCTAATCCCATTTAATGGATTTTGCTATTCTTTTCATGTATTTCCTGTCTCATAGTGGTGAGAAACTGCAGCCCATTTCAGTCCTGGTGACCCCAGCGGACTCTGGGGCCCAAATTCATGCATGACACCAGCTGGTGCTGAAACCTGGTGGTGGCCACCAGAGGGCCCTCTCAGGCTAGAGGGGGAGCCATATTATTCATTCATTCATTCATTTTCTATCCCACCTTTATTATTTTTATAAATAACTCAAGGCAGTGAACATACCTAACACTCCTTCCCTCTATTTTCCCCACAACAGCAACCCTGTGAGGTGAGCTGGGCTGAGAGAGAGCGACTGGCCCAAGGTCATCCAGCCGGCTTTCATGTTTTCATATTTTCATATTTTACTCCCACGCTGGCCTTGTTTGCCTTGTGGGTTGAGATCAGCATTTCTCAACCGTGGCAGCTTGACAGTGTGTGGACTTCAACTCCCAGAATTCCCCAGTCAAGCTGCCAAGGTTGAGAAACATTGGTTGAGATCTTTGCCTGGTGCTTAGGGGTAGGCTGCCACACAGAGGAAGCCCCCTCCTCACTCTACACAAAGCCTGCAGATTCTGTACTTAGGGGAAAGGCCATCCCTTTGAGGAACTGGGGCTTTATTTCCTTCCTTTTGAGAAAATGGGGGTTTTCATTGATTTTATGGGCAAAACTGGGATTTCCTACATTTTCTGATTGGGCTGAGTCTCTTGGTTTTATCATTTCTTTCTTCACAGTAGCTGGAAGCTGTGCAACCACTTTTTGCAGCTGAAAGAGAGGGTGTGGGGGGTGTCTCTGGGCCCCCAGGTTCTCTAGCTTTGCTTTGCCCCGAGTAGAGGGCAGCGTCCCTACTCCCTTCACAAGGGAGGGAAGGGGAAGAGCGCATCCGCTGTCCTGTGGGGCAGTCCTGAAGGCAGAGCATGGCAAGCGAGAAATGCTGCCAAGGACAGGCCTGTAGATCAGCTTTGCTTACAGCCTCCCTCCCAGATCCCAGCAGTCTGTATGAGGTTATTTGGTGAGTGAGAAGTCTGATTAAAACCCAGCAGAGCCTCACAAGGTGATTCCCCCAGACGGTTCCCAAGATCTTCCTTCCCTGAATCATCTATACCTGGCCCTTGTCCTGGCTTGTCGATCTTGCCTCTGTTTCCTGGCCAGCAGCAGCCGCCCTGTGATTTGGCTCCTTGTTTCCTGCTCTACATTGGGATTGTCCCTCCACCTTGGCCCGGCCTCTCCTTCCCAGCTGCATTCCAGCCCCGCCACAGTGAACCAAAGGGACCATGGGTCCCCCAATTGCTCCGTGCACTCACCTGGAGCACGGCTCTCCCATCAAGATTGTGATAAAATTCTGACTTGACAGTGCTGCAGAGTCTGTTTTCAGGAAAAGGGCAAAAACATTGTTGGGATTTCATTCAGTGGTGGGGTTCCTTCCTCACTTTTCTTCTTTACCATCATGCACATCCCTTTTCTTGGCAGGTGGCTGGGGAATACAAGTACCACCCAGAATGCTTTGTGTGTATGAGATGTAAAGTGATCATCGAAGATGGTGACACGTACGCCTTGGTGCAGCACTCGGCTCTTTACTGGTAAGGAGAAGCAGCAATGCTGGCTGTGGGTTCGGATGGCTCTCTGAGGCGGGGCAGGTTCCTCTGCTCTGCTCTTGGCCCTCATCTGTCCTCACCCCGAAGAAGTGGGATGGCGAGAGAGGTTTGTATTTTTACCCTTTGCATTCCCCCAGGGAGGGAAGGGGACTCAAGAGGGCAGTCATGTCCCCACCATTCTGGCTGGGAATTCAAAGCATTGTAGAATCAGTGGATCTTCAGGGCACCAAGTAAGGGAAGGCTGCATGAGACAGTTCTGCTTTTCCTCTCTTCAGACAATCTTTCGTATCCATGTGCTGGGGTGGAAGAGGCCCTGCCAGTGTATAGGAACAGTGTCTGGGAACAGGAATCAAGAGACCTGTGCCATTTGTAGGAGGCAGTAGTTGGTTCATTGGCCAGCTGCCATGAGCTGGATGTGCAACCCAGATCTCTGAGTGCTCACTAAAGGGGAAGGTAGAAGGTTGATGACTGTCCTCATGTGGTCTTGGAACTCCTTTGAAACAGAAGTGGAACATAGGCCATATGTTTTCCCACTGGTCAGCCAAGCTCCCCCTTGGATCTATGGCCTTGGGATCTTGGTGCATTCCCTGGTCCTGCATGGGGAGATAACCAATGGAGTGTTGGAATGCCAAAGAGTGAATGTTGGTAGCAACAGCTGTCCAAATATAGGCCTTGTCTTTGCATCCCGTAGCACTGTAGGGAAAGGCAAGGCGATGGGCTGCTTCCTAGCTGACAACCTGGGCACGGAAAGCATACATGGCCGCTTCAGTCCCCCGGTCTAAACTAACAGCAAAATTCTGCTCTCCTTTTTCAGTGGCAAATGTCATAACCAGTTTGTGCTGACACCAATGATAGAAAGGCTGTCGACAGAGTCGCTGTGTGAACAGCTGCCGTACACTCTGACTCTCATCTCTATGCCTGCGGCCGCTGATGGCAAAAGGGGGTTCACTGTGGCTGTGGAAGGGGGCTGCTCACCCTATGCTGCTACTGTCGAAGTGAAAGAGTGCGTATGAAGCTCTTGTAGCGAGGAAATGCATGGGTCTTTGTTCTAATCTGGGAATTTAGGGATCCAAATTCTCACCCCGTGTGGCTTTGCATTTCCGTTCGAGATTCCGGCATGGCTCTGACGCCTACATAGCTTTGGTCATCTTGAGTGATGATCTTCATTGAGGAAGGAGTCTCCTTTGATCCTCCTGGATCCCTCAGTGGCATTAATGCCATTGGCCAAGGTGCCTTCCTCTGCAGCTTGAAAATTGGAGGCATCATGCTCTACTGGTTCTGTTCCTGAATCCTTCTAAAAAGATTCCTGAAAGGATCCCAAGAAATAAAATGCATTTTCAACACATTACCATGGTTAATTGATAAGGCCCTTATAATCTGTCTCACATGTAACCTGCGTCTGCGTAATCAGCTAGTCTTCCCTGTCCTTCCTCCCTCGGCCTCATCCAGTTTCCGCCTTAGTCTGTGCGTCTGATGAAGTGAGCTGTAGTGCGTGAAAGCTTCTGCCTTTTAATAAGTTTCTTAGTTGGAAAAAGTGATGCCAGACTCAGACACCCTCTGGCAAAAGGCTTCAAAGTAGAACAGTTTCAGTAAAGGGTAACAAGGATGACCAAAGGATTGCAAAGAAGTCCTACAAAGAACCAGGGGTGCTTAGTCTTGGGAAGACTAGATGGTGGAATACTAATACTTCTCAAGTACTTGAAAGGAAGTCGTAAGAAAAGAGTCAGGACTTCTTCTTGATCACTCCAGAGTGAAGGACACCGAATCATGGTCTTCACCTACAGAGAGGCAGGTTCAGACCATTCGGAAAAGTTTCCTAACGGTAAGAGCGGCCTGACCGCAAAACCAACGGCTTTAGGAAAGTAGGGAGTGCCCTGCGTAGGCTGAAGAGATCATTTCTGGTGAGGAGCGAAATGGAATTTCTCTGCTGACCAAAGGATTGGACTTGCTGGCCTCAGCGGCCACTTTAAACTCCGTGATTCTGTTACTCCAAAAGAGGAAAGAAAGAGGTGTGTGGTGGAGCATGTTATAGCGCCCTTCGTGTATGCTAAGAAATATTCTTCTATATCATCCAAGGATGCAGAAGGCAAGGTTAATTATTTAAACTACAAGGTTGGTCTCGTTTTGGGGGGCAATTTTGGAATTTAGAAGTTGCATCCTGGATTTCTCCTCCCATTTTTGGCCGCCCTGCACTCCGCCGCCGCCTGCCCCCGCCATCCCCCACTGGCCTTCACCCTCTTCTTCCTCCCGCTGCTGATGAGGCACAGCTGGCCGAGGCAGCTGCAGGCCCTTCACAAGGCCTTCGTGAGGAGGGGGCCTCACAGAGGCCTCACAGGGCCACGTGAAGGAAGGAAGAGGAGGGCGAAGGGCGGCAGGGGGTGGCGGGGGCAGGCGGTGGAGTGCAGGGCGGCCAAAAGGGGAGAGATGGGTGGGTGGAGCTGAAGCACGCCCTGCAGTCATAAGTGCAGGTGGGCTGCCAGGTGCCCAAAGTTTGATCACGTGACCTTGGGGGCACCGCAATGGCTGTAACTTCAAGGACCAGGAGTGACCACCATTCATTCAGCACCATCGTAACTTCAAATGGTCGCTGAATGAATGGTCATTAAGCGAGGACTGCCTTACTTGTTCCTAGGAGGAAATGCTTGCTGTGGTGTCCTTCCTTCAGAGGTGGTTTGGATTGCTTGAACGTTTTTCTCTTCCCCTTTGCGATGTGGTCTCTCACAGAGACTCAGGGAGGAGGCCAGTTCTTCTGATCTCATGTAATGTTTTTCTCTTGGTTCAGAGTCGACCGAACGCACATAAGCCCTGATGTCCAAAATGCCATTCACTCCGGAGACAAGATCTTGGAGATCAATGGAAACCCAGTGCGCACACTCCAAACCGAAGAGGTACGTCCTGCACGCCTTTTCCTATTTCCTGCTGTCTCGGGACTTGAGGAGGGACCCAAATGCCTCCTGGGGCGCAAGCTGAGTTTTGGAGCACCTCCTCTCGGCCCCTCTAAGTAATTGTGAGAGATCTTTCTCTGGAGACGTGAAGAGGTGCTGACGGAGAAGAACAGAGAAGAGCAGGCTGGCTGAAGGGTCTTGGGGGATTTGTCTGATCCTTCAGAAGACTTTAACTTCTCTCCTTACGGTGGCATTTTAAAGCAAAAATAGGTGTTTCGTGTTCTTGTCTTCCTGAGGGCCAGTTGAAAGACTTGCATCTTTTGGTTTTCGTCTTAGCTGTAGGTGACATAAATAAAGGAGCCCTGATTAGGACAAGCTGCTTAAACAACTAAGACATATTCTTAATTGAACTCAGCTCAATTGCTTCTTAAGAAAATGAGTGGGCAAAGAGACGCCTCCCTCACCCAACCCTGCCCCATCCCAAGGAGCAGCACCTTTCCCCTTCGATGGAGGAAGAACGTGGGTACGTTGCTTTGGAACCCTTTTCCTGGCATGGCACAATTCCCTGAACTCTTCTCTTTCATTCTCAGGTCAAGGAACTGATTCACAAGACAAATCAAACTCTTCAGCTGTTAATTGAGCACGACCCAGTCTCCCAGCGCTTGGACCGGTTGCGTCTGGACTCTCGGCTGTCTGGGTGCAATAAAAAGTCCTCATCCTGCTCTATTTCTGCCCTGGAGCTCAAGGAGAATCTGGAAGGAACGCTGCGCCGTCGCTCCCTCAGGTAACATATCTGGGACTGCAGAATCACCTGCCAATCTCCAGCTGGTCTCACCAGCTTGGCAAGGTGGACCACAAAGCAATTGCTGGCCCTCTGGCCATAACAGTCCTTTAAGGTAGCCAGACCAGGAAACTGACTCCACAGGTTTGACTGGAGCTCCACTTTATTGACGTGAGCTCTAGGAACAGAATCTTGAAAGCCTGACTGTGTTTTCTCTTCCCTCCCTCCTATACCACGGGACGTCAGGGTGGAGCCAGTCTGAGTTCCTTCCTAATATTGTTTCCCAGGCTTAAATCATGTTGCTGTGCATGGGTTGAAACCATCTCTGCATAGTTTCTCCAAGGCCATAGCTATGACTCTCTACAAGGCAGGTGCTTTTCCTGTTCGGTGGCACCACCACCACTACTTAGCCTGCTGTTGATTTGGTCTATGGCTCTCCACTTTTATTGTAAGCTACCTGGGGACTGGTAGTCAGTGATACATGAAATGTAAGAAATAATTGACATAGGCTGGATACTGTCCTCTGAATCAAGTTTCCTGACCCAGTAGCTTTGACCAGAGCATCTCTGTAGTGGCTGAGCTACAAGGTGAAAGACTGAAGGCCTCAAACTTTCTCTCCCAGAAACCCTCTGGATTTACACCCCTTTGTCCTCCTGCCCTGCCTTGGAATACCTCCTTGCTACTGCCCCCAGTATTTGTCTTCCAAAGAATGCTTCTGCCTGGTGTCCCTCCCTGCGGTCCTAATGTGTGAGATAGATAGGGATCCCACAGCCTAGGCACCTTACTGGCAAATAGAATTAAAACAGGTGATAAACATGAGATAAATTCTCTAGCACCACCCCTGGTCCTTTGAGGACTATGACTTGGAAAATCCCCCCTCCCTATTTTGGGAGTTAGATCAAAGTCACAAGGTGTAATTAAAATCAATATTAAGAAAAGAAAAACATATAACCATTCCTTTACCTGTAAGTGGTCACATGTAAAACAATTGGTGGTAGAGGAAATTTTGAAAAATGCTGCTTGAATCATAGGTAAAGGTAAAGGTTTCCCTTGACGTAAAGTCCAGTCGTGTCCGACTCTAGGGGGCGGTGCTCATCTCCGTTTCTAAGCCTTGGAGCCGGCGTTGTCATAGACACTTCCGGGTCATGTGGCCAGCATGACGACTCGGAACGCCGTTACCTTCCCGCCGAAGCGGTACCAATTAATCTACTCACATTTGCATGTTTTCAAACTGCTTGGTGTGCAGGAGCTGGGATGAGCAACGGGAGCTCACCCCGCCGCGCGGTTTCGAACCGCCGACCTTCCGATCGACAGCTCAGCGGTTTAACCCGCAGCGCCACCGCGTCCCTACACCGCTTGAATCATAAACCCCACTTTTAATAAGGTGGGATGGATCTACCGCTCAGAGATCCCAAGAGGCATCAGACATACCCAGGAACTCATTTGCAGTAAACAACAGAGACAACGATCTTAATTAGCACATAGAAAATACAGGATAATCTTAGTGCACTACTAGCTAGACATTAACCTGTGTCCTTGAATCAGAAGTTCCTTTCTGATTAGTTTTATCTGGACTTGCTTTTTGGTTTTCTGGAAATCCCAAGCATAATTCTGGGGCTGAAAGAATTGTCTTGGCCTTCCCCTTCGCTCCACCACCCCCAGCAGACACTCAGGCACGTGCACTCCCTGCTTGCTTTCCTTCACGGTGTTCTCCCTCTCCTGGAAGGGCAGGGAATGTTGGAGAAGGCTTGCCTGCCCCATGCTATGGCCTCGAGGGGCCCTCGCTGTCCTGGTCCCCCTTTTTCTCCAAAGATGCTGTGCCAGGGAGCAGGCGGTGGCCAAAGTCTGCAGTGGGGTGTGCTCCAAGCCCCAACTTTTGTGCCACTGGCCAACCCCCATGAACCTTGTTAAGGCGAGTGAGAGAGCACAGAGGAAGATTCCGTCCTGTGTCCCGGCACTGGGAGAGGGTGCAAGAAGAGTGAGGAAGTAGGATGAGCTTTCAGAGAGCACCAGAAGAACTGGCTGTGGAGTTGGGTGGTCTCGTAAGTTGGATAAAGAAACAAACAAACTGAGGTCTGAGATAAATGGAACTGGAGAGAATGCAGCAAGTAAGGATGGCTGTTGGGCTCAGGAAGAGAAGCCAGGCAGTTGTCGTACCAGCAGCACCGAGCCAGGATCAGTGGCCGACTCTCGCAAAGAAAGTAGGAAGCAGAGGAGCGTTAGCTTGACCTCCTTTGGAAGAATTTCCGTGAATGGAGAGCATGCGGACATGTGGGATGAAGTACCAGAATTCATCTTCGATCTGCTGCTCCTGTGAACCCAGCCAGTTCAGACACCCCAACTTATTGCCAGGAATGATCCTGGCCCTCCCCTGCTAAATCGGACCATTGGTGGAGCCAGAAGTGTTCTCAGGGACAGAATAGTCCAGTAGTCAAAATAGTCAGGAGGGCAGCCACAATCATGCAGTCGAAGCCGTGCCCCATTTTTCATGTGTCTTGACTTTTTTGACTCCCTCCCTGCAGACCCCTCTGGAGGAGCCATACGGCTCTCCATCACACTCCATCAAACGTTGCCGGAGAAAGCTACCCAAAACCAGGCCCTCCAACAAATCCAGGTGTCTACACCCACAGCCCCATCACGGATCCCAGCAAAGTCACAGATAAGGCCAGGTGCACACACGATCGCGTGCCTTTCTCCCAGTGGCACCATCTGCCAGCAGTACTCCTCCGGGTTCTCTGTAGGACAAACGTAAGATCTGTTAGTCTGAAAAGGTACTACCAGACTTCCTGGTTTTTGGCTGCCGTAGGCTAATGTCACTCTCCTACAAGGGCAACACCGAAAATCCTAAAGCAAATTGCTGTTAAGGAGCAAGACCTCCCCACCCCAGTCTATTTTTTTCTGGACTGATAGGATAGAACTATTTAGTAATCAAGTCATTAATTGGATCTATTCCTCCTGTAGAGTAGTGGCCAGTTTAGGAATGGCTTTGGGCAAAATAACTTACATGCAAAAGTTTAAAAGGCGGGGGGTTGTTTGGTAGCCTAGATCCTGGTCTGGCTCATGAATATCCATCTTACTTCTCCACAGAGCCAATTCTTCACCTTCTTGAATTAGTTGAGGGTGATGGGAGCTGGCCTGGTTGAGGCTTTACCTGTTTCCTCACTGGAAAGGGAGCCTGGAGGTTGGAGATAGTACTTGGAGTCCTGTCAGAGACATAAACTTTTGAATGTGTTGTATTCCAGGCGAAGCAACAGCATTTCCAAGTCCCCTGGTCCCAGCTCCCCCAAGGAACCGCTCATCCTGAGCCGCGATATCAGTCGTTCAGAATCACTTCGCTCCTCAACCAGCTGTTCCCAGCAGATCTTCCGCCCCTGTGACCTGATCCATGGGGAGGTGCTGGGCAAAGGTTTCTTTGGCCAAGCAATCAAGGTGAGAAAGCCAGCTTGCCTACCCCCTCTCCCAACACCCAGGCTTCACGTGTTAATTTCACCCACCCCACCCCCAAATCCTCAAGAGCCTTGGAGGTGGCCCCTGAAGTGGAGTGAATTGTAGAATTCACTACATATAGAATTGTACATGTAGAGTTTGCCAGTTCCAGACGGCTTCCTGGGCGTCAGCAGAATTCTGCCACTGCATCTGGCTGGCAACAGGTTGGGGAGGCTTGGTCTTCTGTGGTGGTTAGAGCAGGACCTTTTCAGCATGGAGGGAGTCTGCAAGGAAGGCAATTGTGAAGCCCTGCAGTAGGATTATAAACAGGGAGGAGGGAGAACCTCATTGCTGGGGAGAAGGAGGGTGGATTGCAACTCTCTCCTCTGGCTGAGGTCTTCAGTCAAAGCAAAGATGGCTGGAGATGGGATGGAAGCCTTAACCAAAGCCTGCTTTCTCCCCTTCTTTGGGACTCCAGGGTGACCTCTAAACCAGCATGCATGCGTGTCTCAGGATTGTTTTGAAAACCACACCAGCATCTGAAAACTGCACTGATAACTGCACTGTGCTTAGTGTGCGTTTTCATGCAGCATGACATCTAAATGCTTATTGACTGCTAGAAAATTTGTGATTCAAAGAAGGATGGTGGGACTGTCATGGAATGTGAGACATGGAGGCTATGAAAGAACTGAAGAAGTCTGCAGAGTTGGCGTGAACCGTCTGCAGAAGAAAATGCCAGGTGTTTTTCAGCTAGGCAAGGCAAGCTCAGAGCTGAGCTGCTGGTTTAAGTTCTAGTGAATTCTCCCAGAAGACAGTCTACCTGCAAGTCTAACCTGTTGCAGGAATATGGGAATTAGTGTGGCAATGGTTCTTGGATCACAGGCTGTGCTCAGCTGCCTGGAGGACATTGAACGCCCCATTCCTAAAGCAGGCAGTGCCAGGGTGTAAATCTGCAAGGTGTTCCCAATTCTAGTCCAGCTATTACTGTATAAAGGTCAAATTGTGTGATTGTTAATAAATGCACCAATAATTTCTCATTTAAAATTGAGGATTATACCTTACACCTACTTCTCGTTTAATGACTACATCAGTTAGCGACCATTTTCAAATATGGCGGCGATAAAAAATTCATTTTCCGACCAATGCGTGCATTGTAACCAAATTTCATGCACACCTGGCAACAACGCAGGCTGGAGTGAGAGTAACGCTGGCATAGCTGTATGAAAGAATCTTATCTGAATGAGATGGCAGCAACCAGTGATCTTCGCAGCATCTCTCTCTCTCTCTCTCTCTCTCTGTCACGTGTTCACTTAGCGACCATTTTGCTTAGCCACCTGGTGGTTGGAGCGGAATGCGGTTGCTAAATGAGGAGTGGTATAGTTATATTAATAAACAGAGCAGAAGTATAGATCCGGGGGAGGGGCAGTTGTGCTGCTGATGAAACATAGGGGTCCTTTCACTTGAATGCCAGTTCAACAGCAGGTTGGCACCTGTCTCCCGACATCCGTGGCCTGATGGCTCCTCCAGCAAATATTTAAATTACATAATTTATTGTTTTACTTCTAGTGTTTTTGTTAGGATCTGAAAGGACTTTCCCCCCACATTAACAAAAGGAAGTAGCATACAGAAACCCAGGCGCGGTGTGTCTCGGGGTCGCTTTCTAAGGGGCGGCTGAATCCACGTCCTGCCGGGCCCTGGTGCTTCTGGGGTGGAGAGTGGTTGTGGCCGAGGGCTCATCTTTATGCTGCCTTTTCTCTTTCCTCACCAGTAAGCCTGGTGCGGCTGTGGCTGCTGTTTTGGGTAGCAGATAGCAAGTCCAGGTAAGCCCGAGGTCTCTCTGCAGCAAGGCCCCTTCTGGGGTTCTCAGCTTGGCTGACAGTCCCTGCCTTGTGTTTGTGTGCGCCCCGTCATGCCACTCCCCATTCCATAAACCTCTGTATGCCTAAGGGAAGGAGCAGACGTTGCCTCCGAGGAGCCTTTCTGCAGATTCTGCCTCACATGCTTTGTGCTGTCTTGCTGGCCATGATCTGGGGCCAGTTCCTGCTGTTGCCTGCTTTCCTCGGGGTTCTGTCATCTCTTTGGACGCAAGGTCAGATTCAGCTGCTTGGCTTCAAGAGTGAGTTTGGCATCCGTTGCTTGCTCCCCATGCTGCTCTTGGGATTCGGCCTGTCAGGCCTCAGGCAGGCATCATCCCTGGCATTCCTTGGCTGACCTTCCCGAAGGAGGGAGAATGCCCAGGCTGATGTGCTCAAAAGGAAAACTAGAAAAGTCACCCACGGAGAGCTGAGCATGCCTGGGCTTGGTGGATGGGAGGAAGGGAATGACAGCCATCCAGTGGGGAAAGAATAAAATAGACCAGTGTTTCTCAACCTTGGCAGCTTTTAAGATGTGTGGACTTCAACTCCCAGAATTCCCCAGCCAGCCTCCCATTCTGGGGGTTGAAGTCCACATGTCTTAAAGTTGCTGAGGTTGAGAAACTGCTCTAGAGTGTGTCCATGATTCTAGAATTAAGCTCCCACTTAAGATAGTTTTAAAAGTCACCAGTTTTGGAATTATGATATCTCCCAGTTTCATCTAAAACAAGGCTGTAAAGCCATCTGGGCGAGGTGATTTATGATTCCTCAGATTTGAGATTACTTCTTTCATCTCTTCTTTTATGAAGGGGGAGTTTAACTCTTCCCCATGGTGGTCTTCAAGTGGTAAGATACTACAGCTACTCAATTAATTACTAATTTCCTTATTATTCGTGGGCTCTGTAATATATAAAGTTGAAAAGTAAAAATTAACAAAAGAATTAAAGATTTCTTGCCTGCTAGCTATTCTATTGCTGCTAGAATCTCTAACTGAATGTGTGGCTCTACGTTTCACTTTTTCTTTTAGTTTATTTGCCATTAATTTTGAGCTTTTGTTTCTATGTTCATAAAACTTCTGTTTAGTAAGACTAAACTAGTGACTACTGTATCTTCTGACAATCCAGTGCTTCAAGTCCTTTCCTTTTCTGAATGAGTTTTTATATACCTGGTTCTTTGTGAGTTGATTTTGATTTTTTTGACAAGAAAATTTACCTTCTGCCTTTTTGTTTTTAAATAAGAAGCATTTTTTGATACAAACCCCTCTCAGAGTAGCTTTCATGGCATTCCAGATAACTGCCCCAGAGGTGTTTGAATTGTCGTTGAAGTGATAGTATTGTGAGATAGCATTTTTTCATTCTCTCCACTATATTTATCTAAAATGAATGGATCTAATCTCCAAATTTATGAGTAAGCATTCTGAAACAGACTGGAAGAAAGCAGACTGGGGCATGATCAGATAGGCTAATATACTCAATATTGGCTGAAAGTATTGAAAAATTTAAAGAATCAGAATTAATATATAATTTATAATATAGATTCTAGAATATGTCTTGAATCTTGGGCAGTAATATGTATAATCTCTAGCTGTTGGATTAATTTTCCTCCAGACATCAGTTAGGGAAAATTAAGTAAAAAGTTTAATTAACTATTTATATTTTTATCTGCAGGGTAAATTTTTCACCGTATTTTTAATTTAATTTGATGTCTGCGACGTAATTAAAGTTTCTGCCTAAAACACTATAACCCTAATTAAATGTTGATAATTTAGAGAAGATAAACTCAAGAAGCTTATGTGAGTTTTGATAAGGGCAATAAATGGAAGCCAAAGTATAGGCCTTGTTATTATAAATACTTTTCATTAATGTGAATTGACTTTTGGGGTCTTCCTTGACTTTAACATTTTGCAGGTTGAAAGTGTTAGTTAAAATTAAAGTGACTCCCCTAACTCCTAGCTATGAATTGCTGACCAATTGTTGGATGGAAAAAAATTATCCTTTTTATTTATGTCCCAGCCATGTGTTCCTTATGAAAAAAAAAAAAAAAGTAAGGGTGGGGTTTTCTCTAAATATTGCTTTAAGTGCTCTCTTCTATTTCATTGATCCCTCATACCCCTAATATGACATGAGTAGGCCTTAAACTTTGCCTCACTTGGCACTTGTACTCGTTCCTTTGATTCTATTCCCTTAAATAAATTGCACCCAGCTAACTGGTCTACACCAAGTGGAATTGTCTTGTCAACCTGGGGCAAACAATTTTTGTCAGTTGTAGCTGGTAATCTAACTACAGCATCTCCTGGTTCTAGAGAAGAAGTTTGTGTCAGAGCATAGTGGCTTATCTCATCTACTGTTGAGGTACCTCGTGTGTGCTATCGTGTAAATCACAGTCTTTAAAATAAACTCTTAGATAAGAAGGTTCCAACTGATATAGCTGGTTAATTTTCCCCAGAGGGTCTTAAATAAAATCAGTTGAAAACCTATGACATGAGGGTGGTTTGGTTAAGAGGTCGCACATAATCATCTCATCACAAATGCTTTGTTCAAGATGGAGAACAGGCTTTTGTGGCGAATTTTCATGTATGTTGGGGGCCTCAGTCCTTTGTAAGGAATTTTGAGATGAGCTTAGACTTGTCTTAATTGTCTGGGGTAGGTCCTCAACGTGAGGTGTAAAAAGGACATCCATCCACTTGGTAGAGTTAGGAGGAATTATTTGGGTGGGGGTGCCCTGACTTGGTTCCCAGTTTCCCTAAGGGCCTTCCCCTTCTGTAGCGTAGTGTCCAAATGAGAGGGATGGCTCTCAGAGGGTTTTCTCACACCATTGGCCTGCTTTGTTGGGATAAAGTGTGTGACTGGAGCTGTCTCCTTATAATTAACTTTCCACAAAGTTAATTAGGGGGAAGAATCTTGTAGCAAATCTGCACCTACTTGCATGTCATTCTCAGATTAACTGCGGCCAGATCACCTTCTGTGCCTGCATCTTTTCTTTGAGATCTTGAGTTCTCTTTAATGGCTCAGGGGTCAGTAAAGTAGGCAATTGTCTTTCCTTTTCTCTCTGTGACTTCAAAACTCCATTCTGGATTGACTCAGGGTCATTTTGTGAGTCTGTTACCGCTGCCAAAGGTTTTGCCGACTCCCAAATCTGCAACATTGCGGGTCTGAGATTTTATATCCTGGATAATGTATCTGTCTGCCTGCCTTGTGGCACCTCGCTGTACAAGATAATGAATTCTTGCTCAAATGGACCGAGCTCAGATTCTTCAGTCCATAGCAAAAGGGGAGGACTGATTGGTGTTTGTCATCAATATTTGTTTAAGGTTTTGTATGATTTAGGGGGAGATGGGCGGTGATGGAAATGTGAATAATAAATAAATAAATAAATCCAGGAGGAAATGCCTGTCTCTATTTGAGAGTGTTCTCACGTTGCTGTCAATAAAGACTCGCACGGAGGAAGTTCCAGAGGAGCCCGGATGGGTTCTCGCCCGTAACAACGTTGCTGGGATAGCCAGGTGGTTCATGCTTTTTCTGCCATTATGGCTGGGAACCCAGGTGGTACTCTTAATGCCTGCAGTTGGCAGTGAAGAAGTTGGCTTACATAAAGTTCAGCAGATTCTTTAGAATACTGTCTCCTAGCATTGATGTTGTTACTTGCTACGTATAGAGCCATCTCCTCGCGTTGTTATTACCAGTACTTTTTGCCGTTAAGGAGTTTGGGTTAAAGTCAGGTGATCTTATTGTATTCTTAGCAGTGATTTCTGTAAGCCCATCAAAGGATCGCTTTTCTATTTTTGTTGAAATTGCAGTTATTTGTGGATTTTACAGTCTGGGCCGTTAAAAAGCAATTTTTACACACTGTGTTAACAGCTGTAATATTAGGAGAAATATTATCTAAGTCATTAGAGTCTGAGACATTGTATTATTTTTAAGATAAACGGGTGGCTTACCATTAGCTGTATTATCCCAAAGGTCTTTCTCCTGAACATGCTTTTCTTCTGTATGTGGTGATATGTAGTTTAAGGAATTGTTCGTCTCTTGTAATTACTTTGGCTATAGAACCTCAGTAATCTTCACCTTTTTGGCTGCCTTAACTGGTCTCAAGGTCCCAGAACTGCATTTTTTTTCCCATGCTGAAGCAGAGTAAATTTTAAGACTAGCCTTCTTTCTTGGCTTCTAGCTTTCTGGAGGTTATGGTGACATCTATGATTCTTTTTCCAACTCTGGGAGATAAGCTACACTATCATATCATTCCAAGCCCAGGATCACAAACAGAGATAATGTCTTAAAATGGGACTGTCCAATCCCCTGGAAGAGAGTTATTTTGCGGCTGTGGGCAAGATGATCTGCCCTGATGGACTTGGGATGATGCAGTGGTCCCATGGTTAAAGGTTTCTTTCCTCTGGGCCAAAATCAGGCTTAACATCATGGAAACACTGAGAAGGTTTGTGCCTAATTAAAGCACCTGCCTTTGAACTGATATTTCAGTGGTCTGTTTGAAATAGTCTGTATAGAACTATACAGGTAGTCCTCGCTTACCAACCACAGTTGAGACCGGCAACTCTGTTGCTAAGTGATGCAGTCATAAAGTGAAACATCACATGACTGCACCTGACTTACAACGTCAGTTTCACTGTGATCGTTAACCAAATCACCATGGGTCATTAAGCAAGACATCGCATGCCTGTGACTTGCAACTTCCTGCTGGCTTCCCCATTGACGTTGCTTGTTGGAAGCCGGTTGTGAAGGTCACAAATGGTGATCCTGTGAACGCGGGATGCTGCGGCCATCGTAAATGTGCCCTGGTTGCCAAGTGCCTGAATTGTGACCGCAGGGACGCTGCAACGGCTGTAACTTCAAGGACTGGTTGTAAACCTACTTTTTCAGTGCCGTCGTGACTTCAAACGGTCACTGATCGAGGCAGTTGTGAGGACTACCTGTATACGTATAACTTCTTAAGCTAAGGCTACTGTATATATATTAAATATTGCTGTAAATAGAGAAGAATTCTGTGGATGTGTGTCTGGAAAATTCCTGTCCTTTTTTCCCACCCTCCAACAGGATGCAATACCCAGGAGATGCAAAAGAGACAAAAAGATTCACACCAACATGTTTCAACAAAGAACAGGGCATCTAGGTGTTTCTGTGCCAGACTTGCAAGATTCTGTTGTTATAGCTACTCTCAATAAAAATGGTTTTAGCCTTCCTGTGGAGTTGACTTCCTGGTCTGGTCTGCCTGGTGGGGCTGGATAAATTGATGGGCTGTTGGCCTGGAAGACTCCGTGTTACTGGAACGCCTCCAGATGCCTGTTGCTGGCAAAGAGCTGCAGGAGAGGAGTGGGTCTCCCGTGTCCTGCTTGCGAGTACCCCAGAGACATCTGGTTAGCCGTGGTGAAAAACAAGATGCTGGACTAACCGGGACCTTGGCCTGATCCAGTGAGGCTGTTCTTAGCTTCTTAAATATCCTGCATAGTGGCAGTTCGCACTACAGTACAGCATTTGTGCTAGGCCCCTCTGCTTGACCCTGGGTAGGCCGTTGCAGTTTGACTGTAAGCCATCATGCCTGGAGATCATTTGTGGGCAGTAGAAAGGGAGCAAAAGTGTCTTTGCTGCCCACCTCAAATTATGAGTTCGCATCCTGGTTTGAAATGGCTTTAGGCACTGGAGTGTATGTAAAGACAAGACAGGAACATCTTGTCTTTGTGGGGCCTAGGTAGGTATAGCTGCAAATGAGAACAAAGCCCAACAAGGTGCAGCCTGTTAAAAGGTCCCCTCCCCTCCCTGGGCTGTTGTTGCTTGTCTGCCTTGTTGACTCCAGGGCTGATGTGATGTGTTGAAAGGGCCTGGCTGGCAAGTTGCCCAGCCTGATCTTGGATATAAAAGCACAGACAAAGCGCACCAGGCTGTGGGGTGTGCTAAACACTTTTCTGGTTTAAGCAGAGCCTTCTGCGTTGTCATAACTTGTGGCAGCTTTCTGAGCCAGTACAGAGCCTGCCTTTTGGTCTCTGCCAGCTTCACATTTCCTCGGCCAAAAATATCCCTGTCACAGTTTGTGTAGCTTGATGATTAAGAAGCAGAGCACAGGGAAGAGTTCCTTGTGAAGATCTGGACTCTCCTACAAACTTTCCCAGCTTTTGTCACAGGGAATTGTGCGGGGGAGCATAACCACACAGGCACTGTGAATGTAAATAAGATGTGTTAACTCAACATTGCCAGGAAGCTACTGGGTAAAAGTTCACACACTTCTCCCCAAGTGCTGGGGAGGTTTTTCTGGCTAATGAAATTGGTGGGATGTCTTGGTACCTAAATGTGCTTGAATCAAAGGCTTCCTTCAACATAATTACTTCTGCAAAATGCTCAGGCTGATTTGGATCAGCTTACTAGAAAGCACCCTGGTTGGGGCTTGCAAAGGCTTCTGGGTGCCCTTGTCTTTCTGCGGGAGACCTCGCATAGCCACATTTTTCCCTCCATAGGCTGCCAGGGCATATTGCAAAGGCTGCTTTCAAAAGGCAAGGGCTGCCTGTGTGGCTCCCGATCTCCTGCAGCGCTCTCATTAGCGGGAGCTCTCTGGCCAGTTTGGCCCCCTGGTTGGGCAAACCCAACAGAAGGAGAGGCGCTCTTAGGTGCAAAATAATAATGCTCCAAGTATACATATAAATGCATTTCCATGCCCTATTATGAGTGCATTGCCCTTGAGATCCTAGCCTGAAAAGTACCCCCGTGTGTAGATGGTAGAAAAGGGGAGTTTTTAAGCGGAAAGTGAAGTCTTTGTGCCTTTGTGGGCATGAAGGCATCTTAAAAGTTTTCCAATGCGCGAAGGAGTAGCTTAAGCCTCTATGTGCCCAGAGTCATGGTGAAACAGTTTCAGCACAACATGGATACTGATGCCTGCTGGTGAAGGAGGCAGAGAGCGTGCAAAGTCTTGTTTGCTCTGTCAGGGCGACAGGTTGTTGAAGAGCAGAAAGGAATAAGCCCTCCCCAAAACCACCCTGGATTTTCCAGACATAGATCATGTTGAATCTTTCACTTGCTTGTCATGTGCCTGCAGTCATAGCAGGGGACCCTGATGCTGGGAAAGACTGAAGGCAAAAGGAGAAGGGGATGGCAGGGATGAGATGGTTAGGTAGCATCACCGATGCAACGAACATGAATCTGAGTAAACTCCGGGAGACGGTGGACAGGAAGGCCTGTCGAGCTGTGGCCCATGGGGCCACGAAGGGTCGGACACAACTTAACGACTGAACAGCAACAAATAGGGGAGTCAATTGCTGGAGATCTTAACTCCCCCATAGACCAACACTTTCAAATCTTGGAAGAGCAGAAACAAGCCCTGGTCACAGCAGGACATGATGTGCTCAGGCATCTGTGGGAGGGAAGAACTTCTTCACCTTCCAGGCGTGGCTTCTTTCCTTTCCCACACCTGCTTGTGGCTGGGTTCTTTTTCCAGAGCCCCGGGCAGAATTAGTGAGAATGAAAGTGATTCAACATGGCAAAGTCAGAAGAATCCCGTTCTCCAGTTATGCCTCTTAACACAGATGTAATACTATTCTGTCCCTCAGGTGACTCATAAAGCCACGGGAAAGGTGATGGTGATGAAGGAATTGATTCGCTGTGATGAAGAAACGCAGAAGACCTTCCTCACGGAGGTAAGCGCGATTTCTGAAAAGGGGTCTCGTGAAGATGTGCAGGCAGTGGACAGCGCTTCCCTCTTGGCTCCCAACCCACCATGCGTAGGATCCCACCAGAGGAAGAGCAACTTCACCCTTGGACATTTCTTGGCTTCTTGGTACCCTGTGATACACCAGAGTTATTTTGGTTTTAAAAGGAGGGTCCCTGGAGGAGAGGCAATGGCCTTGGTTTATTCCAAGTTTTTGGGCTGTCCTCTCTCTTACAGGTGAAGGTGATGCGCAGCTTAGAGCATCCCAATGTCCTGAAGTTCATCGGGGTGTTGTACAAGGACAAGAAGTTGAATCTTCTCACAGAGTACATTGAAGGGGGGACTCTGAAGGACTTCCTCCGAAATGTGGTGGGTTCAGTCTCTTACAACATCAGTAGGCGGTGGCAAGGGGAAACTTGGTCCTTGTGGAAGAAACGACTAAGACTCTTTCCCTAAAGCAGCACAAAATGCAATCCCACTCTATGGCTGGGTTCTTGTATCGCGAAAAACCATGTTTGGTTTCTGGCTTAAACACGTCAGTGATGACCTTTCAATAAACCGTGGCTTAGCATGGCGTGTGAAGCCCACTAGTACCTGATAATTGCTTTGCTCCCATTCGAAGTATTCATTCCAGAACACACGTAGCCACCTTTCTGGGCTATGTGGAATTTGATAGCAAGTCCTGGACTTCCCCCCGAAATGGCCGACATAGTCGGCATCGATAGTCACAAAATCCCACTTACAAAAGGCGTATTGAGTTGTTTGCTCTCTGCCGCCCCTCTTGACCGCAAGAATATTGCCTCCAGCCCATTTGCTCTGGGCCTTGCGTGTGCCCTTATGGAGACTATGGAAAATTACGTTGATGGAGGTACACAGGGACTGTAGCTTAAGCAAAAGGGGCTGAAACGTGCTTTAAGTCCAGAACAACAATATAACATTCAGAAGCGGCTCAGGTAGACGCCTGTCTGATTCACTGGTGAGATTCTGTTGCTATAACC
Source organism: Candoia aspera (assembly GCF_035149785.1). Lineage (NCBI taxonomy): Eukaryota > Metazoa > Chordata > Lepidosauria > Squamata > Candoiidae > Candoia > Candoia aspera. Next base: position 2,143,569 of record NC_086167.1, on the reverse strand, counting down.
AATCTCAATAAAAACAGTTTCAACCTTCCAAGGAGTTGATTTCCTGCTTGGTCTACCTAGTGGGACTGACATCAGCCTTTTAAGTCTGATGTACTCTCACTACTTCCTTGAAATCCAGCGAATCTGCCTGAGCTGCTTTCAGATGTTGCCTTGCTATTTGGGACTTTAAAAATGTTCCGGCCCCTTTTACCTGGGTAATTGTTCCTGCATTTTTCCATCAAGGTCATCTTGTTTACACCCCCCACAGCCCTAGACCTGTTCTTGTTTTCTAAAACCCTGGGGGGCTCATTTGGAGCCCAGAAACATTCCTGGCCAAAAAAAAAAATGGTTTTGGACATAAATGTTTGCTTTGCAACCAGTCTTGTTATCATTGAAATTTTTTTAAGGAAGAGGATGAAATTCCTGGCAGGTGCTGAAGCAGTTTTCTGCAAGCTCATTGGGAAGGGCAGTTCTGGCTCAATTGCCTGCAGAAAATCCTGCTTTGTGCCCCATCTGCATCCTGCTCTACACATCAGTAACAACTTGTCAATTTTTAGATGCCTACCACTGCTGTGATGGCAAGACCTTTGGCACTCCTCTCTGCCATTAAGAGAAGTTAACAGAGGGATCCTTTTTTTCTTGCAGGACCCATTTCCCTGGGAACAGAAGGTCAGCTTTGCCAAAGGAATTGCCTCTGGAATGGTGAGCTGTCTTCCTGGATCCCCTCCTGGGGCCTTGGGAAGGGGAGTGTCTGAGGGGCAAAGGGTGCATTGTATATATGAGAGAGCGCGGATTGCCAGTTCATTCAACTGCAGTCTGAAGGTTTGCCCAAATGGGTGCAAAGTCCACAGAATGTTCTGGGGGAGCATCAGAGATTTCGTGGGTCATGTGCTTTCCAAAGCAAGAATGGTGCAAGAGCAGGTTGCTTCATGGTACCTTTCTTGGAAGTTCCAAGCATGAATAATGAGATCTCCCCTCGTTTTATCCCTGCCATAATCTAATGGGGTAGGTTGGGTCAAATGGGGACTGGAACCCAAGTCCTCCGTCTCAGTTCATCACCTCAACCCCCACAGCTTTTTTCACCGGCACAGGGTGAGCACGCTCTTGAAAGTGGGGTCCCAGGGTCTTCCACTGCCCTCCTCTGGTGTCAGCGCCTCCCAAAAGATGGCCTTTGGGGGCCGAATGTGCTGCTTGGGCTGGGCTGCACTAACCCTAACCCACTTGCAGGCACCAGAGACTCCCATGTGGAAGTCAGCTGAGCATTGTGCCTAACGGTGCCTCTTCTTCCACCCTGCTTCTCCCGTTTGCAGGCTTACCTGCACTCCATGCGCATCATCCACCGAGATCTGAACTCCCACAACTGCCTGATCAAACTGGTAAGTTTTCTTTGGGATGCCCATGGCTGGGTCTGCTTCCTGGCTTGCTGGCCAAAGTCCCAGGAGACTGGCTTTCCTTGCAATTTTGGGGTCCAGCGTTTTTCCATAGGAGCGCAACTCCCTCGGGTTGAACTTGCACGATGCTCTCCCAATGGGAAAACTCGCCTAGCCACACGCCAACCATTAGAGAGGAGCCAACAACAGCTCTGTTAAGGTCAGCAAGTTGCAGCAAGTCATTCTTCTCTTGCCACTAATAGCAAAGAGCACCCAAGACTGGTCAACCCAGGTTGTAGAGATCAAGATGAGCATACATGCATGTGACCATCGATGAAGAACTGTTTTGCAACTGATAAGGAGTTTGGGTATCCCTGTGCTCAGAAAGAAAACACTGTAATGGGGTGTATTTTGCCTTGGAGAAGCGTGAATGCCAGTCGAACTGCTTGTTGCTACTGTTTGACCCTGTATTCTACTCTGAAGGGGAGGGCCATGAACACGCCCGCTACCAGTATCCCTGAGAATACTGCAGTTTCTGAATCAAAGGCCATTCACTGATGTAACAACTCCAGGAAGATACAAATGATGAGCATCAGAGCTCATCCCTTGCTCTTCCAGGGTCCCAGACTCATATCCCCTTCTGGGTTTTTTGGGTTTTTTAATGCAGATGAAACTTGTGAACTTCTTTGAGTACTGGTGAATGGAGAAGGCCTAAACTGGAGGCTTTTAACTGTTTTGTGTCCATCTTGGATACCACAAATATAATTAAAATACAATTGAAAAGCTTTATGCCTGAGAACCAAAGAACTGCTGGCAGTTGGTGAAGGCAGGAGGGGCTGGGGGAGCCTCAGCTTCCCAGAGGGCAGCTGTCTAGAGAACAGCACATGCCCCTGAGCTGGGCTGATGCCACATGGACTAAACGAGTGGCTTGGAACTGGGCACAGGGATGTCCGCCCGGAAACCTGTTCTGGGTGTCAGTGCTTCCTCTGCCATGACTGGCCCAGCGCTCCCAGGGGCCTTTCTAACCCTCCTGGATTTTGCTTTGCCTTTCGCCCAGGACAACACGGTGGTGGTCGCTGACTTTGGCCTCTCCCGGCTCATCGTGGAGGAGAGGAAGAAGCCCTCCCTGGAGAAGCCGCTGGCCAAGAAGCGCACCCTGCGCAAGAGCGACCGGAGAAAGCGCTACACAGTGGTCGGGAACCCCTACTGGATGGCCCCCGAGATGCTAAATGGTAGGAGCCCCCTGTCCCCAGTGCCACAGAGGAGCCTGCAGAGCTTCTCACCGTTGCAGAGCCCAGCTGCCGGGCCGAGGTGTCTCTTCCGGTTGTGTGTGTTTGCAACAGGTCTGTCCTGCCACGGGCTCTGCAACAGTCTGTGGGAATGACCTCGGGAGACAGGAGGAAGAGCCGCAGACGGGGCAGGAGTCAGACGAGTGATATCTCAGCCCTCAGAAGGAACGGGGGCCGAGAAAGTTCTTGGAAGGGACCCTCCCTCGTTTTCGGGGGAGTAAAAGTGAGGGACGGGAGGGTTCCTTTCAGACTTGCAAGATTCCACAACTGTGACCTTACAGTAAAGACAGAGCCAGTACTCCTGGGTGTGTTTCTTGCCTGGACTACCTCGCAGGGCTGACAGGCTCCTGCCTCCCTTCTGTCCTCATCCCCTGCAGCTCTGGGCCTGATGCTCTTCTGGGGACAGGCTCCCTAAAGGGGTGCCCCGGTGCTGATGGGGAGGCTCCCTCCCTGCCCTCCCCTTGCAGGCTGAGAGGGGCCTCCCATGAGGGCCCCCAAAGCTCCTTGGCAGCTGGATGTGGGTGTGACACTTGCACACACCCTGCAGGGCAGGACACGCCTGTCCGTCCACGCTCCCTCCTGTGTCCGGCTGCCTCCAACACGCCCACTGGCTTTTGCCTGCACCGCCTCTGTTTCAGTGACGCGTCTGCTCCACACGGCCGTTTCCATTACTTGCAGGGCAGAGCTACGACGAGACGGTCGATGTCTTCTCCTTTGGGATTGTGCTCTGCGAGGTAAGCCCAGCCTATTGGGAGTTTGTGGGGGGGCCTTGGGCATCGGTCCCGCCCAGCAAATGCCAGGGACTGCCCCTTGGGACCTCGGGCCGTACATGTCAGTAGGATTGTGAGAAGGGACCCTACTTTTCCCATCAAGCCTCAGGGTACCTGGGTGCTGGCCGGTTGCCTCACGGTTAGGCCTCAGACTCCTTTCTTGAAGAGACGGGAGGGTCAGCAGCAGGAGCAGGGAGCTTAAGCGGAGGCCCTGCGTGAGGTGCCCGGAGGGAATGATGTGCACTGGCTCTGCTCCAGATCATAGGACAAGTGTATGCGGATCCAGACTGCCTCCCGCGCACCCTGGACTTCGGCCTCAACGTGAAGCTGTTCTGGGAAAAGTTTGTTCCTGTGGACTGTCCCCCTGCCTTTTTCCCCCTGGCAGCCATCTGCTGCAGGCTGGAGCCAGAGAGCAGGTGAGTCTGAAGGGGGCACCCCCTCCTCTGCCACACCCTGCTTTGGTGCTGAAAGCAAGCGGTTTAGGGGAGGGCGGATGGCAGGCAGGGCGACCACACTGCTGCATGTAACCGGTTCACTACGTGCTCCTTGTTCTCTGGCGGATTCGTGGCAGAGCAGGACCTCTCAGGTCCTGGGCCTGGTTCTCTTCGGTGGGTTTCTTGGTGGCTTAAGAGGCTGGGGCAGAAACGGTCATTAACCAGGAGAAGAACCTGGCACAGAATGGAAGGTAGGGCCAGCTCCTTTTTTGCAAAGTGCTTGTAATTACATTGGGAAGTCTGCTGATACCTGCTCTCTGGAGAGCCACATTCCTACCCTTTCCCTCTCCCGCATTTCTTCCTAGGCCCCCGTTTTCCAAACTGGAGGATTCTTTTGAGGCCCTTTCTTTGTACCTGGGAGAACTGGGCATCCCTCTCCCTTCTGAACTGGAGGAACTGGACCATAGCGTGAGCATGCAGTTCGGCCTGATTCGGGACAAGCTGCCTGGCAGCCTCACATAGGCCCCCGCCCCCACCCACCCCCCGCCATCACTGTGCGTCTTCTTGCCACGGATGTCCTGGCGGCAGCAAAAAGAACTCCGTTCCAGCCCTTTGGAAGACAACAGGAGGGCACCTTCCGCCTCGTTGCTACAACTCCAGCACCTGCACCTCCCGTGGACTTGCGGCACTTCCCGAAAGCATCGTCCTTTCCTTCATGCCACTTGCTTCTTAAGACGGATGCTCTAGCTTTGGAAACAGTTCCTGAGCGTCTGGGTGCGGGCCTGCCTTCCGACTCAATACACTACAGGTTGTGAAGCCTCCTGGTTGTGCTCACATAGCAGGGGCAGAGCCGGGATGCAGCCCCGGGGCTCCTTGCTCCGCCAGACCAGGCAACGGGAGGGCGACCTCGATGCCTTGCACACCCCTGTACGGATGGGGCTGTTGGAGTTTGCACAGCTTGTCTCACAGGGACAGCTCTAAACCATGATCTCTCCGGCCAAAGAAATGCCCCTGCGCTACATGGATAGGGCGGGGCAGTTCATCTGCCTACCCCGTTGAGCAAAGCAGCTGCGGCACGTGAGTCGTAGGGCCGTAGACACGGGGTGGGGGCTGGCTTCCTCTTAGGCAATCAGCAGCTTCTCCGTTTGGGGGAGGGCCTGGTCCACTGGGAGATGGTTGAGATGGATCTCTGGAAGGAAGTGCTTATACTCCTGAGACTGTATGTAGCTGACCAGGAGTAGAGCTATCAACCTGGGCCACAGATCCGAAAGACTGGCTCATCATTAAGAGTCACTACCTCTGTCCTCCATTTCAGGCCTCTCCCCTTTCAGAAAAAGAAACACTTGGCTTGGAGCCATCTTTTCCCACATTCTTCCAGATGTAGAGGGGAAGCTGCGCTGGCTGCATCTCTCCCCTCTGCAAAATATATTAAGAGCTACTTAAGGGTTGGCAACACGTGGACCACCAGATATGGAACAGCTCCCAGCGGCTCTGGCCAAATGTCTAGGAGTGAGGAATGCTGGGAGTTGTAGTTCAGTGGTATCTAGAGGGTCTCCAATCCCCCTCGCACACTACCGAAACTCAAAATGTGGGAGCCATGGTAGGTATGGGCAATTGCTCCAGATCCAGTGCATTTAGACCAGATTTTGTTCCCTCCTCCCTAAAAGGTGTGTGCATGTGCGCGCTATAAATGGGCTAGCTACAGGAAGGAGAAACCTGGGTCATGTGTTCAAGAGATTCCACAACACACTCCTGTAATTGCATGGTGATTTTTTTGTCTAAATTAAAAGCAATACACTCTGTTCTACAAAGACGAAAATAGATGGCAGTTGTTGAAGCAAAGTTGGGAGCTGGCCACCCACAGGCATTCCAGTGGGTCTGGCCCATTTCCTGCCCTGGGGTGACAGTTCCTACGTTGCAAAGGACAAGGGCACCAAACTCCTCCAGTGCGCCTGCAACACAACTCTGGAGTTTGTCACTGTGTTGCCAGTGCTTGTGCCAGGCAGATGTACTTGCTCTCTCTGAAATGCCCAAGGAAGAGTGCTGCTCTTAATAGGGCCTGGCGTCTCAACACCGTCCAGCCACCTTCCCTTTTGGCCCCATGTTAATTCTGCTCAAGGGGAGAAAACAACTGCTCTTGAACAGGAAACTTAGGTGGGGGTGGAGGGTCTTTGGTGACTTTTACGGGACTCGAGTCCACCAGTCTTCAGAGCTGGTGAAGAGACAGCTGGGGGGGCTGGGCAGCTGATGGAGCAAATACTAACCCATTGGGGGGCGGGGTCTGGGCCCTGATGAACTCTGGCAGAACCACAAGCAGCCTGGCTTTGGATATGGGGCAGCTGGGGGGAAGAGGCAGCTGCAGCACACCTGACACGCAGCATGTTGAATCCCGCCAAACAAGACACTGCTTACAACCTGGATAGTTTTTATTTTGTAGGCATGAGGTATTAAAACACTTACAAATAAATGGTATTCAAAGGCATTTAAAACATTTTTAAAAACCTCTAACCTGCACAAACAGAACTTGTAAGAAATCTCCACTTTCAGTTCCCTCCCTCAAGTGGTAAAAGGTTTAAAAAAAACAGCATGGCTGGAGTGCTTCCTTGCTGGCCTGAGACAGATGCACACCATTTTAGCACTGCCCCAAAGCCCTTCCAGAGGCAATTCTCTGCCTCCAAGCCTTGCCTTTAGTCCTGCCCTCCAGCGTCGCCACCATGGCCGCCTTCCACCCCAGGAAGCAGGCAGGCTTCTGACTGGTTTCTGCCTGGCTCCAAATTGGAGGGCTGGCAGCAGTGCCACCGCCTGAACCCTTTTCAAGGAAAATGCACCTCTGCTGGAAGCCCGTTAAAAGTGGTTGGGACTGGCTGTGTGCCCTTTGGGCGGCACGCCTCTGCTCCCGTTGAACTCGGATGCGGTTTGGGGCCTGGGGAAGGGAGAGACAGGGCGCCAATCTCTGCAGCTGCTTGCTTTCCTCAGGATGCCAAAGCATTTCAATCATGCCAGAATTTGTCCCAGGGCTGCATGAGAGCCCATTGGGCTGCAGAGACTGTGCTTGAAAGCTTGGCCCACCCCACCTGCCCCTGGGAGCATTAGGGGGCTCTCAAGGCAGCAGTTGCAGAGGAGCTTGATGCTTCCCTGCACCTGAAGGAAAATGCTGTGCTTGCCAGACACAGGGCTGCAGCTTTTTCAGCAGCATCAACGCAAACAAGATCAAATCCTTGCACAAGCACTGACTCCCTTTTCAATAAAGCTCCCCAGTCCTGCGTTACCCTGATCAAAGAATTTGCAGGACCCACAAGGGAAAAAATCTTCCTCTAGCAGAGGCAGCAGGCCCTTCCCAGAGTCAGTCCCTGCACCAGATGGACCTTCCATAGGCAGAGCAGCCCCTAGCTTGAGCAGCAAGTATGCCTCTCTTCCTGCTTCAGCGAGCTAGCCCTGATCCTTGCAGCATTTTGCCCATTCCAGGGGGCCTGTCTTCAAATGGAAAAGCAAAATACAAATGGATTCTCGGGTTAAATAGAGAGGCAAAGAGGCATCCGCCTCAGAGGTCCAGCGGGGCGTCTCTTCCTCATGCCCCGGGAGTGCCCGCCTGGCCCATGAGCGGAGTGTTCCCCCCCTGCGCTTCCTCTGCTGGGGTTGGGTGGGTGTGCGCCACAATGACGTTCTCCTCCACAAGCTCGCAGGCTGGGTTGCTGAAGGCCGAGAGGGGCAGAGTGATCCGCTGCATTTCGCGCTCATTGGCTTTCCGCTCCTGATGCTCTTTTAGATCTTTGCCCCTGAAAGAGCAAAAAGGTGGGGTTGTCTGCATGGGTGTGACTGATGCAGGTGTTGTCTCCCCAGGCCAATGCAGGAAACCCTAACCGCCTCATGGCACCGGTGCCCCGTGCAAGATCTGATCACCTCTGTCTCTGCCAAGGGCTACAGAGCAGGTACTTTTGGCCTTGCGCAGCCACCTGGGAGGCAGCAAAGGCTGCTGCTAGGGACCACACGCTGGGCTGGAAACAACGCTCTCCTCTGCCCCACAAAAGCCGTTCTAGAAACGCCTCCACCACCCGTACTTGCGTCCCCTCCCCCTTTGCCATGCAAAGAACGCCCTCCCAACAATTTGGCGATCCCTCTCCCAGGCAGGCTTGCTGGACACATTTCTGGGTGTCCAAGGTGCTCACTATCACCTTTAAAGCCCTACATGGCATGGGGCCAGGCTACCTGAGGGACCGTCTCATCCCCCTTACATCCACCCAGTCGTGCAGGGAGGGCATGTTGCGGACCCCGTTGGTAAGACAATTCCGTCTGGCGGGGCCCAGGAGGCGGGCCTTCTCTGCAGCAGCTCCCACCCTTTGGAACATCCTGCCCCCAGAAGTGAGGTTGGCCCCCTCTCTCCTGGAGTTCAGGAAAAAAATTGAAGATTGGTTCTGCCACCATGCTTGGAGTGGGGAGAGGAAGAACCATTCTTGGGGCAGGCTGGTTCCCTAGTCCTGCCCAGGACAGGTCTTACCGGCTTATGGCTGAATTAGATCTGCTGTTACTTGGATTTGACTGTATTTTATAAATTTATTGATTACTGGTCTTTATGATTTTTACTGAATTCTAAATTGCTTTTATTGCAAACTGCCCAGGGTCCCCCCTTGTGGGGGAGATGGGCGGTGATAAAAATATGATAATAAATAAATAAATAAATCTCAAATTCTGAGAGCATGTTGTAGGTGCACTCACAAAATGGCTGCAGGGGCAGTGGGTGACTTGCCAATTTCCAAAAGTTCTGCCACAAGAGCGGGACAAAACACGCTCCCAGGCTAAGAACAGCGACCTGCCTAAAAACAATACTACAAAGCAAACAGGTGATCAGAATTCCAAAGCACAAACTGCATTTTCTACCCTGGCAGAAATGGAGCAAAGTTCTTGGTGGAGCATTAAGGGTGTGAGAAAAGCAGGTCTGAGCGCAAACGCAAAACCTCAGAAAACACAAGGAAACTGTTTTACAAAAGGCAGGTCCGCAGGGAAATATGCGCACAGGCACAACAGACCACGGAGCAGGAAAGCACACACACACACACACACCCTGCAGCCTTTGCGCTTGTCTCTGGACCACACGCACCTCCTTTCCAAATGAGATGGATGAGGCTGGGGATGTGCTGGAACCCAAGGGGGACGCTGAGGCTGAATTAATTAACCCACCACCCGCCCCCGCCCCCACAGGCACAAAGGGCTCCAGCCCAGTACTTGCCTCTTGTACAGATAGCCCACAACAATTCCTACTCCAATACCAATGAGGACTACCACCATGATAACGCCCAACACGTAGCCTGTGGCGGGAAAGAGAAATCAGCAAGGCCATTAGTGCCCCCCCCCAATCTGGGCCGGTGCACCTTCCAGGTTGCTCCCCCCCACACACACCTACGCCTGAGGCACCCACCCGCCACCCAAATAGCTGACCCGGGTCAGTTGTCGGTCTTTGCTCCTCCGAGGGCAGAATGGCCCAGCGGCACACAGGTGGCCCCCCACCCCGGGGTGCTTCCCAGAGACAAAGGAACATCGCCCGCCATTCTGCGGGGGGGGGGGCGTTGGGTGTCTTCCTCCCACACTCCTGCCTAACATGCCGCGCAAATCCAGCACCTCGGAAACGTTCTCAACATTGCAAGAACGGAGTTCTCGGGAGAAGATGCGCAGCGCGGCGCGCACACCCTCCCCACCCCAGTCCTCGGAGGGGTCCATCTCAAAGCCGCCGCCGCCGCCCCGTCGCCCGAAGGGGGCCCCGCGCCCTCCTCACCCAGCGTGCCCAGGTCCTTCTTCTCGTTCGGCCTCATCTTCACCCTCTGGCTGATGCCCACGACCGGCTGCACGGCGGCCGACCCGCCAGGGGCGGGCTCGAAGGCCTGAGGCGCCTCCTCAGCGGCTGCCGTCCGGGCGGAAAGGGCCGGCGTGGCGGCGGTCGCACCTGGCGAGGAGGAAGGAGGAAGGAGGAGAGGGAGCTTCAGCGAGGCTCGGCGCCCTCCGCGGGCCCCGACGGCCGAGCCAACGCAGCACGACCCCAGCCCGCGGGGCGGCGCCGCCGCCGGCGCGAGTCCAGCCGGGCCAGACGCCCCGCGTCGCCTCGGCTCCCCCCGGCCGCCCCGCGGAAAGGCCGGGGCTCCCCCGCGGCGGTGGGCCCGCCCGGAGAACAGGCGGCGCCCCTTCCCCGGGGCAGCCGAACGCAGCGCCGCGACGGGGGCGCCCCCGACTCCGTTCAGCGAGCCGGGCCGGCCGGGACAGGGTAGGTTTCCGCGCGGGCGGGAAGGGCCGCCGGGAGGGACCGAGGCCCGCCGGAGCCCGGTCTGGGCCGAACAGCCGGCTTCCTTCCGCCGGCCTGACCGACCGACCGCCCCGCCGCGCGCGGGAGGGAGCCGGCCAGCGGGCCGAAGGCGGCGGGAGTCGGGGCGCGGCGCCCCAGGTGGGCACCAGGTGCGGCGCGTGCGAACAAGGCGGGGCCTCGCCGGGAACACACCCCACGGGCAGCCCACGTGCCGGAGGCGGGGCCAAGTTGTTTACTCCGCGGAGCAAGGCGGCTGGAGGATGACATCACCCCGACGGGCCCATTGCGAGCCTGGAGACAGCGCGCACCAATCAGAGGCAGGAGGGCGGGGACGCGGAGAGAAAAACAGGTACGTCACCCCGCCCGCCCCAGCCCCGTGCGAAAGACGGGGCATGCGTGCTTTGGAGCAGCCGGGGGGGGGCGTCCGCCGTCCGCCGTCCGCCGGCGCAACTGTCGGGGGCTCTGGGCACTTGCTCTTCCCCGCGCGGCGGCGCCCGCCGGCCTCCGCCCCGAGCGTTGCCCCTGCGCCCGCCCTGCCCGCGGTCCACCCGTCCCAGGGGGAGCGGCCCTCCGCCCGAGCGCTCGTGCCCGGGAAGCGCCCCGCCCCGAGCACCCGCCCGGGCGGGCTCGACGCGTGTCCACAGCGGCCGGCGGGGCGGCTGCACGCGGGAGCGGGAGAGGTCTCGCCCCGCCGCCGGCGGAGGCGCCCAGCCGGACTCCCGCTCCGGCGGCTGCTCCCTGCCCTCCCGCCCCGGCCCCGCGCGGAGCGACGCACCTTCCGCCGCGGAGCCCAGGCGCAGCAGCAGCAGCAGCAGCAGCGCCAGCAGCCCGGCAGCCTCCATCCGGCGGGCGGCGGGGCGAGCTGCGTCCGACGCCGCTCCGCCGGCCCGCAGCGCCGCCCGTCCTCGTCGGCCGGAGTGCGCAGACGCCCCGGAGGCCGCCCTCTCGGCGAGCAGCAGCCAGCCGACTGGCGCGGACTTCAGCGCCCTTCCTCCTCAGCCGGCGGGGCCAGCCCATCTGGAAAGGCCCCAGCGGGCGGAGCGCGGCGCCGACGGGGAGACGGGCTCGGGAGCAGCTCCGCCTTGTGCGGGGGGAGGCCGCGCGGCGCTGTGCGCCCTCCGGACCGGTCTCCTCGGCGGGCGGGCGGGCGAGCGAGCGAGCGGGCTCGTCGGAGACCGAGGCGTGCGCGGGGAGAAGGGCGGCTCGACGTCCAGCCCGCCCGTCCCTCCGCGGGAGGGGATGGGGTTCGTTGCGGGAGCGCCGCGGCCCGCCGCCTCTGCGGCAAAGGCTCGAGGCGGCCGCGCGACTTACTGCTTCCGCTGCTGGCCTGGAAACGGCGTTTGCCCGGGCGGAGAGCCCCGAGGAGCGCCCGCTTGGAGGGCCTGGTCGCCGCTGGGGCGAGCGGGCTGCCGGGCTGGGCCGGACCCGCGCGGAGAGCTGCAGCACTGGGCTCCTCGGCTGGGATGGGCGGCGGGTCGGCTGGGCAAGGCAGGTGCTGCGCCTTCCTTCTCAAAAGGCGCGCGTGCGTTTTCCCGGCAGTGCGGTGGGTTGCTTTGGAGCAGAGCCCCGTCTGAAGGGTTCCTGGTCTCTCTCGAGTCGTCCGTTTTTCTTTTACATTCCGAAAAAGAAGAGATGATTGAATAATAATGAGCCCTTTGAAATAACGAAAGGATCTAACCGTAATTCTAGCTCTGTTGCCTTGCAAAGGTAGGCTGGGTTTGCTAAACGGTGCGGCGGCGGCGGCGAAGTCTGCTTTTATGCCGTTTGGTTCGTTGCGTTAACTGTCCACTCCGGCTTGTCAGCTACGCGCTCTAGCGCAGCAGGATGTGCGCAGCCGGCAGGTGGTGGTCCTTCTGTGAGCGAAAATGATGGCTTAGCTCACAATGTTCCAAACCAGATTTTGTGAGAATATGGCCAGAGTGATCACAGGATCACAGCTACCGATGCGGCTTGGAGAAAAGGAGCCTTGTGGCTTCCCCAGAGTTATTCCTGTTTCCCCACATTGGTGCACCAGGCTCTTTGGCAAAGGCTTGGTGAGAAGGGGGTGAGCTGAACATGGCGATTGACAACACCCCCTCCATGCTCCTGTGGCAGATGCTCAAGCAGTGGTTTTTCAACCCCAGGAGGAGGGGACAAGAGTGAGTGGCAGAGGGCACTGATCCTCCAGGACATGGCAAGACCGCAAGAACTGGGGCCCTGCACAAACATAGTTTAAGGACGTAATTACCAGCACTGGGAAGTTACCATTCGGACCAGGCGCCATTTTATCCGTGTGATTTGCGAGAGCCAAGTACGCTGTCCTTGCCAGGCCCAAAGATGCCTCCTGCACAGCTTGCAGAGGAAGCGTCTTCAAGAAGTTGCCTCTGTCTCATCTCCAGCCTGCTTCTGAGGCGGCCCAAGATGGTTCAGGTGTTCTGGGTGGACACGTTTCCTCCTGCTGCCAGCTCAAGGCCTTCCATGTGGACAGTCTAAGGCACGTGGAAGAAGAGCCTGGTGATAGTGTTGCCTGGGTGTGTCTGTTGCTTGGCAGGGGCCATCTCTGGGCATGGTGCCTGTTCTCCACACGAGGATCAAACCTCCTCTTGGCTCATTAGAGGGGATGGCTACCCACTGGGATGGTTTTAGAAAAGGGGGCACTGGACAAAGTCATGCAATGGCTACTGGTCTGGTGGGTATTTGCCACCTACAGCATTGGTGCAGGGTGAGTGGCAGGAGGGCATTCACACCTGCGTGCTGCTGGGCAAAGAAGAGTCCAACCCAGCCACATTCTTTTCCATGCTCTGATGAGAATGACCCTGCTTTGGGACTTGTACTTGGAAGGTCTGATTGGCAGTCACCCTTTCAACCCAAGTGCTGATGTGTTTTGAACTGGCTGAGCATAGAGGAGATTCCGCTTCTCTAGAAGATCCCTGGAGGTTATCACTGCCTTTTTAGGCAGCTCTCGGAGATGGAAGTAGCAATGGGGGAAAACTCTCACGGAGAAAGCAGGAGAGGGTCAAGGAAAAGGTGCCCAGTTGGCCACTTTGCTTGTGCCAAGACCAGCTGTGAGACTCGCAGGGCCTTGTCTGGACCCACTGGAGGCGTGAGGCCTGCCTTCCCAGCACTCACATCTCCCCCACCAAAGAGCTGTTTTCTTAAGGTGATGGCAGGCGACTGAAAGGCCACCCCTTCTGGGCTGGGTGCTTTCTGCCACAGAGACAGAAGTGCTCAGCACGGCCTCCTGCGCCAAGTGTCATCCTCAAGCCTTTGCCAGGCTAGAGCTTTCTGAATATAACTACCCTTTCCTGTGCCAAGCAGGCTTTTAGCCTACCAGCGCAGGATGGCCTAGGCCACAGGAATCTTGGCCTGCACCACCTGGGACAGACTCTGAGATGTAATTTGGCAGGCCAAGCAGACCTTCTGCAGCCTGAACCCTCTCCAGGAATCTCTGTGGGAGGCTGCCAAGATCTTGTGTGCAGGGCAGGACATCCTCCGTTTTTTTTTTTTTTTGGGGGGGGGGATGATCTGGCTTGGTTGGCAACCGCTTTCAGGCTCCCTGCCCCAAGCCTGTCCTGCTTTCACTGACTTTCCCCCTCTTGCTCACTGTAGGGCTTCTCCTGTCCCTAGCTTGGCCAGGAAACAGCTGACTATTTTCAGGGAGCCCCAGATGCTCCACACCTTCAGGGCACAGCTTGATGGGGCCTATTTATAATAGGGCAGAGGAAGAATGCAAATGGACATCCCAGAGGGGCAGCTCTCCAATGGGCAGCCAGAGGGCTGCCTGAGGCCTCTAAGACTCCTTGGCCTGGCCAAGGTGCTTGTTGGGAGCAGGAGTGCTGGACGTCACTCTTTGCCCACATGGTGTGGCCTCTGCATGCTTTCCTTGTGTAGGAGTGGTGCTTTTCACTTCTGCCAGCACAACCTGTGCAAATGTACATTTAGGGGTAGGGGGCTCCACCCACGCCCCACATCATTGGCAAATCCAAGAAGCGAGAACCACTTGGGCTTCCGAAAGGCATCTTTAGTGCCAGTCAGGGTAGAAACATCTTGAAAGGAGGTTGAAAAACACTGCCTTGGTCACTGATTTTCAGGGCTGTTTGCCTTTGATTGCAGGAAGTTGAGGGGCCTGCCCCATGCTAGAAAGCCATCTCTCTCGCTTCCCTGGCCCTCCCTGGGCCCAGAAGGAGGGGAGATGGGCAGGAGGGCAGCTTCCCCACAGGAGCCCTGGCTGCAGAGAGAACAGTCACCACCAAGCCCTGCTTCCCTCCCTCCCTCCCTCTCCTCCCACCCATGGCTGTCAGGTGAAGGGGGTGAAAATGGCTCCTTTGTGGCCGTTTCTCTGATCCTCCAGAGCTGGTTGCAAGTGGGTAGCCCAGTGGAAAGGGCCTAGGGCGCCCCCGATCCAGCTTGCTTTCAGGAGAGGCAGCCTGAATTGCAAAGCTTGAGGTTGGAGTGCGGTTGCGGGGGGGAAGGGCGAGAATCTGCTTCCAGGGTGGTTGTGGATGCAGCAAAGCCAAGAGAGTGGAAACGGGGAGGAGTGGGGGGCGAGTTTCAGCAAAGATGATTTCCTTCTCCCCCCACAATAAGGAGAAAAATAAGGCCTTTCCCTGCCCACAGTCCGGGGCGGGGAGAAGGGCCCTCTGCTGCCTTGCTCAAGGCACAGGCCGCTTTCCCTGCCTGGTATCCCACCCCCTTTAAGGTGTTTGCTCCCCTCCAAGCTCTGGCCTTTGTGGGAAGAAGCAGCAGGGGGGGGGAGAGGAGAGGAACAAAGCACAGCATGGCCTCCCCCGCTTAGGGCAGCTCGCCCAAACAAGCCCACCCCACCCCCCTGGAAAAATCCTGCTTTTCCAAATGCCAGCTTCCTCTGCTGGGGGAGGGATGCTTTGTAAGCTTTCTGACACCCCCAGCTGGAAAGCTTTCCCAGAGCTGAGCGGCGGGGGCAGCTGCGGGGCTGCCGTGCGCAGGAGAGAGACTTAGCAAAGGGGGTGCAGGTGTGGCAAAATCCAGGCAGCGGACTCCTGCAGCTGAAAGGACGGGGGGGGGGGGGAGAACTGGCACTGCCTCAGGACATACAATCCATCTTTAAAACTGGCCTGAATAAAGGAGAGGGGATGCTCTGCAAATGACCCCCCTGCATCTGAAGGTGGCACTGTGCTAGGCAGGGCTGCCAGCACCTTTGAGGGCAGAAGCCGGCCACGCTCCGTCTTGGCCGCTCACGCGGAAATGCTGCAATGTCAGCAGAGCTCCTGGCAAAGCATGCCCTGAGTAAGGGGAGTCAGCTTGGGAGCCACACGTACTGAAAGGACACCAGGAGCCTCACAAGCTGGGCCTGCCAGCTATGCGATGGGCAGACCAGGTGGTCGATGCCAAGAAGCCGCAGCCGCCCCCTTCTCCCCTGCTTTGACCCACAGCTGGACTCCAGGTTCGGACAAGCCCCAAGGGGGCAGCCTCTGAATAGAGGGAAGCCAAGCCCTGCAAAGCCCCAGGCGTGGCAGGAATGTGTGGCCATAAGGCACTGTTCGCACTTAGAAGCAGGCATGCATGCATGCGTGTATGCAGAAAGGCAATTCCAGCAGCGTTGAGAAGAATGCCCTTTTCTCATCGAGGCACCTCAGACTAACCAGAGACTGGGTGGACGGCACATGCTTGGCTGGCCCATGTGGTTCGGGGTGTCCTGTGACACTGAGCAGGACTGATGTGCGGGAACTTCCCCATTCCGTGCCTTGCAGAAAGTGGCCCATAGGAGCCTTGGGGATCGATGCTCCAGCCGCTGCCTGTCCCATCAGCGGGCCCAACTGCCTCCCAAAGGCCCCAGCCAGGAGTCGGGCCCACTTCTTGTGGCAGAGAGTCGCAGCTCCTGCTGCTGGGTGGGAAGGTTATCAGGTGCCCGTGGGGGATCCCTCCAGGGCTTGTGGGGGGGGGGGTCTCCGCTTTCCACACTGCAGACGCAATGTTTGAACGTTGACCACGTTCCCTCAGTTTTGTTGCCTAACATGACGTGTCCCCAATGCTTAGCTGCTAAAGAAACGCATGTTCTCCCATTGCCACCATCTACCTTCTGAGGTGGGGAACCATTCACATTAAACAGCCCAGCCATCTTGGCGTCTGCTTCCATTGCCCCCAGACTTCTTCCTGGAATTCCAGGGAGGAGGAGCACCAGCCATGCTGGAAGGGGTCAGGTGGGGGAGGACTGTCTCCAGAATGAATTATATAAACCATTTCCAAAACTAAGGTTGGTGGCATCACCTATGCCTTTCTCCTGCTGAGGGACCAAGCTGGACTTTGGGACTGCTGGCTGCCCACCCTCCCTCGTCAGAGTCCATCAGAAAGGCCTTGGGGGCAAAATGGAGGCTGTGTGGAGTGAAGGGGCTTCCTCCCTTTAAAATCCACACTGCAGTCAGTCCCATCAGTTGCCGAAAGCAGCTGTTGGCAGGGCCGCAACTAGGGTCTGTGTCACCCGGGGCAAACGTGGATTCTGCGCCCATTTTGGCACACACCCCCCATGCTCATTTTGGTGCACCCCCACAGCGCGGCGCCTGGGGCACATGCCCCACTTGCCCCCCCCCCATTGCGGCCCTGGCCATTGGGCCCCTGTTGCTTCCAAGGGGTGCCATGGCTCACTGGGGAAGTTTTTTCTGACCGATTTTCTAACCTGGTTAGGTAAGGGTTGATGGGAGGACAGCATGGAGCTCCTTATCTTAGGTGTTACTGAGCAGGGGAACAGACCTATTGCCAACAATGTATTTTTTCCCCCTAAATGGGAGGAAATTGGTTATTTATTGCTAGACCAGGACTGTCCCAGAATTTGGGGCATAATGGAAGCACTACATGTCTGTCTCATCTGCATTTCAGAGGGGAAGTCACAAATCTGCTCAATTCCTGCCCCCCCCCCCAAAAAAAAGACAATTCCAAAATTGGTTAATTTGGGCTGGATTGCTTCAGCTGCCGAAGTATTACAGAATGAATCTGGCATATCTTTCTTGCTTTGGCTGTCACTTGTGATGTTTCAGATAAATGTACATTGTTTAATGAAACTTTTCCTTGCGATATTAAATTCTCGAGTTAGAATAAAAACACTTCAATTGCTCATCAAATTTTATTCACACACACACAGGAGATGCAACGGAAGTTGGCCCTGGGTCTGAAGGTCCCAGGGCTGGATGGAGCAGAACTGGCTTACGAGGAATCCTAGCAAGATGGAGGCACAGGTTCACCAGAAGCCCCTGGGTTCCACAGGGGCCTCAGTCTTTAGCCCTGGGTGGGATGCTGCTACCCCAGAAGGAATGGATGCACAATCTGTGAGCCTTGGTTCGAGTACTGCAATTTGCTCTTCATGGGATGCCCCTGAAGAATCAGAAGCTACCGTGGGTGTAAAGTTCAGCAGCCTGCCTATTGACAGGTGGAAGTTGGTGCAGTGGCAGGACACTGATACTGTGGGAGCTGCCCTGGTTGCTGGTTGCCTTCTGGGTTCAGTTCAAGGAAGGGGTGAAGCTGCTGATGGATCTGCTAGCTTCTGGACCAGCATTTCTCAACCTTGGTAACTCTAAGATGTGTGGACTTCAACTCCCAGAATTCCCCAGCAATGAGTTGAAGTCCATTCATCTCAAAGTTGCCAAGGTTGAGAAACACTGTTCTGGACCATCTACTCCAAGCAGACCACCCCCACCCCCACCCCGTAAATGCTGGCTGGGAGGGCATGCGGTGGGTATGGCCTCTCCCTAAACATGGAGCAGACTCAGACCTCGGTAGTGGCTTTAGGAGGAGATGCCTCACAGGGAGAGGAGCCCCTCCCTCTGAGGGCAACTGCAAAGGCTGCTCTTCGGGGGGGGGGGGGACGGGACGGGCTAACAGGAGGCAGCTCTCATGGTGGATGGCAACTGGGTGATGTTGCTTTCCTTGTGGGTTTATGCAGCGGTGCTGTTTTTTATGGACTGTAAGCTCCCTGGAATCCCTTGGGGAGGCAGCTTGCAAGTGGGTATACGAATAAATGGTGTATGTGTACGTGTGTATATTTTTGCATCTACAGAAATGATTTCACTAAGTCTAAGGAAGTGATTGGTGGCAACTATGTTAAGCAGCATCAAATGCAAGAGACCATCCCAAAGGGGCCAAAGCAGATGGCATCTTGTGTCACAGCTTTGCCACGTTTTCAGGAAATTTGGCAAACTGTGCCAACTGTCTGATACTCGTGAGATCCACACTGTCTGCATAGCTCCATGCTTGAAATGCTCTCTAAAGCAGTGTTTCTCAACTTTGGCAGCTTGAAGATGCGTGGACATCAACTTGAAGTCCATGCATCTTCAAGCTGCCAGGGTTGAGAAACAGTGTTCTAAAGCAAGCCAACCACAGGGCGTCCTCATAGGGAGAACATTAGAAACCATGGTTCCTTGCATGGCCACATCCCCTTCTGCAGCTCCTCAACCTGGGAGAGTTCCATCCTGCATTTTCTTCACCCAAAGGAAGACACTCTGGTTGGGCTCATAACACGCTAAACCATCATAGTTGGGTTGGTTGCGTGCACCCAGCCATTGTGCCCCGTTTAACCCAGCCTCTGAGTAGAATTGGGATCCAACTCTGGAAGCACTAACTTGGAAACCCATCTGCAAAATTGCCCTGTTTGCACCAGAAGACTTGCATTTAAGGACACCTCACCCTCGTGGTCAGCCTTCCCAAGGCTATGCCCTTCGGAGCCATTTCCCCCTCCATTCCCAGCCAAACTTCTTATCCTTATCTGGCTGCAATATGAAGCGGTTTACCTTGGAATAAGTCACAGCAGCTGTGCTCACACAATAGACTTAACCAAGGGGGGCTTAACCATGATTTCCTGTAACTAATCAAAAGTTGCCAGCTGGTTTATGGCTCAGTATAAGCAGGGCTCTTCAATTTTGCAAGATTTACCGTTCTGGGAAGACGCGCAAAAGATGGCACTGCAAACTGGCTGGGCAGCCCCATGGCACTCAGAGCATTACAGACGCCAAGGCAGCCCCCTGCCCCGAGACCTTGCCCGGGCCGTCTGGCAGAGAGGGAGAAGCTGCAGCTGTTGACTTCCCACCCCACCTGCTGCTCCCTGCCCAGGCTCCAAACACTGTGACTCAGGTAGCCTGGCTCTCACCCAACAGGGGTGCCCGAGCCAAGGTGGCAGTTCCATACACTGAACAAAAGCTGGGATGGCTTCCACACCTCTTGCTCACACATGGTGGTGCAAAACCAGCAGTAATCCGGGCCATCAGAATGCAGACTCCAATGTGGTCTTGTGGAAGATCCATCGGGATCCTGCATCTCTTGCATGCAAGGCAGCCATTAGGAGGGAGGTCCGGTCGGCTCCTCATCCTGGCTGTTTGGACTGTTACACCACTGTCCTCTCCTTTCATGCCACCTGCTGCAACGCCAATCTCTCCACCCATCACAAGCTTCCATTAACTTAGTCGCTCCCACCACCCGGCTTCACCAAGCTCAGCTCAGCTCCTACTCTGCCATTCGGTCTCCTGCAGGAGAGAGAGAAGGGAATGTGCCAAAGTGCTCTGTCCTTCCTGCTTAGAAAAGGGAATCTGAGCTCTCCAGGGGAACCCCGAAATGCCAGAGGCAGCTCCCCGGAGGTGACGTGAACAAGACCCTGATTCTCACGAGGCACCTTCCCACAAGGAGGCCCTTGGCGTGAGTCGGCTGGAAGGCAGGCCGTTCTTCCGGTCCAGAGCAAACCTCGCCCTGCTCGCCTTAGCCAGCACAAGGCCCATGGGCCCCCAGACCTCTGGCTCTGTTTCCTGGGGCCTTGCACTTCTCTCCCCTTCCCTCCCCAGCAACAGTACATTTGCACATGGCTTCACCTCCAGGGACAGCTTGAAGCAGGTTTGCAAGCCACGGTTAAAGCTAATCCTGCTGCTGTGGACCTCAGCGCTGTGGGGAAGGAGTGACGTGGAAGGGAACCGCATTAGGCGATGGAACTCCCCTTCCCAGAGAGGGCCGGCTGGAGGTACTTCAGGAGGGTGGGCACATTTCTGGTGATCGGGCTCTTGATGGCAACTAGTCTTGCGAGCTGCCTATATTCCCATAGAATCACAGCCAACAAATATCCGATGCCATGGAGCAACAGGGCAAGGGGATGGTCTGATCTAACGGGCTCTGCTTATCTCCCTATGGACAAACATAAGCACAGAGGAGGGAGAGTGAGCCCCGAAAGACAGAGATCAGAAATGGCATCTTCACACCAGGACAATCTCTCTTCTGCAATCAGAGTGCACAAACACCTTTCAATCCCTGCACCAAACAAATAAAAACAAATTAAAAAATTAAAAAAAGACAAAAGAAAGTTTATAAAGTAACATTCTAACTTCTTTAATGCAGTCCAATCCAATGATTATTTTCTGCTTTGAAATCACTCTGTGAACTCTGCATTTATTTGCACAGGAGGTTGGTGGTACAAAAAAACATATCATCTCATTGAAAAGGTTAAACTTCTGGAGGTCTTTATGCATCAACCAACCAAGAGTGCATTCTTACCTTCTTTTAAATTTTAAGCTTATTTCTCCCTCCCCCAACTTGCTTTCACTTTGCATAACTATATTATCCCATAGACTTAAAAACAATCAACTAGCCAAGTTTTTAATTATGATACATCTAAAAAAAATTAATCCTATCCTAACATGACTGCTGCTTTAAGAGCTCTCTGTATAATTGCCCTGGAAGGCATCTCAGTAGCAAATCACTACAACAGGTCCTAAAATCATAAATGTAATAATAATAACCATAATTATAAGAGAGAGAGACAGGAAACCAATGGCCAAGTGTTGAGGATCAGAAAAACAAGCCAACAACACAACGGGGGAGATGCCCCCGCACAAGGTCCTCAGGGAAGCAGGAGAGGCGTGCAAGTAGCAGCTGCTCCCTTGGGGGGTCTCGTGCAGGCAAGCTCTCTCTTCAGCTCAAGAATTTGGTGGCACCTCCTCCCCACAACATCTCTTCGCTTCTTGCCAACCGCCCTGTCTTCTTTAAAGGAAAAACGTGGTTTGTTTTTAAAAGCTGGCCTCCCGTGGATTTTCCTTTCAAAGAAAAGAGCAATTCTACCTACTGGATAGGTGTGGATGAGCAGACAAGGTTGCTAATGTGTGAATCCTGAGCAGAGAGAAAAGCCAAAGGGCGGGCAGAGGAGCATTTGGCTCTCTGCCAGGTGAGCGAGGACGTCTCAAAATTCTGGATCCAGCCCTCCGGCCTCTGTTTTGTTCGCATGACTCCCGAGCTGGGTCTTTTCCACCAACGGACCCCCCTCACCTATTCGCCATCATGCAGGGACCCTGCAGATTGTCAGCTGAAAGCGTCTCCGTCCAGGGAAGGGATTGGAGAGAAAAGAAAGGGGAAGGGTGGGAACCTAAAAGGAACTTGAGTAAACCTCTCCCCGCTCTAAAACTGGATCTGGTGTCTCACAGCCATCTTCTCTATGTGTATATAAAAAAAACCGACCACTGCTTTGTGAAGAGCAAAGGCGCCTCACTTCCCGTCCGGCCCCATCGGTTGCTGGTCGGCTTCCGGGTCCACCAGAGACGAGGCAAAGGCGGACTGAACGATCTGAAACCCGAACGATTCCAGGAGAGACATGTTCTGCTGGGGAGAGAAGGGGGACCCCAAGGCGGAGGCCAGGTCCCCTAAGGGGGCCCCCAAGGAGCGGACGTGAACTTTTTGTATGTGTTTGTTGAGATAGGACTTGGATCTGAAAAAGCTGCCACACTCAGGGCAGGGGTACTTCTTATCACCCTCTGACTCCAATTTACTTTTGGCGACCACCACGTCGCAGGAGAAGGAACCGTTGGCACTCTGTTTCTCGGGAGTCTTGAGGTCGCTGGCGTCAGAGAGGTCTCCGTAGGAATCTGAACTCTCAATCTGGTCCGAATGTGAGCATTTCTGGCCTTCTAGGGAGAGAGAGAAATGGCAGTTTTCAAATCCGAAGGCAGCCACCCGTTTCCCAGGGGTGTCCCTTCTATATTCTCTATCCCAGTGTTTCTCAACCTCGGCCACTTTAAGACGTGCGGACTTCAACTCCCAGAATTCCCCAGCCAGCATTCAATTCTGGGAATTGAAGTCCGCACGTCTTGAAGTGGCCGAGGTTGAGGAACCCTGCTCTGTCCCACGCAATCCATGTACGTTCTAGCTGAGAGGCGCAGCCACAGCTGGCGTAGCTACCCCAAGGGCCCCGAGGGACACACGGTGGCCACAAGAGGCTCCTAGCTCAAGCGGCCCGATTCCAGCACAGGGCTAGTTCCAAACCTGTGCTAATCGGCCTTCCAGACCGCGATGTCCTCCATCCCGCACCAAAAAGCCTTTGTGTGTGTCGAGGAGCCCCACAAAACACTTCTCACCCCTGAGGATTTATCTACTGCCGCTGCTCACACCTTTGTGGACAAGGATGCACTCACGGTGTGAAAGTGCAAGAGGAAACAAGAACACCCCCCAGTCTGCAACGGAGGAGCCGGCGTCCACCAAGCCTTGGCCACGGAAAAGAGGAGGATCCCAGGCCAAGCTATTAGGAAGCGCCGTGTGTGACAGTCTGGCTGCAAGGCGCAGACGGATGTCGCATGCAGATCCCTAAAGGCACAGCCGCTTTCCCTGGTTGGAAGTCGAGCATCATTGGGGGATCCTGCAGCAGCCCCACCCTCCAGGCTCCACCCACTCGGGGGACAAAAGCAGACCTTTCCCCCCCGAATCTCTGCAACCCACCAAATAGAAAACAGGCCCGGCTGCACTTCCCACCTACAACTGCACCCCTTTGCCATGTTCAGAAAGGCACAGACAGGCACGCAGAAGCCTTACTTCCATCTCCCAGGTGTCACTCCAAGCTGCGTTCCTCTACACACCAGTCTAGGGGTCAGAGAGTTTGCGTGCTGAAGAGCCTGGCCACGGTCTTCATATGGGTGCTGAGCCAGGCCCTGCAGTTAAGTCATCCTAGAGCGTATTTGTTTAGGTACAGCATGTGACGCGTGGATGCAGCATCTGTGTTTTGTCTTAGGGTTTAACCGTGTTGAATGAAGGTGGCCAAACTGGGAAGCGGCTACACTATGCTGCCATGCCCCCCTGGGGGCCCCTGCCAGACTGGCCCAATGCTGTCAGCAGAACCAAGGACAGAGCTGCAGAAGCTTTCGGGAAAGGATCCCCTCCAGGACCCCCTGGCCCAGGAGCAAACTTTTTGCACCCAGAGGAAGACATCACACGTGAATGAAGCTTTACAATACGTATTGATCAAGTCACATTTTGGCCTAAGCCAGAAGACAATCTCAGAACAATGGGGGGGGGAATATCATACCGACCAAAGATGATTTAGAGCCCCTGCTCCACAAGGGGGACATCGGGGAAGCAAACGAGAAGAAAACAGAGGTGGGCAAGGGCTCTCCGAAGAACGTCCCAGAGGCTACACGTGTCCGAGTTCTAGTCACTTCCCTCAGCAAGCAAAACCAGACTCTCCCAGCCAGACCCCACAGAAGGGGCTCAATCCACGTGTAGGCATGACAAGGTGGTGGTGAGGAAGGTCCATTATCCCCTAGGAACACAAGCCCTGGTGGGCTACCAAGCCTGGAAGATCTGGTGGCCGCTCCAAGCACGGTGCAACTGTCTTCTCAGCCTTCAGAAGCCGGGCCCTGTTCCCACTCCCAGTGACTGCTGGCAGGGTCTGTGCTCAGAAGCATCCCTGCACATCAAAACAAGATGACCCGGAGCCACACCTTCTACCCGGCATCGCCGCCTGGCACCTGTCTGAGGGCCACCGAGCTGTCCGTCTGAAGGCTGAGCTGTCAGCGCGCTGAGAGCCTCCCCTCCCCGGTCTCCCCCACTGGTGTGTGCCAGGCGACGGCTCTCGCGTCTCCCTGACCTCACGGGAAGGCCACCACGAGGTCTAAAGCATGCACGAAGTGGGGAGGAGGAGAATTAAGCCCCTCTCACCCTCCCCCCAGGCAGCCTGGGCTTCCCTGGCCAGAGCATCGCACGGAGCGCCAGCGGTCTTTCTCGAGGCTCCCCTAAAAGCTTCTGAGGCTCCCAGCTGGGTGGGGGGACCCTGTGTCTGGAAAACGTCAGTGGCTCCTTGTGAGGGAAACATTGATTTGAGGGTCAGAAAGATGATGTCAGAACCATTTGCCTCAAACGCTGCCTCTCCACGCAGCAAACGCCCAACCTGTGGAATGCGCTGCTGGAGGAGCAAGGAATGCCCAGCGTCCCAGGCGGACTTAAGAATGGGAGTGGCTGACCTGCGTCTCTTCAGCGAGACAGAGCGACAGGGCCCCGATCAGAGACGGCGGCTCTCAGAACACCAGTTCGGCCCTCCCAGAGCCTACGGGTGCCCTCGACTCCCTGGGCACGGCCTGGTCGGCCGCCTCCTCTGCCTGCCCTTCCTCCCTACGGCATTCGTCCTGTCCTGTCCTCACCCACAGCCTGCGCCGCTCAGCCCGGCCCTGGCCGCCCTCCCCCGCCTCCCCGCCCCTCCCCCGCCACAGTCCTACACCAAGATCGGGGGAGGGGTCGCTTGCCTTTGATGCCATAGGTCCTGACGCTGTGGAACGCCGCTCCCCCATTCGGAATGGGCTCCGGGTGCCTGGAGACCTGGGGAAGGGGAACACCGTGGTGGGTTTTAACATGGACCTTTAAGTAGGAGGCAGAGGAGAAACCTAAACAAGACAAAAGGAGATGAGATCCTGCCACCAGCACGACGCGCCTCTGCCTTTCTCCCCTCGGACCTCGCCAGACGCTCCCAGAACTGGCGCAACGGGGCTCCTGGAAGAGGCAGCGACCCGCAAAGGGTGCCCTCTCCTCTGCGCCACACCGGTGGGGGAAAACTGCCCAGAAGTGACAGGGAAACTTCCAGGCCCAGGAGATGCTGCGGCAAGAACACGCCAGGACTCTAGAATCCACCTCAAAGCTGCTTCCCTTCCAGAACATCCCATGCCAGGAATGCCTTTAAAGCAGTGTGTCTCAACCTTGGCCACTCTAAGATGTGTGGACTTCGACTCCCAGAATTCCCCAGCCAGCCATGGGGAATTCTGGGAGCTAAAGTCTACACATCTTAAGGGTGGCCAAGGTTGAGACACACTGGTTTAAACAATCAAGTCTACCTTGCTGCTGAAGGGATCTACCATATTTGGTCTTTAATCTACAACAGGTCAAAGGAAGTGAGAAACATTGGCCAACACATCAAGACTGGCAGCAAAGTGATCTTTCTTCTTGTAGGACAGGATGGGAAGACGAAAATCCTCCTGGAGAGGCAAGATCTGCTGCCGCCAACTTGGGTCCCCCCAGACATGATAGGACAGCAACTCTGGAATTCCCTGCCAGCATAGCTGCACTCCCGACACACCAGGGGGGCGCCGGGTGAGGAATGGCAGGGATGAGACTCGGGACACTGCAGAGAGCCTGGGACCACCTTCTCCAGAAGGGTGTTGGTTGAACACTAGACCGCTCCCTTAAGAAGAGCCACCCTTTTTATTTGAAAAAAGGGACTCACTCTGCACCCACCCACCCCCATCACAGCAAGACATTTCTCGTGCTGACTGTGTACATCCTCCCGAGGTCAGCACGGGCCTTGTTCCCATTTCCCTGCACCTCCAGGGAGTCTCCTCTCAATGCCATTGCCTGCCTTAATTAGAGGGGCTGAGCCCAGGTCCTTCTACCCCCTAAGCAAAGCAGCTCACCACTAACGTGCCATTCTCAGCTCTCTGCATTTCATCTCCTTCTTTAGTGGGAAAACTGGGCCCTATAGTTAGGAGAGCAACAAAAGAGCTTCTCTCATTTTCCTGAGAGAGAAAACAACATAAAGTTACTCCTGACAGAGGGATTTTTCTAAAACCTCGAGGGCACCAGAAACCTCCACAGCAGCTGCGGAGCTGTCAGGATTAAATAAAACTGTGTTACCTGGCAGCTTTTACCAGGTCTGTTGCTCTGAAAAGCTGGGATTGTGCAGAAAGGCTTCATACAGCTGCAGTTTTGAGCATGTGTGCACACCGGTAGCAAAGGCTCCGGTCTGCTAGGGATCATTTCACAAATTCTGGGTTTGGCTGGACTTTTTAAGAAATTGACTTGGAATTTACCTTTATTCTGAGGGCACCTGAGGTGGCTGGCAATGTATGTAAAAGAATGCAGCTAAAGATGCCGAATAAAAGACAAGATCACAATAGAAAACCAAGAGAAGAAAACGGGGAGGGGGTGTGTCAGCCAGAAGATGCCTCAGTCACAGGCAAGAAAGAGTTACACACACACCTCGCTCTGGTGGGAAAGCAACCCTTGATGTTCCTTTCGCTGAAACGCCTCGCATCCTGATGACTTGGCCAACCAGGCCTCCCTATGGCACCAGAAGAGTTTTAGCTATTTTATGGAAGGATAATATGGATTTAGGCCCAAGGAGAAACTGGATTATCCAGTGGTCTGTTCAACAAAGGTGTCAGATAAAGGCCCTAAGTGTGGAAAGTGGTCATGGAGACAAGGAAACCAACACCTGAAAAGAGGCAGAGCTATTTAGACAGAAGTGGAATTGTTCTGGAAGTGGATGAAGAGGCCTAAACAGGGAGTCTCCAGCAGAAAAGCTGCACCCACGGCCGGTATCAGTGGAAAAGCGTTAAACGTGGATGAGGTTTGCGTGTGGAGCAGCTGTGACCTGCTTAAAGGGCGTGAGAAGGCTACCTCTGTGCTTGAGGACTGGACGGATGCGGTTATCCTTCTCCTATACGAAGGAATGGGGGGCATGAGGGAATGTTCCAATGGCAGGGAAGGGGTTTGGCAGAATTCCAATGAAAGGGGGCAAGAGATGTGAATTTGACAGCCCGATCGCCAGAAATGTGCCCACCCTCCACCTGAAGTACCTCCCGCCGGCCCTCTCTGAGAAGGGGAGTTCCATCGCCTAATGCGGTTCCCTTCCACGTCACTCCTTCCCCACAGCGCTGAGGTCCACAGCAGCAGGATTAGCTTTAACCGTGGCTTGCAAACCTGCTTCAAGCTGTCCCTGGAGGTGAAGCCATGTGCAAATGTACTGTTGCTGGGGAGGGAAGGGGAGAGAAGTGCAAGGCCCCAGGAAACAGAGAGCCAGAGGTCTGGGGGGCCACGGGCCTCACGCTGGCTAAGGCGAGCACGGCAAGGTTCGCTCTGGGCCGGAAGAAGAACGGCCTGCCTTCCAGCCGACTCACGCCAAGGGCCTCCTTGTGGGAAGGTGCCTTGTGAGAATCAGGGCCTTGTTCATGCAGAGGGACACCGCCAGAACCACCACACCTCCGGGGAGCTGCCTCTGGCACTTCGGGGTCCCCTTGGAGCACTCAGGTTCCCTTTTCCAAGCAGGAAGGACTGGGCACCTCGGCACGTTCCCTCCTCTCTCTCCTGCAGGAGCCCAGGTTTACGCAGTGTGGCTTCATGCTGGGCAGGGTTGTTCTTCTTCAAAAGGTCACTGAGAAATGTATGAACATGAGAACGTTTATTGTATGTTGGCTGATTCTGAGAAAGTGTACGATCAAGTGGGAAAGGCTTGGATTATGGAACGCCGTGTGGAAATGCAGCTGAAGGCTGGCTGCAGAATGAGAAAAGAGCTGAAGTTTGAGTGTGGGAATAAAGGCAATGCTTACTGAACGGTTCAACAATGTGCAAGGAAGAAGACTAGAAAGGGAGTAGGTAGGATGTGGTCTGTCTCAAGAAATAAAACTTTGTCAAAAGAAGCTAAATGGAGGTGAATAAGGGGCTGACCATGTTTTACACGGAAGGGAGAACGGGGTCCATCTGAAGAGGCATAAAAATGAATCGAATGTTGTGGGACGGTTTCTGAAGAAACATGTCTGGTAAAAGAAGAGAAGATCAGGCCAGGATGAACGAACGGGTGCTGAATGAAGGTGGGCGAGAGAGGAAAGTCAGGCCGGTAGGAGAGCAGCATGTTGAGGGGCCTGGCCGCAGAGCGGGACTGACAGAAGGACTTGCAAAGCGCCTCTGTGGCGGCACAGGGGCTGAGAAAACGGGCTGGTTGGAGGGGAGGGAGAGGGAGGTGCTGCACAGGGCCATTTTCGCTCCTGCAGCCTGCTGCTTTAATAGGACTGTCTTATCCTCAGACACGTTTAGACAGTTACTTTTTCCTAATCCTTTCCCCCTATTTAATATTGACTGGCTGTTTAGTGTTGCCTGCAGAACATACTTTATGGTTTCAAATGGCCTTGCATACTTTTATGCTGCCCCTTCAAAATGTTGCTTGTGGGGCTGTGCTAAATACAGTAGGCGAGTAAAGAAAGGAGCCGTTGCTTCTCGTGCTGCGGGGAAAACCTGTTTTCTCTACCAAAGCTCTTTGTGCAAGGAAAAATGCCCTGATGTGCCCACTCAGTGCAGCCACATCCACTGCAGCCCAGGAGCATCTGAGATGACCGCCCTGGCCTGGCCCTGTGGGGAGGGGCTGAGAAGGGAAAGTCCAAAGCCATCTCGGGACGGAGGCTGGACCTGGATCCCACCCGACGGAATCCGCAGCTCCAGGAAATCCCAGCTGGCAAGTCCAAATGGAGCTGGAGGGGGAAAGGCTAAATCGAGGAGGCCTGTTTCCCACCCCGTGCATCAGCCTACAGAAACCACAAGCGGACTTGCAAAACGGGTTACCTAATACCAGGGGGAGAGCTGCGAGCTGCAGACTGGCTGGGTGGAGCCGATCACACATCCGGATGGGGCCAACTTCAGGGCCTCTGAGGGTTTTGTTTTTTTAACCGTGATGTGCCCATTTCAGGGCCTATGCTGCACTTTTCCGGTGTTCCTGAGCTTGAAATGGAGGGAGGCCGTGCCACCAACAATCCTGCTTGGAGGGCTTGCAAACGGGGGGGGGGGGGGGCTGAGGGTTGCCCACTATGCCCAGATAACTGGCAGCCTCCGCTCCTCCATGGCATGTGGCTGGGCTCAAGGTCTGCCAGGATCCCCGCAGGACCCTCCCTGGCAGAATCCAAGCGGGTAAAGATGGCGGGCACAGACTGGGCATTCCTGTTTTGTCATCCACAGGGGCTTCTGTGGGAAAGGGTGTGGGTTGGACTGTGGCTTAAATGCAATAGCTGGGAAGAGGCACCCTAAACACACAATCTGGTGCGACCCACAAGGCAAACACACCTGGCAGGAAGTAGACCTGCGCCACATTTCCAGCTGAGAGCCCCCCTTCAGCGAGGTCAGAGGGGGGCACCTCGCTGCTGGGGAATGGGAGATAAAATCCGCAGGGCACCAGACCCCCGAATCAGACCACTGCCCAGGAAGCACGTTAAGCTAAGGCTACAGGAGGAGGAGCACAGCTGGGGGGCTCCGATCCAGGCGCCCTAGAAGCAGCTCAGAGCCCCCTGTGCAGGGACAAAGGCGCCGCTCACCAACACCCCCTTCGGCCGCACAGCCCCCCTTCCCAATCCTTCCCAGGGTCCCCTGCACCGAGCCCCCGCTTGCCATCACTCCAGTTGGCTCCAGTGGCTCCAGTGCGATGGAGGCCACTCTTCTGCCTCAACTAAGGGGGAACTGACCTGGGGGGCCTGGCACAGCCCTCCCCGCAGGCGAAGCACAGTGCCAGGCAGAAGCAACCTCCCCTGCCGCTCCCAGACTCAGCCAAGCCCATGCCATCAGGAGCAGCGCTGGAGCCGGGCAAAACATGGCGGCCGACGGGCCCAAGCGCAGAGTGGCAGCGGAGGAAGTTGGGCCTTGGCCTTGCCAGTCTTTGGGCCGGTCCTCCCGCCCCACCCAGCTCCACTCTGTGGGCAGGGTGTGGGAAGAGGCTCCGGGCCGCCCTACAGCAAAGGGAAGGGGGGCTGTCGGGGATGGCACACCTTGGCCGGAGTGGGAGCCCAAGGGGATCAAAGGGCAGGGGCTGGCATGGCCACTCAGGACAGCCCGTTCCTCGCCCCCAGCGGCTGAGGCTCTGCGGGGCTCCCTCGAGGTGTCTGGCCTCAGGGTGGGGACCTAGCTGGTAGGGTGGCCAAGGGGGAAGGACCAGCCTGCTGCCCTTCCTCAACCAGAAAGCCGGAGGGACAAGAAGCCAAGAGGCTGGCCGGCCCCAGTTCAGCAGAGCCCAGGCAGCGTGGCCCACCTGGCATGGCTTTGCCCCCCTCGCCCCTGGCACCAATCCAGCCTCTATGTTTCTAGCGCTCCCCCTCCCCCCGCAGTCCTCACTTCCCTTCTCTGAACATGTTCCACGCTCTCCAAATCCTTCTTAAAATGTGGTACCCAGAACTGGACACAGAAATGGGGGGTGGGGGGCAGTA
This sequence comes from Candoia aspera, assembly GCF_035149785.1. Classification (NCBI taxonomy): domain Eukaryota; kingdom Metazoa; phylum Chordata; class Lepidosauria; order Squamata; family Candoiidae; genus Candoia; species Candoia aspera. Next base: position 2,113,255 of record NC_086167.1, on the reverse strand, counting down.
TAAGTGGAAGGATGACTTCCCATGATTTGGCTATCGTACATTTTTGATAAAGAATCTAAAATTACATCTACAGCATCCCAGCAATCCCTTAAGGAAGCTACCCAACCAAGACATGAGGCGCAGTCAGCCTATTGAGCTACGCGAGTTCTTCGTTAAAGATTCTAGGGTCTTCTCAGGTTCTGAGGTCAGGCTGCTGGTCCACAATTCGTGGGACCCTCCTTTTCCCTGTTTGAAGGCGGGGGCAACACTTGCCCTCCTGCACTCATGGGGGCCTTCCACACTTCCCCAAGGTGTAGATCACGTGGTCCAGGACCGGATCCCTCAGGGAGAGGAAAATGGAGATAAGAACTTACCCTAATCATCCCCCCGTCCTTCCCTAGCAAGCAAATAAATTAATAAATACGGGAGACAGAAATCTGTTACCCCCTTGTTGGAATGCTTGTGTGGTTCCTTGTCTGAAAAGTACTGGAGAGGATGAATCCAACTCTGCAGGCTTGGGAAGTTCCTGGGTGAACACAGATTTCAGCCTACTTTCCCTACTGACTGAAGAGGAACAGGGCACAAGTATCTCGTGCTTTGATAGTAACATCTGACACCTCAAAGGTTTATTTTCCCTTTCCCACAGACCTCCTGCACAGTCGCTAAGGAAGCACACCCCAGTGATAATTTGGACCTAAAAAGGATGGTTTCTTCGAAGCACTGTGGAAAATGTGATTCTGGCAATCACCAGAAAAGACTGAGCCGGTGCTTTTAAGCATGGATGTAAACATCACTGGATGTAACTGGTTGTATTTCTGAATCTACACACGTATGATCTGGCTGAAAGCAAATGTTTCAGCAATGATCTATAGTTGTTGGTTTTTCTAACTTTTTCTGAATTGTCCTTCCTTCTCCTCTCCACTTCATCAGTCCTTTCTACTCGAAATATTAATCTCTGACAAAATCTAACAGATGCCCCTGGCCTCGAACCATCTGACAGGATGACCAGACCTGCTTCAGCCTCTCCACCAACCATAAACGTTTTTCTCTGCGTGGAACCATTCACAAAGGTCGAAGTGCAAGTATCCACCCAAAAGGAACGATGCAGCTGAAGGTGGGTTTTCCTGGGGTGGTCTCTTCCTCCTCTGCCTGAACTTTCCTTGTTCAGTGTGTCCTTCTTTGAGGAACCTTCTGATGATGGCTTTCTATTCCCTGATCTGTCTTTTCCCTGATCCTTTGTCTTCGCAGCCCAGTGGCAGCTGCTCTGCTCCTAAGGGCCTTCCAGGGCCTGGGGCAGAGATTGTCATTCTCACCCCAGCTAATAAAAAGTATTTTCCAAATTGGATGGTGAGACCACTTGTGATTCTCTGCATGCACTGGCCACCAAGTTGTGCTAGAAGCATAGACTCATAGGGTTGGAAGGGACCTCGGAGGTCATCTACTCCAATCCTCTGCTTCAGTGCAGGATCTCTGACAGATGACCATCCAGTCTGTCTAAAAGCCTGCAGTAAGGAGAACTCGCCATTTCATACAGCAACCTGTTCCACTGGTTAACAGCTTGTACACTCAGGAAGTTCCTCCTGACGCCTAACCTGAACCTCCTTCCTTGTAGTTTTAACCAACTGGTTCTGGTCCTGTCCCCTGGGGCAACGAAGTCTACCCACTCCTCTATGTGACAACCCTTCAGATATTTGATGACTGCTATTATATCTCCCTTCAGTTCTCTTTTCTGTAGGCTAAACTTACTTTGATCTTTTAATCTTTCCTCGTAAGACCGTTTCCAGACCCTCCACCATCTTGGCAGCCCTCCTCTGAACTTGCTCCAATTTGTCAGTGCCCTTTTTGAACTGTGGTGCCCAGAACTGGACACAATACTTCAAATGGGATCTGATCAGGACTGAGTAGAAGGGGGCAATTACTTCTCATGATCTTGACTCTGTGCTCCTACTAATGCATCTCATGGTAGCATGTGCCTTTTTAGCAGCTGCATCTCACTGCCGGATCATGTTTAACTCGTGGAAGTTCAAATTCTACTGGAATGCCCTGGATAGCTCTTTTTGAATATGTTCTCTTTCATCAGTTTTATCCATCCCTTCCAGTTCTGTGTTATCTACAAACTTTGTAAGTTTCTCCTCAACAACCCCATCCAAGTCCTTGATAAAAATGTTGAACTGCACAGGACTGGGGGCACTCCATCCCAAATGTCCCTCAAGCTGAAGGGGAGCCATTAAGTGCGTCATAGTAATATTGTCCAGCTTATACATTACCGTTTTATTAAGGAGAAAATCATGAGAGACTTTCTGATGGCTTTGCTAATGTCCTGGTATACTATGTCCACAGCATTCCCCTGATCTACTAAACTACAGATCCCTATTTTTCTTGCATTCCTCACCCCCACAAATGGAGCAGGATTCTCAGAAAAACAGGGAGGAGGCAGGATCATTTCACCCCTCCTGGAGTCCAAAGGATATCACCCACAGCTCTTTGTCATTATTTTCAGCATCCAAATCAAGCCATCTAAGTAAGAATTAAACAGCTTTACCTCTTAATATTATCTTTTTTGGCCTATGGCTGCAATCTCAAGCAGGCTCACTGAAACCAGAGGGACTCCTCAAGAAGGAAACAGGGAGGGGGAGGATCACAGAGCAGAGCCAACACCTGGTCACATGTTTGGAAAGTTAAGTAATGGCCCTGAGGCTGCAACGTGGCCTTGGGAAAGATTCTTCAGGACTCAGGTATGCTTTTCTGAGTAAGAGAAACACACACCTTGCAGAATGAAGCACCCATCCATTTCAAAACCTGGGAAGGGACTTTGCTGCCATGCCCTCATTTTGATGAAGGGCTTGTTTGCCTTGCACACTCACTGAAAAGTGCAGGTGTCGCTCCCCCATCCCACCCCCATCCACGTTCTTGGAAATGCTGTTCTCTGAGATCCTTTGTTTCTCTGCTTGGAAGGGTGGGAGGAGTTTATTTTATTTATTTATTTTATTTATCAAATTTTTCTGTGCCCAGAAAAAGCAAGAAGCCAGTGGCACAGCCCCAGGTTCCTCTCCCTTGCTCAGATCCCTCTTTTTCAAGAAGACTCAGAGAGCAGGGGCTGGTTCATGCATACCTGGCCCCTGCCCAATGCCCAGGCTCTTAGCCTTTGACCCTCGGCAACCTGAAGGCCTGAGTGAGTGTCCAGAAGCACCATGGCTGCAGCAATGGAGGAGGCGGCTGCAGGGATCGATCCAGGGCTTTTTTGTGCCCGGGTGCCAGAGAGTCAACAAGTAAGCCAGGAGGACCTCCTCCTGCACAACGGAGGAGCTGCTTTTCTCAGCCTCCTCCTCCCCCTCCACCACATCAGTCAGCTTGAGTCGAGCCGGCCTCCCCTCGCCCTCACCCTACCAGCAGCGGGGGATCTGTTACCTCTGTTGCAGATGGTACAGAAGTTGCTTGGTCCTTCGCTGTGTTTCTTCAAATGATCCGCCATGTACGCGGCCCGCAAGTACTTCCCGCAGACCTGGCAGGGAACTTTGTCTTCGTGGCAAGCCAGATGTGAGCGCAGCCGGTCCCGGGTGGCAAAGGAAGCGTTGCAGGTCTGTGGATGGCAGCAGAGGGACATTAGCCGGACGGGGGGAGGAAGGGACTAAGTTCAGCTGGGGTTGTTTGACCACCGGTTGCTGCATAAGCTGGGCCTGTAATTCATCCTTAGCTATAAATCCACAATGGCAGGGTTGTAATGCCCAAATCCAAACCACGGTCTGGCTTAGCACCACAAGCCCTGCTCCTGCCTCATCTGCCTGGGGGGCTGCAGGTGCAAGCTCAGCAGACCCCACCCACCATCTGGTTGTCAGTCAGAAGGACAACCAAGACAGCCCTAACTGAGGAGAAACTCAACCAGCCGAAGCTCTGTCAGGAAGGGCTCCTCCCCAGCAGGAGATCTTCACAGAAAGGTCTGCTCTTTTTCTGTTTCAAACAGGAAAGATACAGCTAGGGAGCCAAGAAGACCACGTCCCTGAAGGAAATGTTTGCCAACCTTTTCCCGCAGGCACACAACCACCCGCCTCGGCCTGGGTGGAAATGGGAGGCAGGGCTCTGGGCCATCCTCCCCCACAGGGACAGGGGAGGACGCAGATGGCCCTGAGGAAGGAACACAGTGACTGTTACACGGGGGGGATGAGGAAAAGATGTGCCCCCACTTCGGTTCACTTTACTGGAAGAGTGGGGAGAGCAACTCTTACCAGCCTTTCACGATTCTGTGGTCCTGCTCCCTATAGCAAAAAAAGAGTTCCAGTAGGTCATGCAGCATCTGTTCCCTGACCTGGCCTACCTCAGAGGGCTGACAACAGCCAACATCCCCAACAAAATCCGTGGCTGCAACCCAACGCGTGCACAATCCCTGCTGCTAGTGGGCTGGGGCTGGGAGAGGCTGGCTTGATCCAAGCCATCCCTGTTTCTGATCCCAGGCTACTCCCTCCCCACCTCCACCAGGCAAGCAGAGCGCATTCACAGGTTGGGGGAAGGCCATGCAGAACTCAGTGATGACCCAAAGCAAACCTCCCAGAGGGGAAAGCAAGCACTTCTTGGAAGTTGCAGAACAGCTCCAGCACAAGCAGGAGCCTCTGCGCGCAACCGCGGCAGTGCCTGCAGCTGGACAGACCAGCCTCCCTGACTGATCACCAGCGCAAGCACTGTCGAAGCTCCTCTCAGGCCACGAGCAACAGCCACGTCCCGAGCCAGGCCTGGGAATCCATGGAGCTGTGGGAGGCTGTGCGGCAGCAGCCTCTGAAGACACAGTCCATGGACCTGCCCTGTGGCAGATGAATAAAACCTGAGTATCAGGTCCTGTGACAAACAGCAGGAGGTGCTTAGCTGGGTATTTTTTAAGATGCAGACCTGAAGAGAACAAAGGGTGCAGCAAGTCCTTCTATCCGCGAGGCCGCGGTCTCTGGGCTGGTTTCAGCACTGATGAAAATTCACCCTCCGGCCTGAAGAGATCCATCCTGCTCCTCACATTGTCTTTGCAGGGCTTGCCTGGCAAAGTTGGCCTGTGACCCCAAGAAGCAGCTGCTACTGGAGAATCTCAGCTCTCCTCAAGGGCTGTTGGCTGTCCTGGTTTCTCCAGGGCAACATTAAATCCCCCTACAGACACACTGACGCTGCAGGAATAATTCTGCCTTTCCTGCAAAGTTTCTGAAGGGAAGAACAGCCAGCCGGAGGGAAGGCTTTGTGGTGGAGCTCTGTGGGAGGGCAAGGGCAGGGGCTTTGGGCCCCCCTCCCCCCCAGGTACAAGGCAGCCTTACTGCAATCCCCATGGAGAACACAGGAGGGAAACAAGGCATGTGCACAGCCAGGCTCACACAGCACACCGGACTGGGCTCGAAAAGGAGCATTTGTGGAGGTTCAAACATCATCTCATTCATCAGTCTGACACAGCATGTAAACCACAGCAACTGCGGTCTGTTAAACTGGTTCTAGGACTTAGCACGATGGGTGACCCCAACCCACAGGGAACGAGAAGAGTTTCCTTGGGGAAGAGGATGGGGCTCCCCTCCGACCTTCTCTCTTGGGCCCCTTCAAGGCCCCCAGAGGAAGAAACAGCAAGGCCAATTGCTACAATTCTGGTCAGCATGGCATTCGGCAGGAATCCTGGAGGGCACCAGGTTGGGGAAGGCCGCTCTGAGTCTCCTGGGCATCTTTCACAAAAGCCACCCCCAAGCCAGGGAGCCAAGCTGGGCCCGGAGCAATGTCCCAGGTCCCTTCCCCAAGGAAAGAGCCGCTCTTTGGAACATGCATGACCAATGTGACTGCCCCTTTCATTGCCAAATGACCTGGTGCAGAAAAGTGTCCCATAATGAGGATGGAAGCCAGAACATGTCTCAAGGCACTCCCTGCACTCCCATTTGAAAGTCCATGTGATTCACAAACCATCTGCACAGAAGTGTGGAAGATGGAGCGAGGCGCACCCTCTGGGCCCAACTGGATGGCAGCCATTCCCCTAAAGCTGGGGATGGGTTGCTTAACTGTGGTTCATGTGGAAGCCACAACTTTACCGACCCTGCTAAGCTATAAGTCATGATTTTAAAACCACAAAAGCTGGGTTCACATAGCACTCTAACCTCTCCATATCCCTGCCGGACATTTCCTCGGGATCAGCAACAAAAATTACACAGATTTAATAAACGATGTAAAGTGCAGGACTAAGTAAAGCAATGGCCTAAAGCTGCACCACTTGGACCTCAGAATTCTTGATTCCTTCCATCAGGTTGCCAAGAAAACAACAGTGATGCCTTCACATACTCAAGGGGAGTGACGATGTAAGATCTCGATGCCAGTTCACTCCGATCTCTGGGTGCCACGGTGGCAATCACTCTGTACCTGCTTAGGACATTCTATCCCCGACTGGGGTTGCCCACTAGTCCAGCGGCTTCTTGGACAAGCCCCAGGGCGACCCTGCTCTGCTCAGGCAAAACTCAGTGCAGGAAACAACCCAAATGCAGTGCGGGGGCACTCCCCCCGACTCCCCTGCTCTGTATCAAAAAGCCCCAGTCCTCACAGAAATGTTAGCGGGTTCCGTTGGGCAAATAATTTGGCCCCGAGAGGAGCTGCCCTTCCAGCGACATCTGTGTGGTGGAGCAAAAGTGGAAGGGCAGGCTCTGCGTCACACAAGGGAGGGGCCATGCAGCTAACCTGGCAATGAGGGGCTCCTTGGGAGCCCCCGGGTGCTCAGCTGATCCCCTCCTGAAGAAACGAGACCGTTTCTGTTCCGCAGCGCAACTGGGTGCAACCGGGGTCGCTAACGTTGCACGAGGAAAGGGTTCTGGGATTTTAAACGATGACAGCCAAGCGGTGACATCCATTCCAGGTAACGACTGGTTAAGACCTAGCGCTGAGCCAAAGAGCCGCACCTTTTATTCGGGAGGAAACAGCGAGGGTGCCCAAAAACAGAAACCTCAGAAAGGGCTCAGCTGGGCCTGAGGTCCTATTCAGAGTTCCGTTTTATAATCAATGGAAGTGGAGCCCTTCCCAATGGAAGCAGAAAAGGTCTCTGAAGGGGGCGCGTGGGTGTCCCCTCCGAGCATCTTTCCTGCTGAGGATGTGGAAAGCCGTCCCTCCCGGTCCTGATCACTCCCCACACCAAGCAGTTATCAGTCTGTTGGCTGTCAGAAAGCCTATCAGTTAAAGTTCACAGAACTACATTATAGCTATCGTTGCATCCATAAAGGGAAGAAAAGTACAGGCAGTCCTCGCTTAACAAGCTGAAGTTACAACAGCCTCGTAAAAAGTGCTGTACAACATGTACCCACACTTAAGACTGTCGCAAAACTTCACACCAGCCCCCAGTCATGCGACTGCAATTTGGGCACTTGGCAGCCGGCTTGCATTTATGACCAGTTGCAGCGTCCTGCGGTCACATGATCGTGATTTGCCACTTTTCCAGTTTCCAGCAAAAAACATCCATTGCGGAAGCTGGGTTCACTTAATGACTCATGATTCACTTAAAGACCACAGTGATTTGCTTAACGGCCATTGTAAAAATGGCCGTAAAATCAGGTCTGGTCATGTGGTGAGTCACTTAACAACCGTACCTCTTAACAACCAGTTTTCCAGTCCCTGGTGTGCTCTTTAAGTGAGGACTAACTGTATCACTTGTCCTGCACTTGTAAGCAATCCCCCTATCATGATCTTAGGAGGCTTCAGGATGTCCTGCATAGGTCTCACCGAAAGGAGCTGGAGCTGCATGCAGAGGCTCCTCTTTCTCCTTCAAGAGAACTTCCCAATGACCAGTCCTTAGGACAACATTTAATTCGCTCATCTCTCCTGATGCCAAATCACAGCTTATTCTCAAATTAGAGCAGTGTGTCTCTCAGTTGAAGTCCACATATCTTAAAGTGGCTTAAGGTTGAGAAACACTGAATTAAGACTGAAAGGTCAAACTAGCAATAATTTTAAAAGGAACCAAAATACAAGATGCAGAATGCAGAGGTCAGCTATCAGAAATAACAAAAAAAAAAATGCAAGACTCAGACAATTTAAAATAAACCACAAAACGTTAATGCCTTTTAAAGAAGAATAAAATATTGGAAGAGATCGCTGTTGCTAACAACAATAAATAGATAAAACGTCCAGTAGTTTCCTGTCAAGCATGGCAAATATAGTAAACACAGAGAAGTGTATTTATATTTAAAGAATAAACAGTGTTTAAGAAATACCTCTTGAAGTTTCAACTGTTCTATGGATGCAGAGGTCTCTGAGCTTATCCCCTGGAGGCTGGAATTTTCCTGCTAATAGGCAGGAAGTAAGAAAGATTAGAAAAGGAAGACTAATTTCTGCAACAACATCAGTGGGGAAGCGCTGGGCTGCTCAAAGCTGACTCTTATTTTCAGTCAGTACAAGCCTGGATTGGCTGAGGATCAGAACTGGCCCCCACATGCTTAAGACAGCTCAGTACAGTGTTTTTCAACCTTGGCCACTTTAAGGTGTGTGGACTTCAATGCCCAGAATTCCCCTGGCTGGGGAATTCTGGGAGTTGAAGTCCATATACCTTAAAGTGGCCAAGGTTGAAAAACATGAGCCCAGCAGTACCCAAAGGGACCCAGTGCAAGACACTGGAAGTTACTTCCATCATTCAGAGGGCAAAGGCTGGCTGGCTCCCACCTGCTCTCAGCACCACCAGAGCTCAGAGGCCTGGGGGGGCGGGGGCGTTACCGCGTGGATTTGGTCCGAGACAGGTGGAAGAGGAAAGGAAATCGTCATCAGAACCAGGAACAAGATGGCAGGAACTACTGCTAGACATAAGAAACATCTGCAGATCCACTCCCTACAGTGAACGGGGGCAGCACATCTGCCACTAAATCAGTGTTTCTCAACCTGGACAGCTTGAAGATGTGTGGATTTTAACTCCCAGGCTGGGGAATTCTGGGAGTTGAAGTCCACACATCTTCAAGCTGCCCAGGTTGAGAAACACTGCACTAAATGAATAATCAGTTCTTGGGAGACAATCACTGTGCACCTCTCCAGACCCAAAGGTGAAAAGGTGCTTCAGAGGGCGTGTGAGCGTGCCTCTTCTGCCTCCTTAAATTAGGCACACTTTCCCTGGGATCACATGCATGAGCCCAGAAAAAGCTGGGCTTGATGTTAAGGTGTGACAGATATACCTGCCTGTACCCCAAATCACCTTTTCCTCTTCCAATCCAGATCAGCATAGAGTCCTGTTACTTAGCAGGAAATCACTCAGAGCAAATTCAACATTTTATGGTCCTGAGCAGCTGCTACATATTATGGTAATACAGCCCTTCTCGGGGTTTTACACAGGCAGAGCTCCACTCTGATCTCTGCAGTCCATCAGCTAACCCTGCTCCGCAGCACGGGGCACAGGGCACGATCCGCAGATGAGGCCTTGGTACAAACTGGCACCAGAGCAGAAGGCAGATGTACAGCCAGCTGAGGCAGAACAGCTCTCCCCAGGGTCACTGCTCTGTGGAAGTTTCCAAGCTCAGCGGGACACTCCCAGGGTTGCAGAACCAGACCACCACAGCAAACCCAGGGTTCTGCTCAGGCTGCTGCAGGAACGCTTCCCTCCCAGAATTTCAGACACCTGCATTGTCCTTGTGCATGCGAGAACTATGGCAAAGTCATGACAAAATGGAGAATATCACCCTCGACTGTGCTACGTGGTGCCAGGGCTAACTCGTACCACCTTGCATAGCTCAAGGACTGCACCCCCAACCCTGGGTGCGGCAGAGGGCCCTGAGGCCACGTCCGGGTCAGCAACCAGGACTGTCAGCCTTCACAACTCAGGAGAGACAGATCACGCCCTCTCAGCACACTCCCCGTCGGCCAAAGGGGAAGAGGGGTGTGTGGAGGGCAGTGCATGAAGGGAGAAGACCACCGGCTGGATACTCCTGTGCTAAGTCACTTCTGGATGATCCACCATTGCCTGGGTTTAGGGTTAGCCCCGGAGAAGGTTCTGCAAATCCCAGGAGCCGCGCTCTCAAGCCAGCAGTCCTCAGCCGGATGTGATCCTGATCTCAGCACACCCACCAGCCACAACGGCCAGAAACCCTGGAAGCTGCCTGGCTTCTGGAGAAATGGCCAGAAGGGTCAAAAGTGAGGAGGAAGCGTCTCTGTTTCAGTCTTGGCTCCTCTTTTTCAAAGGAGGGCGCTTTCTTAGCCACGGCCGAACTTTTCAATAACGGGGCGCCTTTCCCGCCAAAGCGGCTCAAACTGCCTTGGACAGAAGCAGGAGCGGCACAGACTAGGCTGCCTAAAACCAACACTGTCTGTGAGGATGGCGGGGGGGAGGAGTCCTAATGATGCTATGTTTCTTTCCTAAGGTGCCAACTACGAGATATAAAAATATAATTACATAAATAAATTATTTAAATGTAAGAACATTCACTAACAACCAAAAACCTCAACACAGGAGACATTTCAAAATATTGGAGGTATAATTTGCAATTTAATGTACACAGAGCGGCTGTTGCTTCTTAAGAGAAGCAAACCTGAATTTTTTCTTCTTTCGTTCGTTAGGACAGTTGCACACACCAGAACAAGGTATTCTACCGAAAAAGCAAAAAACCAATAAATATGCTTTGACCCCAACGAAAAATGGTCTTCACCAATCATTCAGCCGGACTCTCAGCCACGCCACGAAGATCCCCGGGCACAGGGTATCCGTGGCTCAGTCTCCTCCAACCCTGTGACCTCCAGGCCCAGCAGATCTGGGGGTGCCAGTTACAGCACAGTCGTTTACACTCGTTTGCTCTGCTGAAGCCAGCTGGGGATGCTTTTCACAGTAAGGGGGGAAACACTGCCCACGTTGGGCACGAAGTCACAAGGAAAAGACCTAGTCCCAAGGGCTGGCTGATTAGCTAGGCAGGGGCATTCATGGGGGGAGGGGGGTGTTAAGAAAGCCAAGATGGTGGCTGCAATAGTGGCCCCATTTGACCCCCTCCCCCAGCTCCCTGGGTGGGAGGAGAAAAGGGGGCCTGGTAAGGAGAGCGTGCCCCTTGCTCATCCACTGGGGAACAGCCAAGGAGTCATGGTTCCCTGAGTCGGAAGGGCCCCTCCCTGCCGAAAGGAGGCAATAAGAACATTGTTAAAGAAAACTTCCCTTGACTTGGAAAATACCATGGCTGACCTCAAATGCCCCATTTCTACACTCTTAAGTGACTAAGAGTGTAGCGGCCTTATAGTTTCTGGGGCATCTGAGGGCTTTGGTCCAGCGCATGCAGCCACTATGTCAGGTAACCTGTGCTGGGATCCGGATGCAAGCCCTACTTGCTCTTGGATCTCCAAAGATTTTCATTCCCATCAAGCGTGATATCCTTCTCAACCCCCTGGCAGTCTTGAGATTGGGGGCACAGTTTTACAAGGAGCCCATCCCTCCTGTTGGATTTTGACGCTGACACACACACACACACACACACACACACAGAAATTGGTGCCTAGGTTTGCTCTAGGATGCCCCACAAAGTCACCATCTTGTTCCCAACACTTCTAAACATCTACATGAGACCACTGGAGCACTGAGGTGGGGGCCATCTGAATGCTGGTGAGACCCCATTGTGCTACTCCTTCCCCTCCATGAAAGGAAGCAGCTGATCCTCTTGACCCTGCCAAAGTCTGGCAGGGATGGACAAAGGAAAATAAACTCAGGTTAAGTCCAGACAAGGTGGAGATGCTGTTGGAGTGCAGCTTCTAGGATTGGGGTTCAGCTTGTTCTGGACTCCCTTGAAAGAGCAGATCAGCGCCCAGGGACCCCCTGGCTGTCTCTGAATTTACAGCTGATGACGATGGCAGGGAGTGGGTTTTGCACAGTTCTGTCTAACGCTCCGGCTGTGACCATTGGTAAAGTCAGCAATTCCTAGAAAGAGAACATACCCAAATGGGGCTGCCCCTGGAAAGCACCTGAACCTGGCTCTGACCCCCAAACAAGGTGAGGTGATGGGGGGCCTCCGGCAGCCTTTCTTGGTCATACAGCCCAACCCACGCCAGCTCCAGCACCTTCCTGAGCCAAACGCCATCCCTGAACAAGCCCACTGCCCTTCTGGCCGAGAGCCTGGCTGCAAACGTTCGCCTCTTCCACCAAGTAAAAACCTGCAGAGCCGTCCCACGTAAATTTCCTCCACAAAGAAACCTCCTAACATTTAACATGGTTAATCTCCCTGGAGCCAAATTAAAGTAATTTATCCTTTTCCATTTGCAGGGTTGCTTGGGGGGTGTTCCCTCTCCTCTGCCCTGGAGAGCTGAACAGCCCGTAGCCCAGGGCACTTCCAGAAGACTGACTGAGGCTGCAACATCCAGTGGCTACCACCCATGTCTAACAGAACATGCTAGGAACCCCACAGCAGCCTGAAATAATTCCCCATATTCTAATGCTTCTCAGTTTGGGCCTTTCTGAGAAACCCAAACCTGCAGCTTGCAATCCTCCCTATCTTGGCTTGATATCATATGTACTATTATTAATTCTGCCAAAAAATCCAAGAACAAAACCAGAGAATCAGAGAATGCTAAGCCCCCTTTAAGCCCAGTTCATCTCCACCGGAGTTCTGGGGCTCAACCAGCCTTCCCCCCACCCGCAGCACCCAGCAGATGGGTGGCTTTCACCTCCCACATTCTCAGCAACAGCAACACTGGGGCATTCTGGGAGCTGAAGCCCACCCGTCTGAGAGCATCCAGGCTGGGGGAGGCTGGGCTATACATGGTCAAACATACTTGACACGGGGGAGAGGAAAGCGGGGGGGGGGGGTGTTGCACACACGTGGGAAAGAGGAGGAACCCTGCAGCTGCAACAAGACCCTGGGGTATCCTGACAGCTGGACAAGAGTCTCAACGTTTGTACACTGCTTTGGTTTTAGCACAAAGGTTTTTTTTTTTTCAAATCTTATTAAGTCAAAAGAACAAAAGCTCTATTTTCAGGCTAACTACACAGGGATTAACTCAGTGCTCTTAAAATTCAATTGCAAACATTTAGGCAACTGGAAGGAAAACTCTGCACGTGCTTTGCCTGCTCCAGTTGTGCTTCAGCCAGAAGCCTTGCGAGAAAGCAAGAAAGAAGCAGCCAATTCCCAACCTGAGGCTCTGCTCTGTTCAGGCAGGGAGGGGACATCCAGCCAATGGTGTTCGGGGGCTAGCCAGAACTGCCCCCAAATCACGGTCAGCCAGTTCTTGGTGGACAGGCTGAAGAGGAAAAGGTGTGGGGAACTCAGCATCTAACTGGGAGAAGCCAAGCTGTAAAAAAAGGGATCCAAGGCTGGGGAGCAGGAAGGGTCTTCCAGGGAGGGATGGAGCTGGAAAAGCCAAAGATGACATCAGGAAGAGGACAAGGTGTCCAACAGCCTCTGGACTGCAAGGAATGGCCACCCAAGGGCTCCACCTTCACTGCAAGCACATTTATTATTAAGAGCACACCCACCCCACCCCAGAACACCTACCTGACATTTGTGAGGTCTCTCTGATGTGTGCACCTGCTTGATATGCCCGTTCAGGTGGTCAGGCCTTGAAAAGAAAAACAGGGACAAACATCACTAAGTCTGCAAGTTTGTTCCTTGGACACAAAGCTCAACCATCACACCCTTGTCAAGGTCTCTCCAGAAGTGAGGGAGGGGCAGCCACATTTACACACAGGCCATGCCCACCCCCCAATGTCCTGAAGAACAAGGCAGCAATCATGCCATGAGTGAACGCGAACTCCACAGGCTCCCAAGGGTACCAGTGGCCTCCAGACGGGGCTGCAGCCAGAAATGGTACGTTTGTTCTAGAGGAGACCTCCAGAGCCAGCTCAGCTGGGCCTGCATGTCCAAAGACCGACATGAAAACCCAGTGGTCCAGCCCTAGGCACCTTAAAGGACTCTGGTTCCCTCGACAGCCAGAAATCCCCAACAGGAGAACCTCATGCAGAAGGCCCACCTGCTTTCTGCCTGGCGTCACTCTCACTGCAGGCAGGTCAGGAGCCGTGGATGGCTGGGAGTCAGCCCTCCTACAATCGGCCCAGACCGGCAGCAGTGCAGTGGGGGCTCACCGGTGAATTTCTGCAGCCCCACTCTCCCCTGACAGCTCCATACTACAACCTCTCTCCTAAGTGTTCTTTTTATATCATGTACTTCTAAGAACTGCAGGGATTCCACACCACCTTCAGAGAGGCACTTCCCCTTTCCTCTCTCCCCGACCCCAAAAGTTCCTTTCTCAGCATCGTCAAAACAAATTGTTGCTTTTTTTTAAAAGCTCACATGCAAGCTTATGCAGATTATCAATTTAAGATGTAATGCATAACATTCCTTTTTATGTTCAAGCATCAGTTGGCGCCTTGAAGGATTTTAAAATATCTAATTATCATTTAACATTTAAAATCTTCCACAAGCTGTCTTGAGTGTCATCGCTCTGAAGGAGCATTTCTGCAACTTAGCAGGGAATCTGTTGCAGCCCACTGCAGAAACCATGTGATTCACTAGGGTCTGGAGAAGAAAAATGCCCGGAGCCTCCCAAAATATTGGGTCAAAAGGCAGGATAAAACTGTGGAATTCTTTGGAATGGTTCCATTAAGATAAACAACATGGAAGATTGTTGTGGGGCCTAGAGAGTTACTCAGTGAAAGAGCAACACTGCTACGGGATGCACACTTGTAAGGTGATCTGCTCCTGTAGGATCCGGATGCCTGGCTAGCCTAGCCAGGCCATCGCCTTCTGCTGGACTCTGCCCACTGAGTTCACCCATCAGTATCAACTGGACACACTACCAGGGAAGTGTGCACAGGACTGCCACCTGAAGGGACAATTGAGCATTTGGAGATCCCATTCAGTAGGCAATGCAACCACAAACCAGCTTATTTTTCAAGCATCACCAGATGAGTTGGAACAAGGGAGTCTTCCCTCCCCGCCCAACCCTGGTGGGAAGAAAGCCTGGCATTGTCTGAAACCCAGAAGTTGCTTGGAAACTAGATGATCCTCCCTGGCATTTCTGTCCTTGGCCATCTGCACACAGCTCAGTGAAATTCACCCACGGGAGGTAGACCAGAAGCTTACTGCAGCTATGGGCACCAGACTGGAGAGGCCCTTCTGGTAGCCAGTCCTGAGCTTGGCGGCCTCCACAGTCAAGCACGTCCTTCTTTCATGCACCAGCACAAGCCTAGAAACGGTCTTTTGGAAGCTCTTGATTAGAAAGCATGCAGGCTGTACACATTCCTGGGAAAACCAAGGATGGCCAGGGAAGGGTGGACTGGACTGAGCCCAAGATGGATAGCCATGAAGAGCAGTTTTCATCTATTAGGAGTGATAAAATTTCACAACAACCATCTCCATGCAGTGTTTGGGGTTCTTCTTGCACAGGGCAATTTTGGACATTAGAGTCAAAGGAAAACCTCCCTCTGTTCAGTGGAGGCTTCTCTCTTGCAGCTTGTTGGGACTACGTGATAAAACCTGACAGTTCAGCAGCGGGTTATCCACCGCCTTCTGCAGGGAGACAGCACTTCAAACCACCCGTGGGAAGACAACTTGGAGATGGTGAAGCACTTGCGTGTTTGTTAAGGAAATCCTCAAAGATCTCTCGTTACAACTTTTGTTGCTTCTTAAATTACGCCCCAAGTTCAAAGCTGGTGAAGACCTCTCTCCTTCTCTGTGAGTCTGGGTGCAAGACTCAGCCAGAAGACCCTCCGGCACTTTTGTGCGTTCCAGAAAGGGCAGATTTTGTGAGGCCCAAAATGCATTGGCCATGAGAAGGTTGCTGCCGCTCACGAGGTCTTACTCTCCCTCTGCCTTCATTGGGTTGCCAACCCCCAGCTAAGCCCTGTTCCCAAATGCTAATATAACTAAAAGGTTGCCGTAAAAGTGTTCCCCACACCGTGAGCTTTCCAGGTGCTGCGTGCCATCATGCAAGATCACACATGGGCACCATAGAATAATACCCAGATTAAAGACAGGAATCTCACCATCAAGATCCCAGGCGGTCTCATGCAGGAGGGCCCAAACCCTTTGGCCTTCTCACCTGAGGCCTTGATAATACCATACCGTAACGACATGGAAAGCTCAGGAGAGGCGGTGACCTCATTCCAACCACTAATGAAGAAACAGCATGGCTGGAATTGTGGGGGATCTTCCAGACTGCCACGGACACCTCCACAGAGCTGCTGAACCCCGGCTGATGTCCACTGTTCCCGTGCCTTTCTTCTAAAGACAGCAACCCTCAACCCACTTACCTGGAAGGAAGCCCTGCTAAACTCACTTTCACCTACAGGACTGCCCTTAAGGGGGCTTGCACAAGAGCCCTTCCCACTTATGGGCATCCAAACAGCCTAGAAAGATGCCCCTTCTTCAGAGAGCTGCAAAGATGCCAGGCCACGAGATACGGGGCTGCTCCCATCTTAGTTCTCCACGCAGAGGGCAACTCAAGAGTACACCACACGTTTTGCCCCACTTTGCCCAATGAAGTTGCCAAGCAACGCCCCCTGCCATCAGGCTCTTGGGAACGCCACTGCCATGTCTGAGGAGAGCAGGCCCACTGGGCTGATGGCCACATCCTGGCTCCCGATGCTCATTCGGTCAAAGGAAGGGAAGAGTGACCGTTAGCTCTGCAGAGACAGTGGGAGTGCCAGGAGAAGATGATGTCCCGCGCTGTCGCAAACGGCACGTCTGGGCTGAGATGCCACTCGGGCTGAGGCAGGAGGGGGTGCCGGTCCCTGACTGAAACACGGAGGACTCTTCAGAAAGGGGAGCCTTGCATGTGCAGGTCACAAGGTGCCCCAGTTGCCATCTTTCCTTGAGCTCCTCGTGCCAATGCAGATCAGGCGCGCCAGAAGGAAAAATAGCTGCTGGGCCACCTGGAAAAGGTTCCTAAGGCCGCCGGCTGCCAAGCAGGGCTACGGCATGGGTTCTGACCACCTGGTCCTAGGCAGATGTGCGCAAAACTCTTGCCAGGCTCAACGAGGCTCCTTTACTCCTAAGGGGTGGGTCCTGATCTGCTGGCTAAGTTGTCCTGCCTGGACAGGATGGCACTCAAGATATTGAAACAAAGTGAGATACTCAGATCAAGCATGAAAGCAGGAGGTTAATTAAAGAGGTTTCCCAACTCTTTCTCTCAGATCCACAATGACCTGGATTTGGCAAAGGATCTCACAAGAGGCACCCCCTAAATTGTCAGCAGTCCTTCCGTCAACCCCACTGACTCGGGGCTATCTGGGAATAGGGCAAGAGGTCTGCTTTGACCTGGCGCCTGCCCCTCACACAGGAGTGGAGAGAATCACACTGAGGCACGATTGGCGGGCTGCACAACACAAAGCCAAGCCCCAAATCCGTTTTGGCTCAGTGCGCAGCGTGACCTCGGCCACAGCAAATTTCTCCCTTTGGACACTAGCAAACGT
Organism: Candoia aspera; assembly: GCF_035149785.1. Classification (NCBI taxonomy): domain Eukaryota; kingdom Metazoa; phylum Chordata; class Lepidosauria; order Squamata; family Candoiidae; genus Candoia; species Candoia aspera. Next base: position 2,095,938 of record NC_086167.1, on the reverse strand, counting down.
CAGTCCTGCAAACCGGCCTCACAGGCCGGTCCTCTTGCCCAGACCGGTCCCAGTCTGAACCTGCTCTCGTAATCTTGGAAGGATTGAGTTCTAAAGCTGAGATAGCAGAAGAACAAGCACAGGGACGTTCCAATAACTTAAAAGCAGGATCTCCTCTGTAAAAATATTACTGATCCCACCAGCGGGGTAATCTGGATCTATACCTCTGCTCAGGAGAAACAGTGGGAAAATGCGACATGCAAGCCACTGCCGCCCACTGCCTATCAGACCATAATAGTACACTTGGAAAAAGAAATACAGAAAGAACAGGGGCCTTGTTGGGGGGGGGCGCACCGACCATCGAGCCATCCTCTTTTTCCCAGTGGACGTGCAGCCTTGAAATCCTGAAGAGGCTTCCTCGCACCCTTTAGGCTGCAACCCTGTGGAAGCCACTAACCTTAAGCTCAGCTGAAGAACAGGAACCGACTGAGAGAAAATGCAAAGAAGTTATCAAAGGTGAAGCCAGAACTGGGCAGTGCTTTGGATGCAACTCTAAAAAGGGGCTTTGCAGCACGTGGGGCCTGAAATTCTCTCCCCAGAAACTGAATCCAAAGCATCTTTGAGGAATCAAATCCACCAGCCTAGTTGCCAGGACCATGTGCCACAAAATGGCACAGTATAAGCCAGCCAGAGGGCCAGAGCATGGCGGTCCCCCTGCACATCTGGATGGCTTCCCCATCACGGAAGAGCTGGGAGGTGACATGGTCCAATTTGCTGCTGGGGGGACAGCCGTCCCACCCAGAGCGCTCTAGCCAGGGGGCTGACGTTGGGGGGGGGTGGGCTGGGGCCCCAGTGCCACTGCCAATAGCTGCTGCCTGCCTTCCTCAGCCTGCTGCCTCGGGGCAGGTTGGGGCCGTTGCTGCCCCAAGGTGCCCAGAGGGAGCCAGGCTGGGTAGCCTTTCAAATCCAGCATCTCTGAACCCAGCAGCGCCTCCTGTCTTACCTAGAGAAACCTTTTCCACAGCTCTGGCAAATGTAAGGCTTCCCCACCGAACCGTCATGGGAGCGAACGTGGTAGGACATTCGGTCTTTCCTCTTGAAACGCAGCCCGCACACAGGGCATGAGTACGGCTTCTCGCCAGAGTGCGACAGCTTGTGCCGGTTCAGGTGGTAAACATCCCGAAAGATCTTCCCACAGATCTCGCAAGCCACCTGCTTCCTTGTCCGGCTCCTCTTTCGGGGCGCCTCGGGGTCGTCCAGACCTGGCATCCCGTTCTCACTGAGCCTTGGGGGCGGGAGATCAATGTACCCCAACTGCAAGCTGGTCACCCCATGCTGAGCTTCATGCTGCCGGAGGCGGTTGGCATCCGTGAAGACTTTTCCACAGAGGCCGCACGGCAGGATGCCGGCATCCCTCAACCCCCCGGGGGCGCTGAACATCACCGAGTCCAAAAGGTTGGCCTTCCGGGGTCTCCCTCTGCCCCTCTTGCTGTTCAGCGAGGGGCCGGCGGTGCCCACGTTCTGGAAGGGTGAAGCCAGCAAGGGGGGCGAGAGGGGCCCAGCCACCATGGGCAGGCGGTCCACCCCCTGCAGGACGGGCAGCGAGGCTTGGGCAGCGGCGGCAGAGAGCACGGCCCGCGTGGCCTCATCCTCAGGCATGCCAGCGATCCCATTGCCGTTGGGCGCCAGCCCAGCACCGTTGGTCATGTCCAGCGGGAAGCCAAGGTCGGTGGCGGTGGCACCTGGGCGGAAGAGCATGACGTCCGGGCGGGCAGCGGGGGGCACCAGGATCTGCACGTTGGACTGCTTGATGACCTCCTGGCAAATGTCGATGACGGAGCGCATGAGCAGGAACTTGGCAGCAGTCATGAGCTCGGGGAAGCTCTCCAGGCGCACCACGATGCGCGAGGTGTAGGCGAAGTCCAGGATGTCCCCGAAGACCTTGGAGCTGATGGTGTGCATCTCCAGCTCGCGCGCCCCGCCGCCGCCGCCGCCGCCGCCGCCCGGGCCCACGGGGCCGACCCCCGCCTCGCCGGCGCCCCCCTCCGGCGCCCCGGCCCCGCCGCCCTCGCCGCCGCCGCCGCCCAGCCCCTGCGCGCTGAAGACCGACTCGAAGTACTCGCTGCAGGCGGCCAGCACGGCCCGGTGCGCCGGGAAGCTCTCGTCGCCCACGCGCAGCAGCACGTCGCAGAAGCGCCCGCCGTTCTTGCGCTGCTGGTTGAGGCTGTGCAGCAGGTCGGCGCTGTGGCGGCTCACCTGGTAGGTGTAGCAGCTCGGCGGGGGCGCGCCGCACGGGTTGCTGCTGTTGGCGGCGGCGGCCGCCTCGCTCACCCGCTCCATCGGGGCGGCCGCGGCGCCGCGCTTACCTGCCTGCTGTGCCCGGCGGCGGCCGGCAGGAGGCGCGCGCCCGCTCCCCCGTCGAGGGGCCGGGGCGCGCGCCCGTCAGGGAGGCCGCCCGCGCGCCGCCCGCGCCCTCCAGCAGCCCCGGGCCCGGCGGGGAGCGCGCGCCCGGCCGCCCGCCCGCCGCCCGCGAGGCCGGGGACGCGGCGGGGGCGCCCGCCACGAACAAAGGCCCGGCCGAGGCCGCCGCGGCAGCAGCAGCAGCAGCGCGGGGGGGGCGCCGCCAGCAGGCCCCGCCGGATCCTTCTCCCCGAGCCCGGGCGGGCCGACGGGCGGGCGGCCGCGGCGGAAGCCTCGGCGAGTCGCTCTTCTCCGCCGTCGGCGCGGAACGGCGGGCGCGGCGCGGGGGGGCTCCCTCCTCCCTCCCTCCCTGGGTGTGCGTGCGTGCGTGCGTGCGAGTGTGTGTGTGTTTGCAGAGGAGGAAAGATGGCAGCGGCTGCACTTCCTCTTGCACTTTCACCCCTGGGGGGGAGGAAGGGGAGGGGGCCGTCCCCCTCCCCACCCCCCCCGCCGCGAAAGCAGGCCGGCCGCCGCTCCGGGGCCGCCGCGGGGCCGCCCCCCGCCGCCGCCTGCCCCCGCGCCCCGCCCCGCCCGGTGCACCGGCCCCCCCGCGCCGCCGCCTCTCCGGCCGCCGACGCGCTGCCCCCCCCCGCTTCCTGCCCCCCCTCCCTGCGCCTCCGCCAATGCGAGCGCGGCCACGGGCGCCGCCGCCCCCCGCCCGGGGCTCCTGCCGCGGCGCCCGGCCGCCCCGGCGCTCGCTTCCAGCCTCCGGGCAGCGGGGCCGAGACCTCGCCCGGCCCCTGGGAGCAGAGGCGCCCCTCCGCGGCCTGGGAGTCCCTCTGGCGCGCCCGCCCGCCGCTTCTGCGCCCCGAGCGCCCCAGGGCAGAGCCCCTCTGTAGCCGGGCCGGAGGGACCCGCTAGACCGGGATGGGGCTTGCTTGACCGTGAAACTCCCGGGCAGCCAGACGTGGTTCGTGTTTGACCGCGGATTTTCAAACAGCTCTTAGGGAGAATAAACAGCCCCCCGGGGCATCCTTGTCATTTTTCCTGCCCAGGGACTGTCAGGATGTTTCCTCGCCTGCCTCAGTCCCTTCTGTCCTTCCTCTCCTTCCTCTCTCAGGGCAGCATTGTCTCCATGAAGCATCTGTTGCCATGGCACCAGCATCCACATTTCCTACCTCTTGGAGAAGAGGTGCCCCAAAGATTGCCAGAGTGTGCAGACTGCCCGGGCCACCCCGGGGGCCCGACTTTGCCATCCTTGCACTCTGGGGGTGCTTAGCCGGCTCAGGGCCGGGGCCTGCCAGGCAGCATCTCCTGTGCGGAAATCGCCCTCAGGGTGGACAGTGCTGCATCATCGCTGGGCACTACCTGTGGATGTGTGTATCTGGGGGCCATTCCCTTGAAGGTGCATATTAAAGTCACAAAGCAAGAGCCTGGCAGCCACAACGCATGAGCAAACGTAGACAACCAAAGGGGTTGCAACCCCATTGATGCTCTGCTGGGAGGGGGGCTGGTTTGTTTGCACTCCCCAAGTCAAAGTAAGCTGGGCCTCTCTGGGGGCACCCAGCTCAGCTGCTTTCAGGTGGCTGGTCAACCCTCAGGACTGCTGCTTTGGCTCAGCGAGCGCTGGCAGTGCGGCTGTTCTGGGGAGCATCCCCCAATTGCAAACCCACCCCTTGCCCCCCAAGGCTTGCCTTTCTATCTTGGTGTTAGTCCCCCACCAGCAGGAAGAAAACACCCCCATCCGCAGAAGGGAGCAGCTGGGCAGCAGGCTCTCCCAGGGTGCTGATGCCTTTGCAAGGGGGCTCCCGAGAGCCCCTCTACCAGGGCATGGCAGCAGGAAGGAGCCTGCACGGGCAGAGGCTGGCACCTGTGTGCCCCTCACCCCTTGGTTCACAGGCCTTTTGACTGCACAGCACGCTGAACTTTCCTCTGCCTCACTGCTTGCATCTTAGCCATTAGTCTTTGGCTTAATGTGTTCAGTGAAACCAGGTTAGTGGTACACAAATGTAGTCTGGCTGAGTTTTGCATCCCTTTAAGGCAGAGAGTGTTTTATTGCCTACTGTGTGAATGCTCCCATGATGGTTTATTAACCATGGTTTATGGAATACCATGTGGCACATGTGGAGATCTGGACATGATTTCCTATTAAAGTTTTTGGATTTTAGCTGTATTTGTTCATTTTGCTTTGTTGTTTATTTATTGTATGCCACCCAGAATGGCTATGTTTGAGTTGTGTGCCCGCATAGATTCTTTAAATCGATCCCAAGCGATGTTCTAGCAGCATAAGTTCAGTCCCATCTCAGCAATATGTACCCCACCAGCAGAGGCGTGCCTGGAAATACATCAGAATAGAAGTTGTAATTTTCCCCCATTCCCAGTTGGGTTACTTGAATTAGAGGGTTGGATCTGGAAACTCAAGACACCCAGAAACCTAATTGGGACTTTTTCAGAGAATTGAGCAGTCAAATGACATCCAAAGTAGCTGGAAAGCTCAAAATAGCCTTTTCCACAGTTTGCCCTGAATTGTAGGCTTATTTATTTATGTTCTTTGTGCATAGTTTATTGAGTGTCTCCTAAATAGGTAGGATTTAAATTGAATTATCATTATTACTATTATTTTTATATTATCTGTTTAAAATAAGCTGCTTTATATATACCCTAGGGTAGCGTTTCTCAACCTTGGCAGGTTTAAGAGGTGTGGACTTCAACTCCCAGAATTCCTCAGCCAGCCACTGCCCTAGGGTATATTCATGAATAGCAATGACCATTTTCAAAGCGCACCATAAACTCACTTGATTAAGCCAAGCGGCAGAAACATCTTCCTCTGGTGCTGGAAGGGTGTCGTTTTCCAGGTTTCCTTGAACCCTTCTGGGTGCTTCCCATGGAAGTAAATGCCTTTGTTCCTTTGGGGGGGACTGAAGCTTGGCACCCCACTCAAGCACCTTTATCAGTTTATTAAAGGAACATGAAAAAGAGATTTTGCCGTTGGTCCCCAAGCCAATCGAAGACAGTATCTGTAGCCCAGGGTTGGGAGCATCAAGGACTCCACGGTCCCCAAACCGCCAGTGTGCAAAGGGCAGTGCTCTGGTGAAGGCTGCGTGTTCACGCGTGGCCTGCGTCGGGTTTTGGAGGCCTGTGAGAGCAGGGTCTGAGCAGCCACCACCAAAGCGGCCCTGGCAGGGCCCTCCCTCCCTCGTGGAGGCCACGCGTCCAGCGACCTGGGCCTCAGGGCTCTTGCCAGGCATGAGCTGGACTTGCATTTGGGAGCCGGGATGCTTCTTGGCAGCAGGTGCTGCGAGTTGACTTGAGCGTGGCTTGGTTCACTCACGATGCTTACCCCCGTTGGGCACCCACGGACTGGCAACGAGCCATGCCACGAAGCGGTTCAAGGGCCCCTGCGAGACGGACCCCGGTGTGGCCCTGCCGGAGCCTTGCCCCACACCCGCTTTCTTCCCTCCCTGTTGGGACCTTGGCGACGGGTTTGTAGCGCTCGTGTGAACGGGCCCTAAGCGGCTGGAGCCCCGAAGCGGGGACTGCTTGAAAGTCCGGCAACTGGAAACCTGCGACCCACCGTCGGGGGCAGCCTCCGCATGACCTGCTGACCTTGGTTAACCCAGCCCGGTGCCCCGGGAGCGCCCCAGTTTCCCGGCTTCACCCCGCACAGAACTGGCCCCGCTCATCGGCTCCGCACAACGCACGAGCAGCGCCTGAATTCTGCGGCCGGCGCAGCGGCGGGGTCGGGGCGGGCGCGGGACACGGCCTGCCCCCCGTTGGCGAGGGTCGTCCGTCCCTCTACCCCGGCCGCGGAGGGAGAGGCCGCCCGGGGCCCCCGAGGGTCGGCCCGCGGGAACGGGAGCGCCGCGCTGCCCTCCGCGGGGGGCCGGGGGAGGGGGCTCGCTGCCCGTTTGCCGCCGGAGAGGAAACCGAGCGCGCCCCCGAGCAGAGCGAGGCGGCGATCCGCCGCGGCTCCCGCTCTCGGCTCCAGGGGGCGCCCTTAAGTGGCGTCGGCGGAAGGGCTGGGCGGCCGGGTCCCGCTCTGGCCTCCACGCTCTATCGCACCTTCCCGCCCTGCGTCACGGGAAGCGCGCGGAGTAGCCGTGCGCAAGCCAGGCGGGTCAATTCTCGTTCTCTTCTGCTCCGCCCCCCGCAGGGCTTTTGTCGGAAGTCGCGCGAGAGTTGCCTTGTGCGCATGCGCGGCTGCAGCCCCGGGGAACGAGCGGTCAGAAGGCGCCGCCGCCGCCGACATGAGTACGACGTTGGCCAAGATCGCCGAGATCGAGGCGGAGGTAATGGAGGACCGAGGGGCTGCTTGCGTCTGCAGGGAGGGGTGGGGGGAGCCGTGACGTTCCGGGGGAGCCTTCCGCACAGCGGCAGTCTACCTCCCTGATGCCGGTGGGGTGGAGGCGAGTGAGGCGCCGTCTCAGCTCTTCTGGCGCCGGCCGGTGGAACTCCTCGCCACAGCGCCCGCCGGCCTGGTGCGGAGCCTGGCCTGCCCCGCGGGAGGAGCCGCGCTGCCGCCTCTCCGTCGGCGTCAGACACCCCCCGCAGGGCTGTGGGGAGGAAAGGGGGGAGCCCCGCGCGGTCGGCCCCGGAGGCTGCTGCGCTCGCGCGGGTCGATGGGGCTGGTCGCCTCTGGGCTTGAGAGCAGCTGGAACCCAGGGGGTGCTGCCTGAAGGCGTCCCTAAACGAGGCAGACCAGACAGTGCACTTGGCCAGGAGCTGCCTGGGGGTCATAAAGAGAAGAACAAGGCGATTATTTTTATAATTGTTATTATTTATTCCTCCTTTTATGATCAACTGAAGGTGGTGAACATTCCTAGTGCTCCTTCCTCCTCCTATTTTCCCGAAAACAACAATCCTGTGAGGTGGGTTCAGCTGAGACAGAGCGACTGGCCAAGGTCACCCAGCCGGCTTTCGTGCCTAAGGCGGGACTAGAACTCACCCTCTCCTGGTTGCTAGGCCAGCCCCTTCACTGCCACACCAGACTGGCTCTCTCATAACCAGAAAACCCAAACCCACCACAGTGGCCTTTTCCAGCTCTTGGGCCACCATCCATTAATTCGCAGGGAATGGTTGCCAGGCTGGAAACCGAGCCTTGGGTCGGCGATGAGCTTTGAGGTTTGTAAAATGGTGCAAACTTTCCTGAACCACCTCTTCACAGAACGTGCGTGTTGCTCTTTCCACCAATAACCGAAATACTTTTCTGCCATAATAGACAGGCCCGTCTTTCATAAGCTCGAGAGGCCAAGGAACACTGTTGGCCCTGCCATCTCTCCCACAGTCCTGGGCTTTTGTGGAACAGATCGACTGCTGGCTCTGAGTGTGTATTCTCTGTTCCAGATGGCTCGCACACAAAAGAATAAAGCCACGGCCCATCACTTGGGGCTGTTGAAGGCCCGTCTGGCCAAACTGCGTCGGGAGCTGATTACGCCAAAGGGAGGTGGAGGGAGCGGACCTGGAGAAGGTGTGTGTGCATGTAAACTCATTCGGGTTTGGGTATATCATACCCACACAATTTTGTCAGCTGGCATGTGAAGATTGCCAGCCTCATACTAGTATAAATTGTCATGAATTATACAAAGTGCATGAGTATGTTCCTGTTGCTTTGTTTGAACAACTTATGTGAAAGGTGCAGAATTTTAAATTAGTTGGGCTTTATAATGCATTTCTCTACTTGCTTCAGCAGCTAAGTACCAGGCTGTCATTTGGGGATAGATTTGAGGAGTGGGTACCCAACATACTGGAGGGGAGGGACAGTTGTGGGTCGGTTAACCTTTCTCTTGCTCAAGATGATCCCAAGGTGGCACAAACAAAGATGAATTCTCTGCTTTGGCTTTCCTGGCAGAGGCTTCCTGGGGCCTGTCAGTTACTCTGAATTAATGATCACTTTGTAGGTTTCGATGTTGCAAAGACTGGCGATGCCCGAATTGGTTTTGTGGGCTTCCCTTCAGTGGGGAAATCTACTCTGCTGAGCAACCTTGCTGGTGTTTACTCAGAAGTAGCTGCCTATGAGTTCACTACCCTAACCACAGTTCCAGGAGTAATCCGGTACAAAGGAGCCAAAATACAGGTGAGGCTATGAAGCCAAGGTTTGTGCCTGTGCGTGCCTCTTACGTCACACAGAAGTGTATCTACACTAGCGAGGACGACCAGAGCCGTGGAGGTGCATACGTCACAGGTGCCTCACAGCTTTGAGCCTTGGGCGTACAAAGCTTTCTTTGCTGGTTCACCTACGGGCGGATCTGTGACGACTCTAGGAACTTGCTCTGTATGTAAGTCAGACTGTGGTGTGTGGCAGGGTAGGCAACTTGTAGCTCTCTGATTTTCATAAACTACCAAGCCAACCTTAGCTGATATTTAGAAAAAAAACCTAAGCATGGTTGACACATAGATAGGAAACCGTTACAAAATCACAAGACTTTCGACCAGCAGGAACAATTTGGATTGCTTGATATTGGGGTATGTTTCCCAATAGAATTACAAGCAGTATCTCTCAAAGACTGGGAAGAGCACAGCTGAAAGGTGCCTTTCAAACCTGATCTGGAGGACTTTAAATTGAATCCTGGGGCGGGAGGAGAACCCCCCTCCCCCAGCAAATACTGTGATCCCTGGGACTATAAGGGTAGGCAGAATGTGCCAGTACCAATGAGCACACAGATACTGGAAGGAATAGATCGAGTCGCATGATCCATGGGTAGGGTCTCTCTGCAGATTAGAAAACCATTGGGGATGCGCAGGGAGCTTTCCCCTGAGCTGTGAATTAAAAGGGATGTTACAGGGAAGAGAAGATGGGTGTAATCACCCATGAGGAATACCAGACAGTAGTGGGTACCTGCAGAAAGAAAGAAAGGTTAAAGTGCAAAAGGAACTTAGGCATAGGGCTCTTTTGTCAGCAGGAAAGGAAGGGAAATGCAGTGGTCCGTGTACTGCTAAGAGAAGATGGTAAAACAGGAACAGGGGAATGGATCAGTGAGGTGTACAGCGGTGCCTAAAAGTTTGTGAGCCCTTTTGAATTTTCAGTATTTCTGATAAATATGACCTAAAAGTGATCTGTTCTCCACACAAGTCCCAAAACTAGAGGAAGAGAACCCAATTAAACGAGTCAAAAACATTATACTTGTTCATAGATTTATTGTGGAAAATGATCCAAAGCTACATGAAAACCACCCCCCTCCCACTGGCAGGGCCAGCTACTGTATATAAACAGAGTGCAAAGCCCACCCTCACCAGCACCGATGATGATACCTGGTTGGGTCATGAAATTCTGCAAGCGAACAGCCAAGCTCAGAGAGCACCCAGGACTCCACCATTAAGATGAACGGCCGGAGGCATTACGTTGTTTTAATTACTGAATTAAAAGAATGGGTTTAATGGGTATTTGTCCCTTGTTCAGTTTGTTCAGGTATATCTGCCAGCTATATATGCCAAGCTCAGTTTTGAAAGATTCAAGCACTTAAGACTTTTTCATGATATTCCAGAGTACTGAGGTTTCTTTTTCAGATCATAAATCCATCCAAGGTTATTTCCTCTTGACAGTAATAGAGCAGAATAACTTTGGTATCTGCTCCCAGATCACCACAAAGCAAGTAATTCGCTAGGATTTCAACACACACTTTCACACTGTTGTCAGTGAGGTTGAGAATTTTGTAGGTTGCTAAGTAGAGTTGTGGAAGCCAATCCTTGGTGGAGAATAATGCAGTGGGTTCTGAAAACGGGTGGTTTTCTGATGGTCAGCAAAGTGTTGAGGGGAAAACACCCAGTTAAGTTAGACTATCAGGCTTCTCCACATCTCTAGTTTCTGAGTTGTTTTTCCACAAACTTTGCAGCTTCTCGATTTACCAGGAATTATTGAGGGTGCCAAAGACGGGAAGGGCAGAGGTCGCCAGGTCATTGCAGGTAAGTGCTGGTGGCTCAAGGGCAAGAAGGGAGAGTAGGATTGGCTGGTGAGGCAAAGAGAAGAGGTGCTGTTGGCATTGCTTCTGATCCCAAGAGTGTTGCCTTTTCATATAAAGTAGACACGTGGCTTTTTCTTGCTTCCTTGAGTTGCATCTGATTAAAAATACATTTAGTTTATTACTCTGGCTTGAGATAGGAGATTACATGGACTGTGCAGTTTTTGGTTGAGATTCCGACACTTTACTTTTGGCTTTTTAGAAGAGGCTGACAGAAAATGTTCTCAGGTCCTCCCCTTTCTTCTCAGTTGCCCGAACCTGTAACCTTATACTGATAGTCCTGGATGTTCTCAAGCCTCTGGGACACAAGAAGATAATTGAGAGTGAGTTGGAGGGCTTCGGGATACGTTTGAACAGCAAACCTCCCAATATTGGCTTTAAGAAGAAGGACAAAGGAGGCATTAACCTCACAGCCACAGTAAGTATAGGTGTGGACAGGATGTTTCCTACCTTGCTGTGCATGGGAAATCTGGCCATTTGCCATACCTGAAGAAATGTTTGGACGTGATCTCTGGCAACAGTCCCTGATTCCCAACAAGGCCTCCCTCTGAAGTGCAGCTGAAGATGTTGGCTCAGTTGTGACACCGGGGAGTGGCCTTTCCTTGATGAGATAGGAGGAGAAGCAGGCCTTCCTCTTTGTCCAGGAGGCTTTCAGCACCATGGTTGGGGCTCTGGGAAGGATATGATCCTCCACTTCAGGTCCTCGTCTCCATGGCTTCTGTATGGCATCCATGCCATCTGGGTGTGCTGTGGCCATCATCTGTCCTGAGCAGGGAAGCTCCACATCAAAAATTGCCAATTGACTCATGAAGCCCTTCCTGCCATACGGTTAGCGTCAGTGTGCTCCCCTCCTGACCCAGTCCCTATTGTGGGTCTGCAGAGTTTTCTTAATTAATTTTTTGTTCAATCAGTGTCCTCAGAGCGAGCTAGATATCGAAACCGTGAAGAGCATCTTGGCCGAGTATAAAATTCACAATGCTGATGTCACCCTGCGGAGCGATGTGACTGCAGATGACCTCATTGATGTGGTTGAAGGAAACAGGTAGTGTCCATGGGCTGATGAAGAAGAGGTGCAGTGGAACCTCTGGGGGCTTGTCTTTTGTTATGTGGCAGGGAACTGAGGGTGCCTTACAACATGGCTGCTCTTTTGACAGATACCTTGTGGGAACAGCCTCCTCCACTCCAAGAGCCTTGCTTTTGGCTCTTGTGATTGGTTCCAAGTGCAGGGCATTGTTCAAGGAATGAGTCTCAGGTGCTGTGGAAATGGCAGAGGCCTACCTTTGCTTTCCAGCAGCTGAACAAATGCCAACGCTTGCTACTTGTTAGGGCTATAGTAAATTGGCTGGCTATAACTTACAAGGCAGATTCCTTGCTCTCCCTGCTTTGTTACTGAAACTACCTGGAATTGGAAGTCTCCTACCCTTCAGGAAGATAGGAAGGACCTCTGAATCTTTTCAATTGTTTGCTCACTTCCTCATCCTTGCAGAGTTTACATCCCATGCATTTATGTGTTGAACAAAATTGATCAAATCTCCATTGAGGAACTAGACATCATTTACAAAGTGCCCCATTGTGTTCCAATCTCTGCTCATCACCGGTGGAACTTTGATGACTTGCTGGAGAAAATCTGGGACTACCTCAAACTTGTGCGAATGTAAGTTTTGCTTTGTCAGAGCTCAAAATGTATTTCATTCCTTAAAAATGCTCCATAGTGTCAATTCCCCCTCCTGCTCAACTCAGAAATCTCAACTCTATCTTCTTGATCCTCAGTGTTCCTGGTAATTCTCTGGTGTCCAGAATTTTGGTAGTTTTTCAGATATGCTGGACTGCAGTCAGAAAAATTTTGTACGTATTGGAATCATTCAATTATGTTCTGTAAAAAAAGTAATAGTCCGACCCATGATATTTTTAGGAATCAGAATGAATTTTTTCATGAACTGTTGGAGGACATGCTCCAGCACAAAACCCAGCATATTTATGTGTAGAAAATGGGTATGTCGTGGAGAAGATCACCTTAAATTCTTTTTCACTGACAGGCAGCTTTTTTTCAGGTGGGAATTATTTCAGGCTAGAGCGGCCTTCCTTCCTGCTCCCTTGCTTGTGGTACCGCTTTAGGTTAACCACTTTGTTTGTAGCCATGGCAGAGTAAAGAAGAACAATCTTGGTTAGACGGGGGTCTTGTCTGAAAGCAAGGATGCTTTATAAAGGAACCTTCATTGTGTTCAATTACAGTTACACTAAACCGAAAGGGCAACTCCCGGATTATACCTCCCCGGTGGTATTGCCTTACTCTCGGACTACAGTGGAGGATTTCTGCACGAAGATTCATAAAAACCTAATCAAAGACTTCAAGTAGTGAGTATTGGCTGGACTAGAGCTGGGAGCTGCAGCCACTGCTTCTGCCCCGGTTCCTCCCCAGAGTGCCCGAGCTGTCTGTGAAGGAGGTGGAGGTATTGAAAGCTAAGCCACCCACCCAAATGCTTTGTTTAAATCAGGATATACCTTACCTACAACATTCCCCTAATCTGTGAAGGAAGTTATCTGGTTTTTAAAGAAAAGATAAGATTAATGCAGCATGATTTTTTTCTTAACAAAGCCATGCCAACTTGTATTGTTTTCCAAGGTTCAGTTGGTTTTCAGTCCAATTCTAGGATTGGCTCTAGAATTTTCTCAGGTCTTGTAAGATTTATTGTTCTGTAATTTGCCAGATCTTACTTTTTCCTCTTTGAAGATGGGGACAACATGTTTGCTTCTGTCACATGGTACTGCTTTGTTATCTGCTAAAATTCTGCCATTTTCTCCGAGCAGCTGATATATTCTTTTGTTCTCCTTTTATTTTGAGCTTATCTAAAATACATCTAAAGAATTTTCAGCATCCTTCTCTGCTCTCACCTCATTCTTATAATCCCATTAGCTTCTCCTCCCAGGAAATTCTATCTGCCATTGCTCTGAGGTTATTAGAATTCATTGTTTTGAAGTCCAAGATAGGTATTTGACCTCAGTTTCAGTTTTCCTTAATGTTAATCCTTTAGCTTTTCCTGTGAGTTTACATTTGCTGCAAGTGTACAGCAGGCTGTTTTTAGGCAGGCAAGCAAAGATGCTGCAACTACTGTGGGTCATTGTTACAGGGGCTGATCTTGACTTTGGGGCAAAAGTTGGTTAGGGATTTCTCCTAAAACCTCAAGCTCCTGATATTTTTCTGTAGCTGCTTGCTTGGTGAGCTTGCTCCCTGGCTGCAAATACAGCCTCCCCATGACCCAGTGGATCCAGACTTGCGTCTTGTTAGCATTTTGCTGTACATCACCCCTGCATCTTCAGGTGGTCTTTGCTGGTGATTTCAGGTAGATGCTGATCAGCATAAGAGAAAGAATTTCAGCATGTGAGTTTCCAGCATGCCTGACACCTCCCTACCAGATCAGAATGGAAGCAGGGCGAGACAAACCACCAGGAAAAAAAAAATTCACCCAAAGAAAATAATTGTTTTAGTCCCAGAAACAGCAGACTGAAATGAACACAAATATATTTCACCCAGCAATGCCTGGCTGTTATTTCAGAACAACAGGATCAAGGGAATGAATTTAGTAATGAAATTATAGATGGTCACATGGGGAGCCTGATGCAAATCTGCATGAAAACGCTCTGCTTTAACTGTTTCTTTCTTTTTTTTCCCAGTGCCCTTGTGTGGGGCTCATCTGTCAAGCACAACCCTCAGAAAGTGGGAAAAGATCATACTCTGGAGGACGAAGATGTCATTCAGATAGTGAAGAAATAATAATAAAAAAAAACCTCTGGCCCATCAGTGACTCCTTTCAAAAAAGAGTAGATTATAAAACTTCCCTGGCTTGCCAATGGTTAAGTGGATGTGAACACCACCATGCAAGTTAGCTTATGGGCTGATTAAAATCTGTTTCCTGAGGGAGTGGGGATCACTGCAGAGACCTGGCTTTGTACTGCTGTTTAATCGAGCCACACTTTTGCCCTGGGAAGAGCCCAGGCAGTGGAGCCTTTATGCTGCCAACATAAATTAGACTGCTGATAGCTACAAGGATGAAAATGTACAGCCCTCCTTCATTACAGCATGTGGACATGTGTATAAGGGTGGTGCTGCTGTCCGTGTCACTGATTGATGTAAATAAAGCCGCCAGGCGAGAGCTGGGGGAGGATGTTCACAACGAAAGTGCTTAAGTGTTGGTTTGAAAGAGGCAGGGCTGAAGTTTAATTCTTTCAGCATGTTAAGATTCTGCAGGATTGCAGCTGACATCAAGAAAATTAGGTTCACTAAAAACAGAATTTGTAAAGAAAGCACCAAAAGAAAATCAGTGTCAAATCTTTCTGGAAAACAAGGAACTTATTCATGGAATTATTAAAGCTGATCATAAAGGTTTCACCCAGTTCAGCAGTGGCTTTCTTATAAACCCTAACCCTCCATGGAGCACCTTGCAATGGATGGTGATAGGGGAATTGGTTATTGCAGGGACATCTTGCTCTCTGTAGGCCTGCAGCTGCTCTACCTACCCATTCAGCATAGCCCAAGTCCAGGAGGACTTATGTCATGGAGTAGTGTCACACCATTGGGAGCCAACCATTGAGCTCATGGAGAACTCTTACGTACCGTTTTCCTAGGGTTCAGCTTGTCCCATCCCGTCCAAGCCCAATAGCTTCCATTTGGTTTGGCAGCATCTCCAAAGTGGTCTAGGGTGGTGATACTCAGTGTGTTGATACTGCATCGTGAACTGACAAGCTCTCCCAGCAGCTTTATGTAAGCATTAAAAAGGTGGGGAGAAGCCTGAACCCCATAGAACTCCGCAAGGGAGTGACCGGCTGGCCTGCCTCTCCTTCCCTGCCACCACCAACTGGGATCAGTTGCTAAGGAACGAGTACTGCCTCCAATCCCAAACCTTCATAGATGGTCCAAAAGATACCATGGTGGCCAGGATCAGAGGTACAACAGGATTGGGAGATGCATAACACCCTTCTGCCCCCCAACAGTCATTGGCCAGATTGATCTTTCCATCCCATCTCTGGGTTTAGGTAATCCACTTTTTCTACAGCACTCTTAGCTGGCCTTCCACCACCACCACCCCCAACCTTGTCCTGGAAGGCAAAGTTGGAGACCCGGCAATGGTCATCAAGTATAGGTGGCTCCAGGGAGGGCCTCTTAAGGAAGGGCATCCTTCAAGCTTGCTGGCATCAACCCCTCCCACAATGACATGGTTAGTATGGCTTGTGGGGAGGGAAGGAACGTGCCAGTTAAATAGTTTGGTCAGAGGGTGGAGTACGTTTGTAATGGAGTGTGTGCTTTCCCAGCAGGACATGTAATGAGCTGGCTCCTTAAACTCTCCCAATGCCATCCCTGCTGTTGCGGCCTCCCCAAGAAAGGAAAAAGAGGTCAGCCCCACTGTAGACTAGACCAAGAAACCAGCTCCACAGGAATGCTGAAGTTACTTAATATTGCCCCCTTCCCCCAATACTCATGCTAATTAGGGGTGTGTGTGCCTGAGCCATTTTCACATTCCTTCTGCTTGTTTGGGACTTAAGCCATGTTTTTCTCCTTGTCGCTTTGGCAACATATCTGGCCTCTCTCAGCCAAGGTCACCTTCCTTACTCTTTATCAGGGGACTACCAGGAATTCTGCAGGCGCATTAATTTGAAGCTAATTTTCCAGGGATGAGAACACATCCAGACACAAATAATACTGATAGAACAAAATCAGATCAATGGTACAAGGAAACAGCTAAAACCAATGTTACAATTTTCAAAAGTTCCTACATCGCATCTAGCTCTGTATTTCTTCAGTTAGCCATTCCATCTGGTTCTTTGGCCCCTCTTCAAATTGGGATGAGTTTCCTACGTGGCAGAAGTGAGATTGGGAGGCCCTGATGGATGGCAAAAGAACCAAGGCCTAGTACAGCACCAACTTCAAAGCTCAAGGAAACCCTCCTTCTGGCTGATGCTGCTCAGAATTTGTTTCCTGGGCTTTGCTGGTCTCTGCCCACTAGTTTGGCAGGCTTCGTTTTTATTTATTCCGATCTCTGAAGCTCTTGGGGTGTTTTCCTTCATTACAATGTTCTAGAGAGAAAACTGTCAAGCCAGCATATTGAAAGGCAAATCTTGCTGGAAAAGAATCAGCTTAGCTTTTTGAGTTCTTGGGACAGTTAATAGTCCAGTTGACAGATGTTAATCATCTTCATATTTCTGCCAAGCGTGTGAGAAGCGGAGTTCCAAAGCTGCCTTGCTATCCCTATAGGCACAGTGAAAGTCAAGCATCTTTCCCTGTCCACAGCTGAGTCATGGAGCATGAGAGGAAAGCTAGTTTGAAAACAATCTGGACAAACAGACTTGCCAGAGTTTCAGCAGGCTGTTGGGACAATGTTCTGTGGACACGAGATGAACATAATACTTTTTTATATTAATGAGAAATACTATGTTGGAAGAAAACAAAACACTGCATCCCAATAAAATCCTCATTCCAACAGTGAAGCGTGGGGGAAACATCTGGACAGCTGCCAATCATTGATGGAACAGTAGGGTCTGCACAGTACCAGCAAATTGCACGTCAGGGAGCCAAATGCAAGCAGAAAGTTAAACAAATGAGGGTAACACCACATAACAGTCCTAAACTTACAACTAAATAAGCAAGGGAATTTTGCATCCTAGAATAACAAAATCAAAGCCTGATTTTAACCCAACTTAAATGTGACATGACCTGAAACATTCATGCAAGACCACCTCAAAATACCGACGAACTGGAGCGATTTTAAAGAGCATCGGGCCAAAGTACTTCCAAACCAGTCTGTGGGATTGATGGACAGGTACAGGGAATGTTTGGCTGCGGTCACTGCTGCCGAGAGGCACCTTTTCTTCCAGCAGGGACAGTGAATGTTGGCTGAGTGACTTCAGCAAAGCCATGACGCTACAGAATTCCTCGTTTTAACCAGAATCTATCTTTTGACGGGGCTTCAGGGAAGCTCAGATCACACTGTAGTTCACTGTACTGTAGGATTAGAGATCGCTTGAAAGGGTTAATTAACTTTCTCATGACTTCAGTCTTCTTTGCAGCCAGCCAAGGACAGTAAAGCTACCAATGCATTTCTTCTGAACCACAATTACTAATATGTGACACTCAGAACAAAAGTTCCACACGTTTGTTGAGTGTGGGTAGGTATGCACTCTGTGTATGCTCTTGTGCTTCAGAACCTGGGACAACAGTAATTTTAGAAGACATTTAGAGCCTCCCTAGGAAGCAACTTAAAAAACCCTTGATGATTTCTTCTGTAGGCTGAGTGGCAGGTAGCAATCAGCATGGACCATTTCCCCAGAACCTTGTAGCCCTGAGAAAAAGAGAAAAACAAGAGAGCAGAGGGCTCATTCAAAGTTCCTGGTTTTTTTTAATGCTGTTCCAAGTTTTGTTCCAAGTTCAAAACAAAACAGTCTCTCTTTCATGCATGCTAATTACTGTTGCTAAAGTTCAAGTCTGCCTGGAGAAATATTGCAGCAGAATTGTGACTCAACAGCTAATCCATCCTTGGATCTTAATTTGCACCCAAGTATCTGACCCTTTCCCACAATCTTTTGAACATCCAAACGAACAGGAGCTATATAATAAATAGGGCAGGGGGTTCAGGAAGGGATCGAGTTTCTCCTTCCCAAATACTGCTTGGCCTGCAGTTCTAGAACCAAAATTCACATTGGAAAACTGTCAGTCGAGGAAAAGATACTTTCATGGTTGTGATGACAACTAAGATACCAATTTGAGCTAGCTAGCTTTTGAAAAACATTTCAGAGAAACAAGGTATTTGTCTTCTTACACACCAATGATTTGTTATGTCACACAAAGGAATTGTAATACTCCAAGTGCAGTGTGAAGGTCACTGCCTCCCTGAGAAATAGGCCTGAAGACAGAAGAAGAATTGATGCAAGATTACCCCTAAAAGCGTGGCTGCTAGAAAGCTCGAGACTAGCCGGAGAAATACAAACGAAATTATCCCCAACTTTGTATTCTCATCCTAATTGACTGACTTGAAGATGCTTCTATCTACCTGTTAATGAAGTGTGTGTCACTGTATCTCATCGCATACTTTTAAAAATGGGGAACAAAAATTGCTTCATTCCAGTAATCCTGGATGAGGAGCAGCCTGATTTGAATATCTGCATCTCTCTTCTGGCAGACCTGGCTAAGCAGCCTCTAAGATTTCAACATCAAACGAAGTCTAATTCCCCATTTCCCCAAACTTATTTTTTCTAAATGTTTGCCCAATACAGAGTTCTAAAGACCTAAAGAGCTTAAATATTTCTGAGCTTTGAGTTTTCCTGATAAAAGATGGATGTTTCACAATGGATCTTAGAATTTCTCATGGGAAACTGTTTACTGTTTTTTGTTTTTGTTTTGGCTGAAATCAAATTTAGTAAATATGCAGCTGCAAAAAGTATCCCTTTACACAGTGAGTCAGAAAGCTCATAGAATTGACTTTATTTACAGAATGAGTTCTGGGGAAACTGTCATTTAAAAAAAAGTTATGAAGCAATCTTACAGGGACAAGACCATGACCACTTGTACTCAATGAGTTCATGTTACAAAGTCTTCAAGTGTTTAGTCATTGATGGCCCACATAGATTTCATGGTACAACTGACAGGTCATTTCTCCAAACTGTTCTGGGTCATCGACATTAACACAGCATGCCACCAACTGGAACAGTTCAGGATTTGGTTTATTTTTGGACTGAAGACATCACATTTGTGTGTGATTTAAGGCTGTTATTTCACAGCAGGGGAGAACAAGTTGCTACAACTGCTAGCAGTAGTAGACTCTGGAGAGCAGCTATGTTTGACTTGTTTAGTGGACAGCAACACTGAAGATACACCATACTGCAGCAGAGTTGACAGTCAGGTGCAAGGTCTATTGTACCTAAAGCTGTGTACCGTTATGAAGATCAGCATCTTGCAGCCCACTTTCCAGGTGCTTAAGAACCCAGCCTAGTAGCTCCTTTTCCTCTTGACTGCAAAAATGGAGAGTATATAGTGGCCTTTTCGCACTTTTGTCACTGCTGCCTAGAAAACAATGTGGTGGAATAAGACTGGAGTACACAAGAGGCAAAGCAACGTCACCTGGTTCACTCACATTGACTTGTGCGGCACCTTTAATACAAGTCCCACATGTACAGTGAATAGATCCAAACCAGAGGCACACAAACTAAAGCTTAACTTTTTACTAGCTACTCTTATGTACAGCTGTATAAGTTCAAAAAAGCTCTCCCATGGATATATACAAAAAAAGATGTTCACACATTGGTCTGTACATAGAATTTCCAGTGATGAACCCTTAGGCTGCTACCTCTGTCCCAGGAGGTCACCAGCACTTCATTCCCACATTTTTACAAAAAAGCCAAACAAAAAAGGTAGATGCTTCCAGAATTCAACTGGTACTGTCTCGCATCCAAGTTTTTCCAGGGTTCGCTATTCAATCTATAATGAATTCTTTTAATCTTGGTGTAGACATGGAAGCTAGGACAGGCGCCATGTGCTTTTAGTCACTCCAAAAGAACTCTGCGCAAAGTGCTAAAACCAAAGCACCCCAAAAGAAATAGCAGTGAAGCACACAAGAGGCCAGCTGCCCAAGGAGATCCGTGTCTAGTCAGATGCAGCGCAGATTCCTGCTCTCCCACAAGGCTCTTCACTGCCGGTATTCCAGTTCGTCCACGCTGATCACTTTGGATGGCATGGAAGGGAGCGGCTGCTGTAAGACATCAGAACCAAACCACTTTGCGAGACCGACAGGAGAGCTACTCCGCTGGGTAGCACGATGGTCAAGCTGCGAGTGCATGTGAGGCAGTCCAGTCCGAGAGGACGCAGGGGGAGGGGTTGTTTGCACACCAACAGCAGATCCTTGCGTGCCAGAGCCTGGAAATGAGAGAGACGGAGACAGCCTTACATTACAGATCTGGGATGAAGGTGGTGCGTGACTGGCCTGTTGCAAAAAGAACATTTAGGACCCCTCAAATGGGTGGCATGACGAAGGGAGATGCATTACCTGATCGCTGTAGCTGCTGCTGCATCATTGCCAGCTGCAAAGGTGTCGCTGAGCAAGGGTTCAAGAGAGGATGGCCAGCTGTTGTTAGAGGGTAGCATGGTTGACCAAGCAGGGGAGCAGATACTCCCTGTAAGTGAGCCAGGTCAACCCCAGGAGGAATCATACCTGTTGACCAATACCGTTATTAAGCAAGGAGTCCACACACGTAGCACTTCCCAATGTGTACTTCTAGGGGCCTCTCTCCCCACAATTCAAGGTTGACAGGAAACAGCGCTTCAAAGCATCTGCTTGTGAGTTGAGAATGGCAAACTGCTGGCTTGCCCTTGCCATCCAGGCCATTTCAGAAATAGTCAAACTTGAAATAATCGGCAATTGTTGCCTCATAAGGCAAACTCAGGGCCCTTAACTGTTCCTGATGATTATGAAAATCAGCACAACATGCTTGCTTTATCCCCTTCCTATCAGAAACCATGCCACTCTAGTATATAACAACAGAAAACATTGGGCTTCTCATCAGATGCAGCTAAGCATTTAGAGTTACAACTCCCAGAATTTCCAGATGTGACAGATTCCATAAGGTGAAATGCAAGAGCTGCCCTTGTGTGAAAGCGAACTCCCAGCTTGTAGTTAGATCAAAGGACGGGGGGGGGGGGGAGCTGATCTTCAGAGTCTTTCAGCAGCGTCTGACCAGCCACACATAGAAACTTTGCGCAAACAAAGGATTGAACTAGATGGTCAACAAGGCCCCTTCAACTAGGAGTGACACTACAGCTTACCTGCTTGCAGGAGAGGAGGAAGATGCTGTGGATGAAGGCCTTGTGCCAGCATCCTTTGGACCAATCCGGGGGGCAGCTGATGAGCAGGTCGTACCATTTGAGGAACCAGGGGAACTTGGTGGACTGGACGGAGAAAAGCATTCCCTGGCACTGGAGAAGCCATCGTAGGGGTTTTTCTCCCAGCAGACTTTGGCCTGTGGTCCTGCTCTTTGGTGGGGCGGTTCGCTTGAGAAAGTGGGGTTGTACATGCAGTACGCTGCAGTGATGCCAGTTTGGTGGCTACAGAGGGCGAGTTCTCTTGGTCAACATGATCTGTGGACCTGGATGGCAAAAGGCTCACTGCAGAGGAACACAAAAGAAGCCAAACTCAACCACATGTAATGGCATGATCTATCCTTTTCTCAGTGGGAGGAAGTCTTCTCAGCCAACTTAACTCCTTGAGGGTAAACATGGAGGATGGAGGCTAGCTCAAGAGCATAAGGAGCTTCATGGCTCCAGGAATGGTTTGTGGCCCCTCCTTGCCTGAACTGTGTGCTTTGCATTGTCCACACTGCATAGCTGAAGGAGCACTTAGTTCCTTGGACGGCACTTCTGACATGACAGAGCAGGACAGAAAAACAGCTATGCTTTCCCCTTACATTACTCTTCTGTCCTACGGCTGCAAGGTCTGTTCTACGGACCCTTGTCTGGTTTGAGGAGAAGACAGCAGGTGGAGGGATAGCCTTGCTCCTAGTCCAGGAATAATTTATATTTACTAATATATCTAAGCATCCCTGGAAGTCTGGTGATGGACTGCAAGAATCCGTGTGGTAATTTGTTAAATCTCCATGATCCCTCTGGATCTGGACAGAACTGCCAAGTCTACCAGGAGCTCTCCTCTTAGATCAAAGTCCTCGTCAGAAACTTCCTAACTTTAGGAAGACCTACAGTCAAGAGTTTTGTAGGTGCTCTGGCACAGATGGGGACTTTTTCCTTTCCAGTGCCTTTTAGGAACTGTCTCTCCGTACACAGATGTGAACCAACATACCTTCAATTGTCCTTGGACCTTCTTCTCGCTCGCTTGATTTCAACTTTGCTGCGTGGGGCTCATCTTTGCTTTTGTCTTTGCTTTCATACATCTTGCGTATTACTGAGGTAGGAGTAAAGGAAGGAGACAGCTGCAAAATCACAAACCAACAATTAATATTCATTGTATCTGCCCCCCAGATGACCAGTTTTGGTTATGTTTATGGGCCCCACTTATACAAAAAAATATCTAAGACAAAAAGAAAACACAAATAATCAGGGTCGATTAGAATGAAGAATGCTGCCAGCCCCCAAAAATCATGCTAAGGTAAATCTGTCTCCTCCGTATTTCCATTTGTTTAAACTTTTGTTGTGACAACCCTTCCTTTCATCTTGTATTTGTCACACAGAACGTAAAGCGAAAAGTTCCCATGTTCTTGCAATGGCTTGGGGTAACACTGACCATGCTAGTGATGGAGGCAGCTGTGGTCGGAGAAGAGGCGTTTCCTCTGAGCCCCAAAGAGGCCGGAGACTGAGTCACGCGCGGCTGCCTATCAAACAGAAATTCACGTTAGAACGTCTTGCTCTGCCTGCAAGGAAATAAGGAAAGTCCTGCCTGAAGATTTTCCAGCAAGGAACGGCTGGTGTCTCCTCTTGTTTCATCTTACTTTGTAAGATGGAGAAACTGAGGTAGATGGGCAGGCAGTTTGACATTTGTTTGGCATTTCCAACTTCCAGCCTGAATTTTAAGCTCACCGGTTCCTGAAGCCATCTCTGTTTTTATCCATCTGTAGTTTGCCAAAACCTGGTTGGTAGAAATTTGGCACTTGCATAGTTAAGTCATGTGGAAGAGAGAGACCTTCTAACGCAGCTTGTTGTAACTCAAGAGGATTCATCTGAAACCAAGAAGGCCTCAATCAGCCAAGAGTCTAAAGATGGTATTTTATTACTACTAAGGCTGTGGACACTAGTCTTTGTTGTTGTTTATTCGTTCAGTCGCTTCCAACTCTTCGTGACTTCATGGACCAGCCCACGCCAGAGCTTCCTACTGCCTTCAAATTTCTGCCACTTTAACAGTATTCTATTACAAAGTAGGTGCACCAGTCACTGCAGCTCTCTGGAGTGTGTCATGCTACACTACACTGTTCTTCTCCTATATTAACTCTGTCTTGTGCATTGTAGGGTTTACCTCCATTCAAGAGCATATGTATGCTGGTTAAACTAGGCCAATGCCATTTCTCAGAGCTGTAGCACTGTGTACAGTATCAAAACAGACTGAGTAAAGTTCATTGCTATGCCACATGTGCTTACATGTTACCCTAGTCTAAAAACGTGTCATCTGTTCCCTATTATTTCACATTCATTCCAGTTCCTTGGATTCCATTAAGTGAGGTTTTCCCCATTATCTTAAATAATTAGAAAAATGGTTGAATTATTGGTGTGTTCTTTTTGCCATTCCACGTATCCCAGCATTTCCCAAAATGTTTGCCTCCCAGAGCAAAATGCTCTGACCTCCAGAAGTGGGAAAGGGACCATTTGCCACACTTTCCTTGCATGGCAAATTATTCTGTATATAATTCAGGAGGAACATTTCAGCTGTGGCATCTTCGCTCTGAAAGTACAACATTTTGCTCGGAACTGTTCCACCTGGAAGCAAGCCAAACCGGCTTTGTTCGGCATTCGTTCCGGCACCCTGCTTCCAAGCGTAGGGCCAGGAGGTGGCAGAGGAGCCGGTTCCTTCTCTCACCTGAGCAGCAGCAGCTGGGCTCACCGATTTTCGTATCCCCTGGAATGGATCAGCCAACAGCTGCTGGGACCCTGCTCCAAAGCCTATAAAGATAACGAGCAATTTCACCATTAAGACAGTAGCCCATTTATTTTGTGGAAACTGCAGTTTTTGCATTATTTTGTTCTAGAACAAGCATCTTTCACTACAGTAGGTCAGAATGCCAGTCTCTTTAGAAGGTAAGAATGAGAGCTACTGATTGCAGGAAATGAGAGAGAAAAACCCAGGGCATTTCAGCAATTACTTCTGGAAAGGACTGCCAACTTGCTCAAGGGAACCCTTTTCAAACCCTTTTACCATGTTTTAAAATGGTAAAAAGTGCACCAGCAAGGAGAAGGGCCAGCAGCCTGTCATGCCAATCCCCTGAAAGCAGCACATAGTGAAACCAGCCAAGAGGTTACTTCTGCTGTTGTGTTAATTTTGATCCAAGTGTTATGTGGAACTGCTTGGATTTGGCTTATTCTGATCACTTCCAGCTATCCTAGACCTGCAGTTCTGCTAGGTGCTACAGCAGCAGTTCCTGCAAGGGACTGGTCCAGACGAACACCAAGGTCCCTTCCGTTCCATGACTTTGTCTCACGGAAGAAAGCACGCTTCAGGTATGAACTGGCTAACATCTGAAGCTGCGGAAACTCCCTGAGCGGGAACGTTTCTCACCAACTGGAGATGGAACACGATGCCTCAAGTAGTCAGCTGAAGCAGCCCGCGTGGGAAACATCTGCGAGATGGGCGGCTGCGGCGGAGAGGGGGCTCTCTGGCCGAGGAGAGAGGGAACAGGCTCCAAGCCACCCATCAAGGTGCTGAGGACACTGGATGATGTCTGTCTGCAAGGGGGAGGCCCAAGGATCTCCTGGGGAAGGATGCAGCTCTTTTAAATCCCCCACGCAGTTATGTATTCTGCATTTTTCTGATGATGCTATAATGCTTACAAACACCGTAGCTCTATGTTTAGTGCATTTTATATCTCTATTAATAAAAATACAACAAAACAAAGAGATCAAGAAGTTGAGGTGTGGAGTCTGATGCAGACGTTTCAACTCCAAAGAATGGAAGTTTGCTAATTGTCTTCTTCCAAGAGGTGTGTTAGTGGGGCATAACATATTTATCATAAGGTCTGCAAAAGCAGAAAGCAGTGGGTGTGGGGAAAAAGCGGTTTTAACACAACTCACTCATATGCAGCCAGAGTAATTAAATCAGTCTTCAGCTGCTGCATTCTTGATTTACAGACGTTAACTGCTAATTACACATCTTGTGCACCACATAGAAAGGATTTTAGAATAAGTAAAATGCTCCACTGATGCTCTAACATTATAGTCAGAAATGCTTTTGGCTTGAAGACAGGCCCCAACAGAGGTCTCAACCAAAGAAGAGAATGTTAAAGTACCTGCAGGATATTCTTTGTAGCCGACTGGCCTGACATCTCGGAAGGTGGCATCAGTTGATTTTCAGGAGTTTGCTGGAAGGAAAAGAACATGCCAGCTCTCTCTCTCGCGCCAATGTTCAGCGTCTGGCCCAAACTCAACCAGAGTCCACCACCACATGCAAAGGTGAGCACCATTAAACCGTTGGGGTGCTAAATTGTCTATTTTGCCACCAAATGTCTAAAGGCCACAGTCAGCTTCCTCATATTCCTCCCTAACAATCCAAACACATTTTTGGCTGACCTTAATCCAAACTAACAAACCAGCACTGGCATCCTGAAAGTGTTTGGACAACATTTAATAGTTCCTGGCATGCCTGATTTGGATCTTAATACTTTGCTTGCATATATAAAACTACTAATTTGGTCTTTGCATAACATTTAATAAATTCTATTGATTACAAACCACAAAGGAAATAGTTTTGCATAGTCTGCAGCTGAATTTGCCTGCCACAAGAGTCTAGATTAAATATTAAAGGAACCCTCCCTCCTGAATTTACAATTACTTTTTTAAAGGAAACATTCTTCTTCTTCCAAGGATTTTGACTACGTAGCAACAAATTATGTCATTCTTTTATTCTGTAATATAGATTGTTCATTTATGTCAAGACGCAGACTTAAAATAAAGACAACTGCAAGTTCAAAAGCAGTTTTATTGCACATCACATTTTATAGTCAGGCTCTTAAGTCTAGGTTTCAACAGCCTTCAAAATCAGGTAGCCCTCATTCCTTAGCAAGGTGGCAAGAAAGCTCTTTTCAGATAGTGCAAGATGACAAATTTATGTCATACTAACAAATAATTTCAATCCACCTCTTTTCTCTAGCTTTAGTAAAGAAATAGGAGGAGGAAGGAGTATTAGGTATGTTCACCACCTTGAGTTATTTATGAAAATAATAAAGGCGGGATAGAAAAACAAACAAACAAACAAACGAACAGGGAGTTACCAACCTTTTTAGCTTATGGCACATTTGGGATTTTGAAGTACCAGAATACATTTTCAATTGTAAAATGTTCTCTGTGGTGGGTATAGTAGGACACAGGCACCAATTTCTCAGAAAAGCCAATGAGTGGGAATAAAAACAATTTGCCCAAAAACCTCAATGAAAGGCAAAGGCAAAATATGAGCTTGGATCGCTATTCATTTGTATTTACTACACTTTTCACCACTCCCAACATACACAATCCACTCACCCAAGTTACTTCACTTTTTATTACGATCACCCCCTCTCCTCGTTCTCCAACAAGCTCACGCAGATTCCACACGTGCAGTTGTGGGGTGTGTGTGTGATATTCTTTCACTGGGTGCGTTCCAAAGCAGAGCAGCCAGTGGGATGTTTTTACTAGGATTCCTGCACCAAGTAGGAGGTTGGACTTGATGGCCTCAGTGACCCCTTCGAATTCAATGTTTGTATGATTTTAAGGTTACATGTCCTGATGGATTATGACTTTAAAGGCCACCAACTTCTTTGTATCTAAGAAGTCTGCAGGAATATACCACAACTCTACCAGAAGGCAAGGTTTGCTTTTCTTGATGATTCAAGGTGCTAGTTGGCATGTCTGAATAGTCACAGCAGACCATACTACTAAGAAAGGGAGTAGCCACCATAGCTATGAGCACAATTTTTTTCACCAGCTCCAGCCTGAAATTCTCTCTAATTTCTGCTCAACCAACTCACCATGAAAGTCATACTGAGTCCAGAGAATATTTATGCTCTTGGACTATTCATTAGTTTCAAAGGGTAGTGTTTTCTCCTCTTGAAGTCATACCAGCCAGAGAGCAAGCAGCGAGAAAACTGCTTCCACAGGAGAACCCAGCAGGAGCAACAACTGAGGACATTTCTTTACAGATTATACCATGGAACGTGACCTGCTCTTATCAACACAGTTTTGTACACCTCAGCGCTCATACAAAGAGCATCGTGAAAGATACTAGAGAGTTTTGTTCAGTTCACGCATTACGTTGAGCTATTTTTTAAACATGGTTTGTTGAGAAAGACACAGTTGCCTGATTCGTAGCATCAGTACTAAACCATTTTATTTTTTATTTACTTCATTTATCATAGTTTTATCACCGCACATCTCCCCCATACGTAAACCATAACCCGTGGTTTAGAAATCGCAATGGCTAGATTCATCCATCATGCAAAGCCCCCCAAAACAAGACCAGAGCTAGCTTTGTGAGATGCGCCAGTGGAGCAAGGTCCTCAGTCAGGACCTCGTTCCACTACTGCATTGATCAAGGTATCGGCAACAATGACCCGTTCAAACGTTAACAGCAAAAATGCAATGCTGATTTTTCCCCTCACCCAAAACAGTCAGAAGTATAGTGCTCTAGATTAGATCAAGGAAAGTTAGGGATACATTTTGGGCCACATCCTAAGTGACACTTGCAGGACAAATTTTCCCCAGAACGAACACCTAATTCAGGAGCAGGTCACTCACGCAGGTTTCTACAAATGGTTCCTCTCACCCTTGGGCCTCCTCAAGGTGCATCAGAAACTTGATCTTGTATCCTGGGAATAGGATTTGCGGGGGAAGGGATCTGTTTCCATCCAAATGGAACCACTGAGGTTTTTTTTGAAGAAGTATCTTCAGTCACTGAGTCTACTCAAACGCTCCAGCATTGCGACAGACTGAGGCTGAGAGCCAGCATTTCTGGTGGAAACGCCATTTATCTAACCCCTTTCCAAGAGCTTTAGTTTGGAATGCTCAATACAGATACTTTTGGGCCCAAGCAATTAGATTTCCAGAGTATTTTATCCATTGCCGAAATGGGTGCTTTAATGCCTAGGCTACTTTTGTAAGCTGACTCTGCTAGGGAAAAAAGGTTATCTATAGGGAAACTGAGTATTTATTACATAAATTATGCATGTTACACAGACATTATGCACAGGTAGTTTGGTATACCCCAAGGTCAGGTGTGGCTGAGTTTATAACCCCAGTATTGCTACTTACATTGACTTTGGGCTGTGAAGGTAGAGTCCCACTTGCCTTCATAGTACTGACTAATTTGTTGAAGGCAGACATATCACCGTCTTTAAAGCGCCGAGAATCAGCCTTGTTTAGTGACTCCTCCATCCGCTCTGCCATTAAAGGGGCTGCAGTTTTCCCCTCCTGATCCATTTTCAGGCCTTTCAGCCCAGCTTCTACTTCCTCGACTGAAAGTACAACCCCTGAATGTGCTGAAAAAAATGTGGGGAAGGGGGAGGAGGATGGATAAGGAAGAACTAGATGCTTAGTTTACAGCGTAGATTTAGGGACTGCAGAAACTGTTAGAAATCAGGGCCAACAGAGCATTTCAAGCTGGTTCCACCTTTATTCAGGAGGACTTAAAATAGCAGGAATTCCAACACCACGCTAGAAACTAACATTCAAGCTGCGGCAGAACCAGATATAAAGCTTTTAGGCCAACTCAATAGCAAAGTAATCAAACAAGGGATGGGATCGTGCAGATGGAGGAAATTAATGGATTTTCAATCGGGATGCCAACAAATCTGAAGCTTAAGTGAAAATAACAAGGCAGCAAACAGGTTTGCAGAATTTTAATGGGGAACAAAAAACAACCAGCTATACAGACCCATCGTATGCAAGCCTCACTGACACAAGCAGTACGACAGCACTTCTCAAGTGTATTGCACCCAAAGCAGTAAGAGACATTGTGAAATCTGCCAGTGGAACACTTTTTAAACAATAACTTCTTCCAAGAACTTTTGAATGGGAATTCAATGATGGTGTATCTGAAGTAGAGAGAGAGATCATTGGGACTTCTAACTGATGATTCACTGGGAGGGAGTAAAGCGAAAACCAAACTCTCACTCACACCAGGTAACCGATGAAGCCTACACCACTTCTCTCACCTCCACCTCCCAGCAGAAGCTCACGCTAGAACGCAAACAGTCTGTCGTGCAGCTTGCCATCCTTTGGCCACCTGTCTCAAAAATGCTAACTAGGGTGCAGCTGAACTGGGCTAGGACTTCCCATTCTGGCTTTGAAAGACAGGTCTTCCATCCACAAGGCTTTTCTATTCTTTCATTATTTCACTTTGGTAAGAAGTACAATCTCAGATTTGAGGAATAGCCATTTCCTCTCTTGCAGAAGCAGCACTTGAGTTATCCTCTGTTTAACAATGGAGAACAGGCAGAGTCAGAGCAGCTGTACAAGCTAACCATTCCGGGGTTTTGCTTGTCAGAAGGCTTACAGGACAGAGCTGGTCATGTTTGCTAGGGAGAGCTGCAAAGAAATAGCAGCTCTTTGGTGGCACGGAAATGGCTGGCAAATCCCAGCCAGAGAATCCCTAAGAAAATACTCTTGCATTAGGAGCAGCTTGTCTTGGCAAGACACTTCCAGGCAGGAGGAGATGATGGAACCCTGAAGCTGAAGGCTCCCTTGGGCTGGGCTTCCTCACAGCAATCTAAAGAACCCCTGCGATGGACGAGCCTGGCGGCTAGGGCTGCAACTGAGATGCACCGGCACCCGTGGAGGTAGAGACCTAGTCCCAATCCACTCCAACCCGTCTTTCAAACACATTCAGCAGGAAGGCTGAAGCCAGCAAAAAAGGCTGGGGGTTTATGTGGGAAGATGCCCTTGTTGCAGGACCACGCCCTCAGTTTTCCAGCATCCACGTTAGCCAAGCTGTGAAAAAAAATATAATTTCGGCTCTCCAGGTAATTTGGATGCACAAAGCAAAAGACGCAAACATTTTAAGGTATTCCGCACTGGGCACATGCCTGTATCTGTTTCAAGTGGCTAAAAGACTTTGTCCTGAAACCCAGCAGGGCTGCTTGGATGCATACGCCACATGCAGGACTTCCAAGCCAGTTGCTCACAGTTGCTCAATAATCAGCAGGAACAGCATGATGGGACAACAGCAGGAAGACTAAGAGCTAAATCGCCCCCTTGTGCAATTCTTGTAAGCATGGCTTGCCATTTCATGCACTAGCCTGTTTTCCCCTTTTCTGGATTTTCCTGTTTTATAGCAGATCCAGAAAAGCCTCAGGTAGCTGCTGAACCTTTACTGAAATCACTGAGGCAACGGATGCTGGAAGCCAGCCTGGCAAGAGCGGCTCAAGGGGCAAGCGTCAGAGTGCTTAGTGGTTTCACTGTCACTTCAGATGCCACTCAGGACCAGAGGGGCACCAACTTCACCCACGCCAACAGGCACGGGCCAGGCAATCCCAAATCAACAGAGACCCATGGGGATTCCTGAAGGGGTCCTTAGCACTTCCTGCACAGAAAGGAAAACTTGGCCCTTAAACGTGTTTTTGCCAGAGGCACCCGAAGGCAGAGGTACAACAGCAGAACGGAAGACTTACTGCTCTCTCTAAGCTTCTCCTTGTTGGCTGAGAGACTTGAGAGGAGAGGCTTTAAGTCCACTTTAGCTTTCTGTAGCATCTCTAAGATGTCCACTTTGTTTTCCGAATGATCTTCCAAAGGAATAGGAGCAAAGTAGTTTCCAGAGTTCTGGCCAGGGGACAGAATGCCTTGCTCTAGACCTGAAACAGTAAAAACCAGGACTGCCTTGTAAGTTTTGCGGCTAAGTAACACAACGGGAACCCAGCAAGACGTTCACAGGCTGCAACTGCAATTTTCTACACACTCCCTTCCAAGGGCTAGACATGACCGCTTTAGAATGAAGCAGCAGCCACCAACACGGAGAAGCTCACAATCCTACAGCTCTCTAGAAGGCGTGGAATGGCGGCTGAAAGGACAAGACACAGTTACCTGCCAATCTCTCCAACTCTTCGTGGGGCGTAGATCTAAGACTACTTGAGCGGCTTCCAGATCGACTAGGATTAGAAAACCAGCGGCTGAACCTGCTGGCAGACACAGAGCCTTCCCCCAGCACATCTTCTATCATCTATAGCATGAGGGGAAAGGAATAGTATTTCAGACAGTGACAGAACAAAAGTCTGAGAATTGTGTGTAAGAGGCAGCACTTACTGCAAGCCCTGCAAAAAAACCCTCCGCCGTAGCGGATGGCTCCTCCCTGCATTTCTGAATCTGGAATGTCACAGGCAACCGTCTCTCTTCCTTCCAAAAGCTACGTCTGAGCATCCATACAGGATGGATACCCGTCACGTCTCCCTTCTCATTTACGCCCACTTGTGTCTGTGCTTTGCCCTGAAGTCTGACCCAAGGGCACTTGGCTCAGCAGCTTGCATCGTGTGTTCCAGTTGCAGAAACAGGCCATTTTTTAGAAGTCCATGAAGGTTTAGAAGACAGGGTTTTCAGTCCCATGTTTTATCACCAGATCAAGCCTACTACGCACCAAGGCTACATTTATTGAGGAAAGAAATGGGATTCGCTATGCTTCCCATAATATCTCATTGAAGAGCTCAAGAGAATATAGTTGGGACAAATGGTTAAAATATGGTTAACTGTTCTCTATACCATTTCTGGATGCTTCAACTATCCAAAATGACCTGCTAAATACAGTACAACCAACAGACGTTACTAAGTCCACATCGTACCTCTAACCAAGGTTTCGAGCACTTTCTTCTAAAGCCATTTTCTTTTAACAGGAACACAGAATCACTGGTCTGCTTACCCTGCCAACCACTTATAAAGAGAAGCTTGCACCGCGAAGACATGATCCTTACCTCTTTAACTACCTTGTTTTTCTACACAGACAAGCAGCTTTTAAGGTAATGTGTAAACTTAAGCATTATTATCTTAACTCAGGGCTTACACTGTTTTAACTTCCTATTTTCTTTTAAGCCAAGTTGTTTAATTAAGGGAGAGGGATAACAGAATTAACTGGGGAGGCTGCCATGCTGCTGCCAAGGGCAGTTCTGTGTCGACGAAGATTCTCAGTCATCCAGGCGGAATTGTCTGTGGGTTGAGTCACGGCAGCCAGACTTCTTTCTTTTTGGTTGAAACGTTCCACTGCCCGTCAGTCTGAAGAAGCTGCTCGAACGTTTCAGCCAAAAAGAAGGAAGTCCAGCTGCCATGACTCAACCCACAGACAAGGGCAGTTCTAGTTTCTAGTGCTATCTCACTTTCAAAGAAGGCCTCTGGCTCCACAAGGATCCGCAAGATGTTCTCAGAAAATAAAAATGTGGGTGGCTGCTTTTTAGATACCAACCCAGAAAAAAATGAAGCAGATAAGGCAACGACAGGGAGTATCTCAGAGAGCTAGACTTGGTTGCGGGTGAAGGGGTTGGAAGGCCGCCATTCCTATTTGTGTTACTGAGAAACGTATTTTGCCGTCCTCCCGGAGGGTAAATGCATGATTTGGCATTTGGAGCTCAGACTCCGTTTCTGCCTTGCATTGAGGTCCTTGGCCAAGTTACTTCTCCTCTGTGCTCAAGTGTTGGTCTTTCATTAAGTAAGCATTGGAGGAGAAAACGGGGGTCGAAAAGAACGGTTTCATGTTTTGGAATTCAATCCCTCCCCTCTACTTTGAGCTTAATTCTTGGGCAAATTTCTCTCTCGTTTTGATCAGGTTGCTTTTTGGAAGGAATGGGGTTGTATGACTGGCCATGCCCACCTTGGCAGCCACTTCGTGAATAAGCATGCGTCCACGGCAGCTCTCTGAAGAGCACTCATGCCTCTCTCAAACGTGGCCACAGATCAATAGCATTCCAAATCTATCATCAGCACCTACTTTGGCTGTTTTAAAACTGGGACCTTTCCAACCTTCTACAAATAGGCATAAAGTCAAAAGTGTTACCCTAACATGCAAGAAGAGGAGTATCATTGAAGAATTAATGAGATGCAGAACTCAAAGCACTACTGTGCATTTAGGCCAGGATTGTATTGATCAGTGCAGATACAGGATTTTTTTTTTAAGGAACAGAGTTTTAACTGTATTATTCTGATCCCTTACTTGGCACCAGCCAAGGTATCTGAAAGCTTCTGACTTGAAATTCTGCAAAACGAAACCAGCGACGGGTCTGTTCAGGGCCAACTGGGAAATGGATTTCTCAGTCTGAGCTAGGAGGAAGGATCTACTGCTCCTGACAGACCTGGACCAGTCAACAGAGAAGATTAGTCTGAAGCCAGCTTTTCGTGATAGTTCGTTAAATGTTAACTATTTAAAGACAATGGGGCTGAGACAAAGTAGTCCAGACAGGAATGTTGTTTAAAATGGACATTGACGGTCAATCGTTTCCTGTTAAGTAGAACCCATTCTGTCTAAAAGCAGAAACCCCTTATGGTAATTTCCTGGAAACTAATTAAACCATATTCCCCCCCCCCTTTTAAACCAAACTGCACTGATTAATTGACATTTAGGTCACATCAAGTTAACAGTCTGAATCATATATCAGATTGAGGTGATGTATTAAGTCATGGTCTTAATCACAGTTCACTAAACAGGATCACACCAAACCATAGTTCATAAACTGCAATGGCTGAGTTCACACAAAAAGAAAAATCACGTTATAGTTTAGTGCAACACATGAACGCAGCACGTGAAAGGATCTGAATCTCTTTCACCAAGAAATAACCTAAGAAGTTTCTTTTTTATTTCAGCCACACCAATTTTGAATCCAGATTCACATTCCAGGTCTTAGGCAGCTGGCTG
Source organism: Candoia aspera (assembly GCF_035149785.1). Lineage (NCBI taxonomy): Eukaryota > Metazoa > Chordata > Lepidosauria > Squamata > Candoiidae > Candoia > Candoia aspera. The sequence goes on along the minus strand of NC_086167.1, from coordinate 2,062,061 downwards.
TCAGCTCAGTTCCCACAACGCCTTATCACATGTCAGCTCCATACAGATTTGCAACTAAGGAAATGCAACTGACCTCACAGTTGCTGCGTTGAACATACTTTTGATTTCATCCAGGATTTAATTGAGGCTAGTAGGGTCAACCCTCTCCTTGTTTAGCAACCATAATCCATTCCTTAAATCAGGAGCGAAATGGTTGCTAAGCAAACACGTGACAGAGAAAGATACACTGTGAAGATCACTGGCTGCTGCCATCTCTGTCAGATAAAGTTCTCTCTTGCAGTGTCCTGTGCCTGACTCCTTTTTCCCCCTTGGAGGGGGGAGAGTTTGCTTAAACAAGCTATCTCTTCCTGAGCTAACTGTGCTTCCCTAAAAAGGGCAGATCACAAGTTAACAAGATCAGCTATGTGACCTTAATTCAGGGTTCCTTGACCAGGGCTCTGTGGCACCCTAGGGTTCCGCGAGAGGTGTCTAGGGGTTCCCTGGGAGATCACGATTTATTTAAAAATTATTTCAAATTCGGGCAACTTCACATGAAAGAGGTAAATTTCATTCTGTTTTTAGTTTAAGAACACTGTGAATGCATCTCTACAGGCCTACACGTGAAACAAATAGAATCATTTTGTAACTTCTGGCCTATATTTGAGCCTGAATGTGCAGGGGTTCCCTGAGGCCTGACAAATATTTCAAGGGTTCCTTGGAGGAGGGTCAAAAGGTTGAGAAAGGCTACCTTAATTAGTTGATTAGAATCTTCCCCACTGCTGCCTGAAACTGACCAGACCTTAATCAGCTTCACACTGAAGGCTTTTATTGTCAGGCACACAAAATTAGGTAATGTGTGCATTGGCCGGAAAATCAATTTCTTATTGCTACCATTGTTTTTGTGAACAGTTGCTAAACAAGGTAGCCACTAAATGAGGAGTGGCTGTAGAACAAATGTTTCTTAAGTACATTGGTGGCCAGAGCCCCACACTCGGCTTGAAAACAGAAAGAGAAGTAGCCTCTGGGGGCAGGAAGGAACCTCACCATTGTGCCTTCTGATAATTGGCTTTTTGTAAACAGTCATACCCACCGTGCCAATATTTGGGGAAGTCTTTGTCTCAACATTCCTAATCCACCCTCCCCAAAAACCAGTCCAAAAAGGGGACTGCTATCCTGATGGGAGAAGCCAGATCATCATTTTGGAGGGAATGAAAACAATCTACCACAAAGGAATTTGTTATCTGAGGTATAATTTTGGCTCTGAAAGAGCTAATGATATTTCATCCTATAGCTTTAATAACACTTTTCACGCTTGCACTTTCTGGGTAAAAGCTGAGATTTGCATTAAGTTCAGCACTAGTGAGAAAAAGTGCCTACAGGTACAGTATCTCACAGCGGTTTCCATCTTCTATTAGGCAAGCTTCACTTCCATGTCTCCCCAATTGCAAGCAGGCAACGGTAGTCAAATGTCTAGGATGTGTTGGTTAAAAACATCCTGCACACTCAGTACAAATGAGATTTCTCCACCTGAGACCATGGAAGTTTCCTGTGAGTTTTACCAAGTGGGGTCTGCAATAGTGTTGAAGGTGTATTTGTTCGGGGTCTCGGCCAGGCAATGCTTCCAAGCAGGGCCTCTCGTTCCACTCCTCCCTCCCACCTTCTGTTTTGCTTCCCATTTATCAACCTGCCCTGGGATGACTGAGCAGGCCAAGGCCTCAGGCTGATTTCAGGTTGGCCCCTCCTGAAGACTCTTCTCCTGCTAACCTCAGCATGCACGTTCCCTCTTGTTTCGAGGAGACCCTATTTTGGTTATAATTATGTAACCAATATATTTGGTTATATCTGCTAGTCAGTGGAGTCACTTCCTTAGATAGCTTCCCAAAGGAACAAGGTTGTGTTCACAACAGTTTGTGGGATTTCAACAGCTAAGAACAGAAGTGCAGTTTAAAACTGCACTTCCCTAGAACTAGATTAGATGTTTATTGAAATATCAGTCAGAGCAATGGACTGGGAACATGTAATTGAAAAGATTTCACATCCACCTTTCTTTAAGTAGGATCTGTAGTGTTTATCCCCTTGCAGAGTGTCTGTGCAACCGTCACCAAAACAAGGAGGCCAAGAAATGGAGTGAACTGCCCAAATATCCAGAGAGGACATGCACGCGATCCACATGAAGCCCAAACAGGGTGTTCTGGAGCTTTTGAATTCTCAATCCCATTTCCCGATCTTACCCAAATTTTCGGAGCAGCAGTAGGAACAAGCTAAGTTAGTTTCATTTATCAGAAAATCTTGCTTTAAGATGTTCCATACTGAAGTAGATGCTGTTTTAGTACTCACTGAAGCCAAACCTGGAACGCTCTTATCCAGGTTGAAGAACTCATTGAAGTCAAACTCCCCCGGTGCCGGCTCTGGCAACGCCATTTCCCTCGGGACTTCCTGGTCCGCTGCTGTCTCCTGGCCAAGAGCTGTCTGCAGGTCTTCCTCCTCAGTTACTCCACCATTGCATTCTATTCCTTGGAAGCGCAAATCCAAAATCAGTCCAGCCATAATGATCTTCAGGGCCATCTCAAACCAAATATTTGATACTACATTGCTCAGTTGCCTTTTCTGAGAGCCGAAGTTCAGCTCATAAAAAGCACCTCCCAATTACATATAATTGTTTCAAGGTGAATCTCAGAGCCCCTCCAATGAACATTCAGGACCGATAGCAGAAAGGTACCAGTTAAAGGCACTATCCTAATTTTTTTTGTCTCCAATATTTTTGACTCAGTACTTCAAAACCTGTTTTGTAGGAAGTCTCAAGACTAGCACATTCAGCCACTGGTTCATAAGCACACAGTCTCTAGAAAGAGCCAGCTATGGAGAATGTAGTTCAACATGTGAAAAATACTAAGTAACCAAAGACCTTGTTTGGGAAACTTCACATATGGCTATTTTTTCCCCAGTATCAAATTCAGAACTTGTGATATTTTCCTTCTGGAAGCAGGCAAATGGATCTTTCCTCTTAATTTAGTTTCTGATGAAGATTAAAATAGCTACTATCAGTCATGAATTTATCAGAATGGATTGTGCTTATTATTTGGCTGACTGTCTTGCTACCACACTGGTGACAGAAAGTACCCAAGGAAACCTACTCATTACACCGCTTGGCCAACCTTTCTGTCTGCCCTTTGCACTAAATCTTCTTTATCCTAGACCTCATTCTGGAGTACAAAGAAGATACACATGATAGGTAGAAGTAGGAAGATGATTTTAGAGCAGAAGCATTTCAGTCCAATCTTACTTTTTGTGACCTTACAAAATAACATTTTGGAAATAAAATTATGGAGGATGAACAAACAAAAACGATGGCTTGTTTCAACATACACGGAGCTTTTCTCCACCTAATCAAGACTGTGGCTTTCAGCATCAAGTACCTTCTTTTAAAGAGGCGGTGCGGCGCCTTGTTCGTTTTCGTCCTTTGTGTTCCTCTTCTAGGATTTTATCATCAAATCCCGTAAGTTCAATGGTTTCTGACTGACTGGTGGGACCAGCAGAGAACCACTCTGGCTCCTCCTCTGTGTAGGAGTCATTCCTTCGACGCTCCCCAAAGACACGCTTGCTGTCCCCATATTCCCTCTGACGTTTGAGGGCACAGAAAGGAAACCAAGTCACAAGAAATACCAGGTTTTCACCATTACTACATTCTTATCCAATCTTTGGCCCGGTACTAAGCAAGGAAGAAATTAACAGAAAAATTTGGGAGGTGGGAATGCATCCCTGAAGAGGAAAGACTGCAACTAAATCATATTCCTTTCTGAGATTCTGAATCTTTAATAACCAACAGACCCGATCTAACAACCGAGGTGATAAAGCTGAGCCCCGATGACTGCTGTGCTGAATCTTGGCAATGGTACGTCTCGTCCTGGTCTCTGCTCTCAAAGCTCCCACCCGTTGCCCCTGGGATGCCCACAAGGACAGAAACCCCCCACTCAGAGGTCTTTTAAGGAAAAAGCAAACTATTCCTATGTTGCGAGCCAAGCTCACCAATTCTCAAGCCAGTTTGGGTCAATATCATCTGACTCCAACTGGAAATCAGAACTTGTAGCATACTGCCAGGTTCAGCAATTTGATGTACCCCAAAGCTTATTCCTGAAAAAGCTCTCTAGCATTATCTTGCCAGAAGTCCAGGCTGCAAGTATTTCCAGCATTAGAAGACACACAAGTCTGCAATCCCACCATCCAAAAAATCTAACCCAGAAAGCAAGCACCCAAGCCCAAACCACGTTCCTGCTTCACCCGCCTCTGCCCTCACCCTGAAACGCTTGTCTTTGCATTCCCTGTCACGGTCTCTCTCTCTCAGATCTCTTGGGTCCTTTTCACCGCTTCGGTGGTCTTTATCAAAGCTTCTTGCAGAAATTATTCTCCCACTACCAATTCTGCGTCCACCAATGACGCGGACACCGTCGTTTTCTTTCTCCAGGGGACTCCCGGCTCGACGTGCAGCAGCAGCTGCTGCAGGGACATGGCAGCCCCCTCCAAAACTTCGCCTCTGGGGACTCAGCACTATGTCCAGCTCATCTTCTTTCACCCGTTCCCTGGGATCTGTATGTTTGAAGAGGTTTTAGCCACATGCTGAGATGGAGTTAACAAATTCAAGGAAAAACAGGAATAGTTCCTATTTGTTAAGCAATTCATTTCCATGCAAATAACAATTCAGCATTTCTATTTGTAAAACAGGAGATCTCCATTTTAAATATCCCAAACGAGCACCACCTACAATGTCCAAAATAAGATCTGCACTGGTTTAATGTTAATCCATTCTATTAAGAAATCACAGGATCCAAACTCCCTAAATTAGCACCTTATGACATTAACATGGTTATATTTTAGATTTGTAATTCAATTTGTAATTTGTAGCGAGCATGATACTTACCCACTATTCTCCGAATGAGGGAAGGACGATCTAAGTCTAATTCCTTTCTTAGACCTTCCACCGGTGAAGTCCTTCCAGAATTTGGGTACAGCGACGCATGCCATTTTTCAGGGTCCCATACCCCATCACTGCAATATCGCAAAACCAAAATCACACTACATTGCCACTACCTTGTATTTGGTAATCAATAATAGGCAGAAGTTAAGCAGTGACATGTTGCTGAAGTCTCTTCGTCAAAGCTGTATAATCAGTATCGTTCAATGTTAAAGAAGCTACTCTTTCCAACCAAAACCCATGGCAAGCGAATTGTCCCTTTTTGTAGCAGGACAGCATTACGATGGAGATTGGCGCAGGATGCAGGATCCCGGTTGCCTATATTCTCTCCAGATTAAGGAGAGATTGTTGAAATAGCCCACATGACTCTGCACAGCCACTCCTCGTGAGTAAACTGCAGGAGCTGTTGTGCCGTTTGCCTATAGGTCAAGCGTCTGGGAGTCGAGGGAGGAACCATCTTTGCCCACAATCGTTTATGCAGCCTTTTAAAGGACAACAAGCTCGACCGAGCCTCCCTTGGATTTGTTTTTTTTTTCCTGCTGCCTTAAAAGGATTAAGACCCTTTGGAATGGCAAATTATACTGTATTCGCTAGGTGAGTCACCTTCTCCTTAGAGAAAGAACTTTTAAATATAATTTTTAAAGCTTGTGAAAATATTACTTTTTGGATTAAATAGCAAAAGGGTGCTTAGCATATGGTCTTTAGAAAGTTGAACAACAGATTAAGGGCCCAGATGGACTTGGAATTATAATTTTAAATGCCCACAAACAGTTCTGAATTAATTAGAAGGAATTTTCTCATGGGAAAAACAGTGATTGTTTTGAGTTTTTTCATGATAAGGGGACCCTGAAGGTTGGACACTAGAGGGAGCTAGAGAATAAAGAAAATGGAGCAGAAATCTATAATACAAATTTGGGAATATTTGTTGGCCAAGCTTTTTGACAAATTTGATGAATTGCTTGACAAGATTGATAGAGCTGGTTGTAATAAAATTATAGAACAAGAGTAAGTTGCAATGGATTATTTTGAAATTACTTTGAAGGGGGACTCAAACATAACAAGTAATGAGAAAGACATGGGCATACAAATAGAACTGATGGATGACCTATTCCCAAATGAGATGTACAACTATTGAATATAAGAAACTCACTTGGATAATTTTTTTTACTGGATATACAAAAGAACTCTGTTAAGGTTTTCAAGGATTTTATTTGAAGTGACAAACAAGAGGACAAACTTTACTTATTGGATATACAAAAGAAATTTGCTAAAATCCTGAAAGATTTTTGGCTTGAAACACAGATGAACAGAAGCCTAGCTCTGGGACTCTTTTTGAAGGGGTTAAAAGATATTTTTAAAAACTCAGGGAAGGAATACAAGGTTGGCTTATTTGATCAGAACTAAAGGAGAAAAATAGTTACAGCTGGTTGCCCTTACCGAACTTTTGCTGAAGAACAGCTCTGGCTGCCACCAGTGGGAAGAGTACAAGACTCACAAACAATAGATCGGATCTCTTACGGTAACTAGGCCAGCGTTTCATAACATCTAAGATGCTCAGTGCTGTTGACCAAAGCAAATACTCCACCTTCCTTGATTAAGTCCTAGCCTTGGAGGTGGAGAGAGAGTAGCATCTCATCTCTAAGTTTTGCTACACCTCTGAGGCGCTCCAAACACTTTGGAAACACCAAAGGAGAAACGCAAACCCCGGCCCTCCTCAGAAGCTTGGCATTAATGAGAATTCATTTTCTATACAGCATTTCATAGAAGCCTTGGCACCCTGCTCATTTCTAGGAACTGAAGTTTGGGGTTGCAACCTCATGTCCCAAGTTTAATTAGTAACAAAAGACCAGGAAGAAGGTTTTGGTGCTTGAAGTCCAGCATTCAAGATTTTGGATGACTACCAAAGCCATTCTTAGTTGGGCTTGATAACAGAACATGAAACTTGTTGATTAAGATAGTTTTCTAAAATTAGTATATTATTTGACTGGATCTTCTGTACAAACTCTGACTTAGCCTATGGCCTGGGGGAAAAGCCAGTTTTTAAAGACTGTTTAAACAAGGCCAAGTTAGGGGCTATCTGGATTTCTGGGAGGATGCTGTTCCAAGGGGAAGCGCTGTGACAGAAAAGACCCACTTCCTGGGTGCCACCACTGTTTACTCAATGGAACCTGGAGCATGCCAGCTCTGCCCAATTGTACAGGACAAGTAGGAACTACCAGAAACAGTCACTCAGACAGCTATGCTACGAAGAGCTCTATGAGTGGTAACCAGCACCTTGAATTGCACCTGGAAACTAACTGGCAACTGGTGCAGCTCATGAAGCAAGGGTGTTACATGGACCTATCGTGGCAATTCCCTTTCCTGCCCATACCACTGCACTCTGGACCACCTGCAGCTTCTGAGTAGTCATTAAGGGCAGCACTGCGTGGAGTGCATTGCAATAATCCATGGCAATGGACTATTCCCTGTTATTATGGGAGGAACCGCTTCACGTAAGAATGCTAGGTGGTCCCCCCCAGACTGAAAGGAATGCTCCTGATGTTAAAGTACCGTATGGCAAGAAAGGTGCAGCTTTCCCTTGACAGTACGGAGAGTCAGAATTGGGCAGAAAAAATGACACATCTGTGTTTGCTTTTAGTGACACTGTTCTTATAGAAAAAGTGGGTAAAAGGAAGAGAGTGACCAGGCTGCTAATGCTAGAAGGAGCCCTGGTCTCCTCCGCTACAGCAGGCACGACTCTCTACCAAAACCTCATTTTCTTGAAGGTGGGCTAAGGATACCCTGCCCACGTTTGTTGTTTATGGTACAAAGAAGCTCAGAGGAAGACTGCGGTGCCCCTGTAATACACCTGTCAAAGCCAGAGTTAATCAATACACAGGTTCTGAAAATGCATGGCTGAAACGAAGGGAAGAATAGTGGCGCTTGGCTGCAAGGAAATTTAACCGGAGAACAGGACATGCTTCTCCATTAATTGGGCAAGAACGCTCTCTGCCCCACCGATCACATGGGCTAAAATGTGATGCAAAGCCAGAGGGTGTTGGCTAACTTTCAGCACCAAGAAGCTCCCTGTGAGTTAGGCATATCTCAGCAACTCTGCACCAAGCTCACACACTCCCACAGAACCAGGAAGGCCCCCCTCTGTTGAAGCGCGCTCTGAAAAAGCATGGAACCACCAGTATCACCACCTTCTTGCGCAGTTAGGCTGAGATGGATCACTGAAGAAGTCAACTATGACTTCAGACAGGAAGTGTACCGAGAGACAGCCCGTGTCGTGAAAATGGCTAAGACAAGTGCAGTCACTGCAGGTCCAGGCAGCAGTTGCAAGGTGACAATGCTGATTGGTCCCACGCACGCAAAAACAAGGCAACCGTAAGGTCTCATCAGTTTTGCAGGCTGCTAATGGGGAGGCGGAGCACGTGGGAGTTCTGCCTTGAGTAACTTGCTCGTGCAGCCGGTTAGGCAGGAAGGCTCCTTGCTAAAAGCTGTCATTCATGCTTAGCCCACACCTGTGAGACTTGTTAAAAACTCTTCCAAACAATATTTAAACCTTCTCCTCTTATGAACGTTTGAAGCCTCCGCATGTTCCCTTTGGAGTCGATAAATGTCCCTGGATGTTGTGATCTGCTAAAGAATAACTTCCAGGTTTGCCAGCCGCCAACGCCTTCCATGCATTTTGTCGGGCATCTCTGCTTGTGTGCTAAGCCCGACACACAAAGCAACGTTGATATAGTCCACACCAATGCAAAGCTTAGTTTAACACTCATTATAACCTTGCTCCACGAAAGCATTTTGGAGCACTAACATGCAAGCAGTGTTTTAAGATTCACAATCTGCCTGTAGAGAAGTCTAGGCAACACTCAGGAAAGCTTTATTTGGAGTTCAGCTATTTCCCTCAGAACGTCTGCGGTATATATAGTGCAAGCAAGACACGCATGACTCTGTGCATTATCTGCTTCATTATGCCGCAGCTGCTATGGTCACGATGCATGAGAAGCCGTTTCCCCTGCTGAGGCCGGGAGGACCTACATCCCCCTCCTCCGGCACGCCCAAGCCTCCTGCCAGCGTTTCTCTTGTGAGCAACCACGCTGCCACAGCAGCCGTGTCTCGTGCAGACCCCCTCGGCAACCACAGCACCCGCTATGTGCTCTCCAGTGACAAACATGTAAACTGGCCGCAGATGCTGGTACCTCTCCCTACTGCAACCTGAGGATAAAATGCTGGCTTTGAACTATGTCGCTACCCTGATTCTAGTTTATAATTTGCAGTGTATTAGGCAAACAGTGCCAACCCAGTTGGAGATCCCTAGAGCAAAAAAGAAAAATGTTTCCTGCCAATTATACTTATCAGTTTAATGGTCTCCACACATATTTTGCATCACACATTTAGATTATGCATTAGTGAGCTGTTAAGTTTATGCTGAGGTTTCTTCATCTTTCACTGGTATCTTTTCAACCAAACGCAACAGAAAAAGTTAACAAGCTGCATTCACTGTAATTCCTGAATGAGAAACACAGAACTCCAGGCAGCTGCACCTAAGCCACACTTTGCTAACATATAAAAGGTGAAGCCAGAATGAGGTTTGGAGTTTAAGCCACATGCTATCCTTCCTTGCCCCATTTGTTCATGTGCTGCATTTTGGCACTTCAATCCGTATGTTTAAGTTGGGCAACTAAGAACTATTTTAGGTCATTAACTAGGATCAATCATAGTCAATTACTTGACAGCCAGTTGGAGTTTCCTGTTCTGGATGTTGGGAGGCATAAAAATTTAATAAACAGTGATACAAAGTGTAGTATGCAATGCACATGATTAACTCCTACTTAGTGAAGTGGCATATCAACATCCAAACTGGCCCATACTGTTGGCTTAACAGAAGTACCTGTCATATTTTTCAGAGAGACATGATGGCCTTTGTTTAGACTGAGGATGTTCTTTAATGTCCAGGAGTTCTTCCTGAAAAAAAAAAAATCCAATTCACTATATTATGATATTCAATATAAATATACTATTGCATAAAAGTGCAATAAAAGAATGTTGTTAAAGTTAGACTATTTCAGAAGTATAAATTGAATAAATAAATAAAGTAGATGTTCATTGAGCTATTCGGTTGGAAACTAAAGGATTTAGAACCATGACAAAAATATCTTGCTCACTGGCCAAGTCTTGTACAGTACTCTACAAGAAAGAGTTTTGTGTGCTTTCTCCATATCTTAGGATATTTTTTTTTCTCCATATCTTAGGATATGGAGAAAAAAGCTACAGTGGTTAGTGGGCAACTATAGGATTATAAAATGTACTTTTATTTAAATGCTTCTATATTATTTCCTATTGCCTTACTTAACAAGCCAAATGTCATGATCTTACGCAGCTGGAACAAGGACTGAGAACCATTTTCATTTTTTAAACACATTTCCACTTTAATATACTGAACATCATACAGATACTACTGACATCAATGGGACTACATCCCTTGGATTTATGACTGGGGTAACATAAATAACCTGGCATGGGGCCAGGTTACCTGAGGGACCGCCTCTTCCCCATTACATCAGCCCATCCCACCCAATCGTTCAGAGAGGGCATGCTGCGGACCCCGTCTGTAAGAGAATTTCATCTGGCGGGGTCCAGGAAGCGGGCCTTCTCCGCAGTAGCTCCCACCCTGTGGAACATGCTGATGTCCCAACAGTCAGGAACCACGCTGAGACGAGGAATAGGTCTCTAGTGTTTATTACTGCTACATAAGACAGAAAATCCTAACAAACTGAAGAAGCGTGGGAAAAACCCAGACAGATAAACTCCAAAAGCTAAGGCGGGCCTGACCTGTGTCTCTCTGAATGGCTGCTTAACTCCTCAGTACTACACATGCGTTTTCCCCCCTGGATAGAGGCCCCCTCCTGCTCACCATCAGTACTCATGACATTTGCCCCCGGAGGTGAGATTGGCCCCATCGCTCCTGGCCTTTCAATGGAGTCTGAAGACCTGGTTCTGCCGCCTCGCTTGGGGCGGAGAGGGGGATAGGATGGCTGCTATAGATCACTCCTCCCACACTTGGACTGCTTTAGATTCTTGTGCCACTTGGACTTTATTTTTTACTCTTATTTATATTATTTATTATTGTAATTTTATATTGTGGATTTTATGATTGTTGTTTTAATTGATTATTGTAAACCGTCCAGAGTCCCCCGAAGGGAGGAGATGGGTGGGGACAAATTGGTTGGATGGATGGATGAATGAATGAATTCTCAGGAACACAACAGTTATATTCGCAGCATGTATTCAGAGCCATCAACTCTTGACATTCACAGATGATTTCATGGATCATCGATAGTGCAAAGCATTAGGTCTCCTAACCTCGGCAACTTCAAGATACGTAGACTTCAGTTCCCATAAGTTCGTACACCCTAAAGTTGCAGAGATTGGGAAGCACTGGTCTAAAAGCCTAACTTTGCACAGCTCTCAGAGAGCAACAGGTGTCCAGGCCAGGGACGCCTATTTGTCTTTAGTGTAAATCCCACTTCCAGAGATTAGCCAGCATTGCACAAAGTTTTACGTCACAGTGTCTCATAATCTTGTGTTGCTGTACAGCATAACACTTGATGTCTATGTATTTCAATCTGAACAATTATACGTTTACTCTAAAAATAACACTTAGAGATGAGAATAAAAGTAATATAATTTAAATTGATAATCGTTGTTGCAAAAAAGTTGGTTTTGTTCATTGTTCCGATCATTTAGTAAAATGAACCCACAGCAGTAACAATTACAAGAGGGTTTTGCAACTGTGAGCCAGTTTGGTCTAGGGGTTCAGGCAATGAGCTAGAAACCAGGAGGCCGTGAGTTCCAGTCCCGCCTGAGGAACAAAAGCAGGCTGGGTGACCTTGGCCAGTCACGCTCTCTCTCAGCCCAACCCACCTCACGGGGTGGTTGTTGTGGGGAAAACAGGAGGAGGAAGGAGTATTAGGCATGTTCGCTGCCTTGAGGTATAAAAATAATAAAGGAGGCATAGAAGATAAATAAATACTCAAGTTTACTTCATACATTACTGTGATGACCGACTGAAATTTATAAGGCCTGAGATGCTTGTTGCTCATTAGGGGCATCTCTTTAAATGGGCATCTCACTAATGCCTTATTATAGGAAAAGGATTTGAAAATCATGTCCAAAACCAGAAAAGTGTAACAATAAGTAGCTACCAGATTTAATTCCATACTTGCAGAAAGAGGGTCCTGTTCTAACTATGGGGGGAGAGACTCTGATGCCAACATTTTAAACTCAGTATTTGAACAAGAAGCCCGGCTGCTTACTTTCGTGTATCGATGAGGGAACTTCATGGTACTGATTACGTTCATGTTAGGCAAAGCATCTCCATTCACAGCTTCTGCCAGTACACCTCGTTTATCCATAGCTGAACTACGTGGGGAATAAAGAACAGAAACAAAATCTGACATCCCATCTTGCAGCTTGTCTGAAAAAACTGCAACAAAGTTTCACTTCAAGTATCACAGACTGGGTAAGTTGAAAGGCTGTTTGGTCCACTGTGCAGGGCGGGAATCCCCCACAGCTGGCCACTGGATTTCCAGCAAGAGCGCCTACAGATTGTTCCACCACTTAACAGCTCTTACAGTAGTGTCAGAAAATTCCTCCTAGTAGCCAAACCTGGACCTCCCTTAATTTCAGCCCACTGATCTTTGTCCTGCTCTGACTCCACAGAAAAGAAGCCACCCCCTCGCACACGAGCCTTTCAGCGTTTGTGAGCCTTCCATCGCTCTCTTCTTCTGCAATCTCAAGACGCCCGGCCCCTTCCGCTGCTTCGCTTGGTTCAGAGGAGAGCAACCAGAATGAGACCTGGGCCAGCTTCTCCAAATCCCTCTCACGGTGCGCTGCTTCACACTGGACACCGTGCTCCACGTCAAACCAACACAGTGGCGTGATGGCCTCCTGGGACCCGCTCAGGCCGCCCAAATGGCTTTGGCCCCTTTGGCTGTGGCATAAGGCGGTCCGCTAATACTCCCACATCCCGTTGCAAAGCTCCAGACTTATATCTACACATTAGGGTTTTTTGTGCCCAGATGCTGGACCTTAAATTGAACACCACCCTGCTGGATGTGGCCCAATGGCCTGTTCTCACTTCGATCTGTGACTCTGCCTGGAAGGTGTAAGCTTAGAGTCATCTGCAAACTGACTCCCGGGGTGGGCATCAGGTGGCAAAGGGAGCCTTAAACTCTCAAACGGCTTGCACTGGCTAATCGCACGGGGCAAGTAGCTTTCTGCCTGTCCAGACCTCTCAGCACCCTTAGATACTTGGCTGCTTATTACGGGGACCCGGCGGGCGAAAGGAGAGCAGAGCGGCGCCCATGCAGGGCCCAACATCCCACAGGGGGCTTCCAGAGGGCTGACCCGCCCGCCTCGGGCTCTCGGCCCGGGATAAGCCCTGCCACCCAGCAGCCATTTTGAGCGGGCACGGCACCGGGGCGGCCGCAGGAGCGCCGAAGGGCGCACGGAACTTCAAGGGGAGCCCCGGCCAGCACGGAGGCACCGCGGAAGGCGCGGCACTCCTGCGGGCGGCGGCGGCGGCCCCTCGACACCGACCGGCCCGGGGGGGCCCGAATGAAGCCGCCCCTCACAGGGGGCCGCGCAGCAGGGGGGAGCCCTTGCGGGAGCAGCAGCGCCGGCAAGCAGGCAGCCCCGTCGGAGGCGCGCGGCCCGACAGGCGCGGCGCGGAGGAGAGCCGTCCTCCTCCCGCGAAGGGATCGCTTCTCCAAGGGCGGAAAGCCGCCTTGGCAATGCCCGACTCGCGGTGGCGGGCCGGCCTACCTGGCAGGGGCGTTGTGAAGTTGGCACCGCGCGCTGGAGAACCGCGCGGGGGAGGCGAAGCGAGGCGGCGCGGCCCGCCCGACAGCAGGAGATTTCCGGCGCGGGCGAGAGGGGCGAGTGAGGGCGGCGAGGCCTAGGCCGCCCCCGGAAGACGGAGTGCGCACCGACAGCTGACTCAGCGGATCCCTCACCTAGGCCCGGCTAGGGACTGCCTGCCGCTGCCGCCGGGCTCGCTTCACGCGCTCCGCGGAGGCCCGCCCGGCTCGCCGGCCTTCCCGCCCCTCAGGCCCAGGGACCGCGGCAGCGGCCGCCGTCGCTGCTCCTTCTGCCGCCGCCGCGCTCGCCCCGCCAGCTGTCGTCCACCCCTGCCGGCCCGTGCTCGGCTCGACCCTCCCGTCCGTCCGTCCGTCCACGGGTCCCGCTCCGCGTCTCCTCAGCCGCCGTAACCGGGGCCTCCGTTACCCACCCCTCCCCCTTTAATAGCCACGGCGCATGCGCCAGGCACGCGCCCCTACCTTTCCCCTCCGCCTCCCGCCGCGCGCGCTCGCGCGGCGCCCTTCTTCCGACGGCCCCGCGTAAGAGGTGGCCCCGCGCGTGCCTGAGGGAAAAGCGTCCCGATCCCGCGGCTGTCGGCGTAGAACGCGGAACACCGCCCCGGGAAACTCTTTGGCAGCTGCGTCGGCTTTGGTGCGTACGTGGCGGGCGGCGGCTGGGTGCCGTGGCGAGGCGGCGCGGGAGGGGTCCTTCGGGCGACCTGGAGGGCAGCCTGCTGAGGGCAACCTGCCTCCTGCTGGCGGCGTTGCTCCCGAGGGGCGGGGCGGGGCCGCGGGCGGGCGGGACGGCGGCTGGGTGGGGACCGCGCTCAGCCGGCGCGAAGACGCCGCGGGTCCCGGCAGAGACGGGGCTCCCTAACCCGTCCGCGAAGGCCCCAGCCGGTCCGAGCAGCCTTCCTCCCCGCAGCCCGCGGAAAAGCCCGGCGGAACGCCGCGGAGTCGCCGCTTCTCGGGCCGCAGGGGAGGCTGGCGGCCGGGGAGGCCCGGGCCGGTTGCAGCCGCTCGGCCGAAGCGGGTAGGACCCGGAGCGGCGCCTCGGCGGGGGACGCTCGGCGCCGCTCGGCTTCTTCGGGCTGAGGGGGCGCGCGCCCCTCCGTGAGGGACCTGCGCGCGTGGCCCCCGTCGGGCGCCCTGCAGGGGAGGGGCGAGCGGGCGACTCCCCCAGCGCCACTCTGCGTACGCCCAGGGAGCCCTCGCCGCGCCTCGCCCCCGTCTCCGTGGCGACGGCTGCAGCCGCTCGCGGACGACCCGGGCTCGCCTCATCGGGGGGGCTCGGCTCAGCCGCGTTTGCTGGCCCCGGGCCGAAGGGAGCCGCCTCTCCCTGCTGCTGCTGCTGCTGCTGCTGCTGCTGCAGGCGGGGAAGGGCCGGGCCGCCTCTCGCTGCAGCCCCGCGGGGGCCCCGGGCCGCCCCCGAAGCCCCTCGCCCACCCCGCGCTCCGAGCCGCTTGCCACGGAGGGCGGGTCGGAATTGGGCGGCCCAGGAACGGCCGGCCGAAGGCGCGAACTCGAGACCAACCGGCTCTCCTCTTCCTCCCTGCGACCCGCCAGAAAACGGGGGCTGTCCCGGGACCGGGAAGGGCACGGGCCTGGCCGCCCGATGGAGCGAAGGGCCCGGGGCAGGTGAGAAGTGCCAAGCTGCTCTCCCAGCTGCGGGGACGGGTTTTTCGTTGAGAGAAATGGCTTTGGGGCGGGGGATGTGGGGGTAAACCCGCGGGTAGCTATTGATTTAAGGACTCTGTGAGTGGCTGAGTTGCAAATAAAAAAATGCCTGAGTTTATAGCATAGATCGGCATGGCTGGCTGGGGAATTGTAGAAGCTGAAGCTTGCCCATCTTGAAGTTGCTGAGGATGGAAACACTGGAATAGACAACAAGTGGGTTCTGTTCACATATTGCATTAAGATTGAGCCATACAGTTAGCCCTCACTTACCAACTGCTCATTCAGTGGCCATTCAAAGTTACGACGGCACTGAAGGAGACTCACAACTGGTCCTCACACGTGCTGCTGTTGCAGCGTCCCCGTGGTCTCCTGATCGCAGCTTGTGACCTTCACAGCTGGCTTCCAACAAGCAGTCAATGGAGAAGCCAGCGGGAAGTCGCAAGTCCCAGTCACGTGATGTTATGCTGAACGACCGGAGTCGGTCACGGTCACATAATGTTTCACTTTACGACCATGTCACTTAGCAACCAAGTTGCCAGTCCTAATTGTGATTGATAAGCAAGGATTACCTGTAGTGATTTTATTAAAAGGAAATCTTGAGCTTCAATAGACTTTACATCTGGAGGGTTCTAGGTTGCAAAGAAGAGATGCGCATGCTGCTAGCACTATCCTGAGTAGAGGGCCCTGTGACTTTGCAACAAGAGCACTGGGGTAAAGGGCCCACTTTCTTCTGCTTTTAGCTCACCGAGGTAGCGTTTCCATGTTGAGAGTAAAAAACCAGCCATTTGTGAGAGGCAGCGTCCATAGAGAGAACTACCAAAATATTTACAGCTACCAAAAACCTCCCTCTAAAAACAGTGCAAACTGAGCATGACTGACCGTTGGTAAGCTGCATTGGGAGAGAGTATGGCATAGATGTGTTTGGAAAAGGATGTTGGCTGAAGGCACGGGAGTGTGTTCCATATTGCAATGTTCTGTGCGCTATTTTAAAAGTTAATAATCCTGGCTTGAATATGAACTCCCTATCCATCAGTCTGATCATTGTGTGTACAGCATGAGTTCCCCACTTCCCCTTTATCTTTGCAGCCCTTTGTGCCTCCCTCAGAATCTCTCTCACAGTTCAGGAGATTTGGAATGTGGAGTGCAAGATGGGCCTGGCAGAAGCCATATGCACCAAGAGCTAGTTAAGAGGCAGTCCTATGATTACTGGTCATTAACCAGTTGAAAAAAAATGTCTAATTGATCTGTAGGCTTAGAAACCTAGAAATATTATCTAAATTTACATATTTTACTAAGCTATAATGTGGTTTGTTTGGTTTTGGTTTAACTTGTTCAGGAAACCTACCCATTGCTTCCCATTTGCATTGGAGAACAAGTATGCTTTTTAATATCAAGACATATACATCCATTACTTTTACAATAGTATCTATTTTAGCAAATTCTCTGTTGCATTAAATTATATTTTGTGGAGCCTGAATTTCAGACAGGTTGGTTCAAGGAAGCCAGATTCTTCTGTAAATCCACCCGGCTGCAGAAACAGAAAAATTGATTGAGCAATCAAATGCTGCCAAGAAATGCATGTGGGATCAGTTCTGTCTCTGATGATGTAGATCATTTCTGACATGATGGTGTTTCTATATTTAAACTATATCTATTTGAGCAGGAATCTAATGGTAAAAATTGTGCTTTTTATTTTAAAGTTCGAAGTTTCAAAAGACACAGAAATTGCCTAAAGAATGTGTGGGCAGACAGTTGATACCTTCTCACCATAATGGAAATTCAGGGCAGAAAGGGAGTTGTGGGATATTATATCGTGTGACTTACACCTGGAACCGAGGTGGGAGGTTGAAAGAACTTCGTATAAGGTAAGAATTAAATTTGTGTTATGTACAGTATATTCTCAGGCTGAATGATCTATTAGAAATGGCATGTGTGTCCAGGAATTAGATCTTGAAATGTGACTTCTTTTAAAATGTGTCTCCTGCTTTATCCACCTAGTTAGCATCTTTAAATGATTTATGTTTCAAGCATAAATCTGTGATATAAAAAATTGCACCTCAGTAACATAGGATCAGAGAAAGTATGACTTGGAAGGGACTTTTGAGTATCGAATCCAACCTCCTGCTCGTGAAAGCTTCCTCCAGCAGGGGTCACAAAGGGTTTAGCAGACTTGAATCCTTTTTTTGTGTTTTGAGAGTTTCAGAAAAAGAAAACGGTGTTTTTATAAACCGTATCACCCTTTTAGTACAAGCTGCTGCTGAGCCAGATTGTGGTTATATCAAGAGCTGATTTAATACACTCTGGCTGGGATCACCTACTGCATTCAGCTGAAAGTGGTTTAACCATAGTTAGTTTTATATGTTACAGTTGAAGACCAGCATAGGTTTAACCATGTTTTGTGTACCTGTGTAATCAGGTACAGTTAAAATTAATCCTTTTCAGCCATAAAACAGGGTTACAAATCACAGTGAGTGGCTTCACATAATGTGCTAAGCAAATCAGTTAGTGCGACGTGTGAACCAGGTCACTGCCTCAGTTATATTGCCGTGCACCTCGGGAAGGAAGAAGAGATTTACAGCAAAGTAAGAATTTGCTCCATTTGGGCTACAGTTAGTAACATTTTGCTGTTCATATCAAAAAGATGTTTAAAGCCTCTGCAGAGGAGGGTCTCTGTGGGAGGGGGTTGGTGTCGAAGGGCCAGTGATTCCTGGAGGGGTCTTGTTCAGTTCGGTGTCAGGGCCAGCCTCGCTTCGCAATAAGACACAGACTCACTTAATGGGTATTAAGGATTTCTGGTTTATTGGAATGATAGCTGACAGAACGAAAAACGGGAACGGGGTAGGTAGTGTGGGGGTGCCCCTTTTATACCCTCCTGTATTGCCCCGGGCTTCCCCACCCCTCAATGCCCCAATCCCTCTTGATGGGACCCTTGATGGCTGCTTGGGCGTTTTCCCCGGTGTCCTCTTTGTCTCCCTGCGACGGTTGTGTCCTCCGGGGCACCATGTGCTTCTTATCTTCACTCCTCTGACGTCTCTCCTTTCAGTTGTTTATGGGTCCATGGGTGTGGGTGCCTTTGGGTGCTTGTGTTAATCCCTGGTTTGATTATCTTCTTCCCCTTTTCCTTAATGATCATGATCCACGTTGTGAGGCTCTTTGTGCCTTGCAACGAGGTCATGACATTCGGTCTGTTCCTAGAACCAGCCCTTGTTTTAAGATGGCAGTTGGCTTCTGTGGTTTTACCAACTTGTTTACCATCCTTTGGCATCTGTGTTGGGAATGCCAGATTCTGGATGTTTTTAACAGATGAAGAATGAGTTGTATCGCCGCCATGTTTCATGGGAAACCCCACCTCCCACCCCCAGCTGCGGCTCCCATTTCTCCATTAGAGAAAATGGAGTAGCTTAACAGGCGGGGTGAGGAGAGCTGGCGGTCCCAGTTTCTTTAGGGAAGACGGGGGTGAACGTTCGTAGAGCAGAAAGGCCTGCTGAGAAGCATTGCTATTCTTCGTTTATTTCCTAGACACCTGGCAAGGAAATTTCTTAATCTGTGGAAGGAGAAGACATTTGGAAGAGTTCTGCCATCCAAGGCCAGGTAGAGAAGGCTTTTGGCTCAAAGAAGTTTGCATTTCTGCTTGGAGATACAAAAAAAGAAAAAAAAAAACGCTACCACCAGAACCAGCCCAGTAGGAGTGGTTTATCTGACCCTAAAGGCCTTGGCTGAGGTTTCTTTTTCTTCTGATGGGAATGTGATGTTTGCTGTTGTGTGTTTACCCTCTGCACAACGTAACTGTAATGAAAGCCTGGTCCCTCTGGATGGGCCTAGCGCAGTTCCCTGCCCTGTGCAGAATCTGAAATGCAAATGAGCGCTCCAGCCTCCCTGATTCCAGGAGCATTTTTCATTGGTAGCATTAACTGCGCAGAAACTAAGTAAAGGTCTGCAAGCAAAAAGTAGGAAGGGTCTGCAGAGACAGGTTCCTGGAGGTCTTCCCAGCCCCTGAACAAGAGCTCTGCTCCGGGTCACGTGACTGGGAAGGAGGCGGGGGGGCCTTAGAGTGGAGACATTCCGAGCCGCTGCCTGACTGGCCCCCAAGGGATGTCCCGGGGGGGGGGCTTCCTGGACTTTCCCCCCCCTCCGGAGCCCCCGGCCCCACCCAGCTTGTTTTTGAACTTGGTCTTTCCTTTGCCGAATTCTCCCCCAGCATCAAATTGGGTCCAGTTTTTGGAGAGCTTTTCTGCTGAAGGAGAGACAGGCGGAGTCCTGAGTCCTTTTGCGTATCTGTCTTTCCAACATTACTTTGAGTGGCGGAGAATGAAAGGAAAGAACTTCATCCCTTTCCATACTCAGGATGCTTCTCTTTAGGGCCCCCAGAATGGCAGAGGGGCAGGTGCCTGCTTTCTTTTTAAACGTTGGCTGCTCTGTGCAGCCGGGGAGGGTGCCCTTTCCCTCTCCGGAAAGGGAGATCCAGGCTGGGCTGTGGAAGGGCGTTCCAACCCTTGATCCCCACTCTGGTGCTGGGAAAGGCAGAGAAAGAACCCTGCTTCTCTGCTCCCTCCCTCCAGCAGTGAGCCGGCCCTCGGGGCCATGCTTCCCTAAAACGATTTTTCCATTTCTACCACTTCTGCCCCTGTTGGTCGACACGTGTTAGATGTTGTGTTTGCCTTGGAGCACAGGGTTGAGGGTCTGGATATGGAGAGCATTTTCACCGGCTCTTCACCCCAACCAGGTGGCTTCCTGGGCTGGCTGAGCTTGGCTGCCACCCAGGGCTTCCGTGGGGTGAGTGGGCGGATTGGAGGGCCCGCCCTGGCGTCTCACAGGCCCGGATGACTCCCAGGAAGGGAGGAGCTCCATCCCAGCAACCTGGTGGGCAGTTGCCTGGAATGCCCGGCCAGCTCCCTGTGTCCTTCATACAGTTGCCCCGGTGCACACTCTATTTATATTGCTCTTCAGTGTGTTTTTTGTTGTCTCCCTTGTGTAGGGCCTATTTTGTTCGGAAGACACTGCAGAAAACCTTCGGAGAGTGGAAGGAGGAATGGTGGGTTCTTTGCAGAGAATGGAAGCTTATCGTCAGAGCCGACTGCCACCACAGGTCTGTGCAAGAGGCATTTTGATGCCACAGCAGGACACACTCTGTTCACTGGGCCAAGAGTCCATTTGAGCCTGTTAGAAAATTGCCTTCATTTCCCAAGCTTATGTTTTCCTTCCTGCATCCTAACTAAAAAAGAAATGGTTCTGGTCAGACATTGTACTAAGCCATGATAAATGCTAACTATAGTTTAGCTCCTAAACTGACTTGAGACAGAAAAGCCAGCTTAGAGCTGCTTATTTGCGTTTATCTTCCATCTGTTCAGCGTTCCTCTTCTGGGTCTCTGGATGTGAAGCAAAATATGAAATAATATTTTGAAATATTAAACTAAACCCTAGTTGGTGGGTCCAGATCACAGGAGTGGATGTAGCTAGGCATGCCTGGTTCTATAGAAGTTTTGGGATGCAGTTCCCCAAATCATTTACCCTGAGATTGTGCGGGTTGATGTGTAGGCTCTCTGATCAGCACCAGTTTGCCTCCCTCAATATAGCTGCAGGGGAGGTTCAGGTGTTGCACCAAGTCACGGCTTATTGGTAAATCACAATTGACTCAGTTGGGACAACACACTAAGTAAATTATGGTTTTCAAAATGCAGTGAGTTAATTACACAGAGTGCCAAGCCAAAATCAAATAAATCATGATGTGGCTTTGTTTGGATCCAATCCTGTAGTTTGCAAAACCATTTGAAATTATAGTTACTGATTTTTGTTTGTGAGTTGCCCATGGGTTGTGAATTTCCTTAATTAAAACTGGTTTGGAAGTCTGAACTTGGACAGTTTGCACAAAATGTACCGAGCGATGATTTGTTTAATAGTTTGTGCAAGATGTTTCATATGAGCAAATCACTTTGCGGCATAGTATGATGTGTGAACCTGGACAGTGGTTTGTGTGTCCGATTTTTGTTTTTTAATAAAAACAGTAGAGAAGAAAACTGTTTATACCAAGTTTCTCACCCCTAAATTGCAGATTCATTTGAGGACTCCCTAATTCCCCTAATTAGGGATTCATCTAAAGGTTAAATAGGATTTCCCATTGTAAGTTAGGAGCCCAGAAAGAGGGGTGGATACCTGCAGCCCTCCCTCAATCTCATCTGATGGAACTTCTACTGACTGTTTTGCTGAATTTCAGTGGTCTGGTTTTCCAGAGTGGGTGAAGTGGTTTCCTGCTCTTTGTTTTTTTTACAATAATTTTATTATAAGTTACAATTAAAAAGTTAAAAAATAATGCAAACTGAAAAAATAAAAGAATAAAAAGAAAAAATAGAAAGTGCAGAAAAGAAAAAATAGAAAAGAAATAGAAAAGAAAGAAAAAATAAGAATGTAGTAAAGAAAAAGAAAAGAAATATATAAAGAAATGACTTCCCCCTTCATCACAAGTATAAACAAGTTTGGTAACTTACCACCTCCTCTTAAAATACAACAAATGATCTCTTCTTCCCATATCCCATCTCTTACCTATAAACAAATCCCTAAAGCCTCGTTGTTTCAGCTCTCATCAGCAAGTCCATAAAGAATTACCAGAGATAACATCATATCTATTTTAACCTTGATCAAATAGACCAACTTTATATTTTTTCCTTTTGTTTTTAACAATCTTGATCTTTAATCCATTCAAATAATGTCCTAGATCTTGATTTCCTTTTATTTTTTATTTGTCCCTTCTCACAAAATTCTTCAAAGCTTTAACAAGCCTCTTTTATAAATCCAATATAGGAAAATTATCCAGGTCACTCCCTTGGTTTGTTATTTGTATATCCCTTTTAATTATTAAGACATCAGCCAGTTTCTTTTGTTTGTCCAGTGTAACATCTTTTTCCATGTCATTCTTGTAGCCTGTCATTTTTAAAACCACTTTCAGTCTCCATTTTGTCAGGCAAAACTTGTTCCCCTTCTGTAACGTATTTTAAACACAGTCTATCTATAGAGGCAGACACTCTTAAAATTAACTTCTGGGTCCATTGTTCAAAAATATCCTTCAATACGTCCAATGTTAAGGTATTTTGCTCCATTCTGTATTGGTAAGTCACATTAGAGAGTAAGTAAGTCAAATTAGTAAGTCATTAATTGAATTAGTAAGTCAAATTAGAGAGCCAGTTTGGTCCAGTGGTTAAGGTGCTGGGCTAGAAACCAGGAGACTGTGAGTTCTAGTCCTGCCTTAGGCATGAAAGCCGGCTGGGTGACCCTGGGCCAGTCGCTTTCTCTCAGCCCAACTCACCTCACAGGGTTGGTGTTGTGGGGAAAAGAGGAGGAGGAAGGAGTATTTGGTATGTTTGCGGCCTTGAGTTATTTATAAAAAAATAATAATAAAGGCGGGATATAAAATAAATACATAAATAAATTTAAGTATTCTTCTCCTTTAATTGTAATCTTTAATTCCTTCTGGTTCCCTCTAGTGTCCAACCATCAAAGTCTCATCCTATCATGTTTTTTTAAGAGAATTAAAAACAAAAGCATTTTCCCACAAGAAGCATTCTTATAATTAATTCCAAAGTTTTATTTCAAATCTATCTGGACCCTTAGTCCATTTGTGATTTTCCAAAATCAAAGTTCTAATCATCCAAAATATTTTTTTAAGTCCTTAAACTTGTAATTAAAACTTATTTTGCTATGGATTGAAGGGAACTCACCCAGTGCTGTAAAACGTGTTGATCCAAAGGTTCCTAATAGCTGAAAATGCAGTTAACAAGCCATTGCCGAAAGTGATTAGAAAGGGAAGTATGTGAACCCAGTGTGCCTAAAGGCGCCGACCGTGGTTTGAGCAGGTTGGCTATTCCCTCATCTAAGCCCTAAACCCGCCAGAGGCCGCTGTCTTGTGGTCTCCTTGTGAGGAGCAGCTGTCTGGAGCACTTGTGGGCAATCTCAGGTCCTCTCCTTGGTCTGGATTAGACTGAATTCTCCTTGTCCTGAGAGGAATTACAAACAGCCGGTCTACTTGCTGGCTCTTCATTCGCCATGGTCGTTGGCTCCACTTTTACTTGAGCTGTCTTCAGTTTGCCAGAAGTCCCAGTTTCCTGCTCTTTGGAGAGAGGAAATGTACAAAACCTGTTGGGTAAACCCTAACATAGACCAAATTCATTAAAAAAGAAAATCACTGTTCTCGCCCCCACCTGGAGAAATGGAAATTCAGTCCCTTCCATGAAACCTTCCTCCTGCTTGGCATTGTCATCCTGTTGTGCCCACTTCCGACGGCTAATTTTGGTGGCCCTCAACTTCCAAGAGGTTGCCCATGAAGTTTCTTTCAAAAAGAAGAGAAAGGAAAAGAAACACACTGAGCATTTTTATGGAACATCTGAGATATCCAGGCAGTTTCCTGTGCACCAGCCTGCTGCTGGATCTTGTTGAGGCTGCAGAGAAACGTCCCCCCCAGTACTGACTCTTAACACACACAGACACACCAAAAAAAAGTTATATAAAATAGTAGTTATAGACAAGAAGCGTATGATATGAAAGCATTTCCACAAGTCCCTTTGGAATGTATTGTGTCCTCTCGATGGGATACGGCTCAAGCTGATCCTGGCTGGTGACCAAGTGTTATGTTCCCAATTGGCCAGGTATTCTCTCTACAACAAGGCGTTTCAGGCTTGGAGGTCCTACCTGCTCCAGCAACGAGTGAAGGAGATTGCCTACCGTATTGCAGTGGCCCACGGTGAGAAGGTGGGAGGGCCGGGCTGGGCAAGGGACGTGAGGGTCAGGGCCCGTCTCTTGGAAGGAGCCTTTTGGGGAGACGAGCTCAAGGCCAGGCCCTTTCCATCTCTTGTGCCCGGCATGCTGGTGCCCGCCCAGTTCCTTCTCTTGCTGGACTACTTTTTAAACATAAAAAGGGGAAGCTAGCATGTTGCAAAGCCAAGCGCAGACCTGGCACTATATCTGCGGAAAGGCTTTTGGGTCTCAGAGGGCCCCCCGAGAGGCTAAGACAGCATCCTTCAGGCAGTTTGCCATCTGGTGAACAGATCTTTCCTGATGGGCTGCCCACCCGCAGCAGGCACCCTCTGGGGCTGTGCCCACTGTACCTTCCCCAAATTCTGGAAGTGCTTCTGGGCAGAAGAGTTTTCTCCTCCTGACTCCTCTGCCGGGGATGGGGCAGATGGCAGGGAAGACGCAGGGCCTTCCCCCCGGACCGCTGGGCACTCTCCCCTTCCCTGCGAGCATCTCTTCTGCTCCAGGGAAAGGCCCGGGCGGCTGTGCATTCCCCACTGCTGCTCGTGGTTCTGTGCTGTGCGCAAGTGCAAGGCTGGGATCCAGCTTCCACTCTGTATCTTCCGCCCTGGCTAAGTGACCCCCAAAGTTCAACGAGCTCCTTCTGCCCCTCCAGGTCCACAGTTCAAGTATTTCTGCTGCTAACATGCTGTTGCGGAAACAGTTGATGCAGAGGACAGTGAAAATAGGAAAGGTTAATAAGGAGGTTTGCCTCATTAGCATGTTGCACTAAGAAGGACGTCAGGGCCTGTCTCTTCCTCCAGCAGACAGACCCTCCTCTTTGCAGCCAGAGCAGGAGTCCCAGGGCCTGTGTATCCCCTCCGGCTTCTCTGCCTCCTTTCCCGCCACCTGCCCGACTGCTTCCCCCCCTTCTGCAAGGCTGAGATTCTCTTCACCCAACGCCACGTGCTGCTGTTGCTTCAGAAGGGCTGGGTTTGACGCTCGTTCTTCCCTGCTGCTTCTGTCCTCCATCTGCAGCAGCTAGTCCAGTCGGCTTCCTTTCCTGCTTATCACTGGCCACCCTGGACGGTTTTCCTCTTGGGATGCTGGAGGAAATTCTGCCCTCTTCCGCATCGTCAATTCACCATCTGGGTTTTTACTCCTCCCAGGACATGCTTCCAAAGGAAATTGTATTTTTGTCAGAATAAGGACAACTTTTTTTTTTTAAATTAGGCTTGACTTACTGAACTATGATGTAGCTTGTTTGGTCTTGGTTTGTGTGTTAGGTGAGCCTAGCTGTTGTGCTTGATTAGCAAACTCTGGTGAAACCATAGCTGAGCGTGATGTGTGAACCCCGTCGTGTTTTTTGTTCAAACGGCCTCGTCAACCGGCTCCTGCAGCAACTAAGCGGCAAATCCTTGGGACTTGGCGGTGTTGGCTGAGCTACGTCGAGCTACGCAGGGTGAAGCACCAGATGCACCGGGAGGCGCTGCAGTTCCGGCAGCAGAGCGCCCTGCGGTGAGAGCCCACGGGAGGCCTGGCGGGCTGGGGTGCAGTCCCCTCCAGAGTATCCCAGGCCTGAATACGCTTCGGGGAAACAGCCTCCCGTTGTCTCTTCAGCCTGAGGTGCAAAGCCTCGCTCCCTCTCCTACTGTGCAGTGTGAGGTCATGGTGGGTCGGCGATGTTGCCGTGTTTTTACTGTGGTGTTGCCTAAAACATGGCCCTACCAGTGGTGGCTTAGGACGGGGCAGCAGATCTTCTGGGACCAGGCTGCAGGCCCTCTGCAGGGGCACTTTTGAAGGGGAAGGCTGCCCAGGAGCCCCAATATTGCCCATGATACTGGTGAAAAACCACGTTAATGGATACAATTAATAGTTTAAGTCTGGCCAGTGGATGAAGTGGGAGATCATGGGGGAGTTTGAAGAAATTGTGAATGTTTAGCCTTGAGAAGATGGAGGGTGATGTGGTAGCCCTTTGAAACGTTTGCAGAGAGCCACAGAAGAAGGTCAAGATCTGGCCTCTCCCATTTGGGGGTATGGGAAGCAGATTAATGGGGTTAAGCTACAGGGAGAAGGCCGGCTGGGTCAGAGGAAGGGGGTGGGCTTCCTTTCCCTGGATGTCTTCAAGTGGAGCCCAGATAGACTTCTTTTTGGCAGCTTTAATGTGAATTCCTTTGCTGGTCAGGGGAGGTTCTAGGATTCCCCCCTCAAAGCAAATTCCAGCTGCAGAAGAGCAAACCTGCTCAGGGAGAAAGGCTCAAGGTGAGGCGGGGGAGAGGGGCTTCATGGGCTAAATGGCCCCCTCCAGCTCTCTGAGCTCTTGAAAAGACACAGCTCCTGACTCTCCCGCACCCTTGACAGTCCTAAGGCTCTCCTCCGGGATGACAGCCACGTCCTGAAGCAGGTCTTTGCTCTTGTGTTTCAAACAGGCTCTCGTGGAGGTTATGGCGGGAACGATGGTGCCAGAGTCAGGTTTACCGTGGGATGGATAGCCAGGCCCTCCGGCAGTGGGCACTCAGCGTGCAACTTCGGGTGAGTCCAGAACCTTCGTCTACTTCAGGCCCACAAGGAAAGGCTGAGCTCCCACCTCCTATTAACCCATGGCTTGTTTTAACCAGGGTTTGTGGAGTGAGTGTGGTGGCCTGGTTCCCAGGCGATGCTCAGCCTTAGTCTTACCTTCCCTGCCTGCTCCTGGCTCTTAGCCTGTCTGGTCACCCTTGTCATCAGGTCTGGCTGCCGTGGAAGGCGCGCTATGCCCAGCTCCAGCAGGAGAAGGCGGCGGCCAGCTGGGCAGCGAGGTGCCTGCAGCACTGGAAGATGCGGCAAGGCCTGGAGTCCTGGCTCCGTTACGTGAACCGGCGGAGAGAGAAGAACCGCAACAGCAGTGAGTGCCGCCTCTTGATGGGGGGGCAGCCAAAGGAGGGCCCCCCTGCCCCCCAGAGGCAAAGGAGGCGCTTTCTCTGGGCAGTGAGCGCAGGAGGGTCCGAGGCAGAAGGGCTGTGAAGCTGGGGGCGCGGGAGCCCAGCGGGGGGGTTCTCCAGGATGAGCCCGTTTGCAGATGTCGAAATGTGACGGGATTGAGATTGAGGTGTCAGGGCCACAAATGGGATAGAAGAAGATTCTTGTTTCCACACACCAACTCAAGGGCAGGGTGGATGGTTTCTTGAGCTTATTACGGTTAAACAGCTGTTCCAGGGCAGGTGATCCTTTTGAACAGTTGGCACGGTATACATGCCGCTTTTCACTCCAGGATTCGTAGATGAACTGCTGGAAGTCATGTTCACATCTCTGTCCTGATTAACACCAGAGCATCTGCCACTCTGAGTACGCAGCACTTGCCTTTCCTCCGAGACCCGGATCTGAGCAGCTGGCCGAAATCCCGTCTTTCTCTTTTCCCAGGGCTGGCTTTGCAGCACCACCATGCCCGGCTGCTCCTGGGGCACTTCTCAGCCTGGCGGCTGGCATGGAAACACAAGAAGCAGTTGGAGCACCTTGCCCAGCTCACAGCTGGCATAGCTTTGCGAAGGGCTTTTGCCCGCTGGAAGCTCTGTATCCGCTCTTGGGCTGTCCTGTTGCTGGGGGCTGCCATGGGCGGGAACAGGGACCACCCCTTTCTGGTCAGAAGTCTCCACAAAGCCCCCCATTTGTGAGCTCAGTTTTGAAGAGAGTTCTCTTTATTACTTGTTTACAGAAGTTCTACACCAGTTTTTTGTTATTAAAAATAATCCTTGAGTGCATACAAAAAAGAATCATCTGTGTTATTTAGAAAAATGGGGAACTTATGCTAAGTAGGAAGGAACATGAAGGAAAGGTGTATGCAAAGACAAACATGGAGCCCATGTGGCTTGACTCCAGGGAGCCTTCGTGGAATCTGCCTGGCTGGTGCACATGTGCAGGGAGGGCATGTGGAGGGCCCTGCCTCTCTTTGGAACCCCTTTTGCCACGGTACTTCTGGCACCTTCCCTGTTCGCCTTTCCAGGGTGGTTGAGAGGGCACTGGGTGTGTTGGTGTGATGGAGCGGATGGCCCTCCAAGATAAATTGCGTGCTCTTAACGGATTTTGCTTTTATATGCTGGCTGGAGTCCCACCATAATAAATAAATAGGCTAGCAGTTACAGAGCTAAATAGAGGGGAGAGACGGGGCCACCGTCCGCTAGCCTAAGCAGCAAAACTGACTGAGGCTTGCGTCCTGTGGGGGCGGTATCAAGACAAACGGTGTGTCAGCCATGCAGATCGGTCTCGTGCAGCTTCGGATTCCTCTCTCTGGGCGATAAATAACTGCAGGTTAGTCCAGTCTAGGCGAGGACCGTTGTGCTTCTTAACCCAGATCGTTAGATGTGGCATTGTGTGCAGAAGCAGCAGAGCATTACGGGCTGGCCGAGAGCCACGATAACCGCCGCCTGCTGGTAAGAGTTTTGTGGCTCCTCCGTGGAAAAGGCCTGGATGCTTCTGGGTGGCTTCTGAGCAGGGAGAGCTGCTGCTTGTGCTCCGCCCTCGCACCTGCGCAAGCAGCAGATGGCCAGGGCTGGAAGAGCGTGTGTTCTACTCTGCATGCTGTTCTTACACTGCTAGTGGCCTTGGGCGCCTCCAGCGCAAGTGAACAGGGAGGATTTCCCAGGGCCCTGTGCTCAGGACACACCCACAAACGCACACCCCCCCCATTGCAATGACGTGCCTGCGTCTTTTTGCCTCTCCAATGGTGGTTCTCCCAGATGGTGAAAAGGTTGGGCTCTTCCAGAGGCTCCCAGCAGGTGTACTTCCCTGCGCCTGGGACTGAGGCTGGCTGTTCTTTTGCTTTTCACAGAGCTGTGGATTTCGTGCCTTGCAGAGGAACGTCAGGGAAGCTTCCCTCAAGCAAGTGAGAAGGAATTTGGCTGGTCAGCAGCGCCGAGTCACGGTGAGCCCGCCCTTGTTCCACTGCTGCATCTGTGCTCACCTGAGCCATCAACCTGAAAAGTGTGGTTTTGTGTTGTTGAATTGTTTCTGTGATGCAGGAAACATGGTGTGTGTGAGTGGGGGGAGCAAATTGCAGACTGCAACCTAGCTGTTAGGTGGTGACAAAGGAATGAAAATGGCAGAT
Source organism: Candoia aspera (assembly GCF_035149785.1). NCBI lineage: Eukaryota > Metazoa > Chordata > Lepidosauria > Squamata > Candoiidae > Candoia > Candoia aspera. The sequence goes on along the minus strand of NC_086167.1, from coordinate 2,032,789 downwards.
TGTTTTGTCTTTGTGGGCTCAAGGGTAGCTGAAGAGAGAGAGTGTGCAGGAAAAGTAAAAAGGACATCAGGAAGGATTAGAGTGTTTTTTATGAGAACATGTAAGGCTGTGAAAAAAAAAAAAATGGGTATGATCAAAAACAAAGATGGCAAGGACCTAACAGAAGAAGAAGAGATCAAGAAAAGGTGGCAAGAATATACAGAAAACCTGTATAGGAAGGATAACAATATCGGGGATAGCTTTGACAGTGTGGTCGGTGAGCTAGAGCCAGACATCCTGAAGAGTGAGGTTGAGTGGGCCTTAAGAAGCATTGCTAATAACAAGGCAACAGGAGACGACGGCATCCCAGCTGAACTGTTCAAAATCTTGCAAGATGATGCTGTCAAGGTAATGCATGCTATATGCCAGCAAATTTGGAAAACACAAGAATGGCCATCAGATTGGAAAAAATCAACTTACATCCCCATACCAAAAAAGGGGAACACTAAAGAATGTTCAAACTATCGAACAGTGGCACTCATTTCACATGCCAGTAAGGTAATGCTCAAGATCCTACAAGGTAGACTTCAGCAATTCATGGAGCGAGAATTGCCAGATGTACAAGCTGGGTTTAGAAAAGGCAGAGGAACTAGCGACAAAATTGCCAATATCCGCTGGATAATGGAAAAAGCCAGGGAGTTTCAGAAAAACATCTATTTCTGTTTTATTGACTATTCTAAAGCCTTTGACTGTGTGGACCATAACAAATTGTGGCAAGTTCTTAGTGGTATGGGGATACCAAGTCATCTTGTCTGCCTCCTGAAGAATCTGTATAACGACCAAGTAGCAACAGTAAGAACAGACCATGGAACAACGGACTGGTTTACGGTTGGGAAAGGAGTACGGCAGGGCTGTATACTCTCACCCTATCTATTCAACTTGTACGCAGAACACATCATGCGATGTGCTGGGCTTGAGGAATCCAAGGCTGGAGTTAAAATCGCTGGAAGAAACATTAATGATCTCAGATATGCAGATGATACTACTTTGATGGCTGAAAGCGAAGAGAAACCGAGGAGCCTTATGATGAAGGTGAAAGAAGAAAGTGCAAAAGCTGGTTTGCAGCTAAACCTCAAAAAAACCAAGATTATGGCAACCAGCTTGATTGATAACTGGCAAATAGAGGGAGAAAATGTAGAAGCAGTGAAAGACTTTGTATTCCTAGGTGCAAAGATTACTGCAGATGCTGACTGCAGTCAGGAAATCAGAAGACGTTTAATCCTTGGGAGAAATGCAATGACAAATCTCAATAAAATAGTCAAGAGCAGAGACATCACACTGACAACAAAGGCCCGCATAGTTAAAGCAATGGTGTTCCCCATAGTAAGATATGGCTGCGAGAGCTGGACCATAAGGAAGGCTGAGCGAAGGAAGATCGATGCTTTTGAACTGTGGTGTTGGAGGAAAATTCTGAGAGTGCCTTGGACTGCAAGAAGATCCAACCAGTCCATCCTCCAGGAAATAAAGCCAGACTGCTCACTTGAGGGAATGATATTCAAGGCAAAACTGAAATACTTTGGCCACATCATGAGAAGACAGGACACCCTGGAGAAGATGCTGATGCTGGGGAGAGTGGAGGGCAAAAGGAAGAGGGGCCGACCAAGGGCAAGGTGGATGGATGATATTCTAGAGGTGACGGACTCGTCCCTGGGGGAGCTGGGGGTGTTGACGACCGACAGGAAGCTCTGGCGTGGGCTGGTCCATGAAGTCACGAAGAGTCGGAAGCGACTAAACGAATAAACAACAACAAGGCTGTGAAAACTGGACAGAGAGAAAGAAGATAAGACATGCTTGAATTATACACTTGGGTATAGTTATTCAGAGCACCATGGACTGCCAGAAGAAGGAGTTAACAGTCCCGGACCAAACAGAAGGACTGCTCCCTTGAAAGTACGGATCGGCAGGCTCAGACACACGCATCTTGGGCACATGACCTGAGCAGATAATGGTCTAGGAAACGATTGCCCTTGCCACCATGGAGGGAAGCCAGAAAAGGGGAAGGGAGGAGACAAGGCGGGTGGGCAGCCGGGATCAGAGAGGCCTTAGAAGAGCTACAGTTAATTGCTAGAGAAGGTCAAGACGGTTGAGCCCAACTTGTTAGCGCCTAACTAATGGACTTTTCCAAGAGTTGGGGTACCTGACTCTGATTGGAAGGGGCCCAGGAGGAGACGAGGAAGAAGAAAGTTTGTCACACGGAAGGTAGATCTGGGCGACAGAAATGCCGCCTGCTCTTCCGTTGGACCCAATTTCTGTCGCAAGCGGCAGCTTCTGTCATTTGGTGGTGGGGAAAGAACTCTCTTGGTTCCTGCTGTGGGATCTCCCGAGCTACAGCTTATTCCCCGCCACTTCTGTTTCTGCTGCAGCTCCTGTGCAGGTTCTGGGCTTGCTGGACGTCTCGCCTGGAGCAGAAGGAGGAAGAGCAGCACCGCTCCCTGGCCCTGGCAGCGGCTTCTCACCACAGGTGCTGGCGGAGTGGCCGGCGGCTTTCTCCCGTGTCGGCGAGGCTCCCCTGCGGAAGTGGGGGGGTGAGGGGCTGGGCCTTTTCTCCCCTCGCTTAGTCACACGCTGACGTTGCACCTGGCAGCTCATCGCGAGAGGTGCTGACTTCCTTGTGGAAATCCTGCCCAGCGTCAGAGATGGGAGGGCGGCAGGTGCCTTTGAGCTCCTCCTGGGCCAAGGGATGGGCGGGCAGGGCTGGAGAGATTCGCTCCCGGCGGGGAGGTCCACCCTGGATGGCGCTGACCTGTGCCTATCTTTTCTCCGCAGTGATGTCATCTACATTCTTTCATACTCGTGCAACAGGGCGGTAGAGTAAGCAGCAGGGCATCTGTAGTAAATTGGCTAGAGTAGTTACTACTTCTTCCTGTTGAAAATAGTACGTGTGTGGAAAGATTTGGGTGCAAGCTCCAGCCAACCCCAGACTGAACCTGTGCTTGCAGGCACTCCTTTTTGTCCTCAGCTCCAACTGGTGGAACTCGGGCCAGCAAGAACAGAGTTGCCCGTGTAACCCCAAGGGAGTCACGCAGGTGCAGCGCCATCCTTGCAAGTTGTAGCCTTGATCCGGCAGCCCCAGCGCCGCTGCCGCTGCCGCCTCTTTCCTGTGCCGTTTATTTTGGCCTGGGGGAGAGCCGTCCCTGGCCCTGAGCATCCAAACTGGCTGCTGAGTGCCAGCTAGCCTGGCTGAAGTGCCTGCTTTGCGTTTCAGCCAGGGGATGCTGCGGAAGTGTCTGTGGACCTGGAGACAGCGAGCCTGCGGGGAAAGACACCGGAAGGTGAGCCAGCAGAAGCAGAAGCCCCTGAGCACCAGCCTCCCCAGGGAGCCAAAGTGACCCCTGTGATTTACTAACTTCACATCAGGGACAGACAGTCCAAGTCTGGCTGCTTCCCTGAGAGTCGTGCCTGTATTTTGTCCTGAGTGTTTTAGCCCCACCCTTCGCTCCCAAAGCTAACAGGAGAGGGTCTATAGAGTACGAAAAGCTGGATGGTCCCTGTCCTCAGACTCACCAGACCAAAAGCTGCCCCGCAGGGGCGGGGGCTGGAAGCAAGGCTGCCTGGCCCCAGTTCATGTTTTCTGGTCACCCCAAGGACCTGCCACGATGGCCTTGGGTGTCTGTGCGGGGCCGGGGTCCTCTGCTTCAGTCCCTGCTCTGCCTCCAGCAAAGCGTGGGGAAGCCGAAGCTGCTTCCCGGGCAACTGGCCGGGAGATCCATCAGGAGCGGGTCCTGTGTCCTCTATGTTTGGGGGAGTGGGGCTTCAGAAAGGGAGTCCCTGCCCTTCCAAGTGCCATGAGCTGGCCTCATTGAGTCCATGGAGGATATGGAGGGACAATCCAGCCCCACAACTTTGATTGAGAGGGTGCTAAGCAATAGATTGTGGGCTCCTAAGGCAGCCGTTTCAGAGCGAGGAACGGCAAAGAGCCTTAAATGGGGCAAAGGTTAAGCACTGAAATGTTCTGGGTGGGTGTCTCCCACTTGAATTACAGGGGCAGACACCTGTTTTTAGGAGCTGATGATTCCTGGCAGGAGACTGTGGTGGATGCTCAAAAACTCCTGTTCAGAGTCCCCTTTTTTCTTCAGTTCCAGTATGCCAAAGCCAACCAGCATCACGAGACCATGGTCTTGTCTGCCACCTTTCAGGCCTGGAAGCTGTTTGGAGATCATCAGCGCTGGTGGAGCGGGATGAAGGGGGTGGCCGCAGGCTATCACAGGTGGGCTGGCTGGTTGCAGCCATTCCGTTATGAGTGAAGGGGAAAAGGCATGCTTTCTTGGGAGGAAGCGCCTGGAGGGGATCTTGGTGTCATCTTCTCTTGAGAGGTTCCAGGAGCAAAGTAAGGAAAGATTTGTAGTGTAGTCGTGAATGTCCAGTCCTGCTCTGGATTCCCTCATCCTGCTGCTTTGCCTTTTGTGTGGTCAGCCCTGCAGTGCTGCAAGCTTTGCAGAGTGTGGGATGTGAAAACCCACAGAGGCCAGGATGCTCTCTGGGGTTGCTCACACTGTGCTCTTTCGCAGGGAGATGTGGACCAGGCGATTCTTTGAGAGGTGGCTTTTGAGACAGCGCGAGCAGCACGAGGGACGGGCAGCCGAGGAGACGGTAAATGTGGCCTTCTGCTGGGGCTGGTGACCTCTGCACAGCTCTCCTGTGGAATTCAGCCAGGCCTGCCCTCTCTGCACCCACGTTAGTGGCTTAGTCGGTGTTTTCTGGGAATTGACAGCAGGGCCCGGGTCTCAAAGGGAGGCTTAGTCTGGGTGGGCGGAGAAACTCCATCCCGCATGGTCCTAAGCTTCATCTCAATTCTGCTCCATGGTCCTGAACCAGAGGCTGCTGCTTCTTTCTCATCTACCCCCCCCCCCCGCCAGCTTCTAGCTTTTGGCCATCTGGGGCCAAGAGGCTGCCAAGGAAACCACCTCTGGGCAGCCTGGCCACAGGCATCAACCAGCAGCCCCTCTCTTTGCAGGCCACGTTGCATGCGGAATGGCGGCTTTTGTCTCGGTCCTGGGGCTGGTGGCGCAGGGCAACCCTGGCCTGCCTGGAAGAGCAAGAGTGTGTCTCCCTGGCCAAGGCGCATCACAGGCATTGGGTCCTGCAGGCTGCTTTCCACCTCTGGAGGGAGAACGTCTGGGAGATTAAGAGAGGGTAAGAACACCAACAGGAGAGTCCCGGCGACGGGCCGGTTTCGTTGATGCTGACCTTCTTTGTCCCTTGGTGGCCCTGATCTGAAAACTGAGCCCTGAGATGGCCTTTCTGGGGGTCCCTGGCTTCTCTTTGGCTGGAGGGCAGGGTTGTGGGCACTCTCACAAAATGGCTGCTGGGTGGGCACTTACCCTTTCCCCCATGGCCGCCATGGGGAGCAATGATTTAGGAGAAAGCAGCTTCCCCTTCTCCTGCTTCCTTTCTCCCAGATACCTCCCATGGGCCCTGCTTAGGGGGCACTTCACTTTTAGTTGCTGAGAAAGTTTGCGGGGCCCCTTTGGAGCCCCAAGACTTCTTGGGAAAAGGACTTGGCTTTGAAAGCGAGGAAGCTCTGGGTGCAAAGGAGCCGGGATGGCAGACCCTCCTGCCTCGAGCTTCTTGTTGCTCCAGAGGTGGTGTAAGGGAGCTCTCAGCCCGTGTCCCTCAGGCCGGTGCATCCTGGAGCTCCCTGCGGCCTGCATCATTGCAGCCAAACAGGACAGGCCTGATGTGGTCCCTGCTTGAATGGGGTGGTGGTGCTCTCTATTGGTAGCGTAATGAGAGTAGGCCAAGAACAGGGGTGGTGGCAACACTGCTGCTGGTCTCGGTGAGGTTCACACCACACGCTCCACTTTGCTGTGCCCTCTGAGACGGGGATGAGCAGCCTGTGGGAGGTCCTGTCCCATCTTTATGTTCCCACGGCTTGCAGCAGGGCATCCTGGAAGACTGGGAGAAAAGGGCTGAATTTCCTTGGGTGAATCATCCACTGAGTGGAGGTCAGCTTTTGCTGGGCTTAAGTAGCCCCGTCCCCAGGCTGAAATCTGGGTTCCTTCCTTCCCTCACGATGTGCCTGTGACTCTGGCACCGAGGCTCAGGTGCCCCTGTGCTTCTTTCAGGCGGGTGAAGGAGGCAGAAGCATTGCAGTTCCATTTTGGGAAGCTCCTGCAGCGTTCGTGGCAGAGATGGCGACAGGTGAGAGAAGCTGTCGATGCAGATCCCATTGATCCTCTCCCATGGAAACCAGCATTCATCAGAGGCACCAAGGGAGAGGTCTGGTTGGCAAAATGAAGCAAAAAGTAGCTGAGCGCTGAAATCAGGAACTTCTCCCTGGTGTTAAATATTCTACCAACATTGCTGAAATTTCTTAAGGTGCTTCATTCCAGCCACAAAGGCTGCATGCTGGCTTCCTCTATCTTTGTTTGTTTTTTTAAGCTGAAAGCTGCGACTCTTACAATGTGCATGTGAAATGCCTGAGGACTTCACAGAAGGCATTTGGTAGACGCAGGGAGGTTTGCCAGAGTTGTCCGAAGGAGAAGGAAATTGCGGGAGAACACTGTCATTCTTTTTCATGACTGGGGAGCGCCAGATTCTTTTATGAGGAATGTTTATTGCCTGTTTCTTTTTTAAAAGGAGATAAGATAAAAGGAATGTTGAAACAATGCGTGTTTTAATCATTCTCTTTCTTGCCTATATATTTAGTCCATTGGTCATAAATTTAATGAGATGCATGAGCTTGCACATAGTGGCATGTGAAATATGAAGGAGATTGTTCAAGAAGGCCTTACTGCTGGTTGAGCATCTCTTTTTGGTCTTGGCTGAAGTTCCTGTCACAGTGACATGTGAAGGGAGAGGTGATGGGGCCCTCAGTGGTATTTGACTGAAAAGTCAATTCTTTGTAAACTACCATCCAAAAATCATCTTAGGGATGGATATTTTCTTAACTGCTTCAAGGGCAAAATCTGCTGATGTCCTTCATGGCCTGCAGCTTGTTTGGCTGGTGAAACTGAAGGAATCCCGAACCCAGTTTGGGGATTTCTGTGACTATCCAGAGCATTGTTTAAGGAGGGGCTCAATGCTAGCTGCTCTTTTTACATGATTACTTTGCTCAGATTCCCTAAGATTATGGGGGTCAAGCAAAAAAAGCTCAACCTCATATAAAATCCAAGGGTAGGAAAGGACCATGGAGATTTTATAGTCCCACCGCTGCCCAGGGCAGGAATTCTCTCATATCCTCTCAGACAAATGGCTGTCCAACCTTTGCTTGAAGACCTCCAGTGATGGAGCCCCCATAACTCCAGGGGACAGGTTGTTTCACTGCTTCATTGCTCTCACATCAGGAAATTCCTCCTCATTTTGAATTTGGATCTCCCTCTGTAAAGCTTCTACCCACTGGTTCTTCTCCTACCCTCACGAGCTGTGAAGAACAAATCCACATCCTCTTCCCTGTAACAGCCCTTCAGGTTTGAGATTGAGACTGCTACCGTGTCACTCTTCCTTAGGCTAAGCGTGCCCAGCTCCTTTAACTATTCTTTATGGGATTTATCCTCCAAGCCCCTCACCATCGCTGCCTCTGCACTCTTTTCTTTCCTCAGCATCCTCCTCGTGCTACGACTAAAGGTGACGCGGTATTCCAGGTACAGTCGGACCAGTGCAGCGTAGAGCAGCACTATCGTTTCTCATGACCTTGACTTCATACCTCTTTAACACAGCCCACGACTCAGTGGCTCCTGGCAGCTGCAGCACACTCTCAGTTCATGCTTAATCTGTGGTCTTCGCATCCTGCTCCTGAGGACTGCTGCTGGGACACATACCACCCATCTTGTGCCCGTGCATCTGTTTTTTCCCCTGCCTAAGTGATGAACCTTGTATTTTTCACAGTTGCACTGTGTTTTCTTGGATAGAGCCCAATTTTCATAGACTTACCGTTTTTTGGTAAGAATTTAATTTAGAACAAAGATAAAAACTACAAAAAAGGAAAAGAAAAAAAAGTGAGAAAACACAGAATGAAAATAGGTTTTTTAAAGATTATATAAAGAGGTGACTTCTGACTTTTAACAGCAAGAATATACAACAATTTCCCATAATCCCTTACTCTATAATAAACCAAAATCACATTATTTCTATTAGTCTTTTCATTAGCATATTATAAAGATTACTAAACGCCATTGCTCCCTCCCTTTATATTAAAAGAAAAAAAAATATATGAATCACCTAAACAACCTCCCCCCACAAAATAACACTTATTTAATTCCTTCCTTCCTACCACTATTCTATACGTTTTTGTCTACTATAATAAAGATCAAACTAAAAAAGCATATAAATTTTCTGCTCTTATAATTAATAATACTATAGTTATTAAAATCTTAATTATATTAAACCTAGAACCAAACATTTATTTTTTACTTTCTTAGTCTTAATCCAAATCATTAAAGAAAAATAACATCAAACAAGCCTTAAAAGCAATCCAAACAGTCTCAAACCCTTACCCCACTTTGAAATAAACCAAAGCATTCACATATTTCCAAAATACACATGGCATTTTTCACAGAAAGAGCAAACAACCCCCTTTAAATACTCCAACCTCCCATAGATAACAACCCTTTCCTTCCCAGAACATTCCTTCAGAACAGCAACACTTACAGTTTGCAGTTTGGTCTGTCCCTTTAATTTCTTCCAGTCAACCATCCAATTGTCTTCTGGCATTTCAACAGAAGGCTCAATCTTGCTGTTAGTAGAAATATTTGTATAATTGTTAAGTCTTCAATTCCTTCCACGACATCCCCAGCCAGATGCCGGATTTCAAAGCTGATATTTTTCAGCAAAGTCCCAAATATCTTGCATAATAACTTGACAAGAGTCAGAAAAAATCTGTTTGAGGTCTTGATGGAACTCTCAGAAAGCCTGCTTGAAATCTTCCATGTCTCATGCAGTAAATGGCGCCCCTTAAGTACTTAACCAGCAAAAGTAGAATGTAATGGAAAGTTTCCAAAACTGTTTACATAAGTAAAAGGCTGATAACACACAGTTCCCCAGGGAGTAATAGCAGCAGAAAACTGAAGATTCAAAACAGCTAATTCAGCGTGTAGGAAAATACTAAAATCTTCAAATTCAATACAGAAATAGTAACAGGGAGACATACGTTTACTTTCAATCCTCCTCAGTGTTTGGATGGAAACAAGCCAAATCTTAAAGATATCCCAGAAATAATGATAAGCACCAAGGGAGCTCGCTTCTCCTTACCGTAAAAAGCCTCTCTTAGGGTACATAAACGTAAAAAGATAAAAATTGGGTGATTTAGAAATGGGGTGGCCAGTCTTAGTGTCCCTTTAAGGCTACAGCGTGGCTTGGAAGTGATGGTGCCCCCATCTCCGGCAGCTCTTACCCGATTAGTGCTAACTAGGGTGAGGGTTTCTATAACATGTCATATTTTTTCTGGAACCTTTATTTGAATTTATAAGTAAGTTAAAACATGTTTTAGAGTAATCTGGTGAGAATTAGATGCTTTTTATTTTACCTGAGAAGTAGTATTTTGACTTTTTAAAGGTGTTTTGTCATATTTCTGCTTAATTTTATAACAAACGTCATATTTTGGTCATATTTTGGTCACTGGCAACCCTCCTGATAAGCCAGCAAGTTCAAGCCAGGAAAGAAAGTGAGAATTTGCCTGGTTTTTTTTTCTCTTTTTCTTATTCACTCCCCAACTCAGGGAGGGGTGTGTGTGTGTATGAGTGAGAGAGAGAGAGGTGGGAACAAAGGCTTCTCCCCTGACCAGGCCTGAAAAAAAAGGTGAGAATTGCCTGTTTTGTTTTCTTTTTCTTATTTGCTCCCCAACTCAGAAGTGTGTGTGAGGGAGGGAAGGAAAGGGAAAAGGCTTCTCCCCTGACCAGGCCTGAAAAAAGGGTGAGAATTTGCTTTTTTCCTTTTTCTTATTAGCTCCCCAACTCAGGGCTGTGTGTGTGTATGTAAGAGAGGGAGAACAACTGTTTTTAAAATGACTTCAGCAGGCAGAGGCTTCTCCCCTGACCAGGCTTGAAGAAAAGTGAGAATTTGCCTTCCCCCCCCCCCTTTTTCTCATTTGCTCCCCAGCTCAGATGTGTGTGTGTTTGAGGTGGTAGAATCACGTGAGAGCTGCAGTCTGATTTCAACATGCCTAAAAGTAGATGGTCAGTGAGTGTGAAATTATGGCGTCTTGTTCAAGAATTTGGGGAGCAGATTTTCAGTAGCGATGGTGATATTTTGTAAATTGTGTGAAATTAAGGTATCGGCCCAAAAGCGTTTTAATATTCAACAACATTGTGACATCGTGAAACACAAGAGTTGTTTAGCAAGATTTACCTTCACTGAGAACAGGCAACATCTCCTTCTTGAGAGAGCTGCTTCTTCAACTGCCAGTTCATCAAATACCCAGTCAGAATTTTGTAAGGATCTCTGTACAGTGATGGTTACTTCAAATATTCCCTTAAGGAAATTAGGTGGTGGTAGCCTCAGGCATTTTTTGAAGAAGTACACCAGTCACCGGATTCCAAATGAATCAACTGTAAGGAAAAATTACATCTCTGCCTGCTATGAGGATGTGTTAGGAAAGATAAGATCTGCTGTTGACAACAACAAGATAATGGGTTTCAATAGATGAAACAAGTGACGTAAATGGAAGATATGTAGCCAATGTTATTATTGGCACTCTGAAATGTGACAAGCCTGGTGAAATATTTCTTCTAACATGTGAAATGCTACAAAAAATAATTCCACTATTGCTATGCTCTTTGACAATTCACAGAGCATATGAATCATCAAACTACTCTGGCCGGATGGCGTAGAAAGGGGAAATAACCTTCTCTTTGCAACAGATGCTGCTCCATACATGACTAAAGCAGCCAAGGGGCTTAAACTTCTTTATCAAAAAATGATCCCTATCACATGCCTTGCACATGGTTTACACAGAGTGGCTGAAGAGATTTGAAGCAACTATCCTGATGTAGATAATTTTGAATGGGAAAAAAATGTTCATTAAAGCTCCACTTCGAGTACAAAAGTTCAAAGAAATTGCTCCTACTTTGGCTCTCCCTCCCCAACCTGTCGTGACACACTGGAGGACTTGACTGGATGCAGCTATGTATTATTTCACAAATTATGCTTCCTTGCAGCGGATAGTTAAAGAATTTGACTGTTGTGAATCTTCATGAAGATTGTGCAAGATTCCTTTTCTGAAACCTTGCCTGGAAACTTCGCATATATAGGATCTAACTTCAGTGGATTATCAAGAGCAATCACCTACCTTGAAACTGGAGGAATGGAACTTAGTGATGCACTGAACATTATAAAACAAACTGAGAGTGATTTAAAGCAAGCAAAGGGGAAAGTGGCTGAAAAAAGTAGCGATAAAGTGCAAAGAGTGCTAATCTAATCAACACTTTGCAAAATAAGTAACATTCTAAATGGACTCGAAGCAAAATTTGAAGACTTTGAGTCAGAATTTTCTCCAGATGAGTTTGCTTTTTTCAAATTTGTTCCTATAACATCTTGTGATGTCAAATGGAGTTTCTTCAGATACAAGAACATCCTGGAGGACAAGAGAAGGAGTTTTGAGTTTGATAACCTCAAGATGCACATGGTCATCCAACGCAATTCTGCTGTTAATGAAAACTAATCCAGGGATGACCATTTTACTCTTAAAATTTTCATTTGATTCCTTCAATACTAGCACTTCTGCACTGGAAGTGAAGAAGAATAAACCTTTTAATTTGTGTGTGTGTGTAAGCACAGATTTTAAAAAATTGGGTGCTAATTTCAGAACAATTGTAAAATCATATTTTTGCTTTAAAAGTCATATTTTTGGTTTAATTGGTCATATTTAAACGGTTTTAAGGTCATAAATGCTTGAATATTTCTAACATTTTTAGGTCATAGAAATCCTCGCCCTAGCGAGAACGCTGTTTACGATCCTCAGGCTGCAAGTCGCCGTTCTGGAGAGCAAATAGGGTGATTCTGAATGTTTTCTAGTCTATGAAAGTGCTCCTGGTCTTCAGGGAAAGCCTGCCTGAGCCGGGGAAAACTGCCGTGTTGTCAGTTCTGTTCGTGGAGCCCGTGGACACAGCTGTTCAGTCCACCATGTCCCCCACTGGAAGAGTTTTGATAGACTTATCAAGATCCTTCTGAACCTTCAGCCTATCTTCTAAGGTGTTGGCAGTCCCCTCCAGCTTTTTGTCATCTGAAATTTGGTGGGCATCCCTCCTTGTTTGAGTCATTCATGAAAATGCTGGATATCATTGGGCCCAGAACAGAGATACTATGTGCTCCCCCACCCCCGGCCCTGTGTAGACAAAGATCTATTAAGGACCATGTGTTGAGTATGATTGTTCAACTAGGAATCCATCTGGTAGTAGGACCATCTATCCTACATTGCTCCATTTAATCAAAGAGAGGCCATGGTCAACTTTATCAGGGCCTTACTGAAGTCTAAGTACATCACACCCACACCATTTCTTTGGTCTGTTAATCTAGTCGCTATGTCAAAAAAACCAGTAAGATAAGTTTGGAATGATCTATTTTTAATAAACCTATGCTAGCTTCTAGAAATCCCTTGCTCATGTATAGGTGCTCGCAAACCCACTACTTGATTATCTTTTCTAGGATTTTCCTAGGTACCGATGTCTCTAGTTTCCTGGGTTCATTGTTTTGCCTTATTCGAATATGGAAACATTAGCTCTTTTCCAATCCTCTGCCATTTCCCTGTAGTCCAGGAGTTCTCCAAGATTATGTCAGTGGTTCCTTGCCTATTTTGCATTTCTGCATTTCTCTCCCACCCAGCACCCCCATGGTGCAGTTTCTGACAGATAGGAGCACTTGTTCCTTTTGCAAAAAAAGGCAGATGCAGAATAGGACTTAAGCAGTTCATCCTTCTCCTTGTCACCTGCCACCATCTCCCCATCTTCTCCAAGCACTAGACTTACCATTTCCTTGACTTTCCTCTTGTTCCACACATACTCTCTAAGCATCAGTAAACATTAACGCACGTGTGCTGGAAGTTATGGAACACATAGATTGTGAGGATAAGAAATGAATACATTCCCCCATTGTAGGTCAGTGCCTAATCCTCCAACATTGGCCTGAAAAATATATTGTTAGAACTGAAGAGGTGCTTTTGTTGTCTATCTTGATTTGAGGTGGGTGTTTCATTCTATACCCAGAGATAGATTGTGGGAGAAATTGAAAGCATCTACCATTTAATCATAAGTCTTTTTTTCCTTATTTATAAATGTATAAGTTCACCCTCCAGGCTTGGTTAATTGTCCTATCCCTGTATTATTGGATGCAGACAGCACAGTAACTCTATCCTTTGTAGCAACTGGGTGGAGGAAAATCTGTAGGCCTTCTCTTCCAGGCAGAAGGAAAGCTCACCCTAAATGTGATAGATCACAGTTGTGTATGTGTATGAGGGTTTGGGGGGGGGGTTTTGGACATGTAGAGGCAATGCGATCCAAATTCCCAGGGCCAGAGTAACATGGTGCATTCCTCATGCTGCATTCTGGGTAGAATCAGGACTAGTCTCAGTGAGAGGCTTGAACCTGGTTTCACACATCCAGTCTCTGGCTCCACTTGGGTTTGGCCCTGAGGGTCTGTTCCTGGACGTTGGTTGGCAGTTTTTGCTCCAGGGAGGACACAGTGCTAGAACAGAATTTGAGAACGAGGACTGCCTGTGTAACGGTGCCAGTAAAAGAAAACCATAATAAGGGGATGGATAATCTGTTTTCCATTGTCCAACTACCAGTTTTCATATACTAAGTAACTCAAAAGACTATGCCTGTCCAAAAATATAAAATTTTGTCTCAAAAGCAAATTAACATAAATAATTATTTCTTCGGAGAACATAGTATCTTCATGACATTGCAAAGAAAAAGTGTTTTAATGAAGTGTTAATTCTGGTTGCATCCCCAACAACACAAAGATTTACTTTCTTTCCTGTATAAACATAATAGGGTCCAATAAGTCTGAAATGCTATTTTTGTTGTATTAAGCCCTAATCTAAAATCTAATGAGATTTTTGATATTATGGTTATAAGCATTTTCCTTTTGTTTAGGCATCCATTCAGTCTTTAAAACTTGCATATCAAACTGATTTATTGATAACAGGTTTTACAGAGACTAATTTGGGCTTTTTGGTCTCAATAGAGTTTAATGATCCATTCTAGTAATAGAGTTGTCTCTGAGGTTCAAAATGCTGCTGGTCCAAATCAAGGTATCACTAAATGTTGTAGTTGTGAATTACTGCCACTGGGCGGCAACTGACATGGTATTTATCTTTTAACACAGAAAATGATAAAAACTCACCATCCATCCAGACCTTCCATAAAACTGTTCTTTATCAATTTTGCGATGTGGATTACCCATAGTGTCCATTTAGTACAGTATAAAAAAAGGATCAAATACATTTTCCCATAAATCATACACCACAGTTTTCAAACTAGTAAGTTTTCAAAATAGTAAGAGAAGATACAGCAAATCTATTATATTTTGAACCCTTCATAGGGTTTAGAGGAGGAGAATTTAGGCTAAATGAAAATACAGTGCTAGTCAAAAAGGTACGCGTAATGGTATGACAGCATAATTCAAGATCTCTGGCAAACCAAAACCCCCATCTTTAATTGACAATTGCATCTTTTTGAAATATATTTTTGGAATTGAAGAACCCCATAGAAATTTAAAAAGTGTATTTGGCTTTTGAAAATATGAGTGTTTATCCCATCCCGGAGTCTAAATCCCCACCTATTATTGTCTGGAGGAAACTCTTTATGTATTTTATTTGAGAAAAATCACTTTATCTCATTATTTGAGAAAAATCACTTCAATTTTTTTTTTAAAAAGTAAATAATTGATAAATTCAGTACATATACAAAAACGAAAATTACTTAACATATGAATAAACACATTTTATCTATAAGCATCACTTCTAACTAAGATCCTGCAATTTGGCTTGAGGTGTTAATGAGATGTATCGTAGCCAGAATCAAAACCTGAGGTTCAGAGATAAATGAAATATCAGATGCAGTACCAATTATGCAAAGGTCCGTGGATATTATAATCTTGTCTATTAGAATAAACTAAGGGCTCTGGACAGAGGTCACAGGGGAAAGTGGACATCTTTGTCTAGGACCTTTATAAGGGGGAAGACACATTCACCATCCCTTTGGATTTTGGGACCTCAGAGAATCTGAGCCAACTCTGTAAATCCTTGAGGAAATCCACATTTGGCTGAGGTCATGTGCATACAAATTCTATAAGGCTGGGGGTTGTAAGAAAAATGTCTCTCTGGCAGAATCTCTCTACAGCATTCTGATTTCAAGTGCCAGAGAGACTCTTGGGTCTGCAGGATATGGTCAAAAAAGTCAAGATGGCAGCCACAACAGTGCAGTTTTTTAATGGTACGAGAACAGGTGGAGCTTTGATCACACTATTGCGACTGCCATCTTGACTTTTTTGACCACACTCTGTGGACACCCCCGGGAGACTCCTTTACTTGAATGCTTTCCTTCTGCTACCTGTAACGGGGGAAGATGCTCAAGAGGAAGCTGCACCAGGCACCCGCACCCACCAAATGGAAATGTTGGTCCAATGGCCCTTCCTTTTTTTAGTGCTCCTATTCCAAGTCTCTGGCAGGTCAGGGGCATTTTACATTTCTTTCTGACTGGTGTTGCACTCTAAGACGCTGCCATGGCTTATAACAGTGGTTGGTAAAATCTGCCAGTTAATTCCCGGGAAACTCTGGGCTATTTATCTTGAAGGGGTTCTGTTCCTGTGCCACCCATCTGTCATTGCTTCTCTTTGGGCCAGTCACTGAGCACCTGAAGCATTTGAGTCTGGCAAGAGATGTGTTTTGGGGGGGAGGAGCTCCTAGTTCAAACTCTTCCCCCCCCATTCAAAAGATGAGCCCCAGGAGAGTTACAGATCGAGGCAGAAGCTTTCAGTCCCAGTGTGAGGAACTTGGGTTCAACTATCCCAATATTAAGAAATTTCTCTGGAACCAGTTAGGTCTCAGTAAAGTATGGAGTCTTGGTGCTCTCTGAGCCTTGTTTTTTTGCAGACGTTTGCCAGACTAGGCAACATCTTCGGTGCGAACAGGGAGAGGGCCTTGTTCTCAGTTTATATACAGTGGCTTGCCCTGCTTGTGTTGGTGGGGGTAGTGTTCTTTCCTTGAGAGTTCCTTGATTGGGCTGTTGTTTGCTGCTTGGTTGATTGACTAAGTTAATAGTTCCTTGATTAAGGCGTATTGTGCTGTTTGATTGTTCATCTGGTGTTAATCCTAGTGTTAGTCTTTGCATATCTGGGTGTTGATTACTGGCGAGGAGGTGTTCTGACAGAAGTTCTGGTATGGCTACGAACTCTTGGCCTGTGGCAACTTGGAAAGGGGTAAATCTGGTACTCTGACTCACTATGTTGTTGTATGCCACTTCCGCAAATGGTAGCAAGTCGACCCAATTATCTTGTTGGTAATTTACATAGCATCTTAGGTATTGTTCCGGTATCTGGTTCTGTCGTTCATTGCCTCATCTGTCTGAGGATGGTGGGAGGAGCCCCAATCAACTTTAGAAAGATGCGCCAGAATTTGGAAGTGAATTGTTTGCCTCAATCGGAGATCACACATTTGGGACATCCATGCAAACGATACACATGTTGGACGAAGAGTTTGGCTGAGGGTAGTCGGGGGGCTGGGGGCTGAGGGTAGAGGCATGCAATGAAATGTGTCTGTGTGGGCTGGGAGGCTGAGGGTAGAGGCATGCCCTCCTTTACAACCCATGACAGAGGAAAAGGCCCAGAAGGGGGTTTTATGACTTCTGGGGCCAAATCTCTGACAGCCAGAGACTTGTCTTTGTGCACCTCATTGGAAAAAGTCTAACTCAGTTTTCAGTCTCCCAATAGCTACTTTGCAGAAGCACAGGTCCCCATGAGTCCTGCTTCACAGTCCTTTTTCCTTCCAGTACCTGATGCAGAAGTCTGAGAAGTGGAAGAAGGTGGCGAGAGCTGAGGGGCACTACCAGCAGGCCTTGCTGGGCAGGGTCATGGCAGCTTGGAAGGTAGGGATGCCAGGCTCTGACTGGCAGCAGTTTGGGCAGTCCCAGAGCATCTGCTTTCTCACCAATAATTCCTTTTCTTTCTTTTTTTTTCTTTGTGCCAGTTGTGTGAAGAGAATGCGGGCATGTTCCTGTCTCTGTAAGCCCTGCTTTGGAGGCTGGGAAGGCTGTCCAGACACCCCAGGGTGGTTGAGAAGCCGTTAAGGTGGTTGAAAATCCTTCAGCCAAAGGAAGCTTAGGAAGTTGAGGCAAAGTGAAAAGAGGTGTAAGGCAGCAAGAGAAATGGCAGAATAAAAAGGATCATTGATGCAATTAGTTAAAACAGAAAAAGGAAAGTGGGTTAAACTTTTAATCAAACAATGGAGTGGGTTTACAGGTGGTCCTTATTTAACAACCACTTGTTCAGTGACCGCTAAAGCTTACGATGGCACTGAACAAGTGTTAGGTATGATGAGGCCTCATACTTACGGCTGTTGCCGCACCCCCACGGTCACATGATCACCATTTGCAACGCTCCCCGCTGGCTTCCCACAGAGCAAACTCAATGGGGAAGCCGGCAGGAAGTCGGAAGTCATGATCACATGAGGTCCTGACTTGATGTCAGCAGCAGGACTGTCATCGTTAAGCAACACGGCCACGTGATTTTTCATCTGACAACCAGTGTACTGTTTTGATGAACAGTTCTGGAGAACCTGAAAGCTTGTACCGTCTTGTGCCATTTTACTTTGACCAACAAAAGTGAAGTTTGGCCTGTTTTTGTGCTCAGTTATGTCTCTACGCAGGAAGGGGGTTCTCTGCCACCCAGAAAAGCATGTACAAGTCTGGTGTGCACATGCAAGCCCACTTCAGTGCAGAGAAGATGCTTCTCAGGGTAAGTTTGCGTGGTGAGAACATCAGTCCTCCTCTCTTTCCAGGCATATCAGAATAACGTTCGGCACATCCTTCGCCAGGTGGCTAAGAAGGAGAGAGGCCACAGCCGGGAGTTGCTGCGGTAATCCCTCAGACCTGCCCTGCTTCCGCTCTCACTGGGCCGGGGGTCCCCCTTCCCCTGCCGGCCACTGACCCTCAGGCCAGCCTCCCTAAAGAACAGGCCAAGCCACCGGGAGGCTCTCCAGCGCCCTTAGGCCTCTGTCCCTCTCCGTTTTCAGGCAGGCGCTGCGTTCCTGGAAGGAAAACGCTGCTGGTCTCAGGCGGGAGGCAGAGGGCGCTGCTCTGGGTGGGCATCATTACAGAAGAGTCGTGCTCGCCAAGGTAACTTCCAGCAGGGGAGAGGCTGGTTGCAAAGACCCCACTGGAGACCGAGCGTTAAACAGCGGAATGAGGCCAAGGAGCCCTCGAATCTCTGGGCATTAGCCCGCCTGCGTGCAAGCTGGACTTGGTGAAGTCCGGAACAGGGTAGACTGAGTGAGCAGTGGTTGCGGGGGTCTCTTGATGCTTCCTTCCCACCAGATAAGCAGTGGCCCTGGAAGGGTACAAGGCCCCGTTTTCTTGGAACAGGTGCTGCTCCAGTGGAGGGAGGCGGCTGCGGTGCGTGCTGATACCCGAGAACGGACGGCAGTGGCCGTGGAGGATGCTAGGAGGCACTTGCAGTCAGGTGAGAGGAGGGTCCTCCCAGGGGCCTTCAGAGGGCTTGGCACAGCGTTTCGCCCTTGGAGCCTTCTTGGTGGCCCTGCAAGGGGTAGAGGGACGCCACTGACTGGCTCTTCCCACCCAGTGATGGGCACAAAAACAGGCCCAGACTTTTCCCTGTTTCGGGGGGGCAGATGTGGCCGAGGGCCAAGCTGCTCTAGCCTTTTTCTAAAACAGCAGCTGGATTCTCAGGCCGAAGAAATTGTACCTTCCACAAGCATCCCCCACAGCTAGTTTGGCCACTCTGTGGAGAAGACGGCCTGGCTTCTGTGTCGCCAAAGCACATGGGTGGAGGACCAGCCCGCCAGCCACACGTGCTTTTCCTTTTCCCTGAGTCTGAGCTGGCAGGGAGCTGTGGGGTGCCACCAGTTGGGCACAGTGCAGGGTCCTGGAAGTGCCCATGGCGGGGTAGCCCCTCTGTGTCTGGAGGGTCTTCACAGCTGGGGGTTGATGAGGGGCCGGGGGACTGAGGCGGCAGCGGCTGAGTCGCCCCTCCTTCCGGGCAGCGAGGCTGCGGGGGCTGTTTCTTCACTGGAAGGAGGCCGCTGCCAGCTCTTCCCAGCTGACGGGGCGGCTAGTCGTGGCAGACCAGCACCACACGAGGCAGCTGCTCGGCAGATGCCTGGAGAGGTGGAAGCGGTTTCATCGCTGCTCCGTCCGGGTCCTGGTGAGCACGCCTGCCGTTCCCCCCCAGGAAGAGGTCCCCCCCTTGGGGGCGGGGCTTGGTTGAGAGGCCCTCTCTGGGCAAGGGTTGTGTTTCCATTGGTTGGAACCTCCCCGAAGCAGTGGTGCCGGGGGGGCGGCTGCGAGGGAATGAGGCAGAATCGCTCCTGGCTCTCTGCGGGAGGGGCCTCAGGTCTCACTTTCCCCCACAGCTCCTGCAGAGGCAAGGGGCGCAGCTGCTGGCTCGGAGACTCTCTTCCTCCGCCTTTTCCTCCTGGAAGGTGCAGGTAAGGCCGGGCATGTGGCCACCCTCTCTTGACACCTGGCCCTTCGCACACCCGCCAAGCCAAGCCAGGCAGGAAGGTGCTGGGGCTGGCCAGGCCGGGGGCTCCCTGGACGGAGGGGGGGGCACCTTCACCCTCTTGCTTTTTTGAGGAGGAAGAGCCGCATCTTCTGGTCTCGCAGCAAACCTCAGGGCTTCCTCTGGGATGCTGGCCGTCGATGCGGCCACTCAGTCCAACCCTCCTCCTGCACTTGCAGCTGGCGAACAGGCAGCAGGAGCGGCGACAGACTGTGCGGGCCCTGTGGCACTGGTCCCGGGCGCTCCAGCGGAAGGTCAGTCTTGGCCCCGTGCGGGTCCATCCCCAGCTCTGCTCCGCTCGGGACTGCTGGGGGGCTGTGGGCGCGACCTGGCTGCCTGGCCCACTGGGGCTCTTCCCTCCTTTCCTCCCAGCTCCTTTGGGGGCCCTGAGAGGCTGTGGAAGGAGGGGGGTGCTGTGTTGGGGGTCTTGGTTTTGTCAAATGCTGCATTTCGCAGTGCAGGGAGACTTGAGCCTGTTTCGCCCTTGGAGGGGAGAGATGCGGCATCAGCACCCCCAGCCTCATCCGGAGAGCTACAGAGTTCCTTTTTCGTTTTATGGAGCTTTAAAGTCACTGTTGACGTTTCTTAAAAACATTGGGCATCGGTTTATAATCTTACATATAAACTGGATGGTTACATAGCTGTATAACTACAATATGCTATCTACTTTAAAGAAGAAACCTAGTTATTAAGGAAAAAAAGACAAAAAATGGAAAAGGAAACAGAAGACCAACTTTTAAAAAGAAAACAAAGCAGCTAAACAAAACTTAAAATGTCTACATTCTATCCTGTTCTAAACGTAAAAGGGAAAAACATCTGAAGAAAAAAAGCAGGCTATTGAAATGGACTAACTCTTTGGTCGGTTTCTTGTTTTTCTTTTGACTCTGAGGTTTGATGCACGTCAGCTTGAGCGCCCTTTGCAATTTTCATAATCTGTTTTTAAATCGCCTTGTGTGTCCTCCATCTGGTTGATTACCATCAGCTGTGAGGGCTGAAATTTTTCTTTCAGGTTTGTTCTTTGTACTGTTGGGGTCTTAAACGTTTAATGCAGCATATTCTTCATCAAGAGCTTTTTCTACATCCAGCAACATTAGCATCGCGGACTCATATTTATCAGCACGCAAGGCTGTTGGCCCCACCCGGACTCTTAGATTGTCTAAAGCCTGGCACGTTTTCTGAAACCCGGCTCCACGGGAAATGGCTTCTGTAATCTTCTCACCCGTGCACCTTTTCAAACCCGAGCATCAGTGCTTAACAGAGACACCAGTGACGGTAACGCGGACAAGGGTCAAATCCCGCCCAGTGTTGCAGAGCAGCAGTTCCGCAGCCAATGGGCAGAGGAGGCCAAAGGTGAGGAGGAGGAGGAGGAGGAGAGTTTACCAGCGATGATGGTTGGCTCTGCCCCGCAGGAGCGCCGGGATGGCTGTGGGGCCTTCACACCAGCCCAGGACACAGCGTCTGCTTCTCGTGGGTTTAGCCTGCGCTTTTGCTCATGTGCTTCTTGCACGCACAAAGGGACTTCATTCCCTACAGTGTCTTTTAAAACTGGACCGGTCACTTCTCCATCCTCAAATATGCTGACCTGGGTTTCCTCGTACGTGACCTCTCTGCCCAGAAATCAGGGGCGTTTGCCCAGCGGAGTCTTCAGGATATCAGGGATGTGAAGCTAGTGGGTAGGGCTTTGCTGTCCTTGAGCTCTGGATTCCCAAGTACGGGAACGAGTTGGTCCGCCATTTCGAGAGCGGCTCCATCTGGCTCCCTCATAGCCATCGGGCCATCAGTTTCCGCTAACTATCAGGGCGCAGTCAAGCTGCCTGACTGCGCAGCTGGTGCTTCTCAGAGGTTTATAAAAATGTCTCTCTGCTCACTCGCTGCATCTACATCGGTAGAATATGCATTTTTATGATGAAATTCAAAGAATGGAAGAGGTGTTCCATTGTAATTACTGCAATTTGTTCCTAACGACCCTCACAGCAAAGGTAAGAGTTCCCTCCGTTGCAAACGGGTGGCCACCCCACCCCGCCGGGAGACCTTCGTCGCACAGGCTGGCCGGGCGGTGGTTTTCCCCCGAGCGCTGCAGCTGGCAAGGGTCTTCCGCTCCGCCCCACTTCGGAGTGCCAGAAAGCCGGCAAGTGGACCCTGCTCTCCAGGCTGCCCCGCTGTGTCTCGGCTGCAGGTGCTGAGCGCCTGGGGAGGCTTCACACAAGAGCGGCTGCGGAAGAAGAGCCGAATCACACGAGCAGCTGAGAGCTACTGGGCAGAGCTGCTGCAGGAGGGGGTCAGCCGCATCCTGAGATATGTGGCCGCCATGAAGCAGCACCGAGCGCAGCTACATGCCCAGCATCAGCTGAAGGTGAAGCACAAGCCCCGCTGAGGCTTTGGCCTTGCTGCATCCAGCAGACTCCGCCTCTCGCCCCATGTTTGGGCTGTTTCCCCTTCGGTTTACGTGCCGGGTCCTTCAATGCCCAGTGGAGTCCTGTTCCCCTGAGAGGCGCAAGGAGAGGGTGGACCCGGTGGAGGATGCAAGAGGCAGAAGCAGCCCCCCTGGCAATCCTCGAGGCTGTGGGGTGGCCAGAGACTCGACTCCTGGGCCTTTGCCTTTCCAAACGCGTTGATTTGTGTGTGAGAGCCTGCCCATTCTGATTGTGCTGTATGACTGGGGGTGCTGCTTGGGCAAGCTGTTCATTCAGGGGTGGGATTCGGGTCTGTCTGGGGCCGCAGTGCCTGGGAGATTCACCACTCCTGCTCTGTGCTTGCAGGCTGCCTGTCGGTGTCATCACCTGGTCTACCGTTGTGCTATGATGTGGAAGCAGAAGGCTCTTTGCCGAAAGTCCGGCCCTGCGCTTTCGGGCGCTCCTGGCAAGAAGCATGTGACTTTTGAGGTGCCCAGGCCAGGCCTCATCTCTCCTGAAGTTCCCAGAGGGAAGGTCAGCCTTTCCGGTGTGCCAAGCAACTGCCAGGCTGCTGGAGACTCCGTCCTGACAGACCTGTGAGTCAGAACCTCAGTTCGGAGAATCAGAGATCATCTAGTCCAGCCCCCTGCCCAGTGCACACTTCCGCTATTAACAGCATCCACGCAAAGGAGAGTCCACCGCCTCTGTTCCATTAACAAGCAGCTCTTGCAGTTAGGAAATTAAATTCTGGTGGAAATTGCCTCCTTGTGATTTAGACCCATCGTCCTATCTTACCTTACCCGGAACAGCCCGGAATGATACTGTCCCGTCTTTGACGCAACAGATGCTTAAAGATGCTCACCCATCTTCCCGCAGTCTCTTTTCCTCCAGACTAAATACTCCCGGGGCCTCCAGCTGCTCCTCCTCACTTTTTCCTTCTGGCCCCTCTCATCTTGGTTGCTCATCTCTAGGCATGCTCCAGTTTGGCAGCTCCTTCCTAAATTGCAATGCCCAGAACTGGACCTGGGATACTAAGTGCAGCAGTGTGGCTGATGCAGATGTGGGAGGAAGAGTGCCTTCTCTTGGGCTGGACCCTCTACTTGGGCTGATGCAGCCTGGGACTGGGTGTGCTTTTTTGCAGCTGCGTCATGCTCTGCTCCTGCTTGGCTTGCGATCTACCGCGCCCAGTGCAGTTTCCCTTGCAAAGGACGAACGAGAGAAGAGCTAATGCGTGCAAGAGAATAGCACCCCTGCCCAGGCTGCCAGAGCCCCTTCCTCCTGCGCTTGCTCGCTCTCCCTATCGGAGAGGGGAGTGATGTCCCAACCTGAGGCCTCCTGGGTGCCCTGCTTGAGAGACGCTGACCTGAGTCATTGGGCTGGCCGTGGGAGCAACCACGTTTGCCCCAAGAAGCCTCTTTAAAGTACAAGTAGCCCTTGACTTAAGACCACAAGGGGGACTGGAATTTCCACTGTAGGTTGTTGTGGTTGTAAGTCGAATCACCATGTGACAGGACCCTTTTTTATGGTGGTCATTAAGCCAACCACTGTGGTTGTTAAGCAAATCCAGCCTCCCCAATGGACTTTTTTTTGCCAGAAAAAGGCAAAAAACATCACAAAATGTAATCATGTGACCGCGGGACACTGCAACTGGTCATAAATGCAAGCCAGTTGCCAAGAGCCCATAATGCGATCATGTGGCCACAGAGGGAGGTGCATGCAACATTTTGCAATGCTCGGAAGTGCTTTACAAGTCGTAAAGCACCCATTCTGAGTCTGGCGTAACTTTGGCACATAGTTAAACAAACGGTCGTAAGTTGAGGACTGTGTAGCTTTGGATCAAAGGAAGCACAAGGGCGGTTCAGCAATGGGGGTGGGCCGTGGTAGTTGGTTTCCTCCTCGGCCTGCACTAACCCAGGCCGGGCGTTGCCTTTCATCCTAGCTGCTTGATGGCCTCTTTGCCACCCGCAGTCCTAGGTGAAGGGGCTGGGGGGCAGAGGAGGAGAGTTTGGCCAGCCCATCAGTTCGCACAAAGCTGCTTTGCGTGTGTCCCGCTGGGGGGCGTAGGGCCGAATTCTGCAGCTACCCCGGGGGTGCCAAGCAAACAATACTTCGCTTCTTCCCACAGGCACGTGGCTCGCCAGGTGAGGCTGCAGCCTCGTAGACCTGATTTTCCACCACCGTTTCCTGAGAAAAGGGGGCTGCCTCAGACAGAGACGCGGTGAGTAGACAGCACGAATGGCAGGAAGAGACAGGTCCAGGTTCTGTAATCCTTGTTGCTGGGCCAACCCACCAGTTGATCTGGGTCCACAGTTCAGCTGCAGGCAAACAGTCAGGCATCCCAGTCAAAATACAGGTTTTAGCGAACCCCAAAGTGAGCAGAAGCCGAGACATCCTCTACATCAGCGTTTCACGACTGGCAGCAATCCAGGAGCCAGCAAAGCTCCGTCTGAGGGGCTGACCTTGGAAGGGCCGGAGAGAGTCAGAGGTGGGACGGGCCACTCTGGCCACTGTTCAGTCCGACCGCAAGTCAAGAGGAAGCGCGTGCTCACATTCGCAACAGGGTGCCTGTTTAACGCCGTACCACACAGAGCAGCGTTTCTCAACCTGAGCAGCTTTAAGCTGGGTGGACTTTGGCTCCCAGAATTCCCCAGCCAGCTAGTCGAAGTCCACCCAGCTTAAAGCTGCTCAGGTTGAGAAACGCTGCTCTGTGTGGTACGGCGTTAAACAGGCACCCTGTTGCGAATGTGAGCACGCGCTTCCTCTTGACTTGCGGTCGGACTGAACAGTGGCCAGAGTGGCCCGTCCCACCTCTGACTCTCTGGCCCTTCCAAGGTCAGCCCCTCAGATGGAGCTTTGCTGGCTCCTGGATTGCTGCCAGTCGTGAGCAGCGCCGTAGCCAAATTCAGCCACGCAAATGCAGTATGTTTGTTCCGATCTCCGGCTGTAGAATTCCAGCTCTTCTAGATAAGCCGGCTTGTGATTGTTAAACGAGAGCCTGTTAAATAATAACCCGCAAGCAGATAACGACGAGGCTTTGCTGCATCTCCGCTTCCAGGGACCGCACGTCCCTGGCCGGTTTCCAGGGAGAGAGAGTCACTGGACAGCAGAGCCTCCTGCCAGCTCCAGGCTACACCGAGGGAAGTTTACGGCTCTTGGGGCAGACCTGGGTGTGCGGAAAGGGGGGCAGCTGTGTTCAGCTCTATGCCCAAAGATGCGCTTTTGGGTGGGACTGCTTTGCTTCCAGCTGCATGGCGCTCTAGGAAAGGTAAAAGACTTTAGGAAAAGCCCTGAGCCTTCATACAAAGCCTAGCAAATGTTCCTTTTTTTCCCCCTAGCCTGGGAAGCTCAGCTGTTTCTTCGCAGCCAATGAC
This sequence comes from Candoia aspera, assembly GCF_035149785.1. Lineage (NCBI taxonomy): Eukaryota > Metazoa > Chordata > Lepidosauria > Squamata > Candoiidae > Candoia > Candoia aspera. The sequence goes on along the minus strand of NC_086167.1, from coordinate 2,007,318 downwards.
AGCAGGCCCCCTCTTGTCTGCCCCCCCCAGCAGCAGCAGCCCCTCGCCATCTGTTTTCAGTGGCTGCAGTTATTCATCATGTTCCTTTCCCAAATTTGGGCCACTGCCCCGTGGGAGTCCTTGGCTGCATGAGCCCAGCGGTGCTTTCCCAGAGCTGCAGCCCCCCTCCTCCTTCACGCTGGGGACGAAGAGGGCGAGCCTTGTCAAGACGGTGAGTGTCCGGGAGGCCGCACCTCCTGCCCTGTGTTCCCTCCGGCCTCCTTGCTTGGGACAGGTGCTGGGTCTGGCTTGGTGGCGTTCCACGTCGAGGGTCCTGATTCCAAAGGCTCATGGTCAAGGCGTTCGGCCCAGGGGCATGGAGTGCCCTGCTGTGGGCTTCGAGCCAGACCAGCGAGCCTGGCTAAGAGCCATGGGCATGATGGTCTTTCTGCCTTTCAGCAGCATTCCCCCAGCCCTCCTGCTGCAACTCCTGGCAAGGAGAGGACAGCCACCGTCTCAAGGGGACCTTTGCTTATACCCGAAGATTTTACTAAAAGGAGGAGTCCTGTTTGTGGAAAAGCAGGTAATGCTGAAATTCCATGCCTTTCTCAATCTGAGACACTTTCAGGTGAAGAGAGTTGCCTGCTTCATAGAAGGGATACAGTTGCAATCGGAAGTATTCAACCTCCATTGCAAATCAGGTTGATGGTCAAAATGTACAGACTTTCAGCTGTTTGCAGTGAACAAATCAAACAAAAGCAATTGAAATAGCTCAACACAACGAATGCTTCAAGTGGTGTCCCCAAATTCAACTGAAAATGCAACTTATAATGATTTCTCCAGTCTCAAAATTAGTCAACCCCCTGAATAGAATCCGTCACAACAGCACACATACAGTATGCAAAACAGGTGTTGTCTCAAGCACCCCTCATGCAACTAATCAAGGGCTTCGTTAGTTGCACCAGGTGTGCTTGAGCTGGAACACGTGAAATACCTTAACTGGCTAGGGGTTTGTTGAGCGTCAGGTTTGACTGCATACAGTATGGTTAAGTCAAAAGAATGGTCCAAAAAGGTAAGAGAAGAGATCGTTGCCCCTCACAAACAAGGAACAGGATACAAAAAGATAGCGAAGGCACTGAATGTTCCTAGAGATGCCGTTGGAAGCATAGTTCGCAAGTTCACAGTTAAAGGAACAGTGGTTACACTACCTGGACGTGGCAGAAAAAGGAAGCTATCAGTGGCTGCAACCAGATTTCTGAGGAGGCAGGTGGAGAGAAACCCTCAAGTTACTGCAGAAGACCTGCAGCAAGACTTGGTGGCACCAGGCACTGAGGTTTCAGTGAACACAGTAAGGCGTGTACTAAACACAGAAGGTTTCCAGGCCAGAACTCCAAGATATGCACCACTGCTGACCCAAAAGCACAAGAAAAGTCTGCTCCAATGCTGTATGCTCAAAATCATATAAATAAACCACAGAAGTTTTGGGATTCTGTTCTGTGGAGCTATGAAACAAAACTGGACCTTTTCGGCCCGATGGATCAGCGGTATGTCTGGAGGAAGAAGAACGAAGCATACGCTGAAAAGAACACTCTGCCTACAGTTAAGCATGGTGATGCTCTGGGGCTGCTTTGCATCCTCTGGCACTGGAGACCTGCAGCATGTGGATGGCAAGATGGATTCATTGAAGTTCCAGGAAATCCTAGGAGAAAACGTCATGCCGTCTGTAAGGAAGCTGAAGCTTGGGCATCACTGGACCTTCCAACAGGACAATGATCCCGAGCATACCTCATATTCCACTAAGGCTTGGATACAGAAGAAGTTGGATTCTACAGTAGCCATCACAGTCACCTGACTTGAACCCCATAGAAAATCTCTAGTGGGATTTGAAGAAGGCGGTTGCAGCACGCAAACCCAAGAATATTACTGAACAGGCCATTGCTCATGAGGAATGGGCTAAGATTCCTCAGGAACGCTGCCAGAAGCTGGTGTCGGGCTATGCACCTCGTTTGCAGCAGGTCATAACAGCAAAAGGGTGCTCTACTAAGTACTGAAGATGCTTGCCGTGAAGGGGTTGAATAATTTGGAGACTGGAGAAGTCATTATAAGTTGCATTTTCAGTTGAATTTCGGGACACCATTTGAAGCATTCGTTGTGTTGAGCTATTTCAATTGCTTTTGTTTGATTTGTTCATTACAAACAGCTGAGAGCCAGTTTGGCCTAGTGGTAAAGGTTCTGGACTAGAGACCAGGAGTCTGTGAGTTCTAGTCCCGCCTTAGGCATGAAAGCCAGCTGGGAGACTTTGGCCAGTCCCGCTCTCTCAGCCCAACTCGGTGCAATGTAGACTAGCCTCGTGGTGCACCCTGGGCAACGTGACTTGTCACGGCTAAATAGTCTAGACATCTGGCTGCTGGACCTCACAAGGATTTCCCAGCAAGAAAAAGCAGCATGAACACTGAACTGCTATGCCATACGAATTTAAAAAAAAATTGCAAACAGCTGAAAGTCTGTACATTTTGACAATCAACCTGATTTGCAATGGGGGTTGAATAATTTTGATTGCAACTGTATGTGGAGAATAAGGGAGAGGACCTGGACAGAAATATGCAAGAATCTTTACAGAATCAAAGAGGGTTGAAACATTCCTTAAGAGAAAGTGGGTCTATTACTTGGAGAGTATCCTATCTGAGGGTAAGCCATGGCTACAGGGAGCATTAGCTGCACTCCACCTGAAGCAGGATGCTCTGGCAGCAGTTACCCATGGCCTCATCACCTCTAGGATGGACTCCTGCAGTGTGCTGCATGTGGGGATATCCTTGGAGGCCATTTGGAAGCTGCGATCAGTACAGAATGGGCCCACCTCATGAAGGAGAACCGTTGAGTGTGGCACCAGTATGCAGGAGCTGCTGCGTTTGTCTCGTTTCGTGTCAGAAATGCAGGAAATAGAAGGGGGGAAAGTATTAATTGAAATTTAAAAAGTTAAAAACTTTTAATAAAAATATAAAATTTATATAGCTCTAGCCCAGTGCCGGGCCACGTTGATGGCAGAGGTGTACGTCACTCTGTGTACATGTCGGTCCCAAAGGGCACTGTAAAAGGTGGGCAGTTGTTTGAATATTGCCGCATTCGCAGCAAATATCCTTGCCCTCAGGGAGAGACACCCATTTTTCCATATGATCTTTAGTTCTGGCCAAATGCTAACCCTAACCAGTGCGCAGTCTGCTTAAACATCTCCAAACCACTCCTTCTCCAAACCTCCAGGCAACTCGAGTAGTTCTATTCAATTATGAAGGCACTTTACTTGAGTTTTCCATCTTTTTAATCATTCTGTTTGAGGTGTAGTAGCAATCTCCTCAGCACAGGCTAAGAAGCTCCTTCATGACTTCAATCTTTTTGTAGGAGGTACTTGGCCAAATAATGGGTGTGCCAGATCGGAGCTGCATTAGTTGCTAGTAAGCTTCCAGGATCCATTTGAAACATGGTTCGTTGCCTATAAAGCCATAGGTGGCTTGGCATTTGGGCACCTCTGGGTACCATTGTGCACTTCCCACTTAGGGAGGTTGAGACCACGTGAGACTCCGTGAGGAGCAGCAAGGAAATGATGTTCTTCTGTAAATGCTCTGTCCTTTGGCCAAAACGGTGCCCTCATTGGTGGTTTTGAGATAGGTGGTCAAGACCAGATTGTTCTGGAGAGCATTTGGTGCGAGTCCATGTGGAATCAGCAGGATGCAAATGTTACAATTAGCTCTTTTCCCAGACAGACAGAAACCTTATTTTGGTCGTCAACCAATAAAAATACATTCTGTGAAACAAACAAAGCAACTTTTTCATCAATAATTCTTGGCAACCATATTCACACCAGCCTCCTCTTGCCTTTACTGCCTAAACACCCAGGGCACTCGGCACGATTGTACACCTCCCTGCTGCCGTCAGATGCCAACCCTGCTACAAACAGGGTTGCCTGGGTCTGCGCAGCAGTGCTTAAAACTTGCCAGATGACGACTGGTACCATAAACCAAATTTAATGAGCGTCTAATTCATCACACAGAGCACTGTACTGACAGATAGGCTAATCCTCACGCTTCCTGCACCAGCCTCATGCTCCCACCCCCCTCCTTTTAGATTCTTTTTTTTCCTTTTAGACTTGTCTGTGCGTGTATGTAAAATATTAGATTTTAATGTATTTTCTGTGCTCTTAACTGATTGTACTCTACCCTCCTTATGCTGGTCTTTGACCGTAATAAAGATTTGTTTGTTTGTCGGCAACCATTTGTGGGCGAAGCTTACACATAACACAGCAGAAATTTTATTTATTTGTTTATCAAATTTGTCACTGCCCATCTCCTCCCACCAGAGGGACTCTGGGCAGTTTAAAACAATAAATATACAATATAATTAATATATAAAAATACGATATTTAAAAATACAATTATAAGTAACAATTATCAATAAAAATGAAGTCCAGGTGGCAATGATCTAATTCAGTCCTTGCGTGGGATGAGCACTTTAGGGCACTAGCCATCCCCAGGCCTGACCATTCCCCTCCCTGCCCCAGGCCAGGCAGCAGAGCCAGGTCTTCAGAGTTCTCTGGAAGGCCGGGAGTTAAGGGGCCGACCTCACCTCTGGGGGCAGCATGTTCCAGAGGGCGGGAGCTGCTGCAGAGAAGGCCCGCCTCCTGGGCCCCGCCAGGTGGAATTCTCTTGCTGACAGGGCCTGCAGCATGCCCTCTCTGCATGATCAGGTGGGACAAGCTGATGTAGTGGGGAAGAGGCGGTCCCTCAGGTAGCCTGGCCCCATGCCACGTAGGGCTTTAAAGGTGATAAAAGTGATGACCAACACCTTGAATTGGGCCTGGAAGCAGACTGGGACCCAGTGCAGCTTGTGCAGTAAGGGTGTTGTATGTGCCTATCTAGGGGCACCAAAGGTAGCCCGCGCGGCTGCATTCTGGACCAGCTGTAGCTTCCGGATACTCTTCAAGGGTAGCCCCATGTAGAGTGCATTGCGATACTCTATATGGGAGATAACAAGGGCATTTTGCTACTTTTAGAGAAATAATTTTATCTTGGTTGTTTAACAGATGATGCAAATAAAAATTATCAGAGTGCCCCAGAAATTTAAATGAAAGTGGGGTGATCAACTGGTGGCAAACATCCCTGTGGAACTGATGCTACAGAAGAACACAGGTGGTGGTGTCTATGGCACCCATGTCACAGGGCAATATCAGGTTTCATACAAGGTTTTCCTATATTTCCCTTCCAAAATGTTCTATATTTCCCAAAGCTGCTTTTTCATTCCCTTTTAGAAAAACCTAAAATATTAGGGAAAATAACAAAACTCAACCCAATCCAATGTACTTGAGAAAGAAAGCAGCGGGGAGAAATTCTGAGATGTTTTTAAAGTGGGCCCTTGGCATTTCTTTAGCATGGCAAGAGCTTGACTTTGCCGTAAAAATCTGTCTACTTGGCTGGCAGTTGCTTAGCTTTTCAACCAAAGATCTGGATGTGTGGAACGATCTGACTGGGTTTCCCCCGGTGATTCCTGCTCAAACCTTCTGAACTGGGGCTGGGAAAGGGATCGGTCTGTATAAATTTGGGCAAGTTTTATAGGTAATTCCTGGAAGGAAAGCGGGATGGGAAGAATGTTCCAAAGGCTTAGCAACTTTCCTCCTTTTTGTTTTAGGAACCAAACAAAGGGAGACTGAAATTCAACAACTGGAGGATGAGCTCCAACTTATTGGGCAAAAAATGCAGCATTACTACAACCGGCAGCAGGAACTGAAGTGTGTACCAAAAACGCCTTTCCGGTTATGATTCAGGGGTCGGTTTCGGTACTGCAGCCTGTAGCAGAGCAGGAGAGTCGGAACCGGATGCTGCAGCGCTCATCCGATGGGTTGCCCAGCCTGGGGCCACCCACTGCTCCCTCCTCGCTCGTCCGGAGATGCTGAGCATGTCCGCTGGAAAGCAGTGCTGCTGCAGAGAATGAAGGACGTGGGCGGGGGAAGCCGGGGCTGCCTTCAACTGGGGGGGGGAGGGGGTCCCCAGGGAGTTATGGCTCTCCGGGCCTCGCCGTCTCACCAGAGCAAGGGCCCAAGCTCAGCCCAATTTGCTTGCGTAAATAAAAGGGGCCAGCCCAATTCCCTTGCAATGCCGAGTTGGTGGTGGATGGAAGTCGTTCTCTAGATGGATGCGGAAAACAGCTGCTGCATTGGCTGGCCGGAAGGGCAAACGGCTGCGTAGAGGTCAGAGCAGGTCGGAAAGCAAGACCCGTTCAAAGGGTGGCCTGTCCTTCTGCTTGTGGTGCCCCAGGAGCCCTCTCAATAGCCAGTGTTTGTTTTGGAAGAGGTTTTGCCTCTTCCTTTTTCATATTTCTTTTTTATGTTTCTATTACTGTTTCTAATTAATGGTTTGATTTCTGTTTTCACTTTCATTTAAAAACTGAAACGATCACATCATCTGTAAAAGCAGAAACAGCTGAAGTGGCCTTTGAGGGGAGGATCCTTTGCAGGTTGCTCCTGTTGCTTCTCTGCAAGAACAGGAAACAGCTTCGGCTTGTCTTTCAGGTCATGCCAGCGGCAAGAACGCCTCCTGTGCAAGTGGCTGGAATTAAGAGGAGTCGAGGAACCTACAGATGCGCAAGAAATCCGCGAGAAGCTGAGCCAGGTATCAACCTGAGGCCCCTGGAGTCGCTGTGAGAATGGGGGCCATCAGACAGGCCAGAGCAAACTGCTGCAACGCGTCAGCTTTTTCAAGATGAACAGAAACCAGCCTTACAATCCTTCCCCCACCCCGCCAAAAAATATGCTCCCTGGCTTTGACAGGATCTTAGTTTCTTCCTTGTTCTGGAGTTGTAGCACTGAACACAGAATCCTACCTTTACCTTCATAGCGCTTTAAAGATGAGTCTCTCACCAAAAATAACAAAGTTGAAAACTGGAACATTACAGAAACTGGAGGAGCTGTTAGTAGACAAAGTTGCTTAAGGTTTAGACTCAGAACTGGAAGGACCCTAACCGGTCATCTAGCCCAACCACGCTGCTCTTGTCCAGGATTCACTGGAACATCTGAGAGAAGACCATCCAGCCTCTGTTTCAAGCCCTCTGGCAAAAGGGAACTCATACTTCCTTCGTGTGCCACCTTGTACCACAGGCTGGCAGCTCATACAATCAGGAGGTTCCTCCTGAACCTGAACCGCCTTACTTGTAGCTTCAGGTTCCGCCTGAACCGCCTTACTTGTAGCTTTAACCCCTTGATTCTGGTCCTGCCCTTTGGGGCAATAGAGAATAAGCCGGCTGCTGCCTCTGTGTGCCATCTTCAGATATTTAAAGACTGTCATGGTCTCTTCTATAGATTAAACACACCCACGTTCTTTAACTTTTCTGTGCAGGGCTTGGGTTGCAGACCCTTCACCATCTTGGTAGCTTTCTGAACTCACTCCAATTTGCCCCCGTCCTGTTTGAACGGTGGTGCCCAGAACTGGAACCAATATTCCAAGCAGGTCTTGACTAAGGCAGAGGAGAGAGGAAGTGACTTCCCCTAACTTCTGTGCTCCATGCTCTTCTTAATGCATTCCAAAATAACATTTGCCTTTTTTTAGCAGAGGCATTACACTGCTGACCCATCTTTTGCTTGAAAATAAGCTTGGGGTGAATGAAGCTGCTCCTGCTTTAAATCCCTTTGAGAAATAATACTTAGAATTGATCTGGCAGCTCATAGTGATTGAGGACTGGTAGTAAGCCAAAGGCAGATGTGCGTGAGTTCATTGTTGCTCATGGAAAAAATTTTAGGATTAAGAAAGCTAGCAATAGTTTCAGAAAGGTACAGTGTGCCATCTTTCTGTAGCTGAATCGGGCTCAACCACCTAATTTTTTATATTCCTGTTTTTTTGCAGCTGAAGATGCAGATGGTCACACTTGCAAGCACACTGGTAGGAGAGAGGCAGCTGATGCAGAAGTACGTGAACCGTGTCCAGGATATCCAAGCTGCTCTGAAGAGTTAAGGACCTCCACCTCCTACTTGCGTGATCACGCAGTAGAGGACATTCTTTCTGTCCCTGGCTCCTGCACGGCCAGAGAAGCCACACCAGGGCTTAAACCAGCCGTGCACACCCCTTGGGGACCATCAAACTGAACCACCCCAGGAAAGAGGGGACTTGCTTTTTAGAACACATCTAGGGCACTGGACTGCAAGACAAATGCATTTGTTTACATAAAGGCTTTAAAAGTCAAAGCAGTCAGTTCTTATTTTTATTTTAAAACATTTGCCATTAATGAGTTAATGTCTTAAGTTGTACATTTTGACATACAAAAATACTGTGCTACTGATACAGTTGAAAAATAAAAGGATTCTCCATGTTGGAGAAATTCACAGCGTCACCAAGAAACCCACTCCCATTTGTTTAGGGTTCGTGTGACCCCTGGAGCCCACAGGAAGCTTCCCAGGACCTGGCCCAGAACAACCTCCTTGCAGAGACCAACTGCTAGGGGCTCCTGTACAGCAGGACAGTTGGAGTAACAAGAAAACCAAAGGCTCAGAGTTGTACTGCAATGCAAGCCAAGAGGAGGCAAGGAATTCCTCTGTACTGATGGAGCAAGGCATGGCTGGCTGTCAGCCGTACATTTCATGATGTCTCCCGTGGGCCCCTTGGCAGCAGACTGCATGATGTTGTTGCAGGATTAAAGAGCTGTTTGCCTAAGGAATTCACTCCTCTCTTGTGGGGAGGGAGGGAAGGCGAACGGCCATCACAAAGGACAATTCTCTTCACCCCCCACAGCCTCAAAAGAAGGCCCCTGTCCTAGGCATGCAGCCTCAGACAGTGCATACATCTGACCAAGTCTTGCTCTTCGCTCAGCCACAGCATAGCTGTCTCCTAACACTGCTGGCTGCAAACAAAGGACAGCTTTTGGGGGTGTGGCATAACCCAAAGCCTGAAGCATATAAAATGATATTTTAGGGTAACGTGGAGAATTTATTGTGGTTAATTCAGATTCCTCTTCAGCCTCGTCCCTGAATAGCTCCAGCAGAGAATTAAAAAGTTAACACACAGGAGAAGAAATGAGAATTATAAAGTTCCTAATGGTGTTTTTAAGTAGTCCTGGGCAGAGTCCACCTTCCCAGGGCATGATGACCATAGTAGCTGCACGCAGGGAAGAGGAGCAAACTCTACTCCCTTGTAGTGGGACTAGTGTGTATTTTCACAAGCCAGGCTGAACAAAGGAGATCTGGTATCCCCCACGCAACAGAGAAAAAGTTAAGGCCCAGCAGAGCAAGACAGTTTTTGAAGTTGGAGTACACTAGAGCGACAGGTCAACTGGGCTCCTCCAATCAAAGGCAAGATCAAGTCAAATGCTGAATGCAGACAGTGTTTGAGGCTCACATACAGTGCAGACTTCTGCTTTAAAGGGAGATAACTAAATTTTTAGCAGGTTTTAATCAGATTTCAAGCTGCAAGTATGTGCATTTTTTCTGCTTACCCCCACCTTTTCTAGGATTGGACTGCAAAATTGGTGTAAAACAGCTAACTTGAATTTGAGGGTTAGTGAGGCTTCTATAAATCAGATCCTATCTCTTTAAAGAAGAGAGCTTTCTTCTGCTTTTCTTCCTCCTCTTGACCGCACACCTTGCAGCATCTCCATGCAGATTTTGAGGAGCTGCACAAAGGCAGGCTGCCTGCTGAGCAAGAGGAAGAAACTGCCATCATTCCAGGCCCCAGAGGGAAGAAAAGCCACCCGGTCCATGTTCTTAAAGGCCATGATCCCTGATAAATCTGCAACTCTCATGATGGGGATACCCAGGCATCCCCCCACTCCATGTTAAGACCAAGGACTCGGTTCTCCACTCAGGTCCTGCTGAGCAATACTCCGCCACAGAGAAAGGCTTCCTTGTATGAACCGAGTCCCTGTCCACAGAAAAGCCCCTCCCCATCCGACCACGAAGACCTTAAATGGAGCCTAAAGCCTCCCCAAAGCGTATTTTCTGGCCAGGCTTCAAGTAAAAATTAAAGTCTTTGGGTGCCTCGAAGATCAGAACAATTGTTGAACCTAAATTAAACTCTCCTAAATGTTCTCCTTTCCTCATAGGGATGCCTTCGTGGTCCTTGCTGGTCACAAAGCTGAAATCGTTGAATGACCCTTTGCTGTACCGAGGGTTGTTGGTCTGCAGCTTCTGTGGAGAGGGAGGAGCGAGAAAAAGGCTGTTACTCCGCAGGCAGGGAAGACACGTTGCCCGTGCTCAGGCCAGCCTGCCGCCTCGATTGTTAGCCAATTGCTTGGATTAGCTTTTTGTGTGTTAAAGACAGGCAAGGCTGACAGAGGGACCAGACCGCGGTGGCTCTGCCTGGTCCTCAGAAGGGGCTCTTCTCCTGGTACAAGTGCTGCTCGCCTTTGGCCCGACCCACGAGGATTCAGTGGCACATGCAGCTTTCCAGGGTTAGCGGGCAGTCTAACCTGCCCCCTCCAACTCGATCGCCTGGTGGCCCTCCAGGTATTCCAGAACCAGGTCTCCCTGTACCTCTGGGTAGCTCATTCGCCAGCAGTCAGGGATGCCGGGCCTCATCCACCTGTTGCGGGGCACTGATCCCACCAGCACAAAAACGGCCTTTCTTTCCTCAGCTGGAGAGGCCAAAGATCCCCCCGTCGGCCTTCCCAGGTAGACCAGACAGGAAACACGACTAGATGAGCTAAGTCTGTTTTATTGTAAGGCTACAACTGCACGTCTGAAAGTACAAATGTCCCAACGTCTCTCTTTACAGCCTGATAAGTTAGGGACGTTTCTGAGTTTCTTTCTCTTCCCGTTTGTAGCTGCGGGCAACACCCCTCTTATCTGACTGTTCCCTAGGCAGCACCTCCCCCCCTCAGGCCATGCTGACATACCATTGCACCACCTCCACCCCACTCAGGGAGCAGGAACAGTAATGGGGTGCTGGTGGGCTTCTCCCTGCCCCCCCCCCCCCAGCTTCCTGCTCTGCCTGGTCGGGCATGCTGCAGAAGCACCCCTTGCCTTAGGAAAAAACCCCGCTGCCCACAGAATAGGTCTCTGGGGCATTCCTGGAAGTCACAGCGAGGCCCCCCTGCCTCTGACATGGGGCGGGGTGTGGGTGGAGGAGAGCAACTCACCAGTTTGCCTCCTTGCAAATAACCTTGGTTTTGTGGCAGCCATTTTGTGCAGGCTATCAACGGTCAGACGGGAAGGATCCTCCATCCAAGGCAAGTGCTCTGTCCCCTCTCTGCGCAACGCATAATTGGGGCGCTTGGCCAGAAATGGAACCACAAGACCAAGAGTTTTGGGCGCAGGAACGGTCTTGTTAGTGAGAAGACGATACAGGTTTCCCTGATGGCTGCAGTGTCTTTCTCCCCTTCAGTGAGTACATTCCCCACCCCAAACGCCTCCCTCGAAAGGTTGCTCACCTGATCAAAGTAAATGCGGATGGATCCCACGTTCTGAGCTCCCACTGCCGTCAAGGAAAAGAAGCCGTGTTTCCAGTAGCCTGACAGGACAACCCGTTCATTATGGCAGAAGAGTTCTTTGATCCAACGAGCCACGCCGGGGTTCACGGACATCAGGGCACCTGGAGGGAGAGCAGGTCTGTGCTTTGTCTTGGCTCATCCTGCTTCCAGAAGCTGGAGACAGAACCAAAGTGGCAGCAGGGGAGGCACCAGAAGATGGCCTCAGGCCCCCTTCGGTGCCGTCTGCCTCTAACTCTGGAAAGTAGCTCAGCAGAAGTCTGAAGACAACGTCTGCCAGAGGAGGGTTATCCCTAACCTCCACTGACTTCTGAGAAGATCAAACCTAGTGGGGCGGGGGGGCTTGCCAGGGCAGGCTGAGGGAGAAAAACCACTGCCGTGGGGGGGCAGAGCTTGATCTCTTCCCCCAGGAAGCTAGCCACCACAAGGAGAGGTCACACGAGACATCGCTCAGCGAGCACCAAGGACTCCACAGACATGGCTCTGGACTGCTGCTCTTTCTGAGCTGGCTGCGGGGGCAAGAAAGTCCTCCTCCCAAATGGTCCAAGTGTCCAGGCAGGTGCTGTTCTGGACCTCTGCAGGGGCCTGAGGTGATGGGAAAGTGCTTCAGGTCCTCCCGTCCCTTTTTGTTTCCTGATCCCATCCATCTGCGGCAAGGGGCGGGGCTTCACAAGATGCCATCCGGCCCCCTTTCTTGCCAGGATGCTCTCCTGCACCCCCCGGTTGTCCAAGGAGGCATTTTGGGGAAGCAAGGCACCAGCCTTTGCTAAGCAAAGAAGGTTAACGCCTTGGGGCCAGGGGCAATCTGGTTGGGAACAGCTTGCTTTGATAGATCCCCTGGAGAAAGACTTTTTATCTAAAATTTATTTCTAATTCATGGCTTCCTGTTCGTCAGGTCTTCTTGTCTACCTGCAGAGGACTGTGAGGAGAGCAGATTTCCCTTCAATGCGAAGAAGACCCTTTTGCTGACACATCCCTGATTGCAGCATAAGCTTAGCAAGCTAAACTCCCCCATCCCCCCCACGGTTCCTTCCAAGACTTGTTGTAGAGCACTGTAGACTGCGCAACATGGAAGAGGTTTGCACGCCACTGTGATTAAAGTGTGAGGCAGCCTTCCTGCTCCTGGGACTCATGTCTCAGTTGTTCTGTTGGCAAATGTTAGGCCTGGGAAGAGCTGCCTCCCTGTCTCCCACCCGTGGAAGGCAGGCCTACCTGGGAAGTGACGCCGGCGGGAGACCTTCCAGTCTGTGGGGGAGTGGAAGCAGTGGTAGTCTCCAGGGGCCAGGTAGATCACACAGTGAAAGAGCTCGTTGGTGTCTTTTGTGACCAGCTGCTTTTGGAAGGAGTCGCAGCAGGAAGCTGGAAGAGACCAGCAGAGGACAGGTTTTCTGAGGAAGAACTTGGAAAGCTGCCATATCATTGATTCAGTGACTCAAGTAGTTCACTCCCTCCCTCACTCCAGACAAAGCTAAAGGCTGGTCCTGGCATCCCCTGTGTGTAAAGGAGGCTCCATCCCTGAGCAGTAAGACCAAGACGCCACCGGATTGAGAAGCGCACCTAAAACAGCCAACGGCCTAAAACCAGGCAGGTCAGTCTCCCCTGGGACTGGGAGACATGAACGTGGAGTTTTCTGGGCAACAACTTGGTTCCACAAACTGTCTACCGGTGAGCGTGGTCTTACTTGGGAAATGGAGCAACTGAGAAGCAAAGCTGGAACCCTGATCTTGAGCTCCCGTACCATATTAATTACTGATGAAAATCAAGAAGCGAACACAAGAAGAGCAGTGGAGGCACCTTCCCCGTGCAAATTTCACTGCATGTATTTATACTGAATATACAGCCACCAGACTGTGAGTTACAGAATACCATTTATTCCTTCCATGTGACAGTTAGGAGCTAAACAGCCACTGAGGCCCCAAGCCCTGCAAACTTGGCTTCTGAAAAAGCTCCCGTGGAAATCATTACACTTTATGAAAGGAGGTTTCTGGAGACCTGGTCATCTAGGCCCCAAAGCAGACCACGGGGCCAGCGCAACGATTTGAATGCCTGCCTGAGACATCTCACAGCTTCCCTTCTCTCAGCCCAACCTACCTCGCAGGCTCGTTGTGGGAAAGAGTTGGAAGGAGTCTGCCCCCTTGGAGGACAGGCAGGATATACGTGCAACAAGAGAAGCTAAATAAAAGCACCGCTCCTCACGGACAGGGTTGTCTCAGTTTCTGTGGGTGTGTTGCAGTCCTGAGTTGCACAGCCTCCTCGTCGGAAGGCCTCCTCCCACCGCCCAGAGACGGCCGCCTTTGTCACTGGCCGGCGTCTGTCCCTCGATCCCAGCACTGGGCTGGGAGGCTGGAGGGTGCACCAGCTGTGAAGCACAAGCGTCTCCTTCGCTCCACTGGCAGGGCCGCAATTTCTCCTGATGTTTCTAGGGAGCAAGGGGAGGCTGGCTACCTCACCTTGGTGCGAGTCCCCTTCTTCTAAAGATGCTTCCAAGGAACAGGCTGGCCAGAAAGGGGAGGACTGCTCTGGACAGCAGAGCTAGCTGAATGGAAGAAGGATCCTGGAGCCAAAAGGGAAGACTTACTTGGATTTTTCTGGCAGTTTTCATGATTGGCATGTGGACCCAGGAAGGACTCAAGAGAGTAAGTGATGCCTTTTACTTGTTCCACTTCACAGTTCTTCACTTGTCCAAAACTGAGGATCTTTCCGTCTGAAGGACTGATCTGTAGAGGAGAAAGAGCAAAAAGAATGTGGATGCTGTCTTCTCTCCCTCCTCTATTAAACAATATCAAGTTATTCAAATTCACAGCATCTTGTTCTACTTCCATTAAATGCTATAAAAATAGTGTGGATGTAATTAATCTACCCAAACAAGCAGCATTAAAACAACTTGATATCAAATGCTTTTCCATATGAAAAAAGGGTTTTCCAAAACCTCCCATCCAAAGGCGGGAAAGGAGGAGGCAGCGCACCGCCCTTTGTCTCGGAAACTGACCACGCTGTGCCGGTCGCAGACAGGCCGGGCCTGGGGTTTCAGCTTCCGTCGGAAAAATTCGCTCAGGTTCCTGTAGTGATGGAGGTCTTCCACAGCCGCCTCCTTCATGTTCACCCCGAAGGTCCAGATATAGAGGCTGAGGACGGGCTTTCGCAACCAGGTGGGGAGCTCCACGTTGTTCAGGCGGCCCCACGCACGGGAGAGCAGGCGCGTTGGCACGGACTTGTACAAAGAAACCTGGAGACACAGGGAGGGATTAAGGTGGGAGATGGGGCGGCCACAAGAGTCGCCTCTGAACAGACGCTGCCGCCTGAGGGAAGAAAGAGAAAAACCCTCCTGGCCCAAACCCCTGGCAAAGTCTCAGATCAGCAGCAAGGGGCTGGCTGGGCAGAGCAAGAATCTGCCTCCCTCCTTGGGAACCTGGAACCAGCAAGGCTGGACATAAGCATATGCACAGCTCATTGACACGGGCCTGTTGCATTAACACAGCCTCCCTTTTGATTTAACACCGAGAACGTGGAACTATTCAGGGCAGGGAAACCGCTATTAAAACACTTCCACACTGAGCTCTGAGCAGTGATCCTGTGGGAATCCACTTCCACCCACAGGGACCTCTCCTTTCCCTTCACAAAGACTCGTTTTCCCCAGCGAGGCCAAGATCCCTTTGGCAGCATTCCTTCTCTGGGTTAGGATACTGCAAAGAAATCCTTCCGGGGTTTCCTTGAGAGATTCAGAAGAAGGGAGCCATCTGCATCTCAGAGCGGAGTGAGAGATTTCCAGGTCAGGGTTAATTGGCCCGTTAATTGATTTTGACTGCAGAAGCCGCCTTTCATCAGCTACCCTTCCCATCCCTCCTCCCACAAAATCCATTTCAGACGGAAACACAGAACTGCTCTGCACTCTTTTTCACTGCCCATCCAAAAGCACCTCCTCTCCTCCGCCTTCACATATTTATTTATCGCTATATGGCGAAGAAGCAGGAGTTGGAATAAGCACTTTTCCACCTGCACTAAGCAGTGGAAGCACTTTCCCACAGATGGGTAAAAATTACAGCATGTTGTGGCAGTTCTGGTCCAAGTGATCGCTTTTTGTAATGCTGAATATGCAAAATATGGCTATTACTTACATTCCCGCCCTTTAGTTCAGAACCAGGGACCTCAGTGTGCAGAAGCTGACCAATTACTAGGAGTAAGAGGTCGGCCCCTCTTTCTTGGCCAATACAATTCCCCCCCACCTTCCCCCAACAAGCTGGCCTGCCTAGCTCCTGGGTCAAAAAGAGGCCCAATCCAGTTCAGCCTGTTTTGTCGCAGGCCAACTGAAGCCTGGTCCTCTAGACAGAGTTTCCTCTGCTGGTCCCAGAATAGCTGGTGACAGTGGGAGAGGAGAGGCAGCTTTCAGAAACCGCTGGTAAGTTTTCAGAGCACTGCAAGGTAGAGCTTCCTCCTCCACGAAGGTCCTTGCATCTCTGGCAAGGCAGAAACACCTGGACATCCCAGTCCCAGAGTAAAATGCAATGACCCTGGCCCTGAACCAGATTTGCAGCCCACAGAACCCTCTGAACTTATGCTGCAAATGCTCCACAACTTCTGGTTGGCTTTTGGTGGAAAATGGAAAAGGTGTATCAGCCATAGTACAAAGTAACTAAACTTTAGAAAGGGGAGAGGGGGGGAAGCATCTGAAAGTGCGCGTTCTCCTCAGAAGAGGTGTACCCAAGGTATAACCCTGGCCTACTTCAAGTCCACCTGACGGACCATGACTGAAAACAAGTCAGCCAAAAGGAAGGCCAGGCGCATGAAGGCAGACGCTCCATCTGCAAGGAACCTGTCCAAACGTCTTGCACTGTCCGTTGACTTTGGTCATGAATTGGAAAGCAGGTGAGCAGCTTTCTGTTATTTGATGTCTCCCACCTTCCTCAGCAGTTACGGAGATGAACTAAGGACAAGGATAAGCTTGGAAATTATATCTTAATGTGTCATGGTTCTGTTGTAGTCCTTGCTAGTGACTTTATTGCAAGACTCGGCCCAATGATGCCACTCTTTATACTTGCCTCAAGTGCCGATTCTCCCCTTCACCTAACGGCTTAATCCATCTTCAGTTTTGTCAGTCCAAGTATAAAGGATCATGGGGAGCGGCAGCTGGCCCAAATGATCATTAACTTTGAGTCAACCATCTTGGGTCTGTAGAAAGGGATCACAAAAGGGGAATATATACGCTGGGGCAGCTGTGGTGCCAGCATTCTGATGGCTCATTGTGTCTCCAAAATTAATAAAATTTCTTTAAAACTGATACCCAAACGAGTAGTGATCACCTCTCTCTCGCTGTGAAATTAGTATGCAGTATGTTGTCCAGAGGGACGCGGTGGCGCTGCGGGTTAAACCGCTGAGCTGTCGATCGGAAGGTCGGCGGTTCGAAACCGCGCGGCGGGGTGAGCTCCCGTTGCTCGTCCCAGCTTCTGCACACCAAGCAGTTCGAAAACATGCAAATGTGAGTAGATTAATTGGTACCGCTTCGGCGGGAAGGTAACGGCGTTCCGTGAGTCATGCTGGCCACATGACCCGGAAGTGTCCTATGGACAACGCCGGCTCCAAGGCTTTGAAACGGAGATGAGCACCGCCCCCTAGAGTCGGATTCGACTGGACTTTACGTCGAGGGAAACCTTTACCTTTACTATGTTGTCCAGAGCAAACCTTTCTGGCCAAGACTCCCATGGAAAGGTTCTGTCCCGTTAGCTGATCTAGATAGAAGGGGGCAACTTCACTATTTTCAAGCTCACCCATAAGATTCTGCAGTGTGTCACCAACTGCTCTGCACTTGAATTGAGCCAAGTATCTGACGAGACCTATCTGAGACTGTGCCATCTTAGGTTCTAGTTAAAACTGGCCTTTATGCAGCGATCTTTGGCATTCCTTATCCTTGGGATAACTTTGTGTCGTTATGGAAGATTGGAGTACTTGAAGATACTAGAAATTGTGGCTTCTTGGCCCAGTATTTAGATTCATTGGGTTTTGAGAGAGCCAATGTGGAGCTGAAACAACACATACTTGATTGTTACTTCCAGAAAGGTTGGAGAATTTTCCCCTAATACTACAAAGATTGTTTATTTAGAAGTCCCTTCACTCTTGCCAATTATCTCATAAATATCCTATTTGTTTTCCTTAGAAGACCCTCCCTCCCACCCACCCCTGGTAAGGCTCAATGCTTCACCCTACATGGTTTCTGAAGGGAGATACAACATTCTTTCACATTCATCTTTGTCCCTGTCTGGAGACGGTGACTGAGTCAACTTCTCATGTTCTACTGGAGTGTCCTTTCTCTCAAGCTTACTGTCTCGTTTTAATAATTTCCCTTGTAAGTTTGATGAAAATAAGGTAACCTTTCTACTACCCAATTTGTCAACTGAAATTTCTGGAAAGGTTGTCAAGTTCTGCTCAATTGCTATTGCTGAAAGGGGAGGTGGTTTAGCTTTCCTTTGCTAATCTAGAAGCTAGCTCTCTCACAGGGTAACTCACACAAACTCTGATTTTAATTTCTAATTATAGTTCGGTTCTTTTCTTTTACTCTGGAATCAAACAAACTGTACCTGGATTCTTTTGTTCTTTGGCCATAAATAAACTGAAGTTGTCATTTATCAGTTCGCTACAGCTTCTCAACTATGGAAGTCAATTCTTGTTGGGTAGGATGCTAGAGAGAGAGACACTGCTTGCTTTCCAACAAACAGGTAATAATCTCTGGGAGATACGGGTGAGCTAAACTCCAATTAAGAATTCTAGAACTAAGTTTAAATCTAAGCTTGGTTTGATCAAGGATGTGCTGATGCCAAGATTAAAGCAGCCAAAATATACAGGGCTTACAGATATGCTAACTGCTACTCCTTGTAGGAAACTTTATGAGGAACAAGCTGGTAGCTTGGTGGAAACTAAGCACTCAAAGAAATTGACTGACTGAGCAAGGACAACGAACTAGCTGACAAACAAACAAGGTTTAGGTCAGGATGGTGAACATTAAGTTGACCAGTAAATTAATTTGTATCACCAGAGTGAAAAGTCTTTTAACTGCCCCATGGTGTGCTGTTTTATGCTGTTTTTATTGATTGAGAGGTGGCATTTGACTCGATCCGAGGAGGAAGACTCTGGATGCCACTGGCAACCTTCTCTACTGATCATGGAGCCCTGCTTCTAATTACGAGGTTCCCTGAAAATACCTCAATGCAGGTTACTGTTGTACCTGTAGGATGCCTTTCACCACCAAGTCTGTTCTTGACAAAAGCAGAGCTTCAGCCAGTCCTCTAGGCTGATGCACAGCACCCAGCCCATCTACTGTGCAAAGCAGTCTAAAGCAGAGCCTCCAAGCCCTCCTTCTGCACTAGGGGAAGACTTGTCATCAATTACCAAAAACAGTACCTTTGTTTTTGGTAATTGATGACAAGTCTTTCCTTAGTTGGTAGCCATTAAAAAGGCTGCAAGTCATAGACTTTGCTGGAAGATCAATGGCATCTACAAACAGCAAATTAAGGCATTTAAACATTTGGTTGCTATTTTTCAGTCTTCTGCTGTTGAAGAGAACAAGTAACAGCTGTTACTGCCTGGGCCCCTAAGACTGCTAATGCTATCTTGCATTTCCCTAGCACACAGATGATAACTATGTTCAGACTCTACATCTTTTTAAAGATAAGGTCATCAGCCACCATCATGATTCACAGATTGGTAAATATAAGGACTCCAAATGTCTAGAAGTGATCTCTAAGAGATGCTTCAGGTTCCTCAGTATTTTAATTCATTACAGGTAGTCCTCACTTAACAACCACAATTGGGACCAGAATTTCGGTTGCTAAGCAAAGCAGTCATTAAGAAAATCCGACCCAATTTTACAACCTTTTTTGCGGCAGTCATTAAGCGAATCACCATGGGCATTAATTGAATCAAGTTATGTGAATCACATGGTTCTCATTGATTTTGCTTGCCAGAAGCAGGCTGGGAGGGGTTCCCTAACCCTAACCACAGGATGCTGCGACAGTCATAAATGGGAACCGGTTGCCAAGCACCCAAATCATGATCATGTGACCACAGGAATGCTGTGATGGTTGTAAGTGTGAGGACCAGTCAGTTTTTTCAGCACCATTGTAAGTTCAAACCATCGCTAAATGAATGGTTGTTAAGCGAGGACTGCCTGTGTTGCACATGGAACCCTAACCCTAACCTGGATTGACTTCTCCAGAGGCTAGCATGAGGCTCCATCATTTAAAATTTCAGCTAAAACTCGCTAATGGAGGATCCCCAGCAGAGCACTCTGAGATCTCCCAAGATCAGGTTGCTCCAAGGTTTAGCTAATCACCAGAGTTAGGATTTAAACTGTGCAGTGGACTGGTTACCATCATACTACACATGGGGAGAATATGTAACAGGGCAGTGGGCTGCATGGAAGACCCCTTGCTGCAGCCAATTATCTAGGTAATACCTCATTTGTTTCATTGGAGAGCCTTTTCTTTGGCCATATTTAATGCTCTGCTATCTATGTTTACAGAAGGGAGATATACCAACATCTCAGTGCGAGAGTGTTATGTCTTTGCCCAGCAGACAAACAGCCAATTATGCATTTACCACAGCCTTGCCCATTTCATACAGCCTGGCACACAGATTCAATAATGCCCCTTTATCCAATTGCCTTGATAGGCCGAATAAGGACACTCTCCTCTTTCTGGGTGATACATCTGCAGAAATCACTAGAAGGGCTGCTAAGATCCATCCTGCAGCTATCGTGGCTCTTGCGATGGGGTTTTTCCATCTTTCCCTCGCTTTTAAGCTCCCTTAAAGATTGCCGAGCTCAGTTCAAATCCAATTCTCAATCTAAGAACGGTGTTCTCCGTTCTCTCCCCATTCATTGTGCTCCCGATTATGTGCATTGTAGAACTGAGACTGCCAACGACCCTCACGGGCTTTTTGTACCCTGGGAGGGGCGGCTCAAGAGCTTCCTTGGCCAGCCACTGTAGGTGGGAGAGAAGAGGCGGGGCTGCAAGGTGACCCACTCCAGCAGGCAAGCCTGGGCAAAGGAATCAGGCCTCATCAGAACTGCTGGCCCGCTCTCCACCTGCCTCTTTGCTGAGCAGCAGCCTGGCCCCCTGCCTTTCAGAAGAAAGCCAAGCTGCTCCTCCAGCAGATTCCTTCCCTGCCCTTTCTCCAGGTAACTGGCACCAGCCACGGGGCTTATCAGCAACTGCCCTCCCCAAACTGGAAAGGCCCCCCAGCTGGCCTGTTCCGCGTGGCTTAGCTGGGGAGGTCTTCAACTTATCATGCTGCGCCCACAACTCCTCGCCGTCCAGTCCTCATGCCCGCACTCAAGGCGGGTTGCAGCAGGACAGACCTTTTCTGCCCGAGTGCCAGCGAACACAAGGGCTGCAGGAAACTGTTGGTTGCAGCGCCAACGGCAGCACTAGTGGCAGAGGCCAACCCGCTGGAAAGCGCCAGGGCCCAAGTCAGCCTAGCACAACTTGTTTTTGACAAATCCGTGCTGACTTTCTGTGATTCCTGCATTATTTTTGAGGTTTCTCAGCCTCTCTACGATCCGCTCTTGCATCTTCCCGGAGATGGCTATGAGACTGGCTAGTCTGTAATTCCTGCATCCTCCTTTTGCCTTGTTTAAAACAATAGAGGCATTTGATCAGCCCAGAGTCCAGGGTTTCTCCAAGGTAACATACAGAGCCTCCCTCTGTAGCCTAGGATGCATGTCATCTCACCGCCTTGGAAATTTAAACTCATTCTGAGTCAATGGATTTCTATGCAGCTCTACGACTCTATAATTCTATATATCTCAAGCTTCAGTCCTGCCCTTTCATCCTGCTGTTCATTATTACCTAGTGGAACACGTCCCCTTTTGCTGGAGAAGAAAGAGCCAAAATAGGAATCAGACAGTTGCCCCTCCCCGGCCCTCCTTTTCTTTTGTTATCTGTTAGCCTTTTTGTCATTATCAGAAAGGAACTGGTACTGTATACTGTTTCTTTTCCCTTCTTTTTATTTTAAGTGCTTTTGGAAAGCCTTTTGTTGTTGGTTTTAGCATCCTTTGCTAATTTCAGTCATTCCAAACATTAATGGCATCATCCTTACAATCCTGAAGCATCTTTCTTTCTTGCTCTTTCTTGGTGCCCTGTTTCATTTTTCCCCTTCTGTACTGATTCTTTTCAAAACTCAGATTTTCACTAACCCTTTTATGCAATCACACTGGCTTCTTCTGCTCTCTTCAACTTTTTTGCCTGTTGGAATTCACCAGAAGAAGACCATTCTTAACAATGTAATCACTGAGAGTTGGGTGGCATGCAAGTTTAATTTTTTATGATGATGATGATGATGATGTCACACAGTCAGCCAGATGTTTAGACTGGATTTGGCAGTTTTGTCCACCTATCAAGTCCTTCCCAAGGACCTGGGATAGGAAGATGCTGTTGTTTAATAATATTAAAGGTATGGTTGGGGGATGTAAGCTGTTCCAAGTAAAGCTGCCTTTTGCAACTGAATTATTATTATTATTATTATTATTATTATTATCATCATCATCATCATCAAATAGTGTTTGTTGATCCAAAAAGCGGACCCTGCACCTGCAGGAAAACACTAGAATGAAGATGATGATGATGATGATGATTTTACCACTCTGATAAGGATCTTATGTGCATTGGAACCCTTCTGAATTTACACAGAGCATAATCCCAACTTTTGCACCCTCAAAGATGTGGCTCTGGCCTCCTTCCATATAAGGCTGCCTGCACACAAACAGTGGGACCACCAGACCAGGCTTCTTCAGCTGTGGAATACTCTCCTTGCAGCTGAGTGGAGTGCCCTTCTTTCTGGCCTGCGAGCATTTTGGCTTTCTGTTGCTGTGCTGACAGGCCAGGAGCCATCTGCTTTCCGCACAGTGTACTGGTAACTGGGAGCTGCTGTATCCAGAGGACTCCTCAGGAAAGCAAGTCCCTGAAGGTCAGTGGCTGTCGATGCTCCTACACGAACCTTTTAGGTTGTAAAGGTTAGGGTTATGCTGTAGGAGGTGGAGGCAGATACATAATCTACAGATAACAGTTGTTTGGGTGTTACACAAATGGTTTTGCACCAACGGAAGGTTAACACACATTATATAGTAAGAATCTTTGGCCTCTGTTCAATCCCTGTGGTGAATAAGGCCTCCTATTAAATTCTAGCTCAGCTGTTTTGAGATGAATTCAGCCTTTGCCATTCCATCGCTCTAGTCCTAGAAGTAGACATATTCGCCACTCCTTTTAGATAACTCTACAGTATTTCTACTATCAGATTTGTACCCATTGTTCCTTTGATAGGAACTGGCTGCCAGGGGTGCTGCAAGCTGATAGTCAATACTGTACTGGACAGTGAGCAGGTGTTTAAACTCCTGATGTCTTGGAGATAGGTCCTTAAAGTCCTTAACAACAACAGGCCAAACCACAGCGAACCAATCAGAGGAAACAACTCCGCAGCACAGCCAACTGCCAAGTCAGTTTATTAATCACAAGGATTATCATAACTGTCTATTCCACTGTTCCCCAGGCACCCTAAGGAGGATTTATTGCATAGCTGGCTTACTTAGCAGGAGATGATAGCATCTGATTCCTGAAGTCTGAATGGTTCATATTCCTGAGGGACGGGGTCCTATGCATCAGTTCTAGATAACCATAGTTTCTTTCTGTTTCAGGGACAGAGATCCTCAGTCTATGACAGATGAGCTGGATCTCTTACTAGGCACTAATTCTGGAACCCTACTGGAGACTGCAGAGTGACAATTTCAAAATCTCTCTCCACAGCCAAATTGCAGCCATGAGAATGCCAGAGGTTGAGGGCTGTATATTAGCAAGTAAGTCAGAATGGACTCATCAGGAGGAACCGTGATGGTCTGTACCACAAGAGATGAATACTGTAGGTAGCTTTGCTTAAGTTTCATAAAGAGACCTTGGAGCGCCTGGATAATAACGATCTGGCCATCTCTGAAATCGCAGACACTGACTCCACCTCACCTGGGAGATACGCAGAAGAGCAGCTGCCACCAGTCATAAGGGGTGACTAAGGAGAAGGCAGCCAAGATAGTTCAGCTCTACCAGGTAATTTCCATACTGGCAAGTACTTGTAAATGCTCCATGGGAGGAGGAGACCCAATTCTCTGGCTCTAGTCTCTCTTCCTTTGGGGCCAGCCATGTGCCTGACAAAGACATTCATCCAACAATGCATCTGCAGAATGGCCAAAGAAATAGTATTTTCCACCTCAAATAAAAGTGTGTTCGGCCTTTAAAAGGTAGCATCCGTACCTCTAAAAGCTGTAAACAAAACCAAAATTCAGAATTGAAAGAAAGGAAAAATGTGGCCCAAATGCCCCTGGACCGCTTGTTGAATCATCTTCTACCTCTGGCTTTCTGCCACCCCAGGATTTTAAAGAAACAGAAATGGAGGTCCAGCTGTCTCTGCTCTGGCCCATCTAGCAGAGGTTCGGAGGTACTTCCGTACAGGTATATGCAGGGCCAGATCAATAGTTTAGCTTGGACATCAAGATTGGAACTGCTGGAAGAGATCAAGATGATACTCCTTAGGCCTGGTGAGAACTGGCAGAAGCTGAGGGAACCTAATGTTTCTGGTAGCCCCAACTCTGGGTTCAAGAGGAAGCTCTTGCTATTCCTCCATGCAGCTAGGCATGCTGTGCATGGGGGTGGGTGACCAATGTTCTTCCAGAGACTCACCACACAAGCTAGAATTGCTGAGGGACTTTTCCAGCGACCCAAGGAGGTAAATTTCAGCAAAGGATCGTTACCTTGTCATGGTGCTAGAGCTTGAGCACCTCAATGATGCCATGAGCTAAACCGTGAAGGGCCACCCAAGACGGGAAGGTCATGACAGAGAGGTCAGACTAAATGTGATCCCTGGGGAAGGTAATGGCAACCCACCCCAGTATTCTTCCGTGAAAACTAAATGGATCAGTACAACCAGAGATATGTCGGTATACCATTGGAAGATGAGACCCCCAGGTCGGAAGATGGTCAAAATGCTACTGGGGAGGTACAGAGGATGAGTTCAACTAGCCCCAGACGTGATGACGCAGCTAGCTCAAAGCCGAAAGGACGGTTAGCGGCCGACGGTGCTGGTGGTGAACGGCGAATCCGATGTTCTAAGGATCAACACACCATTGGAACCTGGAATGTAAGATCTATGAGCCAGGGCAAATTGGATGTGATTACTGGTGAGATGTCCAGATTAAAGGTAGACATTTTGGGCGTCAGTGAACTGAAATGGACTGGAATGGGCCACTTCACATCAAATGACCACCAGATCTACTACTGTGGACAAGAGGACCACAGAGGAAATGGAGTAGCCTTCAAAATTAATAGTAAAGTGGCTAAAGCAGTGCTTGGATACAACCCAAAAAACGACAGAATGATCTCAATTCGAATTCAGGGCAAGCCATCTAGCATCACAGTGATCCAAATATACGCCCCAACCACAGATGCTGAAGAAGCTGAAGTAGAGCAGTTCTATGAGGATCTGCAACACCTACTGGACAACATGCCTAAAAGAGATGTTATTTTCATCACGGGAGACTGGAATGCTAAGGTGGGCAGTCAAATGATACTTGGAACTACAGGTAAGCATGGCCTGGGAGAACAAAATGAAGCAGGACATAGGCTGATAGAATTTTGCCAAGACAACTCAATGTGCATAACAAACACTCTCTTCCAACAACCTAAGAGACGGCTTTATACATGGACTTCCCCAGATGGACAACACCGAAATCAGATTGACTACATCCTTTGCAGCCAAACGTGGTGGACATCTATACAGTCGGTAAAAACAAGACCTGGAGCTGACTGTACTTCAGATCACGAACTTCTTCTTGCACAATTTAGGATCAGACTAAAGAGATTAGGGAAGACCCACAGATCAGCTAGATATGAGCTCACTAATATTCCTAAGGAATATGCAGTGGAGGTGAAGAATAGATTTAAGGGACTGGACTTAGTAGATAGGGTCCCAGAAGAACTATGGACAGAAGTTCGCAACATTGTTCAGGAGGCGGCAACAAAATACATCCCAAAGAAAGAGAAAACCAAGAAGGCAAAATGGCGGTCTGCTGAGACACTAGAAGTAGCCCAAGAAAGAAGGAAAGCAAAAGGCAACAGTGATAGGGGGAGATATGCCCAATTAAATGCAAAATTCCAGAGGTTAGCCAGAAGAGATAAGGAATTATTTTTAAACAAGCAATGCGTGGAAGTGGAAGAAGACAATAGAATAGGAAGGACAAGAGACCTCTTCCAGAAAATTAGAACCATCGGAGGTAAATTCCAGGCAAAAATGGGTACGATCAAAAACAAAGATGGCAAGGACCTAACAGAAGAAGAAGAGATCAAGAAAAGGTGGCAAGAATATACAGAAGACCTGTATAGGAAGGATAACAGTATCGGAGATAGCTTTGATGGTGTGGTCAGTGAGCTAGAGCCAGACATCCTGAAGAGTGAGGTTGAATGGGCCTTAGGAAGCATTGCTAATAACAAGGCAGCAGGAGACGACGGCATCCCAGCTGAACTGTTCAAAATCTTGCGAGATGATGCTGTCAAGGTAATGCATGCTATATGCCAGCAAATTTGGAAAACACAAGAATGGCCATCAGACTGGAAAAAATCAACTTATATCCCCATACCAAAAAAGGGGAACACTAAAGAATGTTCAAACTATCGAACAGTGGCACTCATTTCACATGCCAGTAAGGTAATGCTCAAGATCCTGCAAGGTAGACTTCAGCAATTCATGGAGCGAGAATTGCCAGATGTACAAGCTGGGTTTAGAAAAGGCAGAGGAACTAGGGACCAAATTGTCAATATCCGCTGGATAATGGAAAAAGCCAGGGAGTTTCAGAAAAACATCTATTTCTGTTTTATTGACTATTCTAAAGCCTTTGACTGTGTGGACCATAACAAATTGTGGCAAGTTCTTAGTGGTATGGGGATACCAAGTCATCTTGTCTGCCTCCTGAAGAATCTGTATAACGACCAAGTAGCAACAGTAAGAACAGACCATGGAACAACGGACTGGTTTACGGTTGGGAAAGGAGTACGGCAGGGCTGTATACTCTCACCCTACCTATTCAACTTGTACGCAGAACACATCATGCGATGTGCTGGGCTTGAGGAATCCAAGGCTGGAGTTAAAATCGCTGGAAGAAACATTAATGATCTCAGATATGCAGATGATACTACTTTGATGGCTGAAAGCGAAGAGAAACCGAGGAGCCTTATGATGAAGGTGAAAGAAGAAAGTGAAAAAGCTGGCTTGCAGCTAAACCTCAAAAAAACCAAGATTATGGCAACCAGCTTGATTGATAACTGGCAAATAGAGGGAGAAAATGTAGAAGCAGTGAAAGACTTTGTATTTCTAGGTGCAAAGATTACTGCAGATGCTGACGGCAGTCAGGAAATCAGAAGACGCTTAATCCCTGGGAGAAGAGCAATGACAAATCTCGATAAAATAGTTAAGAGCAGAGACATCACACTGACAACAAAGGTCCGCATTGTTAAAGCAATGGTGTTCCCCGTAGTAACATATGGCTGCGAGAGCTGGACCATAAGGAAGGCCGAGAGAAGGAAAATCGATGCTTTTGAACTGTGGTGTTGGAGGAAAATTCTGAGAGTGCCTTGGACTGCAAGAAGTTCAAACCAGTCCATCCTCCAGGAAATAAAGCCAGACTGCTCGCTTGAGGGAATGATATTCAAGGCAAAACTGAAATACTTTGGCCACATAATGAGAAAACAGGACACCCTGGAGAAGATGCTGAGGCTAGGGAGAGTGGAGGGCAAAAGGAAGAGGGGCCAACCAAGGGCAAGGTGGATGGATGATATTCTAGAGGTGACGGACTTGTCCCTGGGGGAGCTGGGGGTGTTGATGACCGACAGGAAGCTCTGGCGTGGGCTGGTCCATGAAGTCACAAAGAGTCGGAAGCGACTAAACGAATAAACAACAAGGAGGTAAAACTTGGCTTGTTTTCTAAGCACCAGTTTTCCTGGGAATAAGGCTTTTCTAATAAGAAGCTAACATGGTTAGTTGTTTGCTATTAATTGCACCCAACAGCATTCCTGCTTGTTCAGTTCTTTAAGGAATTGGTTGTTGGTGCAGCAATGTCAGGTTTACAGCAATGCCTCTGTGCCTTGTGGGGGAGATGCCCAGTTTTATTTGCCCAAGGGAGGTGCCAGGAATTGCCACATGATCAGAAATTCCAGTCTATTGCCATCACAACGGGTGCCCTGAGAACAATACAGCCAGTCAGCTTCTATTATTTCCTACTGAGCCTCCTGATTTTAGGGATTTCCAGTGCCTCTAGTTATGAGGTGCCTAACACACCACAGAAAATATTTTTCTTGTCTTTGAAAAGAAGATGCTTTCTTAAAATCACTCATAAGAAAATGCTGAGGAAAAAAAAATGTAGCAAGAACTTTAAAGGCACACCAACCTCTGTTATTTATCAGGCTCAGTCTACTGGGTGATGCCAGCTAATTTTAAGCGGTTCTCTAAATGCCCTTTTTCTCGGCTAAGTTCCTAGTGAGTTGGATGGAAACAACAGCTACTCTCCCATTTGACAAAACCAGCACCCATTCAATGGCTATATGCAAACAGCTTCTCTGAAGTCTCTGTGGATTCAGGAGTCTGCTTTAAAGGTCCTTAAATTTAAATATGCCAAATGAACAGGCGCCTCAAGGAAATCTTACAACGTACCATCTTCCTCCACTCAGCATCAATCCAACTGCCCCTCAGGGATGGCTTTTATGGGAAGGCAACCGAGCGCTGCGAGCACCGTAAGAGGTGCCCTCAGATAACAGGGGCCAAGCCTCACTCAGAGCTCTAAACTGTGCAGCAAGCGCAGGAGAAGAGGAGAGTCTCTCAGCCGATCAGTCTGTCCTATCCCCAAAGAGCGCTCACCGGCCATTTTGGCGCTGCATTAGCCAGCCCGAGCTTTCCAGGGGAGGGAAGGCTGTCTTCACTAATCGCTCACAACTCCTCTGCAGGTTGTTAACAAGCTGTTAATGGGCAAAGCCCTAACTTAGGCAGAAACAGAGACAGCAAACTCACAGAGGCCCTGGAGGCATCTACCTTGCTCAAGCCAAGAGTTCAAGCGGCGGAAAATATTTTGCACAGATCTCCGCATGCAGACGTAGCAGGGAGCACCCTTGTAATAGACCGCTAAGCGCATGGACGCCTTGAGTTCACGCATGAATGACAGCAACCCCAAAACAATAAGAGGCAAACACAGAGATATCTTCCCCAACCTCCTCCCCCCTGCCCACTGCACTCTAAAGTGGGTAAGACTACGCATATTTTGGTGTGAGGTTATATGAAACTTAAAGCTTAGAACGCATAAGTTGGTGTGTGGTGCTGGTGTTTGCTGACTGTTCTATTGTGCATTGTTTCTTCATTTTACTTTCTTGGGGTACTTAGGATTCTTTTTGTTAAGCTTTTGTCCTAATTTCCATTTCAGAGTTGGAATGGCAGCATCCTAAGCTGGATGGAAAATTGAAAAGGAAAGAGCAGCAGCTTTAGGCAGTCAGCTGCAACAAGGGCCATTTGCCTTTCGTTTACTTAACACCAGTATTATACATAATTAAATGCAACAAACTGAATGGCTGTGGCATAACCTCCTGCAGGAAAACCTCCTGACCCTACAGAAATGCCTTTAGAACGATGGTACTCCACAAGGATGCAGATCTGCGTCCTCTCAAGTAACACCCCTATGTCTCAGACCCCACGGAGAAAGCCCCAGAGTGCTGAGAACGGTGTGGTGTCCTCTGGATCCCCGTGACAGACACGTTCTGCAGCTCCCCAAGCCGCGGCACTTCACTTCTCCGCGGTACAATTCTAAGCGGCCTAAAGACATGCGGCCAGCCTTCTCTAGCTTCCCATGGCAAGGAGCAGAGGCTGGCATTACTCCTTCTCATGCTGTCCCACCATTGCCAGGCAGAAGCATTCACTGGGGGGTTAGGCGTGCAGTCCCTTCTGCAAAGACACAACAGAGGCAGGACCGGGATAAGGTGCCAGGGAAAAGGGAGAGACGGCTCCCTCTGGCATCCTCACCCTTCGCCTGCCATCCTTGTCTCAGCTTCTGTTGCCTACCCAGAGCTACCCGCTCCCCCACAACAATGGGGCACCACAAGCACAAGACAAAACCACAAGCACTTACCCTGCTCACAGGCCTCCATCTCACTCTGGTCAAGGGTTTAAGAGCACCGAAAGGCAGGAGATAATAGAGAATAGTCAGAGGCCAAGAACGGAGTTTCAGAGCAGGCTTAGACATACAGCTCAGCTGGCCCAACCTCCGCCTCAGGGCCAGCTGGGGAAATTGCAACCTGTAGGATTACAGACACACAAGATGGTCAGCCAACCTGGTGTCAAGGGGCTCTCTTCTGCCTCCTGAGGCTTTCCCACAAAAACGGGGCAGCTCCCATCAGAAGCGAATTTGGCCTACCCCCAGCAAAGCTCCATCACAGATGGTTCGGGAGGGTTCAGATGGTCTTGCCCTCAAGGGAGCCTCATACAGTCCAGAAGCAGGAAACGGTACTCAGTGGGAAAGACAACAGAAACCCCTCCAAATACATCCCGCAAGGACAGCTTGACTTCTGTCTGCAGTAAAAAAAGAGCTGCAGGACTGTGCGGTACAGGAAATGCCAAGTCCTGCTTCCTGGAGAATTCCACCTACTCTTCTGCAGGTTGAAATCAAAGCCTCTTTCCCTGTTGTCCTTCAGGGACTCATATTCCTGTTGGCCTTTGTGGGAAAAAATGGTGGAACGTTCTGCAGTTGCTGGCATGTGGAACAAGAGCATGGAGTGAGAGGTTGTCTCGTTTCACCTTAAGAGCTGAAAACCTCACCGGGGATATCCTGCGAGTTGCTAGCACTGTAAAGAGCCATGTTGCAGCAAGACCTGCACAGGACCAGGGGGGTTCCATAAAACCCACAAGGAAACCAGCCAGATTCCGGCATCCACGTGCTCTCAGCAGGCAACAGGTTCCAACAGAGAAAAGGAACTGAGGTATTAAGTCAACCTGTAGGGACTACTAACAGCGCTGCTTTAAACCAGGAAAGTGTTGTATCCTGACTCATGCACAGCTCCTGAAATATCTATATACGACTAAAACTCTAATTGTGTCTGTTTGTCTGTTTGTCCCCTCAAGTTAGCTCAAACAGTGCATTATACCTGTGCAACAATTTTTGAATCAAGGTACCTAAAATCGGCTAACTTAAAGAATGTGCAAAAAATCCGGGGCCCGTTACTCCTGTGGAATTGAGATTTCCACAATGTTCAGACCAGTTTTGTTTGCACAGTTGTCCCTGAGGTCATGTGATCGTGATTTCCGACACTCCCTGCCAGCTTCCCACAAGCAAAGTCAATGGGGAAGCCGGCAGGAAGTCGGAAGTCACTCCTGCTCCCCCTGCTTTTTTGTCCGCTTGTGGCCATTCTGTTGACCTGTTTAGGTAAGTAAATATTGACTTATTACTGAAGTTTGTTTGCCACTACAATTATTTTTCTATTTATGATATATACTCTTCTTAGATGATCATGGGACCGTACAGCATTGGGGTAAAAAAATATGGTCAGCCTCAAAGGTAATGTTCATTCTGGTCACATCAGAATGCACTACCTTCCTCTCAACAGATGACCCAACAGGTTGCAGGGTTGTCTAGTCTCTCCTAAAGCTGACCTGCTGACCTGTCCGGATCAGAGCCTTCATAACAAAAAAGGACGAAGGCTGAATCAACCTTACATTGGTCAAAATAAAGTACACCACTAGCAAAAGAACCCACCCAGTCATTCATTTTTATCTTATCTGGGAAGACAGCGTCTGCTCTTCTCCTAGCACATGTTAGCTACCGTATTAGAAGCAGAACTGGCTGCGGGCTCGGATATCAAGCCTCAGCGGCTGGCTCGTTGCCTACACAGAGCAAGTGTGCGAAGAGCACCCACATCCAGAAGAAAATAACTCTGGGAGAAAGTTCTTCATACAGCATGGATCTGTCCCAAGAATAAAACCTGGAGCAGATCCAATTACTTTGGGTCCCCAGGGACTCAAGCAGTAGCCCCACTCACAGCCCCCAGCCCCAGAAGGGGCAGCCGTGTTTCAGGGGGGCAAGGCTCTTAAGCGACAGGAGGCTAAAAGGGACCTCCTGTGTGCTGCTCCCCCTCCGGCCCTTTCAGGCCCCAACAAAGCCAGCCACGCGGAAGACAATGGCAAGCGCGGAGAGGCAGGGCATCTCGCTTGCTTGGGGCTCCATCTTTCCCCCTTTCACTGCAGACAATCACAGCCAATCCCTGCAGAGTGGCGGCTTGATAGCTGTCTGAGAAAGGAGCCATGCTCGCACTGCCGGGCCTTGTTTCCAAAAGATCCCACCTTAATCCCCAGGTGAGAACAAGCCCCGCTTGTTCCGCTCCTCAGAGGCCTTGACAGACTGGCGATGCCCCTCCCGCCTGTGCCAATCAAGGGAATCAAGAGCTTATCATAGTAATTAGGCCAAACAAAGGCTTTGTGGACACCTGCCAGTCTCCCCTCCCTCTTTCCCTCCTCCTCGCAAAGCAAAAGATACACCAGACGGTACCTGAAACGGACTTTCCTATTTGGGGTGCTCCCAGCTGGGACCGCACTTTCCAGCTGCGGGTGCTGCTCCCCGGCACAGCTGCTGCTGCCGCCACTGTTTTCTGAACGCAGCCTCCGGACATGAATTTTAACTTTGTGGAGGTTGCAGCAAGAGGGAGGAGGGTTAGGTAAAGCTTTGCAGCATCTCACCATTTCCCCGAGTGCAGCTCTGGTCCCCGCAGGGTGCTTGACTGACACATCCTCGGCTGTCAGGCTCAGAATCAACCTCTCTCTCCCTCTCTTGCTTCTTTCCCTCGCTCGCTCGCTCACTCGCCCCGCCGGCAGCGGGAGGAGGAAAGGAGGAGGCACAGTCACGGCTCCCAAGTTCTCCTGCAGGTATTTCCTCCGGCTCGCCCTGCGTCTGGCTCTCTTAGGAGGGTCTCAGCTATTGCAAACAAACAGGCACCATATCACGTCCTTCTGTAGGGACAAAGCAAGCGCTCTCCCCAACACGCATGCAGAAGCCCTGCCTCAGCCGGGGGCTGCCATCGGAGCCCGGCTGCTTCTCTGAAGAGTCCGGGGTGGTGGTGGGAGACTGAATCACGATGGTCAGGAATGCTGCCAGGCAGCCGCACGCATCTCTCCCCAAAGCCAGGCTGGATGCGAGTGAGGCCAGGGAGGGGGCGGGGGAGGCCGTTCTCAGTGTCAACCCTGCACTGCAGCAGCAACAGCCTTGTCGGTTCTGGGCAGGCGTGCAAGACCAGGCAACGCATGCAGTATTCGCAGGGCCAGACAAACCCTCCTTGTCCAGCCAAGGCAAGCTCGATGCCAGGAAGGGAGAGGGCAATTTCTCATTCCAGGCAGCAGGAATGGCCCTGTGAAGCCCACCCGGCCGAGGCAGAGGGAATCATCCTGCCTGCAAACAGTCTCCCGCACGGAATGAGAATGAGCAGCACACTGAGAACCAAGCAGTGCAGGCAGTAGCTCAAAAGAGTTAACGTATCCAAGGATTACGTAGTTAGGGCCATCATCTCCCAAGGACTGCCTAAGTCATGTCAGAGCCTCCTGATGGCTGAGCTGGTACAGAACAGGGGACCAGATGCCAAAACCAGAAGCCTGATTATAAAGGACTTCTCTCTCCAAAGAACAGAAAGCCAAGGCTGAGTTTTGGGGATGAAACTGTTGAGTTTGTTTCTGGTCGCCCAATACTGTTAGTAGCACTCAAGGGCATGTATATTTCAGAAGGGAAGCTAGGAGAGGATAAGCAGGGCAGAGAACAAACCCTTCCTACTTTAACAGTCAGCTGAGCATATATCTATTCCAAAATATTCCTTCAAAATCCAAATACAACTTTCAGCAAATCCATTAGTATCTGTAAAGTGGAAGGAAGTTCTATTGAGTCCCAGGCAGGAAATGGGTGGGTAAGAAGAGCATATCTGGAAGTCTTTCTTCCTCTTGCATTCCAGACATCCTGGAGCTCCTATACTGTGGGACCTGCTTCAGCCATCTATAAACTACTAAAACTCTGCTGTCTGTTTGATACTTTGTAACCTTTAACTGGGCAAAACAATGCATTGTAGAGCAACAATTTTTGAACCAAGGTACCCCAAATGGGCTAACTTACAGAATGAACCCAAAATTCAGGACCCAAGGTTCCTGTGGAATAGAAATTTGGCAAATTTTATAAAACATTTTATGACATAAAAATTATCATAAAACATTTTATGACATAATACAAAGTGACACAAAACATTTCCTGTGGTCAACTCCTGATGTTTGACTGAGCTATAGAGTTCAACATTGACTACTTTCAAGGCAGATACATCTCTGAATGTCTCCCTGGATTTTTAAGAACTTTTCCAGTACATTAGAAGCTCTGCCATTGTTGAGGGCATTGAGGAATCTGGTAAGGAAATATCTCTGAAACGATGCCCAATGGACCACAGGTTGTCTAGTCTTCTTCTAACTCACTCTCTCTCTGAAGCAGATCTCCATATCTGCTTCACAAGCAAAGCCATTGCAAAACACACACACACACCTGGGATATTTTATTTTGGAGAATCAAAAACTCATTTCAACATGTTTTCTCCTTCCATGAGGCAGCATCTAGGTTAATCTTGTTGAAATGGCAGCCACACTGGGAGTCTCATGAGCATGCTGTGGGGACTCAAAAATGCTGACATGGAGGTTAACTTGCTCATTTTCACGACTGCTGTTTGGTCTCAAAGTGTAAAATTTCTTTGATGCCAGGTATAATTATATATGTATAATTATATATGTGTTTTTAGATTGTAACTAAGGTTTGCGTGTTTTTATTATTACTCTTATTGTAAAGTCCCCCGTTGGGGGAGATGGGCGGTGATATAAATTTAAATAATAAATAAAAATAAGATAAATAAATAGTGTCATTTAGATTTTCCACCATGTATGAGCAAAAATCCCCCTTCTCCACTTCCAGTATACACCTGTTACAATTAAAACATTCCAGATGTGGAATATAAATCTATCAATGTTTTTAAGTATGATTTTGGCTTCCATCTGATACTTTAGTTTTAGGTTATCTTTGCAATTTTCTTTTTATACTTTCCCAAACTCTGTTTACAGTATGATCATAGAAGAGACCATCTAGAGAAATTCTCTCATTGGACCAACTGCCCTGAGATATAAAGCAATAGTGGGATACAGAAGTAAACTGATTTTTTTTCTTATGAGGGAGGAAACTGATACATGACTGCAGCTGACACTTCAGGTTAGAATTTACAGGAAGATAGTTGTATTTTATGAAAACGGTCCATTAAGGCCATCAAGTCCAGCCCCCTGTGACTGGTTTCAGGAATAATTGTTTATTACTGATCAGGGCAGGAATCCAAATTATAGTGAAGCATCCCAGACAGACTGCCTAGCTCCTGCTTGAACACACCCAGTGAAGGGGAACTTGTGACCTTCAGCTATTTGTTTCTGAGCCCACTGCTCTCTCTGTTAGGAAGTTTCTCCTTACATTTAACTGGAATCGATCTTTCTGCTTTCATCCTTTATTCCATGTCCTCCGTTTCTTCTGCATGATACCCCTTCAAGTTTCTGAAGAGTGCTGTCATTCCCACCCCGTCTTCTCTTCTCGGTTAAACATCCCCAGTTCCTTCAATCTCTCTTCATAGGCCAGTTTCTCGTCCCCTAATCTCCAAACTGCCCTTCCCTGAACTTGTCCCAGTTTCATCTGAACGCTTCTTGAGTCTGATGCTCAGAACCGGACACAATACCCAAGGTGGAGCTGACGAACACAAAATAAAATGGAAGGACTGCTCCCCACGATTTGGAAGCAACAATGTGACTGAAGTAGCCCAGGGTTACATTTGGCTGTTCTGCAGTCAAACTGCACTGCTGACTCAGACTGCATTTGGAATCAATTATTATTTCAAGATCTATTTGCAAATGGTGTTGTCAAGCTAGGTATCCCTTATTCTTTATCTATGCATTTGATTTCTGCTTCCTATTTGAATCATTTTGACATTCTCAATGCATTTCTCTAATGGATCAAGATAGTTTTGAATTTTGTCTTCTAGGATATTAGATTACCTCACCCCCAATTCTGTGGCATCTGCAAGTCTGATCAGCAGTTGTTCCTCCTCTTACTCCAAGTCATTAATACAAATGCTGAAGAAGGGAGGAGCCGGGACTAATCCTTGTGGCACCCCATTCAGTACCTCTTTCCAATTTGATCACTTAATTATATCCTCTTAATTGTTATGCTACCCATCTTCCACATGAAGGTGTTAATCTAGACTTCTATCAGAAAATTCTGTTTCAGACATGACTTTATCTGGTAATGATACAAACTTTCAATCAATGACCCGTCATTTGAGAGATTATACTGAGGGCAGAAAATACCCCTTCCCTTCCCATATTATCCTAAATGCCTAGAACAGCAGGTGCTTGGTTTAAGAACCAGTTCCATTCCTGTCCTTAAGTTGAATTTGTATGTAAGTTGGAACAGTTATTTAGCACCAGTAAGTCAAATGTTTATCTTAGTATATAGTATATATTTTACCTTTCTGTGCATATGAAACACTTAAGAAACACTTCCAGATACACCAAAACATCTTAAACATAATAATACACAAAGTAGTATTGTGTATTTAACCCAAAACATTGTACTCAGCTCGAATTTTAATCTAATAGATTTTATGGCAGTCTGTTCTTAACTAGGAATTGTCCCATAAACCGGGACTGTTCTTAAATCTGTTGTACTGTAAATAGATTAGGTCCTGAAAACGTTTCATCCAATGAGATTATCCGCCAGAAAATAAAGATTTATGGGCCAAAAAATTTAAATTTCTGCCATCCATCAGTTGAAAGCTGGCTTGGAAGGAAAAAGGAAAAAAGGCAGCAGCAGCAGTTGAGGAGAGACAGAAGCCCAGAAAAGGAAGGAAGAAAAAGCGCAAGGCCCATCTGGAACGGGGAGCCCAGTGGGAAGCAGCATGATGGTGCTGCTTGGTGGGAAGTGGGAGATCCCAACCCACTCCTCTGAAGCCAACATTATCTTCGCTTGGTTTATAACCAGGAAGAAAAATAGGATGTAGGGATTAATAAGGAAAAAAAACCCCGTAAGACTGAGGTAGGAAGAAGATTCATAGACTCATAGAACCATAGGGTTGGAAGGGACCTTGGAGGTCTTCTGGTCTAACCCCCTGCCCAAGGCAGGAGTCCTCATACCATCTCAGACAGATGGTTGTCCAATCTTTTCCTGAAAACCTCCAGCAATGGAGCACCCACCACTCCGGGAGCCCAGCTGTTCTGCTGCTTAAGAGTTCTCACTGTTGGGAAATTCCTCCTTGTGTCCAGGTTGGATCTCCCGCTGAGGAGCTTCCACCCATTGCTTCCACCCATAGAGAACTCAGGAGGCAGGAATTGATATAGATGGACAACCCCTCTCTTTCTCAACCTCACATATAATTTTAGAAAAGAAAAGAAAATTTTAGAAAGGGGAACATATACAATCATGCAGTTTTATTTATGTATGCATTTTGTTATTAAAAATATGGTTCTTGATTATGCTTTCTTTTGTCCTACATCTATGAACTCACTACTCAGAGCTGACAAGGGGAAAATCTGGGGTCCTGTTAGCAGTGGGGATTTGATTTTTTTCCCCCCAGGACAAGAAAGAAGGCATTCAACTGGGGTCTGGATAAGTCTACATACACTGAGGTCCCTTCATCCCCTGGCCCACATTGTAACCATGTGAGAACTGCCTCTGGATGGGGCAAATTTATTTATTTATTTATTTATTTTCCCTATCCCGCCTTTATTATTTTTATAAATAACTCAAGGCGGCAAACATACCTAATACTCCTTCCTCATCCTCTTTTCCCCACAACAACAACCCTGTGAGGCAAGTTGGGCTGAGAAAGAGTGACTGATCCTCTTGCCTTTCTTCCAGAACAGGAAAGAGATAATTTCCATTTTATCCTACAGATGTTTCCTTGGTTGTGGTTGCATGATATGCTTACTTGTGGTTAATTAAATATAGTTTATTCAATTAACTCTATTTTTGAGTTTGTAGAACAGACTCAACCCAAAATTAAGCACAGAGTTTGCACAACATATTAGTCTAAAATATGGGTGGCTAGCTTATGGTTCAGTGTGGCAATTGAAGTGCACAGGTTCTGCTTTTCTCTATTGGCTCCTACAAACAGCATCCCATGATGAGATTAGTTTGTTCCATTCCACTCCCAGCTTGAATGATACCCAAATTCTTCACTTGAGGCAGCTGCTTTTACTTAGGATTGCCTAGGATCTAAATCAAAGCAGAAGATAATCAGCCTCTAAATTGGTCAAATAAATAAAGCTGGATAACCATCTGCCTGAAGTTCTTTAGCGGTTTCTGCACTGAGGATGGAGTTGGAGTAATGACCTCTATCCCTTTCAACTTTATGATTCTGTGACAAGCGGCTGTATCCTAATCTAACACGCTTCATTTTAATTGTTGCTGTTGTTCTCTACAGTTAATGCAAAGTCCACATTTTTTTATGTGCAAGAATCCCACTGGCTTGACTAAGTCAAGACTCTGATTCCGTGACACCTACTTCTGTACCTCTAAAATAAACTGACCACATTTTACTTTAGGCACACAAGAGGATCTTCCAACCTTTCTGACCATTAACATTTGATTACAATGTTGATAATCAGGATAATTAACCAGCTAAACAGATTTTAATTGTCCAAAAAACAGATTCTGCAAATGAGGAGAAAGGCCAAAGAGTTCTCATGGGCAGATTACCATTTCATCCCCCTGGAGAATTATGAGGTCCTTTTGTATTCAGTTTGCAGATTCATGGTTGGCTAAGTCAATCCCAAGTCATGCAAAACTGCACCAGCAACCTGAGGCTGTTCAGCCCTGAGACATGCCAGCTACCCTATGGACCATATTATGTCATTCAGGTCCAGACTGCTTCAGGCTGTGGATGGAAGTCTTCAGAATTAAAAACTTCCCTTCATACTGAAACAAAGGAATGAGCAAACTATCTGCAGAGAAACCTGGCATGTCAGGAAGATGTCTAGGCCAAAACTCCTCCTGTGTTGCTTTTTTACAGGCAGGGAATTTCTTAGTATAAAAGCACAGTCTATCATGTGAGGCCATCCCTTGCTATTTGTGAAAAATATTCCTAAATCTTTACCACTTTCTTTCACAACAAGTTACTTCTCTTTAAATCCTCCTGGCCACCTCCTGGGACCGCTCTTTTTTTTCAAAAACTTTTACACTCTAAACCTCGCCTAACAATAGAGACTGAAAGCAAGGCCCTGACTGGCTGCTTGGGAGCTCACGCCACTTTCAAGAAGGGATGACATATTTCATGCATTGATAGAATCAATGAAGGCAGACATTTTTCAACTATCTCTCTCTAGTATTTTGCAAGAGCTCATAAGCGTGAAGTGAAGTGAAATATGAAATGAAATGAAATGAAATGAAGACTATTATTCTACATCCAGAAAGCTGCTTTGTAGGCAGAAACTCCCAGCCCCAGTCCTGACCAGAGAGCAAGGGATGGGAAAGGCTTTTCGACCCACCTCACAGGGTTGTTGTTGTGGGGAAAATAGGAAGAGGAAGGAGTATTTGAGTTATTTATAACTCAAAAAAAACCCACCTTGAGTTATTTATAAAAATAATAAAGGCAAGAAATAAAATAAAATTAAAATAAAATAAAATAAATAAATATTTCAAAGCCAGAATGTATATGCCTCCTTCCAAGGACACAGCTCCCTGTGTCCCAGTGTAGAAAGCACTTGACATGATGCCTACTAAACAGTTCTCAACAAGAATGTAAATTCATTTTCCAATGGAAAGAGAGATCTTTGCCAATCCCAGCCTGTACAGGCATTCCACCAGGATATTTTGGTCTGGGATCAACCTCTCCTCAACAATACTTTTATCAAAGCCAGACAGGGAGGGTTGGTACATGTTGAGGAGACATACCGGATCAAAGCTAAAAGAACCATGTTTCATCATATACTTTCCAAGGCAGATACAAACTCTGATCATCATATAACTGGAGACCGTATCATTGACTAATATGCCTAGACTCACATGCTTCCCTATTCAAAACCTTCCAAGGTAAAACTCACATTTACAATTGACCGAAAAATTAAGAGCAAGTCAGAAGGAGAACCATACCCTTGACTCATCGTGATGACAGTGAGGAGGACGACGAAGAAGAAAAGGGCTGCTGGAGACCAAAATGGGCTGCAAAATAAAGGTCCCTTCTGAGATCCCCTGGTTCTTACGGAGTGCAGCCTCAGCACACCATCAGCACCCTTTTTCTTTAAAAAAGCAGCTCAGGGGAGTAAAGAAGACAGCTCACGTTTCAGCGGTTCCCTCTTAAGGACGCCCCACCATCAGAGATGGAGAGGTGGCTTTTCGGCAAATACGAGGACAGGGGACGGGCTTCTTTAAGAGAGGCACAGCAGGGCAATAAAACAGGAGGAGCCACCAACCTCATGACAAGGCTTGCTCACTTCCCTCAGGCTTCCGGCCAGCTCTGCCGCCCGCCCACCCGCCGGCAGCATGTGCCGACAGCAGCGCCTGAAGAGGGGGCTGGGCTGGGCAGCAGCCGATGAGTCACCAGCCAGTGGAGTGGCCAGCGGGAGAACCCTCGCTCTGCAACTAGCTGAGGCAGGAGCCGTCCTAGCAAGATGCTTCAGGCAGGGCAGCAGCCAAGCAGACAAAAGCATGGGGCTGATTTATAAACCGATTAACTCGCACAAGGGTTGAAACAGCAGCCCACTCCGGATCATCTTTCGGAACAGTGCTTACTCTGAACAAAGAGAAATATTAATGGAGGTTGGAAAATAGCATTAGAAAACGTCTTCCGTGGCACCAAAACCCCACTTGGAACAGAAACTGTCAAACTGCATCAACTCTTTTTTAATGCTGTAAGCCATTTTGGAAAGTCTCTGAGCTAAAAGATGGCTAGGAAATAGATGAAATCCAAGGCACCTAAGCACCACTTTATTCACAAAGACAGGCAGGTTCAAGCTAGCCTTGGAATTCATTGCCTGCTGAGAGACGGCAGGAATGAAACTGGCCTACTTTCTAACACATTCAGGTACCCGATCTCGAGAGAAGCCAAGCGCCTTCACAAGCAGAGAGGACGGACGCCGAAGGCTGGGGCGAGGGTTCCCTCCATCCGGTCTGATCCCCTGTGACTTTGCCTGTGCCCAAGCGTGCCGTTTTCTCAGCATTTCCTTCCAGACTATTTTATAAGTCACTGTGGGGAGGGGAGGGGAGGGGAGGGGAGGGGAGGGACCCTCCTCCTCCTCCTCCTCCTCCTCCTCCTCCTGTCCAGGGAATTCTCCTGTGACCTTTGTGACAAGCATCAGTGACAGGAACAGGACTTCCAGATCTCCCATCCACATCTTCTCCTCAGCATGCAAATTTAAGCCAGAGGAGCATCTGCTGACAGTTACCGCGAACTTGCATTTGGGAGCCATTGCTGCCAGGCACCAAATACGAACTTTTGCCCTGACAAACAGAGAAAGTCCTCCAAAGCCTTGACCCTGGCAGAAGAACCCCTATGGCAGAAGGGCAGTTTGGGAAGGGTGTCTAAAGATGCATGAGCTATACCGGGCAGAAATTTGGTATTGCTTTGTCTGTTCTGTAAGCATTGATTGCATTTCAACTTATTCCACAGTAATAATGTTTTGTTTTGTTGTAAGCTATCTTGCACCTGCTGCTTTGTGACTAAAAGTGTAAAATAAGCCAAATGTTTAAACTCATGGCTAAAGTATGAATGTTTCATATCCCCAATTTAAATTTGCAGAATAATCTACCCCACTGTTTCACACATTCCACTTTTTAGTCTCTAGGGCTAAGATCACAGTTCTACATCTGCTTGCTTAGAGAAAATCCATTTACCTTTAACTGGACTTACCACACACACACACTTAAATTACAGACTACTAGACATCTATGGGAACTATGAAGCAGTTTACAACAGTAACATGAAAACAGTGGATGAAATGCAGTCGGCCATGGGAACATGATGGACATAAGGGACGCGGTGGCGCTGCGGGTTAAACCGCTGAGCTGCCGATCGGAAGGTCGGCGGTTCGAAACCGCACGGCGGGGTGAGCTCCCGTTGCTAGTCCCAGCTCCTGCACACCAAGCAGTTCGAAAACATGCAAATGTGAGTAGATTAATTGGTACCGCTTCAGCGGGAAGGTAACGGCGTTCCGTGAGTCATGCTGGCCACATGACCCGGAAGTGTCCCTAGGGACAACGCCGGCTCTAAGGCTTAGAAACGGAGATGAGCACCGCCCCCTAGAGTCGGACACGACTGGACTTTACGTCAAGGGAAACCTTTACCTTTACTATGGGGACATGATGGACATAGTGTACTGTATCTTGTTTTCAGTAAAGCATTCAACAAAATCACCCATTAGATCCAAGTATAGAAGACAGCAACATGTGGGCTGGATGATGCTACCATTAAAGGCTTACAGAGTTGGCTGAACAGTTGTAGCCAGTGAGCATATCAAGTTAGAAGATGGGGTTGATACCGCAGATCACTGTTCTAGGCCCTGTGCTGTTCAATGTATTTATAAATGACTTGGATGGAGGTGTTTAAACAAAGGCTGGATGCCATCTGTCAGGGATGCAGTCATTGAAAGCTTACTTGCCTTAGGCAAATCGTTCCACAAGACAGGTGCCGCCATGGGGAACATCTGCTTCAATACTGTGCCCAAGCGCCACTCGCAAGCCATAAGCCATAGCATGTTCAGACTTGGCTAGAATTAGAAGTAAAACTGGTGAAGAATGTCAGCTTCGCTTCCTGACAATTGCACAGCCTAAGTTTCAGCCATTGATTAGCTTTTAAACTAGCCCTTTCATAGATTAGAGCTCAGGTGCTTGAGGTATGAAACCAGACCTGGAGCTTGCAAAACTACACATTCCCCTTTGCACAATGAATATTAAAGAAAGGGGAGGAGATTAGGATTGGTGAGAGGTAAATACATTTTATGTCATCCAGGTGAGGTTTTTCCCTTGGGAGCCTTACACTGATCCACTGATTTTCCCTTATATGTGTCCCCTGCTCTCCATCATCTCACAAATGTGTGGGAATGTGCCTCTGTCAATACCCAGTTTCCTTCAGCAACCACCTTCCACATCTGCATTCCTGAATCTGGTTCCAAAACTCTTCATCACAACTATCTTAAAGAGCAAGGAATGTGCACTCCTAATTTCCCAACAGCATGTAAACGCAATTTATTTTGGCAACACTTTGAAGTTTCTATTTATGTATTAAATTGATATCCCATCTCTCCCAGAAGCTCCACAGTGTACACCGCACTCATGCCTCCAATTCCCGCAACAAACAACCATTGGTTTCCAAGTTGCTGAGAAGTTGACCCTTTCCTCACGTGCAATCTACCAAAATAAAAAAAAAACCCTCTTTGCTCACCAACAGACTGCTAAAATACAAACTCAACACCGTAAGACTCATGAAGCCATTTTTGGCTCCTCAAATTGTAATTCCCTTGTTTACACATTTAGAACCTTTTTGCCTGCCTCCCAGGCATCTAAAAAATAACAAAAACAGTGATAACAAAGATACATACCGATTAATAATAAACAGAGCAAATAACAAACAACTCTTTAAACTAGTGGTTAAAGAGGCCCAACATGATTCATATTCGTTCATGAAAACTATCATAAACTATAATAGCTGAATTACAAAATATATTGCCCGTAAAAGTGAAAAGAAATAAAGACAACAAAAGCACGCACCTCTTATGAACTACACAAATCTAGTCTTACACATATAATCATGTAAGATTATGCAATGTAACATTTAATTAACAGTGAGAAAAATGTGGGAAATGAAATATCTGAACATGCAGTCTACAGTGTTACACAGTGCTCCAAATGGGACTTCTGGTCATGACATCCTTGTGAAAATAAAGTGAGTTTTCATCTGAA
The DNA here is from genome assembly GCF_035149785.1 of Candoia aspera. Taxonomy (NCBI): domain Eukaryota; kingdom Metazoa; phylum Chordata; class Lepidosauria; order Squamata; family Candoiidae; genus Candoia; species Candoia aspera. The sequence continues at coordinate 1,963,841 of NC_086167.1, read as the reverse complement.
GACCACGATATAACTGAAGGAGAAAAGCGTCCTTCCAGTCTCATACGTGGTACAGTGTATCCATGTGTTTACTCTCATAAAAGCAAACAACAGCTATTACCAAAGTCTCCCCATTAGTTTCCAAATCAACCTACTCAAAAGAATTTCAGCATTTCCCCTAAAAAACAAAAACTCTTCCAGAATTGTGTGAAATAACTTCCAGAAGTATGGCACATGATCATATCCTATCATGTTACTGAGCACCATGTTCCAATTAACTGAACTCACCTATTTTATTCCCAAAAGACCTAGAGTTGTCCAATAATATACAAAATAATAATTTCTCGTGCATTCTGTAGTTTTTAATCCAAAGAAAAGTGACCTATTGCTGCCCAAATGGTCTTCTGCTGATATTCACAGACTGGGCACTCCAACCCCTTCTTCCAGGCCTCCCTGTATTTTTGCATATGTAATTTACTGTCATTTAACAACAATTTATAATAGCTATTATAGAATTATTGTCATCATGGCAGAAGGGATTCTGAAGCAGTCAAGGCTACAGGTTTGTACCTGGATGGGAAAAAGCATTTTAATGCTCTTCTGTACTTCGTAGCAAAGGGTTCTCATATTGCTTCTCTTCAAATTACAAAAATTCTTCAAGATATCCTGTTAACTGATGTGCAGTATTCATTCCACCCAGGGTCTTCAACCAAAGGCTATAAGGGGAGGAATTTCATACTTCCCCAAGTAGTTGGACCCCGTACCCTCCAGTGAGTAAGGGGTGCCAACTATGCTGATACTAAGATGGCCATCATGGCAAGGGAGTAGTAAGCAAAACATCCACAGTATTCATTAATCCAAGAAATACATACATCTTATGGAATTAATGTAAATTGAAACATTAAAGCCACCTTCTCTAACTTCCTGAGTTAAAAAAAAAAGGAAAGAATTTCCATAACTTCTGAATGCATTTTGGTTTGGTTTGGTCCCTTTGAGACATTATTGACTCCTGGCAACTGCCTGGACAGTCCATACAGTTTTCTTGGTGAGATTTTTGGAAGTGGTTTGCCATTTCTTCTTCCTAAGGCTAACAGGCATGATGGGCCCAAAGTCTCCCGGCTGGCTTTGAGCCTAAGGCAACACTAGAACTCACCATCTCCCAGCTTCTAGCCTGGTGCCAAACTGGCTTTTGAATATACATCAGCATTTTTCAACCTTGGCAGCTTGACGATGTGTGGACTTCAACTCCCAGAATTCCCCAGCCAGCATGCTGGCTGGGGAATTCTGGGAGTTGAAGTCCATCGATCGTCAAGCCGCCAAGCTTGAGAAACGCTGATGTATATTTTAGGGAGATATAAACCAATGCATATGGTGGACTATATAGGTCATACCCACGCTCTCATTCTTTAAAGTACTGATTTACCATGATACACAATATTCAGCTCTGTTTAACCATCTGAGATCTTTACCATAAGCTTTTGCCTCTGGACACAACTGTCCAGAAAAAGCTGATTTGAGCAGAATGGTACCCCCTAACAGCCTTCAGGTCAGATTTAGTCCAAGTTATAGTATATACAAAAAGCCTATCATTCCCACAGAAATGTGGATTTATGGGAGGCCTTCGGATTAAAATGCATTTCCCTATTTAATAATAGTATTGAACATTCCAATGTTCCCAAGGGCTCATATGTCCCCGCAGTCTTTGTAGCAACCCTTCATGTCATGCCAATATATTGCCTGTGCTGAGGACAGAAGAGCGGGGGTTACACATCCCTCCCTAAAAACCTCTCCTTCCTGGACAGCTGGCCCAGAGGAAGGTTTCCCTCTGCACAGGAATATCCTCAGCTCCAGGTTCACGCTGTGGCCTTTTCCATTGATCTTTTTTCTGAGCCAGGATCTCCGGGGGGGGGGGGCTCTTGCACTCTCTAGTAAACCTGGTGGCCCCTTGGCCGTGTTGCCAGAGGGACTGCTTGTCAACACTGGCCCCACCCCTCTGCCGAGGGTCAGCAGCCAATACAGGCGCCGAAGGGAAGGCTGGGGGGACTTTGGGTTTCTCCTGACTGGGTCAGGTGTCTCGAGACTGGGACGACTAAGCTCAGTTGGAGTGCCATGCTGTACCCAGCCTCCATGGGGTAAGATGTCACCAGGAACCGGAGCCAAAGTTCACTGGGTTCTGGGGGACGTGTGCTGTTTCTCTGCCAGACTTTAGACTGTATTCCTACCAGCTACTCGGTATCTTTATACAACGTAATCTGCTGTCTATATTTAAAGGCAAATAAAACAACAGAGAGGGAAGCACAAGACGGAAAAAGCAAGAGCGAATTACCCTGCACATGGGAAAAAATCATTGTGTGTGCATTCAAGGCAGCCACTCCAAGGAAACTCATCTGGCAACAGTTGTGATGGCTTTTCAGTGCTACCCACTTCACGAGATTTGGGGAAGGCATGAATGGGGGGGCGGGGGAATGCTCAGTCCTGCACTGGTTGCTCCAACATGCCCCCTGGAATGGGCAGGGGTGAAAATGCTGGATGCTTTTTCAGTGTAGTTCAGGACATAAATGGGTGCTTTATACGTTGCGGAGCCCCTCTTGACAAGCTAAGTATTTTTTCCTACTTTAACAGGGTTTAAAGTTTGAGGCATCCAACTTGCTGCTTAACCAGCCCTCCAAATGCGAAACACTAGGCTGGAAGTACAGCCCCCCCTTCCGCCCCACAGATGTCACCACATCAGCAGCTCTGTGGTCGCAAGCCCCGGGAGAACACAAAGACAAGGTGCCATCAGCCTCAGGCCACAGGGTGGACTCAGACAACAGCAGATGTTCAGTACAGGATGCAAGCCACCATATAAACCAAATGGGGAGACTGCTAAACCTAAATCAACCAGGATTAAAAATGCATATTTAAATGCAAAACTGAAATGGTATCATTTGTATAAAAACACCTGTGCAAGTAAGGCTTCAGCCTGATACCAAAAATAATAAAATGCAGGGGGCATTCCAAAATTAAGGCCCCACCAGAGCGGTCCTCTTCTTCATAGGCAACAAACAAGCTGTCTTTCAAAAGAAAAAGGGAAATTAACTGCACACACGGGCACTCGGGCACGGGGAAAAGAAGCTCCTTCAGAAATTTAGGGACAGATGAGGGCAGGCCAATGAGACCTCTGAAGGAAGTACCACCACCTCGAAACAAAGAGCAGCTACTTGCACAGCTGATGTTCTGGGGCTCCACCCAGTTCAGTGGTGAGTAACCCCAGGGCTACAGAGGGCCTATAAACTCATTTTCTTGAATCCCTCCCAAAATGTGTTACCCCAACAGACAAAGCCCCCCAAACTGCAAGGGAAAACTGAAAGTGGAACCTCAGACAGGCCATGCCATTCCGAGACACATGGAAAAGGTGATTGGTACCACCCCCAAAAAGGCAGAAATAAGAGTAAAATCTTGGCCCCAGCCTTCTCGTGGTATCGCTACCACCCCAACTGCAGCCACCCAACCCAGACAAATCAAGCAAAATGCTCAGACTGAGTTTCTACTTTTCTTCAAGGCAGTCTTGCAAATAATACATTGGATAACCCAAGGGGGGGGGGGGCAAAGCATGCATTCCAGTGGCCCCTCTTCAGACCTTTGGCAAACCAGACAAAGCTAGAAAAAGGGCCTGAACCAAGCTGGCCATTAGACCAGGACTATCCACCACAGGTCCAAAGGCAGTCAACTCACATACCTGCTTATTCTGATCAGATGCACTGCTTTGGGGAAATAAATTATGCCCCCGATGTACTGTCTTTTTATCTTGATTTTTATTGCTTTTAAAGTTCTTTATCACAACAGGCAGTGAACTAATGGATATAAAACCTCTTAATTAAGGAGTATAGTTGCATCCTGCCTTTGCACAGGACAGAACGAAACACATCTAACCACAATAAAATATATACAGTGTATATAAAAAACCCACATCCATGTTTCACAGACACTCAGTTGTTTACTGTTCCTCAAAAGAAGGGGAGTGATTTTATCCATCAAAGAGAAAAAAAAACACACAAAGGGCAGGGGAGAGTTAAAAAATGTAGCAGCTCCCCCAAAACTTGGACCAACGGCCAAAAAGCCTCTCCAGACTCAACTTTATATACCACAAGCCCATTCTTTGCTCAAGTCTTCCGTGTGTAAATCTATGCGGCAAGGACAGGCTTCTCCGGGAGAAAGTCTGCGTCTCTCTCTCACTCTCACACCCTTGACTTGGCTGGTGAGGCAGAAGTGCTCCGAATGCCTTGGATCGTGCCCAAAGGGTCAACATGGCAATCCGAGCCACTTGCTCGCCTCCAGCGTGTTATGGGAACAGTAATCCCTTTCCCCACAGAACACAGAGAGATCCAGTTACTGGCAACTCACCCTCACCAGAAAACACAGAAATAGCACACCATGTAAGGCAGTCAAAACAAACTGTTTCCGTCTCAAAAATGAATTAACGCCGATCTCGCACTGGAACTGTTTGCCAACAGGATAGGACCTTTTAGAATCCTTTAGGAACTTCCCCCACTACAAGGCTTACCAGAAATGCTCTTAATGGAACAGTGATTTAAAACAAAAAATAAAAACCATCTACTACTTTGTTCAGATTACACTCCTTAGCTCTCACTTATATTTAGCAATGCTCAAGAATTTTGTTCCATCTGAATTTTTAACAAACGTTCACAATTTCCATCCTAACATGTGAATCAAAATGCAATTATTCTCTAGATTTCACATTTCTCCGAAAATATTAAAATCAAATTTGATGTTAAAATGTACGCACTGCATATTTTAGGTTAAAAAGTATAAAGTGAATATTTTTATGAAAATTGTTTTAAAGTAACATACATGGTTCATGATTTAAAAAAAAAAAAAAACACCTTATTGATTAATGCAGGAATGGGATAAATTATTTAAGAAAACTGATACAGATCAGGAATAGACAAATCCATCCACCTGGCACTACCAGAAAATCAGAAAAAAAGCCAAGGAATTTTCCCCACTATAAGGGCTAAATCACACAGATGCAACACTGATGTTTCTGTTTTTTTTCACTGAAAGTGTTTTTTTAGTGTTTGTATAACTAAAAGACACTTGTAAGATTACGTAGCCTCTCCTCACCGCTGCTAACACCAGCAAGATGCTGACATCTGGGAATCTTAAATAGTGTCCTATAAATATAATTTAAAGCGCAGGGGTGCCCAGAGCAGTTTTGATCCTGATTGGCAGCGGAAGCATGGCTCTAGCCAGCTGAGCAGAAGACATACTGGAAGATAAGCAGATATTTTGAGATAGATTCTCACTTCGCAAATTCAGCATTTTAGCTGACGCATCACAATACTTGCTTCTTCTTATATTTCTCTGGAAGTTTTTTTTTTTTCAAATGTGGCATTTAAGAGCAAGTTACAGAATGCTTAACAACTTACTTCCCAATTGCTTGCAATTCTGGGGCACCCTTCCACACCCAACTTTTCAAGATTCTTCTCCTTGTGCTTCTCATATTGCTTGTATCCCACATATCCTGAGCCTGTAGCCACCAAAAGATACAGCGGACGGATGCGCTGCACGATATTCAGAGGTCTGGTGTGCAGGGGTCGCTGCCCTGGAACAAAAGAGATCCGCTCTTTAGAAATCAAAGCAAGCAAGACGTTGGAGCCCAGCTAGTGGTTCAGGCCAAAATAACCTGAGATGATAGGGCTGCACAGACAAAGGCAAAATTTGTATCCAAAGGGATAAAAAGACTGTCTTGCCACTATACAGGCTTGTGGCTTGCTAGCTAGATAAATTGGCTTGCAACTCAAAATTTGTCAGACATAAGGCACTTCAGAAAAACCTCATATATAAACTATTGACAAACCAGAGCACTCAGCGAGCGTTATTTATTTATTGTTGGCAGCACATCATACATATTACAAATATATTATATTTTTAAGAATTGGAATATAAAAAGGTATATAGAAAACATACATTGGTCATAGGGCAATTAGAACTAAAAACAAACATCAAGATTACAAATATAGTCTTTTGCAGCATCAGTTGCCATCAGGAAACCAGCAACGTTCCCGTCGTAGGCTCTGGTCTTACATTCTTGTATTGTGTGTTTAACACTTTGCCTGTCAGCCCCACAGTCACACCTTGGAGATGGTATCTTACCCCATTTATACAGGGAATCTGCACACCTGCCATGATCAGTGCGCCCTCTGTTGATAGCTGACCACATTCTGCATGGCTGATCAAAAGCAGGAGGCTTCGTTGTAATATAGGGTAGGCTTTGACAATGCTGGGGGCAGGCTTTTTGCCAAGATTGCCTCCAGGAATCAAGGAGATGAAAACTTTTAACAGTAAATCAGGCATCTATTTTGCATCCTTCAGTTGAGATTAGATTTAATAGTACTGTACACCCTTTTTCATGTGAGAACCATGGCAGTCTACAGAACATGGTTCAAAACTACTGAACATGGTCCCTGGTATGGGGCATCAAAATATTTTTTTTAAATCTCAGGAGGTTGCCAGATCTAGCAAGATTTAAGGTGGGAACACCAAAATCTCATGAAATTTGGTTACTTCGATTTTTATTTAAAATTAATGAATGGCAAATGAATGAATGTGGACTGAGTACAAAAGCAAGTGACCAGGATGACAGAGGTACACGCAAGCGGTTTAGTCCTTCAGAGAGAATGAAGACAGAATCCCCATATAAATATACAAGTGAGAGTGTCAAGGTGAAGGGGGAGGCCAAGAAAGTCGTGGCTGGATGGAGCTGATGAGACAGGTTATGATTACCCCAAGAGGGAACGGTGGAGTGGCTGTGCGCCTATGCATGAATGTTCTGCTAATTGCTGGGGGGTCACTTTTTCCCAGCAATAACAACCCTGTGAAGCAAGGGGGGCTGACAGCTAATGAGAGGCCCACCGTCATATGTGAAGGTAGAACTGAACCAAATCCGATCCTCCCCAATCCTCGTCAAGACTAGGATTGTTCTCTAATAAATGTGTTAGTCTTTAAGATGTCAGAGGACCTTGGCACCTTAATACATTTTTGTGTAATTTGGCTACCATGGGAATTGCCAATCCTTGCCAATTCACTGCAAACTGTCCAAACAGCTAGCAAAAAAGCTCAATCTACCTTCTGCTCTTTGCAAAGGGGAGACATTGCTATGACATATCTCTCATTAAGGTTTCAGAATAATCTTCTATGGTCTGCTGCCTCCTGCTGGACAGGAGGATATGCCTGATATGGAGTCCCTTTTCTGGAACTGCTCTCTGACAGCATCTCAAAATTTGAAGATGGACATACAGTTGAATGTGGATTTGCTTTGGCGGTACAGATCACAGAAGAGGTGCACTGACTGAGCTGAAGAGAAACTCAGTCTGACTGATTGACCAAGCTCTGTACTGATAACAAAGCACAACGTAGTGGTTAAGATGTTGGACCTGGGTCACTGAGGCTTTTTTTGTTTTTTCGTTCAGTCGCTTCCGACTCTTCGTGACTTCATGGACCAGCCCACGCCAGAGCGTCCTGTCGGTCGTCAACACCCCCAGCTCCCCCAGGGACGAATCCATCACCTCTAGAATGTCACCCATCCACCTTGCCCTTGGTCGGCCCCTCTTCCTTTTGCCCTCCACTCTCCCTAGCATCAGCATCTTCTCCAGGGTGTCCTGTCTTCTCATTAGGTGGCCAAAGTATTTCAGTTTTGCTTTTAATATCATTCCCTCAAGTGAGCAGTCTGGCTTTATTTCCTGGAGGATGGACCAGTTTGATCTTCTTGCAGTCCAAGGCACTCTCAGAATCTTCCCCCAACACCACAGTTCAAAAGCATCTATCTTCCTTCTCTCAGCCTTCCTTATGGTCCAGGTGATTTTGAGCCAGTCACTGTCTCTCAGTCCAGCTCCCTCACAGGGAGGCAGATTCCCAGTAAGCTGCCTTATATATGGAGAGAAGTTGAGATGCAAATTTAACAAGTATTGTAAACTGCCCAGAGTCCCTCCTTTGGGGGAGATGGGCGGTGGCAAAATTTGATAGACAGACAGAAGTATCCCATCGCCTTGTCACTGAGATAGTATAGGAGAGCCATGTTAGTCTATGGTGGCAAAAAAGCAGGAGGCTGGTAGCCCCTTTTCTGAGTAACAATTTTTATTAAAAAGGCATCAGTTTTCTGGAGTTGCAGCTTACTTTATCAGATGCGTGGAACGACTAGACTGGTGTAGGATTTAAATTGGGGGAAGGACAGGGAAGATTGGTTGGTTATGCAGAAGCAGGTTACATGTGAGACTGATTACAAGTAACTGATCAATTAAAAATTGTAATGTGTTAAACACTCATTGTGTTTGTTGAGGCCTCTAAGATTGTCTGAAACCTTTTGATCTGTTTTTAATAGGTCCTCCCTGGGAATTGACTGGGCTCCATGTTCGTCTACAGCAGAGTTTCTCAACCTTGGCAGCTTGAAGACATGTGGACTTCAACTCCCAGAATCCCTAGCCAGCCATGCTGGCTGGGGAATTCTGGGAGTTGAAGTTGAATTCTGGGAGTTGAATTTTACTATTCATTTCCATGAGTACAGTTGGTGAAAATGTCATCAATGAATCTCAAGTAAAGAAGGAGCTTCAGGAAGTAAGAATTAAGAAAGCATTGTTCTAAGCCATGAAAATGTTGGCATACTGAGGAGCCATGCATTTGCCCATGGCTGTGCCACATATTTGCAGGTGCATGTAATTGCCAAAGGTGAAGTAGTTATGGGTGAGTACACAATGACAGAGTCTGGTGGCAAGACGTGCTGAGATTATGTTCTTTCTTTTCCTCCCTCCCTTCTTGAAATTTATTGGCCACCCAACTTCAGTGGATGATGCTTTGAAGTCCATGTTTGTGGGGAATGTTTGTATATATTGCCTCAAAATCCATGGTGCCTAAAAGTTAGGAAGATTGCCCATGGAGTTAGGAAGATTGCCCATGGAGACAATTCTTAAGATGTCTTCTGTAGTTGGGAATGTTCCTGGCATAAGGTCTGAGAAGTCCATGAAACCTGATATTCCAGTTGTGATAGTTCTAATGCTTGAGACAATGGAACAGCCCAGGTTCTGTATTTTGGAAAGTAGGCAGATGCCTGGTTGAAGCTCCTGGAGTGTTTCCATGTAGATAGGTCCTATACAAGTAGTCCTAGTTTAGTGACCACAATTGTGACTGGCAACTTGGTTGCTAAGTGACACAGTCACTAAGTGGGAAATCACTTGACAGCGACTGTGCTTTCCTTTTTCCCCACTCCCCTGCCTTTTGGAATATTCACTCTGGTGGTGGGATAATTATCAAGAAGGGAATTAATGTTTGTATTTACATTCAATGGAGAGGAAGGGATTACAAGAGAGTAAGAAGGCTGCTGTGCCTGCTTACTCTCTTGTAATCCCTTCCTCTCCAATCTCTCCACTCTGTGAGGAGGGAAGAAAGAAAAAAAATGGGTCAGCACAGGAGAGACTGCCCAAAGAGATCTCCTGTTTAAGCAATCTCTCCACTCTGTGAGTGGGGGAAAAAAGGCACAGGACAATGTGTACTGACTAGAATGGCAATCACGTGACTGAGGGGCACTGTGAAGGTCGTAAGTGTGCGCCTTGGTTATTATTTTTTCAGCACCGTCATAATTTTGAACAGTTGCTACATAAGGCAGTCAGTCAGTAAGGTCTACCTGTATGTTTTCAGGAAATTCTTTTGTCACATTGTGTAGTTCTCTCTGATATGTTGTTGTGAGAGATAAATTGGTAGAATATAGTGTTGATGAGTTGCTTCTTGGCTTTCCTGACATAATCCACCTTTTTCAAGATGACAACTGCCCCTCTTTATCAGTTTGTTTATGATGTCAAGATAATCTGAATAGGAGAACTAGGCATTCTCTCAGCTCATCTGCCTTTTCATGAGTGAACCAGCTAGATGGTGGGATGGCAACTGGAGGTTATGGATTGTCTGGCCTATGGCAGCTGGGAAGGAGTTTTGGGTGTGGAGTGAAAACTAGACTGGTCAATCTCGTGGTTGACTTGTCCTGCTGGTCCTCCCAATTACTTTCAATAGTCAATCTCGTGGTTGACTGTGTATCCTGCTGGACCAGATGGGAGGGTTGGAAGTCAGAGGCACTGTTCGGCAGTGATTCCACCCTTGTCATCCCTCATTTGGATTACTGTAATTCACTTACATGCAGCTGCCCTTAGATACTATGGGGAAACTTTAGCTGGGGCAAAATGTATCAGCCTGTATAGTTCCTGGGCAGTCTTGTTACTGCCATATAACACCTCTGCTTCAGCGGCTGCACTGGTTGCTGTGGGTTTCTGGGTGCACAATCTATCGTCACTGAACCGGGGAGCCAGCAGGACACCTGTTTTCTTCACTTCTGGCTCCCAGTCCCAGGGCACTGGCTCTCCACCTACAGTTACAAACGTCAGTCTTCTTTCCAGAGTGCTCAGGCTTGGGAAACAGGTCCTGTATTTCTGCTGAAAATCAAAACAGGAACCTGCTTGCTGGGCCAAGATCAAACAGTGCAAACCTGACATTTTAAGCAAGGGTGGGGAATTACTGACTCATGAACTAAGTCTGGCCATGGCCCATTCCTACATGGTCTGTGGCTTCTCCTCTTCAGACCCAGCTTGAGTAGCCACAACTGCCTCACTTTAGAATCCTCCCTTCCCCCAAAAATAGGGGCCCAAGAAGTAGATCTACAGCTTTTTCTTCTCCAATGTGATACTAGTTGACATATCATCAGGTGGTTTATTTGATTTTAGCTTAGCCTGTTGGATGAACCTAACCACTGGGGCTTGAAAGTGACTTATTGTTCTTTATTCAACAAATCACAATTAAACAAAGCATGGCTTTGCACAATACGAATCCAGCTGTTGTTTTAAAGCCTACCATATCAGAGCTTTCCAATGTTAAAAACACTGTCACTGAAGCCATCATATTCAAGTTTCCTCATTTCTAATTGTACAAGGCTGACAGGTAGTGGTTTTTAAAGCATTCCATTCCATAACTGCTCTAAATTGTGGAAATTCAAATTAAGTATATGAAAGAAGGAACTCTTTGTTCTCAGACATACTGGAGAAAGGTTTAACTAGATTTTAATCATATCTTAGACATCATTTAAATGTCTATGATACAGAAGAAGTCTGATAGGAATAATAATAATCAAAGACAAGGAGTCTAGAAAAGCAGTAATTTAAATATGTACTTTTAGACAAATTGGCAGTTTACACATATAAATGAATAAGAATTTCAAGTTAAGGAAAATGTTTTTCTTGTTCCTGTTTTTCTTAAACGTGTCTCACTGCTGTATGCATCACATACTTTGCGTGTGTGCATTTATAAATAAGGAAGTACATGAGTTAAGTCATAATGTGAACTGTCTGGTTTTGTTTACTGTGTTGGGTGAATCCAGTTATTGTGGTTTATTCGTGGATAAACAAACTATGGTTTAGCATGATGGGAGAACTCAGTCACTATATGGGGAAAAGGGCTGAACTTTGGGGTCGGGATGCTCTTTCAACCACCCATATGTTATCTTCAAAAGTCCTACCACGGATTCCACAGTGTGAGGTTTGGCTGTCAGCTCCTTTTTCACTTCACAGTTTTCTTTTTCAGCCTGAGTTTGCTATGATCTCTGAATCCTCCATGTGTTCCAAATACAGATTAAAACAAAAGCTGTAAGGATTCTTACCAGCAAAGAAGAATGGGGAAACTGGCTGCTTCCAAAATAATCTTTTCTTCATGGGTAGGTTCTCATGCCACCAGACAATTCTGTTGAATAGAAAACGCAGATGTGATATTGATGTAATACTGATTGTACCTATGCTCTCTAGATCAACTAGTTATACAGTATAAACTCAATCCAAAGGTTGAAGTTTAGGTCATCTAAAGTTATCATCATTCACATCTCTTAAATTCCCCCCTTCAATGTAATCCTATTTCATCATATTAGGAAAATTGTTCAATTTGAATGAGAAGCCCAAATAGTTTCTGAAATTACAGACTATTTTAGAGGTGACAGACTCAGACATAGCAATATTTTTAAATGTATATTATATTAAATGGAACTACACTTGCATACTTGGATTAGATTCAAGTTTTTAAAGGTATTGAATATTGGAATCATATGCATCCATTGCGGCGCAGAGTGGTTGGCAGCAGTATTGCAGCTGAAACTCTCCCCGCGACCCGAGTTCGATCCCAGTGGAAGCTGGATTCTCGGGTAGCTGGCTCAGGTTGACTCAGCCTTCCCTCCTTCCGAGGTCGGTAAAATGAGGGCCCGGCTTGCTGGGGAAGGTGACAACTGGGGAAGGCAACGGCAAACCACCCCACTATAGTTTGCCAAGAAAACGGCGTCCCAAAAGCAGCGTCCCTCCAAAGGGTCAGACATGATTCGGTGCTTGCACAGGGGGCCTTTCACCTTTTCACATGTACCCATTTATTAGAATTATATCACACTTTTCATTCAGGAGCTCAAGGCAGCAAAGACAGCATTCCCTCTGCCTATGTTCTTATTACAACCACCCTGTGAGGTGGGTCGGCTTGAGACAGTATGGCTGGCCCAAAGTTACGCAAGGAACTTCTGTGGCTGAGGGGGGACTTGAACTTTGTAAATCCCCCAGAGTTGCTGGGAGCCAGGCAGCATATACACTGTAGTGGTGAAGGCGTCAGGCTAGAAACTGGGAGACCGCCTTAGGGATGAAAGCCCGCTGGAGGACCTTGGACCAGCCCCTCTCTCCCTGCCCCAGGAAGGAGGCAATGGCAAACCACTTCTGAAAAACCTTGCCAGGAAAACTGCAAGGACCGATCCAGGCAGTCTCCAAGAATTGGACGCAATTGAATGGATAAAAACAACCACCGCCACCACAACAGAGATCTCTCCGTTCCTAACCTAATTACTTAGCCACTACACCATGCTAGCTCTCAAGAAAGTTGCAGTATCTTTTTCAAACAGCATACCTCCTTCTCTGTAATCCAAACACAAGAGAGTATTGTTTTATATCCAAAAACATCAGCCCACCTGTCACTGGCCTATATAATCATGTAGTTGCCATATCTTTTCTCCATCCAATCACATACCTCAACAGCCTAGGGCTGCTGGGTATGGTATATGTAGTCACCAAACAAACCTGGGAATCCAAATTTTATCAGATTAAAGTATTTCTCATGAAGCAGGTCCAACCTATCGAACCAAGGACTACATGAAGGGCAGGCAACAGTTAAAGAGCTGATTCTAACCCTAATGCATATACTGTAGAGCAGGGTTTCTCAACCAGGGTTCCGTGAGAGGTCACCAGGGGTTCCCTGGGAGATCATGATTTAAAAAATTATTTCAAATTCAGGCAACTTCACATTAAAGAGGTAAGTTTCATTCTTTATTTTTAGTTTAAGAAGACTGTTAATGCATACATACAGGCCTACCCATGAAACAAATATAGTAATTTTGTAACTTCTGGCTATATTTGAGCCTGAATGTGCAGGGGTTCCCCGAGGCCTGAAAACTATTTCAAGGGGTCCTCCAGGGTCAAAAAGTTGAGAAAGCCTACCCTATAATGAAGATTCTTTTCCAAAAAAATAACTTGTTGAGCCTATATTTAACACTGTAAAAGAGGAGGATCAGAATGTTCTGGTCAGCAATAGCAGGTTCCTTCCCCAGCCAGGAAGCTCATCTTACACTCTGAAGTGCCAAATTGAACGTGATAGTTAAAGATCAACACACTTCATTATAACTTATTATATCCATCTTCCTACAGAAAAGACACTCTAAGCAGCTTACTACATATTAAACTGAACATTACCTCCCCCCCAAAGAACAAACCAGGTAATATTAATATAGAACCACAGACCAACATTTAAGTATAATATGCTGCAATAAAATAGCCTTTGATGGCCTTAGCAGTCCAGATGGTGAGGCACAAAGGTGGTTAGGCCAAAGAGATGCTTCAGCCCTCTCTCATACTCAGGCAACAAAGCCAGGTTAATGAATACCCTCTTCCTCATGTGCCACACATGTGCCCCTTTAACCAAAGTCTTAGGCTTTCCATGTTTTACAAACCTGGGGGTGGGGGTCACTTACAGCCTACAGCCTACAAGAAGCCTATAAATCTGGTTCATATTCTAGTTTCTGCACAGGAAGCCTAAGATTTTGGCTGAAGAGATACGAATGACTGAAACGGGCTGGATCAGCCTGCATTTGCTCATTAGTGGCAGATATTTTGACTTAGCCATATGAATGCAGTCAAAAGGAAGGCCTTTAAAGAGGCACAAAGTTCCCAGGTAGCTCTGTACAAGAGACTGTTCCAACAGTACAGTCATCCTACACCAATCAGGGCATTGCGGATCAAACCTGATCACGCACCAGCTCCCCTAATTCAAGTTGCTCTCAAAAATCTCTTCAGAACTTCTATCGTGGCACTGGATCTAGCCTGGGAAACGATAGTAACATCTTTAAGTCTGGCCTACATCAGATTCTGGATCAGGGATGGAAAGTCCAACTCTATTAGTTCTCCTGGACCTCTTGGTGACTTTCATATCCCTCTGGCAGGTTCCACCTCTCCTCCATGCTATTTAACAATCACGAAACTAGTGGGGGAAGTAATGTGAAGCTCTGGCATGGAATTCCAACAGTATGCAAATGACACCAACTCTGCTACTCCTTGCAATCTGATGCCAAGGAAGTAATCAGTATCCTTGAAGTTGCCTAAGTTTGGAAATGGGTGGATAAAAGACAACAAACTGCAACTGCATTTAATTACATTTAGCCACATGATGGAGGTGTTGCTGATCAGGAGAAAACTGGACTCAGAGGGGGAAGCTCGTTAACTCTATTTAGGATGAGACTGCATTCTACCCAACTAACAGTGTTTCCTAGGCATACTCCTTGACTTTCAGCTTTCACTGGATTTGGTTGCAGCTACGAGTATTTTTGCACAATTACATTTCCCATGTCAACTGTGGCCATGGCTGAACTACTTGGATTTGGCAACAGTTATTCCCAATGCAGTGCACTCTGTATGGAACTATCTTGAAAAAAGAGTCCAGAAACTGTGGTTGATGCCACCAAAGCAGCTAGGTTACTAATCCATACAAGATATAGGGCTGGTATGATACCCATGCAGAAAGATCTGCCCCATATGCCAACTACTTTCCAGGCACGGCTTAAGGTGCTGACCGTTGATTTTTAAAGCCCTCACTGATGAACAGCCTGATTATCTGAGGGGCCACCTCTCCTGCTATGCATCTGTCCAGCTAGGAAGGCCTGCAGGAGATGCTGTTCTGAAGATCCCACTCTCCCAGCAGCACATCTTTCTCATGCAGGGAACCTTCTGCTGCATTGCTCTCTTGAGAGTCCCATGTGCACCCCCTGCCTGGAATTTAAAACATTTACAAAAACTCACCTCTTTCAAGGACTTTTGATTTTAGTATTAATTTTAAAGGTTCTTTCCCCCCCCCCTTTTTTTTACTATCAGCAGCCTTGAGTAGAAAGGCAAAATAGAACAGAATAGACTTTATTGTGATAATTGACCAGAGTTCCACCAAAGGTAAAATAAGAATTTAAAACATACAGAGTAAAATAAAAAAATAAACCAGAAATTGGTATAAGAGCCAGTTTGGTGTAGTGGTTAAGTGACCAGTCTGAAAACCGGAACGCTGGAATACATGAAGCCAGCGGGGTGACCTTGGGCCAGCCACTCTCTCTCTCTCTATAGGAAGAAGAAAAAAATGGTGAACCACTTCTGAAAACATTGCCAAGAAAACTGCAGGGACTAGTCCAGGCAGTTGCCAGGAGTCAACACTGACTAGAAGGCACAAAAAACAACAACAACAACAACCAGCGAAACAGAATTTGGCCTCATTCAGAGAAACTGAGTCACACTGGCCAACTAACAGTGCCTGTATGTAGAACAGGGTCAAGTAGCCAGACATTTATTTAAAAGGGGGTTCTAAGATAAAGGAACAAATAGGTCAGGGGGTCAACTGCCAAACCCCCACGCCGTCGACCCCCTGCCCCTTTTTACATCCCTGCTACCCGCTGCAGAGAATAACTGAGCTGTGTTCAATCCTCATCCTTCGAAGGCCTGGGGCAACGGGGCTGATTTATTTAAAGCCGTGTTTTTCCACCTTGGGCGCTTTCAGATGGGTGTGCGGGCTATGCTGGCTGGGGAATTCTGGGAGTTGAAGTCCGCCCACCTGAAAGTGGCCAAGGTGGAAAAACGCGGCTTCCAAGTACCCCGCGCCCGTCCTCCGTCCCGTGAACGAAGCGGGTCACGGGCCTGCCGGTTCTTACGGGGAGCTCGGGAGGCAGGGCCCCGGGACGAGAACCCGCCGGCCCCGCAACGAGCAGGGCCCCGCGGTCCAACGCCGCGCTGGCACTGCCGAGGGCCCAACCCGGGTCTTCCCGGGGCCCAGGCCGGCGAGGGCAGCCCGGCCTGACGGGCCTCCTCTTGCCCCCGGCGCCCCCGCCGGGAACGGAGCCCGAGTCGCGGTTCTTCCCCCCGCCCCAAGGCCGGGTTCGCACGACCGGCGCCCAGGAACGCCGCGGCGGGCCGGAGCCCTCCGCCCTGCGCCGCCTCCGCTGCCCGCCTGGTACCTGCTGCCGCCCACCCGCCGGGCCACCCTGGCCGCAGCCCGGGCCGCCGCCATCTTGCCGCCGCTGAGGAGACCGCGTCTGCCCGCGCCGCCGCCGCCGCCGCCGCCGCCGCCGCCGCCGCCAAAGAGAGTGCGGGCCTGAGGGCGGCCGCGCTTCCTCCTCCTCCTCCTCTCACGCCTTCCCCGTGAGGTAGGCCGCGCCGAAGAGCGGCCGCCGCGCCTGGCCCCGCCCCCTCGCTCGGCCTCCGCCGGACCACAACGCCCATCTTCCTCGGCCGGAGGCCTGGGCGGCCCGGCAAGTGACCCCGTCCCCCTGAGGGGGCCGCGGTGGGGAAATGCCCCCGTCCTGCCCGCCGCTATAAACAGAGAATTTTATTATTTTATTTTATTTTATTTTATTTTTTATGATACACTTCTGTGCTAAATAACCCCTGATAGATAACCATGTCATAATTTTTTCCCATTTTTTTAAAGGCATGTTTTTAGTGCTTTTTCACATTGTGAGAGATCTGCCTGCAAATGGGACTCTGGTGGGGTTGGGGAAGGGGAAGGAGAAGGGCTCCCTGCTGGCCGGAGAAGGCGCTGCCGCTGGAGCAGAAGCCCCTGATGGAGTGACCTCTGCCGCTCCTGCCGTATCTGGGCGGCCACAATCTGGGCGGCAGCCAAGAGAGGCAGAAAGCTGTGGTGGTCTAGTGGTGGTCCCGAGTTGAGGAAGTAACTCCAGGGTAGCACTTGGAGCTGTCCAGGGAGATATTGAAGTGGTGGAGAGCTTCGGCCTTTTAGGGCCAACCCTCAGCAGTAAAGGGACCAGCAGTCAAGAAATACACCACAGACTAGCACTCGGTAGAGCAGCCATGCAGGCCTAGGAAAAGATATTCAGATGCCGGGATGTGTCTGTTCCTACAAAGATCAGAAACAGACAAGCCATGGTATTCCCTGTGATGCTCGATGGAAGCGAAAGTTGGACTTGAAGAAGCAGGATAGGAACTTTTGACGCCTCTGAACTTTGGTGATGGAGAAGACTCCTGAGAATATCGTGGTTGGCCAAGAAAGCAAAGCAATGGATCGTCAAAGAAATCAACCCAGAGTTCTCATGGGAGACACAAATGAGCAGGCCCAAATTATCCTACTTTGGACACGTTATGCCAAGACCCAGCTCTCTGGAAAAGGCCCTGATGCTGGGAAAAGTAGAAGGAAAGGGAAGAAGAGGATGACCAGCAGCAAGGGGGATGGGCTCAGTTACACTGGTGATGGGTGCACCTTGGGAGACCCAAAGCACTAGGTTGGGGACAGGTCCTCCTGGTGAAAGTCTATGTGGTCACTAAAAGTTGACATTGACTTGATGGCACATAAGATTCACACATCACACTAAGCCAGCCTTGTTATGGTTAAATGTAAAATGTGAACAGCCAGTGGAGAACAAAGATGGAGAAGGTGCAAGTTAATTTCATCTATATTTTTCAAAAAATCAGAGTGACCTTATGTCTTTCAATAAAATGTGTTGGTTGGAAAAGGTGTTACCAGACTCCTCCTGATTTCTTATCACCGTAGATGAACATGGCTCTCCTCCTACAGCGTCTTCATTTTTCAAAATCTCTTGCTGATGCATGGAACGCCTCACAATGCTAGTCTAAATCTAACACTGGCCAGTGTTTTCTTTTGAATGCAGCACATGCTTTTGAAGTTCCACAGACTTCTGCCTAGCATTGAAAGAGAAGAGCAGAGGGTCTGCAATCCTTTATTTTGCCTGGCTGAGGCTTTGCATTGTAAGGTTTCCCATTGGCACTCAAGGATGGGCCTCGTTTCCCGCCCATCCCTTTCACTTCCGGCAGACACTGCTTCTGCACCACACATTTTCAGTCTCCCCCCTCCCTTCCAATGTTCTGTCACTGCTCTGGAATCCTTGGTATGAGGGAAGGGGAAGACAACATAGTTTGTGCCTCCTTGTGCCTCTGCAGTCATGAAGTTGGTTCCCGTGGCTGCTCTCCTTGTCTTGCCTGTGGTTGCTCATCTGGCCTCAGGTAAGGGTGACAAAAAGGGGGCTATCCAGTTCAAACATCTGTTTTGCTTCTGCTCTCCCTTATTGCGCCATCTAATTTTTGAACATTAGGCCCGTCTCCAACACAGGACCTCTGGTTGGTTTGGTGTCGAGTGGCTCTCAGGCAAAATCCAGCCCTTGCCAGGGGCTTAGAGTTGGCGCTTGCCCATCTGGTTATTTGTCTCTCAGCTTGCATGTTGGGCACCCCAGTTTGCTCTGACGTACAAAACCTGTCAGTATCTCTGTTTCTGAATTGTGAAGGCTTAAGCCAGGAATGAGGTAACAGTGAGAGTGGAGGAATGGGCATGGAAGAAGCGTGAACTCAAATGGCATTGCCTAACCCAGAACATAAGCCCTATAGCTGGGCTTACTCTTGAGTAGATGATTTAGGCTGTGTACAGTTGGGCAATGGTACAAAGAACATGTCATTTCACAAATACACTTTGAATAGAAAGGTTCCATGACTTCCAAACAGGGATAACAGCAGTTGTAGGTTCCCTACCTCAAAGTGGCCAGTGCTGAGAGGGTGCAGACCACTAAGTGGATAATGACCCTGTGACTTTCATTTTGTGGTCAGTTCAGGGTGACCTGGGTATATCCTATCGCTATAAGCTATTTAGCTTGAAAGGGCTGTATGCTGTTTAATCTCCTGTGTGCTTGCAGGAAAGAAGTTCCGATGGTGCACGCTTTCCCATCTGGAGCAGAAGAAATGCTCTGAGCTCTCCAAAGCTCTTCTGTCTGTTTCGCCACCCGGCTCCAGCGGTGCTTTTACGAGGGTTTCTTGCATCCGAGCTCACAACACTTACGAATGTATCAATAAGATTCGAGTGAGTCCCTCAAAATTCCAGGAGTCACCCAAGTCACCAGTTCAGCATTTGGTGCCTAGTGGATGGGGCAGAGCCCCATAATTGGGGCCTTCTCACTGAGAAGGCCAAATTCCTGAGCCACACTTCCCGGGGGAATCCAGCATTGTGAGGCTGGGCTGACCCAGTCCAGGAAGAGTAGTAGCTGGGGCTATCTCTGCATTTCCGGAAATTCTGATTAGTTTTTAGTTCTGAAATTTATATTACGTTCATACCCCACCTTCCTGTTTGTATAAGCCAGTGTTTCTCAACCTCAGCAACTTTAAGATGTGTGGACTTCAACTCCCAGAATTCTGGGGGTTGAAGTCCACACATCTTAAAGTTTCTGAGGTTGAGAAACACTGGTATAAGCGCTCAAGATGGTTTAAAATAGCGAGCTAGTTAAGCCTCAGCTGGATAGGAGAACAATTAAGGGGATACAAAGCTGGTGTAAAAACCACACTAGGACAGTTTCTCATCAAATTAGAAAGACTATTTCTACAAGGATGAGACCCTGGTCTTCCACTCTTCACAATTTTCATTGAACACTTGGATGAAGGAGGGAGTGCTTTGTGGTGATTATACAAATCGGGGTGGGATAGCTGACTCCCTAGAAGACGAAAATGACAGAATGATCTTGATAGGCCTCCCTTGATTCAAATGGAAAGGAACAAGAGGTGCTGGACTCCAAATCTCTGAATGAACTCCTTGATCAGCTTTGTGTAGATACTGATCAGTGAGAAAAAAAGAAATGCTCTTTCCATTGGCTTTGGGGTAGGGAGGGTCAAGGCCAAATGGTTGCTTCTAGAATAATTTCAAAATGAAACTCTTGAAAAGTTGCTCCCAAGGAGCAAGGAGGAGTCTGTGCCTTTGTAAATAAATAAATAGCACAAATTACTGTCTGCTGCTTTGGCATAACAAACAACTGTGTTTATCAGACCATTTCTGAATTGCTGAGCAGATGACACAGATATTCTGAGGCATACCTCATGTGAGTTGTGGATCCCACCTTTTTGAACTTGGTATTTAATAACCAAGTGACTCAGTGTCTCTCATTATACTGGGATGACAGGGTGGCTGCTTTGTGTCGTGACCAGTAGTACAGCAAATGATGGCTGTCTCTTCTAAGGGCTGCTGAAGTCAGGAATCTAGAAAAGTGGCACAAGCACATCATTTTTTTAAGGTGCTCAATGCTCATTTTTGTTATCAGGGCGTAACATCGCCCAAGAACCTCAGCTATCCAGCCTAGGCACTCATGGCTGTCAGAAGTGGAATGAAAAGCCCTTCTCTGAGCAGCTGAACGAACTCCGCATTCCATGAGGTTGGACATGGCATGATCTCTAGGAAAGCATGTTAATTATCAGTGTTCATGGTTCATTCGTAAAAGTTTACTATTCATATCTTGTTGGGTACTAATTTAGTTAGTCCTATTGCATCATCCATATGACATTCTTCTGTAATTAGAAGCAAGATGCCAGATGGACCAGAAGAACTTGTAAAGAATGTTGTTTCAAATCTCTTCCAGGAGAATAAAGCCGATGCGGTTTCCTTGGATGCTGGAGATGTATATTCTGCCATAAAGCTTTATGGTTTAACTGTGGTGGCAAAGGAGATCTATTTGGAAGGTCAGTTACGTTCTTCCCAGAGCCAACAATCAGGGCCCAGAGAAAGTCAAGGAGTCTACCAATCCAAGGCAGTCTCTGCTGTTGAGAGATGGGGGATTTCTAGGACAAAAGGCTATTGTGAGTTGGGTGTTCTGAAGTCTGAGGCTTTCTTTGCAAAAGTAGCCCTGTTTGTTCTCATGTAGGACAGTTGCCTTGGGCTGTCTGCCCCAGAGTGGCTCACCGTGGCATGTCTCCATACAAGTAAATGTCACTGATTTCAGTGAGATTTAGACCTGGGCTTTTCCTTTTTTTTAAAAAAAAACCCCCTTGTTTTAGAAATTTTAACAATAGGAAAAGATAATACAAACTGAAATTTAAAAAAGAACGTAATAGAGAAAAGAAAAATGAAAGGTGCAGAAAGAAAAAGAAAAGAAAGAGAAAAAGCAAAAAAATAATATTTAAAGAAGTGACTTCCAATTTTCTTCACAAGTATAAGCAAACGTAGTATTTTACTACCACTTTTGATATTACATTACATAAATCACTTCTTCCCATATTCGAACCCTTATCCATCCACAAACCCAAAAATCATTAAACATTTCTGTCCAGGATCAGCAAAGAGTCCATAAAGGGTACCCAGAACATTATATAAAAGTATTTCTTATTTTAACATTGATGAAACAGGTTAACTTTATGTTCCTTTCTTTTGCTCCTAACAATCTTAATCTTCATTAAGAAGCTGTCATGGGATTTGATCTCCATCCAAATTTTCTTTCTCCTAATTTGGGAATTTCTTCACCGCTTTAACAACCCGCTTTTGTAAATCCAATAATAAGTCATTATCTCTCGGCTTATCATGTGTATTTCCACTTTAGTTTTCATCTTTGTCTTATAGTCCACGCCTTCTATTTTATTTTCTGGTATTTCTGCGTAGGTTAGAATTTGTTTTACCTTTTCATCCTGTCTGTAAATTCTTCTCCTTCACATCTTTAATTTCTTCTTTAAAATCTTTTTTGAATAATGCATTTGCATATGCAGATATTGTTGCTGTCATTGTAGCTGGGAGCTTCTTTCCCATTTCTTTAAAAATCCTTTGAAATGTCTCCAGTATCTCCATTTTTACAAGTGTCATTGCTAATCATCAAATTCAGAAGTAAAAAGCAGGGTTTTCTTTCTTTTTTTCCTCTGCCTGGAGTCTTTAGATCCTTCTAGTGTCTCATTTCTGTATCACATAGTCTGTCTCAAATTTCTTTTGCTTCAACCTATCACCTCTTTCTTGAAAGACTAAACAATTTCTGTTCTCACGAGGATACTGTTTTGTTTTTAGTTATTTTTGCTGTTTACTTTGTATCTTTAAATCTTTAAATTGTTAATTAATTGTTAATTAATTTTTCCCCACTTTCTGAAGGATCGTTCGCCAGGTAGTTTTTCAGATGTTGCTTGGAAGACCTCTTTTAACTTTAAAGTAGTTATATTCCAAAAATGTTTAAAAAGTGAGGCTTGACGAACTTAGGCTGTGCTGTGGCTGAGAGCTCGATGGCTTCCTTTGTCTCCTGCCGCTCAAACGCATGAGTTGACTGCTGTTGTGCAGCCTCCTCACAAGGAGCAGCCATCTGGAGCATAAGTGGGTGATCTCTCGTCCTCTCCTTATCCAGAGAGGTTCCGTTGGACCGGACTTGTCAATGGTCTTTTGGTCTCGGCTGCACTGGAAGTCCATACAGAGCTTTTCCTCTTGTCACAGGAAATGTGGAAACTGTGGGTCTCTAACTGTAGATGCAAAGAAAGCTAAGGAGGTAATTGATCAGAGCTGCACCAGTGCTTTGCTTTCAAGAACTGGGGAAGGGAGACTCTTAAGAGCGTTAAAAGCATTTGGCCTTCTGGAGTTAACAGGAGGAGGAGTGTACTGAGATCCCTCCGTCCATTGTAGATAAGGAACCATTGCAGTAAGGCCAAGATTTATTATTTTACCTATGCCTTCACCAAATTATTATTCACAAGATTCTTTGGACAAAAATCATGGCATTGATCATACCGCTGGAGATGCACCCCAGGTGCGACATGGCTTGAAATAACTTCTTTCAGACTGAATTTAAACTTAAGAAAATAAAATACTGCAGAACAGAATGTTTCAAAATGCTTTTGGATTAGGTTTCTTATCAGTCAGGAATACTATATTTGATGCAAAAAACTGCTCATCACAGGCAGTCCTATGCCTTTCCTTCTTTACAAGGGAATGTTGTTCCTCCTCTAACTTTCTCTCCCTTAGGTAGCTGTGTATTTGCAGTGGCTGTGGCCAAACGTGGAACGCTGGATCTCCAAAGGCTCAAAGGAGCCCGAAGTTGCCATAATGGAGCTTGGTGGACCTCGGGCTGGAACATTCCCATGGGATTCCTCTTGGCTAGGAAAGATCTGGTGTGGGACTCAGGCCAGCCCCTCGGCCATGGTGAGTGGATGAGGGTTGCCTCGTTATCTGAATCTGGGATAACATCTCCATAGGTACTTATCCTAATAGATCCAGACAGATAGTGAGCTGTGAGATGGAAGCATGTATCTTTGGACTTGACACCCCATTGGACTCCTGTCATTTGGCTGAATCGTGTGCATTTCATAGACATGAGTGACCATTGCCTGAACATATTGGGTCATTCCATAATGCCATTAGAAGGCCTCCCAGCTTCTTTTTTTCTGATTACCTGAAGTACCTAGAGTCCCTAAAGTGGACATATAAGAATTTTTAAATAAACAAATATTTTGGTTTAATAGTATGTTTTGCGAATTTACACACTGGTTTGTAAAGAGCCATTTTTGCTTAGTATGAAGTGTGAATCCCACTGATGGTATTTCATTCAGTAAACCATGTTTAAACAAACCATGGCTTAATATGATATGGGAATACAATTTACTAGTAGATGCCACAGAATTCAGAAATTATAGGAATATATTGTAAAACAAGATCTACCTTGGATTGTCTCTAAATGTCAGATGTGTTTTTCTCTTTATATTATTATGATATATATGTTACTATTTTACAAATAAAATAAAATATTTTATTTGGACAGGATATCATTGTTAGCACATAAATAAATATATAGTCAATATAGTCAATCATGGGGGTGGTTGGTGCCTTGATGAGGCCCTGAGGAATTTTATTGAGACTGTTGTTTCTCCATCTTGGGTTTTATATTTTATATATTTTATATTTTATATTTTTATAATGAATCTGTTTTATGGTATTTTAATCTTTTATTATTTTAATTGATTGTAAACCGCCCAGAGTCGCTTTGGCGAGATGGGCAGTAAAGAAATGTGAGGACTAAATAAATAAGTAAGTAAGTAAGTAAATTTAGGTGTAGGAGAAGCAGGAAGTGCTAAGGAGTTGTAAGGGTGAAGTATGAAGAAGATGGGCTACTTAGAGAACCTAGCATTAGGAGGATGGACTGCAGCACAGTGTGCTGTGTGCCTCATGGGGAAGTCAGAAGACTCCAGATACATGGTTTGTGTAGGCTGGTCCTAAAGATGCAACGGTGGGAACACTTGGTTGAAATAAGGTCACAAATCCCAGTCGCTGGGACTGCGCTCCGAGGAAACATGCGCTGATTGTACTAGCATTGCCCTTAATGCCCACCTGCTTCTTCATTCAACTCTTCTTCTTTTGTCAGCAATCAGTGGTTACTTCAATGCCAGCTGCATCCCTGGCATCGGAGTTTCCTATCCCAAGCTTTGTGCTCTCTGCCAAGGGCAGAAGTCGTACATCCGGGAGAAGGACCATTTCTGCGAGAGCAGCAACAGCGAACCCTTCTTTGGCTCAGAGGGAGCCTTCAGGTGCTCTTGTGTTCCTTCTGGCACTTCACCTTAGCGGAACTGGGAGGAATGCAGGGCAGCCAGTCATGCTCATATCGCTGTAATCTGTGCAGATGCCTGAGGCTGGGGCTGGCAGACGTTGCCTTCCTGGATCACCTGGCCGTCATGAATGCTACAGGTAAACCTCTGGCCCAGGAGGGTGTCTGACTTTCGCAGTTGATTAAAAGGGACCATCCACTGTAGAGTTCTAACTTCACTCTGGCAGCATAGCACCTACCTGGGTTTGGTTTTCTTGACAAGATCTGGTGCATTTTATAATACTTTTGTTTATGTATAGTCTGAGCATAATTCATAGAGAAAAAAGAAAGATACCCCTTTATCAACTGCCTGCAAGAGGTGCTTCTGAATATTTCTACTCCTGGTGAGTCATTTGCCAATCCCTCCTGCCAAGAGTTGTGCCAGGTGTCTTCCTCATGGTAATAAGGAAGCTGATCTTTCTTGCCTTTTACCTTCAATCTAATCCTCTCCTCTTACAACTCTTGATAAGAAGACTGGGCAGGAAGCCAGCGCAAAGAACCCCAGAAGTCACTGTCTGACAAGCGAGAGGAGGCAAGACGCTTTCTCTCCCTGCGTCTTCTGAGACTGGGCCGTTGCTCCCTCCTCCTAGCGGTTGAGCGGGAAGTGATCCATCCCTCCTGCTCTGTGGGCCTCCATGAACACCGGCCCCCTTTTTTCTCTTGGTAAGAGTTGGAACGGGAAGAGCACGAGCTGCTGTGCCCCGATGGATCTACTGCTCCCTTGGCGGCCTACTCCGCTTGCCACCTGGGCCACGGACCAGGTCGTGCTGTTGTCACACGCCGCAACTTTCAGAAGATAACTAAGAAATTTCTCATGATCATTCAGGTATTTCTTGGCCAGCATGTGCAGATTCTGATTCTCAAGGAGGGACCGAACATGGGGCTGGTGCCTGAGGTTCACTCACATGCCAGCTGGGAATTCTGGGAGTTGAAGTCCACACATCTTCAAGTTGCTGAGGTTGAGAAACCGGTTTACATCATTCCCCCCTCCCCACCCCTCGATTTGTGTAAGCGACACGTCTGTATACCAACACAAGAGAAAAGCATTTGATGCCCTTTTTATCCCCTGTTGCTTAGCCGATGGAAGAGAGGCTTAGACACCTGTGGCCCTTGCTCCCCAAAGAAGCAGGTGTTTTCCCAGCCGTGAGATCTTAGGTTTGGGTGGGTTCTTTTTCCCTGATCACCCCTCCTGGGTGGGTCATGTTCTTAGCAAGCTGCATAGGATGCTTCTCCTCTCACAGTCTCAGATACATCCCAGCAGCCTCGTTGTCCCCTGGGGAAAGGCCACTTCCTTCAGGAGGCGTCGATCAGCTAAAAGGCATTTGGAAGGGTATGAGTGTTAAGGAGGGAGGAGGAAGGCTCTGGGTGAGGCAAAACGTGCTGTGATTCATATGAAATATTAAACCATGATTCAGAGCGGGGTACGTGAGGAGAAAGGGGCCTGCGCAGAGCATCAGGGCTCAAGGTTCTTCCTCCTCGCCCCCTCTTAACTGGGCAGAAGAAGACAACAACCTCGTTTCATATTAGAAGATTCTTAGCCAGAAATTCTGGCTTAAAATAAATTAATCTAAACAAGGCATGTACCCTCCCAGTGTTCAAATTTGTTCAGATAGAACAGAGATGCAGAAACTTGTTAGCCCTGACCTAGCCTGTTGTTATAACTGGAGACCAGGATAAGATCTATGCTTCTTGTGCATGTGAGGCACAGTGAGGGTGGTAGTTTCCCCAGATGCAGCTGGTGCTCTGGAGGCAGCTCCCAAAGAATGACACACACAATCTGCTGCGCACCCTCCTGTGACAGGAAAAGTAGAAGGTGTAAATGCTGGTGATCAGTGGCACTGCAGTAGCAGGCTCCAGTTGCTGCTGTGGCTTTTGCTTTGTTTTTTAAAGTCTACTTCCCTGCCTCCCCACATGCAAATATATGAATCATCATTCCATCATTCCTGTGCTTCCTGCTTCTTCCAGCAGCATCCCAGCTGAGTAGCAGATTCTTGAAATACCTTGTACTGAGTAGCACACAGAAGCCACAATTGCCCCAAAGACAGATGGCAGTGTAGTCAGGAAAAAACACAGTTTTGAGGGCAAATAGCATCAGGAGGGTGGTTGAGTATCGTCACATTTGAGGAAGATTCTGCCCCAGAAACCTGTTCCAAGTAAATAAAATCCCCTTTTTGCCTGCCTGCTGCTGATTCTGGCAATCAGGTGAGCAACTCCATCTGCTTTGCACGGAGGTTCTGGAAGCTTGCAGGTGGTATGGCTCTCCGCAGTGGGGGCGTCCCCGTCCCCTACCCGGGCGAGGGCCTGCCTACTGCCTGAGTGCAAGTCCTTGTGACAACCAGCGTTGATTCTTAGCGCCTGTTTGGAAACAGCGGGAAAGAGAAGGCCAGATTCGAGCTCTTCGCGTCTGCATCGTTCAGTGGGAAGGATCTGCTGTTCCACGATGCTGCTCAGCACCTGCAGTTGCTTGGAGAAGAGACTGAGATCAGCCAAGTTCTTGGCCTGGATTACGTCGCTCTCCTGCAGGGTCTGGGACACGAAGGTAAGAGGAGGCTCATTCGCAAACCTGCTCAGTAATTGGCAAGGCAGCTTGAACACTCTCCTCTGATTGTCGTTTTCCTGCTGCCCCAGGGCGCTCCCTGTCCAGCAGCGTGGTGCGCTGGTGCTGTATCAGTGACATGGAGCTCCATAAATGTGAGGAGTGGGCTCTGAGTGTCAGGTCTGACCCGCTGGTCTGTGTCCAAGCAGACTCCATGATCAACTGCATTGAGCTCATCAAGGTGAGTGGTTTTTTCAAGAAAGAATAGTAGAAAAATGGGTTAGAATGGAAGCTGGAGGGAGAGATCCAGGCCTTTCCTCAAAGGAATGATTGCCTAACATGCCCTAAGAAATCACTGGGTTTTTTCCCAATTATCAAAGCATGGAGGAGGGGAATGAGGAATTATTTCAAGAAAAGGTTGGATAACCATTTGTCCAAGATGGTCTGAGGATTTGGACTTGGGCAGGAGGTTGGACTAGAACCTCCAAGGTCCATTCCAGCTCTGTGACTCTATGAATACCTCTGCACTCAGCCTAGAGCCGTGTTTCTTAACCTTGGAAACTTTAAGATATGCTGGCTGGGGAATTCTGGGGGTTGAAGTCCACATATCTTAAAGTTGCCAAGTTTGATAAGTGCTGGTCTAGAGGCATATTCATAGGATTGGAACTGAGACCTCCATCTCTGAGGCGGAGGGGTTGGCTCAGGGGGCCCTGCTACGATTAGCTGATCCAGGAGCACAATTCATTGAGTTTTTGGGGTGATGGGAGGAAAGAGGAACACGTGCTCACTGTACTCACTCCTGCTTTGAGTGGTGGGCATTTTGCAAGCACAGAGCTGGTCTCAGCAGCCCAGCAGCCCCTTGTCCAAAGGCAGGCAGAGACTTCAAAGGAGCAGGAAGACGCTGAAACTAAGATTTGATTCATGCGTGGCACTAAGTCAGCAGGGAGCCAACTTACTTGGGTGGAACTACATCAGACATATGAGCAGAGCTGGTCTGGGAAGGGTGAGGTTGGGGGTCCTCTTTGTTTTTCGCTGGATACGCTTGTTTTATGGCTCATGCAATAATTTACTTGTAACTCCCACCTCAAAATGGCAGAAAACAGCTTGTTTATTCAATAATCATTGCCTGGGGGCTCTGTGAGCCACAAAGAGGGGTCTTTGGGGAATACAGCCCTCTGCCCTAAACTGTTGGGTGATTTGTTTGAAGCATAGTGTAATATTAGTCCACAATTATGGCTTGTGAACAGTGATTTATGGTTCTGCATGTTTTATGAACCCAGCCAATTGTGGTTTATTTAAATACTTAAACCGTTACTTAAAATAATGTACAAATCCTGCCCAAGAAGTGACATGGAGAAATTTTCTAAGATTCTGCATGCACCTTTGGGTTCCCGTTTCACCTTCCGAGCCTTATTCCTTTCCTAGTTCAGTCAAATAATGGCTGAAGAAGACTCTGGTCCCAGCCAGATCATTGCAGCTTGCAAGGGCATTTTTTTCCTCTGAAACGAGCAGGCAGCACACTGCTAACGGAGTGGTTCTTCATATGACAGAAAAATGAGGCAGATGCTGTTACGCTGGATGCCACGCATGTCTACTTTGCTGAGACCTGTGCGCTTGCTCCTGTTGCGGCAGAGTGTTATGGTAAGTTTTGATTTTCAGCAAAAATAGTAAATAAAAAGATGAAGGCCCAGTGATGCCCATAGGAGTGGTATGGTCCAGGAGATGGAAAAAAGACTACAGGTAGTCCTTGCTTAATGACTACAATTGGGACCGAAATTGCGGTTGCTAAGCAATGCGGCCGTTAAGCGAATCCAGCTCCATTTTACGACCATTTTTGCAGGGGTCATTTAGTGAATCATGTGGTTCCCCATTGATTTTGCTTGCCGGAAGCCAGCTGGGAAGGTTGAAAATGGTGATCACATGACTGTGGGACGCTGCGACAGTCATAAATGCGAGGATTGGCCATAAATCCGAACTGTTGCTAAATGAATGGTCATTAAGCAAGGACTATCTGTATTGGAGCATCTGGGGAGATACCTGATTTTCTGACCAGAATGGCTTTGGGGAGCAACGGTCTCTGGATGACATACAAAATGTTTGGTCATATACACATGATAGTAGTTTTGTCTTTCAAACTATCAGAAAGACAATGTCAATTGAAAGTGTGTGTGGGGATTGCCATTATATTTACAAATTAAAAAGACAAGGCATGCAAGCTGCCTGGGGATGATGGGAGTTGTAATACAAAGTAACTATGGAGCACCATCCTGTCAAAGGCTCCCTTAGTCACTTTGTGCTTCTAGCTGAGAGAGAGAGGGCCAGAAATCTCTCCCGTAAGGCAAGATGGCCCAAATCCTGGCCAAGGGGATCTCAGTCCAGTTACTGTGTGGCTCTTGAGTGTGATGGAGAAGTCCTTCTCCTGCTGACAGCAAATTTGTGATGTTACCAGTTTTTTAACCCAGTGTTCTTGTCCAGTGAGCCCTGACAAGTGGCTCTTCAGCCCTCTGTCTTTTCTGCACAGGAGAAGAATGTGCCCTGAGAAGAGAGGAACCCGAAAGGTCAACCCACGCTGGGGGTAAGTGGAGTGCCCGTAAACAGAGGAAGTGCTGTGGGTGCTGTAGTGTTCCTCAAGCATTATTTTTGGCACGTGGTGTGTACTGCTCTAATGGAGGGCTTTTGCGATAGGCTGATTAACACATTTTAGAAATAAGTAAAATAACACTTGATGGCCAGCAGCAGAAAGTCTCCCCGCTGCTAAATAGCGATGTTATTCGAGCCACCGGGAAGGCCTCTTGTGATGCCACCTTGAAGGGGAGGGCAGATTCACATGTGATGTCCAGTCTCTGGAATTCTGTTCCCAAGAAGGCCCTTCAGCCCGAGATCCACCCTGTTTGCTTCTTGGCACCAAGGGCCATTTGCTCCTTGTAGATTTTTCACAGACTTCTTAGTTGAGGTTTTTTTAAAGTATTGCTTTTGACTGCTTGATTTCAAAGGTGTGTTTGCTTTATGCCATTTTCATTTGCCCGCTGCACTGAAAATTAATGTTTCTTGAACAAAATAAAATACAGCAATAAACATGATATGTGGAAAAGTAGTGCAGTTTTTTCCAAGGAGGGGAGGGCAGGCCACACAGAAAAATGTCCCTGTCCCCTTCTGCTGCTAGTGGCGCCAAAGCTGCCATGTGCAGAATCGGTAGTCTTGGCAACTGACAGCGTTGATTTTACCCCACCGCTGCTGTGGACGGGCTCGCTGTTGCTTCAGTAATAGCTGGAAGTGCTGGGAAGATGTTCAGTGTGGGAAATTGTCAGCCCTACCAGGTAGACCCAACCAGGAAATCTCCACAAGAAGACTAAGGCTACTTTTATTGAAAGTGGCTCTAACAAAGAGAATCTTGCAAGTCTGATTGTACTGTACAGGTAGTCCTTGACTTATGACCACAACAGGGACTAGAATTCCTGTTGCAAAGTGAGGTGGTCATTAAGTGAGTCATGCCTGATTTTACAGACTTTTTCACTGTGGTCATTAAGCAAATCACTGTGGTTATTAAGTGAATCGTGTGATTGTTAAGTGAATCTGAATTCCCCCATTGACTTTGCTTGTCAGAAGCCAGCTGGGAAGGTTGCAAATGGCGATCACGTGACCCCAGAGCACTGCAACTGTTGTAAATACATGCCCGCTGCAAAGTGCATTGATTTCGATCATATGACCGCAGGGGGACTGTGACAGTCATAAGGACCAGTCACAAGTCATTTTTTCCAGTATCCTTATAACTTTGAATGGTCACTAAATGAATGGTCATAAGTCAAGGACGACCTATACCTCCTCCTCCTCCTTATACTCTGGTAAATTAGGCAGGGATCTGTCTGACCCTCTTCCAAATACAAGGGACTTAAGATATGTTTTACCCCTCATTGCATTGGTAACGGATTTTGCATATCTCTGTCAAGGTCGCCTTCCTTACCCTCTCCAGAAATGGGCTGTTTCCTTAAGCCAATCCAGCTTCCTCCAGATACGTGGGACTTCAGCAAATAACATTTTGGCTGGGAATTCTGGGAGTTGAAGCCTGGCATGTTGGAAGTCGAAGAAGGCTCCCTTTTGCCGTGGCGAAGTCTCTGTTCTCCAGTGTCTCCCGCTGCCTCGTGGTAATGGTGTGTTCTTGTAACCCAGGGCTCCCTCCGCTCTACGTCGTGGCCCTGGTAAGAAAGACAGGCCAGCATGTAAACAGATACAGCCTGAGGGGAAAGCGCTCCTGCCACAGCCACGTGTACAGCCCAGGGGGGTGGCTGCTGCTTTCACAGCACACCGTGGGGTCTCTGGAGGAGGGCGGCAGCTTATGCAACCTCACCTCCGGTAAGCGCTCCACACTGCCTAGCAAATGGCTGGTCCAAGACGAGGGGCGGGCTGATCTTCGTTCTGGGTTGGAATAAGGTATTTTGAAAGTTTGAGGATTGGGACAGAAGGATTCATGGCCCCCAATAGACATGGGGACTTAAGGAGGCGGCATCTATTGGACTTGCGATACAGGACAGATTTTGAGATGAGCTTCCTAAGGACAGCTCTGCTTGATTTCAGCAAAGCCGTCTTAGTCTACCATTCTGTTTCTCCCAGTGGCCAGTCAGGTGCCTCCGGGGTGGACGTAAGCAGGAGACTGGGACATGCCTCTCTCACTGTTGTTCCCCTGCAGCTGGTAGCGGGATGTGCCTGCTCCCTGGCCCACTGAGTCTTCAGGACTAACAGCTCTGGGTGGACCTGCCCTCCATGAATTCATCCAATCTCTTTTTAAAGTAATCTTCTATTTATAAATTATACGTTAAGGATATTCCAAGCCTGTATGCCCGCCTTGCTCATGTTGTACTCCGTTTTTGACATACTGGGCGCTTCAGTAAGAACTAGCTGTGTTTCTGGTTACAGATTTGTGAAGCTGACTGGACATTTTTTTTAGTGAGGGAACAACTTTACAGAGTAACTCTGGTTCTTAAGGCTGAAACTGAGCAGTCAGCTAAAATTTTTCAACACGTCAAGCCCGTAACATCCCCAAGAGCTGAATGGTACCTGTTATTACACCTGTTGCGGAATTGGGGGAGGAATAAAATCCAGCAGGTTGAAGACCTTTCCCTTGTTCCTCATGAACGGTCAAGGGGCAAAGTGTTATCAGGTCTGGTTTACATGGAAGGCAGAGAGCGTTACAGGTAGTCCTCACTTACCGACTGCCTCGTTTAGCGACCATTTGAAGTTGCGATGGTCTAAAAAAAATTAGCTTTGCGACCAATGCTCACATTTACAACTGTTGCAGCATCCTGCAGTCATGTGATCGCCTTTTGGGTGCTTTGCAACTGGCTTGTGACAAGCAGAGTTAATAGAGAAGGTGAAAGTAAAATCGTAAGTTGCGGTCATGTGATTTTTCACTTAGCAACCGCAGGGCTTTGCTTAATGACCGAAGGGGAAGTAAGGTTGTAAGCCCATCATGGTCACGTGATTTTCCATTTAGCAACCATGGAGCTTAGTGACTGAGTTGCCTGTCCCAGTTGTGGTCACTAAGCAAGGACTACCTGCACAGTGACGATTGCAAGCCACTGGTCCCTGTAGTCGACCATTTTGTGCCTCCCAGCCAGTGGCAGAGCAGGGGCATCTGGAAAGCTCATGAGCACAGACGGGGGATCTTCCTCCTCCTCCACACTTGCCCCCAGCTGCTGCTCTTCAGAAGTTACGCTCCCCCCAGATCCAGAGGCACTGAACGGCTACCCAAACCTGTAGCGCTGGTGCTTCTCTGTACCTGGCCTCTCACCCTCCCCAACTTTGCATTGTAAACCAGAACACTGGGGATGTCTAAGTGGTTATAATACAATATAACGTAACGTAACGTAACATAACACCGGAAAGCCCCATCTGCTAATATTCTAAGAAACTAAGATTACTTCTTTATTTTGCAGTGCTACCCACATTGGCTAGCCAGTTGGTCTGTGCGCACTGTGCAGTAAAAGAAAAATCAGTGTAGCGTAATTCTGTGGAGTAACAACTCTCCTTTTTCCTTCTCGAAGCATACCAGTATTTCTTCTGGAAGGGCTGCATGCCAGGAGCTGGTGGAGATCTGTGCAAAGTGTGCATCGGGCAAGAGGAGGGAGGCAAGGGGTCGTCCAGGTGTGCAGCTAATCATCATGAACGGTACTATGGCAATCTAGGGGCCCTCAGGTGAGTCACCCTGGAGGAAAAGGAAAGGAATGGTTCACTTCTTAGTAAAATATCATTATGGGACCACGCCTGAGCAGCCAGGAGCTTCCTGCCTTCGGGGCTTGCGAGTGTGCCTGGCATTTTTAAAACTCCTCTGGGTACAGCCACGAAGAGGGCCAGTTTGGCATAGTGGTTTGAAGCACCGGGCTAGAAACCAGGAGGCCGTGAATTCTAGTCCTGCCTTAGGCCCAAAGCCAGCTGGGTGACCATGAGCCAGTCCCTCTCTCTCAGCCCTGGGAAGAAGAAGGCAAGGGCAAACCCCTTCCAAAATTTGCAGGGACTAATCCAGGCAATCACTGACTCAAAGGTGCACGCACACAGAGCCACAAAAATGCCTTAAGGGGCATACCTAGGCACAAGCTGGCTGCTGTGTCTTCCTCACACGTGCAGGCACACGAAAGAGGGAAGGGGGCAGACAGAGAAAGCTGATCATGCTCCTGCCCCCTTTAAATAAGGTCTTGGGTTAAAATCACGTGACCAATACACACAGCGAATTTTAACTCATTTTTGGAAGTTCTGATGCTGATCAAAATGTGTAGAGTTGAAGTTGGTGGCTGGATGCAACATATGGAGTATATGATAGAAATAAAGAATGTATGTGAACAAATGGAATCCTTAGGGAGCAAAAGCAAGAAGGGTGTGCGATGTCTCCATGGCTATTTCGTGTATTTGTGGGGAAACGCGTGGGGATTACCTGCAGCGATACTAGAACTGGGCTGACTGGGGATGTCAATACTCTTCTGTTCAGATAATGCTGCCTTTTTGGCTGAGAACCCAAATTATCTGCAGCGAATGTTACATTCCATGGTGCTGTGAAGGGTATGGATCTGAAAACGCATAAACCAAAGACCAAGGTAGTTCTGTATGACAGAGAAAGTAGAATGCAAAATGGCCAATCATACGTTAATGGTGAAAAAGCAGAGCAAGTCGATGAAGTTAGGGATCTTGTTAGGATGTTTATTAAAGAAGGGGAAATGGATGGAGTGATTTCAAATTGTGCAAATGCTACTAATTTTAAATAATGCAAATGCAAGGAATGAATGTCAAAATAAGTGTGTGTGTGTGTGTGTGCGCGCATGCTTCTGCTCATTCTGTTAATGTGGAAATGGGAGTTGGGTGAAGAAGCAGCAATGGAAGAAGGTGAAATGGGATATCTAAGGAGTATTTGGGGTAAAATAGGGTCATAAATGAAAGTGGACTGAATACAGATGTGAGACTAGTAGGAAAGAAGTATGTTGAGATGGTTTGGTCATATAGAGAGAATGAATGAGGCCTGAAAAACAAAACGATGACCTTATTAAGGGTTTGCCATAATATTACCATCATTAAGGGTTGAGAGGAAGGGAAGGCTGAAAAAGCTGTGGTCGGATGGAGTTGATGAGATCCTCCAGAAGGGGGAGGTGAGAAGTTTCAAGGGCAAAAGTAGCTTATAAATGTGGTGAAAAGGCGTTGAGAGGTACAGGGAGTGGTGATGGCATGAACTAGTTTCAGTTATATTTCTTGTTCGTTCCTTATCTCAGGCCTTTAGTTTCTTTTGCTTGCTGTTTTTTTATTCGGTTTCTACCCTCCTCTTAACTCTATCGCACACCCAGCCCTTGTCTTTTTCATTCTGTTAAACCCTCTTTTTAATCTTTGAAAAGCCTAAGCTACAATGTCCAGGTTCTAGGGTTCCCAGGTGGTGCCCAGTGTGGATGCATTGGTCTGAACCTCAGCTGGTGAAATGCACGGGATGGGGGTCCTTGTGAAACACAGCATCAAACATGGTCACTGAGTTATAGTCCTTGCTTGATAATGTTGCCTGAGTGGCTGCAAAGGACTTAAGTCAGATCAAGCTTACAAGGATGTCAATATAAGGCTGGGCTGGAAGTCAGGGGTTTCAGGCTTAATTTTATTTATTTACTTACTTAATTTTGATCTCACCTTATTATGATTATAAATAACTCAAGGCGGCGAACATACTTAACACTCCCTCCTCCTGTTTTCCCCACAACAGCAACAACCCTGTGAGGTGAGCTGGGCTGAGAGCGCGCGACTGGCCCACTTTTTAATTGGCTAACAGCTATAATAAAATCCATTCCTTCCTTCATTCAGGTCTTTTTTGCTAGACTGGTTCTCTCTTCTTTCATCCTCCAGATGCCTCTTGGGTGACCCCACTGGAAGAAGCTTTGGTGACGTGGCTTTCTTGGAACATCATAACCTACTTCAGAACATTGAATGTAGGATATTTTGAACTATCTTTTCAGATTCTTGTAAATTGCCAAATGTTACTTTTCAGATTAAATTTCCTCCAGATATTAAAACCACTCAAACCGCTTGCTTAACCTCTCCTTGCTGCAAGCTCTCCGTTATGGGGCAGCACCCTGATGGGACCCAGTTGCTTTGCTACAGTTATAGCAGGGTCTGCGGTGTCTTAGGGTTGGAAGCTGCAGCATAGCCTCCTATTGTATTATTTATTTTATTTATTTATTGTTTTATTGTATGCTTTTATTGTCATTTCTTTGATTGTTACGAGCTGCCCAGAGTCATTGGGAATCGGTGGCATACCAGTTTAATAAAGCGTCGTCATCCCTTGAAGGGCCTTACAGGGCCATCCTATATGAATGAATGGACATTTTGGAAGAGATGATCTATGTGTGGACGCACTTTAAAAATATGCCCATTGGGGGGCATTAAGGCTAAAGAGGGCCCAGAATGGAAACTGCTCCCATTTCCACCCTGAAACTCATTCCAACTCCTCAAAATGGGCTAAGATGACCAATTTTTTATTATGAATTTTAAAGTATTGATTGTTTTTTAATCCACCCAGAGTCATGTGGTCTTAGAAATTTAAATTATGAATAAATAATAAGACATCACTGAATTTTGGCCATTTTGTTGCCAATCTGGAGACCATCTGCTTTTGACTCTTAGGTGAAAAAGCTAAGCTGACCGAAATGCCTTGTTTAACAACCGTAGAAATGAACCCTTGCTTTGGCTGCATAGATTGGTCAACAAAACTGAGCATGCTTCTGGAAGGGCTGTATTCCACTCATCCAAGATAGATCCACATGGAGACTATCTTAAATCCCTTGCTGAAACATACACTCAGAGTTCATGAAAATATGAGCCATTCTTGCAAACAGACAGTGCTCTTTCCCAGATCAATCAATATACATGTAGTCCTCATTTAGCAGCCACAATTGGGACTGGCAACTCAGTCGCTAAGTGACATAGTCACTAAGTAGAAAATCACGTGACCACAACTGTTTTACTTCAGGTTTCCCTTTTCCCCACTCCTCACCCTTTGGAATGCTCATCCCGGGACTGGGATAATTAGCAAGAAGGGAATTAATGTTTGTATTTACATTCATTGGAGAGGAAGGGATCACAAGAGAGTAAGCAGGCCCACCATGGGGAATACACATCAAACAGAATTCTGGCTGTTTGTCTAGCTAGGCAAACAGCCAGTTCTAGCACATTCCTTTCAATGTGCATCCCCCATGCTGCACCTGTTTACACTCTTGTAATCCCTTCCTCTCCAGTCTCTCTGCTCTGTGAGGGGGCAGAAAAGAAAAAAAAGGTTAGGCACAGGAGAGGTTGCCAAAAGAGATCACTTGTTTATTTAATTTTAATTTAATTTAATTTAATTTAATTTAATTTAATTTAATTTAATTTAATTTAATTTAATTTAATTTAATTTAATTTAATTTAATTTAATTATTTGATTTATATTACCGCCCCTCTCCCCCAATGAGGGACTCTGGGCGGTTTACAATAACCAGTCCCTGCTCTGTGAGGGGGTGGGAAAGAAAGAAAATGGGCCAAGCACAGGACAACGTGTACGGACTGCAATTGTCATGCGTACGGATGGTGAGCAGGAGGGGGCCCCTGTCCAGGGGGGAAAGCGCATGCGTAGTTTAGAGACTTTGAGCTGTCATTCAGAGAGACACAGAGCAGACCCGCCTTGACTTTTGGGGGTTTATCTGTCTGGGTTTTCCCACGCTTCCTCAGTTGGGTAGGATTTCCTGTCTACTGTAGCAGTAATAAAGCCCTAGAGACCCGTTCCTCGTCTCGGCGTGGTTCTTGCTTAGTCAGGACAACACGTGACTGACTGACTGAGAGCAAGAATGACGCTAGTGGTTAAGTCTAGTGGTTCAGGCAACCGGCTAGAAACCAGGAGGCTGTGAGTTCTGGTCCCGCCTGAGGCACAA
Source organism: Candoia aspera (assembly GCF_035149785.1). Taxonomy (NCBI): domain Eukaryota; kingdom Metazoa; phylum Chordata; class Lepidosauria; order Squamata; family Candoiidae; genus Candoia; species Candoia aspera. Next base: position 1,925,959 of record NC_086167.1, on the reverse strand, counting down.
AAGCCGGCTGGGTGACCCTGGGCCAGTCGCTCTCTCTCAGCCCAACCCACCTCACAGGGTTGGAGTTGTGGGGAAAACAGGAGGAGGAAGGAGTATTAGGCATATTTGCTGCCTTGAGGTATTTATAAAAATAATAAAGGCGGGATAGAAAATAAATAAATAAATAAGAAATAAAGGTCGTAAATGTGCGCCTTGGTTGCAAAGTTATTTTTTCAGCACTGCCTTAACTTTGAATGGTCACTGCACGAGGCACTTGGCAAGCGAGGTCTACCTTTAGATCAAAGCAGTGGCACGATAACTACGGAGCAGGAGGAGGAAGCAGCAGCAGCAGCAGCCGTTATGTTCAGGGCCTATATTACAGAATTATCTACATATCCAATATCTAAACGTTTTACTTCAGAAGCCTCGTGTGGTGCAGAGCAGTAGGCGGCAGCATTGCAGCCGAAACTTCCCCCACGACCCGGGTTCGATCCCAGCGGAAGCCGCATTCTCTCTCGGGGAGCCGGCTCAGGTCGACTCAGCCTTCCCTCCTTCCGAGGTTGGTAAAAGGAGCACCCGGCTTGCTGGGGAAGGGGACGGCAAACCACCCCGCTCTACAGTCTGCCAAGAAAACATCGTGAAAGCGGCGTCCCCCAGTGGGTCAGACGTGACTCGGTGCTGGCACAGGGGCCCTTCACCTTTCACACACTTCAGAAGCAGCACTACACATCCCTGATTGCCACCCAGAAGGGAGAAGCTGTTCATGCATCTTGGGCCCAACTGATAGTGGCAGCATGTGGATGAAACCCCGCCAGATGCTGGGGGCTAGTTAATGTGACTGAGCGGAGTGTCATGTTCCAGCAGCTGTTGCGGAATCCCACTGTCAAAGCCTAGATGGAGGAGCAACAAGTTCATAAATCTTTGAGCTGGAACTAGGGAGAAACCTTTGCTTGAGTGGCCCCCAGTTACTATCTCGGAGGTCCATCCACAAATTAGGCAATTAAAATGAGGAAAAGCTCCCGGTGTGGATTTGATTGTGCCCGAACTGCTGTGGAAGGATGCTGAATGGTAGTTCCTGTGCTGGCATCTCTTTTTTGCCTACGTCAATAAACCAGCCTGCATTCCTAATGTCTGGGGCTTGACCACAATTATTTATTTAGGAAAGAAAAGAAAGATGACCCAGCCAATTACCACCCAGTGAGCCTTCTTACTATAATTAGTAAGATCTGTGCCACACATGTTTATTGGAAGCTTCTGGACTGGCTGGCTTAGCAAAATAAATAAAATATATGCTAGGCATCTATATGTAAAACCAATGGATTGGCTAATTCAATGAAATATTTTAGCTGTAGAACAAGCCAGCTTTAGGCCAGGTTTCTCACTCTTTCATCAAGGCAGCATCCTGCAATTTTAGCTAAAATACTCTAGCCCCCACCAAGGGACCCTTCATAGCTCCTGCATTGACCTGAAGGCAGCTTTTGATTCAGTCCCCTGGGGAGCAGCTATGGCAAAAACTCACTGCCACAGAAGCTGATTGTGTGACATGAGGACACTTCTGTGTGACATTAAATATGATGCCAGTGGCACTATAACAGCCCCAATGCCCCCACAAAAAGGTGTCAGACAAGGGTGCGTTCTGCTCCTCCTGCTTTTATTCAGCTTTTGATATTGGTAGATGTAATTACCTTGGCTGTGGATTTTATGAATTTTTAGGGTGATTTGTATATGCTCTTCTATTGTTTTAAGTATTGTTTGGTTGTTTTTACATTGTTTAACTGTTTGTAAGCAGTACATATTTGATGGGCAGCTATATAAATTAGAATAATAAATAAAACTTTTATATTAATGGAATTGTTCACACATGCACACCAAAGGAGAAATGGATTTCCACAGTCCTCTGTGCTGATCACCTTGTCCAAGCTGGACTGCACTGCAGCCCTCGGGCTTTGGCTGAATGTCGCCAAACTATTGGAACTAAATTATTCAAAAATGAAGATGCTGCTTTTCACCAAGCAATATAGCCAGCATATGTGGGAAATCAATAGCAATCCCTGGATAGCTGCCCAGTAGCATTGTTTAAAGTGACCTGGTTTCTATTAGGTCTACTGGCTGTTGCAGTGAATCTGCTAAGTATCTAAAGGATAAAATCACTCCCATTTGTTTGGAGTTGTGTGCCAGTTGGGCAAATTGAGATGACAGACTTCATCTTGTAGAGTTATCTGGAACTGATTTGAACTTGGAGATCCTGAGGAAGTAGACAAGACTGTTAGCTTGGCTAACTGTGGGTTTATTTATTTATTTTATTTTATTCACATTTATATGGCTGTCCATCTCACACAAGGCAGCTCTGGGCGGCATACAACGATGAGATAAAAACAATGAATACGTAAGAACAATCATTATAAAAAATAAAATGTTTAGACCTTGCTAATGAAATCATCCACGGAGGTGATGGGAAGGTGGGAGTGGGCAGCAGTAAGTGTGTCCTTGAGAGGGAAGAGGTGTTGGCTCCTACACTGAAAGAGGTGGCGGTGGGTCAGAAACCATAACCCAGAAATGTTAGGCAGTGTCCAGTCTGCTCTTTTTAGGGAAGGTTGTTAAGAAGGCAGCTGGACGATAGTTACCGAAAGCCCAGTGGATTATCTGGATCCTTTTCAGTTTTGATTCAGACCTCGATATGGGAACAAAGCTGCATCGGTCACTCTTGTTGATAACCTTTGGCAGGACTGGGACGGAGGGACTGCAATTATCTGGTTCTACTGAACCCCTCAGCAGCCTTTGATACCATTTATCATGGTATCCTCCTAGACTGACTGAGAGTTGGGAATGGGCAGCATTGTTCTTCAATGGTTCTCCTCCTTTCTGAGTGACCAGCTGAAGTTGGTGATGGTGGATCAAGCCCTCAGCCGTCCAGTTATGGTGAGCCGCAGAACCTGGGCCTCTGCCCCCACTATTTACATCCATATGAAGTCACTGGGAGAGATCAGTAGCCAACAAGCTAGATATTATCAGTATGCTGGTGATACCAGTTGTACAACTCTGTCCTGGGCTGAGCAAGTGATGCAGGGCCTGGAGGCGGTTAATGTCTGGATGGGGAGAAGAGGGCTTAGAATGAATCCTGCCAAGAGTGGCTGTGGATTCAGAATCTGAATCCAGAGAGCATCTGTCTTTAACTCCGGATGGAGTAGCATTTCCCAGATGGAGCTGGTCTGCAATTTGGGGGTCCTCCTGGACCATGGCTTCTGCGTGAACAGCAAGTGGAAACCATGACCACGAGGAAGGCTGCACGATTCAATCTTGTGTGACGGCTGCAGGCTTTCTTGGATTAGAAGACTTTACTCACAGCCACTGATGCCCTTGTCATCACGTGGCTGGATTTTTGCAATGTACCCTACATGGGACGGCCCGTGCTGACCATCCAGAGGCTTTAGCTGATGCAACATGCAGTGGCCTAGCTGCCAGTTTGTTTCCAGGTGCAATTCAAAGTGTTCCCATTGTTTCCTCCCTCTGTGCATGGAGTGGCAGAGCCTCCCCTTTGGGAGACCGCCCAGAGCCCTCTTCTGTCCCTGGCACTTCATGTTCGGCGCTCAGACAACAGCAATGGTTGTATTGTTATTTGATAAGATTTACGGAAAATGTTCTGATCCTAAATCGTTCAAGTCAATTACTTTGTCCTTTGCAGACCTGAATAGCTCAGGATGGGCCGCTGGCTACACTCCAGGGGATTTTGAGCTTGTGTGCCCGGACGGGAGCCGTGCAGCCATAGCAGCTTGGAGGGCCTGTAACCTGGGCCATGTTCCGCCCAGCGTTGTGGTGACACGGCCAGTGACCGTCACCAAAGTCTCTGATTTTCTGGCAAAGTCCCAGGTGAGCTTGACAGCTGGCTGAAGGCAAATCAGGATTATTTGTCAGAACAGGAAGCTAGGAATGAGGGACAATGGCTGGATGAAGGTCTGTTTATCTTCTTGCACTTTTATTTCCATCAGTTGCATCATCTGAAGGGGGCAGAGTTCTCTTTCATCACACCTGGGAGAAGCAGCTGGTGTTTGGAGTCAGTTACTGGGTGCAGTGATGGACTGCGGGAGAGCCAGAAAGTCCAGAACAAGGCTTTGAGGCGGGACTGAGCCGGTGCCTGCCGGGTTCACTTGCTGCACTGGTCCCTTGCCCATTTCCAAGCTTTCTCCAGCCTTAGCCCTTCTCTCCCAACCTGGTGCCAGGCCAGGTTCGCCTTGGTCCTCCTCCTCTTCAGAGGCTCTTTTCCAGGGACAGCATCTAGGAGGAGTCAGGAGTTAGGACTGCCTGGCATTCCAATTATGGAAAGGGCTCCCCAGAGTTAGCCAGAGCCTCTTTTTCATTCTTCCCAGATTTACTTCCAACCACAGCAAGGGCTTGGTGTTATTGATGTTATGTTTTAATAAACATTTTGAAGGACTCTAATTGGGCACCTCAACTGCAAAGAAAGAAGGAAAAGTGTTGGGTGTAGTGCTTGCAGTGTCCACAGTAATCCAGCGATGCCAAAATGACCACACACACAGTGATGTCATCACATAAATGTTGCGACTACACACTTGCATCCTGACTTGAGCACACAAGTCGCAATATGAGTGTGATGAGGTCACCATGTACAGTCCCATCTTTTTGCCTCCTCGCCTCCCCCCACCCCCAGTGGTGGCTTTGCTTAGTCAGCGCTGCCTACTTTGGCCTTTTTCAGGAATCCAGCAAGAACAGCCGTTTTCAGCTCTTTCAGTCACTAAAATATGGAGAAAGCGATCTGCTCTTTAAAGATGCTACTCGACGGCTTGTTTTCACAGGCCAGTTGGATTTCAAGTTGATGCTCGGGCAGCCTTTCTTTCAGCTTGCACAATCCGTCTTTAGCTGCACCCCTGCAGGTAAGCTGGTCCTTGTGAAGGAGGCGCTGGGCCTTACGCTGCAGACTCGCTTTTTGAATGTTGTTGGTGCACTGAATAGTACTCAAGACTGGGAGAAATGCCAAATTGAAATCAACTCATTCACCCACTCCATCCAAAGATGAAAGTTATTCACCCCAAAACAAGATTCTAATGTTGATAAGGTATTTAAGGATGCTATGTAAGTACAGAAATTAAAAAAAACAAAACCCTAACTCTATACTTTAATCCCTAAAGTGGCATTTTTTTAAAACAGCCTGACAGGATCTTTGAGTACCTAGGATAAATGGAATCGGGGCCAAGTGGGTAGAGAAGGTGGAACCTTCGAGGACAGGAAGAAGAAAAATTGGGAGCTGACCTGCTCTGTCCCTCACAGCTCAGTTAATTACCTGGCAAGGTTCCAGGTTTTTTTGTTTTTTTTAAAAGAACACTATTATGGGAGGCAACAGGAAAAGGAAAAGAAACCCTCCTCCTGACCTGCTTTTTGAGGCTGGAGCCCCTGCCTTGCCCCTCCACGCACAACTAGGCAAGAGCCCGAGGCTCCCTCAGCCGGAAAGAAGACGCGTGCCGTCTTCCACTCCATGCTGGAGACGGTGTGGCTCGTCTTCCAAGGTATATGAGGTCCTGAATTAAAATACCGTATCAAAGTGTTGAAATTAGATGCAAGTCGAAATGCAGAAAGAGGTGGTTAGAACTCTGCACTCTAACAAAATGCTTTTTCCAAGTGGCTGAGATTTTGATATAAACGTAAATGATACCAATGTACCTCTCTGCTTAATCTATTTTGTGCTTAATCATCATGGTGGGGGACCTGAATTCTGTCCTTGTGTAAGTTTGGGGGCACCCCCCACGGAGGGAAGTGGGAGGAACGTGGAGGATGCACGCTTAATGCTGCCATTCTTGGTTTTCAGCTATCCTGGACTTCTGCAACCAGGATACTTGTACCTCTTCCACACAGCCCTGAGGTTATTCAGAGAAGCCCTTCAACTCCACCAGCTAAAGGGAGACGGATATACAAGGCTTTTATCGTCACCAAGATTCCCCAGCACGAGGATTCTGGTCTGGACAACTGGCCATTTTCTCATCCAACATCAAGGGTCCCTCGGCACCTACTGGGAACTCTTGTTTTTGAATGTGGCTTACTGGCCTGTTAGTCCACTGAAGGCATCCACACACTGGATTAACTCTCACAGCCCCTCCGCTCCCTACCCTCCACCCGTCTCCAGGATGCCCAGGGGATTCCCAGCCAGGCCGGGGCTGCACCTGCCGCCTTGCTGGATCCAACCCGTCTGTCCTCCGCCTTCATGCAGGACGGAGCAGAGGCTGGTCTGGGAACTCTTACTCTTCTTGCTGCATTTCCCTCTGCCTGCTTTCTCCCACTTCTGCATTCAGAATTGATCAGTCCATCTTCACTCCAGTTTAGACACCCCGCCCAACACCAGATCAAAGCTCTGCCTGGACTGGTGCCCACCTGCGCCCGGGTTCTGCTAAGACCGTCCCACAGCGGGCTCCCCTTTTCCCAGTCCCTGGCCACGAGCAGCTGTCTCAGAGCCCCGGGAGGAGCTCCATTTCCGTGGCTGTAGCAAGATGCAAGATGCAAGAGGCCGCGACCCTCTCCTGTTACATCCCACAGTTGCGTCCCCCCAGCTCAATAAGCACCAGGCGCCTGCATCAGCGATGCCCCCCCAGACCGAGCCAGGCTGCCAGCAGCTTTACGGCTGGCCATTTGCTCGGCAACCACATGGGCATGGGCAGCCTTCGCTTTTTTCCCAGGCCGGTCTACGGCCATGGGATTTCCTGGCGATTCCCTACCTACATAATAAGTGGGCACGACTCTGACTAGTTTTCTGGGATCAGCCACGGTCCTAGAGTTGCCAGCAACTTCACGGGATAGTAATTGTAGGGGATGCCGCCCCCCCCCCCCACAAACATTTCTGAAGAACTCTACAGAAATCCAGACCTGCCCCCAGCCCTTTCCAGCTTCTGGACTTGGTTAATAGTTCATCCAAGTAACCGAAGTTACCTCCAGCCGGTGCCCAGAAGTCACCGCACAGCCAAGGCCTCCCGAGAGCTCCCTGACCAATTCTGCGGTGATTGACTGTAGCTGGGAAGCTCCCTGATGCAGACAGTTGCAGAAACAGGGCTTGTGCTCTGCAGCAAGGAGAGAGAACTGGCAAGGTGTCAGCAGCACCTGTGAAAGTGCCAGGTGACCACGGCCACGATTATTCCTGCAACATCCAGAGGTGGAATTAAGGGTACGAGCCACAAATCCCCAAACTGGCACGTCTTTCTAAATGAACGGGAAAGGAGAGGGGGACAGAACCTGCAACTGCTGAACACACAGGAACGAGGCACGTATCAGCTCACTAACTCTTTGCTCAGGAAGGGCGTGAGCCAGCAGCATCTGTTCCCGGAGGGAGAAGAGCCTCAGCGGCAGAGCCATGAAGATCACCCACAGAGGGACGCTTCTATCCGTGGTAAAGCGGAGCTGGTGCAGCATTAACAGAAACACCTTTTGCATGTCAACTGGAAGTCACTTGGCACAGGGTCGCACTACTAGCTTGGTGTACTTAACAATTGGAACACAGATGTATTTCTTCCACAAGTCGCATTTGTTCTTAGTCGTCTTGTATGTTTTTGAAATGTTTAATAAAGGTAACAGTAAAAAAATCCCCCCCAAGCATGCTTTTATTTTAATTTTTTATTTCCATAATTTAAACACTAGAAAAAGAGAAATTTGAAACTCAAAGATTACAGGAATAAACAAAAACCATGGGATAATGGCACGAGAACAGCCACCAGTACGGAAGCGTGCAAATTCCCATTTGGTCTGGACTCCGAGGAGGCCGCCAAGTGGCAACCCTCTCAAGCTGTCCCCGACTGGCCCCCGAGAGGCTCGAGTGGCACGGCAGGCAGCTTGACCGGGGCGCCAGGACCAGCCGCTAGGGCTCAGAGCTGCCCGTGGCCCATTATGACACCTGCGCGAGGATGGGAAAAAACTCTGATTTTAGCCAATATTACACTCTACGCCCCCAGAACTGAATTATGTCCTCGGTCGCCTCCGCTCTTTCCTGAGAAGAGATTTCTTTCAAGGGCTCTTAGTAGAATCTTCTTCATGATTGTACTGAAAACCAAGCAAGCAATCCGGCCCCTGCCTTGGAAGAATGCTGCTTGGGGCGGCCGCCCTTGGCCCAGATCTCCTGGGGGCACGGCCTGAGGGTGCTCTCAGCAGCAGCCCTGCTGCCACCCTCGCAGATGGAGGAGGTTCTTTTGAGGCAGCCCTGGTGAACTACAGACCCGTCCTCTGGTCGCTGCAGTGGCCACGTTTCCTTCTGGACGGCTGCAGCAAAACCAAGCTGAGGATCCTTGCGTTCCCGTCCACGTACATGTAATTTCAAAAACAAAGCGCAGAGGAAGCACACCAACTGACATTTTGAGGTTCACAGAAGAGCCCTGCCAAGTGATCGCCCACCTGGAGAGTCAGAGTGGCAGCTCAACAACAGAACCAGAATTTCCACACTGGCATCTGTACTGGCGTGTGACGTCATAAAATCCCACTATGGGACAAAAGGACACAAGAACCCCGTACTTCTAATAATGATTCAACTTCGCCCACCCAAAATGTGGAGGTTAGAGATAATAAAGGATCTTCTACAATGATCAGAAGTATGAAGGGAGAATCTCCGCTGTCACTGATTTACATGCAGCAGTAAACACGAAATGTCACACAGTCACATAGGAAACCAGCTCTGACATCTCAACTATTAAAAATTATTCCCACTCTTTTTTTCACAATGGAAAAACAATGCGGAGCAGAAATTAATTTCTACTTCCAGGCACATGGGTGGCATTGCCCCTCTACTTCTCCAGTTTTAAGGCCCTCCATAATCTACAAGGCCCATTTCCACATCTTGCCTGTTCGGGAATGGAATGGGAAAGTCAAGGAACAGGCCACAATTTCCATCCCTGGCAGGCATACCATCATTTGCCCCTAGGGTTCATTCTAGAGGTAAGATGAAGTATCCACATGGGCCTGAAGGTACCAAAAGTGCAAATTTTAGATGAGAGGAAGCAGAAGGCAAACCCTTTGAGTGATTCAGCCATTAAACCTGGCCCAAACTGCAGGCACTAGAGACAGCTAACAGCTGTTGATCATCATGTAAAATTTTCAGTTAAGATAAATATTTAACAGTCTCCCAAGCACAGAAACATCCCCATAAGGAAAAGCACAAGTCTAAAATTTCCTCTGTGTGGCTTTGTACAGCTACTTCCACCAGCTTCCACCAGGATCCAGGAATGCTCAGCTGCTCATGCTACCAACCAGCTCCTGATGCTGCATTTGTACAATTCGCTGTACGTGGGCCCCAAACAAGGCAGAATCAGGACAACAGGAAGTAACAACAGGTGCTGAGTGATAGTTGAGGTGGTGGGAGAAACACACACAAAAATGAGGGATTGTTGAGGTCTCATTGGCATTCTGGTATAACGCCACAATTAAAATCTACACCAAATTCACTGGCCCCAATTCCAAGACTGAAATCAACAAGAGAGGAAGCCTGCAGAACAGAGTATGATGAAGGCGGAACAGAGAGTAAAATCTCTCCCTAGTGGTCCTGCATCTCCTAATGCAGGAACTGTGAGGTGAACCTCTGAACTGGGTCCTCACACAGCAAAGCAAAGTGCAACAAGTAGCTCTCTCTGGGTCTTCTGCCACCAAACACAATTTGGGACAAGAGGACTACAGAAAACTCTTGCAGGTAACAAAGGATGGAAATGCCATGCAGAGTTTTCTCTTCTTTGAGCAAGACGTGCTTGCTGATGGGCACAAGGGGTCCTGCTGCCTGACAATGCAAACAGATCTGCTAAAAAAAAACTTTTAAAAAACCCCTCACCCTGGCTGCAACGTTACCAGGGTTCCAGAACAAGAGCAGCAGCAGAGGCAAACACATGGCTAGCTTTGGGAAGTCCTTACAATCCTAATGTCTTTGAAGGTGCTTTAGCCTTTGTTCTGCCCTATGCTTTTACCCGGATTTTGAAAAACCCAGCAGATGTCAATTCCCAGGGATAACGGAGGCTAAAGACAGGGCTGTTTGATAATGTTAACAGAAATTAATTATTCTCCTCCAACATATAGGAAAATATTTCTATGACTCAGTCAGATAGGTTGGCCCAAGCGGAGTGGCTGGTTTGGGAAAACGAAGCTCCCTTTCCAGGCACACCAGGCCACTGAAAGAGCTCAGCCTCTTCCAGCCAATTGACCCAAACTCAACTGCCCGACACCGGCTCCTGCCTCTCCTCCTTGGCGAAGAACGTTTCAAGGTCTGTCAGTTTCTGAATCAGGAGGACGTCAAGTTCTCTTCCTTCTATGGCTGCCTTCTGGGCCCGAGTGTAGCCACCCACCGCTCTGCCTCTGCTGCGAGCCCTCCTCTTCCGGGGAAGGGTGAAGTCCTGGAACTCCAAAATCCGTTTCCTTTTCTGCTGGCTGATTGAGATTAAAGACCCATTTTTCTCTTTTGGCTCTTCAAAAATGGTTTCCAGACACCTGAGAAAACCAGAAAGGAGTGAACTCAGGGCAGCATTGCTGTGATGTGGGCATGGACCCAAAGCCCTTTCACACAATTAGCAAGCAGACTCAAGGCCAGGTGTGTTTTTTCGAGCCACAAACATGCATAACCATTTGCAACCATATAGCACGTGCAGCAGAGATATCCAACTTAGGTGTTTTCCTACAACTGTTCTTTGAACAGTAACTTTAAACCACAAGATTCTCCATCCCACTGCTGTACCGTCTACAGCCTATTGGTAAATGTAACCAACCTGGTTGTAGGGGGAGATTTGTAATTCTTATTGGTATATATTTCCTCCAAGCTGAATTCAGTTTTCTTTAACCTAGAAGAAAAAAGGAGGTGGCAACTCACTACCAGCAAAACTTCTTAAGTTACAGGTCTTTGGTCAGGGAAAAGACAACTTTTAGCCACGCACCAAAGCTGCTTTATCATGTTTGGGTGGAGCGAGACGCCCCAGGCAGGTGACCCTCTCATCCCACCAGTGAAGACTCCCAACTGCTGCAGGAGATGTTAGCAGGGTCACCATCTCAGCTGCAGAGCTTTTTATAGCCCGTTACCTTGCCCAGAGTGATTTTTTAAAATATTTAAATAAGCAAATAGACATAAAAAGCACTTTTTTAAAAAGAAAGGCAGAAAGAAAGAAAGGTGCCCCAGGGTTCTACCCTTCCCCCCACTGTGTTCAGAATCTACTTAAAAAGGCTGGGAGAGGCAATCGTCAGGCTGGGGGCAGGTCTGTGGGAATGACCTTGAGAGACGGGGAAGAGCCACAGACTAGACAACAGACAAGGGGCAGCTGAGCCCACAGCAGGAATGGGGGCGGGGCAAACGTCTCAGAAGGGACCCTCCCGAGGCTTCTGGTGGGAATGGCAGACTGAACAGCCGTGCCTGCTGGTTCAGTGGGCGGAACTGACAACACGGTAACTTTTTTTGGGCTCAGGCAGGTTTTCCTGAAGCCCAGAAACATTCTCTGGATCAAGGAGAACACCTGGAACCCTCCCATCTGTCCTCTGGACGGCTGCTTGCAGCCAGAAGATCGCAAACAGCATTTTGCTTTAGACTGGTAAGAGCCAGCTGGGAGGAGAGGACGTCATCACTTTTTTTAAAGCGAGGACATCATCACGTTTTTTAAAGTATATGTACCCCGAGAGAGGCTTTCTACAGCGAGAAGCTGGTTCTCTTGGTGCTTAACGTTATGTTTGGGATTACTTTTTAATTTTTTTTAAAGTTTTGGATTTCATTTTCCTTCCAAATATAAAGGAGGATTGGGAGTAAACAATTGTCTTCCTGTTACTACTTTTGTACTAAATTTGAAGATATTGGCATTTTCATACACATTGAATCGGCTGATTTGAATCTTCAGCTTTCTATTTTCACTTTTCCTCGAGAACTGGCTGCTATCTCACCCTCACTTATGGAAACACACTCTGGAACCATTCCGCATCTTCGACTCTTGCTGGTTAAGCTCGTGGGGCGTGCCATGATCTCCTGCGTGAGACATGGAGGATCTCAAGCAGATTCTTTCTGACTTTCACCAGGATTTTAAACAGATTTCTTCTGACTTCTATCAAGCTTTTATCTAAGATATCCAGGACATGGTGGGAAATATGAGATCTAAAATGTGCCATCAGGTTGGGGATGTGGTGGATGAAATTGAGGAATTTAAGAGCGATAGAAAGTTTTTATTTTTTAGACTGAGATTGGGATTTTTATCGAGATGTTGGATGAGGACTGGATAGTGGAGTTGGAGAAATCTGAGGGAGAGAGTGACCTGCAAGCCATCAGTGAAATCAATCTCCTGGTGGAATGCCACGAAAGGAACCTGGAACCTTTGAGGGGGGCAGTTGGGCTGCCTGATTCTTCCAGGAGAAAAGCTCTGTGCACGGTGCGGGGATATGTAAGTGCTCTGGTTTATTTTGAAGTGGGACAAGAGTTGAAGAACGTTCATCTGGTTTGCTTTAAGGACTTGATTGATGCTATTTGCCCTTAAAGATTTGGATTCGCTGTTTTGAATTGGCTTTGTTTTTTGGGTTTATTAAGATTAAAATGATTAAAACTGTTGTATCAGGGTTAAATAATATTTATCTGGTTTGCTTTAAGGATTTGATTGATGTTATTCACTTTTAAAGGTATGGATTCACTGTTTTGAATTGTCTTTGTTGTTTTGGGTTTATTAAGATTGGGATTATTAAAATTGTTGTATTATTAACTATAATAGCAGACAATTTATGTGCTTTTTGATTCGATTCTTACTATAGATGACAGAAATGTATAGAATAGTGGTAGGAAGGGAATAATTAAATAGGCGTTATCTTTAAACAACAAAATATTTTGGAGGGGAGAAAGATGTTTAGGAGGTTTATATGAACTTTTTTTATTTTAATATAAGAGGGAGTAAACATACTTAGTTTTATTACATGTTAAAGTGGAATTATTTATAGAAATGTGTTTTGGTTTAATATAGAGTAAGAGACTGATTATTGAATATCCTTGCTGTTAAAAGTCAGAAGCCACATCTTTTTGTAAATCTGAAATTTTTTTCTCTTTTGTTTCTGCACTTTTTTAGTTTAATTTTTCTTTGTAGTTTTTTGTTTTTCTGTAGTTTTTATTCTTCTCTTGATACTTAATAAAATTTACTATAAAAAATAAAAAAATAAAAAAGAAGGGACCCTCCCTAGTTTCTTGGACTGTCAGGGCGAGGGAGGAGAGGTGTACTTTCAGACTTGCAAGGGTCTGTTAATGCAACCTTACAATAAGGATACAGCTAGTACTCCTCAGTGTGCTTCTTGTCTGGACTACCTCGCAAAGCTGACAGGCATCATCAATATGCTGAAGATACCCAGCTTCACATTCCTACCCCAGGCTGAAAAATGCAGTGGAAATCTTGGCCCAGTGCCTGGAGCTTGTGAAGTAAAACAGATTGTGGCTGAATCACAACAGTATGGAATTCCTGCCGGTACAGAAACCTTCTGATACTATGGCTGTTCCACCTATTGCTCCTGATGATCCCATGGATGATCCTGCTGAAGATACTGGCATGCAATCTGGGGGATCTCTTGGATTAATGACTCTTGACCAGCTGTTCTGCAAAATGTCTTTGCTAACACCTTCCGATCCCTGCAAGACTCTCCAATTAGATAGGCCAATCCTTCTCAATTCCAAGCAGCACCCAGGACTTCATAGGTACCAAGCAAGCTGGCTGTTGTAGCAGCAAATTAAGGCAGTGGCTCTACCTCTTTGGCCTGGGAAGCCCCATGGGGGTGAGGTTGGGATCTGGCTTAGGAACTGCCTTCCGAATCCGGATCTGAGACACTTTCTTTGGCCTGTTCTCTGACTTGTCCTTGAGAAAAAAGAGGGAGATACATTTTCAGCATTAGTCAAGATGTTACATCAGCATCCCCCCATTTGTCCCTCTGGTCCATGTGCAATTGGACGATCTCATCTCTTCACTCAAGTCCTCAAACGACTGAGCTGACAGAATGCCAGAGCTAGATGTTAACAGGACAGTTCCCTTCACAGTGGTTTTCCCAGCACTTGCACTGAACCACACACCTGCTTTCCCAGTGGTTCTTAGATGCAGCTCTCCATGGGGTGAGGAGGTCCTGAAGCTGATGTTCACCAAGAGCAACTGCCATCTTCATTACCTGCAGCTCCAGCAGGCAAGGTGTGGCTTTTCTTATCATTAGTTTACTCTACCTCCACCCTCAGTAACATGCTCCAGCAACAAAAGTACATTCCCCATGCAGCAACAAGCAGCATCCCATAGCCAGCTTGAGTTCATATTAGGTGTCCATTCCCACTCCACTGCTTACTTTTTCAAGCCGAGTTCCAGCCTCAGGCAACGCTGGGACACAAGCATCACGTTTATCTCCAGATCCAAGAGCTGGAAATCCCAGAGGAGAGTGAGCTGGTTCCGAAGCTGAGCAAGGTGCTGGCAACAGCACAGACAAGAATGGTTCCAACCTAGGACGGTGGCAAAGGGGCAGAGAAAAAAAAGATGGGTGAGGCCAAGGAACTTTGGAGTGGTGACAAAGTGACAGTAAAGTTAGTTATGGTGGGGAAGGAAGATCGCCAAAAAAAAAGGGGGGGGCTGGTGGGGCCTTGACCAACTTGAAGGAAAGGCAGGTTGGAAAACAGGCCTCGCTTGCCCCAGCTGACCTGAGCAGAGGCAGCTAGTGTGGGAACATGCGTAGGCTCACTCCATTAACCAGAAGAGAACCTTTACGAGAGCTTGAAAGCAGCCTTTCAACAGAACGTTCAAAGCAGGAGGAGTTCGCAAATCAGCATCTCGCATTTGGACAGGATGCCTTGCAGAGCCCCTCCGAGCAAAGCGCCCCCCCAAGCACTCAGGGATCCGCGTCCTCCCGAAGGCTCAGCACAGTTGCCTCTAAGGCTCCCCTGCTGTCTGTGCACACGCGGGTGCATGCTAAGCGCACTTCCACGGGGACTGCCAGCCGGGAGGAAAAACACAGGTGAAAGCGGAGAGCTCAAGGCAAACTTCCAGAACGGAATGTCTTTCCCATAGGCAGGGGTTGGGGGCAGAGGGGGGGCACACTGACCTCACGCCATTATTTCCAGCCCTGCAAGTGTCGCTCAGTGGGCCGGGCACCAGGGGCGGCAGGCTGAAGCTGGTTCAAAGGGGGGGAAAACCACAGGAAACAAACAGAAAATTAGAACATTACATAAAATGAGACTGCCTTCATTTAATCTACATTCCAAGATTAAACGTCACGCTGGAGGCAAAAACAAACCAGGATGGGATGATGCTCCCTGCAGCATGAGAGGCAGCTGCTCGTCTCAAAAGGGCTTCCTATACAAGGGCAACTTTTAGCCGTTGGGGTGACATCCTCCTTCCCGCTCTGAAATGGGCAGGAAAGGCCTGCACTCGAGAAGCACATCCCTAGCAAGATCAGGACAGGAGGGAAGGAAGGAAGCCTGCTCCCACAACCCTTCATTTGGCGGGGCACGAAGGAGGGCAAGGAATCCTTCCCGGACACACTGGAGAGCCTGGCAGAGCTCCAAGGTCCCCACTCCCACAGGTCTCTTCAAAGGTCGGGTCCACTGGAAGGCCACAAGCAGGGAAGGTTTGGACCCGGGGCCTGGCAAGAAACGAGAGGGCCACGCCTCCTCCTGCCAGCGCTGAGCCCCGGGGCCAAGGACTGCTCCTTGGGCGGCCTTTCATCGAAACTCGTGCTGGAGTCAAGACTGGTCTCTGTGGAGAAGCCACTCACCAGCCGCCCATCCGCCCTGGAAGTGCTTTTGGAAAAGCAGAACGTTAGAACCAGCCAAGCGAGAGAGAATCAAAGAATGATCTCTTGACCTGAGATCGAAGCCCCACACAGCACCTTGCGCTAGCCCAGAAACAAACAGAGGCCGCAGCATTGCAGGGAATCCACTGGAAGAGGCCTGGAGTTTATGTGCCTGCTTGCACCTGCCTCTCCCCTAAGTCCTTTTTCACGTCAAAAGGCTGCCCAGACCTTGTGAGGAGACTCACAGCTCGGCGGTCCCGGCCAAACTGGCCCTTGCGCCGTTTTAGCCCCAGCGGAGACGGGGTTCTTAGGCAGCCCCTGCACCCAACAGTCCGCTGGGGAAAAATGCAGCTCCAGATCTCCAGCTAAATGCGTTTACACACACATGGAAGCAAAACAATAATTTTACGTGGGGGAAGCTGGAATCGGGTGATGTGTCAATAATTTCCCCAAACGGGCTTTATGACACTTGATCCAGTTTTATTTTATTTATTTATTAAATTTATATGTCCCACACCCAGTGACCCTGGGAGGTTTTTTTCTGTACCACCAACCCAGCATAAACAGCATATGTTTTGTTAACTAGTTAACTCTGTCAAAATAAAGACTGGTGAGATGGGCAGTGAAGAAATGTGAGGAATAAATAAAAGTCAATAAACAAAGACTCACAAAGGGGGAAAAGAAACTGAATTTTTACAGAACGTGAGTCCACCCCATAAATTAAGCCCCTCAGCAGTCTTAGGCAAATCACTCTCCCCATCCTGCCAAACCGAGCCTGAGGAAGAGCAGGTGCCGGGCCACTTTGCCTGTCTTCCAGCAGCCAGTCTCCTCTCTGCTTCCACTCCACCACCTGCACCATGCCCCTTGGCTCTGAACCCAGTCAGGCTCAGGTCACCAAGCCTCTCCCGCCAGGGAGGCTGCGACCAGCTTCCCAACAGGAGGAGTGGGACGGCTCACCTTTCCACAGCCCACGTTCCGGCCCGGGTGTGCTGCGTGTGGCTGTGAGGGAGTGAAGCTGGGGTTGCTGTTCGCACTTGGGACAAGCAGCTGCAGCCAGGCAGAAATGCTTCCCCCCCTCCCCGGGGCTAGGTGCAGCTCACCCCTCTTCCGCAGGGGGCCACAAAGGTCTGCACTCTCTGAATTCTGAGATTAGATGGGCTCATTCCCTCCCCCAATTGCTGAAAGGGCAGGCTCACAGGCAGCCCAGCTGTTTGGCTGGCTGAGCCACACCCTGGCATTTTCAGGAATGTGCCCACATCCATCGGCAGCCTCACCCCATCCAGGCCCTTAGCCTACAGAAGGGAAAGCTGGCACAGAGCGCACACGGGCATGTAGGAGACAAGGAGAAGTCGGCAAGCAGACAAGGAAGCAGGAGGCGACGTCTGGGCAGTTACCACCATTACAGGCAGGCAAGCAAGAGGGCTGTCAATCAACTGCCAGGAGCATGAGCTGCAGCAAGCAGCCCATTCCGGTATGATTCCTGCCTGGCCGTGGTGGAGGGCTCAGCTGCAGCACTCAAGAGCAACACGCTTAAGAGTGGAGCTCAGAGCCTGGCCGGAGCGCGGCAGAAACCAGGGGTGGAGCGACCGCACTGGGGCAGCAGTTCACCCCAACAAGGGTAGGAATGTCTAGAGGGAGGCAAAGATTGTGTGCCACTTTACCAACTTCAAGACTTTTACCAGTTGTTAAGGACTGAGCATCAAAGACTTATTTACGTGGCTACGTCAACTTGTAAAGCCTAGGAGGGTGGGGTTAACGCAGAGCAACAACTTATTGTTGGGGAAGTTGTGCGCAACAATAAAGCATCGTGTACAATTACCTTCTACGTTGTGGTGTGTCTGGTCCTTGGAAAACAAAGAACCCTCTCAGTGGCTGGGAGGGAGAGCAGCAGCGTTAGCGGCCTCTGAGAGTACAACGCAGCAATGGGTCCTGCGGGAGGGCCACCCGATTGAGCAAATTTACACAACACACGCAAGAAAGGAGTTGGGATACCCCCCCCGGCCCCGCAAGACAGAAAGAGAGCCAGATACATACAGCTGCACAGGCTGATTCCCAGAAGGAAGAGAGGGCTTTACCTGTTCCTGCGGCCCAGGCCTGCAGTTGCAGGACCGTCTGGCTGTCCCTTGCAGGGACCGGAATGGAGAGGAGTAAATTTGGAGAGGAGGGTGGAAGGACTGTGCTGGCTCCATATGGACAGAACCCTGCCCAGCAAATAGGGCGAGGAAGAGAAGAGGTCGGTCGACACAGAAGTGCAATGCCTGAGCCCCTTCAAGCCCTGGGCAAACTGCAGCAGGGCCAGCCTCTGGATGGCCGGGATCCGACTCCCGAGACGCCTTTTCCTTGTCCAAACGCGATGGCAGCCGGGGGAAAACAAGGCTAAGGCTGTAGGGAGGCCACGGGCGAGGGAGCCTGTTCTCCGAGTGGCTGCCCCTCCCCCCCGGGGGGCTGGCGTGGAGCTTGGCTCGGCGTCTTTCTGGATTGGCGTGAAACCCGGGCAGCTCTGAGGCAGAGGGCAAGTGAGGCTGTGTCCTGGGGGCCACTGAGGCTGTGGACCTCCCAAAGCTAATCTGGAGGCGGGGCCCGGGGGCCCAGTCTTGGGGAGCTTCCCGGTTGGGCCAGCATCCATTTGATTGTGGAAAGACACAGGGAAAGCTGGAGGGCTGCACACGCAGGGGCTTTTGCTCCTCAGCTCAAAGAAGCACAGGACTGTCGATTCGATGGAATACACTGGCAGAGCCTGGGAGCCCACCATCTTGAAGCAGCAACTGCTGCTGTTGGGCCACTGATGAGAGTCTAACTTTAAGCTGGCAAAGGAAAAGATGTCCAGCAGCTTCCTCCTCCTAAGCTGGCTCCGCTTTTCAGCTGAAGGAAGCAGTGCACCACAGTGCAGGAGCGGCTTGCCTTTGGGGGCCAGCAGTTCCTCAGCTAACGTGGAGAGCCTCAGCAGCAAGGCGGCGTCTTTGGTGTGTCCGCCGAGCCAGAAGGAGGCCGGCAGGCTGCTCCGGCTGCCTTGCTGCTTTGCTGGTTGGTCCCAGAGGACAGCCTTTGGGGCGTGGGGGGCTGCTGGCCTTGTGGCTAATGGTGCAGCACAAGCGAGTTCGCCGTTCTCCTTGGGGACAGTCTCAGGGGGAGCCTTTGGGAAAGAAGATCCTGAGGTCAGAGGACAGCTTCTCGGTGCCCTGAGCCAGCTTGGTACACCAAGTTTTACACTGGCTGCTCCTGACGGTTTCCGGAACGGTGGAAAAGATCTTACTGGGCATGAACACCCAAAGGCACCAGTGCTGCTGCTCTGGTGACAGCCAACAGCTTGATGCAACGTGCCGAAAGCTGGAACGGAGCTGGGCCAGCTGTTTGCCTGCTGGCTACGACTCCTGAAGCAAAGATTCAGGCTTGTGGTCTCCTTACACCCCTGGCCTCTCTTTTGCCTTTTTGATTTGCTTACAGCCTGGAAAGGGGATTCCCACTCCCTCTTCTGCACAACGCCTCCTACGGAAGAAAAGGTCCGTTGTCCAGGACCTTCCGGGCTCCCAGCATCCTCATCGCAAAAGCTGCCTAAAGGCTGTCCGACAGCAAGCTTTCTTTTCACCTTGGGCTTCTCTTTCTGCCGAAGCGGCCGAGCCCCTGCTTCAGAATCTCTCCTCCGGATACTCTTGTCAACCAGGTGACCTTCCAATACTTTCTCTGGGCCTCCTGCCAGCTCCTGGCTGCTCTCTACCCTCAGCAAATGTCCTTCTTTACTATTGAACCACCTGGAGGAACTTTCTAATATCCCATCCTCTTGGGAGGAGGACAACATTGAGCTGCCAAGGTGTTCTGCTGGTTTTCTTGAGGAGAATAAAGGGTTAGTTTGCAGTGCGTAACTCAGGTTCGCTGCATGCCGTGGAGTAACTGTTGGTTCTGAGGAATCTTTGGCTTTTCTGGAATCAAATTCTGAAATATCTTCAGGCAAGCAGACAGGAAGTCTTGTGTGGACTGCACCTTTGAATGAAAACATGACCTTTCCATCCCTGACAGGAAACATTAAATTTTCTAAGAGGGCTTCTGAAGACTCGTCAGTGTCAGAAAGAATAGGAATCGGTAATTCTGTCATCCCAGCTGTTTGGCAACCCTCTCTCTGGTCGGCTTCCAAATTCTGTTTCGCCTCCAAGGACTGTTCTGAAGTCTTGGATGACAGGGCTACAATCTCTTCTACTCCTCCTGACCCTTGTTTGGCACCTTCTAGGTGCTGGGATATTTCCCTGCTACCCAGAGGGCAATCTACAAGGGTATCTTGTCTGACGGAGCTGCTTGCCCATTCAGTTTCCAAACCTGATGGGCTGACACGGCAATCAGCTTCTCTTTCAAGCCCCACAGTTGCTAGAATACACTCTCTGGCAAGGGGAGAGTCATGAGCTTTCAAAGAAGGGGAAGTTAGCGCTTCCTCTTTTTGAGATAAGCACATTTTTTTATTCTGAGGAGCCTGCAAGCCTAAGCCTGTACACATCAAACTAGATATTTCTCTTTTTCCATATGACTTTAAATGTAGTCCTTTCATTCTTTTCTGACCTTTAACCTTGGCAGGAATTGTAGGGTCTGTTTGAAAAGATGTCTGATTAGGAGATGAAGCCAATTTACTGTCAGATAATGATCCATTTTTAAAGTTTAACTTCTCCGAAGGACTTTTGTTGGCTGATTCAGAGGCAGAATTGAGTTCATCAGCTTTTGACTGAGGAGCCTGATTTTTAACAAAATCATTCCAGTTCAGTAATTCTGAAGTACATTCTAAGTATCCTAATAGTATCCTGGTACTTTGTGATTCTACAGAGTCTTCTTTCAATAGATTGCCAGTTAATTCTGATCCCAGGTTATTGGATGACTCTTCACCAAGTGTATTTTGCTGAAATGTATTGTGATAATATTCTGTTAAAGATGCAGTAACTGGTGGGGATAGGTTGTGGCCAATCTTTGAATGCAATGATTCATTTTCATTACACCTGATATATTTTATAGCTGAACTGATCAGAGTTTGCAAATCATGATAATCTACTTTCTTATAGAAAATTAAGGAAGACTGCCAGCATCCTAGAAACTCTCTCTCTGGTGAATCATTTTTCTGTTTAAACAAGGAACAACTATCAAGAAAATAACGTGGATAAAGAAGTATTTTCATCCAATAAATGGATTCCCTTTGCTGAGCGGAAACTGTAGTACATACAGAAGAGTCCTTCAGCTTTAAATCAGAGAGATTAAGTGCTAAGAAAGAGGGATGAATCTGGTATTTTTCCTGTTCTTCTAGGCTTTGAGCTTTTCTAACTCTGGCTTCACAAAGGTGGAGAATTTTGCTCAGGTCTCCACCAAGTGCTAGCTGGAGAGATGGGCTGGGTGTCAAAGTATAGTTACACACTATTACATTCTTCATTGTTTTCATTCCACCAGCATCAGCTCCAAATGAAGCTTTGTTGACTTCTACTCTTTCATAGGGAGGAAAAATATTACTGTTACCATCCAGAATACCTTCTGAATTGACAAAAGCATCATCGCCGTCAACCCTCCCGTTTTCAGCTTCTGCCTCAGAAGTTCCTGCCTTAAACAGACTAGAGCAGGGAGCGTCCAGAGAGCAAACTGAGTCCAAGGTGCTTCCTGCTCTGTCCAGGTCCACGCAGTTATTTCTGTAGGGACAGCAGTTGCATGCTGTATTGTAAAATGTCTGCAGAAAGGTGAATTTCCCACTGGACACAAAAGGGACTGGGCTTATTCCCAAGCCATGCGATATTTTGGTGGCTGTCCCTCTTCGCCCTTTTTGTGGATAGTTACAATCCAAGGAGAGATTTCTTGACGGGGCATAGAACTCCTTGGTAGCAGAACAAAAATCATTCGTGCCCTGGTCACTAGAACAGAACGCTCCTCCCCAGAGGGTTTCCATACCAGGCCTCCCCTTTCCTGCCCCCCTCAGCACGCATCTGGCCATTTCCCAGGTCCCTTCATTCATTACAGCACATCTGCTACTATTCTGACTTGAAGCAAATGCTTTCTTGTGACAATGCAAGGGACTAATGCTCTGCATCACAATGACTTCCTTTCGGGACAGGCTGTCCAAGGCCCCTCTGTGACCTAAACTCGTATTAGCTTTCTTGGTAAATGGAAGCCTGTCACAGAGTTGAGGGATGTTAAGGCTTTTTCCATCAGCAAATACATTGACATCTATTCCACTGGGAGAACCGGTAGCACACAGAGGCAGAGCTGACTCACAGATGAGGATGGCTGTCCCTAGATTGTCCTTAGGTTCCACTCGTGGCGAACCATTTCCCCCAAAGTCAAGGTGATAATCCAAACAGCTGCGAAGTGAAGGGATACTTCTGCTGCCATTGTTCTGAAAGCAGCCAAAGTTACTTCCTTTCAACAAAAGAGTCTGATTTTCTTTTGCAATAGCAAGCAATCTTTCACGAGAGAGAAAAGAATCTTTATCCTCTTGGATACCGCCAACCTCCGAAGAGCCTAGTTTTAGGTCTTCAAATGATGCCTGGACCACCTCACAAAGGGAGGAGATGCCCATTTCTGAATGCACATCTTTTGACACTGTTAGCTGTTTAGCTGGAATGGGAAATCTGCCACACCCTGAATGAAAATGTTCATCTTCTTCTTTCCAGCAGTTGTGCACAGCAGATCCCTTCTGGATTTCAATTGCTCCTTCATGTGCACAGCTACAAGGAGGAGCCGTACTATCATCCCCTTTCTGCTCTAGATCATCTTCGTTAGACAGCTCACCTTCAGCGCTCCCAGTCTGCCACATAGCCCCAACCACATTCGGTTCAGAGGCCCATTCTCCCAGAACCTTTTCACAGTTTTGGTTGCTCTTTAAGCTCTCCTCCTGCACTTCACAGGCAACTTCAAAGAGATCTGTGTGGTCACCCCAGGGTGTATTTCTGATTGTTGAGCTACCTTGAAAAGTATGACCTGTGGCTTCAGAACTCAGGCCTGGTAGGCAAGCACCCAAAGCCAGGGCAAGGCCACTATTACTGTGCATGCTGAATGTATCCTGCCGAACTGATGGACGATTGCTAAAAACGGCATTCATTTCTTGGCCTGGATTCTGAAATGTCTCTTCCCCGGTCTGTCTGGCACAGGCTGAGAGTCCTTTACCACCACCTTCTTCTTCCTCTTCCTCTTCTTCGGGGGAGGCAGGACTCAGAGGCTCTTGAGAGACTAAGCTGTCAGTTCCTGAAACTGCAACTCGGGCCATGACTGTGCCTCCACCTGAGCACTGACTGGCCTCAGGCACAATACCTGTCCTCCCTCGGGCACTGTGCTCTCCTGTTTTACCATACAGCCTAGTCCCATCAGCCTTCATACCTGGTGCTTCTCTCATGAGGCTTGATTGCTTTTCAGATGCTACCTGCACTTTTGCTGGGTTTTCTTCTACACAGAAAGAAAAAAGAAAAGAAAAGAAAAACGTTACTAAGATATGGGCCATCCCTCCTTTCCGTACCACATTAAAATAGCCTTTTCCCCCAACTGTCCTCACCCCTACCCATGTTGCAGTAAACATTCCGATGCCCAACGCTCTGTCTCTCTGCAATTCCTGCACTCGCACCCCTGCGGGAGGGGGCAGGCCAAACGAGGCAAATCCCCCTGGGTGTACTGTACAACTGCTCAAACCCCTCCTCCCCATAAAGGCTTGTCAGAAAGATCCCCTAAACTTCTCCCTTCGGAAATCCTTCCTGAACGTCAACAAAATGCTATATAATGACTTGGGGTCCTCATCCACTGAACAGGTGGCCTGAGGGCGAAAGCCTGAAAAAGGCCACACTCGATACTCCAGAGAAACGAAGTTATAGTTTTCTGTTGCTACCTGGCTGGTTTCCGCAGAAAGGATTACTGAGGAAAGCAGCAGGGTGGCTCCAGTTCATGACAACCAAGTCTCAATTTGACAACCTGAGTTCAGAAGAGCAAGGTTCCCACACGCAAGTACCTGGGACCAACAGGGCATCACCATGCTGTGTGCCTGCACTAGAACTTGGATAAGGTTCTAGAATTTGACACGCACTACTGTTTATGAGGAAAGCCAAACAAAGCCCTTCAGACATCACTGGTTCAGGGGAGGAGGTTCCCCCCAAAAATGCAGAATTCACACCTTTTCTGGCCAAAAATGAAGAGGAGTCTGGGAGCATCTTTTCCAACCAAGCAGTTTTATTAAAATGCAGAAGTGTTTGTGAACTGCACTCCCTTCATCAGATCCAGAGGGCGGCTGGGGTGTTTTCGGGCTAGCCCTTTTCTATGCCAAAGCAATCTGCTTGTCGGAGCCCCAAGGGCTGCTCAGCTTTTTGCCACCCCATTTCTGTTATCAGAGGGGCACCGACCATTTCAAGACAGGATGCTCACAATTTCTTCTCGGGGTGGTGGTGGTGGTGGTGGTGGGAAGGCTACTGTGCGTCTTTGGGCTTGCCTGCCTTTGCAGAAACCTCCTCCTCGTCTGATCCCTTTTTGCTGCCAAATCCAGTGGGACACAGCCACTGCTTTTCTATAAATCAGCCGTTTAAAGCAAGCTCTTCATCAAGGCCTTCAGCGAGGGAGACTCCTCCCTCCACTGCGCTTGCTGTCTTTTAACTTTACCTTTTATGTCTTGTTGTAGTTTCTTTGTTTGTTGCGAGCTGCCTAGTTGAGAGTTGGGCAGCGAACAAGTTTAATGAATTATTATTATTATTGCTTTTTCATTAAGAGTTGATTTTGAAAAGAAAAAAATCCTAGCAGAAACCGAACTGTGCCTCTTACGCTGAACAGGAGAAATTCACTCGCAACAGGCACGACCACCTTTCCCCTCGTGACGGCAACAGAAGCCTTAGCAGAGAGCAGTGGCGAGGCTAGGCTAAGGGGAAAGACGGCCAGATCAGGAGGGGAGAAGTTCGCTAGCAAGCTGACAGGCCCAATCTACGTTGGGCTATTCTCTTCCTGTTCGATAAAAAGGTCATCCGCCTCTCCATCTTTAGACAAGGATCTCAGGGTAACTTCTTGCTAGACCCACCAAGAGTTCACAGAACAAACTGACGAAGCCTCCTGACAGTCCATCCGTTAGGTCAGCGTTTCTCAACCTCAGCAACTTTCAGGCATGCGGACTTCAACTCCCAGGATTCCCCAGCCATCATGCTGGGAGTTGAAGTCCACACATTTTAAAGTTGCTGACGTTGAGAAACACTGCATTAGATCACTGTGATGCTACTCTCTCACTGGCCCAACATACTATCCCTACTTAGGTACACTAATGATGTAGCCCAAGGGCTTAACCCACTGGCAATAAATCTTTTGCATTTACATGCGAAGCAGGGAAAGGCGCCCCCCGCTAAGCAAAGGGCTCACAAAATCATCCCTCAGAACACTAGAGTGAAGACACATATGCGCGCTCTTGTATGCTGGTTCTCCGTAGCTTCTAAACCACTTATGTTCCCCAAACAATAAACAAGGGAACCATACTGAAATACCAAGTGTACCACTCATTATGTTCCCAGCTAATCCTCACCCCTCCAACTCAGACGGAGCTCAGCCTTTGCTGCCTTCCAGAACACTGGCAGGGAGGCCAGACTCAGCTTGTCAGGCCAGCCATTCCAGAGGGAGGGGCTGTTCCCGAGGAGGCTTGTTTCCAACCAGCCGCCTTCCTCACACCCTAACGAGGTGCCTCTCGGCCACAGCAAAGCAGGGGAGCAGATTTTCCTCAGATCAAATAGGCTTTACTGGAGAGCAGCAACGTTTGGGTTTGCAAAATAAACCCACGGCAGAGCCCCGAAAAGAATGCATGATCAAATACATCCTCACGTACCTAGATTCTGCAGCAGGCCTTTTATTTCAACACGTGAGGGACTTGGAATACATTCTCTCTCCTTCTGGATTAGCTGAAGCTCCTTCTGAAAGGGAAGCACGTATGT
Source organism: Candoia aspera (assembly GCF_035149785.1). Taxonomy (NCBI): domain Eukaryota; kingdom Metazoa; phylum Chordata; class Lepidosauria; order Squamata; family Candoiidae; genus Candoia; species Candoia aspera. Next base: position 1,900,367 of record NC_086167.1, on the reverse strand, counting down.
ATGTCATCAACGGAATAGTAGGACCAAAGCTGTGAGGAAAACCAGAACTTCCTAAACACCTTTCCAGGCAGAGCAGTTGCATCCCAGCCCACCTGTATTGGGAGGCACGTTTGCTAGAGACTCACACTGCCTTCTAAGAGCGACCGACCTCCAGCTTCTACCTTCTGGAGCCAACGTGAAGGGTTGAGAGAGCCGCCATCCAACATTTGTTGGAGGGCCACCGCTTTCGTGTAAAAACACAGCTCTCAAGGAGCTGTTATTTTAATAATATTGAGAGAACGATTTTTTGCTGGTTTCAAGGAGTGGTGCTCATGTTACCTTTTTGCAGCAACAAAGAGCAAGGGTCTTGTAGCTCCTTAAATGAATAAAGATGTATTACTATGGCATAGCAGCTTCTTTGGGTGAGAGCCCACTCAACCATCAAATGCACAAGGTGGTCCCTGATTGGCAAATATATACAAAGGGGTGTAGAGAACAAAAAATTATTAAAAATGGGATTAGATACTGCCTGTCCTGCAGAATAGAGAAACGAAAGGCTGGCACATAACGATACCTCTCGGGTGCCCAGAAAAATAAGCGTGGTATCGAAATTCCTGATGTTGTGAGAGACCCTGTTTGCCCTTCAGCGCTTGATCTTACCCAGGCCCTCTCTGTACGCCAGGCTGGCAACTACAAACGGGCGCGTAGCACCAGGACAGGGTGCTCCACCCCGCCTCGGCCGAGACCGTTACAGCTCTTTCTAATTCTGCACTAAGTCTCGGGGGGCTGAGGGTAGACGGTGCTGCTTTCCAGCGGTGGCCCCAGGGCTTTGGAACAGTCTTCCGACGGAGGTCAGGCAGGCCGCTTCCTTGTGAGTGTTCTGGGAACTTTTAAAAACGGAATTGTTTTGGAAGGGCCTTTCCTGAATCTACGCTTGGTGCCATCTTCCTTTTTTGTTTCTGGTTTTTTCTTCATTTTTCTTCTTTTTGTGCTCTTAGGTGTCTAAGTGGTTGTACTGTTACTTTTAATCCCACCATGGATGTTTTATCTTTTACGTCTAGAAGTTAAGCCGCCGAAAGTCACTTGACTGCAGCAGCCTAGAAGTATTATAAATAAATGTATCAATAAAGGTACAGGAATTTTATTTTCTAAAAAATCCCCCTGGGAGATTTTAATGATGGTGCAGAGCTAAGTGAGCATTTCCAGCATGCATGAAGTCCCAATCAATCACCTGTTTCCTTCCAGGAAATACTGCAACCAAACCATGTGTTAGATTTTCTTGAATAACTAAGATGTAGACAAAATAGGAGCTGCTACTTCCTCTAGAAGTTGATGGGGAGAGGCATTTTTCTTATTATGGCCCTCTTCTCCTACAAACCTTTCTTTGTGTTACTATATCTTTATTAATTTTTTTTAAAGAGGTGATCACTCACATAATGTATAGTTTGGCCCTTACTTGAAATTCAATAGCCATAACCTTTAAAAAATAGTTTGCTGTAAGCTGCAAGGCAAAACATGAACACCAATTGACAAGTCAGCAAGCTACTGCTCACTCCTGTCAAAACTGATTACGTATTCTAAGTCACCACAAAACAGAGCATCAGGAATAAAGAAAGAAAAAGAGCATGACTCCCTATCATGCAGGCAGTCCTTGCTTAACTACAAGTGAGCCTGGAATTTTGGTTGCTAAGTTAAGCAGTCATTAAGCAAATCTGACCTGCTTTTATAACCTTTTTTGCAGCAGTTGTTAAGCAAACCACATGGTCGTGAAGTGAATTATGCAGTTCCCCACTGACTGTGCTTGCCAGAAGCTTGCTGGGAAGGTCAAAAATGTTGATTATGTGACCACGGGACACTGCAATGGCCATAAATGTGAGCCAGTTGCCAAGTGCCCAAATTGTGATCATGTGACCACGGACACGCTGCAACAGTTAAGTGTGAGAACTGGTTATAAGTTGGTCTTTTAAGCACCGTCGTAAGTCTAAACCACCACTAAACAAATGGTTGTTAAGTGAGGACTACCTGTAATAACCAAATAGATTTCATCAGTGACTGCACGTTTTAGATTTCAGCACCTTCCTTTCCAGAACTAACGAAGTGGAGACCTAATATATTTAATCGTATTCATCCATAAGTCCTGATATTGCACCGAAAGCAGCCCATAGGCATAACAGTAATGGCAATATTTCGACGAAGCATTCTCTTAATAAATCCTCAGCACTTACCAAGGAGTTGTATAATGCCGATACCCGACAGTTTTCTCTGGATCAGATCAGAATTACTTTAATGCTAGATGAGTCAGTTACAGGGAAAGTAAAAAGGGTTTCCCCCAAATTAGTGTTTTTCGTGGCCTCTAAGAGGAGTGGGCTTCGACTGCCAGAACCCCCACCCAGCACAGCTGGCTGGGGGATTCTGGCAGTCGAAGCCCACCCCTCTTGAAGTGGCCAAGGTTGAAAAACACTGCGAGAGAGAGAGAGATCAGAAGGCCGCTCCGGTTCTTACCTCTTCTGACCGCCTGTTTTCTTCGCAGGTTACAAGCCCTGGCCGGGCAACGAGCCGCCCGCCCTTCGCCGCGACGGCGCCTTCCCTCGGGCCTCCCTCGCCCCAGCGGGGCCCCGCGAAGCCGCCGCCCCGCATCATCTCCTCCTCCTCCTCCGGGCGCGCCGCTTCGCCCTCCAGGGGCTGCCGCTGGGGCGCCTCCCGGGCACGGAGGGCCCGGCCATGCGCTCTCCGGGGCTCGGGGGGCAGCCCCAGGGCCGCCCGCCCGCCCGCGGCCCCCGGCGGGGCGGGGCGCTCGGCGGGCAGGGCGCCCGGCAGGCCGGCGGCGTGGAGCTCCTGCCCCGCGGCGGACATGAGGCGTCAGTCCGCCCTCGCTCCGGCAGCGCCGCGCCGGCGGGGGGAGGCGTCGCCGCTCCTGCAAGGAAGAGGCGTCTGTCAGGCGGGGGACCGGCCGAGCCGCCCCTCCCTCTTTCCGGACCCCCCCGGGACCCCCAGGCCTCCAGAGCCCCGGATCCCTCCTGGGCCGCGGAGCCACCCGGAGGCGACCCCGGCCCTGCGCCCCACGAAGAGCCCCGGCCGCCAGGCGTCCCGCGAGGAGCCCGGCTGCGGCGCGGCTGGTACCTCGGCGGGCGGCAGGCCGCGGCCCACTGCGCCGGCTCAGACATCGCGCCGCTCTCGCTCTCCCCTCGGCTCCTCTGCGGCGGCTGCTCTATGGTCGCGTCCTTCCTCATCCGGGCACTGCGCGGACCATAGAGAAAGGAGAGGCGCTTCCGGGCCTGGACTTCCGGAGGAGGCCAGCCGAATGGCCGCGCTGGGTGAGTTGCAGGGGAAACGGGTCGCCCGTCCCGTCCCGCACCGCTCACGGGGGCCGAGGCAGCGGCCGCCGGGAGCGGCCCCCCTTGTGCGGCCCGCCGTCTCGAAGGCGGGAATCGGCGGCCCTGCAAGGAGAAGGCTCGCGCGCCTGGGATGAGGCGCTTCCGCCAGGCCTCGCCTTGCGCTGTGGCTTCTCTGCTTGCAGGGAGGTCTTATTCCGGAGAGATCTCTGCCCCGAGGCTCCCTGCCCCTCGCCCGCAGCCGGAAGGAGACCCGGGAGCAGAAAGGAGCGCGTTCCTGGGCGGTTCCGGAGCCCGCCCTCTGCTCCGCACAGTGGAAGAGTGGGGAGCCACGGCTGCCCCTCGTTTCGGTAGCTTTATCGGCGATTTAGGATAGCGCGTGGTGGTGGTGGGAATTGTGCCTGGAAACCAGCCGCGCAGGTGGCCCCTCTGGGGCCCAGGTTCCAAGCCCGGCTCCGGGGAGCGTGTTTTGCATTCTGTGGGACACTCTGGGGGCTCGGTTTCAGGCCCTGAAAGATAAAGCATGGGCCCTCTCGTGCTTTAGATGTGACCAAGTCTTGCGCCACAGGCAGCCAATGGGCTTTCCCTCGGGGAGAGGGCGTTTAGCGCGCCAGCCGCAGCCCCCACCTGGGCAGAAAGGCAAAGTCCCTCGAAGGCTTGGATAACGTTGCCTTCTGGAGCATCCCCAAGCCGTGGAGGTGCGGCATTGTCCGGAGTGACTCTAGAGCCCGGTGTTATTTACGTGGGCCTCTTCCCTGAAGGTCAAAGGGGAATCCTGGGGGCTTGTAAGAAGCTTTTCTTTCCTTCAAAATAAGCTGTTTATTGCATAATGCCCTTTGCCGTCTGGCCAAAGGACAACAAATGTGGATTTCCAAAGTGGGCTGCGCTGTCTGAACACAGCATTATAAAAGTCTGGGTTGAGGTCAAGCAGACGATCGTAGACTTTGATGTGCAAAAGGTGCCTCACGCCTCTGCCTTGGTGAGTTGAGGCATCTGCTGCTTGTGAAGGTAAACGGTGAAAAGTCTGTGGCTTGCTTCTCCCAAATACTTTTCCTACTCTCTTGTGCCCTCACAGAGAAGGGCACTTACTTACACTGAAGATGTAGATGCCCCGCCCTGAGATTCAGTAACATCCCTGCTAAGATTATTTGGGATGTGTTCCGATACTGAGATCGAATCAGTTGCACACGTACTCTTGAATTGCCCAGAATATAATTGTTGGAGGTTGGAACTAATTTCTCCTCTAACCATAACCACTTGAGTTAGTCCCAATAGACAGCTAAAACATCAGTATTATAAAGTTTCCAGAAAAGTGATCAAATTTTCTGCTTATGGGAATTGCTGTTAGAAGCCATTTGATCTGAACAAAATCCAGTTAGGCTTATTTGTTAGGAACAGGACTTTGATGTTGGATGCTTTGTATTTTAACTGTGTTTTTTTTTAGCCTGTGACCATATATAAATAAACAATATATAAAGCTGTTGGCACCTGTGATTTTGTTTTGTTTTGCTTTGGCTTCCTTACAGCAAACAATACAAGATGAGTGGCTTCCCATGTATTACTTGCTTTTGTTCTGCAGAAAAGTAGAAAGTTGTCTGATGCCTGATTTCTGATAACCAAGAAGAACAAGAATTTGGAAATCAAGATGAGAACCAACAAAGTTTACAAGCTTGTCATACATAAGAAAGGCTTTGGAAGCAGCGGTTAGTAGCCCCATTGAAGGTGGCTGTGCCTTGGGGTGCCTTGGGAGGCCCTGAGGGTGCAGGAGAATGAGAATAAGCTTTTTGCCTTTGGGGAGCAGCATCTTTCAGGCTCTGCAATATCCAAACTGCAGCAAGGCCCGTCGGGGCAAATTTGAAGTTCCTTGCTTAATGACAATGATAATACTTCGCATTTGTAAAGCAGGTGCTGCAAGTCATGCATTTTTATTTGGAAGGAAACTGCAGTCTGTTCAATGGGACATTGTCCCCAATAAGGGTGCCTAAGATGTTAAAACCATTCATATGTATAGCTGGGCAGCAGTATAATGTCTTACGGGGTATGCAGTCATGCTGAGGCAGGCCTGCTCAGTTTGTTGTTAGAACAAGGTCTGGATTCTAGCTGAAAGCCTCTGCTTTCAGCTGCTGTGCTTTCCCAAGTTCAAAGCTCCCTGGGTTTTCACTGTATTTCCTCCTCCCTGGCACCCATCCCACCTCCGGCATCTCAGCTTTAGTGGCACCAGGGATAAATTTGGAAATCCTATGAAAGCTGCGCTAAATTACAAACCTCTCCAAGGGTTCTTTTCTGACTGTTTCCTTTTCAGATGATGAGCTTATGGTGAACCCAAAAGTATTTCTTCAGATCAAGTTGGGAGATATAGTGGAAATAGCACACCCCAATGATGAATACAGGTGATTCTCCTTGTGCTTCCCTCCAGCCCTTATGCATGGATCTGCTTTGGGACATGGTGCATGATAGGGTGGGGGGCAGCCCCTGAGCTTTGCCAGTGGGGGAGAGAAGGGGGGCTGCCACAGATTGGGGCTGCTGCAGCATCACAGGGTGAACCGGTGTGGTCGTTTTGAGCCAGAGGAGAGTGGAAGCCGCTGGGAAATCGGGGAGCCAGTCAGATGGAGAACACCTTGTGATTGTTGGCATGCTTCAAAAAGTCGTATGCTGCCTGCTCCCATTTGGGGTTCTTGGTGCATGCAAGACATCAGTGTACGATAATCTGCACATTAACGAACTGTGATGGATTGTGTCTACGAAGGGGGAGGTGATGTGGTGGACTACAGTAATGCAGCTGGTTCTCAGGAAGGAGGGAGCACATTCCAAGGAGTGGGGTGAGACAAAAGACAGCACAGCCTGGAGTTGGGCCATGGGAAGAGAGAGAGATTCAGAATAACCACGTTCTAGAGCCTCCCAGGTTTTATCTGGCAAGATTCTGTTTATATATATATATATATTACTTATTTATTTTTATCCTGCCTTTATTATTTTTTATAAATAACTCAAGGCAGCAAACATGGTATAGGCAAATAACTGAAATGTGGCTGGAGTGATTCCATGTCGTTCTTGGGCGAGGCCTGACACGAACTTGTAGAAACCAGGAACATAAGTGAAAAACCCTAAAAAGCTTGAGTGAAACAAAATGTTCCTAAATGGTAACCGTTAGGACTGCTTTGGCAGTTTTGCTTTGCCAGAGGTGTGAAGAATTTAGAATTCTTGAGGAACATCTTGGCTGAAATGCTTCTCAGCTGTTGGAGAAGTCTGGGTGATGTCACTGATCGTCCTTCTTGCTTTTCAGTCCGCTGCTCCTGCAAGTGAAGTCACTCAAGGAAGACTTACAGAAAGGTGGGATTCTCTCTCTTGAAAACTATTAGTGACGCTCTAGCAGCAGCGGGTTCTCATTGGCATAGGTCTGTAGATGAGAGAGAGGCTTGTTTATTATATATTTATTTGGTTTATATCCCCCCTTTTCTGCAGAAGCTCAAATCAGAATCTATGTGCCTGACTTCCATGTTTTTCCACACAGTAATAACCCTCCCTATGACATAGGTTAGCTGGGACTAGCTCAGACCCACCTACAACCTTCCAAGGCTGTGGGTGGAAGATTGTTCATAAACAAATATAAGAGCTGGTATGTGTCATAAAGCTGAGATTTGTCCTTAGGCAGTTTGCACGTGCTTGTAAGCCAGTGGGAGCTGCTGGAAAGGTTCTCTTAAGAGCCCTTGAAAGAAATCTCTTCTCAGGAAAGAGCAGAGGCAACTGAGGATATAATTAAGTTCTGGGGGTGTAGAGTATAATATTGGCTAACATCTGGTTTGGGGAGGGCTGGGCTTATCTGAAAGAAATCAGAGTATTTTTTCCATTCCTTGTGCACGTGTCATAATGGGCCAAGGGCAGCTCTGAGCTCCAGTGGCTGTCTTTCCGCCCCGGTCAAGCTGCCTGCCGTGTGACTCAAGCCTCTTAGGGGTCAGTCAAATGGGACTTTGCACACTTCTGGGAAGAATCTTGAATCTCTGATCTCTGCAGAGTTTAGATCAGACTGACAATATTTATGTCAGACTTCACTCCAAATATTAGGCAAAGTCGGTTATTTCTGGAGCAGTCTGGAACACTTGTAATTTATGTCATTTTCATCATGCATTGGGGTTGGCTTTCATGCCATCATCATGGGATGATGGATTCCTGGCTTGTCATCCTCCTTTCAAGCCAAGATTGGAAGCCAGGGTTTGTTCATAATTTGCTTGAGAGTTACCTTTTTGGATTGGGGATCATACTGGGAATGTTAAGATCCTGTTGGGATGCCCTCGCAAGACGGCAGCTGGGGAGGTTTCATGTCTGGCTTGCTGCCAGCACCACCAGCCAAAAAACATTGTTTCATTGGTTGCTGTATGGTGGCTCCTCGCCATTTGCTATCCTTTTCTAGGGTATATAGGGGCACTTCCAAAACACAGCTCTGGATTGGAACCAGTCGTCATTTCTAATTTATAAGGAAGCTTATGGGGCCCCTTGGAATTACTGTATGGAAGCAGGGTGTGCTGGAGGCTGTTGCTTTACTCTGCAGTAAGCCAAAAAAAGAGAAGAAAGGTGGACAGGGAATGAGGCAGGCTCCGAAGGAGGTATCTGTAGGCCCAGCATCATCCCTTGATGTGGACCCCAGAGATATAGTAGGTCAGTGTTTTTGTCATTGAGTGTTGCTTTAGATGCTTATTCACAAGTGCTGTCGGTCATATTGGTTGGTGGACCAGCTCTTCAGGCCAGCAGAGGCAGGTCAGTTCCATCTTCCTCTGATGTTTCTGCTGGAGCGATTCCATTGAAAACCTCCTCCCAATTCTCCCATCTTTGTCTCTTTTCCTTGCACAGAAACCATCAGTGTTGATCAGACTGTTGCTCAGGTCTTTCGACTGAGGCCCTACCAGGATGTCCACGTGAACGTTGTCGACCCCAAGGTACTTGGGACCTCACCGCCTTTCACCTTTTGCTAAATGTACTTGGATAGTCTTCCGGCAGAACCCTGTGACAAACACAGCAGTTCTAGGAATAGGGGCCGGACGGATCCTTTGCTATAGGTCAAGTGGCCATGAACACGAGTGCCCGTTCCCAGCCTAGCTGCTGATGCTTTCTCTCCTGCCCAATTCTGATGTGTGTTTTGGTATTTTGTCCTATATGACAAATATGTTTCCCCCAGCCAACCTCCCCGCCCTCTGCTTTTTCTTCTGGAGATTGCATAGACGGTAATTTGGCTAAATTTTTGAAATTGGCAAAAATCTGTGGTGCTCAGTAATGGGTAAGGAATTGTTGTTAACAAATGATTGGGCACTCCGAGTATTTATGTCCTGAAATGGTTTCGAAAGGGAAGTAACATGCAGGTAGTTTCAGTGGGTGAGAGCTAGAAAAACTGCACCCAGAAGTATCAGCTGCTGGTCTCTGCAGAAACAGAGTGGTGGAGGCAGAAACCACCACATTCACATCACGTTCCTTTTTAGGATGTGACTCTGGATTTAGTGGAGCTGACATTCAAGGACCAGTACATCGGACGCGGGGATATGTGGCGGCTTAAGAAAAGCTTGGTGAGGATAACCATCTGTTGTGAATGTTTTAAAGTGGATTTCTGGATGGAGTAAGGGTAGGACTGGATGATCTAACAGTCCCCCTCCAACTCACAGTTGAGGAGTTGAGCATCTGTAGAGAAATTTAGCCCTGGCTTTGAGAAGGAAATGGAAGAACAGTTGCTTAGTTCTGGGAAAGTTTAAAAAAAAAAGTGAGAAAGAGAACAGCCCCACCTTGTCCTTAAAAAGGGGGCAGTGAAGGTTTTGGATGGGGTTTCAGGATTCGATTAATATCCCCTACAACAATAAAGTAGCATTCCTGGAATCCCTGTGGTGTCTGTTTCTTGACTTGGCCTACCTTGAAGGGCCGACAGCATCTGAGCTTGCAGCTCTGTTCTGGAAACAGCACTGAGTTCCCTGTCTTTCAGTATGGTCTTGCAAAATTGAAATGTTAGGTGGGTGGATGTTGCAGGACTTGGATTTCTGGTAAAGGACTGAGATGTTGGCAGGAAGTCTAGACAGAACTGAGATGGTGGAGACCAAAGGCAAAGGGGGGGTGTAGTCAAGGGAGCGCAAGGCTCCAGTGGAAACACCTGTCACTTAGAAGCCCTGGCCTCTGGCCTTTAGCAAGAATGATCTGAGTATTTTCAGACTTCGTCATGCCAAGTAGAAATTTGCTTGCCTCCTGAATGGTTGCTTATCTTCTGCAGATGCAAATTCTCTTGTGTGCAAATTGTTCCATTTCTCTCTTTTGTCTTTCAATGTCACTTAGGTTGGCACTTGTGCGTACATCACTCAGAAGGTGGAATACGCAGGTATTCGGTGAGTAAGCCATTGTACTCCACTCGCCCTCCTTGGTAAACCTCCCTTTCACAGTGCTTAGAAAGGAAGTTGGGCTGTACCAGGAGTTAATGCTTGTCTTCAGATACATAAATATAACATAATATAATATAATATAATATAATATAATATAATATAATATAATATAAATATATAAATAAAGTCTTGCCTTGGAGGACAGATTTTGGCTGCTTCCATTACTGTGGTACTGTTTGTGGTTCCCAGCCCTTGTCCATTCAGTCAAGTTCAGACTCCAAAATCAGTCCCGTTTATTTCAGTGAAACTTCCTCCCAAATCAGGGCATGAGACAGTAGCCCTCATGACCAGTCTTACCAGGGGAGGGGGACGGGTGGCATCTGCAAGTTCTCCGTTCTCCCACTTTGGCCTAGACTTCAGGTGGAAAAGCCTGGAGCTTGTTCTGCCTGGGGCGGGCTGGGGACTTCAGACTTCCATTTGACTACTGAGCCAGCGGATGAAGCCCATTTACCCCACCCTCATCCTGGCATCTTGGCGTCATAATTGCTGAGTAAGCAGGCCAGGAGGAGTGGCAGCTGAAGATGTCCTTGTGAATGGAAGCTTTTGTTGAATTGTTGAATTTATCTTCCGTTTAAATAAGTAGATCTAAAAGGCACCATGTTGAGGTTTTGATAAATAACGTACAGAGTTAACTCACATATAAGGCAAATCAGTGTAATGGTTGCCTATCCTAAAATACTCTCAGACTCACAAGCAAGAGCTTTAATAAAATCTGATTTATTTAAGAATAGTATGCAAGTACAAAGAAAGCTGAGAATGGGAAAAGCGCGCCAAACGCAAACTAAAAACCCTCGGTGCAAACGAGATCCCTCCCCCCGTAGAATCTTCCCAGGCTCACAATTCCAGGTGCTCCTAACGGCTTCTGATGCTGCAGTGGAAAAGTCCTTGAGCCGAGCACATCACCCAAACACATTCCATTGAAACGAACACAGATACAGAGCTTGGCACAAGGTCCCCCAGCAGCTCCCTCCCAACAGCAACGCGTGTCAGCGCCATGGCATGTGAAACGTTACGATGTACAGTGCACATTGAAACAGTGAACATGACATACCGCCCCCGCCCCCAAAATTCTAAGCAGAAGGCTTCAAAGGGTAAGCTAAGTGGAAACAGTTGACTAAATCAGGAGCATTAACGTGGCGAGCAGGCACCCACTCAGGGTGGGGAAAGTGTTTCCAGCGGATAAGATAGTGGAGGGTGCCTCGAAGCTTGCAAGAATCAACAACCTCCTTGAGTTCAAAGTGTTGTTGCCCGTCAATCATGATAGGAGCAGGAGGAGGAGGTTGGGGATGCCAGTGTGAAGATTGGTGGACAGGCCTGAGCAAGCTGCAATGAAAAACAGGGTGCAAGCGTTTCAGATTGTGAGGCAGGTCCAACTTAACAGTAACTGGGTTAACAAGACCAACAATGGGGAAAGGGCCAATGAATTTGGGAGCAAGTTTTTTGGAAGGTTGTGGGGACTTTATGAATTTGGTAGAAAGGTAAACCTGATCCCCAATTTTGAAATTGTACTGCACAGACCAGTGTTTATCGGCTTGGAACTTGTAAGCAGCCTGGGCATCAGCCAAAGCCTGCTTAATCACCGGCCAGGAATCAGCCAGCTGAACAGCCCAGTCAGAGGCAGAACAAGACTGGGGAGGGGCTTGTGATAGCTCAGGGATGGGAACAAAGTCGTGCCTGGAATCCACATGAAAAGGGGTCTGTCCAGTGCTCTGATGGACAGCATTGTTGTAAGCCACCTCAGCGAAGGGCAACAAATCAACCCAATTGTCCTGATGGTAATTTATGTATGCTCTAAGGAATTGTTCAAGTGTAGAGTTCAAAACCTCTGTAGATCCATCAGTCTGGGGATGCGACGATGTGGACAGCGCCTGTTTGGTGCCAATCAATTTTAAAAATGACTTCCAGAACTGGGAAGTTAACTGTGTCCTGCAGTCGGTCACCAAACGGAAGGGGCAACCGTGCAGACGGTAGATGTGGACGAGAAACAGGCGGGCCAATTGTGGGGCTGATGGAATGGAAGCACACGGAATGAAATGGGCTTGTTTGTAGAAAAAATCTTTTACAACCCAGATGACAGTTTTCTTCTGACTGGGTGGTAGGTCCACGATAAAATCCATAGAAATTTCCTCCCAGGGGCGGGATGGGCTGGCTACAGGCTGCAGAAGCCCCTGCGGTTTACCCCTTTTCGCTTTGAGATGGCACAAATGGGACAGGAGGCAACATAGTCCTTGACATCCCGCCTTAAGGTTGGCCACCAAAATTGACGCCTAACCAAATGCAAGGTCTTGACAAAACCAAAGTGTCCAGCAAGTTTGTCATCATGGGAACGCTGCAAAACATCAGCCCTCAAAGCTTCAGGCACATAAAGGCGGTGTTCCACCCACGCCAGACCATTTTCGAAAAAAACATTGTCTCTATTAGCTAGCAAGCAAGTGTCAGATTTCAGTGCCTGGAGAAAGTCCTTCTGTAACTGACAAGGAACTTGCATTTTCCGCTTCCCAGACGGGGCTGGGGGCAGGGTTGCCTGCGCGCGGGTCTGGCTCCGGGTGACGGCAACCAAGCCTAGTTGTGGTTCAGTGAGAACAGTCCCCACTATATATGACACGTGTTCAGAGTCCTGAGGCAGACGTGACAAAGCATCGGCCAGAAAGTTGTTCTTTCCTGGAATAAACTTTAATTGGAAGTTAAAGCGACTGAAAAATTGAGCCCAGTGAATTTGTTTAGGACTGAGACGCTGGGGGGTGCGGAGGGCTTCCAAATTCCTGTGATCTGTCCACACTTCGAAAGGGCATTTAGCGCCTTCTAGGAGGTGACGCCAGGCTTCCAAAGTGGCTTTTACAGCAAAAGCCTCCTTTTCCCAAACATGCCACCGGCGTTCAGTTTCAGAAAATTTTCTGGACAGATACACGCAGGGTTTTAGGTGATTGTTGGAATCTCTTTGTAATAATATAGCCTCAGAAGCATCAACTTGGACCACAAAGGGGCGTTCAGGATCAGGGTGCTGTAGAATAGGCTCAGCAGTAAAGAGGGTTTTTAACCTCTCAAATGCTGTCTGGCATTCAGGTGTCCAATTCAGCACTGCCCCAGGATTTTTCACCTTGCGTGTCTCTCCCAAACCCTTGGTGCGTAGCAAGTCAGTGAGTGGTAGAGCAATCTCAGCAAACCCCTGGATAAAGTGGCGATAATAGTTACTGAACCCCAGAAAACTTTGTAGTTGCCGCCGGGTGCGGGGGCGTTCCCAATATAAAATTGCCTGAATTTTTTCAGGGTCCATCTCAATGCCCTTGTCAGATACCCTGTAGCCTAGATAGTCAAGACATGCTTTGTGAAATTCACATTTAGAAAGCTTTGCATAGAGTTTAGCATCTCTAAGCTTGCTTAACACCTGTTTGAGGAGGCGTTCGTGCTCCTCCTCAGTTTCAGTGTAAATGAGAACATCGTCTAAGTAAACCAGGACCCCTTTAAACAAATGATCATGTAACACTTCATTAATTGCATGAAGACTCCTGGTGCCCCGGCTAACCCAAAAGGGAGGACTTCGTACTGAAATGACCCCAATGGGCAATTAAAAGCAGTTTTCCACTCATCCCCAGCTCGTATGCGGATGCGAAAACAAGCTTTGCGAAGGTCGAGCTTGGAGAAAATTTTACCAGTTGACAGATGGGCTAACGTTTCTTTCATTAGAGGTAGGGGATATTTGTTGCAGATTGAGACAGAATTTAACCCCCGATAGTCCGTACAAAGTCTAAGCGTGCCATCCTTCTTTTCCCGGAAAAGGACAGGGGCCCCAACTGGAGAATTTGCAGGTTCAATAAACCCCCTTGACAGATTTTTGTCAATAAAGTCCCGCAATGCTGCTAGCTCCTTCTGGGTCATTGGATAGATTTTCCGCTTGGGCAATTGAGCGTTGGGAACCAACTCTATTGCACAGTCAGTCTTTCGATGGGGGGGCAGCTGGTCCGCTTCCACTTCCCCAAAGATGTCTGCAAAGTCTCAGTATAGGTCGGGCAAGCCTTCTAAGTGTGGTAAGATGGGGCGCGGCGCGGCGATCGCAGCTCTTCCCACCCCCACACGTAAAGCTCTCTCTGCTGTAGGAGCTTGGTAAAACCCATCCTTAAAAGTAACAGTCCAGTGCTCCTAATTTATATATGGGCTGCGCCAAGTCAACCAGTGAATTCCCAGAATTACCATGAGATTGCCAACAGGCACCACGATAAATTTTAAAGCCTCCTTGTGGCTGCCCATTTGCATCGCTACATTTCCAGTGAAATGAGTTGCCGGACCCCCACCCGCCGTTGACCCATCTAGCTGGGTGAAGATCAAAGGCTGCTGGAGAGGAAAGCTAGGCAAGTCCAATGCAGAAACCAGATCAGGGTGGATGAGATACCTTGAACACCCAGAGTCAACGAGAGCCCAGACTTCCATAGTCTTAGTGCGGGAGCCCAACTTCACTTTCACTGCTAGAGTGGGGCAGTCAGCACTCACCATAGCGTCTTCGCGCCCATCCTCCACCTGCCCGCAGGCGCTTTTCAGGGCAGGTGGCTGGCGTTTCCCGGTAGGAGCTAGCGGTGTACTTTGGAGATTCTCAGCTTTATGTAATGGTTGCCTATCCTAAAATACTCTCAGACTCACAAGCAAGAGCTTTAATAAAATCTGGTTTATTTAAGAATAGTATGCAAGTACAAAGAAAACTGAGAATGGGAAAAGCGCGCCAAACGCAAACTAAAAACCCTCGGTGCAAACGAGAACCCTCCCCCCGTAGAATCTTCCCAGGCTCACAATCCCAGGTGCTCCCAACGGCTTCTGATGCTGCAGTGGAAAAGTCCTTGAGCCGAGCACATCACCCAAACACATTCCATTGAAACGAACACAGATACAGAGCTCGGCACAAGGTCCCCCAGCAGCTCCCTCCCAACAGCAACGCATGTCAGCGCCATGGCATGTGAAACGTTACGATGTACAGTGCACATTGAAACAGTGAACATGACAATCAGATTGATCAGTTTAAACACTGATTGGCAGTCTTAGGAAAATAAATTTGGACAGTGGCTTCTGCAGTGGTGTCAAATGGGTTGGGCTGATGAAAGCAACTCTGTCACAGTGCAAACCCTGCCCCCTTTGTGCACATGTCACAATGTTGCACAAGTTGAAAAGGGTGGAGCTCGCAGGATGGTGGCGTTTTTCTCCTTTTGGTAAAAGCAGCAGGAGTCAGTGGAAAGCCCTGGATTTGGGGCTGTGCTGCAAAGCTGTTCCTGGAGGGAGAGAGAACTGCAACACCTCCATGTTGACCGTCACCTCTTGATCTGCTTTTGTTATCTACCTGCTGGCCACTAGTTCTCCATTTTTCACATCCAGCTTTCCCAGCAAGATTCTTGCCGTGTTTCAGATCCTTTCTCTTGGTTTGCTTTCAGGGCTCAGGCAGGTGAGCTGTGGGTTAAAAGTGAGAAAGTCACCTGTGGCTACATCAGCGAGGATACTCGGGTAGGACTCTGACTTGGACCGTTTCCTTTCTGCTTCTCAAACACTGAGCTTCAGAATTCCTGCAACTAACAGCCAGGGCAGCGGCTTCCCAGCTTTCTGTCTTGCTTACCTGCATGCTGCAGAGGAGGATGCCCTAGGAGCAGGGAGGGTGCTAAGGGCCCTCTCGGTTCCTGTGGACTGCTCACGGGGTGTGTGGCTGTGGCTCAGCCTTGCCGGGCAAGTGTTGCTGCATTTCCGTGTTCTCCTGCTAGTAATGGAGGAATCAGCTGGCTGGCTCTCTTCTCTCTCAAACTAACCTGCTGCTCCTACCCTTGTTCTTGGCATCAAGCTCCTTCTGCTCTGGGTCATCAAAGAGGGGGTGATGGGAAACGGTTAGGGTGTGATTCCCTCTTCCCATCCAAAGGCAGGCTGAGATCCCTGGCCCCTGTGGACAGTCTTTGCCCTGCATTCTGCGAAGAGGGAGGAATTGCCTGTGTCCGTTTGACAAAGAAGGAACACCTGAGAATTAGGAAACTGCAGCAACGCCAGGGAAGTGAAGTGTGATCTTGCCAAGCAAGAGAATGGTCTCAAGGAGGTGGCAGAATGTCTCCTTTGTCCCCACCTGCCTGGCCGACCCCATTTTCCCACCCTTTTCTGGGCAGGCTCCACTTCCTGCCAGCCACCTTTCACAACACGGCAAAGTTGTCTGCCAGGTGGCAGAAAAACCACAAGGGGGGGCCTTTCCGGTAGTAGTGCAGTTGGTGGGCCCGTTCAGCGTGCTACGGATTCACCCTCCAGCCTCCCCTAGGAGTCTTACGTGGCTAGACACTCAGATGCAGGCCAGGGGCATCGGGGCCTGAGCAGCAGTGATGGTGGTGGCCTGTTTGGGAGACTCCCTTGGCACTTTGCTTGGGATGATCAGCAGCAGCCGGCCAGTCTCTAATCTCCCCCTCAGAGAGAGAGAGGGGGAGACTTGAGCACGCATACTAAGCATGACTGTTTCTGCCCATAGAGCTTGCCTTTTTCTCCTTTGGAGCTCTAAGGGGCGAGATCCAACATCAAGCACTGCTGTTGGCTCGGCAGCAGCACAGGTGGCTGCTTGCGAGGGCTCTGGCGGGTGGATCTGCGGCCCAGGCTGGCCCAGCACCCGAGCCCTTGGTTGAGCCCGTGGACAGGCAGCACTTTGGGGTTGAGCCTATGGACCCAGTGTTGGCAGAGAGCAAGAAGAGGAAGAAGTACCTGCTGCCTTCAGGGAACGAGTGAGAATCCTCCAGAATCCTCCATGGGGAACCAGACGGTCCTTTTTTTGAGCCAGAGCACAGTCTAGTCTGCCCGTTGTTTTCATTTCAGAAGCAGCAAGGAAGTCGATGGGGTCAGTAGGATGGGCGGGGCAGTGACTTCAGCGGTGCCCAAGCAAAAGCCTCTGGCTCTGACGGGAGGGAGCATGAGGTTTACTCCAGAGATCGCCAGGTGGCCAGTTGCCTGCAGCAATCCTGTGGCCACCTGCAGGTGGTCTCTCAAGGACTGGTGGGTGATGCACCCTGGAGCTCAGATGCCTTGCAAGAGGGAGGATTCCACCTTTGCCAATACCTGGGAAATTAGAAATGCCTCAAGGGCAGCTGGAGACCAGCGACAGAGCCGGTTCCTCAGCGCAAGAGGCTTGCTGGCCTTTCCTCAGTGTGGTTGGCAGTCCCAGAGAGAATTAGGGCACCCATTTTGTTCCTGAAAATCCCAGGCAGGAGAGGAATTTAGAATGAGAATTTTTCTCTCCCAGCTGTGAGTTTTCTAGTACCAGACCTGCCACTGCAGTCCCACCTGCAGCTTCCAGGTTGCTGAGCCCAGCCCTCAGCAGGAGATCCCAAAGTTTCTGCCAGGGTCCAAGCAGGTTACTAGCCCGTTCAAGTTTCTCAGTGCCAGGAGGCAACTCCTTGGCTACGGTTTAATCCCCCTGCAGTTCCTGAGGCTGGGCAGAGACTCCCATGCAGAATTCCCTTCCAGATCCTGAAGATCTGAGGTGGCCATCCATCCTGGCCAGTCCATCTTCTGAGATACGAAGATAGGCGGGCTTGAGACAGAGCCTCAGGGACCCAAGGAACAAGCCAGATTCGTCTTGCCGATTCAGAGGGTTCCTCGAGGCCAGGGTCAGCTGCTTCCCTTCTGCTGATGCCTGGCATGTCTTGCAGGTGGTGTTCCGCTCAACTTCTGCCATGGTTTACATCTTCATCCAGATGAGCTGTGAAATGTGGGATTTTGACATCTATGGTAAGGATCCCTGAGCCCTCCCCAAGCTTCCTCTCCAACCTTTGTCAAGTCCTGGGGTGGCCTGGCAGCTAATCGAGCCCTGGCTGAGAACTTCTTTGCTCCATCTGATGGAAGACGGAGAGAGGGAGAGAAGAACGTTCCCTTGTTTGCAGACTTCAAGAATTGTGAGGAAGTAGAAGCATCTGTTGACATAGTTTAGTTTTTCTACCTGAAGAGGGTTGTTGTTTTTTTAAAAAAAAGACGATGTAAATTATAAGGCAGTAAAAGTGTGTAAAGGAATCATGAAGAAAAGTGGGAAGCTATTTTCTTGGTGCTTTATCTGCCAGAGGGTTGTCTCAGTCCCTTCCAGAATTTCAGGCAGATGGTGAGCTCGGTTTGGCCCACAGATGCCACCCCCCCGAGTGCCTCTGCGAAACCAGCAGGGCCTCTGCCACTGAGCTCCGTGGACCAACTTGGGTTAGGCTCAGTCCTTCAGCTGCAAGAGCCCTGAATAGCTCCCAGCATAGATGGACAGATGCAGCAGGCCCCGGGGAGCCGGGTGTTGATGGCAGCAGTAGGGGGCAAAGCTGGAAGGCCCCCAAAGCCAGGAAGAATAACCCTGAGCCTGAAGGGTCAAAGAGAGGAGCCAGCTGGGCCTCCCAGAAGAGGCTAGTTTACAGCCAGGCTCTGCCACCACGTGAGACTTGGTGACTGGGCACGATGGAAGGACGGAGTCACGTGGAAGAAAGCTGTCCTTCAACCAGTGTGCCCACGGCCCTGGTAGGGCTTGAGAGGAAATTGTGCCCAGGAGCAAATAGGAAGCTGACACTGCTCTCATTGCCCTGGCGTCTCTGCCCCAGGCAGCATTTGGCCAGGTGGAATAGCCTGGCAGCTTTTCAGACGGAGGGGGTGGCAGCCTCTGCCCGGGGCAGCATCGCTTCCTCTCTCACGCTTGGCTCCTCTTTCCTTTGCAGGAGACCTTTACTTTGAGAAGGCTGTGAATGGCTTCCTTGCTGACCTTTTCACCAAGTGGAAGGTAGCTCCGCGGGACAAAAGGGGTGCTTGCAATTGGCGTCACGGGGGCCTGCAGCTGGGCAGAGCCCGTGGGCCTTTCTCACGTCAGCTTTCCCACATCCCCAGAACAAGCCCTTGAGTTTAAAAGCCCAAGCCAGGAGGGGCCGAGGGATCCCGAGAGGAGCATGGGGCTGGGGGCTGGAGTCCAGTGAAGCCCTGGGCAACGCTCTGCTCGCCTCTCAGGCCCCTGCCCGCTTGCTTCTGAGTCTCCCGAGTCTCAGTGGGGGGTTAAAACAGTCTCCAGGGGTGGCTGTGGCTGGGACGGAGGCGCTTTTTCCAGGGCAGAGAAGCAGAGAACCTAAAATGGGGGGAGGGGAGATCTGCTCCTGCCTGAAACGAGGTTGCCTGTGCCCTGCCCCTCGACTCCCCCAACAAGGGAAATGCTCCCTCGGGGCCCTTCCGATGTTGTCAGAATGACGGGTCCCATGCTGGTTCTCCCTTTGGGTCTGTGGGGGGCTGCCTCTGCCGCTCCTGGGAGGAGGCCTCCACAGCCACGTTTCGGGATGTGGGATTCGCCCCCCCTTTTGCCTTCCCACCGAGGGTGAGAGCCGAGAAGCGCCCAGGCATGTCACAGGTGCAGCCTCCACGGGTGGGGTCTGTGGTGCCGGTCGGGTTTGGGGTGGACCCACAAGGCCTCAATCTGCTTGCTTTTGTCCTGGCAGGAGAAAAACTGCAGCCATGAAGTAACGGTGATTCTCTTCTCTCGGACCTTCTACAATGCCAAGTCACTGAGTGAGTTGCCCCACGCGTGCCTCCCTGGTCCTGAGAGGTGCCCGCCTCTCCCTCTGCCCCTGGGAGGAGCAAACAGCAGCGTTCTCTCAGGTCTGGCTTGGTTTGTTCCAGGTGAATTTCCAGAGACCCAGCGCTGCTCAGTTCAGCAGGACCACGAAGGCCGATTCTACGAAGACTTTTACAAGTAGGTTTGCCGCGTGGCTGAGCCGCCTCTGTGGAATAGTTGTCCCAGCCTGGAAAGTGGGCAGTGTGTCCTGACTTAAGCAAAAAACCACGCCGAGACAAGGAGTTAGTCTCTAGAGCTCTAGCAGACAGAAAATCCTACCAGACTGAAGGAGTGTGGGAAACCCAGACAGATAAACCCCCAAACTCAAGGCAGGTCTGCTCGGAGTTTCTCTGAAGGACAGCTCAAAGCCTCCAAACTACGCATGCGTTTCCCCCCCTGGATAGGGGCCCCCTCCTGCTCACCCTCCATACTCATGGCGCAGCGTCCCTTAAGCATGCATGTGGGTGCGTCGAGGATCTGTGAGAAATCTGTGTGGAGAGCCTTATACTTCTCTGGGGAACTGACAATTTGCATTCTTTGGTAAAGGAGCTTTGTCTACGGACATACGGAAAGAAGGGCTCTGGTTCATCCAGGGTGTCCTGGATATTTTGCAAGGATGCTAAGAACTCTAGATTCTGCATGCGGAGTTATTCTTTATTTACATTACGATATTTATAACTTGCCCCAATCCTAACAGACTCCGGGAGGGGTACATCAAAGTCAGCAGCAAAAGTCAACAATTAAAATAGCATCATTTGAAGACATTAATAAACATCATAGACACCCTTAAAATTAAGCTAATCAAATCTAAAGGATGAACACTCACACTGGAACAAAACTGCTCTGGCTTGGGCACAAAACACCAGCAGGGTTAGGTCCATCCGTATCTCCAGAGGCTTCTGGAGGCTGCCACCAGAAAGGCCTGTGACCTGGTCCACATGCCGTGTACCTTGTGAGAAGGGGGGAATTGCAACAGGGCCTCCCTTGCCTGAACCCAACAGGTGGGTTCACTTCTGGCAAGGTGTTGCCTGATATATTTTGCAGCTGCACTCAGGACTGTGAATCATGCCTGGAAGCCTACTGGCCACTGATGCAGTTCTCATGGATCTTTGGAATATGGATGTGCTGAGGGCATTGAGTGAGATTGCCCCTAAGTGGCCTCTCCCTGTTTGCAGATCCAAAGGAACTCCTAGCAGCAGAAGCAATGCCTGGAGCCATGGTGGACAAAGACAAATAATTCACATGACCAAACTCAGGCGTGAGCCATGTTTGGATCTGCGCTGTGGCTATAATGGGGCAGAGCATCAGTCATCCTCTGCTGCTGTAGCATCAGTAGAATGTCACCCAGCAGCTCTCTTAAGGAGTCCCATACTCTTGGGGAAGGACAGTCTGGAAAGTCTGCCTTCAGGATGGCATGACTGGTCGGCTAACACGTCACTGATAAAATGGGTATTCTTTCAGATTTTGAATCAACCTTGGCAGAATGAAAGGTAATGGGGCAACGTCTTGCGAGATGATCTGGGATTCTTTGAAGGGTGTGGACTTCAAAGAAGTGGGCAAGGTTCTCTGTAGCATAAACTCAGACACGTGTGGGATGGATCCTTGCCCCATCTGGCTCCTCAGGTGGCTACAGTGAGGGTGAAGGATTTGGAAGATTATTGCTGCCTCTTTAAGAAAGGGGTTGGTGCATGCCCACTTGAAGAGGCCACCTCTGAGTCCAAATGTGCGGGACACCTCCTGCCTGGTCTTCAGTCTTCTCTTTTTAGGGAGGATTTTGGAGAAGGTGGTTGGGCTGCAGCTGTGGGGGAACATAAAGGAAACAGATTATCAGGAGCCTCTGCAGTCAGGATTCAGGCCCAGATATGGAAGAGAAACACCACTGGTCACTTTGTGAGTGATCTCTACGTGGGAGGGAATGCAGCTCTCCTAGTCTTTTGAGATCTTAAGTGGCTGTCGAGTTCTTGGCAGCCCACTTCAACAGAAAGCAAAATTCGCAGAGATTGAGCAAGATTTATTAGGAGAAATAGAATAAGGTTACAGAAATCTCAACAACCCAATTTGTCTCTCCACCGAATGAGGCAGAGATTTTTTCCCTCTTTATTAACTGGGTTACCTGCGGGGAGGCTGCTTTCTTAACTGACTGGAGAAGTGTATCCAGGTGGCCAGGATGGGAATCTCCTCCCAGGCTCTGAATGTACCATTATGGTGGGGTTTGATGCCACCAACCATGGTATCCTTCTGGACCCCTGCAAGGGTTGGGCGTTGGAGGAGCTGTTTTCCAGCAGTGCTGCTCCTTACTAAGTGGGTGATTCAATCAGCCCTAGTAGAGGAGGGGTGTTGAGCCTTTGGCAGTCCCAAGATGGGGGGATCTCACAGGGCTCCCGAACTCTCACCCATTAATTTAACATCTGTATGGAACAGCATCAACCAGTGGGCTGCTTGTAACCATTCTTAGAGCAGGAAGCCTTAGAAGCAGTTCCTCAGCTTCATTACTTAGAAGTTGGATGACCACAGTGCAGTTTACTTGGAGATGCCCTAGAAAAATACTGGGAAATTTCAGACCAATGCAAATACAGCAGCCTGTTCATTGGCAGGCAGGAGCTCTTGCAGGAGAGCTACACCAGTGTGATTGGCCCTGGACTGATTTCTGGTTTATTTCCAGGGGCTGTCCAAGGTGCTGGTTGCATTGCCTATGAAGCCATACATGATATAGGACCAGGCTGCTCACAAGACCGTCTCCCCCAGAGGGAATCCACCTGTCCTGTTCAGTTCAACCATTAAGGGATGCTCTGGGCCCTCCTCCCCAAGAAACGGGATGGGGGTGGACCCAGAAACACGCCTTTTGCCCTGTGGGATGTTGTACCCTCCAAGATCTGTACCCATATCGCTATTACGGCAAAGCAAAAAAGTCCCACCTCTTTGAGAGCATTTGGGGATTAAGAGCTGTCGCACAGGTTGCTTTAATGCTCTTAGGATATTTATCATGTCTGCCTTATACACTACTTTTGGTATATTTACCAGAGGTGAGACAAATTACCTCTCTCCTGGGCTTTTGAAAAAGATTAAAGACCTGGTTTGGCCAGCAGGCTTGGATTGGAAGGGGGAATAGCCGTACTTGGGGATGGCTAGCGCCCTAGTGTGACTTCTGATGGACCTACGGTACTTTACTCACGGTCTGATAAAGAACTCTTGCCCGTCTTGATTCCATTCCATTCTTATTTTTATTGCATTTATAACTGTTTTGGTTTTTAATTCTATTTTATAGTGAACCGCCCAGAGTCCCTCCTTGGGAGGGAGATGGGCGGTGATAAAATTTGATAAATAAAATATATAAGGATATTGTCATTTTGTGAGTTTTATTTAACTGCTTGGAGTCTTTGGAACTGGGCAAAATATAATGCAAGTGGGTTGGTGGATGCCAGCCTGCCAGCCTGGCTGCCGCAATAGGACATTTACGAAGAAGGGTGAAAGCACCATAACTGGAAAACTTATCTAAATTTTAAGTATCTGACATTTTCATAGATACAGCACTGTTTTGTCATTTTGTTGTTTTTATTTTAGAATGGTGACTGCTATAAACTTGCTGCTATTCTGAAAAAGTTGACCATTTTCCTCTTGTTTCTTCCCAAGTTTTGAATTTGGAAAGGTTTAAGAGCTGGTTTGAGTCTTTATCTGTGAAGCAGCCGTGAATAATGATTTCTATCCCCGTCCTATAATTTTCCCCCTCCACCCGGCCGGCTGTGGGCTGTGGGCTGTGTGCTGTTCCTGCTCTGTCTTTGTCCTATACGTTCTTTGCAAAGGTCTTTGTTCTCTTTCTGTGTAACTTACTCACAGTGTTCATTATAGGGTTGTGGTTCAAAATGAACGACGAGAGGAATGGACATCTCTGCTCGTGACCATTAAGAAGCTCTTCATCCAGTATCCTGTCCTGGTGCGCTTAGAGAAGGCAGGTGAGATGCTTGTAGTCATGGCTATTGCCAGCATTGCATCAAGGATGTCCCTCTGGTTTGTGTGGTCCTCAGCTTTGGTTCCACTCTGTAGCTTGTGCTGCTGCTGGGAAGTTGGTGCGCCTCCTCAGATGCAAAGGGTGGTGCAGCAATTAAGTCTGGGGGCACCAGGAATAGTAAAGCAGTCCAGAGCTTCTCAGGCTAAGAAGCTGCCAGCTTGTCCTTTGCAGTCCAGGAAGGAAGGACCTGTGGTGAAGGTGTTTGGCATGTGTGAAGTCCTTTGTCTCCTTCCTAGTCAAGTCCATCTTTGCTGGAGACCTGGCCTTGTGAGGGTCTTCTGGCCTGTGAGGTGCTACCCAAGAAAAGCCTTGTCCAGGATCTAACTTGGTGCAAAGTCCATAAAGAATGTTTTCCCCAGACTTCTTAAAACTTGATGGGACTAGTCACGTTTTCATGCTTGTACTGTTTACATGTATCATTGTTGAAACTGCCCAGAGTCCCCCATATGTGGGAGATGGGTGGTGATAAAAATATGATAAATAAATAAATAAATTTAAAGTCGTGCAGTGGGATAAAAAAAATCTTCAAATAAATAATACAGTTTTATCTTTTAAAGCTATATGAAGACTCTTTTTTTTCTTCCTCCTTCCCTTCTGGATGGTGAACAATTAGAGAATTTTCCACCAGGATACAATTCCACCTCTGCTCAAGGAAATTATTTGGAGGCCATAAACCTCTCCTTTAATGGTGAGTTTGGGAAATTCCTGTCTGCAGCACCATGGGATATTCTTGAAGGGCCCCATAACCTCATTGTCTTACAGAAGAGATAAGGCTGGCTTGTGCAAGATATCTCGGTGGCATTCAGTATTCCTCTTTGGAATACCTCCATATTGATTTTTGAATGCCTCCATATTGATTTTTCTTCAAAGTGAATCCCAATCTGCTGTAAAGGATTCTGGGGATATTTCTGATGCACATGCTCATCCAGTATGGGGCCTGGCTAGGCCGGTGATTTTGCCTTATTGCCTCCCTGAGCTCAGAATGTGGCCTCCTGAATTAGCCCTTTGCAGGCAAAGATCACAAAGTGATGGCCAAGGTGTGTGGGCAAATTTGCTTCTGTTTTTAAGGGATATTGAGCAAAGTGGCTCTCCAGTTCCCAGTAGCTTTTATAACAAATTAACTGCTAACCTATAGTTCTAAATTGCATCAGAGGTGGACACCATGCTCCCTCTCTTGCTCGGCCCTGGAGGACTGATTGGAGAAGGCATTGGTATTCTAGATCACTGTCTTTGTTGTGCATAAGGGGTGTTCTTTATAAAGCACTGGGTGCCCTTTTAATTCTTGCTCTTACCTGTTTAGTGTTTGACAAACATTACATCAATCGAAATTTCGACCGGACAGGGCAGATGTCTGTGGTCATCACGCCAGGGGTGGGAGTCTTTGAAGTGGACCGGCTGCTCATGATCTTGACCAAGCAACGGATGATAGATAATGGTAAAATAATGTTGTTAACAATTGGTAAAACACACACACACACAAACAATTGGTTATAGTCTTCCCCTTAGTTTTGGGGATTGGGGGATTTATAGTCCAACCAGGAGGGAAGTTTCCCTTCTTCCCATGTTCCTTTCTCCATGCAAGCAATTCTGGGTGTGGAGAGAGCCAGCAGGTGTTTCCTTAGGAGTGGTTGACTTTGGTTTTGTTTTGTTTGGTTTTTCTGACCACCACCATCATGGAAGGGCTTTAGAAGAGCCTGGTTCATTTTGATGATTTTTCTAAAGCTCTGATGAACAGAGATTACATGAGTGAATCTTCTGCTCATCTTGGTTCCTCCTAAAGGGCTCTAGTCTGTCAAATATCATCAGCTTCAGGACAGGCTTGTACTGACGAAAGCAGAGTTGCCTTAATCTTTGGGGCAGCCTCCGTGCACAAATGCCCTCGTCGTCTTCCAGTTTGCATGAGAAGAGCCTTATCTGAACATCTGTCTTCATTCTGAGGGACAGCCTCTCAACCCGGACTGTGGAGCTGCTCCTCTGCTCCCCACAACAGGCCTCCTTTCTTAATGAGGCGCTACGGAAAAACATAAACAAGAGCTCTGAAGCTGGATGAGACCAAAGCCCCTCTAAACCCAGATGGCTTGGGAAAGATCACAGGCTGCATCTGAGGGCAAGACGGCATTCAGACGCTGAATCTGCCACCTCCTGTGTCGGGACACTGTATAGTAGGGATGTGCAACGCTTCAAGTCTGAAGCCAGAGCGTTCTTTGGAGGAAGTGTGGGGCACATGCCACATCTGTTGGCACCTCCTTCAGGAAGCTGCAGGTGTCAGAACCCACAATCAAAGAACAGTTAAATCGTTCGATTGTGTTCTCTCCCATCGAAGCAGCGCATGTCAAGCTCCGGACGGGAGGGTGTCATGTTCACTGTTTCAATGTGCACTGTACATCGTAACGTTTCACATGCCATGGTGCTGACGCATGTTTCTGTTTGGGAGGGAGCTGCTGTGAAACCTTGTGCCAAGCTCTGTATCTGTGTTCATTTCAACGGAATGTGTTTGGGTGATGTGCTCGGCTCAAGGACTTTTCCCGTGGACCATCAGAAGCCATTAGGAGCACCTGGGATTGTGAGCTTGGGAAGATTCTACAGGGGGAGGGATCGCATTTGTACTGAGGGTTTTTAGTTTACATTTGGCGCGCTTTTTTCATTCTCAGCTTTCTTTGTGATCCTGCATACTATTCTTTAATAAATCAGATATCTTTGTGATCCTGCTCATGAGTCTGATGGTGTTCTAGAATAGGCAATCATTACATAAAGCTGAGAATCACCAAAGTTGTACCATTAGCTCCTACCAAGATTAGTTTCTTGTGAGGGAAAATAGTTAACGATGGCCGAGTCCAAGCTCATGACCGGGGGACTTGAGGAGCCGGCTAGCTTGATGCTCAAGTCGACGGTCAGGAGCGGAGAACTGAGTCTTTCCCCCGAACCTTCAGATTTGAGTTCTAGCCCTGAGGTGGAGGAACCTAACGATGGGGGAGAACCAGAGCAACTGGCACCCAGCGAATCACCTGCAGAGTTGATCATCTGGGATGCAATGGGAGAATTGCATCGGTTCCCGCTGACCCCAGACGTAGAATTTACCACGGTGTCAGCAGAGAGACAGCCTAACATGCGAGGGAGGGAGGAATCTCAAACCCCTGAAAGGCTAAGAGCGGTGGAGGCCAAAATAGAATCGATAGAGTAAATGTTAAGAAACCTGTCTCTACCATTGCGGGGGCAGGGGAGGCACGACGGAGGTCCCAGCCTCATGCAACCATCCCCCATCCTCCCACCCAGACCACCGGCGGAGCTGGGCCGGAGACGGCTCCGGGATGAATCTCCACCCCGCAGAGCAACAACTACCACTCAAGCAGCTGCCGGTTCTGCTCCAACAGGAGTGGGGGTGAAAGACTTCTCTGTTAAGTTTGATGGGGATCCAACCAAGTTATCTTTCTTTCTAACCAATGCCAAAAGTTACATGAGGCAGTTTGGAGCATACTTCCCTTCCGAAGAGGCTAAGATAACTGCCATTGCCACCAAGTTGAAGGGTCGAGCGGCTGACTGGTATGTTCAATTGAGTGAGGCTGACTCCGCTGAACTTGAGTATTTCGAGGACTTTATGGGGGTGTTAAAGCTGCATTTTGAGGATCCTCTGGCCAGGGCAAGAGCTAAGAAGGTGCTGAAGTATCTTACCCAGGGCCAGCTGTCTGTAGCTGATTACGCCCTGGAGTTTAAGGCTTTAGCTGGGAAAATCCCCAACTGGTCTCAGTCAACCTTAATAGAATGGTTTAAAGAGGGACTCAACCGGGACGTCCTACGATGGGCATTGTGTAGAGACAACCCAGAGTCATTGTACGAATGGATCTGTCTGACCGGCAAGGCTGAGCATGCCCAGCATACCTTCATGCAAACCAGACGACCTGAAAAACCACCAGCCACCATGAGGAGACCCCGAAGTGCTGCAACTGCTGCCCGGCCAGGCTATAGAGCCTAGGAAGAGGAGAGAGCTCGGCGCTATGCGAGGGGTCAGTGTCTCCGATGCAGAAAGGAAGGGCATCGAGCAGCTGATTGCCCAGCAGCCAAGGCTGGAGATCGAGCGGGCAAGCTGCCGGCCAAATTGCCCCCCCCTCGCGGTGGATGACAGCAGCCAAGGGGGCAGCCGATGCTGAGGAAGTATTCTACTTCTCAGGAGAGGCTGAAGATGACTCTAAGGAGCTGGCGGGAAATGCCAGCCACCTGCCATGAAGAGCGCCTGCGGGCAGGTGGGGGAGGATGGGCGCGAGGATGCTATGGTGAGTGCTGACTGTCCCACTTTAGCAGTAAAAGTGAAATTGGGCTCCTGCACAAAGACTACGGAGGTCTGGGCTTTAGTTGACTCTGGGTGTTCCAGGTGTCTGATTCACCCTGATCTGGTTGCTGCTTTGGACCTGCCTAGCTTCCTGCTCCAGCAGCCTTTGATCTTCACACAGTTGGATGGTTCAACGGTGGGGGGGGGGGCAGCAACCCATTTCACTGGAACTGTCGCAATGCAAATGGGCAGCCACCGTGAGACTTTAAAATTTGTAGTGGCACCTGTTGGCAACCCCTTGGCAATTCTGGGGATTCCCTGGTTGACCTATCGAAGCCCACATATAAATTGGGAACACAGAACTCTGACTTTTAAGGATGGGTTTTACCAAGCCCCTACTGCGGAGAGAGCTTCAAGTGCGGGGGTTGGAAGGGCTGCAATTGCCACGCCGCGCCCTAGTTTGGCACGTTTAGAAGGCTTGCCCGATCAATACCAAGACTTTGCAGATGTCTTTGGGGAAATGGAAGCAGATCAGCTACCCCCCCATCGGAAAATTGACTGTGCAATAGAGTTAGTTCCCAACGCTCAATTGCCCAAGCCGAAAATTTATCCAATGACTCAGAAGGAGCTTGAGGCATTACGGGACTTTATTGACAAAGATCTGGCAAGGGGGTTTATTGAACCTGCAAATTCCCTAGTTGGGGCCCCTGTGCTATTCCGGGAAAACAAAGATGGCATGCTTCGACTCTGTACGGACTATGGGGGGTTAAATTCCATCTCAATTTTCAACAAGTACCCTCTTCCGCTCATGAAGGACATGTTAGCTCACTTGTCTAAGGGCAAGATTTTCTCCAAGCTCAATCTTCGTGAAGCCTATTTCCACATCCACATACGAGCTGGAGATGAGTGGAAAACCGCTTTTAATTGTCCACTGGGTTCATTTCAGTACAAAGTCCTCCCTTTTGGGTTGGCAGGGGCACCCGGAGTCTTCATGCAATTGATTAATGAAGTATTACATGATCATTTGTTTAAAGGAGTCCTAGTTTATTTAGACGATGTTCTCATTTACACTGAAACCGAGGAGGAACATGAGCGCCTCCTCAAACAGGTGGGAAGCAAGCTTAGAGATGCCAAGCTTTATGCCAAGCTTTCCAAATGTGAGTTTCACAAGACTCAACTTGACTATCTGAGCTATAGGGTGTCTGACAAGGGCATTGAAATGGACCCTGCAAAAATTCAGGCGATTTTAAGTTGGGAACGTCCCCGCACCCGGAGGCAATTGCAAGATTTCCTTGGGTTCAGTAATTACTACTGCCAATTTATCCAGGGGTCCGCTGAGATTGCTTTGCCCCTCACTGATTTACTCCGTACCAAGGGCTTGGGGGAGACACACAAAGTAAAAAACCCTGGGGCAGTGCTGAATTGGACGCCTGAATGCCAGGCAGCATTTGAGAAGTTAAAAAACCCTCTTTACTGCTGAGCCTATTCTACAGCACCCTGATCCTGAATGCCCCTTTGTGGTCCAAGTTGATGCTTCTGACTCCTCAGTTGGGGCTATATTGTTACACAGAGATTCTGAAAATCACTTAAAACCCTGCACTTATTTGTCCAGAAAATTTTCTGAAACTGAACGCCGGTGGCATGTTTGGGAAAAGGAGGCTTTTGCTGTAAAAGTCGCTTTGGAAGCCTGGCGTCATCTCCTGGAAGGCGCTAAATGCCCTTTCGAGGTTTGGACCGATCACAGGAATTTGGAAGCCCTGCGCACCCCCCGGCGTCTCAGTCCTAAACAAATTCACTGGGCTCAATTTTTCAGTTGCTTTAACTTCCAATTAAAGTTTATTCCAGGAAAGAAAAACTTTCTGGCCGATGCTTTGTCACGTTTACCTCAGGACCTTGACCAAGTAGCAGATGTGGTTGGGACTGTTCTCACTGAACCACAACTGGGCTTAGTTGCTGTCACCCGGAGCCAGACCCGTGCACAGGCATCCCCACCCCCAGCCCAGTGTGGGAAGCAGAAAGTGCAAGTTCCTTGTCAGTTACAGAAGGACTTTCTCCAGGCACTGAAATCTGATGCTTGCTAGCTAATAGAGACAATGTTTCTTTTGAAAATGGTCTGGCGTGAGTGGAACACCGCCTTTATGTTCCTGAAGCTTTAAGGGCTGATGTTTTGCGTTCCCATGATGACAAACTTGCTGGACACTGGTTTTGTCAAGACCTTGCATTTGGTTAGGCGTCAATTTTGGTGGCCAACCTTAAGGCGGGATGTAAAATACTATGTTGCTTCCTGTCCTGTTTGTGCCATGTCAAAGCAAAAAGGAGGGAAACCACAGGGGCTTCTACAGCCAGTGGCCAGCCCATCCCGTCCCTGGGATGAGATTTCTATGGATTTTATTCTGGATCTACCTCCCAGTCAGAAGAAAACTGTCATCTGGGTTGTAAAAGATTTTTTCTACAAACAAGCCCATTTCATTCCATGTGTGTCCATCCTGTCGGCCCCGCAATTGGCCTGCCTATTTCTCATCCACATCTACCATCTCCACGGTAGCCCCTCCTGTTTGGTCAGCGACCGCGGGACACAGTTTACTTCCCAGTTTTGGAAATCATTTTTAAAATTGATTGGCACCAAACAGGCACTGTCCACGTCATCCCATCCTCAGACTGACGGATCTACTGAGATTTTGAACTACGCCCTTGAACAATTCCTTAGAGCATACATTAACTACCATCAGGACAATTGGATGGACTTGCTGCCTTTTACTGAAGTGGCTTACGACAATGCTGTCCATCAAAGTACCAGGCAACCCCCTTTTCGTGTGGTTTCTGGTCATGACTTTGTTCCCATCCCTGAGCTGCCACAACCCCCTCCCCAATCCTGTTCTGCCTCTGACTGGGCTGTTAAGCTTTCTGATTCCTGGCCGGTGATTCAACAGGCTTTGGCTGATGCCCAGGCTGCTTACAGATTTCAAGTCAATAAACGTCATTCTTTGCAACACAATTTCAAAATATCTATCTACCAAATTCATCAAGTCCCCACAACCCTCTAAAAAACTTGCTCCCAAGTTCATTGATCCTTTCCCTATTGTTGGTCTTATCAATCCAGTTACTGTTAAATTGGACCTGCCTCACAATTTGAAACGCTTGCACCCTGTTTTCCATTGCAGCCTGCTCAAGCCTGTCCACCACTCTTCCCACTGGCATCCCCAACCTCCTCCTCCTGCTCCGATCATGACTGACGGCCAACAGCACTTTGAGGTCAAGGAGGTTGTTGATTCTCGCAAGCTTCGAGGCACCCTCCAGTACCTCATCTGCTGGAAACACTTTCCTCATCCTGAATGGGTGCCTGCTCGCCACGTTAATGCTCCTGATTTAGTTAACCGTTTCCACTTGGCTTACCCTTTGAAGCCTGCCGCTTAGTGTTTTCTTTCTTTTGGGGGGGCAGTATGTCATGTTCACTGTTTCAATTTGCACTGTACATCGTAATGTTTCACATGCCATGGCGCTGACGCACGTTCCTGTTTGGGAGGGAACTGCTGTGAAACCTTGTGCCAAGCTCTGTATCTGTGTTCATTTCAGTGGAATGTGTTTGGGTTATGTGCTCTGCTCCAGGACTTTTCCCGCAGACCATCAGAAGCTGTTAGGAGCACCTGGGATTGTGAGCCTGGGAAGATTCTATGGGGGGAGGGATCTCATTTGTACCGAGGGTTTTTAGTTTGCATTTGGCGCGCTTTTTTCATTCTCAGCTTTCTTTGTGATCCTGCATACTATTCTTTAATAAATCAGATATCTTTGTGATCCTGCTCATGAGTCTGATGGTGTTCTAGAATAGGCAATCATTACAGAGGGGGAGAGATGCTGAGGGTGAGGAAGAGATACGTTTTGTCGAATGGTGGGGTCCAGGTCATACCAGGCGGAGATGAGCGAGCTGGAATGCTGAACTGTTGAGGGAAGGGGGGATGGACTGCGAAGGGGGTCCTGGCGTGTCTGTGATAGCCTGTGTGGGAATGGTTTTTACCCATGGCTCTTTGCTTTAATCTGCACACATCATCAGTAAATCTGAAATTGCATTTTGTCTGGGGGCATGAGTCAGAACCTTATTGAGTCAGCTGGGTCAGAATTTTACAGCAGGCTAGATGTGTGATCCCAGGAAAATACGTGCTTGTTTGAAGAGGTTGTGACGGGCCGTGACAAGGCGCTTCCGATTGGGGGCAGACGTGCTGTCGGAGCCTCCAGAATTCAGAGGTGAATGGTGCTCCTTGGGCCACATCGCTATTCTGCAGTCCGAGGAAAAGGCTCTGCTCCTGTAAGGTGCTGGCAGGCACAGGGTGGCGGAAGAGCTTTCCTCAGATCTGCACATCCTTAATACGTCATTATTGACTTGTTGACTGTGAGTAGTCATTGGTAGCCTATTTCCATCTGCACTGTGAGTAAGGGCTGAGAGTTGGTCCTTTGAAAGTCAGGTCTTATGATCAGTAACATAAAGTGAAATAAATGCCTTGTTTGTTTGCTTGCTTGCTTATGAGACATCTATCAAAGACATGAGGATCGTATACTATCAGCAGAATGAAGGCTTTTCATTGTGGGTGGAGACTTGTGAAGTTGGATACTCCCTTCCCTCTTCCTAATTGTAACAGAGAATTTTCCCTGCATGCTTTGAAAGACAGCCCAGGTGGCTTCCTCCATGCAGAACAAGAGAGTGTTTTCACACATGAGGTCCTCGTGGGAACGCTGGTTCCTCTTGGCCCCAAAGCCTGATGCTTTTTCAGGGGTCACGAGGTTTTGATGTGATTCAAAGACTTTAAAGCTGAACCACTTTGATCCAGTTCTTTAGTGCCGGTAATTTAGCTGACAAAGTTTCTCTCCTTTTCCCACCTACCCCCTTCTCTTTGCAGGGATTGGGGTAGATTTGGTGTGCATGGGAGAGCAGCCCCTCCACGCAGTGCCCCTTTTTAAGGTAAGGCCCTCTTGGCTTGGCCCATCTCCTTCAGCTTCCACCCACCCACCAATGCCAAGTGTTGGCTGTGGCATACTGGCTCTCTCGCCAGCATGGCCACCCAGTTCCTCTGCCAGAATAAAGCTTCTGAATGAAATTTTTAAAATGTGCCTGTACAGTTGTGCTTCTACCATACCTGACATTCATGCAAGCAGGATGGGGCTGCAGATATTGCCCATCTACCTTCAATCCTTCTTTCTTTGGTTTTCTTCTGTTGCTGCTGCTGCTGCTTCTATGGCGGGTTTTCTTCCTCCTCAATAAATTGGTTAAGGAGGGGAAGGAAATGGAACTTGCCAGCCCTTTGGGTTGAAGGCCTTGTTGGACCCCCTGCCCCTCTGCTTGAAGGCATGTGGTGTCTGCGTGAGGGCTCAGGATCAGAGGGAGGAGGACAAGACTGGCACGGAGGCAGGAAAGAGGAGCCCGAGAGAAGGACCTGGGTCCTCAGCATTTGCAGATACATCTTCCTCACTGGCAGAGGCCTGTTTGTTTTCAGTTTGCTTCTGAGCACTTTCTGTGGCATTGAGGGCGAGGAACAGCGTTCCTTCAAACTTGGGGCAAGCCACCTTGAGCCCTTCTGAATTTGTGTTCATCTCCTATCAGTCTCGGCTGGCACCAATGCGATTGGGACTATTGTGGTCCAACAATATTCAGTATTCCAAGGGCTGCAGGTTACTGAGGGTCAGTATCTCTGGATTAATTCCTTGCCTGCAGCATCTCTCTTCTGGTCCTCCAGACCCCTCGCAGCTGTGTGATTCTTGGTTTCCCCTTCTCACCTCTTCTCAGCTACACAATCGCTGCAGTTCTGGAGATTCTCGCTTAGGGGACGACTACAATATACCCCACTGGATCAACCACAGGTACTCCTCTGAAATCCAAACCACTGCAGCTGGGCTCAGAGGGGAGCAGGCAGTGTCCATGTGGGACCGTCTCCCCTTTGTGGCTTCGGATCCGGAAGACAGGCCAAGGGAGTCCCCTTGGCTCTCTAAAGGCCCGCCAGTATCTCCTGATCCGAGGTTTGCCTCGTCGCTTTTCTGCTTAGGATGCAGAAAGTGGATTTGGGGGAGAGGTGAAACCGATAATACATATTTTGTTTTGGATCATTTACTTTCTGGTCACCTTTTTTTTCTTCTTCCAGAAAAGATACTTCTTCAGGTATTTTCCTTAACCTCTTGTGCTTTTGCCTGATCTTTCTGTTGGCAGATGCTGGGAAAGCCTTTAGCCCAGGAGAGGTCAACAAAAGTCACACACCAAGCATTTCTATAAAAAATAATTTATTTACAGAAAGCAAAAACAAAAGCAAAACATTTAAAGGACTTAGCTCTCATTGAGAGCTACCTGGCTTGCTACATGCCGGCAGAGAGAAAAAGAGGAAGTGAAGAACAAGTCCGGGCAGGTCCTCCCATCCCCCAGGCTATTTGCATGAAGCACGTGAGAGGAGACAATCTAATACAACCCCTTCACCTGGCCAAAATGATTTGTTACAATAGCAGTCTTAATCTATTAGTAGGAAAACCTCAACACTCCCCTTTTTACACTATAGATTAAGTTGCAAACCAATCTTCTCTGACAACTCTTTGTGTCTTGGTACCGGAAGAGGTTTGGTTAAAATATCAGCAATCATGTCTTTTGATTCACAATATTTTAACATTATTTCTCCTTTGCTTATCATATCTTTGATATATTGATATCTAATATCGATATGTTTTGTTCTACTTCTGCAGGCTTCAGATTTTGCCATAGCAATGCAAGCTTGATTATCCTCATAAACAGTTATAGGCTGGTTCACTTCCATGCCTATGTCTTTTAACAAATGTTTAAACCATGTAACCTCATTACAGGTTTGTGTTAGAGAATAAAACTCTGCTTCTGCAGTGGAAAGAGCAACAAGTGTTTGTTTTCTAGAATGCCAGCCTAAGCTAGATCCAGCAAATTGAATTAAAATCCCAGAAGTGGATTTTCTGTCACTGACATCTGCTCCCCAGTCAGAATAGATTCTCCCCTTTTTCATAGCCAGGGGGTTGCTGCATGTATAATCTGTGGTCTAAATCACCATAGAGAAATGCAGTTTGAATGTCATAGTGGTTAACTGACATTCCCTTGAGTGCAGCAACTTTTAACAGTAATCTAATTGATTCACCTTTAGTAACTGGTGCAAAAGTCTTGTCAAAGTCTAAATCTTTCCTTTGAGTGAACCCTTTTTCAACCAACCTTGCTTTATATTTTTGGATTTTGCCATCAGCATCCCTTTTCAGTTTGAAAACCCACCTACAACCCAGACAGCGTTCATTGGGAGGTAGATTTACCAGTTTCCATGTTTTATTTTCTTTCAAGGATGCTAATTCCTGTTGCATGGCAGAATGCCAATTTTGTGCAATCTCAGGTGGTAAAGCATTCACTTGTTCTAAAGACTCAGGTTCTGTGAATATGTGAAAAGCCTTTACTGTTTCAGCCTGAAAACGTGATGGAGGAACGCCTTTATTACTCCTCTGAGATCTGCGAGGTAATACAGGGCTTAAATTTTGACTCCTATCACTTTCCTGAGAAGCATCTGTCTCATCAGACAGATCTTCAGTTTGCTTTTCTGGTTTAATGTCCTCATCAGGCAAAAGATCACCATCAGCAAGTCCTTGCTGTTCTCTTGTGGTGGTCAGTTCAACTGGAGAGCTAGAATTTAATCTCCCCCAGTTTTGTTCAGCAAAAGAAGCGCTTTTGCTAATTATTAATTTCTCTCCCATTATGAACCTGTAGCTCCTCTGGCTTTGTTCATAGCCAACAAAGATGGCTTTCTTTGTTGTGGGGCCTCCTTTCCTTCTCTGCTGTTTTGGAATGTGAACCCATGCAGTGCTACCAAACACTCTAAGATGGCTTACCTTTGGTTTCACACCATAAAACAAATGGAATGGAGTGTCCTGAATCATAGAGTTATACAACCTGTTCTGTACATAACAAGCAGTCGATAAAGCTTCTCCCCAGAACGTAAAACATAATCGTGAATCTTTTAACATGCATTCCATCGCATTTTGCAAGGTTCTGCCCTTTCTTTCAGCAACACCATTTTGCTGAGGGGTGTACGGGTTAGAAAGAATTTGTTCTATCCCTTTTTCCACTAGGAACCTTCTGAATTTGTGAGAAAGGTATTCTCCTCCTCTATCACATTGGAGTGCAGATACAGGCCTAGGGAATTTTCCATTTGCCCATGTCACAAAACTTTTAAATTTCTCAAATGCCTCATCTTTATGTTTTAAGATGTAGATAAATGTGTATCTTGAGAAATCATCAATGATGGTCATTGCATACCTTGCTTGTCCAAGACTTGGAGCAAAAGGACCAATAATGTCAGAGTGTACAATTTCCAAAGGTCTAGTTGTAACTCTGTCACTGTGCTTACTCACAGGAGCTTTTAGTGTTTTGCATTCTTTGCAAACTACACAATCTAAGTATTTATCACAGGGTTTTATCTTTAGGTCAGCACACAGCTGTGGCATTTGTGCTATATACTTGATATTAGCATGACCAAATCTCCTGTGCATCAGGTGTACACATTGGTCATGATATGGTGTGTTGCCAACTGCAGCCTTGCAGCTTGGCTTCCTTGCATTTTGCACAATGTACAAGGAGTCTTTTAACATACCAGTAGCACACAATTTCCCATTTTTACGTATCTCACAACCATTTTTCTTAAATGTTATGATATACCCTGTTGCAGCCAATTGTGCCACAGATAAAAGGTTTGATTGTAAATTTGGCACATACAACACACCTTTTACAGTTTCTCCTAAGCAGGATAAATACAAGTCACCTTGTCCCATAATTTTGGTCACAGACCCATCAGCCAAAGATACACTTTGTCTTTTAGTTTTAGACAGTGACACAAAAGAGCTTTTACAATTACATAAATGACAATTGGCCCCAGAATCTAACACCCATACATCAGAATTACCCTTCTCAGCAACCTGTGCAATTTGGGTTGTCTGAAGAGCCTTCTTCTGTGTTGCCCTTGTGTTCTTCTGCTCTGTCTTTCTACTCTTGGGTCTCATGGCACAGTCTCTTTGCAAATGTCCAGCTGAACCACAAGTGAAGCATCGCTGGCTTGCTAGTGCTGTGGCCTCAGGTTCCTTTCCCTTCTTTTCCCTCATTTTCTGGTCTTGCAGCTTTCCAGAAGAGATGGGGGGGGATCTTTCCTCTCTCTTCTCCCATTCAGCGAGTAAGCGCTGTGTAACATACGATGGGGTGAGATCTGCTTCAGGCATAGCCTCCAGGGTACAAATCAGCGTGTCCCACGTTTCATTCAGTGAGGACAGGAGGATATAGGATTTTGTGAGAGGTGTAAATTCCATTCCTCTCTCCTGCAACTCAACAAACAGCTGCTGAATATAATGCAGGTGCTCAGGAAGGCTTTCTCCTTCTGCAAGGTAGGCTCTGTACAGCTTTTTCGTCAGAGTAACTTTACTCCCTGCTGTTGCCTTTACATATAAGTCTCTCAAAGCGTCCCAAAGTTGCTTTGCAGACTGCATGCCTCGCACGTGGACTAGCTGATTGTCCTCAACTCCCAAGATAATGGTGGCTCTAGCCCGCTCATCCTGTCTCAGCCCTTCAGCATTGGGATTTTGGGGGGTTTGCTCACCAATTGGCAGCCAAAGATCCTCTCTGCGAAGATACATTTCCATCTTCAGGGCCCAATTCAAATAGTTGGTCTCTGATAGGCGCTCCAGAGGCATCGCTGAGGGCTGGGAGGTAGCCATGGCTTCTTCCTTCTTTTGCAAGTCACCTCAGCTAGCTTCTTTGTCCTGCAGACCGGCAATTGCTGGAAAATCTCCAGGTGGCTCCAAAGAAAATCTTCACAGGTCTTTGCTACCTGCCTTTAAATTGTGCACGAGGTGTGGAGCTGACCTCTCTTTTCTCTCTGGGTTTTACTGGGCTGTTTTACTGGGCCCATAACCTGTTGGCAGATGCTGGGAAAGCCTTTAGCCCAGGAGAGGTCAACAAAAGTCACACACCAAGCATTTCTATAAAAAATAATTTATTTACAGAAAGCAAAAACAAAAGCAAAACATTTAAAGGACTTAGCTCTCATTGAGAGCTACCTGGCTTGCTACATGCCGGCAGAGAGAAAAAGAGGAAGTGAAGAACAAGTCCGGGCAGGTCCTCCCATCCCCCAGGCTATTTGCATGAAGCACGTGAGAGGAGACAATCTAATACAACCCCTTCACCTGGCCAAAATGATTTGTTACAATAGCAGTCTTAATCTATTAGTAGGAAAACCTCAACACTTTCTGCTTCCCTCTCTGTATAGTTTCTATACTTCCAAAAGCCAACTTCGGTGTAACAGTTTCACCCCACGGATCAAGCTGGCAGCCCAGAAGGTAAGTGGACTAGCCCAAAAGTCTTGGTGCAGCCCGAGCAGTGGAGCTGCACCAGCTCAGTTTTGGAGCCACAGGAATAACCACCTCTAGGTACTTTCAGCACAGACCTTAGAATGGTTGAAGGGGAAAAAAACAAGCTTAAGCTCTCTCTGTCTAGAGCAGCCCTGCACAACTTGCAGAGGGGGACGGGCCAGATTAATACCTTAAACCTATTTGTGGGCCACAAATAATGGGTGTGCCAATCAGCTGTTGGGCAGCTAATGGCCTGGCAGCAGCTATGGGGCTGGCAGTGCCCCCGAGGCCTGGTGGTGCTAGAGGCACTTGGCAGCGTGTCTTTTGGGGTAGGGGTGGCTGCGAAAACCTAGGTGGGGGTGGCGGATCCATCCTGGCAGCAGCGACTTTTGGCAGCAATGGATTGGTTATTTCAGAAAATGCCGGTGGCTGCTTGGCAGGCCACATGTTGTGCAGGCCTGCTGTAGAGTTGCTAAGACTAATTCCAGTTTTTGTTTTTTGCATGTTGAATTTCAGCCACAGAATGAAAAAGCAAAAAGTAGCAGGGAATCTTGTGAGTAACTCTTCAACATGATTGTATTGTTCTTTTTTAAAGATGAGAATGACAGTTGTATGTCCAGAGCCCCCATTGTGCTGCTGACAGGATCATGCTGAGACTGGAGGGATTTTTTCCACTCGCTTTTATTGTCTGAAGCCCCCTCCCATTCTGTTTCCTCCTCACCCCCCCTTTTCTCCCTGACTTTGCTTTCCTTCTCCCTCTCCCGCTTTGTCTCTCCCTCTTTCCTGTTTTCCCTCTGCCTGTCTTCTCCATATGGAAGAGAAAACAGGGTGGTATTTCCATTGTGACTAGCCCTGCTACCACACTAGCCATTTTGTGATTGTATTTATGGCCTTAAAAAAAATCTAAATGGACCCAGAAAAATTGGGCACCCTGTGCCTTGCACAATAGCTGTTCTGAAGGAAAACAGAAATGTCAAAGATTAGGGCAGGGGGGCAAGCTGGGCCTCTGTCCGTTCTTGAGCCCCCCTTGGAGTGTTCCAACATCTCACCACCGAAACTCAGCAGCACATTTTAGGCAAATGAAGGCATATAACAGATACAAGCTATGTTAAGCCTGGAGCTGCTGCCCATTGGGACCAGTGTGCCAGCACAGCCTCACTGGCCCAGGGTGAGAAAGCCTCCTAGACCCGGTTAACTGCCTCCCAGGACCTCAGAGAGAGACCACATCTGCAGTTTCAGTCCTGCTGAGGCTTTGCCACAGAGTTCTGCCCCATCCAGGATACCCTCAAGGAGTTTTGTTTCTGCATTGCTGGCTTTGGTAGGCAAGGAGTCCAGTCTGGCAGAGGATAGCTGGAGAAGGTGGAGGAATCTGACTCTCTGCCCATCTACCCCACCCCCACCAGGTTGGACCACACGGGGTCCATGTTTAGGCTGACAGTGGCTTCAGTGTGTGTTTGCCCATAGCCTTGGTCTGCTTGTATTCCAGCTTTGGGAGCGCCTAAAGAGGCCGAGAACGCTCTTCCCATTCAAGTTGACTATGACGGATACGATGCCCAGGTTTTCCGTCTGCCTGGCCCCTCCAGAGCCCCACGTTGCACCACCTTCAGGTAAACATGTTTATTGCCAAGCCTAGTTGACTCCAGTGGGGAAAAGAGATAAATACCAAATTTTATATTTGGGTACAAGCAAGTAAAGATGCAGTGTAAGAGAGGAGAGTCCTAAATTGGGGGAGCAGTAATGAGGGAGATGCCTTAGTAGATAACAGAAGCCTGCTGTGCTAGCCTGCTGCTGAAAAACTGTCCCAACAGAAGTGTCATGTCTGAGTCACAGGTTGAGCCCTCCTCCAGGCCCCATTTGGAGTACTGGCTCCGGTTTGAATGCTAAATAAAGACAGACGTCGATCAACAGGATGTGTCTGGGGAGGCAGGTTAGAATGAGGAGACCGGAAGCCAACTCATATGAAGAACAGCGGGGTATATTTGTCTAGATTAGAAATGATTGAGGGAGACAGATTGTGGCCTTCAAATACTGCAAGGGTGGTCCTGCAGAAGAGCAAGGAGAAAGAGAATTCTTCTAAATTTTAGGAGAAACATCCTGACAGTAACAGTTGTTCAGCTCTGGAACGGACTTCCTTGAGAGCTGGTCGGCTGCCCTTCGCTGGAGATAATTTAAGCAGAGGGTGGACAGCTGCCAACTGGGGAATTCAGCCACAACATCCTGCGTTGGGTAGGGAGCCGTAGATGATCTCTGAGGTCGAATCCATGTTGTGGTGTAAGATGGCACGCCGCCAGAACCCTGGAGGCCGTCCACCACGCAGGCATCCTGACCCTGAGTGAACTCTTCCTTACGGGTTTCACAGCAGATCTGTGCGGGAGAGAGAGAGCCGGCCCTGGAAGACCTCCGGCTCCTACGATGTCTCCTCCAGCCCCTCCCTGCAGAGTCGGCCCTTGCCCCCCG
Organism: Candoia aspera; assembly: GCF_035149785.1. Taxonomy (NCBI): domain Eukaryota; kingdom Metazoa; phylum Chordata; class Lepidosauria; order Squamata; family Candoiidae; genus Candoia; species Candoia aspera. The sequence goes on along the minus strand of NC_086167.1, from coordinate 1,860,004 downwards.
AAGAGGTTCGGAGCCAGGCTTCTGATGACAGCTCCCTGGGGAAGATCTCCGACTTCCTCCTGATCCCCCGCCCCCACCTGCACCTGCAGTATGAAGTCAGCAGCTCTCTGGGCTACACCAGCACCCGAGGTTGGCCCGAGGCCCGGGAAAGTCGGAGCCGTTCGCTTCTTTGAATTTGTTGTTTTGTATTTGCTTTGTAAACTTTTCATAGTTGCTCACTTTCAAAAAACACACCGGGTGCCCCAGTCCCCCAGCCTCTTCCACATCCCATTTCCACAGTGCAGATTACAACCCGCTCAGAAACAAGGCAGAACACCCAGGGATAACCATGGATTTCTTCCAAGCGGACCCTGGTTTACCTTGCCCTTGCATTTCCCTTCGTGCTGTTTGCATTTCCCCAACACAGAATTCAGAAATAAATAGAATCCCAGCCGTCTTAAAACTTCTGTGCGTTGCCGTCCCTATCCTAGAAATGTTCCTCAGTTTGAGACCCAGTGATTGGTTTGACCCAGTGCACTAGAGTGAGTGGGGTTGGGCAGTGCGTGGGTCAGGGTGTGGTGGGAACTCAGCCCTCGTCTTACACGGTGGGCAGGCCAATCCAACAGGTAATGCCATCCCATGGTTGATCCCCCTGAGAAGAACGCCTTCGGTGAGGAGAGCAGCTGTGCCCTGTTAAGGCAGCGTTAGGGTTGAGCATGTTGTGTACCCCGACCAGCGAGACCACCTCCTCCTTCTGGGAAGCAGCTCCTTCCTCGCCTTGTCTTGGTCCATGTGCTCCTCCTCCCTCTGGCCTTTGCTGCCTCCTCTTCCTCTGGATTGCTCTTGGAAACTTGGAAAGCTGTGACCTTCCCCCGGCCTCTCAGCCCGGGCCTTCTGTGGGTTCTTATGTGCTGTCTCCACAGTGTCTTCAGCTTTTGCCTCCACCTGCTCAGCCAGGGAAAATACGTGGGCAGACTGTCTTCTGCAGTAGCGTTTGACGTTCTTCCTCTGAAGTTTCACTACTAAGGAGGGACTTTGACATGGGGAGATTGGGGTTCTGGTTTGACCAGGGCCACATATCCCTGAATAAGTGATTTCTGCTGTAGACGCGTGGAATGGGTCTGAAGGTTAAACACTAAGCATCATGGACTACTTTAGCTACGTAGAAACATCCATACTTACCATAGAATCATTGCACTGGATGGGCCTAGCGCAGTTCCCTGCCCTGTGCAGAATCTGAAATGCAAATGAGCGCTCCAGCCTCCCTGATTCCAGGAGCATTTTTCATTGGTAGCATTAACTGCGCAGAAACTAAGTAAAGGTCTGCAAGCAAAAAGTAGGAAGGGTCTGCAGAGACAGGTTCCTGGAGGTCTTTCCAGCCCCTGAACAAGAGCTCTGCTCCGGGTCACGTGACTGGGAAGGAGGCGGGGGGGCCTTAGAGTGGAGACATTCTGAGCCGCTGCCTGACTGGCCCCCAAGGGATGTCCCGGGGGGGGGGGGCTTCCTGGACTTTCCCCCCCCTCCGGAGCCCCCGGCCCCACCCAGCCTGTTTTCAAATAATATGGGGCGCAGGCCTTTGGGGAACCAAGAGCTGCAAAGAAGCATTATCTTTAGCCCTCACAGACAAACTGGAACGTCTGTCATGTTCCCCGTTGCAAGGCATACGTGCATCACAACGGGGAACATGCACATCAGGTAAGAGGAAAGGAGAAACATAATCCCCTAATCACCCAGACATCCCCCAAGCACCCACATCCAGAAGGGAATCCACAACACAACGGATAAGCCCCTCAGACCAGACTGACAATCATCAAAAGATAGGAGAACGCCTCCCCATTTCCCCAGGGGATACTTTCACACATCTCTCAGGCACCCATATCCATAGAGGAATCTCCAACATAATAGGAGCACCCGTCAGACAGGACTTAACACCCATCGAAAACATCTTCCCAGGAGATGCACCTGGTCTGGATAAAGACAGAGAGACAAAAGAGATTGCCGAAATCACCCATCAGCTGACGCGCCGCAGTCCCAAGCGCCCGTCTGGTCCTGGCTCGAGGGGGGAGAAGCACAACGTCCGCCAGCAAAGTATAAACAGGGCAACCGGTCAACCCATAAGGATTCCCGTCTTTCTTTGCATGCATTCTAATAAAGACAGAAATCCTTAGACCCTCTAAGTGAGTCTGTGTTTTATTTAGAGCGTGGCTGCCCTGACACGTCCCATTCTGGTGCCTCAGATGAGCTGCATGAAGTGACTTCCCTGCCTTGCTTCAGAGCAGGGCCAGATCTTTGTGAGCGCCAGGAATTTCTTGCTGAAGATAAGCTTTTTTCCCCTCGCAGATCCCCTTGAGAACATGTTGGAGTCTCAGCAGCGAGACTCGAGCGCCCCTGGAAGGTTCCATGTTGGCAGTGCTGAATCTAGGCTGCACGTCCGTTCTGCTGGGGGATACACACCGCAGCGGGCACTGATCAACCCCTTTGCCCCTTCCCGGATGCCCATGAAACTCACGTCCAATCGGAGGCGTTGGATGCACACCTTCCCTGTGGGTAAGGAATTCTTGTTTGGCCTTCATTATACTTCCTTGGTGTGTATGGATGCCTAATAGGGAACTTTCTTTTTTGGTGCTTCTGCCGACCTTAAAGGTTTTGTTACAAATTTTTGCTTGGTTTGCTTTTTGTCCTGTTGTTAGAGTTTCTTCTCTTGTCATAGAATAAAGTAATAAAACAAGAAGATAGGGTCAAGAATGAATGGTAGGGTTGAAGGGAGAGGACCAGTATGAAAAGAGGACATGGGTGTGTTTTTGGAATGTAGAGAAATTGAATCATATACCAGCATATTAGTGGAAGGGGAAGACTGAGAAGGCATAGTTGAGAACCTCAGGAGGAAAGAGGTGAGAAGTTTAAAGAACAAAAGAATGACAAAGCAGTCTGGAGGTGGGGGCAGGAAGGATAGGAAGTATGGAGAGAATAGAGTGGATAGAGAAATGTTCTTATCTTATGCCTTTAATTTCTTTGGCATGCTGTTTCTTACTTCTTTCCTGTGATGGGCAAGTTGGTGTCAATGTGCGTATGAATGCTCTGCCTGGGACACTAGAGAGCGGAGGGAGGCGAACCACTGCAAAACAGTGCCTCCCAGTCCCCGGGGCCCGTTCAGAAGGATATCATGGTTGACGGTATGGAAAGCTGCTGAGAGATCCAGGAGGGCCAGAATGGTTTTCACATGTACTGCTGCCTAGTATGGTCTTCTCTGTAACTACGTCCTATGCCTTTGATTTTTCCCACTCAACTGAAGATCATCTGCAAATTTTATAGTAATATTTTCCAGCCCCTCACCCAAATCATGGATGTTGGACAGCACAGGGCCTAGAACAGAATCGTGCAACACTTCTTCCCAGCTTGCACAGAGCCCTTGATATACCCTTGCTGAATCAGTATTGGTAGCACAGCCCAGTCCATGTTTTGCTGTCTTTTCTACTAGAATCCCATAGGGCAACTTTGTCAAATGCTTTGCCAAAGCCAAGGTGTATTATGTCCACAGTGCTCCTGTGGGCAATATACTAGTCACTATATCAAAAAGAAGATCATGTCAGTCTGTCATGACTTGCATTCTTGATAAACTCATGTTGGTTTCTGCCTAGCAATCCATACATTTACACTCCACTGCTGTCAGGCCCAGCCCAAGAACTTCAGAGAATCAGTCCAGCCAACCGTCAGTTCTTTATTCGCTCACACCGTGTAGACAGAATCTTGCCGGACTGAAGCAACTCCACCTAACCTCAGGGGAAATAACCTGGGAAGGCTCCAGGGCGGGGCTAACCTGAACCTCTTTGTTTTCCCATGTTCACTTCCTGGGCTGCATCTTGCCCTCCTCCTTGGAATGTGCTCCCTCCTTCCTGAGAACCAACAGCGTTACTGAAATCCACATCACCTCCCACTTCAGAGTCATGTTCCGTAATATCTGCTCAGCAACCTCTCCAGGTTTTGCTGGGCATAACAACCAGCCGACCAATCTGTAGTTACGGGAGTCCTCTCTTCCCCCTTTTTGAAATGGGATTTATACATGAGAGATTGTACACAGGATAAACCCATACAGACATAAACAGTCAGCTTTGATTAGGGTGACTAACAAAGTAGACCTATGTGATTGGACAGGTCCTTCTGGAGAGGCCATCCAGATCCACCACCAGACCCGCCAGAACATGGCAGAAATGCAGGGCAGTGGGCAGAGGGACTGGACTCACTCCTCGGCTGAGCTGTTGGAACTTGCGTATCACGAGGCGGCTGGCAGGTAACAGCGTTTGGCGAGAGGACATGGAATTCACTGGGCGCCATGCCATAGTAAGACCACCATCCCACTGAGGAGCAACCTGCACGTGCAGGTTGCCGGTTTGTTTCCAGGTTGAATCCGAGGTGCTGGTGTTAAAATTCTGAACTGCTTTGACACTGTCTTTCCTGGAAAGCTCTTCACGTGCTTTGCTTGTCACCTGGGCCACTATTTCTAATCCCGTTTTATGAAGTTAGGCCTAGAGCCGTCGAGCCTGGGGTCTTTTGAGGGTGGCACCTGGCTTGTGGAATGCTCTGTTGAAGTAGACTCTGATACATAATTAAGGGTGACATAAGAATTAATTTCAGATGCACCCGGGATCAAACTATTTTGGAAGATTGTTTTGATTCTACTTTGCCTAAATTAGTGAAGAATACTCAGTTCCTTTAATCTGTTAAGCAGCAAGGCTAAATCCTTTTTACAGATTACTTATTTTAAATTAGGGCCATTAGGAAGCAATAAATGATTGTAGCTGCCAGGCCATTACAACTTGAAGCTTGGGATTAAAACTCATAAACCCTGATCAATTGGTTTGAAAGAGTAACCGGCAAAGCCGATATGCAGATGTCTCCCAGTAATAGAGGACTTAGAAATACCTTTTCCTCCAGAGCTAATTTAGCATTTCAAAAAATATGAACTTACACCTTTATGCATTTCTTAGATGGACCTAAGTGGTTTATATAACCTCCTTGGGATGCCACTTCTGAAACGGGTCACAAAGTGTTAATATTTGGTATTATAAAACCTAATATAATGCTAAAGGTCAAGAAGTGCTAATAAGTTTATACTAGATCCTCGGTGGAGAGAAATGTTGTGAGCTGGTGTTTGTCTAGCCAGCTGTCTCACAAACTGTTTTGTACGTGTACGTTATTCTGGCTCTCAAACAAGAAAAGGGGATGCAATAGTTTTGCACCTGAAGAAGGGGTATTAAAATGATACAGTAGAATCTAAATAGTCCTCCCAGGAATCTGCTTGTTGTTGTTTCTGGAAAAGATGCAGCCTATTTACAGTCTTCTATCTATCTGAGTAAATTCGTATGGCTCATATTGGATCTTTGAATTCTTCATGGGGATGCCAACATTTGTTTGTTGCTTTTAATTGCTGTTTTTATATAGAATAAGTGCTTGCTTCATCTTTTTCTAAGTACTTCTAGGTTCTCCTAGAACCATGTTTGTCAACCTTGGCAACTTTAAGAGTAGACGACTTCTAGGCTGGCTGGGAAATTCTAGGAGTGAAGTCCACTCTTCTTAAACTTGCCAAGGTTGAGAAACACTGTCCTGGAAGATTCATCTGGGGATTTATCTTCTTTTGTTTGATTTTTTAAAATATCTGTTACTGTCGTTTGATTTCCACCTCAGCCTACTACTTCCCTTTCCCATTCTTTTTACACCTGCCCAGTGATGTGTGTGTATTTTTTTAAATTGCATTTTGATCTTCTTTTCTGTGCATGGACACTTTCAAAATAATCTTCATGGTAACAACAGAATGGGGTTTGGACAGAAAGGATGTTTACCTGCAGCCATGGAAGGGTGCATGTGGCATGGCTGACGTTGCCTCCTCTCCTTTGGTTGACTTGCAAGATGCTTGTTCAGGACACGGGGAGCTCCTGCTCACAGCTTTTGCCTGAGGTCCCTCGGGGAGGGGGCAGAGTTGGGGGTCCGACCCAGAGCATAGCGGCCTTAATCTAAGGCGGATCCCTCTTTCCTTCTCTTGAGGCATGGCATTTCTCGGCAGCCAGAGGACAGCACCTCCTGCTTGAGCTTCAGAGACATGAAAGACTATCCAAACCAGCTGACGAGTAGCCAAGGTCCAGGTAATCAAGCATTGTGCATTGCCTTTGTGTGGGAGGTGATGCTCCCAGGATTGGGGCTCCCTCCCTCCAAAGAGACTAGTCCAAGGGACAACTGCTTTGGGTGGGTTGCTAAGGAATGCCGAACCCCCTTGTTGATTGGAATCCTCAGAGGTGTTTACAGCATAATAAACCTGAGCTGTAGTAGAAAGCTTTTGAAATCAAGTCAGTACTGAGGCAAATGATGTGTTCAGGGATTGATTCTCTGTGTGTAGGTGATAGTGGTAACTATCGTATTTGTTTGACTTGGGCATGATGCTTGGGAATCGGATGCAGTTCCTGAAACCTCCATATCCCTTCCCTTCCAGCGAAGGCAGGAATGAATGTCCACGCGCCAAACGAGCTGTTGGAAGGCTCACCAGATCCAAGTAAGCACAGTGGGGTGGGGGCAGGGGTGGGGTTGGGGGAGAAGGCTGCTCTGCGTGAAGCTGTGTGAGTCTGAGGGTCAGCGCCGGGGCCCAGGCGCTCGCCCCACTCCCTTTCTCTTCCGTGACGCCCTTCCTTGAAGTGATGAGCTTTGAGCTCTGTGTTTCTTTCACACGGAACACCTTCCCAAACGCCACGGAAGACGGACTCGCTGTCTCCCCCCACTCTGGGCGGCTTTTGGCCTTGGTGGTCACAGCTCCACCGAACTGTCTGTTCCTGCTGCTGCTGGAAACATCCCCATGCGCCCAGCTGCCCGAAAGCCGGGATCCATCCTTGAAAACATTCTCTTCCAAGATAATAATGGATAAAAGAAAAGCCAAAAGGGAGAGGCAGGCATGTGTTGTATGAACTCTTCAGATCTTTAGCTTGTGTTTTTTGTAAACGTTGCTCCGGTCAGGATGGAGAGAGGAGCCACTGAGCCTTCTGGACTGAGCGAGGAACGTCCAGCAGGCGGCAAGAGAAAAGGCACCATCGGTGCTGGACCTCCCCCTTCCAAAGTGTAACAGCTTTTTTCTCAGCTTCCAAAGAAGCTGTGTATTAATTAGGCAGCAATAAAAAATAGAATGCAAGTTCTTATTTTAAAGAAACTGTGCCAAGGAAAATCCCATGCTCAGACGGCTTCCCCTCTTCTCCCTCGTGCCCCAGAGGGAAAGCCTCTTCCCAGGTGTCACTCTGAGGCACCGCTTCCAAGCAGTGAAGACAGACCTCGCAGTCTGGGTGGGTTGCTGCTGTGCTGAATTACAGTGATGGGGTTGTGGGTGTATCTTCACTGAGTGATTCCCTCAAGAGTATTTCGTGGGGAAACCACCCTAGGAGGCAGCCTGGGTCAGCTTTTCAGAAGGAAGGGCACACTCAGGCTGGTGGCCTGTTGAAAGCCCAAAGAAAAGAACTCCTCAGCAGCACCGCCTTGGGGCAGGGATAAATCTGGATGCACTTTCACCTCCCTGTGCCATCAGTCCCATGACGCTGGAGTGACACTTCCAGCCAATCCTAGCCAAAACTAGAGTTCAGACTTTGCGCTTCCTTCCTGTCGCAGAGGAAGGTGAGAGAAATGCCCGATCTTAAGCAAAGCCATGCAGGATCACACCCGCGGGCATCTGGCCCTCTCTGTGGCATCCCAGGAATGACCAGATGGAAGGAGAGGAGTGGCGAGCTGGGGCCTGAAGGGAATGGTCTCTTCTAGGAAGCATATTCCCGCCAGGGTCCTTCTCAGGGCCAATGAAGATGCTTTAAATTGGTGTTGAAATGTATGTACGTATAGTGTATGTGTGTGTGTGTATTAAATTTATATGCCTCCCAACTCCCAGCAGCTCTGGGTGGAAATGAATGAGAAGTGCTAGAAATGAAATATTAAGCTCTAGAGCTGAGTTACAGAGTTTTGCAGAAACATTTTAAAGTCTTAGTTGATCAGCACTGGGACATAACTGATGGTACCCTTTCCATATCTCTTTCCTGAAGCTGAGAAGGAGTGCTTCTGAGCCAGAGGCTTCTGGAAAACCTGCTGCCCTTCCCTCCTTCCCCCCCACCCCTCTCCTCTTGTTCATCTTACTGCTACCCCCAAGAACATATACATACCTTAAAAATCCAATCCCAGTCCTCCCTTGCTTCAGTATAGAACTGGTCATTTACTCTGCTCTCCATTGAAGACCTGTCCTGCTCATCTAGCATTTCTCTTTTTTTTTAAAAAAAGAACTTTATTGATATTTCAAAGTAAAGTTAACTGGTTGTTAAGCGTGGCGGTCGTTAAGTGAGTCACCACGTGACTGGACCCTATTTTATGATCATTTTTACAGTGGTCGTTAAGTGAATCACCACAGTTGTTAAGCAAATCCAGCTTCCCCAATGGACATTTGCGACCAGCAAAAAAGGTCGCAAATAGTGATCATGTGACTGCAGGATGCTGCAACTAGTCATAAATTTATTTCTTTGTTTACTTATTTATGTCTCAAATTTTTGCGACCATCCCCCAAAGAGGGACTCTGAGCAGTTTACAATAAGTTAATCAATTAAGCATTAAAAACAGTAAGCATAAATAAAGCATAAAATATAATACAGTACAATAGAAAAATAGAAAATAAAAATCCAGATGGCTACAAAAGATCGTAAATATGAGGGGAGCACTCTAAGGTGCCAGCCATCCCCAGGAATGACCACCTAAATGCGAGCCGCCTGCCAAGTGCCCGAATTGCAATCACGTGACTGCAGGGGTGGTGTGACGTTTTGCAACAGTCGTAAGAGTGAGTACAGGTTGTAAAGCGCTTTTCCCGAGGCTATCGTAATTTTTGGACCGTCATTAAACGAATGGTTTTTAAGCGAGGACTGCCTGTAGGCATGAAGCCCTCAGTGTCTGGTGCCGATCGGATTACTCCCAGCTGCCCGTGGATTCTTCCGAGGAGTCCCCAAAGGTCCACAAGACGGACTCCCTCGGCCAGAGCCCCGCTAGCGTGATTTCCACCTGGTTTCTTTCTGTCCCGGCCAGGGGCTCGGAAAGGGCGCCATCTGCACTGCGCTACCGGGCAGAGGCGAGGGGGAGCGGGCTGGGCCCCCCTCAGAGGGGAGCGAAAGCAGGGCCGGTCCCGGGAGCGTCTCTCTTCTGGTGTTCGGAGAAAGTCCGACCAAACCGCTTTCCCCTCTCTCTCCCTCTCCTGCTTCTGCCTTTGCCTGCACTCGTTTTCCTTCCGTTTTCAGTTTCTTTGAGAACTCGGAGAATGCTCCCCTCTTGTCTCTCCCTGCTGTGGCTGCTGGTACTGATGTGCCTGTTCTGCACACACAGGCTGCACCCCCCCCCCGCAATTTCTCTCACACTGACGCAAGAGGAGGAGCTGGTTTGATTCGCTGGATTGGGCTTACAATACTGGTGCTGTGCTGTGTTTTTGCGTGCCTCGTTGTGCTTGATAGTGACGTTAATTCTGCGGCAGCTGGTTTGGCTTGGATTCCAAATCAACAGGCAATTGAACCGTATTAACTTTTAAAGCCCCAGTTGCATGATGGGAATGAGCTGGCATGGGCTCACGGCACTGTTTAACAAACTCTGTCTTTCTTTCCCCCCTTCCTCCCCACTGTCCCGCCCTTTCTGATTTCATTTCTGTCACCCTTGTATATCCGTTCCTTTCCATTTGCTTCCGTGGCACCTTCCTCCTCCCACCACTTCCTTGCTCCTGACTCCTCCTCCTCCTCCTCCTTGCCATCTGTACCCCAACACGAGGCAGTTCTGACGCTGTCTGCTCCCCCCATAGTGCCAGGCTTCTGTTGTACTGTTGGGGTGGATTGGAAGTCTCTCACCACTCCAGCCTGTCTTCCCCTCACCACGGACTACTTCCCGGACCGCCAGAGCCTGCAGAACGACTACATGGAGGGCTGCTACGATCTCCTGCCTGAAGCAGACCTGGAGAGGTACGTCTCTGCTGGAGGATCCGCTGGCTCTCAGGGGGCCACGTGACGCCGGCTGTTGCCCAAGCTCCAGCGAGGCCTGGCTGGGGATAGAGGTGTCCACCGTTGTCCCTCTGCTCCAGCCGGACCCCGGGAGCTGGTGTTCGGCTTGTCCTTGGAGAGAGGCAGATGGCTCCCTTCCCAGCGTGGGACCGCTTGGCCCCATCCCTGAACTGCGGGCCCTGATGCAGCAGCTGCAGGGAGGAGCCAGGGCGGCCTTGGTTTTGAAGTAGCCCTTTGGAAAAGCTGCGTGCTGCAGATTTGGCTCCCCAGAGGATTTACTCAACCAGGGGTACCAATTTGATCCAACCTTGGCCAGTCTCTTTTATGTGCTTAAGCCATTCCTACCTTGCACCCTGTCTGGGACGTTCCTGCTAGCTTTTCTGTCGAGATTAGATAGATAGATAGATAGATAGATAGATAGATAGATAGATAGATAGATAGATAGATAGATAGATAGATAGAGATAGAGATAGATAGAGATAGATAGATAGATAGATAGATAGATAGATAGATAGATAGATAGAGATAGATAGAGATAGATAGATAGATAGATAGATAGAGATAGATAGAGATAGATAGAGATAGATAGATAGATAGATAGATAGATAGATAGATAGATAGATAGATAGATCGATCAAAGTTCTGTCACCGCCCATCTCCCCCAAAGGGGGACTCTGGACAGTTTACAACAGTTCCAGCAATGGCAGCTCTGCAGTTCTCCGGCATGGAATTGTCCTGGGCCGCCCTCCTCCTCCTCCTCCTCGGCTGGGCTTGTGGGTTGCCATGTCTTGGGGTGCCTCTTGAAAAGTACCCAAAATGGCATTGTTGCATGTGACACTGTATAAAACAATCTTAACGTACCACGTGACTTCCTCTTGATAGGAAGCCCCGAGGCTCCTTCTCTCCAAAAATATTTCAGGGAGCAGCCGTAGGGGCGGCTGATCTGCCGGTGCGTCCAATAGCTCAGCTGCTGGGGGGCGGCATTTGAGCTGAGTGCAAGCATGGAGTTAGCCCTCTCCAGTGGTTCCGGGCCCAGTGCCAGAGCAAGGGGCACTGCAGAGAGTGGCACCAGCCAGTCTTCAAGGGCACCTGAAGGGAGTAGAGCAGAAGAAGCGATAGAGGTTGCGGCTGGAGCATTTGTTCACTCACTCACGCACTCATTCATTCGATTTATATAGCTGCCCATCGCATTTGTGACTCTAGGCAGCTTACAATAAGATAGATAACATAAAAAATAAGGCACACAGCAGCCGGGCATCACCCAAACCACCATCAGTATGGGAGATAGCTGTGGCACAGAGGCAACTTTCCGTTCCCCTGACCTCGTGGGAGCAGAGCAGGGAAGCGTGTCCTGGCCTCACGGGGACCTGTGGCTGGAACTGCCAGGAGTTTGGGCCAGTTCCTTGGGCACTGGCCCTCCTTGGGGGCTCTGGGCTCCTCTGGCGCAGACTTTGCTGGAGAAGAGGGACTAATGGGCGGGGAGGGTCTCCTGCTTTGCACTGCCTGCCTGTGATGATGCCCCCCCGCCCCCCGTTCCTTTGTCAGGAGGGACGAGGAAGGCTTGCAGATGACAGCCCAGCAGGTCTTTGAGGAATTCATCTGCCAGCGTCTCATGCAGGGCTACCAACTCATTGTCCAGAGTAAGCCCCAGAAGCCGGCAGCGGTCCAGCCCCCACTTAGCAGCAGCCCCCTGTACAGTAGAGGTGAGTCCCATGTTGGACGGGTGCTTTGGACACAGGCAGCCACGGGTGCCTGAGCCCGAGAGAGACAGATCGTCACCAGCAAGTGACCTGTCCTAGCGATCGTGACCGATAATGGGCGTAATGAATTGTACAATGAGTGCTCAGTCCAGTGAAGTTGAGGGTCGGCTGCTGGGTGTGATACGAGCAGTACGGGACTGAAGTCAGGCGTGTATGAGAATAAAAGGAATATTTAGCGATGGTTCAGCGCTGAGCTAAGAAGGATGTGTGAGCTCCTCTTGACTGTATTGCGGATAAACGTATAAAGAATTATCGCCACGATAGAGGCATATTAATGGGGGAGTGAACGTACAATACTTTGGTATGGAGGCAATGCCACGTTGGCTGAAAATCCAGATGATTTGCAGGATATTTTAAATAGACTGTATGCTGAAAGAAGGTGTATGGATCTGAAAATTAAAAACCCAAATAGCTCTATTTGGTAAGGAAAATGGAATGATAGTTGCAAGTTAAACACAAGTAGGTAATTTTTGTGTAACATGGTAGAAAGCTTACCATTCATTGAAAGATGGAGGACGCATTTTAAGATGTGCTGGTAGCTGAGGGGTGATACATGGTCTTTTGCAAGGAAGGAGTGCTTGTCAATGGAAACAAATTGGCTATGTGTAAGAGCATCCTTTACATACACGCTTTCTTTATTTTCTACCCCGTCTTTATTATTTTTATAAATAACTCAAGGCAGCGAAGATACCTAGTGCTCCTCCCTCCTCCTGTTTTCCCCACAACTCCAACCCTGTGAGGTGGGTTGGGCTGAGAGAGAGCGACTGGCCAAGGTCACCCAGCTGGCTTTCGTGCCTCAGGCGGGACTAGAACTCTCGGTCCCCTGGTTTCTAGCCAGGTGCCTTCACCACTAGACCGACTGGCTCCTTGGTTATATGGAAGGGAGGGGTGTGTGTGTCAAGAGAAATACAAGCTGATTGCCATGGGAATGGGTTACCTAAGAAGTGTGCATGAGTGTGGTGGAAGAAGAGGGAGAACGAATGCCAAAGTGTCACGGATCTGAACTAGATTTTGCCGGTGTGGTGGATTTCCAAAGTGGTATGCTTCTGCCTCCCTTGCTTTTTATGTTCAATCCTGTCTCCGGTCTTGCTTTGACATTACGCTGTGCGGGTTTTGGGTGAGAGCCCGTGCCCCTTCCTGCCCTGGGGACGTTCCTGTTCCTTCATCCAGGTGACTTTCCTGGTGGATTGCCCCTCTTCCCTGTGGGTCAGACCACTAGAGGCAGCTGCAGCCTCCTCCTGCAGGGGGCTGCGTGAGATGAAATCTTTCCAGCAACTTTACAGAAAATGCTCGGAAGGCAGTCGGGTACCTTGTCCAAACCTTTCTGAGTATGTCAGTGGTTTGAAACGCAAGAGAGCAACCTGGCAACCGTCAGAGGCACTAGGACTTCAGTTCCCAGGATTCCCAGCCAGCAGCCGTTCTGGAGGGGGATTCTGGGAGCTGCCGTCCCAACACCCGCAGCTGGGGAAGGCTTGGTGGAAAGCTAGATAGATGTGTTTTCTATAATTAGGCCTCGTGTCACGAAATCGACCTGAGGAGGATGACCAGTACTGGCTGAGCATGGGCCGGACCTTCCACAAAGTGACCCTGAAGGACAAAATCATTACCGTCACTCGGTACCTGCCAAAGTGAGTATCTGTTCCTGTCAACCCTTTGAGTGGAGAAGGCCAGGAACCGGGAGCCATCGGAAGCCTCGCGGTGTGCTCCAGGGGGCTGGAAAAGAATCCCAAAGGCCTGCCGAGCCCCTCCCCGCTCTTCAGCTGGCCCTAGCCCCATCAAGGCAGAGCTGTGGCGGCTCCTTTTTCACGCTTTCTATGTTCCCAGGATGAGGGAGCCTATAAGAAAAGGCTCCGGCTTCCCCTGACATTCCCACACAATTCCGGGCCCAGAGCAGATGGCTGTCTGTCTGGGCACTCGGCAGCCCTACCCGGCAGCTTTATATTCCCCAGGAGATCAGCAGGCCCTACGTTTTTGCAAGGGTCATAAAGCAAGTTTCCCTGTCTTGTGTGTTAGAGTAGGGAAGCTGGGAGGCCAAAGCTGTTCATCTGCCGCTCTTACGTTACGAGAAAAGAAAGCCCACCCTGGCACCTGACTTCAAAAGGCTTGCTTTGGTATTTTTGTTCTCTTTAGGTACCCGTATGAGTCTGCCCAGGTCAATTATACTTACAGTCTGTGTCCTTCCCACTCAGACTCAGAGTTTGTCTCTTGCTGGGTGGAGTTCTCCCACGAGAGGCTAGAGGAATATAAGTGGAATTACCTGGACCAGTATATCTGCTCTGCTGGTTCGGAAGACTTCAGGTAAGCCGAGGGCCTCGTGCGCTGGGGAGCTTTCCCACACTAGCCCGCAGTGAGCACCTGGTCCTTTGAAAGGGCGCCCTTGCCAGGAGCCAGAAAGGCAGAACAGCCTTGTAATCAGTGTTTCTCAGCCTTGGCAGCTTGAAGATGTGTGGACTTCAACTCCCAGAATTCCCCAGCCAGCAAGTCCACACATTTTCAAGCTGCCAAGGCTGAGAAACACTGCTTGCTATTGAGTCAATGGGGAAGTCTCTGGAGAGGGCATCGGCCAGGGAGCAGCTTTGGGAATGTTACGGGCAAGTGGTCTTTTTGTGCATCTTTCTGGCATTTCACAGAGGACTTGGAACTATCAATAATCACAGTTGCATCAGCGATGTGCAGTCTCTACTAACCCAAATTCTAAGGGCCCCGTGGTCTCAGCGGGAGGAAAAGCCTCTGTTCCAACGGTGGGCCACCTGGTTTCCAGCATGCAGGAAGTGCTGCCTCCGAACCAGGGAAGTGCCCCGGGAGTGCCCAGTTAGCAGCGCTGGGCAAGGAGGGCAAATCATCTGACCTGGAATGACACTGCTGCCTTTGTTCCTAGACATGTTAAAGGTTAAGGGAGATTTTGGGGAAGGGAGTTAAAGGGGGTCGATGAAAGGCCCTGGGGAATTATGGGGGGGGGACATCAGTCTGCAGAAAAGGGCATGAAATGCAGGATCTATGAGATGTTTCACAGAGGCTTCCATTTAGCTCTTCAGAATGAGCCAAAACATTCCAGCTTGAACTTATTCCAGTCTTGTGGGAATACCTTTGGGGAAAAAAACAGGACGTGATTTCTGTATAAACAGGGTACATTTCTTACATCCTGTGGACCTTCTCTTTGGCTTACTGCTGGCCAGAATAAAGGGGCGAGAAGCCAAAGGCTGGAAATCCAGATCCCCGTCGTCTCCCTGGAATTGGATTAACAGCCTTTGGAGAGGAAGCGGGAGGCTCTTGGGGGGCTGCTTTGTTTCCCCCTGCAGTGATAAACGTGCTGCTTTCACAGATCGTTTGACTTGCCACCTGCAAATCTCTTTTTTTGTTTCGATTGCTTTAATATTTATATGGCTTTCCTGATCTGTTTCTCTTAATATTTCAAGACGTGGAATAGATTTAAAAAATGAGTGACCCTCCTGGCAACTCAGCACTTGTACCTCTGTCTAGCCCGGTCAGAAGGAAGACCCCATTTTGTACTCTGGGGTGCCTTTCTCTTGTCCTGCCAGGCAGCTCGGGACCATTCTTCCGTTTCTTCCGGGCTCCCAATGGCAGCCATGCAGAAGTGGGGAGGCGTTGAAACAGAAGGTGGTGGGGATGTGTTTGCAGGAGAGGGAAGAGACGGTGTTGAAATGCTCACCAGGAAAAGGGAGTGCCGGATGAATGGCATGGGACCGCACCTCAGGGGGAAGCGCTGGGCTTGATTTCTTCCCCCTCCCCGGCTGCCGCTTTCTCTCTGCACAGCCTCATCGAGTCGCTAAAATTCTGGCGGACGCGTTTCCTGCTCCTGCCGGCCTGCATCAGCGCCACGAAGCGCATTATGGAAGGCGAAGCCCACTGCGACGTGTATGGCGGCAAGGCTCGCTCCGACGAAGAAGAGTGGCAGCTTTTGGACGGCTTCACCCGCTTTGTGGAAGGGCTGAACCGCATCCGCAGGCGCCACCGTTCTGACCGGATCATCCGGGTAAGTCAAGGCACTCGGTCAGGGTACTTCAAGGGGCTGGTGGTCCCCCCCCACCCCCAACCCTGGTTGCAGAAGAGAACTCGGCTCATCGCCCATTGTAGAAGTGACACGAGACTTTCTCAGCCCCCTGGTGAATGTTGGCCAAGGAGGCTTTTTTAAAAAGAAGGGTGAAAAGACAGCAGTTAAGATCCCCACATGAAGAAACTAAGACTTTATTTACCGGTCAGATTTGTTTGCTGCTGAATCTTCCAGCATCACAGCAGCTTACTAAAATACAATAAAAACCTCCACCACCATAAGGAGCAATTCAGATGACAGGCATCGGAAGACTATACAAGTTCTCCGCCTTCAAGAAAGCAATGGAACAAATTCCTTTGAGGACTGTTGTTCTTCATAGATGAAAGGAAGAAAGCTCTCACCGCTCTCTTGTGACTACAGTTCCCAGAATCCTTTGGGCAAAACCATGGTTCTCCTAAAACTGACCACCATAAGGTTCCCCCCTCCCCAGCCTTCTCTTCTCCTTTTCCTTCTCCTCCTCACTGACTCTTTGCTGTCCTCCTCCTGTCCAGAAAGGTCCTGCAATGAAAGGCCTGCAGATGACAGGCCCCCTTCCTGCGCCCTCTCTGGAACCTCCAGGGCCGCCTCCGCTGGCCAAGAAGGGGACCTCAGCACTCTCGGCTCTGCTAGAGATGGAGGCCAGCCAAAAGTGAGTTCCTGGAGAAGCACATCTGGATGTAGTTGTGTCATTCTCTTTGTTGGCGGAGTGCTGGAAAGCATTTGGCCCAGGAGAGATCAGAAAAGTCACACACCAGGCATTTCTATAAAAATAAATTTATTTACAGAAAGCACAAAAACATATTTACAGGCTTTGCATTTTCACAGGCTCTCAGAGAGGAGAGAGATCTCTCTGCTGCATACTCTCTGCAAGCCCAAAGAGAAGGAACTAAGTAACAAGCAAACTGCCCTTGCTTCAGGCTATGCAACTATTAACACCTAAAAAGAGGACAATTAAATTCAACCTCTTCACCTGGCCAAAATGATTAGTTACCATAGTAACCTTAATCTGTAGCAGAAAACAATATACCAATACTCCCCTTTTTATGCTACAGAATGAGATGCAGACTAATTTGCTTTGTTAACTCTTTGTGTCTTGGTACAGCAAGAGGTTTGGTTAAAATATCAGCAATCATGTCTTTCGATTCACAATATTTCAACATTATTTCTCCTTTGGCTATCATATCTTTGATATATTGATATCTAATATCGATATGTTTTGTCCTATTCTTGCAGGCTTCAGATTTTGCCATAGCAATGCAAGCTTGATTGTCCTCATAAACAGTTATAGGCTGATTCGCTTCCATGCCTATGTCTTTTAACAAATGTTTAAACCATATAACCTCATTACAGGTTTGTGTTAGAGAATAAAACTCTGCTTCTGCAGTGGAAAGAGCAACAAGTGTTTGCTTTCTAGAATGCCAGCCTAAGCTTGACCCAGCAAATTGAATTGAAATCCCAGAAGTGGATTTCCTGTCACTGACATCTGCTCCCCAGTCAGAATCGGCAAAAGCCTGCAATTTCTCTGTTCCACAGGCATTTAGCTTCAGGCAATAATTCTTTGTTCCTTGCAAATACCTCATTAACCTCTTCAATGCTGCTTTTCCAGTAGATGTAGGCTTCTCTACCTTACTTAAAATGGCCACAGAATTTGAGATATCTGGGCGAGAGTGATTTGCAATGTACAGTAAACTTCCAATTGCAGATCTATATTTCTCTGCCTCAGTTAATTGAGTTCCTCCTATATCTTTCTGAAAATCTGTTATCATAGGAGTAGAGACTGGTTTACAGTCTTGCATATTAAAATCTTCTAGGAGCTTTTGAATTTTACTACATTGGCTTAACAGAAAACTACCATCCTTCTCCCTGTGTATTTCCAAGCCTAGGTAATTTGTTACTGTTCCAAGGCTTTTTAATGTGAGATGGCTTTTCATGCAGCCTTCAAAATCAAGCCTTTGTTTTTCTGTTGATGTGAACAGCAGCAAATCATCAACATAAATGCACAGATACATACAGCCTTGTTTGTCTTTCTTCACATATACACATGGATCTGCTTTTCCTTTTTCAAAACCAAAATTCTGCAGTTTTTCATCTACTTTTTGGTTCCAGGATCTAGCAGCTTGTTTTAACCCATAGATTGACTTCTGCAGTTCACAGACTAGATTCTCCCCTTTTTCATAGCCAGGGGGTTGCTGCATGTATAATCTGTGGTCTAAATCACTATAGAGAAATGCAGTTTGAATGTCATAGTGGTGAACTGACATTCCTTTGAGTGCAGCAATTTTTAACAGTATTCTCATTGATTCCCCTTTAGTAACTGGTGCAAAAGTCTTGTCAAAGTCTAAATCTTTCCTTTGAGTGAACCCTTTTGCAACTAACCTTGCTTTATATTTTTGGATTTTTCCATCAGCATCCCTTTTCAGTTTGAAAACCCACCTACAACCTAGACAGCGTTCATTGGGAGGTAGATTTACCAGTTTCCATGTTTTATTTTCTTTCAAGCATGCTAACTCCTGTTGCATGGCAGAATGCCAATTTTGTGCAATCTCAGGTGGTAAAGCATTCACTTGTTCTAAGGACTCAGGTTCTGTGAATATGTGAAAAGCCTTTACTGTTTCAGCCTGAAAACGTGATGGAGGAATGCCTTTATTACTTCTCTGAGATCTGTGAGGTAATACAGGGCTTAAATTTTGACTCCTGTCACTTTCCTGAGAAGCATCTGTCTCATCAGACAGATCTTCAGTTTGCTTTTCTGGTTTAATGTCCTCATCAGGCAAAAGATCACCATCAGCAAGTCCTTGCTGTTTTCTTGTGGTGGTCAGATCAACTGGAGAGCTAGAATTTAATCTCCCCCAGTTTTGTTCAGCAAAAGAAGCGCTTTTGCTAATCATTAATTTCTCTCCCATTATGAACCTGTAGCTCCTTTGGCTTTGTTCATAGCCAACAAAGATGGCTTTCTTTGTTGTGGGGCCTCCTTTCCTTCTCTGTTGTTTTGGAATATGAACCCATGCAGTGCTACCAAACACTCTAAGATGGTTTACCTTTGGTTTCACACCATAAAACAAATGCAATGGAGTGTCCTGAATCACAGAGTTATACAATCTGTTTTGTACATAACAGGCAGTAGATACTGATTCTGCCCAATACTTAAAAGATAAATGTGAATCTTTAAGCATGCATTCCATCGCATTTTGCAAGGTTCTGCCCTTCCTTTCAGCAACACCATTTTGCTGAGGGGTGTAAGGGTTAGAAAGAAATATGAAAAATAAATAAATAAGTATTGCCGCCCAACTCACTCACGGTGGCTATGTTTTGTTTCAGACTCAGAATAAAATAGTCCCACTCAAAACATTTCTTCAGAACTTTCTGAATGTACTCAAAATGTTTTGAATCTTCCAGCCTTAGGAAACAGTGGGAATTTAGTATGAACTCCCTTACTCTTTTGTTTTTCACTACAATACCACAAGACTAGTTGGGGTAGCAATCCAGTTTTACAACTGTGAGCCAGCCCATTGGCAGAAAAATGGCCAAAGGGATTATTTTAAAAACTTCTTTGCAAAATTATAATCATCAACAGGATAAAACTGAAGCAGATTGAATCAATATGCTTTCCGCTCTCCTTCTCAGTAAGAGTGAGTTTTCAGCTATTTAAATAAATCCTCTGAGACATTCAGCCAACGTGCAAATAAA
Source organism: Candoia aspera (assembly GCF_035149785.1). Lineage (NCBI taxonomy): Eukaryota > Metazoa > Chordata > Lepidosauria > Squamata > Candoiidae > Candoia > Candoia aspera. The sequence continues at coordinate 1,840,496 of NC_086167.1, read as the reverse complement.
ATAAAGAGTGCTAAAAACACCCATTTGCATTTTTTTCAGCTAGCATCTACTTTATCTGTTAGTAACCGCTTACCACTTAACCACAGTAGAAACTCCCAGGAAAGAACAAAAGGTCTGACCATCTGGAACAAATTTTGGAAGGGTTTATACTGTGAAAAAAAAAGTTAACCTCATTGCTCTGCATTACAGCGCCTTGTAGCTTCCGTACGCCCAGCACATATAAAAGTTCGGAAAAGTGCAAGCTTGTGTACAGTTTGAGTCAGCTGATGTCAGTAGAAGCTCAGCAACAAAAGACGACATGGTCATTGCTCAGTGAAGAGGCAAAAGAAATGGCCTCCTGTTTTGGGATTTTAAAATGCCCTCTAGGCACAATACAACAGGGTGCAAAAAATTAGACAACATGCACACGTTCACTACAGCTCAGCAGACCAACCAAAGCACATGTGTATCTCAGTAGCAGACTTTGCGTTTACTCAACCTCAGCAACACCGGCAGAGCTTGTGTGCAAATCAGATGCTTTTTTCAAAGGAACAATAACTCGGCAGGCTGGTTACGAGCATTCGTCCTCCGTCTCGCGGCTGTTTGACTGCTGCTGCTGCCCACCTCACCTGATCCCGTCCTGTCCAAGCCCAGCAGCAGGGACACAGCTGGCCTTTGTGCCTGACTGAGCAGGTTGACGGGCGTTTGTGGAAAGCAGCTCAGTCGCGTGCCTCAAAAGGCCCACGTTCAGCTTTGAAATAATTGCAGAGGTTCTGCTTTGGGCGCTTAGGCTCCTCGCAGGTGGGGATGTTCTGTGCAGCCCTGTTTGCAGTGTCTCTGCAGGCTCCTTGCTTGGAATGAAACCCCACGATAGGAGCAGGCACGTCCTTTCTGGTGTGAAGACCAGGAGTTTTCTTCTATCTGAATGTGGAGAGATTTTTTGTGGATCTGTCTTGCTTGTTTCTAGGATCCTGGGTGATCAACAAGCCACAGCGCTCACTGGGAAGAGCTCTGTCCAGCCAGCTGAGAGTGGCAGCATCGCCCTGACACCCACCTACATGGACAGTCCACGGAAGGTGAGGGCGGAGTCTTAAACACACTGACACGCTTCTGCATGTGGCTCCGTGCACACGGTTTGCATGGGCCCTCCCCTAAGCACTGCCAGCCTCACAAATCTGAGATAAGGGGAGAGTCTTGCCACCTGAACCAGGTGGACAAGGTATATGTGAAAAAGGTCATGCTCTGTGTTCAGCCATCTTCGCAGTTAACACGTCTTCCTCCTTGGGGGCTCTTCTGGGACAGTGCGTGGCTGCAGCCCTTGCATTCTTCCAAGATGAAAGCGGGGGGGGGGGCTGTGCTTGTTAGAGAGCTTGACCCACAGGGCAGCTCTTGTGTTACTGGCCTGTTTCGACCATTTGGATCAAAGCTGGGTGCGCAGGACCAATAATGAGATGGTTGTCCTAGAAATGCAGCCCTTTGGCCCTTTCCGAATGCGTCCTTGATAGTTGAGCCAGGGGCATCACGACCTACAGGCTGAGTCCCAGTGCTGCCAAGAGTCACCATGGCTGGCAAGCCGCAAACTGTGGGCGTTTCAAGAGATCAGACTTTGAATGGCATTGCAGGGCTTCTGTTTTGACCCAGGCCTGTCTCTCAGCTTGTCATTCCCATCTGTAAAATGGGCAGCAAAGTGACTGCCTCCTGCAGGGCAGCTGAAAAGCTCAGGAAGGGAAAGGGTAGCGTGAAAGAGAGACATGGAACAGGGGTGGGCCTGCCTGCCTGCCTTTCTCTCTGTGCCTGCTTACTTCAGCATCTCGGCAATAGGAGCGCAGAGCAGCAGTCACTCCGCTCCACTCCACTCCGTGCTCTGCCTGGCTCGCCACTTGCTGGGAGATGGAGAAATGCTTGGAGTTTCCATTCCTGTGCAGCATCCATTGCTCTTGCAAAACAAACACACTGATCTTGAGAGCCCTAAATCGTTGTCTTGGGATGCATCTGCTTTGCTATGAAAGCAGAAAATGAATGCAAAATGTGGACGAGGCATCTGATTCAGGGTCCTGAGGCAGCCTGGGTCGGAGCAGAAATCTCAGCTCTCCTCTTTGCATGCTCTGCATGCTTCCTCCTCCACCTCGTGGGCCCTCCTGCCGGCTTCGGCTTTCGTGGCCTGTTTCGCTTCCACTTGAAGTGACAGAACTGCCCAACGGTGTCTTTCCCCCTCTTGTTTCTGTTGCTGCCACTGCCGTTTCCTGGCTCTTCAGGATGGGACCTTCTTTATGGAGTTTGTTCGGAGCCCTCGCACGGCATCCCTCTTCCACACGCAGGTCAGTTTTTGACAGGTCATGTGCTCCTTGTGGCAATGCCACAAAATGCATTCAGAGTCTGGACTCCTCCGTAGGGAAGGTTGAGTCTGAGTTACTTAGAAGGATGTGGTTTGGTTTGGTTTGGTCTGGTCTGGTTTGCGAGGAAAATGCCGTTTGCTTGCCCTATTTGGAGATCTGCCCTTCCCGTTCTGGGACCGTTAGTTCTCTTTTAGAAAGTAAGCAAGCCAAAAGCTCTTGGCCTTTTTTCCTGCAGACAGGGGAAAAATCTCTGTGAGCTGGTCCCCTGCTGCCTTCAGCATTCTGCCCAGTTAGCGCAATGATATGGGGATGAATTACAAGATCTTGGCAACTGGGTATGCGCTGGGCTTGAGTTTTCCAAAAGAAGGCCCAAATGTTTGAAAGACCTGAATTCCCCAGGAGGGCAAAAGGCGTTTGTGCGTAACGGCCACCCACCTTCTTGCCGCCACCCCCACAACTGGGGCCATGCTGCTAGAGTGTGGCCAGAGTGACTGCGTGGCTGTGGTACAGAGTGGGCTGAGATCACTGCTGAGCCAGGGAATGGTGAAGTAAAGAGGAGAGCCTGGCCCATGGCTGATGCTCGCTGCGCCAGACCTCGTGGGCTTTCTGTCCTGGTCGGTTTGCACTGCCAGCCAAGGTTTGGCCAGGCAGACCCTGGCTGAGCTGGACCCTTCCCTAAGGGTGAGGGGTGCTGGAGTGCTGGTGGGGGGAAGGAAGCCACTGGAACCTCCAGAGCCGGTTCAGATCGGTTGCGCTGTTGCTTACTCTGCGGAGGAGGACTGGATGGGATCCACAGTGAGGCTGTCGGGATGAATTCAGAACAGAGCCACCGTGGCTGCAGAGGAAGCATGCTGACCCTCTGCTTTGGGTGGGCTGCGAAGATGTGCCAGCAGGCTTAGCTGAAAGGGGCCTGGGACCAGGGAGGATCGAAGACATGTTCCCCCAGCTCCCTTTTCAACCATTTGGATGTTACTTGACAGAAGGGCAAAAACAGGAATTGGGGTGTTGCTGAGATTTCTAAGGATTTTTATGGGCAAGGAAGTAAAATGTAGTTTGAGTGATTTCACCCTAGCATAAATTGGAATTGCTTCTAACTAAAAAAGGACAAGTAAATGGTTTGTGGAGGATTGAGGAACTGGCAGAGGAATTAACCATTACCAGTAAAAAGAGGTAAAGGTTGCTCAGCACTCATTCATAGATGTGGGATGTCTTCCTTTGCTTGGCGCAGAATTGGCAGTTGGAGATTCCACCCTTGGTGGGTGGCCCATTTCCTCCCTGCTTCCTCCTCTGGAGGTTGCATTACGGCCGACGGAGGCTGGTCTTCCTGGGTCCTGGTCTTCCTAGAAGACGCTTGTTCGTTTGGGTGGAGATCCAAGACCGCCTTGGAACTCCCGTGACCCGCTCCTGAGGCAGAAGGCATTTCGTGGCTCAGTGGGGAATCCAGCAGGGGCCTTGGCTGCCTTCCTGGAAACCCAAACAGAGTTGAGAACGTCCTGATCCAAAGAGGTCGTTTTCAGAACACGTCGAGGTGCACTCACACACACGCACTCTCGCACTCCGTCCGTTGACTGGGGGAACGAGCCGGGAGCACGTTCGCCGGCACAGGCTTCGCCGGCACAGGCAGCAAACGTGCTGCCAGGCCCTGCCCCGAGGTAAGTCACAGAGCTGGGCAGGGAGATGCTCTGGAACCTGTCGGGCAAGTAACCACCACGCTCTTTTGCGTATCAGAAGAGCTCCGTTCCGTTGAGTTGTTCCGTGGGCCGGCTCTGTCCATCCCCTGCGTCGGTGCCATTTTCAGCCTGCTGCTTGAAGAAGTCGCCCCTCCCTTGCCTCTGGGTGGGACTGCGTCCTTGGAGGGGGTTAGGGTTGGTCTACGCCGCCCCCTGTGCAGTCCACGGCCTTCAGGACGGAGCCTCCCTCTGGTCGTCTCAGTCCCCGGTCCCTGGAGAGCTCACCTGCGGCTCCAGAGGTGGAAGGGGCTCTGCGGAAACGTTGGGTTTTCACAGGGAGAGACGGAAACTTGTACGCACGGCTTGGCTCTTTGCGGCCCGGGCCTGAGAGTGTCGTTGGACTACACCTCTGGCCTGTTCATTTCACTCTCTTTGCAAAGAAATCAAGGGAATGACCGGGCCCCCCAGATTACGGATCTGTCTAAACCGTTCTGAGTGCGCCCCCCCCTCTCATTGTCAGGCCTCTTGGTGGAAGTTTTCATTATTAAAGCCTTTTGATGGTTGTGAGTATTAGCCTGGAACACCCGAGGCTCATAACTGCGGCCAGCCCAAAGTTGTCCCGTGCACCTGCCGGGCTTAATCAGGTGCTTTCAGGCTGACAGCGTTGTAGCCACTGCTTTCTTCTCCTGTCCTCAAGGTCTCGGTCGACCAGTCCGTCCCAGCAGCTGCGGAAGGCAGCACTTTGATCAACGCGGGTCAGTCTGTGGACCGGAGCAGCTTCCAGGCCAGCTCCCTGCACGGGGGAGACCAGACCGCCGCCCCCTCTGGTCCTGCAGAAAACAGGTAAGAAGAACCAGACTGGGTTCCGCCATCGTTGAAGTACAGTAAGAGCTTAATTGATGAACATTCATTTGAAATCCTCCCGGAGTGGGAGTGTCCTTAAGCAGATGTGTCCTGCCTTTGTGACCGTCCTCTCTTCAGCTCACTTCCTCTTGGCGGATCTGCACCGGTTTGCCAGCTTGTTTTGTGCTTGTTTTGCTTAAATTCTGCAGCTCCCAGCCATTCTCCACCAACTCCCTGACCTCCTCATCTACCTTGCTAGAAATCCTCGACGCTATGAAGCATCCCACGTAGGTTTTCCTCAGCCCTCTCCCTTGCCTCCTGGCAGCCCCTTTCTGGAAGAGAACATGCCAAGGCCTCCACTGGAGCCCAGTCATCCCGCTCCCAGGGGGATCTCAAGGCATGCAACCCAGGGCCGTGCGGGGGACAGAGGTTGGGGAGAGGGGAGAAGACTCCTGGACTTCCTTAACCTGTGCATTGCTTGGCTTTCAGCACAGGGATCCAGCTGCTCTCCGAGCAGAAAGGCCTCTCCCCGTCCTGCTTCATCAGTGCCGAAGTAGTGCATTGGCTGGTGAACATGGTAGAAGGGGTGCAGACCCAGGCCATGGCCATCGACATTATGCAGGTGATGACGTTTGGAACTTTCCCGCCCCTTGGCTATCTCTATTTGCAGCATTGACGTATTTGCCTGAGAAATCCCCCCTTCTGCCTTAATAAAGGCTGGATGTCGCTGCATGTCAATGGGGAGGGAGGTCTTTCTGGCGGGACACAGGGGTTTGGGGGCTGTTAGATAAATCTCAACCTGTTCCTTAGACTCGGAACAGGATCCATATCCTTCCTTGGAGATTCCAGCCTGCTTCTCCTGCAGAGTCCTGCCTTTTTACCAGTCAGTGCTGGGAAATATGAAGAATTGCCTTTTGCAAAGTCAGGGGGTGATGAGCAGTTTCTGAAGGCAGCAGAAACCCTGGTTGGAGAGCGGCACCCTTCCCGTTTGCCTGCAGGGCCACTGGCTGTCCCTCAAGCTGAAGCCGTTCTTCGTTTTGTCTTCTCTTCCTCTTACGCTCTAGAAAATGCTGGAGGAGCAGCTGATAATTCACGCTTCCGGAGAGGCGCTTCGCACCTTTATTTATGGGTTTTATTTCTACAAGATCGTGGAAGACAAAGAGCAGGAGCGAGGTCAGGCTCTGGGCAGTCTGGGGCAACCAGTGTCCCCCAGGAGCACCTGGCTCAGGCCCCTCCCTTGGCTGGCTCACTGGCACTCCAGGGAGCAAAACAGACCAGCATAAAACACCAAAACAGGCCCTTGGAAAAGGAATGAAAATACTTTCCTGTATCAAACCACAAAAGAACGTTTTCAGAAATGAAAAGCGACACGCGGTGTTGATCGTGGTCTCTCCGCCTGTCCTCACCCTCTCCTGCTTTAAACCAGTCCCAGGAGGCGAAGTTCGCCATCTCTTTGGCTGGGGAGGGCAGGGCAGACAGATCTGGCCTGTGGAGCGAACCCACCCCCACCCCGGCGTTCCTCTGCCAGAGCGGCTCGTCCACACTACTTCCCCTGATCTCCTTGGCAAGAGGCTGTGCCCAGCCTGACTCCTGACCCGGAAAGGGGATCCTCCCCGTCTCCCGGGGGCTGGGCTCAGGGACCTTCCCTGGGCCCTGGACAGCGTCAGCCATCCCCACGGAGCTTCTCTTCCCCTCTTCCGCAGGGGGGATTCAGCAGCCTGCACTGTGGCACACGGCGGCGAAGGACGACTTCTCCGCCTTCCAGCGAAAGTGGTTTGAGGTGGCTTTTGTGGCCGAGGAGCTCCCCCATTCCGACATCCCCGCATTCCTCCTGCCCTGGCTGCCCAGCCGCCCAGCATCCTACGCCAGCAGGCACAGCTCCTTCAGCCGCAGTTTTGGAGGACGGAGCCAGGCAGCCGCATTGCTGGGTAACTGACGTGGAGACAGTGGCCGGGGGCTCCGAATTATCCCAAAGGTGGAACGTCTGTTCCTCCACGTTTGGTAGGACCTGACCAGGAAGGTGGAGGAGGAAATTCTGCAACAGAAAGGAGGAGGGAGTTGTTGATGATGACACAAAAATGTTGCCTTACTTCCATATTCGGCCCTTTAGGCCAAGATGGCATTGTTTTTCCAAAACCATCTGAGAGGGGAATCTCAGTTATATAGAAATACCAATGTCCTTCACCAATGCCAAATCCTTCTATGCTGTGTTCTTATATATTTATTTATTAATAGGAAATATGATCAGTGGCCAGAAGGTAAACAAAAGAATTGAAAGAGAATAAAATAACAATGAAAATATAATAGAAGTAAAGATAAAAGGTGAATGAAAGTCTAAAAAAAGATAAAGCTAGAGGATAACAGAAAACTGGTAAATATTAACAGCTCAGGGCAAAACTAGTATTTTCCTTCAGACTGAGACAGCAGTTGGTAAGAACGGAGCCTCTTTATTTACGACAATTGGGTCGAGATCCTGCAGGAAGAGGCGCTTGGCTTCTGCCTCGGAGTGGCACCGAGTTCCATTCATGAGGGGTGCTAAAAGGGCAGAGCACCTGGCACCACGGAAGAGACACACCAGGAAAGGGTGGGCGAGGGGGGTTCAGGCTTCCTCCAATCCCAAGGACTGTCTCTCTCCACCAAAGGGATTTTCTGGCCCCTGTCCTCCAATACCGTGGTGGGGAAGCTCTGCAGGGCGCAGCAGAGGGGAGAGGGAATGGAGACGTAGCAGGATCAAGCAGATTGTGTCCTAGGACCTGCCCAGGAGAGTCGCCAGTAACCTCCAGATCCCTCTGCCAGGCTGTCCCATAAACCCACTGGCAGGCTTCTGCTCTGGCTTTCTCTAAACTTAAAGACAAGAGAAACGGGGGGGGGGGGGAGGGGGAGACCACAGAAACAGAAAGCCAAAATGTTTGTCTTCCATCACGAACGGGAGTTGATAGAGGGAACTAAAGAGGCCAGCGAACGGCTGATGAAGCAAGAGAAGCGACAGATGCCAGCTCTTTCCTCCAGAGGAGCCGTTCCTGATTCCACGGGGTCAGAGCATTTGAGGCGCAGTGGGGCCTGAAAGACAGCGCACACACAGACCTGGACTGGGCGGTTTCTAGGACAGGGTTTCTCCACCTTGGCACCTTGGCGATGTGTGGACTTCAGCTCCCAGAATTCCCCAGCCAGCATGCCTGGGAATTTAAATTACTGGAATAAGGGCTGAAGCTGCTTTCTAACAGGGAGGCGCTCAACTGCTTGCAGTGGTCAAGGAGGCCAAATCTGGGCCAGGTGGGCCAGCGAGTTGCCAAATGGCTAACACCTCCTCTTTGCTCTCTCCTTCCTTCCCTTCTGTTATTTGGCTCCTCTCTTGGGCAGCTGCCACAGTGCCAGAGCAGCGGACGGTGACTCTGGATGTGGACATAAACAACCGCACGGACCGCCTGGAGTGGTGCAGCTGTTACTACCACGGGAACTTCTCCCTCAGCGCTGCCTTTGAGATCAAGCTGCACTGGATGGCGGCAACGGCAGCTGTTCTCTTTGAGATGGTGAGTTCTGGCCATGAGGGTTTCTTGCTGGGCTCTTCCAGAAAATCAGGCCTCTGACTGACGGGCTCTGCCAGTGTCGGTCTTCAGGCCGCACAGGAGTCCAGTCGGCGTCTGGGCATCCTTTGAATCCAGTGCTCCTGAAGGCAGCCTGCCGACAAGGCGAAGGCTCCCAACTCCCTCCCCTCTTCTACAGGTCCAAGGCTGGCATCGTAAAGCCACTTCCTGCGGCTTCCTGCTGGTCCCGGTCCTGGAAGGTCCGTTTGCGCTGCCCAGTTACTTGTATGGAGACCCCCTTCGTGCCCAGCTGTTCATCCCCCTCAGCATCAGCTGCTTGCTGAAAGAGGGCAGCGAGCACCTCTTTGACGGTGAGGAGGGAGGGGGGGCCTGCTTCCCTTTAGCTAGCTTGCAGACCATGAAGGGGCAGCTCCTGCTGTCCCAGGAGCCTTCGGTGAGCAACTCCGCTCCTGCCTTCATCGTTGGTGGGTGGGCTCTTTGTCTCCCTGAACCTAGAGGTGGCTTAGATCGGTCCTCTTAGCAGGAGGGGACTTGGCAAAGAGGCGCAGGAAAGTGGGGGCCCAAAGAAGAGGAGAAAGCCGTGAGACCCATAACTTGTCCACGAGTCCAGGATGAGTGATTCCAGTCGTGGGGTTGCAGAGACTGGGCAGAAAGGACCTTTTCCACTAAGGGCTGCTTGACCCTCTGAGCTGCACTTAGCTGGGAGAGGCTGAATCACCTGGGGCTTTGGGGAGGCAAAATAAGGGCTTTCTTGGGACCAAACAAGGTAACACAAAGGCATCTCCCAGCTTTTGAGTTCTCCAGAAAGCTTCACAGGATGTGCACAAAACGTCCTGTGATCTGTGCAGCAACCAGAACCTCCCTCTTGGTTCTCATAGGCTTTGAGCCAGAAACCTATTGGGACCGGATGCACCTTCTGCAGGAAGCCATTGTGCACAGGTGAGCAGAGGAGGGTGCTGCTGGCAAGTAGGTGGGGTAGAGTGGGGGACCAGAAGCTTAGGAGGGAGGCTAGAAAGTCAGAAATGCCTCCACTGCAAGGCTTGGCTTTTATTTTACTTTTCCTTCAGGGCATGCCTCTGCTCCTAATCCAAAGGAGCAGCACAGAATTGGATGGGGTCATTTTAGCGGTGCCACAAAGCTTATGGACAGGCTGGGCTCTGAGGGACCTGCCCCACAAGACACGTGTTCCCCTTGCTCGCTCGCTCGCTCAGCAAGAGCTGTGCTTTGTTCCCAGCAGGTTTGGATTTGTGCAAGACAAATACTCTGCCTCTGCCTTCAACTTTCCTTCAGATAACAAGCCTCAATATATCCACGTTACAGGTGAGCCGTGCTTCCTGCTGGGGGCGGCTGGCCCTGCATCCGCTTGCTTCCCAGCAGGCAGGAGGTGCGTCCGGAGGGGAGGCTGAGCGTGGGGTGCAGGTGGCTGTTGGGCAGTCCCCGTCTTTGGCCGTTCCAGAACTCCGAGGCGTGAAGGCACCAGGAGGAGCCTCCTGCCTCTCTCCTGTGAGCTCCCCTCTCTGTGCGCCCAGCGTAGCCCTGTCCCGCCCCAGCGAGCGGCTTCTCACAAAGGTGCGCGGAAGGGAGAGACCTGCCCCGAGGCTGTGACGACTCGCAGGCCCAGGTGCTCGGCTGCGTTGCTGCTGACGGGACCTGGAGAAAGAGAGCTTGCTTAGCCCTGCTCTCGTGTCCTGCCGGTCCCACCCGGGCCTCTGGCTGGCTGATGGCTACTTCTAGTCTGAAACCCAGCAACCTGTTGAGATGCTCCCTGCCTCTGCTCCTTTCCTGCCCTGGCCAGTTTCGCAGAAAGCTGGGCACAAGAGCTCTTCATGGGCAAAGCAGAGCTTGGCAGCAAAAGTTCGGTTTTGCAGCAGCCAGCCGCCTCCTGGAAGAGGACCAACTTCCTTGTTGGTTGTAAGCAGGCCCCGGGGGACACGTCCCGCACACTAAAGCTGTTGTCTTCTCTGAACAACCTCCTCTCCCGACTCAGGCACGGTGTTCCTTCAGCTGCCATACTCCAAGCGGAAGTTCTCCGGGCAGCAACGGCGACGACGCAACTCCACCAGCTCCGCCAACCAAAACGTCTTCTGCGAGGAGCGCATTGGCTACCACTGGGCCTACAACACCATGCTGACCAAAACCTGGCGATCCAGCGCCACCGGCGACGAGAAGTTCGCTGATCGGCTGCTGAAAGACTTCACGGACTTTTGCTGCAACAGGGACGGCCGGCTCGCCTCCTTCTGGATGGGTTGCCTCGAGCGGATGCATGCCAGCGCGCCCTGAGGACCACCTTCCGCAGGCCGGGGCAAAGCCAAACCCAACCGGGAGCAGCGGTGCTGTGGCAAAGCATCTTGGCAGACTTGGGCACCTGTGTGGAGCAAAGGGGGCCTGTAAGGATCTGGCCGAGAGGAAGGACGATTCAGAGGATCCGAAAAATAAAGGACACAAGTTTGTTAGGTGTACTGGAAGGCTTATGCCTGCTTCTGTGTGGAAGATACTATATATACATAAATATGTAAATATACGTAAATATGGAATTTAAAACACAGGGAATAGGAAATAACATCCTCCGCTTATGTTCTTTGTATTTTGATAAGCCTGCAGCATATTAAAACGGCAGCTAACTGGGAAACGGCAACAGTTTCAAGGGACAAGAAAGGGGCCACCTGGCAAAAGGGGGAGCCAGAGAGAGGAGCAGACATTCCAGGAGAGGAATGCCACGAGAAACGGAAACCGTCAACGGGAAACCCATAACCAAGTCTTTAGATATTGGGACAAAAAGAGCAGTAGCGGCCAAAGCTCTCGGGCGTCCTACTGCACCACGAGCGACCGGGCCCAGCTGTACAGAACCATGGGCTACGGACCGCTGTTTTTCCCCCAAAGGGCTGGGTAGGGACACCTGAAGCCACTCCCTGTTGTTCATAGACATACAGGTAGTCCTTGACTTACGACCATTTGTTTAACTATGGCCTCGGAACGGGTGCTTTATGGCCTGTAAAGCACTTCTGAGCATCGCACCACCACCCTGCAGTCACATGAGTGCATTTTGGGTGCTTGGCAACCGACTCACATTTGGACACTTGGCAACTGGCTCACAATGCCCATTGGGGAAGCTAGATTCACTTAATGACTGCAATTATTCACTTAATGGCCCGAGATTCCTTAACAACCGCGGTAAAAATGGTCATAAAATCAGGTTCAACTCGACTTACAACTGCAACAGCTTGCAATGGAAATTCTGGTCCCATTTGTGATCATAAGTCAAGGACTACCTGTAGAGAGCAAAAGGTTTCCCATAATTAGGGAAGCTCAAAAAGATAAATACTGAGACAGGGCAACAGGAATAGGGGGGAAAAAGCCACAGAAATCAATCTCTGTAACACATACAGCATCATGGCGGATGATGGAAATAATGGGTATGGGACTACTGAATGTCGTGGAATCACAGGGTGTAAGGGTTGCCTATTCTAACAGACTCAGTCTCACAAGCAGGTGCTTAAGGATAACTGATTTATTGAAAGAATAGTGTGCAAATACAAAGAAAGCTGAGAATGAACAAAAGCGTGCCAAACACAAACTAAAAACCCTCGCTTCAAACTCGATCCCGCCCTAGCTCCCCCTTAGCAACCGCCCCCTCCCAGGTGTTGGCAACCGTCACACATCGGCCTGAGAAAGTAACCTTGAACACAGGCAATAACCCAAACAGACATTCCTCAGTTACAGTACAGAGATTACAGCCTGGCACGGCTGAAAATCTCCTCCCAGCAATTGTGAGACACGGATCAGGAAATTGACATGAGAAATGTTACGATGCATACAGAACATTGGAACGATGAACATGACACAGGGTCATTAATGGCCCTTAAATCTTGAGCAAACCTATAGACAGACAATGACAAGGTCTTGGGTTGGGGCTAGAGCCTTTTGTGGAACACCACACTGAGCTAAACATGGAGGCAGTCCTGACTCCGTATAGACCAGTGTTTCTCAACCTTGGCAACTTGAAGATGTGTGGACTTCAACTCCCAGCATTCCCCAGCCAGCCTTAACTGTAGCCCTAATCCTAACCCTTGCTGGCTGGGGAATTCTGGGAGTTGAAGTCCACACATCTTCAAGTTGCCAAGGTTGAGAAACACTGGTCTAGATTATCAAAAAGCCCACCTCGGTGGAATCCCAGCCCCAAACAGGTGGGGGCAAAGCTTGTTGGTCATAGCAAAGAAAACTGTTTTGTGGTAATTATCAAATGGAACATCGAAAATAAGCCCATCTGGACTACATTTAATTGTGGCTCCCAGTTGTCAAGGGAAAAAGAAAGGCATGCTTCAAAAAACAGTGGACTGATCATCGTTAATGCACAAATTTCTTTAACAGCAAGTCCTTTTTAACCCTTGTAATTTAAAATCAGTTTCTGCTGGGTGCACAGCCAGTAAAGAACAAGCAGCTCTGGTAGTCTTTTTTGTTTTTCAAAAAAAAAAAAAAAAAGATGTGGCCTGAAAAGAACTATAGCCACTAGAAACAGCTGTGGTTCCTAAATGATGGAAATTCAACAGAAATCAATTTGTCAGTCTCAGAAATGCAAGGATGAATCAATCTCAGTCTCAAATGGTTTGAACTCTGCACCTGTAAAGACACTCAGTGAAATCCTGGTGCAAACCTAAAGAATTGGATTTGAGAAGTATGAGGCTTGTAAAGCAAAGAGCAAATCTCAGGAAGCTGGAAAGCACAGTGTGTAAAAGCATTGCAAAGATCCTGAAAGCTCCCCTCGGTTCCCTCTCTGGATGAGAGGAAATCTTGCAGAGTCGGAAGACGGGAAGGGGGTGCTTGGGGTGAGGCTGAGGGAAGCAGAAAAGGCTGAGGTGAAGACTGCAATAAATTGCTTCCCTTTCTGAGCACTTGTTATTCCAGAAAGCTCAGGTCCTTTTACCTGGCCTGCGGGCCCAATAAACACATCAGATGGTGGAAACGACTGAGACTTTTATTTGCAAATAAAGGGTTGCCCGTGAGTAAATTCCAAAGTGGGCACGCACCCCGCTTGGAGTGAGACCCCAGTTTAAACAGCGTACAAAACTATACACCAATCAAAAGCATCCATTACTGCAAACCAATCATGGAGAGCAATGTCATACATACTTCTCAGTAGTCATGGTAACGTAGTTCAATCAGAGGCGCAAGGGTATACTAAGGTATAACATTCTTACACATTCCTGAGGAACTTGGTACCAGGATCTTATCCCCCCCCAGGAGCAGGCATTCCTAAGGAAAAGGCAGGTGCTCTGGTTTTCACCTACTGCTGTCATCTCTGCCTAACAAACAGGTCAGCCCCTGATCAAGGCACTTCCAACAGGTACAAAACATCATGGCTATTTCTATGTGCTGAGGAATAATCAATATGAAGGGCTGCAATCATGGCTTAGGACCGGAGTCCCTTAAACCTGGTATGGGTCCCAAGAAACACACCAGGCGAGAAATAGGATAACCCTTTTATTTGAGTGCTCAAGTAACAAGGGGGTCTCTGTCCTCTGAAAAGGAGAGCCCTTTGTGTTAGCAGACAGCATCTTTTATACCATTATCTATAAGATACAGTTATAAGCATAAAATGATTATTGGGCAATTTCTGTCACAGGGTACATAGGCATGCATACATTTGTGTTATCTATGTTAACTATACACTACATCTACACCCATCACCATTTAGGGATTCCTCCCCTCCTTTGGGTGTAAAATTCCACCTTGGGCCCTCCTTTAGGTGGGGAATTATCTCATAGTGGGAGGGAATTTTAACATTATAATTACCTGTCCGGTTACTTTCAGACAAGATATCCCTCCTGTGCGCATGCTTGCATTCTTGTATTACCTTCTACTGGCTTCTGCTGGTTCTGGTTTGTATTTCCTTCCCTTATCTTCCATTTGTACCATCTTCCAACTTACACCTGTCATGTACTTGTCAGCCCCCCACATTCCAACTTATTCTTAGGCATCCATATCACCCAGGAGGGCCTTGGAGCTCTTGAGGCAAGGAAGCCATTATCTTCCTTGATATTTACAGCTTACACAGTGAGCTGAACGCGTACATTCCTTATAAGAAGGATGCTGGTAAAATTCTGTCTCCACAAATACATGATTAAAAATGGTTTATCGATACACGAATTAAACTGGGTTAAAACAGAGTGTCTTATCCCGGAGAGACAGCAGGCACCGAGCCACTTCCTCATGAGCCACAAGCCTTAACAGAGCGGGGGCTTCCCGGTTTTCAAGCTTGCAATCAATTCACACGCTTCCCAACACACTCTCCCGAGGACCACACAAACCTTTGCCACAACATCCATTGCCTGCTGTTTCATTCAAGCCAACAGCAACATGCTTTACCCATTGTTTTCCTCATGCCTTCAGTAACAAAGGGAAAAAGGAAAAGAGGAGATAAAATCCCAGGTTGATTAGGACACGCATTGCCCCAGGAGCTCTGGGCTCTTCACACCTGGCAGGCTTCTCCAATTAACACGCCAGGCAGAAATCTCTTCCATAGCTTTACTCTCTACAGGATAATGGCACTTGGAAACTTAGCTTTTCAAATCAAGCACAAAAAAAGAAATCCTAAGCCATTGGGTTTCAAACAGCTACTATCAGCAAATCCTTACATCGTAAGCAAATGCAATTTCATTGGTATACAGTAATTATTCACACCCTTGGGTGGGCAAAGCCCTCCCAGAAGGTGGGCACTAAAGCCCAAGGGTGGGCACTTGCTGTTGCTAAGGGAACTGCGAGCTCAGCTGGTGCCGCCTCTATTAGGTCACAGGCGCCTCCTGCTGACGCCACACAAGGGAAAGGCGGTTCGAACCCACTTTGCAGCTGGATTATCTGCCCTGTTCCCAGCGGTTAGGGGAGCTCCATTCTGGGGCCACCCTGTTTCTGCTGCCTTCTTCCGATTAAACCCAAGATCACCATTCCTTCACACACACTCTTTCTCCCAGGTCCCAACTGGGGCATGCACGGTCTTCACTCTCACTCGCAACTAGGAAATCTGACAAACCACCCTGATCAGCAGAGGGGAGACCTAGCAAATTCAACACAATAAAGATTACATGGCAGACAACGAAGAACAAAACCCTCTTAACTTCCTTCTCATGTGTGCTCAACTCACAAAACCTACACAAAACCTGCTTCAAATCATTAGCAACACATCACAAAAGGGAGCGTTACCCAAAGGCTTGAAGACACAGAGAGTGGCTGGAGCTGTGGAATTCCAAGAATTTGGAGCATTCTGGTTTGCTGTGGAGAGAACCACATCGCTTTTAACTTTCTCTCTCCAGCTCAAAGCAGCTTCCAAACATTTTATACACACTTGCCGTACAGGGGAGCCTAAGGTGGTGCAAACTGCACTTCACCCACCTCCCTCAACAAACAGGCAAATAACACATGTACACAGACAAATCCCCACAAACAGAAAATACCGGTGCCTTGTAACCGCTCGCTCTCTCTCTCTGATGAAAAACAAAATTAGCTGTTCTTGCACAGGTCCACGCTATCCACGCTAGGCCATTAGATACAATTGTTAAAAAAAAAAGATGCCTCATATCAGGGTGCTGCCTGATTTAGGAAAGCAGCATTTAAAATCCTCTGATCCCATTTGAGGTGAGCAGTTTTCACAGCCTGAGGGTTTTATCAGCCCTTTGCTAAATACTCTGACCTTCTCGCCAGTTGAGGTCTTTTCTAGTAAGTGCCTAATTGTGTATTCATTTGGGCAATTCCCAACTGACCAATTAGCCCATAGATGTCAATACTCAGTCTGCTGAGGCACCAAGTCCTTAAGATGGCACCAGAACAGTTTTAACTGACAACATTGAAAAGTACCATTTTTTTTTCCAAACCTGCCTACCACAATTACCTAAATCAGTGTTTCTCAACCTTGGGAACTTTAAGATGCTGGCTGGGGAATTCTGGGAGTTGAAGTCCACACATCTTAAAGTTCCCCAGGTTGAGAAACACCGATCCATATATTTGGTCCATTTGCAACATGAAGTCTAGCGTGCTTTTTCAACACACCGGGTTGAACACCAAGTTTTCCTTCACTTCAACCAGTGAGGAGTTTAACCTGGGCGAATCCTTAGGGATTTTACTGCCCCCCCAGTCCATGCCCCTATTTTAAAGCTGACACGTTTCCAGTGGGTTTTAGGTCCAGCAGACCCCGAGACCCCCTAATGAGGTAGCACTCCTTGAAAACGTAACACCTTCAACCCCTAACAGCTTTCAAAATATTTTTTGTGGTGCTGCAGAATGACCAAGTTTTCATCACTGAAATTACAGTAAAAGAATTTTAAAAGGTACTTTTTATATATTTTAAAAAGTTACGGATTAACCCTTCCTTTCTTTCTGTGCTCATTTCCCAAGCAGGAATGAACGCGAGCCCAGATGATGGGCAGCCCCAGATGATGGGCAGCTGTGCTAGAGCTGCCTTTTCACCCCCCTTTGATAGGCCTTTTAGTTTAAAATTTAGCCAACCATTGCTACTAGAATGAAATGCGTCAGCTTATCACAATCGTTTCTCTTCTATCAGCACAGACATCTTCCTCCCTCCCAGCAGGAACATCTCCTTTCCTTATTCTGTTAAGGCAGAATACTTTTTCTTAAAAGTTAGGGCGCGCTTCCTTATTTATGGTTAAGCAGCA
This sequence comes from Candoia aspera, assembly GCF_035149785.1. Taxonomy (NCBI): domain Eukaryota; kingdom Metazoa; phylum Chordata; class Lepidosauria; order Squamata; family Candoiidae; genus Candoia; species Candoia aspera. The sequence continues at coordinate 1,823,463 of NC_086167.1, read as the reverse complement.
GTCTCTTCATCTAGAGGGGACCGATGGGCACTTGATCTTTCTATGCGTGCGTTTTTCTGTGCATAAGACATACGTCTGCCTGATCCATTTAGCACTTCATGCTGAGAGCCTTACTCTCTCGCCTGGTTCGAAGCATACACTCCAGCATTCCCATCCAGGCTGAAATCGGTCCAGGGCCCCAGGCGGGTTTGCCGACCCCAGGCCAAAAGCCCCGCTCCAGCGGAGAGGGCGCGCCTGGGGGCCCTGCCCAGGCCGGGCGCTTCGGCTTGAGCCCCGGCCCTGGCGCGCGGTGGGTGCTGCGCCTCTGGGGTGGGGGCGGCTTGCCTGACCCTCGGCTCCAGGCAGCAGCAGCGGCGGCGGCGCCCCTCCCCACTCCCGGGCCTCTTTCGGGCCACGCGGGGCGGCGGAGCCTCCTCCCGCCTCCCGCCAAGGGCGCGGCGGGGAGGCGGCCGCCTTCCTCCTGGCTCCCGCCGGGCAGACGCCCAGGCACGTGCGCCGGGAGGCCCCGGGCGGGGTCGTGCGCTCTTCCCCCTCCTTCCCTCCGGCGGCGCGGCGCGGCCCTTCGAGTCCGGCAGCAGCGCGAGTAGGCGGGCAGCGCTGCCTCGGCCGGGATGGGCAGGTAATGGAGGCTCCGCACCCGCGGAGCGGCGGGGCGCCTCGTTCCGGCCAGACGTCGCTCCCGCGGGCCCGGCGATTCCGGCTGCGCCCCGCGGGAGGCGCGGAGTTCGGGGCTGCGTCCCGGGCTTATCAGCTCCCGAAGCAGGTTAAGAGAGAGGCGCTCGCCCGTCGAGGGCAGCCGGTGCAGTAGCGCGGCCGAGGAGAGGTTGGCTCCTGGGAACGTTGTCCGCGCGCACGTGTCCGGCCAGCCGGGCTGAAAGGAAAGCAAAGCCCCGGTCGCCTGGCGGAGCCGCCCGCCCGCCCCCGTGACAAGCGGCCGTTGCGGGGAACCGGGCAGCGGGGCCGGAGCGTTGCTGGGAGTCCGCGCGGGCGCGCGTAGAAGGCGGGGCGGCGGCGGCAGGTGCGCGGTGCTCTGCAGGGCTCGCGCGCTGGAAGCGCCGGAACGTGGGCTCCCCGCCCGGCCGCCCGGGCTCAGGTGGGGCGCGGAGCGGGGACGAGGGAGGCTTCCGGACGGGTCTCGGGGCTTCTTCCAAACAGCCGGGAAGGAGGCGAACCGAGTCGTCCGTCCGGAGCGGGAGCGAAGCCCGGGCGCCCGACTCCGGACGCGGTGCGCTGCCTGGCTGCGCCGGGGCTGTCTCCGCTCTCCTCCTGCTCGGGAAACGGCCTTCGGCGGAAGGCCCCGGCTCAGCTGCCTCCCTGCCAGCCCCGCGCCGGGGACTCAGCCGGGCGCCACCCCCCCCAGCGGGGGCGGAGGCTTCCGAAAGCCCGCGGGGCCTCGTGCCCATGCGAGCAGGTGCCGGGGGTGGGAGCGGGACTCGTCGGGTTGCGTGGAACGCAGGGCAGGCCCCGGACCTGACCGCGGCGGGCGGGGGGGATTGGCCTGGCGACCTCCCGGGGAGCGCCGGTGCCGTCGTGCCATCCCGGCCTTTCCTGGGGAAACGCCCGTCTGACCCTGTCCGCGCGGGCTCCGGCCTCGTTCGTTCGTTGTGCAATGCATATACCTGCCCATCTCACATTGGTGGCCCTGGGAGGTTTCCAATTAAAGCATAATGCCAAAAAAATAAAACAATCGTAAAAATAATACAAAACGTTAAAACAATACATACAGTACAATCAGCGGGAGAGCACAGTAATTCAGAGTAATTCAAGAACCATACAGCTCTTTTATGCTCTGCACCGCTGATCCCCAGGCCAGGTGGCAAAGCCGCATCTTCCAGCCCTTCCGGAAGGCCATCAGGGTCACGGCCTTCCCCATCCAAACACCCACCGCCTCCAGACCCCAAGTAGCAACACTGCTTAGTTCACCAGGGTGGAGATAGGTAGCTGGGAGACACCCAGTATACGGATGATACCTCACCGGGTGGCCATGGATGGCCTCACCCATCAGCTTCACGTGGATGGTAAACAGGAGCGGAGAGAGTACTGAACCCTGTGGTACCCCCCAAGTTAGGGGCCAAGGGGGGGACCTTAACCTAATCATTGCTTCATGACAGCTCTGCTAAAGCTACACAATAACCAAACTCAGATTCTGGAAAGACACTGTTGCTAAGATGAGTAAGGAAGTGTTTCCTAAGTAATGGGATCCCCTTAGCAGCATTTGGAGCCTCTTTCTCCGGGGGAGGCTGGCATGCTGCCCGTGGCCCTCCTACCCATGCACAGAGTTGCAGGAGCACCCCTCAACCCCAGCTGGAGCCTTCTGCAGGGATTCCTCCCACCCCCACCCCTCCCAGTCAGGCTGAAACCCCAGCTGGGCTGGCTCCAAATGTTTCCACCTCCTCCCATTTCCTTTGTCCCCCAAACCCTGGAATTCAGCCAGGGGCCAATCAGAACTTGCAGGGCTGACTTAGCTTGGATTTCTAAATTCCTGCACAGGCCAAGCCACTAACTGGAAGTGAGGAACTTGCAGCCTTTTTGGGTGAGGGGAACTGAAACTCATTCCATATTCCTGCTTTGAGCCCTTGTTTCCCTTCCCTTCCCTTCCCTTCCCTTCCCTTCCCTTCCCTTCCCTTCCCTTCCCTTCCCTTCCCTTCCCAGTAAGAGCCATAAAGGAGATGTCTGAGATGCTGGGTCAGGATCTGAGCTTGCTAGACTTAGCCAAGCACCCTTGGGGACCAGCTCCCTTCTGATATTCCTATCTTGATAGAAAAAAGTGCCCCTCCCTCAGGAATCTTGTCTGTGTCACAGAAGAAGCACCTTGCAGCCTGCAGGGATGAAGCAGTTCATGGCCTTGCTTCAGGAGAGTGACCTCCAGGATGTTCCCCCACCTGAGCTGTGGGATGAGGCAGGAAGTCTTTGCCAGCATCTTCAGCACTCCCCCACTGGACTGGAGAAACTGGTGAAGGCCGTGGTACACGGCAGGCACTGGCCACACCTCTGTACCAGCCTCCAGGTTGTCCAGGCATGCGTCTTGGTTCATCTCCGAAAGAATCAGCATGACATGGCCTGCAAACTTCTGGAGGTAGGGATGTGTTCCTCATGGTTTTGGGCAAGAAATTGCTCCTGTGGAATTGCAGGTTACTCGGCTTTCTGCGGGAGGTCCCACAAAGTTCCAAGAATGTTCCATTTCTGGGACTGTGTATCAGGCCACAGAATGCACAGGCTGGCACTTTTGCTACACGCCAGTTTCTGATTTAATTTTTGAAACCTCAGCGTAAGTTTTGTGGGAAAGGAAATGCACTGGGTACCCAGGGAGGGGCCCATGGGTCCATCGATGAGCATTGTACTGTCTTCCCTGCTGCAGGTGACAGAGAGCTGGGAACATCAGTGATGTAGATTGGAAAGGGGGGGTGGGGAATTGTTTACTTAAACAGGATGTCCTGTGTGAAAAAGAAAGCACCATCCTGTTTGTCTCAGGGTTGCACGGCGATAGAGAGGGAGCAGCTGGTGAAGCTTTGGCATGAGATTCACTACCATAAGACCATGGAGAAGCGGCAGGTGACCTCCTTGACCCCTGTCCAGAAATACAGGTGCCGTAAAAGGTACTTGAAGCATATACAGGGACTGTGGAGTGTGTGTGGGGAGAGGCGAGGGCTGGGTGGATGGGCAGCTTATAAGTGGAGACCAAGTCCCTTCTGGGGGGTTGCCACAGCACTGCAGACCCCACTTAGCTTCTCTGGGTCCTGGGATAGACCTACTTTATGTTGCCAGAAGTGCCTCAGAGGATGCCTGGGCTGGCCGTGGCACAGCACTTGAGAAGGGCAGCACTCAGGGTTCTGATGACCAGGTGATGGAGGGGACCCAGACAGGGCTGCTTCTAGAAAGACGTCCCCCTCTTCCCCCTGCTGGGGACCTCCTGCATTGCCTCAGAAATGGGAATAAATATCTAATGTTCTTCCTAAACTCTGTTCCTGACACGCACGCTGATGGCATTTCTGGAGGAACTTCCTCGTTGATGCTTGGCTTCTCTCTGCCTTGGGGACTCCCTGGTGGTGACCGCCCTGCCCAGGGAGCTGTGGGGTGCTGCTTCAGCACACGGCCCTTGGCTTGCTGGTCTCTGGCTCCAAAGGGCCAGCCAGAGAACACGCCCTTCCCACATGAGGTGGGTTCTTTGCTGCTCTTGGGACCTCCGAGGCTGGGGAGCATGGTCCTTGGCATCATGTCATCCAGGATGGGCTCGCCGACCGTAACTCTGTAGCCTCTGGTTTCAGCATTCTTCAGGATGGAGGGAGAGCCTGGTGGGAATTTCACCTGGGCCCTGTCCCTCGGAGGGGAGTTAGGGTCAGCCTCGCCTGCACAAGGAGGGTTGGGCCCTGAAGAACAACAGCTCGATGATGGGTGAGAGCAAAACACGCCCCGCTCTGCTTTCCTGCTAACCAGGAACCCCCCTCCAGCGTCCCTGTGTCCCGATGGAGTAAAGAGCAGGAACTATCCACTGCACGTGAGAGAGAGGCTGCGGAGGTTTGCTGTGGAGGTGACAGCCACCCCAAGCCGGAAGCAGAGGGTAGGAAGTTCACTCCCCTCTGGGGGCTGCTGGCGATCTTTCCCCATCGTTCCTCCTCTCTGGAGGCTCTGTGGAAGAGAGATCTGGCCACAGAATGGCACGGCTGCAGTCCTGGCTCACCTCAGAGATACGGCTAACCAAAGTGGGGTCCTGGGGAGGGTGTTCCTTCCCCAAGAATGGGGCTCCTCAGCTGCCAAGCCCCAGCAGGACGAGACTGCAGGAGAGGCGGGCCAGGAGCCTCCTTTCAGGGGCTCAGGAGAGGAAGCGCAAAGGAGCTTTCCAGGTGGGGAGGGGAGGGACCCTGGAGGACCGTCCTCCTCCAGGGTCTTTGTCAGGGTCCCGAGCTGAGGGCAGGGCAGGCCAAGCTGGCAAGCAGTCCGTGGCTGGTCTTGCTCTGCTGCAGAATGAGGACCTCTTCCTGGACAGGGATCTCTGGACCTGCTAATCCCAGGGACTCATGACTGAGGGGGTTCCTGGCATTTCCTTTTCCCTTCTCCGTCTCTGGATCAGCTGGCAAAGAGAGTTCAGCCCTCAGGCGAGCGAAGCTCAGCCAGTCCTGAAGCTTTTCTCGTTTGCAGGAGGCGTTGGCTTGTGACACCAACCTGCAGCCCCGACTCATCTATACCTGGTTTGCCAATTTCCGCCGCCGCCAGAGGCCTCTCCTGAGCCAGACTGTGCCACCCATGGATGCCATGGAGCTCAAGAGGCGGCAGAGGGAGGGGAGAGCGGCGGGTGCCCCAGCTGCCGGTCAGTCTTCCCAGGTCCTCCCTGTGATGCTTCAGCTCCTCTCAGCCAGTTCCCTTGGCCTGACCCTTTACAGGAGGGTCGCACTTGCTGACGTGGGTGAAGCTGAGAACTTTTGGCAGAAAACCACGCAAAATGCAGTGTGTTTGTGTGTGATGGCATATAAAGGCAGCTGGGATTTTGGATTTCACCTGGTTTGTGTGGCAGCTTTTTTTATCCCCAGACTCTGGGCAGTGAACCACAGCAACATGCTCCACAATTTCATAAGAATTCAAAGTATACTGATTAAAAACTGTAATATTAATATCCCAATCTAAGTGAATTGTCCAAAAGTTATTAGGCAGCTTAATTCCACAGAGCAGGAGCCCTTTAAGCCCCTTCTGAAACTCAGCCCTGGGGGATCCGGTCAGGCCTCCAGTGGCAGTTTTTCAGTTGTCTCCCCTTCTCGCGGGTGGAGGACATGAGGTGAGGCAGGCATCCCTTTGCCAGGAGAGTTCTTGATGGAGTTTTTAAAGGTTAACAAAAGAACTCCAAGCAGCTTACAGCAATCTTGCAGAGTAGAAGCGTGAACCAAAAAAAGAGAACTTGCACATTAAGCTTAATTACGTTCAGAAAAAAATAAATTCTGTCTTCACACAGTAGTTAGATGAAGAAAAATAGAGATAGCTTACTTTTATTCAGTAGATCTGGATACAGGTAGATTCATAGTGGAAAGCACTTAATCGTCACTGGTTCTTTATTGATACTTTCTATGCGGAATAGAAAGTCTGCTTGCAAATGAGATGGAAGGACGAGGGCTGAATTCTGCAGCACCTCCTGCTTGCAGGTGTGCCCAAGAGGTAATGGAGATAGTTAATCCCCAAACCCAGGGGGGAGGAGGAAGTGGAAATCAGGTGACCCGTGTGATATCCCACAAGCACAATAGAGATGTGTTTACTAGAAAGACCCCCTTGTGCTTATGAGACAATGCTGAGTTGACCCCTGATAATTCCAACAGTTCTGTGGGTGTCCTCCTTTTCCCAGACCTGTGTGGTTTTTGAGCGCAGGTGGGAAGATGCCTATCGCTCTCAGCCATGCTGCCTGGGGGCCGTTGGGGCACCAGCTCCTCCCTCTCCTGGCTGCTTCTGCTCCGGTTCTGTCTCTCAGCTTCCCCTGGCCTTCCGAAGAGCAAGGAGGGCCTCTTCCAAGGGGCTGTGATGGTCCATCAGGGAGCAATGGGGGGGGGGACTTCCGCATTGCCCTGCAGCAGAGAGTCCTTCCTTTGTGCTGCTCCCCCCTCACTGTCTTTCTCCTGCCTTTGCAGGTGGCCTTTGCGGAGATGCTGGGGCAGAGGAGAGGAAGCAGCCCTGCCTTGCGTTGCCCTCGGCAGCCCAGGGTGGGGTCAAGCAGCCTGGCTCGGGCACAGGGGCCTCCTGCTCAGGGAACAGGTGATTGCTCTGGGTGTCCCTAGATCCCACTCGGATCCCTGTGGGTGCCGCCAGCCGCCCTTTCCGCTGGGAGGCTCTTTCTTCCTTGCAGAAACATTCTTGGGGAGGGAAGCGTCACCCATTGTCTCCTCCCAGCAGCGCACCAGGCAGGCCGCTGGGAGAGCTCGACCCAAACCTGGATTCCCCGGAAACCATCCAGGCCGCTGAGCCGGAACTGGAGCCGGCCCTCACCCCCTCTGTGCTGGAGGTCAAGTGGGAATCAGCTGGCCCTGTGCCCGGTCCCTGTGGGCAGGACCTGACCCCTCCATTTCGCAGTCCACACACAGCCCAGCAGATGCCTGAGCGGCTGCACAAGGGGGTACAGTGCTCGCTCTGGAGCCTGGGTGTCTGTTGCCAGAGCAACTGCTCCAGGACCAAGAGCTGCTTTGCCACCTGGCCAGGTGAGAGGGCTCCAGAGGTGTGTGTGGGCAGGGGCAATGCTGTGCTCTGGGAAACAGATCGACCTATCTGGGCCCAGGAGACCAGCGATCCAGGCAGGGGGTTCTCCAGGAGAGACGCCCTTGAGCTCCAAGGCGGGCAGGCTTGGCTCTTTTTGTTGTAAGGCAGAACTCTTAAAGCAGGCCGTTCCTCCACAGATGGTGCCAGGATGCCCAGGGTGTATGGGGAGGCTGGCCTCGAGACAGTCAGTGAATGGGCCGACTGGCAGATTGAAGCCCTGGTGCTTAGGAGGAGGCAGCCGCTGGGATCCTGGCCAGCCCCCAACCTGCCCCCCAGGTAAATGAGAAGGAGGGGTGGGGGGGAACTGGCCCGCAGCTGCCTGGGATGGAGCTGCGTGTATACCAGCTTCCTGCCAGGCAGAAAACACAATGTCCAGTCCACCCATCTTAAAGTGGCCGAGTTTGAAAAGGATCTTCCTTCAGCAACCACCCTCAGGATCACTTGCTCCCTGCCCTCTTGTGTGGTGTTTCCAGAAAGGTCATGAGCTGGGGGGGGCACTGTTTTCACAATTTGTGTGTTCCAGAAGACAAGAACAAACTTCCATGAACTCCTGCCAGAATGATCACACTGCTGAGTCCAACTCCCTGATCCAAATTCAGGCATCCCAGACAGATGGCCTTGAGGAGTGCGAACGAAGGAGCCCACCGCCTTTCTGGTCATTGATTCCACCATCAGACTCTCTCCTGCCAGGAAGCTTCTCCTGCCTTAGAGCCATAGGCTTGGACAGGGCTTTGGCCATCGGATCCGACCCGGGCTCCGCAGGAATCCAGATTAAAGCTTCCCAGATAGATGGTTGCGTAGCCTTCGCTTGAACCAACACTTCTGTCTGTCGTTGGTTCTACTGTTGCTGCTCTCACTGTTAATTTTTTTCTTTCAAAACTTCCAGTAGGAATCCACCTTGTCAATCAATGAACAGTTTAAATCTTTACTCTCTGTCCTGTGCTCTAGAAACAGAACAGGTTGTCACTTTTCCTGTGACATTTTTTCTGGTGTTGAAGAACATCGTGATACCCCTCTCAGCCTTCACAAAGCTGAATGTGCCCAGCTCCTTCAGTCTCCCCAGGAATCTGTTTCTAGATTTTTGGTTGTCCTTGTTGCTTCTGAAACTATTCTGGTTTCTTTGACCCCTTTGGATGTCCTCCAAACAGGTCACGATACTTCAAGAGGGATTGTCGCGGATGCTGGATGGATGGGCTGTGACAGGCCCGCTCATCAGGGGATGGCTGCCTTTTCTGTTCCTGCTCTTCGCTGCTACAGCTGCTGCTGCCCTCCTGTTGGCCCATGCCCTCCCTGCCAGGTGGCCCCTCTGTTCAGCCTAAGGACTTGTTTAGCTTTCTACACCCTTCTCTTCCAAAATGATTTATTTCCATCAAATTGGGCTGCAGTTTCTTTTAAGGTAACGTAACGTAACGTAACTTGATCTCTGGGCTCCATTCTTTGCAATTGTCTTTTCCTCTATATACACATTGTACAATACCCATCAGTGTCATTTTTTCATAATCCTTCTCTACTATGCATTTTTTTCATCCACAGCCTCTTCCACTTACTTCTTCATTCTGTCAAGCGCTTCATAATTCCTCTTAGCATAACTCCACAAACTGCTGTGGCATTCTGTGTCGTAATTCTTTTCTTGGAATCGGACATGAAAGGAAGGGCAGAGGTCATCTAGTCTACCCTCCTGCTTGGTGCAGTGACTCTAAAGTGGGACAGAGGGCTGTCTAATCTCTGAAGACCTCAGGTGACCGGGAGCACATCACTTCATGAGGCTGCCCATTCCACGGGTTGACAGCCTCATTCCTCCTCGTGTCCAGCCGAATCTTCCTGGTGGTTTCAGCCCATTGATTCTAATTCAGTCGTCTTCTGTAAGCGGGCACCTACTCTCTCCTTGCTGTTCATTCTGCTGACATCTGTTTCCTGTTCTGTGGGACAATGAGTCTGTCTTCTAATACGTTTTCATTCCGGGTTCATACATTCTCTTCCCACCATCGTTCTACTTTTTATTTCAGTTCTTTCCTTTTCTTCTATGTCCATTTATCCCAAGATCCACTCTTGACAGGGTAGTGGTGTCTCTGACATTCAGAAACGCTTGTCACCCTTTTATTCTCTCAGACTTTCATTATAAACAAATCTATTGTGGTTTTAGATTTATTGTCATTCGTTTGTTAGAGAGATGTAAGAATAGATTTAAGCTTAAACCACATATTCCAAATAGACTTTTTTTATAAGCAGATGCTCACCACGTAATCACTGTTCTCATTCACTTCTGAGTTTCCAAAGGGCCCAGTCACTTTTTCTGTACTCTCTTGTCTCATTCCCACCCATATATTCATGTCACCCAGCGGAACATTTTGCCCTGGATCCCGTTCATTCAAATCGTCGTCAGTTTTTCCCAAAAGTCATCACAGGTTCTTCCATTACCACGTACGTTGGAGCACAATGTGCAGCTGTCACCAACCCATGAATTTCTACTTTCACACCCCCCATAGTAATCTAGGTGACACCCATTCATACTTTCTGACATAGTTTGACCCTTTCATTCCTCCTTTAACCTAAAACCTCACTCCTTTGCATGTAATCAGCTCCAGTCTGTGTTTTCAGTGTTTTCTTTTTAAAAGAAATTTATAACCAACTTGAGCTTTTCCCCCATGCTCCATGGAAGGAGTATGTATACATCCATACTTGCATGTATTTATTTTTGTTTTGAGTTTATTACAGTTTGTTGTCTTGAATCTAGGGTATGTAGGATCAAGGATCAGCACTCAACTTTAGCTTCCCTTCAGAGTAAGCATTCTGGCATACATGAGCCTATCCCCACATCCTTGACTGAGTCTTCTCTAGCTCAGTGGTAGCTGATCCTCTTGGGCCTTCCTTCACCTCCTAAAGGAGAAAGCCACCTTCAGAACAAGCCAGGAATTTCCTGGAAGGACATAGTTGGCACAGTTTGGGGTAGAAGTTTCCCATCACTGTGACTTCCTGCTGTTTGGAGAGATCTCAGTTTGCCTCTTGTAGCAAACTGGATGTGCCTCATTTTTTTCTTTCTTTTCCCAGTTCTTCTCCAAATGGCCCAGTTAGCATTGAACCTTATCCAGAGGAAAGCCAGGGCATGGCTCGTGCACAGGTAAGGCCTACCTGCACAGTGTTTCCATGGGGCCTTGTTAGCTCCTCTCTAGAAGATGCCAGAGCGCAACTTCTTCCCACTAGCTCTTGACCGATTTTCTGTTCTTGTGGGGTTTTGCTGGATTATTGTTCCTTTTACGAAGACCCCTTTCAGGTTGGCCATCATCCTTGATGGCTACCTAGAATGATTCTATTTTAAGCAATGAGTTGCTAAAATAAAAATAATTTGAGTAATGAAATCAAGTAAGGGCAGCAGGGTTGGATTAGGGAGGGGATACCCCACAGTCCCTCGGAAGGGAACAGGAGGCCTAGCATGGTTTGAGGGGATGTGAGCTACTGGGAGAATGTGCCGAAGATACAGTGATGAGAAGTGAAAGCCACAAAGGTGGCCTGTCAGCAGCTGCTTTTTCGTGGCGGTGCTGCTGCTGGAAAGAGGAGGAAGTGGGCAACCACCACAGCTACCGCCTGTGAGAACGTTGTCCCAAATTTTCAACCCTTTTGTTGGTGAGCAATTCCTGCTGTTGACATTTATTCCCCAGGCCTCTTGCTTCTGAGTAACCCAGCAGAGAGTCTGGGGAAGCCTTAAACTGGGGACTGGGATTGTGTCCTGTCTTCATTCAGACGGCAGCCGCCATGTGGTCTGAACGATTCTCTTTCTGGCTCTCCTGAAGGACCATGACAAGGTGTGATGTCATGATGATATAAAGGACAGGCAAAATGAAAGTATAATAAATCTATTAATTTGGAGGGGAAGCCACCGAAAGATTGCCCTTCCCAGCTTCTTCAACTGGTCACTGCAATGTCAGTAGTCCTTGCTTAATGATCATTTCTTTAGTGACAGTTCAAACTTATGATGGTGTTGGAAAAACTGACTTGCGATCGGTCCTCTCGCTTTCGACCATTGCAGCATCCCCGTGGTCACATGATCACAATTTGGGCGCTTGGCAACCAGTTTGCATTTATGATGTTGCATCTTGCCACGTTTGGGCCTGGTTTGCTAAAATGCTGGGAAATAAAAAGCAAAGGTGGCCTGCATCACAGTCACTTATTTTGCCAGTTTTTCTGGAGGTTTCTGTGTTTGGCTGTGTTCATGCCTGGATAAGATAAGATACGGTGGAGTCCTTGGTGCTCTCTGAGCCTTGTAGTTTTCTTGCAGACGTTTCATTGCCAGACTCGGCAACATCTTCAGTGCAAAGAGGGAGTGGGCCTTGCTCTCAGTTTATATGCCGTGGCTTGCCCTGCTTGTGTTGGTGGGGGTGTTGTTCTCTCCTTGGGAGTTCTTTGATCGGGCTGTTGTTTGCTGCTTGGTTCATTGCCTGAGTTAATAGTTCCTTGATTAGGGTGTATTGTGCTGTTTGATGGTTCATCTGGTGTTGATCCTAGTGTTGATTTTTGCATGTCTGGGTGCTGCTTGCTGGCAAGGGAGTGTCCTGGTCTTTTGGCTTTTCTATTGCCTCTTTTGAAGGGTGTGTAAATGTGGTCTACCTCCATGTGTCTGTTGATGACTGCTTTGTCTGAGTGCCAGGCTCCCAGGAATTCTCTGGCGTTTTTGGATTTGGCTCAGTTTAGGATGCTCACTGATCCATTTAGTTGTTGGAGGAAAATTCTGAGAGTGCCTTGGACTGCAAGGAGATCAAACCAGTCCATACTCCAGGAAATAAAGCCAGACTGCTCACTTGAGGGAATGATATTAAAGGCAAAACTGAAATACTTTGGCCACATCATGAGAAGACAGGACACCCTGGAGAAGATGCTGATGCTGGGGAGAGTGGAGGGCAAAAGGAAGAGGGGCCAGCCAAGGGCAAGGTGGATGGATGACATTCTAGAGGTGACGGACTCGTCCCTGGGGGAGCTGGGGGTGTTGACCGACAGGAAGCTCTGGCGTGGGCTGGTCCATGAAGTCACGAAGAGTCGGAAGCGACTAAATGAATAAACAACAAAGGATGCTCACAGTTTCCCAGTTGACAGTATGGTTGAGTCTGTCCATGTGCTGTGAGATTAAGGAGTTCTCATCGTGTCTTCCGACTGCCAGTTGGTGTTCGTGGATGTGCTCGGCCAGTCTTCTGCCTGTCTGTCCTACATAGTGGCTGTTACAGTCTTTGCACTGTGTGTTGTAAATAACTCCTGTTTTTTCTTCCTGGGCTACTGGGTCTTTTGGGTTGCTTAGGATGTTTTGAAGAGTTTTAGTTGGTTTATGTGCTATGGTGATGCCATGTGGTTGTAACAGTCTGTTGGTGGTTTCTGAGACGTTTCTGATGTATGGCAGCGTTATCCTTTTCATCGTTTCCATCGGTTGGGTTGCAGTGGGTTGGGTGGTGAGGCACTTTTTGATGAAGTTGAGCGGGCATCCATTTTGCTGGAAGATGCTGCGTAGGCGGTCTGTTTCCTTGTTCTGGTGTCCTGGGTTGCTGCAGGGCATTTGTGCTCGTCTGAATCATGCTCTCACACAGCTCCCCTTGTGGAGGTTGGGTTGCTGCTTTGGCAGCGGAGCACTTGGTTAGTGTGGGCAGCTTTCCAGTAGACTTGTGTTTCTAGCTTGCCATCGTTTCCTCTACTGATGAGGATGTCCAGGAATGGTAGTGTGTGGTTGTTTTCTTCCTCCCTTGTGAATTTTATTCCATTAAAGATGTTGTTGATGGTTTTGTGGGTTTGTTCCAGTTGTTTCTTTTGTATTATGACGAAAGTGTTATCTACATACCGGATCCACATTTTGGGTTGTATGTGAGGGACTGCTATCCTTTCTAGATGAGATGAGATGAGATGATAAGGGGAACCTTATCTTTAACTGCTGTTCTGCATGCGTTCATTAGTTGCGTCCAGCTGCTTAACCCCCCCCCCTTCTCCAGATGGGGAAAACCCCTCTCGTAACCCAGCACCCCGCATTCTGGATTTTCCTCAGGTGCTGTCAGATTCTGCGAGCGATCCATTTGCCATCGACACCTTCTGGGCGGCTTCGCTGCTTTGCGAATTATCTTCTGGCAGCCCTGTCTGACTTCACGAGATCTGCATGTGGCCCCTCCGTTTTGGCCCAACCAAGGGTCCTGCAGGGGTGTCTTGCTGCTGCCGAAGAGATGGGTGGATGGTTCACTTGTGGCAGCATCTAGTTGGTCCTGACAGGAGGCTCCAAGTTGGCAACGCTTGTTTTGATGAGGGGTTAAGGCTGTTGAGCTGGTTGCAGGGCCCACGCCTGTCCCTCCAGAGCAGGCCAACTTTTGGCACTCCCTGTGTGGTGATATCAGGAGAGGGAGGGGAGGAGGTGCCCAACACACTTCCGGGACAAAATGAGGCTCGAATGGGTGGCTGCAGCTCTCACTTGCCACAGGCCCTACTGGGGGTCGCTGAGCCAGTGCTTCAAGGGGCTGGGAGCCCTCCTGACTGGACGTTCCCCTGAGCCTTCCCCAGCACACCTCCTCAAGCCAGCCACTGACCCTCCTTAGCTCCAGCCCCCCTCCTGGCCTACAAGGTCTTGCTGTGCAGGCTGGCCACATGGTGGACAGGGGGCTTCTTGGGAGGGAAAGGCGGGCATTGTTGACCCAGGCCAAAGCCCTGCAGGTAGTTGGTTACAGGTCTTCAAGGAAAGCTGCTTATTTCTGGCAGGGTTGCAGATCCTGGGTATGTTTTGTTTAACTGGTTTGCACTAGGATACATATACTGGTTTATAAAGCAACACATGCAAATAAAATTTGTTTCTAGTATCTTGGGTCTGTCAGTCTGCCTTCTAGTTGGCAAGATGGGCATGGCTGGCTGGGGAATTCTGGAAATTGAAGTCCACCCCGCTTCAAGTGGCCAGGGTTGAGAAATGCCACTCTTGAGGGACTTCCAGGTGTGGAGCTGAAAGCCCAGAGAAGAACCCACCGGGTGGAGCCGAGGTCTCAGTGCTGTCCGCAGCGCAGCAGCTGCAGGCAGGAGAGGCGGGTGGGCGTGGCGAGGTGAGGCCTTCTTCCCAGGACCGCCGTCGGCCACTTTCCAAAGGAGCCAAGGCTGGACGGTGGCCCTGGAGACCAGTGGCCCGCCCCGGGACTACAACTCTCAGGATACCCATGGTGGAGGGAAGGCGGGCACGTTGCCAAGACCGCGTGGACCTGCGCAGTTGTGCTGTCGCACGTGCGCAAGGCGTGTCCTGGTACCTCCAAGCGAGCAGGGAGCCCTCGTGAGTGCACACGGAGCAGGTGGCCTGAGGGCGGGGAGGCTGCACCACGTTTCTGGCTTCTGCTGGGCAGCCCTGGAGCCTGCTGGGGGACGCGGACAGGCCCGGTGGAGCACATTTCTCTCTGGGGAATTTGGGGAGGGGCGCTGTGGCCCCCCTCCCACCATGCCTTGGCAGGCTCTCATCCCCTCCCCATTCGAATGTATTTAAGTTTATGGGTTGATGGGGTTTGAGGCTGCCCCAATGCCGTGGTTGAGCTGTGGTCTGATGGTCATGACCCTTCCAGTTGGGGAAGGTCTTTGGGGAGGGGTCAGCTGTGACCACTGGGGCCCCTTGTAGAGTCCTTTTTGAAATGTAAACAGGGCCCTTCTTGGCCCCTCCCCTCCCAGGGCTGCCCAGCCCCACCCAGGCCTCTTTAACAACCCCTCAAAGCAGGATGTCTCATGTGGCAGCTGTAAGAAGGGGGGACTTCAACTCCCAGAATTCCCCAGCCAGCATGTAGCCAAGGTTGGGAAACACTGCCCTGGGTTACACCAACATCTGTATCTTTGCCTCAGTATCCCATTTCTGAACAGTCCTCTGAACGTTTCTGGTCTCCTTTGCGGCTGAGCCCACTCAAGCGACTTGGCTTTGGTTGCTGCCCGCTGCTGTGGCACGGCTTTGCTCGTGTCTCAGTCTGTGTTGGGGAGGGAGGGAAAAGGCAGTGCTTTGCCGCTTGCTGGATGGCTGCGGCCTCTCCGCCTTCCTGCTGTGCTGGGGCGGTGAGTCTGCTGGGCTCTGCTTGCCTTCAGCTGCTCTCTGTTGGTTGGCTGAAGTTCATGCCTGCTCTTCCTCCTCCTGCATTAGTGCTAAGCTGCCCTAGATCCGGACGTTGTGTCCCTCCCTCACCTGCAAATTCTCTGCTCACCCCCACAACACAAATCTTCCCCCAGCACACGCCCACACTGTGGTGCTATCAGTGTTCTCCTTGTTTCCACAGGTGCGGTTCAGTGCTATTGAGGCTGCCTTAAAGTCCCAGGCGAGAAAACAAAGGGAAGGAAGGGGTGATGGTGGCCACTGTCAGGCTTCCCTTCCACAGAAGCATATAAAATAGATGATAGATAGATGATAGAACTAAGACAAGCAGGGAAAGATGGCCTGATAACCTCTTGCTTCGTCAAACATGCGTAATGAAAGGACATCGTTGCAAATATTAGACAGTTATTAGATGGAAAATGCCCCCGTTTTCCTGCTTCAGTCCCTTTGTTTCAGTTTTTACTACCAGCTGCTCATCCTCCAGATAGTCACTTGGTTAAAGGCTGACTGAGATTAACAAAAAAGGGCACACGCAGGAGGTGGTGTTCAGGTAGCTCAGGACGACAGAGGTGGTGCCAGGGAAGCGAAGGCTCAGAATGACCTGAGATTGGCAAAGAATGCAAAGACCAACAAAATAATATGGATCAAAACACAAGAGGAAAGAATCGGTTTGCCAGCTGCTTAAAGGGGGGGCGGCGGCAAAATGCCCATCTGGCTCTGACTTCTCCAACAGATGGTACTTGTTCCAGTGTATGTGAAGGGGACAGGACTAAGATGTCAAAACTGTTGAAGTGCCAGGTGATGGATGGCAAATGTTGCCCATGTCTTCAAAAACTGGGATCCAGTAACTGACATAGATAATAGAATTCTAATGTAGATCTTGACGAAATTGCCATGAAAGCCTGTTGGAAACAATGTAGAAATGGATTTCTCTTGCCAGACTAATCTTAAATCATCTTTTAATCTAGTAATTTGATAATGGGAATACTATAGGTTTAGTATAACTTGATTTCAGCAAAGCATTTGACAGTGCCCTATGGCATCCTAATAAGATAAGTGTGTGCTGGATGGCACAAGGGGATACGTAGCCCAAAAAAGGCTTATCAAATTGGAATAGTTATCCAGTGGAAGGCTCAATTCTGGATCATCTCCTCTTCAGTAGTTTTGTTAATGGAGGAATAGTATTCTCCAATGACACAAAATTGGGTGAAGTAGGTAATACCCTAGAAGACAGAAATCAAATTCAAAATTACCTTGATAGGTTAGAGGCATGGGCTAAAAAAACAGTGAAGTTAATAGACAAATTAGATGTCATCCGCTAGGAAAGAAAAGTCAAAGGCAGGATGACGAGGGGTATCTAGCTTGCTAATAGGTATTTGCAAAAACCTTGGAATAATGATTGTAGTCTGAATATGAGTCAGCAATGTAGTGCTGACATAAACTTCAGTAACGACAATTTAAAAAGCAGCATAAATCACTGCTTGTCCACTTAGGTTATCCATTGCTGAACACATCAGCATTCTGATAAGGGGTAGATACGGAGAATAAGCAAGATTACCTTGAGAGAGAGATGCAAAAACCATTACATAGGCAAAAGTGGGTGAAGCATTTTTTAAAGTCCAGAAAAATGAGAACTTTTGGAAGTGACTCATGCAGACCCCACTTGAATTAACTGAACTATTGGGGGGGGGGGTTCCAGTACAATCAGACAGCAAGATTCTATTCTTGTAGCCAGTCTCAGTAACTTAGTTTTGGCCTTCTAGCAGAGTTGATTTCCTGGTCTGGTCGACTTAGTGGGGCTGACAGTATGGGATGAAATGTAAAGGATGCAGATACAGATTAAACATTAGGAAGAACTTTTTGACAGAGCTGTCAAAAGACTGGGCAGTCCTCTTATCAGGGATGGTGTAGTGAAGCATGCCGTGTGCAGGGAGTTGGATTCAATGACCTTTTAGGTCATTTCCAACAGATTCTAGGGTTCTATGATCTGTACAGTTTTAAGTGAATTTTTTTGGTTTGGATTTACTCCAGTAGAGACTCAAAGCAGGATCCTTTTGAAACTGAGGAAGGTAAAATAACACTGCTTGGACTTCAAGTTGCAAGTCTGCATTTTAACAGGGCATTTAAAAGATAACAGTATGGCATTTTACAGGTAGTCCTTGACTTATGACCATTTGTTTAGCGGCCAAAGTTACAATGGTGCTGGCAAAAAGTGACTTAGGATTGTCAAATGATCGTCACAGTGTCCCCTGCAGTTACATGATCAAAATTTGGGCACTTGGCAACTGGCATGTATTTACAAAGGTTGCAGTGTCCCAGGGTCATGTGATCACCATTTGCAGCCTTCCCAGCCGGCTTCCAACAAGCAAAATCAATGGGGGAAGCCGGATTCACTTAACAGCCATGTAATTCACTTAACGAATGTGGTGATTCACTTAACAACTGCAGCAACAAAGGCCATAAAATTGGCCACGGCCGCATGATGCCTCATTTAACAACTGCAACGCTTAGTGACCAAAGTTCCAGTCCCAGTTGTGGTTGTAAGTTGAGGACTACCTGTATATACCAAAAGAGTAGCCCATAAATGCTCCTGCATAAATGTGTTAAGTTTTTAGATGTTGCATATATGTATAAGCAACACTTTGTGGTACAACTGAGCATGTATTTACACTTAAAACAGATAGTAACCTTAAAGTGTAGTAACCTAGAAACTATAAGACTAATGAGAGTAAGGTGGGATAACAGCCCTACACTAAACCTACCCATCAAATTCCACCGAGTGCGATAAGAACAATAAACGGGTGCAAAGCCAGCTATCATCAGTCATGTTCCCACGGCTGTGAAGAGCGGCAGATGGGAAAGAAGGCAGTGGGTGGGAAGGACGGTCAAGCTAGGATGGGGTCTCCCTGTCTTAGCCGTGTTCAGCCTAAGGCAGTGGGAGGACACCCAAGAGATAGTGCTAGTGAGACGTTGCGTTACGGTCGGACACCCGTTACTGGATTAGAATTACCAGCACAGCAAAGATACTGATACCCACAATCAGGGCACCCAAGGGAAAGGGGTAAACGCAGGAGGACCCAGGACTGACCCCTGAGGGAAGTACAGGGGGAAATTTCTGGGACTGTGCTCTGCCCTACAGCATTGTGGAAGAGCGAGAAGACGGAAAAGATCTGCACCAATCGCGTGCACAATCGGTGACGCGGGTGATTTGGTTACAGTGCCGGGGACAGTAATCTGGACAACAGGTTCCAATGGGCAAGTGCCAGGCGCACAGTGTAAAGCGCTGAGAAAATGCTGTCTCAGTGGAATGGCCTGGCCAAAATCCAGAATGAGCGGGACCAGGCAGGCCTCTGCGAGACAAGAGAATCGGGTGTGATGGGAGCTCTCAAGGGTTTTAAATAAGAAAGGATGCAGAGACAGAGACCGGCAATGTGCGCACACGAGGGTCCAGGGAAGGCTCGCTCAACAAAGGAGGAAGAATAGCATGCCCTTAAAAGTCCAGGAAACTCTCTCTGATTAGAGAGGCAAATGATACAGGATAGAAAAAAGGGGTCAAAGAATAGGATGAAGGAAGAGATCAGAAGGGGAGGCCCTCTGTGCTCTGTTGAACTTCAGATAGGAAGCACAGCAGAGGCTGCTAGTGGAAGAAAGAACGAGCAATATTGGTCAGCTCAGTAGAGGAAAGTCCTCCCAAGCCCTCAACTGAAACAGGAGAGCTGGGAGGCAACAGGTTTCTTTCGCGGGCTGGTACCCGAGGCTAACGGAATGGAAGGTGGTAAGGAGCTGACGAGGAGTCCTGCCCTGAAAGCAAGCCTGGGTCTGTCTCTTGCAGGGGATGAAAGTAATTACCCAAAGCAATTCTGAGTATGTTCAGACCCTGGGATAGGGTGTCTTCACCAGATGCCTGGTGATTACAGGTAGTCTTCGCTTAATGACCATTCGATTAGTGACGGTTCAGACTTGCAAGGTGCTGAAAAAACTGACTGACAACCAGTGCGCACACTTACAACCGTCGCAACATCCCCATGATCATGATTTGGGTGCTTGGCAACTGGTTCACATTTATGACCTTTGCAGCATTCCATGGTCACATGATTGCTATTTTCAACCTTCCCGGCCAGCTTATGGCAAGCAAAATCAATGGGGAACTGCGTGATTTACTTAACAACCATGTGGTTCACTTAACAACCGCAGTGATTCACTTAATGACTGCCACAAAAGTGGTAAAACTGGGTTGGATTCACTTAATGACTATTTTGCTTAGCAGCCGAAATTCCAGTCTCCATTGTGGTAATTAAGCGAGGATTACCTGTAGTACTAGTTTGTGGCCAGGAGCAATCCAATCCAGAGTGGCCTTTGTGATAGTACTCAGCAAGCCAGCTAAAGAATTGGAGTACTGTATAGAACAGTGTTTCTCAAACTTGGCAGCTTGAAGGTGGGTGGCAAGGCTGGCTGGGGAATTCTGGGAGTTAAGTCCACCCATCTTCAAGCTGCCAAGGTTGAGAAACACTGGTATAGCGTTTATAGAAGGGTAAGAGAAGTTCAGTTTACTAGCCCACAAAACAGGATGAGCAAAACAGATTGAGGTGTTGAGGCTGAATCCTCGCAAGGCAGAGATACCGTTAGTTGCACAGTTAGTACGGAAACACTGGCTGCATCGATGCCCCATTTATTGCTCCAGAGTGGTTGCGCTGACAACAACTTCTGGAAAAGGAGGTGGAAGCTGTGGCCAGGGATGCTGGCATTTCCCTCAAAAGCCCAGGCCGTCTTCCCCAAGTAAATTCTGCCCATCCCACAGGGACTAGCAGGGAAGAGGTGCTCCGGGAGCCCAGCCTGAGAGACCCGGGGGGAGGTCCCGGAGAGCAGCCTTCTCCGTAGCAGTCCCTGCCCCTGCTCCCGGCACAGCGTGCCTGTGCGTTCAGGGTCGCCCGTGCTCCTCCCCATTCCTTTTCTCCTTCTGCAGACAGGTGAATTCTGCAGGGCAGAACTTGATTAGGACAGCAACAGACTGTTTTAACGCTGTTTCATGGCTGTTTTTAGCTCTGTACCTTTTAATTTTTTTATTGCTTTTTAAAATAATGACAGAAAAGGGGAAACAAAAAACAAAAAAATACAGAGTCATATGTTACTAAAAATACATAAGAGGTGCTTAAAAAAATAAGAAAAATATAACAAAATAAAAATTTATGTCATTACAACAGTGAACAATTACAATTCTATATTTATCTAATGAAAATATGGAAGTGTGTTTGTGTGTATATGTATATATGTACCTTGTAAACCATCTAAAGTTGCATGTGTAAATGTTGGTAATAAATGTATTTCCGGGGAGCATATGCAAATCTCTCCGTGTATAAAAGCTTGGAAATGTCTTATGGTGCTTTCCTTCCAATATTCAACAGCTAATCTTTTTGTAACGATAAAATTGTAATGTATGATTACAGCCATAAGGTACAAACATGTATGTTTGGATTTGTATGAGATATTTTTGCAGTGTGTTTTTGTCCTCCAAAACTGAAGTTGTCAATAATTTTGTGTGCATTTGCAGGTGACTGAGCTGAATGAGCCTTTCAGATGGAGGGGGAAATCTGTCATCTAAGCGTGCAAGAATGTACTGTAGGTGCCAGGCGGTTTTCCTGGTGAGTCATCAGCAGCATCAAGCATAAAGCCATAGCTGATGAGAATGAAAAGAAGCTGGAAAAGCTGAAAGCATAGAGGGAGAAAATTCAGGAGTTGCTGGAGATGGTATGCAAAGCTGTCCTGGCCCTCCAAGATAAGTTCTTAACCAAGAACTGCAGTGATATTAAATGCAAACATGAAGTCCTTTATCTACAATTGAAAGATGATTATTACCACTATTTTGGCCAAAGTGCTACAGTGGTGAAGAAAAGCAATTGTGGTGGATGCATCAGAGACTGCTTACAAGGACGGCTGTGAAATGAGCAAGGAGCAGGCGCAACCCATTCATCCCATCCAGTTGGGGCTATCACTCAGCTTCTCTGTCTTCTACTATGACATGCCCCTGAGCTGGCCTGTCTTCTTCCAAACAAATCTTGGGTGATGCCATAGTAGAGTTGGACACATTGAGTGGGGATTCCTCCTCATTCAGCTCTTTTGAGATAACCTCACTTTAGACAACTGACCAGCAGGGTGAGGAAGCCTGGGAGGGCACCATCCAAAGAGCTCGTGGATCCCAGCTTTCCGTCAATTCTCGCCTCATGGCCATTATTCAGTATCCTTTGCCATGGGTGCACTGCGCATCTAGTGCTCAGCATAACCATGTTGTTGGCACAGCTGTGAGGTTGGCCAAATGTGCTGCTGCAGGAACATTGCTGGACTAAATCGCTGTATGGTTTAGCATAGTGGCATATTTATTGTGCAGAAAGAACCCCAAAAGAAATTATCTTAATTTCATTTAATACATAAGAGTTTCTAAAATAATGGAAATTATTGAGGAGAATGGATCAGAAGCAAGATTTTTTAAATTTCCATTTGGAAGGAGCTGTGTCCGCTCAGCAGGTCTTCCACCGTGAACAGTGAATAGAAATCAATCTAAGCAGGAGTGAATGGATCTTATCCTCCACATTTATTGCCATATGTAAGATTTTATGATCTGTGTTTGCCTTTTGTGTGCACAAACTTTCTGGAGTGATACACCTTGAGGTTTTGCCTTTGATATACGTATGTGGGGGGGGGTGAAGAATAATTATTTATTTATTTATTTATTATACATTCTTCAGCTGTTCAGTTGCCTGTTCATTCTGGCAGCACTATGTTAATGTTACCCATCGTTAAGATGGATAATAACTGAGATGTCAGACATCTAAATTATGTGATTTGGGATTAAAGAAAATAAACTGCTGCTTTAGGGAGATAAATGGTTTCTGTGTTTGTCCAGAATGTTTATGTATTCAGCGTGGCTTACTGTATCTTCAGTGCAATGAAGGGAAGGGAAATAATCTGTATCCAAGGTTACTTCTGTTTGAGGATACCCCAGAATGGCATTTTGATGTGCTGCTGTTCCAGGTCACACCTTCTGGCAATTGGCAAAGCAGAGATGTTCACGAGCTTCCTCAGTTTTCAGATGTCCCTCTATCACAGCATTCAAAATGTGTTTGATCTTGGGATTTAAATGATGTTTTCAAAAAAAATATTCTTTCTCGCTGCTATCTTGAGTGACAGTGATACGTAGAGAGAGTATGTTACTTCAGATACATTCAACTGTTTAAGGATGAGAGATGCCCTGCAGGGACTGCATTCTTCTTGCAGCCCCGCCTCTTTAGCCTCAGGAAGATGGCATTTTCCAATCACATCAAGGATGCCAAGGAAAGGAGACAGTTTGCAGGTATCACACAAAATAGGCAATGATAAAAAAAAGTTAGTTTCTTCCCTCTGTGTTGCTCTTCAGAGGTAGGGCTCTGACATGGACAGCAAAGTCTCAAGGCACAAGACCTTTTTGGGGGTAGCTTGGACCTGCTGAGCCATGGCTCCCTGTTTCATCCTGGAATGGTTCAATCTTCTTGTCTGTGCCTGACCTAGCAAGGAAGAGATGGCAGAAGTGCTGGCCAAAGCCCAAACGACATGATGCCTGACTCTGGGTCATGGCTGACCCAGCTGAGCTCCTTGGTCCATTGGCTCATCTTCATGTGATCTGGAACTGGCCCACGGCCATTATTTTAGTGTCCCAGCTTCCACAAAGGAGCTCCCTCTTCCCCCTCTGCTCCCTGCCCCTTTGGGCATCAAAGTCAAATGTTGGAAGAAGAGCCTATTCCACCTCTGCCCATTTTTAGCCCGCCCTACACACATGGATGTGGCTGTGGGAGATGAAAACCGAAATGGCTGCAGAGATGGGCTGCTAGAAGATGACCAGGAAATGACATTTTAGGACAGCCTTGATCACCAACATCAGAAGGGACCGTTAATCCTTCTGGTGTGTTTGTGCATGGGGATTCCTTCATACAGTCAACTAGTCTAATATCTCACTTTTCAGGGTTTTAATGAAAAGTTACCATTCAGAAGTGCCTAATTTTGGAGCTTGGCAGGGGATCTGTTTCCAAGAAGAACTCAGTCCAGAAGACAAAGCCATCACAGATCTGAGGCATTTGGCTGCTAAGCAGGGCTTCAGAAGCGTTGCTCCTTTTGATCCAACGCTGCTTTTCTCTGGCTACCTTCTAAGCTTTGGTGTTGGTGGGTCCTCATTCTTAGGTCTGCTTTCCTGTTTGCCTTTCCCCCACCAGACCACCAATTCTGCTTTGCTTTTGAGTACCTTCCCCTTGACTTTCATGGACTACAGCTTTAGTAATGCCATGATGTCATTGCCCGAGCAATGGTTGTGTCCTGTTCAGACTATGCAGCCAAGCAAATTCTTAAAAAACACTTTGTTAAATAACTATTGACAATAATTAAGTCTTTGGATACGAAGACTCAAATCAAAAAGCCCAACTGGGCATAACAGGCAGCAAAACAGGACTCTCTAACTGGACAGGAGGGCTGGATATGACTGGAACGCAGTGCTCTGGAAACAACAGATCTCAAACTGGGACGGAGTGCTGGCGCTATTCTGGCGCTGACTCACGGGCAGTTTGGGACTGGATTGGGACTAGACCCAGCAACTGGAGCTTGGATCAGGACTCGAACTCGGAGCAAGGCTAAGCTCAGCTAAAAGACTGTGTGGGGCTGTGGGGGCCTGGATGGGGAACAACAGGTTTCAGCTCCAGAAGATCCTGGAGGAAGTGGATTATCTGGACCCCTTTCAGTCAGGTTTCAGGCCCGGATATGGGACTGAAACGGCATTGGTCGCACTTATGGATGATCTCTGGCGGGAGCAGGATGGTGGCAGCGCATCCATCCTGGCTCTCCTTGACCTCTCAGCGGCTTTCGATACCATCGACCATGATATCCTTTGGGGGCGGCTCAGGGAGTTGGGGGTGGGTGGTGTAGTTTTACGCTGGTTCACCTCCTTCCTCCTGGGCCGGTCCCAATCGGTGTTGATAGGGGAGGAGAGATCGGCCCCACTGCCCCTTCTTTGTGGGGTGCCGCAGGGATTGGTACTCTCTCCTCTCCTTTTTAACTTCTACATGAAACCTCCGGGTGAGACCATCCGTCTCCATGGGATGAGGTATCATCAATATGCTGATGATACTCAACTATACATCTCCATCCCGGGGGAAGTAAGCGATGCAGTGACTGCCCTCTCCAGGTGCCTGGGGGCGGTTGGGGTCTGGATGGGGAACAACAGGCTTCAGCTGAACCCCAATAAGATGGAGTGGCTGTGGGTTAACGGCTCCTCGGCTCCTAGGAATTTGCCATCTTTGGTTCTGGGTGGGGTTGCACTGCCCCAGACAGACCCGGTGCGTAACTTGGGGGTCCTCTTGGACTCACGACTCC
The DNA here is from genome assembly GCF_035149785.1 of Candoia aspera. Classification (NCBI taxonomy): domain Eukaryota; kingdom Metazoa; phylum Chordata; class Lepidosauria; order Squamata; family Candoiidae; genus Candoia; species Candoia aspera. The sequence continues at coordinate 1,798,790 of NC_086167.1, read as the reverse complement.
TGCTTGAAGAGCAGGTGGCTGTTATGGCCAGAAGGGCCTTTGCACAACATCGTGTTGTGCGCCAGTTACGCCCTTTCCTGGATCGAGAGGCCCTTCGAATGGTCACTCATGCCCTGGTCATCTCCCATATAGACTACTGTAATGTGCTGTACATGGGGCTACCCTTGAAGAATATCCGGAAGCTACAACTGGTCCAGAATGCAGCCGCGCGGGCTATCTTTGGTGCCCCTAGAAGGCCTCTACTACGTGAGCTGCACTGGGTGCCAGTTTGCTTCCGGGTCCAATTCAAGGTGTTGTTTATCACCTTTAAAGCCCTACATGGCATGGGGCAAGGCTACCTGAGGGACCGCCTCTTCCCTGTTACATCAACCTGTCCCACCTGATCATGCAGAGAGGGCATGCTGCGGACTCCGTCTGTAAGAGAATTCCATCTTGGCGGGGTTCAGGAAGCGGGCCTTCTCTGCGGTAGCTCCCACCCTCTGGAACATGCTTTCCCCAGAGGTAAGACAAGCCCCCTCTTTACTGGACTTCCATAAACAACTAAAAACCTGGTTCTGTCATCATGCCTGGAGTAGGAAGGGGCACAGTCACACGTGGGGATGGCTAGTGCCCTAGAGGGGCGTTTATACTCATGGATTGAGATATAACCTTTAGCCATCTGGATTTTTATTATGTTTTATAGTTTTTACTGTCTGTCTATATTATATTGTATTTCTAAGATCATTGAATTTTAAATTTTGTTTTATTGTAAGACTCCCAAAGTCCCTCCTTTGTGGGGGAGATGGGTGGTGGTAAAATCTGATAAATAAATAAATAAATAAATAAAAAACAAGGCTAAGCTTGGCTAAAAGACTTGAACTAGGCAAAATTCTCAGGACTCGGTACTTGGAGCAAGGCTGGGAACTGGATGCAAGGCTGGACTCGGCTGGAAGCCCCGAAGTAGCAAGGAACCCAGATTCTGAACAAGATAGTTGTGAAACCCGAAAGTACGGCCGAGTCTGCGAAGCGCGGTTGCACAGGACTGAGGACAAGTGGCGGCGCGGAGACTTCTTGACTCGACTACGCTGCTGAGGAGATCGCGGAGTTTCACGGCTGGCTGCAAGGCGAAGGCTGCTGGGCACGGCTGACGCTGGTTCCTTGATTGCAGCAGACGCAAGATTTGGTTCCTCTTCGGAGTGGAGCTCCGGTGCTGATTCCTCTACGACCACAGATGCGGCCTCCGACGCTGGTAAGGTCCCGTCTTCCGAAGCTGCAGGCTTGGAGGATCGGTTGTCTCTGGCAGCCCGCTCTCCACGCGGCTGCCTTTTATCCCGATCTGTGGCGCGCTCGGACCCTTCTGTAGCCAGTCAGGCTGCTTTCTCCTGCGCGAGCTTTTCGGCTCGTTGTTGGCGTGCGCTGATTGGTGTATTCAAATCCCCCTCTGAATCTTGTCCAATCAGTGCCATGGATTCTTCCTGCGCTGCTGGTTCAGCTGGGCATTTCGTTTTCCCGATTTCGGGCTGATAAGTTTCCAATTCCTCCTCTGACTCTGAAAGAGTTTCACTTTCCGAGTCAGAGGCAGGCTTGGTTCTGACAAGTTGCCATGGGGACTGGATGACGTGTCACGTAGAAAGTTGCTAGGGATACAGAGCTGGCTTGGAGGGAAGGGGGAGGAAACATCTGAAAATATTCCTAGTCGACACAGGAGAACAGCAGAAACATAATTCAGAGGAGACACAATGAAAATTTAATTTCCTGGATTTTGAATGTCAGATAGGTCTCCCTGTGCCAGCCCCTCAAATTAATTCCAAGACAGGAGCTAATGGGGAAGAAAGTCACGTTGTGGGAGAGCTTCTCAAAAGAGTTCTAAGAGGATAATTCCAACGACTGACAATGACGGGGTGGGGGACGTGGGGAGAAGAGAGAGACCGTAGGAGAAGCCAATGTGGCTGCATGAAAGGTTGTGTGAAAAAGACTCCTGCGGCAATTGGAAGTTCACCATAGAAATTGAGCAGAAATGGCCTGCCTTTGTAGAGAGTGTGTCAGGAAAGCTAAGAATAAACCAAGATTAGTGAAGGATGTTAAGGACAACACAAAGAATATCTTTAGAAACTCAAAAGAGAAAAAAAGGAGACCATAAGCCAGCTGCTCAGTGAAGGCGGAGAAAGGACAACAGAGAAGAAGAAAAAAGCCAGAATGGCTTGGCTCGGGGCCTAAAGGGCTGCTTCCAAGTCTCTGCTCCTAGAAGGTCCAGATTCCAGATCATTAACGTTACAGAACCGCCCACAAAGAACCTTGAAGAAGGCACTTTGGACCAAAGGCCTCTCTGACTCTTCGGGGAGACTTTCCCTTTCCAGAGTAGCCAAACCTTTGTCTTGGGAAGAGGGGTAAGCGTTGGCTTCTAAAATTTCAAATTCATTGTCCTCTCCTTAGGAGAGCACAGATGTGACTGAGGAAAGCTGAGCTGGGAGGCTCCTGCTCGGCAGAGTGCCGTCCTGCATTTCTGCAATGCCTCTGCAGGAGGCAGAGCACCCCAAGGGATGAGCCAGCAGCGGCACAGATGCTCTTCCTCAGGATGGCAGGATGAATTATTTAATTTCCCTACTGAACCATTTTACTTCCTCCATTTGTTGGCTCAACGCATGTGTAACGTGTGATTTCTGCAGCAAGGCGTTTTCCTTGCTGTTTGGCTTAACCCTCTTTGCTTTGTTCTGAGGCTCAGCAGACCTTCCTGTGGGCACCCTACACGTCTGGGTCTTCCCAAGAGGGTCTTGGGGGACGTTGCTGCAACCCTGCCCAGCCACGCCACTGAACAGTCATCGCTCATCAGCAAGGACCTTGAGGGAGGAGAGCCGGGGTAGCCTGTGGTAGCGCCAGGTCAGGAGGAGTCTGGGAGCCCCTTTTCCAACCCACCATTTTATTAAAGGGCAGAAGCTTTTGTGAGCTGCAGCTGCATCGGGTCCAAAGGGTGGCTAGGTTGATGCCACACATCAGTTGCCATCAGTCCTACAGCGATCCAGCCTACACCAGTCTGGTCACTCTATGTCCCAGATGAAGGGAGCTGCAGTCCACAAGAGGCTCTCCCTTTTAATAAAATTGGTGGGTTGGAAAAGGGGCTTCTGGACCCCTCCTGCTTTTTTGCCATCAACAAGGAGTGTGCCTTGTCCTACCTGGGAGACCTGGTTTCAAATTCCGACTCAGCCATCTTGCTCTAGCCAGTCACAGCCAGCTAAATCTGTTCACAGGGTTGTTGTGAAGATCAAATGGGAGGAGGAGGAATCTGTTTTGCATATGTACCTGGAAGGGTGGCAGGACAGAAATGAGTGCAGTAAATAATTAAATGTCCTCCATGCTCTGCTCAGAAACAGAACCGTGAGTGCTAACAAGGAAAACTCTACTTTTTCTCAGTTACGAAATAGTTTTATTGAGTCATGTAAGAAACTAATACTGCTTCCTGTATTGAGAATATCTGAAAGCAGTATAAAATAACAGAGTAAACAGTTTAAAATACAACTCAGATTACATAGTAATTAAATGTTTTAAACCCAACATTTAAAGCCAAAGCATGCATGCACATGTGTGTGCGCGTGCACACACACACACACACCACACACACATAGGAGAGACCTAACCTTCAAGCTGTTGGGAAGAGGCTTCTAAAGGTGAAGGCCCCAAGCAGAGGGCCACTTGGGGTAATTGCCAGGTGACCATCTGTCCATGCCTCTTCTGGAGATCTTGGCAGTTGCTGAAGACCATGAAGAGGAGGGTTCTGCCTGTAGCTCCATCTGAAATAGTGGCTTATGGGTGGGGGCTAATAGAGCTGTTGTTTCCAGACAGGTGTAGCAAGTGCCAGACCAGGAGTCCCACCTGCATTGCATTTGGCACTGCAGGAGAATCCTTCTGGGCTGAGAATGAGGGGAGCCCCCTGCACTGAACATCATGGCTGCCGCAAGTGCTCCAGGAGCATCAGCCTGTCCTGGTGCAGCCACACTCTGAGACCAGGCAGGCTCCCCAGGTCCCTTATTTGGGACCCTTCAGGCTGCTGAGCCTGCCTCTGGTGAAGACTCCAACTCATGTTATCGCCCCTCAGCAAACACCTCGCTGCTTCCAGGCAGCAGCTCATCCTTCCCTGAATCAAAAGCTGCAGAGAAACTGCTCCTAATAACCCTCCTTTGAGGCTTTGGTAGGACTGGGGGCAAAGTCCCAGTAGAGGTACAGAAGTGCCCTCACTTAGGGTTAGGGTTGTCATCAAGGCAGTTAAGACACTCCCATCTATACGCCACAGCTGAAACCACCTTTATTTATTTTATAAGTACAGGTAGTCCTCGACTTGTGATCACAATTGGGACAGGAACTCCCGTTGCTAAGCAAGGCAGTTGTTAAGTGAGTTACATCTGATTTTATGACCTTTTTTGCTGTGGTTGTTAAGAGAATCACTGCATTTGTTAAGTGAATCACATGGCTGTTAGGTGAATCTGGCTTCCCCCATTGACTTTGCTTGTTGGAAGCCAACTGGGAAGGTTGCAGATGGTGATCATGTGACCGTGGGATGCAGTAACTGTTGTAAATAGATGCCAGTTGCCAAGTTCCTGAGTTTTGATCATGTGACTGTGGGGATGCTGCAATGGTTGTAAGAGTGAGTATTGTTGTAAGTAACTTTTTTCAGCGCCATCGTAACTTCAAACAGTTGCTACATGAATGGTTGTAAGTCGAGGACTACCTGTATAAATATTTTATAGCACCATATTATCAAACTTCGTGCAGTGCACAAAAACATAGAAATGCACAGACAATAAAACATCACCAAACCCGTTCTTAACACAGAATAAATGTAATAATGTGCCCATCTGAGTTGTGTGTTCCCGGTCAAGGCTGCAATTGAATAAAGGCCTCCCTTCCATGGCTTCCAACTCCTGTGTTAGGTCCCCCAAGTCATGAACTTGCTTCTTCAGGTCTAGAACAATCATTGGACAGTTCAGAGTTTTACAGATGAGCGGCACTTCCATCTTAGTAGGGTTTAATCTGAATTTGTTTCACCTCATCCAGTCCATGAGAGCCTTCAGTTCAGATTAGAACCTTGACAGCATCTCCACCTTAGCCTGGGGTGGCAATACATAATTGAATATTATCAGCTTGCTGATGGTACCTCTCCCAGATTGACAGATCTCTTTCAACAGTTTCATATACTGCAGATGTTAAATAGCACGGGGGTTGGGGGAGATGTCCAAGTCCCGCAGGACCCCCCCTTCAAAGCAACCACAAGCTCAACCGTTCTTCCACCATGTCTATTGAAATGATGCTCCCAACTCTTGCAGGTGATCCAGAAGAGTGTCATGATCAGAAATGCCAATGAGACGTCTAAAAGGACTAGGAGGGGCTCCCTCCCCATCCACCCACCTCCCATTTCCAACAAAAGTAATCTAATAGAGCCACAATGCTGTTTCTATCCCATATCCAGTCTGAATCCTGACTAGAAGGGTTCCAGGTAATCTACTTCATATCTGATTCTCCGTAACTGATGCCAATCATGTTATGCAGATTTTTTTTTCAAAAGGGAAGATTGGAGAATGGTCAAAAGGTCATCAGAAGAATTCCACAAGATCAGAAGAATCCCATATTATAGCGAAAGACACAGTCCTAATTACTCAGTGTGGCTGCCCAAGTTGAACCCCAAGTGAATACAAGGGAAGGTGCTTTTACAGTCATCATAGCAGCCTGCAAACATCTTGGCACCTGTCCTTCCTCAGCAAGGTCCTGGCCACCCTGGACAGGGGAGCTGGTGAGAACCCTTCGGTGCCATAAGGTCATGGTCTCCACCCATGGTCTCCACTTTTATTGATATAATGGCCCAAATGTTCACTCATCGTTTTTCACCGCCTTTGCTCTCTTCACTCCGCTCACTCCCCAAGGTCCTTGGTAAGCCTGGGATGATGGGAGAGGGGCCCTGCAGGAGCCATCTCTTCTGCCAGGAGTTGACCAGCTGCAGCACCCAGCTCCTCTCCCGTCTTTGGGAAATGTATTTCTTATGGCCACCCACTCCAGCAGACCTTCAGTCTCCGCGTGTGCCAAGGGTAGACCATCCCAACAGGCCCACTCCCCTCAGAGAGGCCCGGGGTGCCGGGAGAGAAGTAACCTGACCTTGGTGAAGTGCTGCTAGCAACTTTAGACCACACGCCATTCGCTCCAAAACAAAACCCAGATTGTCTGTGCCCATGTATGTGAACTGCAGCTGAGATCCCCTGAGGCAAGCTGTGGTCACCATGAACTCCAGATCTCACCCCTCAGACATGAAGACTGAAATCCCCCAGCCCTCAAAGCCTCGGGAGCCTCATCACCTGTCTTGCAGCAAGGGCCAGCAGCTGGATTTTTTATTATTTTATTTTATTTATTATTTTATTATTTTCTATCCCGCCTTTATTTTTTTTTACAAATAACTCAAGGCAAGGAACATCCCTAAGACTCCTTCCTCCTCCTGTTTTCCCCACAACAACAACCCTGTGAGGTGGGTTGGGCTGAGAGGGAGCGACTGGCCAAGGTCACCCAGCCGGCTTTCATGTCTCAGGCAGGACTGGAACTCCCGGTCTCCTGGTTTCCAGCCCAGCACCTTAACCACTAGACCAAACCGGCATTATGTGCAGGCACTCACCCCTGGCCACCCCAGAAGCAGTGCTACTGGTAGATGTACTGGTCAGTCCTTGAATAACCAGACCTGCCCCTTTTGCTGCAGGATCTGAAACTGAGGAGGCAAAACTCTGAGCGGGCTACTGCTCCCCATCACCCAACCAGATTGCAGTAACACCTGCCTGCTTTGCCTGTCGATTCCCCACCAGGTCACGGATGGGTGATGATCTGCACAGATCTGCACAGACGTGGCGTTCAGCTGTAGCAACCTGAGGCCAAGTGGTCCCACAATCTGGCCACCAAGCCCAGGGAAGGGGCTGCTAGGCTAGAAGGCAGGAGCTGAGCCCTGTGCAGTCTCCATCCAGCCACCCGGAGTGGTTGGGAGTTGGGCAGCATCTAAATTTAATAAATCATCGGCGGCAGCAGCAGCATCCTGGAAGGCAGCGCAGGGCCAGGCCCTGTCAAAATGTGTGCCTGGACTTCATCGCCATGACCAAATTGCCCGACTCCCTTCTCCAAGCATCTTGTCACCCCCCTCCAGCAACAAGCTCCTCACAACACAACCTTGGAGGTGGCTGTGAGTATGCCACACTTCCAAGCCATCAAGGCTCTACTCTGACCACATGCTTAGCCAAACCCACCACTGCACCCCAGGGCCCCCTCCCTCCTCATGCACCACTGGGGTAGAGGGGGTCTCTCTCCCAGGACGGAGGCCAGAAAGGACGAGGAACTGGCTGCATCTGCCCAGCTGCTGCCCTTCAACTCCCTTGCCCACAGGAAGGCCACTGGGGACTGGCTGGAAACTGGTATAAGCTTTGGGGGTCTAGCGGGTATGAGAGCACCCAGTTAACATGTTGCGTAAAGCAGACCACTGGCTTTGGTGTGCTGAGAAAGCGACCCTCCTGCAGTACAAGGGGTGGAAGACGTGGGCCTGTCTGATGCCACCTGGGAGAAGGATGCTGGGAAGAACCGGGATCTTTGCAAAAACCCTTTGAACAGCAAATGTGAGGCTTCCAACCTTTTTCTTACTGTTTTTTTCAGCTGCTTTCAGACAGAAGACTCTTACTAGTGCTGCCAATTAAGGACGCTGCATAATTATTCACTCTTTCCCTCCTTAATGCATTTCTGGTGGGAAGAACAATGATGGCAAATGCAATGGAAAGAACTTTGCAGGCTGAGTGTCTTTCTATCGGTGCTGGCAAGCTCCCTTCAGGAGCCATGGCGAAGCATCCCAGCCTGCTGACGCTGAACTGCAACCTCAGGCCACCGAGTGCAAGTCCACCCTTGGGGCCAAGTGGGCCTTTGGCTCACTGGACAGAACAGGCAGCACCAATGAGCCACGCAGCCTTTTTCTTAACCATCAAGTAAGCATATGAGATCAGCATTTTGATACCATTCGTAATGCTCAGCAATAAATAGATCATCCAGTTCTGACAGCCACATTTTAGGGAGATCATTGACCAACCTGGGCGGGGTGGGGAATGTCCAGCGGGAGAGCAGCCAGAATGATACAGCCCTTGGAAGAAAAAGCTGATGAGGAATAGTTGGCAACAGTGGAACGTTGAGCCTGGAGAAGAAGGGAAGACCGCACGAGAGGGATCTCTAAGTCGCTCTTGTAAGAAGACAGGGCAGGCCGGACAAGAAACAAGGGCTCACCTTACAAGGAAGTGGGTTTCGGAAGGGACGGGCTCTCCTTCACCGGAGGACTGTAGGCAGAGGCTGGATGGCGCTCCGTCGGGGACCCTGCAGGAATGGAACGGAACAGAATGGGTTCCGGCCCTGGGCGGGGGGTGGAATAGATGATCTCCAAGGCTGCTTGCAGCCTGCCCCTTCTATCATTCTGTGACTCTGTAGTAAATAATGGCATGGCTACTTTCGTATCTGTGGACTTTAAGCTTATAACCACATTAAGCTTATGAGCATATAAACCTGGTGGACTTTGACATGCAAATATGAACCTGATGAAAAGATCTTCGGGACAAACAGAATTTTGAACAACTCTTCCAGCTTGCATTTGGCATCTCTCAGCAGTGTGTCCAGATCTAAAGAGGGAGGCAAACTTATCTCAAGCGGTCTTGGCATAAGGCATTTGTTTGGGTTAGTTGTTCAGAGGGTAGTTGTTTAGGGTTCATCTCCACATATTATTATTATTATTATTATTATTATTATTATTATTATTATTATTATTTATTGAACTTGTATGCCGCCTGGCTCCCAGTGGCTGGGTGGCTCATAACAGTCAAACAAAGAAATAACATTAAAACCAACAGAACATAAAGGATAAAAGAAGGCAAGTGCGACAGACCAGATGGAATGAGGTGAAGGGTCCCCCTCCCCCCCAGCAAAGGCTTTCCTCCCACCCTAAACTTGGGAGGGTCTCCCACCACCCTAACCTCACTGTCCCCACAGTGCCCCCTTCCTGCGCACTTGGAAAGAGACCGGGCAGGGCTGCTGTCTGTGGAGGCGAGCCACGCAACAGCCCAGGAGAAGCAACTGCTGTCTTCCCCGGCTGAAACGTGGACCTCACAACTGAGGGAAAAGCCGCCACCAACCGCCATACAGACCACGTGCCAGGCTGGGGCTCGTATAAATCTGAGGCTTCGTCTTAGCCACTGTTTCACCATTTTTACCCCAAATCTAACTGCTGGTAGATGGGAGCAAACAGTCCATCTCTCTTGACTGCAATGTCATGATTGCCCTGGTTTGTGTTGACCTGCTGAGTTCGTGTTCCCGGGGTTTTGGTTGCGGAGGGGCATGTTACATGGGGGAGCATCCTTGGGTATCTCCACTTAATGTTTCAGAATGATGATGGTTCCATTGCCTGGCTGTCCTACTGACCATTCAGGGGCAGCCAAGATTTGGAGGCCATTGCATCTCTGGGCTGCCGTCTTGTCGTAGACTGAGCTGAAGCCACTAGATGGTACAGTCCAGTCATGTTGTTCAAGGACTGGTGTTTGTGAAAAATGTTTTACTGTGTATATGTTGGTTGGTTCTGACCTATCTTTCAAAATAAAGTCCATAAAGCAGCTGTGGATGCTGGGGTCCTTCCTGGGCTCTTTCCTGGCCAGAGCAAAGGAAGACACAGGGAAGGCCCCCTGCCCGCCTTCCGCTGCCCTGGGCCGCTTGCCCAGCATGGCTTTCTAGAGTAGAAGGGTTTTATAGGAGGAGAGCTGGGTTAGTCTATTGTGGCGAAAGGTCAGAAGGCATCCAGAAGCCCCTTTTCCAACTCACCAACGTGTTAAAAGGCAGAAGCTTCTGTGAGCTGCCACTCTCTTCATCAGATGCCTAGAGTGGCTAGCCCAGTGTTTCTCAACCTTGGCAACAACTTTAAGATGTGTGGATTTCAATTCCCAGAATTCCCTAGCTAGCAAGGCTGGCTGGGGAATTCTGGGAGTTGAAGTCTACACATCTTCAAGCTGCCAGGTTTGAGAAACACTCGGCTAGACTAAGGTAAGATTTAGATGGGGTGAGGTGAGTGAGTTTGTGCGCAGTGCCCACCTGTCAGGGGCTTTGGGCAGCAGGCTTTCTCGGTGGGCAATCCGCTGGCCCTCACGTAAGAAAAAGAAAGAAACCACAGAAAAGTGTTGGGAGGGCAGGCGGGGTTTGGGTCTGCTCTGCAACCAAACAGCCCTACAAAGCAGGGTGGGAGGGGGCAGCTGAGCAGAGGACCCAGATGGCCGCCAGTGCTGGGTCCGAGCAGGGGACTTGCACTTGCTTTGGGGTAGTTTCTCCCAGGAGGAGGTTGTTATGTTGCAACGAGACCTAGAAGTGCTAATGCATTTGCTCAGCGGCTGAGATGGGAACAGACCTTTGGGAACGCCACCGTCCGCTCCACCTTGGCCCAGAGGAAGGGATGCCTTGCCTTTGAGCCATCAAATACCTTCTTACCTGAGCTGCGGCAGGCTCTCTGCTGCCAGGAGTGGCAAACGCCTCAATCTTGTCCCTCCTGGCCTAGGAACAAAGCCTGCTCTGCCCTCGTTGGGTACGCCCTTGACAGAATTATGCTTAATTAGTTTCGCCATTCCTTAGTGCTGCAACAGTGTTCTTTCAGGAGCGTCCCTCCTTCCTGGCTTCCACACCTTGCTCAACCTCTCTGGTGTCCTGCTGAGGACTCCATCATCCACCTCTCAAGGTCCTATCCCCGAGGGTGCCAGTCTTTGTGTACCAAGTGTCGCAGGCTGGTCAGTGGTGTTGCCCTTCCTTGCTGGGAGGGGGGACGGACTTCTCTCTTGGGCCACCTGATGAGCTCTTAGGGGGCTGCTGTGGCCAGCTACCCACCACAATCATTCCAGCTGGTTGGATCTGGACAAAGAGGAAGATCTTAACCTGTCCCCTTGAGGTCCCCTTGAGGTCTTCCCACATCAGCGAGAAGCAAGCAGCTTGCGCTCCTGGGAATGAAGAGGTCTTGGTACCTCCAGGCCTCTCTTTGTCCCTATGTTACCTCTGGGGAGTTTTGAGACATTGGCCAGCGCACACCTGGGTTACGTCCCACACTTCTTCCCTGAAGGAAAATCTTGAAGATGAGTGCCTGGGAGCTTTTCGTGCCATGACTGATCCCTTTGGATTTGGGATGAGATTCCAGCAGAGGAGGGGGGGATTGAACAGCCCTTCACTGGGTGCTGCCGTCAGCGAAAATAGCCAGTTGGTTTATAGAAAGGAACTAAGCAGACTGTCAATGAACCGCTATACAAGCCTGGTTCCTGAGGACAGGCTTAGCTTAAACTTTGGCACATAGATGGCATTTTTAAGAGATTTAGGAAAACGAATGGAAGAAGGGGAAAAGTCACAGAATGTAAGATCTGATCCAACCTCTTGCCAACGCAAGAATCTGCCCCGTAGCACATCAGCGCACAAAAGCCAAATCAGCAGGTCAGAAAAGCTGCTACCAGACTCCTGATGTTTTGCCACTCTTCCTGCAACATCTTAATCAATTAACTCAGGGCAGCTAAGAAAGCATAAAACTGAAACATACATATAAAAACAGTAAAAAATAAAAATGATAGAAGGCCCAAGGAAAAAATGATCCTCACCCAAACTGTTAAACAATGAAGAACAAAACACTCTGTTTGGACTGCGCTCACCTCTTGGCCTTCAGGTCTGAAGGTAGAGGGGGGCGGGGATCAGATGGATCGGGGCCAGTCGGCCGGCTGTTTGAGCACCTCCAGCAAAGAAAAGTCCGTCATCTCCTGAGCAGCCTCTTCCACTGTTGAACAGCTCTTATTGTTAGGATGTTTTTTCTTGATGTTTGACTGAAATCTTCATAATCTAAACCCTGTGCTTCTTCTCTTGTCTCCTGAAACAGCTCTAAAGAGAAGATCGTTCTCCCTGACCTTCTGTCCCACAGATACCTAAAGAGAGTCATCATGTCTCCTAATAGTCTTCACTCTTCCAGGCTAAACATATCTGCTGCCGCCAATTGTTCCTCGTAAATATTTCCTTCCAGGGCCTTGATTGTCTTGGATACTCCTTTAAGACACTCTCCAGCTTGTCAATGTCCTTCCTAATCTGTAGTGCCCAGAACGGAACACAATCTGTCCAGTGCAGAATAGAGAAGAGTAATGACTTCTGGGACCCAAAGGCTGCCTTTCTGTTGATGCTCCCTAAGATCACATTTGCTTTTTTGCAGCTGCATCACCATTGGCTCATATTCAGGTTATTTATTTATTTTGTATGGCATAGCAGAATGCAGCATTCTTGCATAAAAATCACAGAAACAATATATAAAAGTGTATAAAATATAGGACATTGGGACAATAAATTATTTTAAAAACACACAATACAAATGATGAATAAAATTATGAATACATTAAGTCATGTATGAGCAGTTGCTCTTCAGCAAAGGATCGTTACCTAGTTGTGGTGCTGGAGCTTGAGCACCTCAATGATGCCATGAGCTAAACCGTGAAGGGCCACCCAAGACAGGAAGGTCATGACAGAGAGGTCAGACTAAATGCGATCCCTGGGGAAGGTAATGGCAACCCACCCCAGTATTCTTGCCGTGAAAACTAAATGGATCAGTACAACCAGAGATATGTCAGAAGATGAGACCCCCAGGTCGGAAGATGGTCAAAATGCTACTGGGGAGAAACAGAGGATGAGTTCAACTAGCCCCAGACGTGATGACGCAGCTAGCTCAAAGCCGAAAGGACGGCTAGCGGCCGACGGTGCTGGTGGTGAACGGCGAATCCGATGTTCTAAGAATCAACACACCATTGGAACCTGGAATGTAAGATCTATGAGCCAGGGCAAATTGGATGTGGTTATTGGTGAGATGTCAAGGTTAAAGATAGACATTTTGGGCATCAGCGAACTGAAATGGACTGGAATGGGCCACTTCACATCAAATGACCACCAGATCTACTACTGTGGACAAGAGGACCACAGAAGAAATGGAGTAGCCTTCATAATTAATAGTCAAGTGGCTAAAGCAGTGCTTGGATACAATCCAAAAAACAATAGAATGATCTCAATTCAAATTCAGGGCAAGCCATCTAACATCACAGTGATCCAACTATACGCCCCAACCACAAATGCTGAAGAAGCTGAAGTAGAGCAGTTCTATGAGGATCTGCAGCACCTACTGGACAACACGCCTAAAAGAGATGTTATTTTCATCACGGGAGACTGGAATGCTAAGGTGGGCAGTCAAATGACACCTGGAATTACAGGTAAGCATGGCCTGGGAGAACAAAACGAAGCAGGACATAGGCTGATAGAATTTTGCCAAGACAACTCACTCTGCATAACGAACACTCTCTTCCAACAACCTAAGAGACGGCTTTATACATGGACTTCACCAGATGGACAACACCGAAATCAGATTGACTACATCCTTTGCAGCCAAAGGTGGCGGACATCTATACAGTTGGTAAAAACAAGACCTGGAGCTGACTGTAGTTCTGATCACGAACTTCTTCTTGCACAATTTAGGATCAGACTAAAGAGATTAGGGAAGACCCACAGATCAGCTAGATATGAGCTCACTAATATCCCTCAGGAATATGCAGTGGAGGTAAAGAATCGATTTAAGGGACTGGACTTAGTAGATAGGGTCCCGGAAGAACTTTGGACAGAAGTTCGCAACATTGTTCAGGAGGCGGTAACAAAATACATCCCAAAGAAAGAAAACCAAGAAGGCAAAGTGGCTGTCTGCTGGGACACTAGAAGTAGCCCAAGAAAGAAGGAAAGCAAAAGGCAACAGTGATAGGGGGAGATATGCCCAATTAAATGCAAAATTCCAGAGGTTAGCCAGAAGAGATAAGGAATTATTTTTAAACAAGCAATGCGCAGAAGTGGAAGAAGACAATAGAATAGGAAGGACAAGAGACCTCTTCCAGAAAATTAGAAACATTGGAGGTAAATTCCAGGCCAAAATGGGTATGATCAAAAACAAAGATGGCAAGGACCTAACAGAAGGAGAAGAGATCAAGAAAAGGTGGCAAGAATATACGGAAGATCTGTATAGGAAGGATAACAATATCGGGGATAGCTTTGACGGTGTGGTCAGTGAGCTAGAGCCAGACATCCTGAAGAGGGAGGTTGAATGGGCCTTAAGAAGCATTGCTAATAACAAGGCAGCAGGAGACGACGGCATCCCAGCTGAACTGTTCAAAATCTTGCGAGATGATGCTGTCAAGGTAATGCATGCTATATGCCAGCAAATTTGGAAAACACAAGAATGGCCATCAGATTGGAAAAAATCAACTTACATCCCCATACCAAAAAAGGGGAACACTAAAGAATGTTCAAACTATCGAACAGTGGCACTCATTTCACATGCCAGTAAGGTAATGCTCAAGGTCCTGCAAGGTAGACTTCAGCAATTCATGGAGCGAGAATTGCCAGAGGTACAAGCTGGGTTTAGAAAAGGCAGAGGAACTAGGGACCAAATTGCCAATATCCGCTGGATAATGGAAAAGGCCAGGGAGTTTCAGAAAAACATCTATTTCTGTTTTATTGACTATTCTAAAGCCTTTGACTGTGTGGACCATAACAAATTGTGGCAAGTTCTTAGTGGTATGGGGATACCAAGTCATCTTGTCTGCCTCCTGAAGAATCTGTATAACGACCAAGTAGCAACAGTAAGAACAGACCACGGAACAACGGACTGGTTTACGGTTGGGAAAGGAGTACGGCAGGGCTGTATACTCTCACCCTACCTATTCAACTTGTACGCAGAACACATCATGCGACATGCTGGGCTTGAGGAATCCAAGGCTGGAGTTAAAATTGCTGGAAGAAACATTAACAATCTCAGATATGCAGATGATACCACTTTGATGGCTGAAAGCGAAGAGGAACTGAGGAGCCTTATGATGAAGGTGAAAGAAGAAAGTGCAAAAGCTGGCTTGCAGCTAAACCTCAAAAAAACCAAGATTATGGCAACCAGCTTGATCGATAACTGGCAAATAGAGGGAGAAAATGTAGAAGCAGTGAAAGACTTTGTATTTCTAGGTGCAAAGATTACTGCAGATGCTGACTGCAGTCAGGAAATCAGAAGACGCTTAATCCTTGGGAGAAGAGCAATGACAAATCTCGATAAAATAGTTAAGAGCAGAGACATCACACTGACAACAAAGGTCCGCATTGTTAAAGCAATGGTGTTCCCCGTAGTAACATATGGCTGTGAGAGCTGGACCATAAGGAAGGCTGAGAGAAGGAAGATCGATGCTTTTGAACTGTGGTGTTGGAGGAAAATTCTGAGAGTGCCTTGGACTGCCAGAAGATCAAACCAGTCCATCCTCCAGGAAATAAAGCCAGACTGCTCACTTGAGGGAATGATATTAAAGGCAAAACTGAAATACTTTGGCCACATAATGAGAAGACAGGACACCCTGGAGAAGATGCTGATGCTAGGAAGAGCGGAGGGCAAAAGGAAGAGGGGCCGACCAAGGTGGATGGATGATATTCTAGAGGTGACGGACTCGTCCCTGGGGGAGCTGGGGGTGTTGACGACCGACAGGAAGCTCTGGCGTGGGCTGGTCCATGAAGTCACGAAGAGTCGGAAGCGACTGAATGAATAAACAACAACAAAAATGAGCAGTTGCTAAAGTAACTAAGCCTATGGCCAAACATCTAGATCATTTAGCCATTGGACAGCAGTACCCTCGAGATGATGCAGTTCTTGCAGGGAGCCAGGAAACCTTCTGAGGGGGCATTCCATCGTGATGTGATTTAAAGGTTGCGGGACGTTCCCACAGTCACAGGATTATCAACCAGCCCCCATTTATGGTTCCATAACAGAGCACCTGCCATGATTAGTTCGAATCCGATTCAGCGCTGTCCAGTTTTGCCTTGGGAGATCAAAGCCATAGGGGCGTTGTGCTGGATCAGACACTGAATTAAACAGATCTGGGTTAGAAGTTGCCCACTCCTGGTGCCATGCTGTCTCAATGTCAAAGTCTTCTCTGACTGATTGCTGTCCAAGTTTCCACGGCACATTCCGAGATTTGAGTCTAAATATTTGATTGTGTATAGGTAATGATCAATTTGCCTCGCATTTCTGCCACTCCCTTTTTAAGGCAAGTTGTCTTCTAAGATGTGGGGTGGTATGTTGGATAATACCAGTAGCCATTCAGAAGGCGTTGATTTAATGGTTCCTGACCAAGCTGACATCGATCTGTAGTTGCCCAGGTCCCCCTTCCCCTAAGCTTAACCCTCTGGCTTAATGACGCTGAAGGCAGGCTGTCTCTATTTTCACATTCTTTGCATGTTTCTTTCCATCATCAAAGTGTTCTTCCTTTGTCTCCAGTTTCTGCTATTTCACCCACTCACCCACACCCGTGTCTTGCTCCACTGCCCTGTTCCAGTTTGCCTTCCAGCAAGCACAGGAAGCCTGGAACGTGCCAAGTGGGGAAGCTGCAGGACAGCTGTAAGCAGACTGGAGAAGAGGAGTGGAAGAAGGTGACCTGCCCCAGCTGGTGTGTCCCCTTTGCTTGTTGGGGGTCCTCCCTTCTCAGCTCAGGAGGTCACAGAGGCTCCTGCCCCCCCCTCGCAGGAACAAGGAACATTCTCAGCTCACCTTGCTTGCTAAAACTGCTGTTGCCCACCTGAGCTATCAGTGCTACCCCGAGGTGCAGCCCAGGTGCAACCTGATCTCTTGAAACAAGACCCAGGTGGGGATTAAATGCCAGCCCAGCAGGTTGGGCTGCCTTACCAGTGTGACTGGAGGCCCCCCACCCCTGAGGAAGAAGGCTCCTCTCCGGGCCCAGACCCAGGGTCCTTTCCTTTCCTCAACTTCCCAGGCTCAGCTGCTCCTTCCTCTTCCCATTTACTGCACAGGTTGGCATCTTCACCAGACTATCCTCACCAGCCTTTGTCTGCATGGTGTCATTCAACATTCACAAGAGATGTCTGTACCTTGTTTGTTAATTGGCTTCTTTTTGAAATGGGCCCTTTTCATCTATTTCCCCAAAAGGGAATCCAAGGCAGCAGGATTAACTATTGAAAGGGGTCAAAAAAGGGAAGTTGGTGGCCACAGTCATGTGATCAAACCCCAACCCTGTTCTGCTTGTGTTAGAACTCCCCTGCAAGGTAGCAAAGTCAGTAATATTTAAAACAAATTTAGAAAAACATAACCCCCCAAAGATATTAAAAATAATTTTAAGAACTTGAACAAGCAATAATGTGTTTACAAAAACACTCAATCCTAAAAGCCAAGATTCATTCCAGGGCTACTTTTGAAGAACCTTTCATACACAGTGCTTGGGATAGCAGAGCCTCTCCTGGCAGAGCATTCTTTAAACCAGGGGCCACCCCCAAGGAGACTGATGGCCCCACCTCTGAGCTCCCCGACCTGAAGGAGGAGAACTGGCTCATTCCCTCTCTCACCCACTCAGCTGCCTCTAGTTTCTGCACTTCCCACCTCTTCAGTCTTTCTCTTCACTTCAGATTCCAGCTCTGTCCCCTCCAACTCTGTGGGGGCAAACCTGGTTCTCTCCCTTCCGATGATCTGCCTTCAGATGTTTTTGTCCCATTTGGCACAAAACGATCTTGTTTATTGGGGGAGTTGGGCGCTCCCTATGCAAGCAAAAGCTTCAGAAAGGAAAGTAGAGACCTGCTCTTGGCTTTATTTTTGCCCATGCCATGTTAAAATGTTTGTTTACTTAATTAAAACACTTGTTCTCCCACTTCTTATCCTTTGAAGCCTTGAAGGAGATTGTTTGCAACAAGCCAATGATCAAAGCTAAGCAGCTGTTTTAAAAGCCAAATGCAAAATCCCTCCTGTCAGCTCGACCCTTAAGGAACAAAAGCCTGACCAGACCCGAGGGTGCTGGTGCTGGTGGTGGTGGGGCTTCCATTCGTGGTTTTGTCACCACCAGGAAAGCCTTAGCTCCCAAGGACTGAACTTCTGGGGACACCGATTGCCTGACAAAACCAGCTGTTTGCATTAAGCTCTGAAAGGAAGCAGCAAACAGTGAGATTTTAATCTTTTAATGCCTACAGATCTGCCACTGTGGACCTCAGAGGCAGAGCTGCCCTGGGGAAAGGTAGAAGAGCACTCTTCTTGTGACTGTGGGCCACCTGAAGCCACTGGAGTTTGGAGGATGGCCAAGGAGGTGATGCTGATCTGATCTTTAGAGACCCTCACAACAGAGCAAACTGTGAGGCTCCTGAGGAGGGAAATTGCCATGACCCTGAGGAGGACAGTGAGAAGAAGGAATCCCTCTGCTTAACAAGGAGGGGGTACAGATAGTCCACCTTCTAAGGCAGAGCAAGGGATGTCTTGAGGGTTTTCTCTCTGAGGCACTAAAGACTCTTAAACTGGCCCTGCTCCTTCAAGGACTGCCTTTCCTTCATCCCCAAAGGAGCCACTCTGGGCCTCTTGTGGGTGAGCATCAAAACCTTCTGTTTTGGTTTTTGCTCGCCCAACTGTGCAAGGAACTATTTCTTACCATCACCAAAATGGACCCCGACTGCCATGTCAACCAAGAGAATTCCATGGGCAACCCAGCCCTGCCCCTTGGGAATGGTGTCCAGAGTGCTTGATGGACCAGAACAGAATCTTGTCCCCAGCTCTTCTCTGCCCTGGCCTGTTCATCTGGCTCTTCTTGAGCCAGGAAGGGGAATCCTGTGAAAGAGACCCATGGACTGTTGACCAGTCTGACCAAGTAAGGTTGCCCAGCTGAGCCTGCATCTCCCAGGGGAATGCAGAATTGCACTTATGCTGGCATCTTCTTTGGATGTCAACAAGCCCTCCCCTCTCTCTTCCACAACCCTGCAGACCCCTGCTCTTTTTATGTTGGGTGATTTTTTTCTGTGATGCACATCACAAAAGAGGCATTCCAAATTTTCCCAAGAAGCCACATTTGGCTACCAGGATTTTATTAAAAAAAATTAAAAGATCAGAATTTCATTTCAATCAAATAGGTCGCAACATATTGTGAAAGAGACTAATGGAAACATGAACACATTTTCTGTGCCTGTATTCTCATCCCAAGGATGACTGGGCAGAACCCAAGATGAGGATTCTGATGTAATTAGTAATATTATTCTTCGATATGTATTATACTGATTTAATTTGTGGGAGGCACATAATCAGAGAAACCATACTGCATGTGCCGCAGCATGAACAACAAAAAATTGCATTCTGCATTTATGGCCCCATTTACTCAATGGATTGAGGACCTGATTGCACTTCCCACCTATGAATGGATTGTCTATAGACGTAGACTTTGTATGGATGAGTATAATGAAATTTGGGACTCATTTATATGAATTACAGTAGGTTAAAAAAAATGATAGTTATACAAATGTATTAGAAATATATATAGGTTCTTGAATAATATTTCTGTTAGATAAGCATATATGGAATTGCAACTGGTTACTGCTATTTTGTTTATTCGTTCAGTTGCTTCCGACTCTTTGTGACTTCATGGACCAGCCCACGCCAGAGCTTCCTGTTGGTCGTCGCCACCCCCAGCTCTCCCAGGGACAAATCCATCACCTCTAGAATATCATCCATCCACCTTGCCCTTGGTTGGCCCCTCTTCCTTTTGCCTTCCACTCTCCCTAGCATCAGCATCTTCTCCAGGGTGTCCTGTCTTCTCATTATGTGGCCAAAGTATTTCAGTTTTGCCTTGAATATCATTCCCTCATATGAGCAGTCTGGTTTTATTTCCTGGAGTATGGACTGGTTTGATCTTCTTGAAGTCCAAGGCACGCTCAGAATTTTCCTCCAACACCACAGTTCAAAAGCATCGATCTTCCTTCTCTCAGCCTTCCTTATGGTCCAGCTCTCGCAGCCATGTTACTATGGGGAACACCATTGCTTTAACTACGTGGACCTTTGTTGTCAGCATGATGCCTCTGCTCTTAACTATTTTATCAAGATTTGTCATTGCTCTTCTCCCAAGGATTTCCTGACTGCCGTCAGCATCTGCAGTAATCTTTGCACCTAGAAATACAAAGTCTTTCACTGCCTCTACGTTTTCTCCCTCTATTTGCCAGTTATCAGTCAAGCTGGTTGCCATAATTTTGGTTTTATACTGTTTTTTTTTCTCTTTTTAGGTTGCACTTTTTCTGCTTTTTTGTAAAACACTTAATAGAATAGAATAGAATAGAATAGAATAGAATAGAATAGAATAGAATAGAATAGTTTATTGGCCAAGTATGATTAGACACACAAGGAATTTGACTTTGGTGGAAGAGCTGAATTGTTTTTTTCTTCTCTATGACAATGTAGGAATCTCCATCTGTATTATCATTGTGCTTTGTTTTCTTTTGTTTGTTATTAATTAAAAAGGAATAAAAATAAATAATAATAAAACCCTGACTTCTGCAAAGTTAGACTAAGGGCCATCCAGCTCAAGAACCAGGAGAAGCTCTCCAAGATTTCAGACAGTTTTGGATTTTGGGGTGGGTGGGGGTGGAATATGCATTTCTGTGACAGGAAACTCACTGAGCAGATGCGGTGCGGGCTGAAGGTACAACCAAACCACAGACCTAAACAGAAATGAAAGGGGGACCAAAGAAATACGGGAGTGCCTGATGGGAATGGGAATTTCCCTTGACCCTGTTCAAATATGTGAGCCATGGCCAGCCCCAGAGACGCATCTCCCTCGGCAAACCAAACTCCCGCTCACAAGCTCTTGTGAAACTGACCCAGCTGGTTCAGCAGCATTTGAGACAGCACTTCCCAAATTTTGACACTTCCGGAAAGTTCCTTCCCAATAAACTTTCTGTGTGATACATATTTGGGGAAAGCACTGTTGTCCTGTCAAGGCATAAACACAAGTCAGTGCAACCTGGACCTTTAGGCAGGCAAGTCCTGTTGATCCCTTTGTTTCCCTTGGAGACGTTTAGGTGGGGTGCGCCCATCCCTGGTGTGGTTTTGAAAACCTCTCTGGTATCTGTCTCAGGGACCGCATTGGCACTTGTTGGCCTCTTTGTTGGGAAGGCAAAACCTTCTGATGCTCAAGGGCATGGCCAAAACAGCTCTCCCAATGGCGAACCCTCCTTCTCGGTGTTGGGCAAGATCTTAAACATGAATTCCTGATGTTGGACGAAGAGGAGTCCAGATCCAAGGGGAGCCTCTGCCACAGCGGCCATCGCCTCATTCTGGGCATGGAAAGGGTGCTTTCTGGCCCAAAGAGCCGTGTCATCCCCTGCCCCTTTGGCCCCCATCCAGGGGTGGCAGAGCCCAGGTGACTCTGCCTTGTAGGAGAGTCCTCAGCACGGGCTTGGGGGGGAGCAGCAGAGAGACGGGGCCGAGTCTCCAGAGAAAAGGGGGAGAACAATGGATCGATGGAGCCGGAAAGAGAAAAAAAGCCAAGGAATTGCTGACGGCTCTTGCTGAGGGCGAAGGGAGGGACACACCAGGGCAGGAGGGTCAGAAGGTGGGAGGAAGGCGAGGCTCTGGAAACGAGAAAGCTGATTCAGGGAATCCAGCAAGAGGCCTGCCTGCCGGAGAAGGGGATCAGGGCTGCCAGTGGTGGTGCCAGCTGCTTTCTGGCACAGGGAAAGCACACAGAGTATCCATGGCAACCACGGAGAAGAGTGAGTTCAGAGGTTCAAGATCCATTTAGCTAGGCTAACAGGACCTGGGCCGGCAGCTGAAGAGGGAACAGTCGGGGGAGTGTTGGGGAAAAAAGGGGACTGACTCAGCAAGGGCGTGTCTGGGGCTGTGAGTTTCAGGTCACCCAAGGCCGCCCGGCTTTACTCACAGGCAGCTTCTGAACACCTGGGAGAGGAGGACGCTGCCTGCAGGCACATGCTTCCCCCACCCGGCCTCGTGAAGGAAGGAAACCACTGGCGGCCCCACAGGACCCCAGAGGGCAGCTGCAAGGGCATTGGCCAGGATGAGTTGCCAGGCGCCCCTGGGGGGCGTTTGGACCTCTCCTTCAGCATGGGGAGAGCTTCCCCAGATGCAAAGGCCCATCTCCTGGAGCCCATCTCCAGTGGCCTGGCAGGCCGAGCAGACCACGAACCCCTGGCCCAGCAGCACATTAATGCATTTTGGGCCTTAGGGGAAGCTGATGTGAAAGCAATATTTTAACCCCAGCTGGTTATAAATCTTGAGCTGTTTTAGTTTAATCAAAATGATTGAACCACTGGGAGTCAATGGGAGTCGGGTCGCATATAAATTTAATATTATTATTATTATTTTGATGATTTTGTGATTTTACCTATACTTTTATTGCCATTCAAAAATACATTCATCCATGCAGGGAAAGATTTGGGGTCTGTGTGGCCAAGACAGTGCGGCTAGGCCCTCCTCTCTATGGCCCCCCCAAGCTGGTGGCCTTCAAGTATCATCTGCGAGATCCAAGACATCTGAAGGATATGGAAAGTCTAGAGCAGTGTTTCTCAGCCTTGGTAACTTTAAGACGTGTGGACTTCAACTCCCAGAATTCCCCAGCCAGCCTTGCCCTAACCCTAACCCTAACCCTGACCCTTGCTGGCTGGAGAATTCTGGGAGTTGAAGTCCACACGTCTTAAAGTTACCAAGGTTGAGAAACACTGCTCTAGAGGAAAGAACAGGACCACTCAGGGCTCAAAAATGAAAGTTATTGCAACTGTGGCTCAAGATTTGATGTCATTTATGTGGCAGAATGTGATTGTTTTACTAATCACATTCTGTTTTATGATATACTACTTTTATATACGGTTGAGATTCGCTTCTTACAGAAAATGCAACTGTTTTTCCCACAGAGTCCATTTCAAAGGCTCCAGTTTCTTCAAAGGTTGTTTGCAATGTGCTCTCCTCTACTCCTGGAAGTCGGGAGAGAGAATTTCAGCCACTGAGGAACTACTGTGTGTCCAGAACTCACTGGGACATTAAAAGCTTAACAAGGCAAAAATCCTTCCGTTTTTGGCCTTTCCTCTCATTCTTGTAGCAATATATTAACTGCCTGCATTTCTTTCTTTTCATGCCGACGCCATACACTACCCCTGGCCAGGTGGTTCTCACACTGCCAGCTCTGGCAGAGGATGGCAACTGGATCTCAAGAGCGGTTGGCCGGAGCGATGTAAAAAGGCACACGGGCACAGGAGAATCCCACTGGCCCAGAAGCGAAGGTCTGGGGGATTGGCCACAGGGAATGTCCAGGACTAGTTGCCAGGCTAAGCCAAACTGGGCAACCTCTCGGGGTGCTGGATGACACCTATCATCCCATGGTGCTTGGCTGGGGATGATGGGGCTTGTATTCTGGGGCTCCATGTTGGAGAAGCCAGCTTTTGGTAGTTTGCAGGGAGAGGACGCTGCTGGAGAAGATCCTCAAAGAAGCTTACCAGATTCTCAGTGTGGACTCGCGCTTCCCAGCAGCCCCCCTTTGCCCCCTCCAGTCTTGAGGGGTTCCTGTGTATCCAGGAGACTAAGAGCCAAAGGAAGGGAAAGATATCTATAGAGTTCCACCAAGTTACACTCAGGTCAGAGTGTAAATATTCAACTTTAACAGGAAGTTTTTCTGAGAGCAGCTCCCTCCGCCTCTTATCTCAAGATATGCCACGCAAACCAAAGTGCTTGCAAAGATTAGGAACTGAAAAACACTTACCAGGAGGCTTTCAGGCTCAACAATGTAACAAGAGTCTTCAGCAGGCAATCATTAAGAGAAGGAAGAAGGTGCGAGACAGAGGCTTATTGATAGAAAGTCCTCTTTGAATTTACATCTCCAGGGCCAGAGGGCCAGGAGGTATGCGCAATACGTTCCTTGCACGAAAGCACTGGCTTCAGGAGGTCTGGCCCAAAGTGAAATGCGCATGTGCTAGGGGCTTCAGTTCAGGCACTGATGTGCAGCTGTGTCCAGTGGTTGGGGGGAGTCAAGATGTTGGTGGGAGTTGCGGGCAGGGGAGAGGGAAAGCAAGGTGCTAGTACGGTGGGGAGCCTGGAGAAAGGCCATGCTGAAAACTGCTGAGGACACAGAGAGAGCGAGGGCCCTGCTTGCTCTGCCTAGTGGCCCAAATTTTGTTAGGGCCAAACCCAGCATATGTGAAATCAGAACATTTCAGTTCTGATCCAGAATTGTTTGGCAGAACTTCCAGAACGCCAAGGCTTGTTCTGGGTTCAAAACAACTGGTCTTCCATTTTGTGCACATCCCTACATTCTAGAGTCCTGCAGGAACTTGCCTGATGGCATGGCCAAGCTTTAATGTATAATCTTGGAGAAATTCTGGAGAATGGATGAAGGGCCAGGCAAATTGAAGAGAACAAATGTTATCACTGTCTTCAAAAGGGTGAAGAAGGAAGACCCTAGTGGGCTCCTGCCCGCCGGGGCAACAGAGAATTGGTCCCTCTTCTATATGACGTTCTTCAGATATTTGAAGACTGCTCTCCTGTTACTTCTCACTTGTCTTTTCTTTAGGCTACACATACCATTTTTCTTACCCATTGCCGAACTTTACATTTTCCCCTATTAATTTCCATCCCATTAATTTAAACTACCTGCCAGGAGTGTCTGCAGGGTGTGGTCAAAAAAGTCAAGATGGCAGCCATAACAGTGCAAACAAAGCACTGCTTTGCACCATCGTGGCCACCATCTTGATTTTTTTGACCATACCTTGAGGATACCCCTGACCACCCAATCTCACCTAGTTATTCTGGAATCTCTTCCATGTGAAGCATTAGCCACTCTCTCTGCTTTGTCATCTACAAACCTGGGAAGTATCCCCTCAAGGCCCTCATCTGAGTTGTTGATCAAAACGTTGAACAGCCCAGGGCCCAGAGCAGACCAGCTATGATGGTGCTCACTCCATAATTTCTTTCCAAGCCCAAAGAGAGCCACTAACCAGCCCCTGAAACGCTAAGGGGTTTAGATGATAGGAAGACGGGTTGGAGTTAGATGTCAAGCAAAGCCTCCTTCTTTCTGGGAAGCATAGCTGGGATTCCTGCCTGAAGAGGTAGGTTGACTTTGTTGGTCAAAATGGTGCCTTCCCATTCTTTGATTCTCTGAAGCTATAGAAACAACAAGGGATGGTCAGGAGGAGGAAAGAGCAGACACCTTCATTTCTTCCAGATTCCAGACTTTCACCGTTTGGCTTGGAGTCTGGATGTTCTTGAGGAACCGGCCATGTGGCCTTGCTATATAACTACAATCAAAGACCCTTGCAAGCAATTTAAAAAACTGATTGCTAATCAGAAAACCAAAGGTCTGTTGGTAAAAGGCAGATAAAAATGGACCGGCCACTGAATTGTTACCCTTCGGATGCAGGCGACAATGTTAGGTTGGCTCTGGCAGGACTCCTGGCCCTGAGCAACTGGGAGGATGCTCAACCTCCTTTCTGGGAGTCCCACTTCTGAACTGCCAGAAGCGTTGCTCCGTTTCCCTCTGATTTTAGGTGGAAAGGCTACTAATGGGGGTAAGGAAAAACATCCTTCCCCAAAGGCTCACAGCCCTGCCCAGAACTTCTTGTTGATGTCACATACATACACTTCCCACTGTTTGGAAATTTCCCTTGTTTTTAAAATGAATTTTTAATCCAACGAAGGGACAAAGATCAGTGTTTCTCAGCCTTGGCAGCTGTCTGATGTGTGGACTCCAACTCCCAGAATTCCCCAGCTATTCCCCAGCAGAGTTACCCCATCCTGATACTTTCCTCTTGAGAACAAACTTCCAGAAATGCCCCTTCCTGATTCTACCAGGAAGGAAAAACCACTGGAGCCACTCCCCCACCCCCTGACTCGCCGGGCCTGGGAATAGAGGATGTGGGTGGAAAGCCTGCTCTTCAACCAGATGCCTTTCTTGCCAATGAGGCTCTTGTGGTGGAAAGCTCAAAAGCCACAGCCCCTCTGGAATCTCCACCTGGCTCAAGTGGGCCTGCCCTGCCCTGGGGGGGCCAAGGAGGCACCCAGGTTCCCCTGAAGAACATCAATCAATCAATCAATCAATCAATCAGTCAGTCAATCAATCAATCAATCAATCAATCAATCAATCCATTCATTCATTCATTCATTCATTCATTCATTCATTCATTCATTCATTCATTCAATGTAGTGGCTGTCTCTCTACTAAGAAGTCCATGGCTACAAAAAGGGATTGTCAAGCGAGCACGCCACCTGGGCGGTGACCAGGGACAGCGGAGTTCCTGCCCTTCCATGCCCAGCTAGGTGGAGGCTTCTCACATCGTCTCAGCAGAGGCTTGAAGGATTGGGGTGACTGGGCATGCCATAATAAAGGTTTTATTTGATTCGAGATTTGCCTGCACTTGCCTTGCACTGATTTCACAAAAGTGGAAAAGGGAAACGCTATTTTGACCTCTGTTGTGAGCCAGTTTGGTGTAGTGGTTAAGGGTTAGGGAGAAATTGGAAGACCATGCGTTCTAGTCCAGCCTGAGGCACAAAGCCAGCTGGTGATCTTGGGCCAGTCACTCCCTCTCAGCCCTGGGAAGGAGGCAATGGCAAACCACTTCTGAAAATCTTGCCAAGAAAACTGCAGGGACCTGCCAGGCAGTCTCTGAGAATTGGGCATGATTGAACAGATTAATATATATATATACAAGATTTGTCCTTGTAGGAAAAGATCACCTAAAGGTAATATATATATAACCTTTAGGTGATCTTTTCCTACAAGGACAAATCTGCTGCCTGGGCTTCACTTCTGTGCTGCTGGTCCCATGATTTTTCCACCTTTGCATTCCCTCATTTAACCCTTGGATCCTGCAATCATTACCAACTTTATTTAGATAGAGTGGAAGGTGAATAGCTAATCATCGTCAGAGATTAATAAGTATCTATTAATACGGCACTTCTAACTTTTCCTCTCCCGTAAAACCATGTCAAGTACCACAGCACGTGAAAGCTGTCTTAAATATGTAAAGAAGTGAAGGATTTTTCCCATTCTGCTGCACTGGAGAACAAACCTTTCCCTTCTGAGAAACGGAGAGCCTCTCTGTCCATCTTCTTCTCTCCCCTTCTGTTGCTCACCCAGTTCCATCTTTTTCTCTTCCTCCTCTGGTATGTTTTGAATCTTTTTTCCTTTCTCTGTTTCTGCTTTCTCTACATTCTTTGTAGGCAAGGAAATGGGGAGGGGGGCTCCAATATTTTGTGATTAACGCTCTTCACTGGCTACTTTGGGGTTATATCCAGAATGCTTTCATATTATGCCAAGCAACCCACTTGTTTCCAAACAGCCTGGAGATTTTTATCATATAACAACTTCTTGAGTGTTTACATACTACCCAGGACAGAGGAGAAATACAATACAAAAGGAATGTCAATATTTTTTAAAGTGATGCAATGAAAGGAGGAGGTACCTCCCATTTTTCTACCTTCTTTCTCCAGCTTCCACCATCTACTGTATGTGTGGCACTTCCCTGATCCTGTCTCTCCAGAAACACTGGCGGGCTTGGAAGGGGACACAGTCGTATTCCTGCAACTGCTGCCTCCCAGATGTGGTAGATTCCTGGGACTGAAGGCCAGGACATCTGGAGAGCACGCAGTCAGGGAAGGCTGTCAAGTGCGCCTGCTCAGGAGGAAAGACTTGGCTTCCAAGTATTCCTGACATGGTTTTCACATAAACCCTTCCCTCAAAACAGATTCCTTGATTGTTTTTTGTGAAAGGTAACTTATTGTAGAGAAAATCCACAAAGGCCATAAAGTAGATGAAGGTGGTGCTCTTTTGTGGGGGAGGGAGATAGCCCTGATTAGACTTTCTGATGCAGAGATTGAAAATACTGGGGAGAGACAGGAGAGTCACGGGGATCTTTGTAGCTGGAGGACCCCTCTCTTCAAGGGGCAGAGGGCTCCGGCCCATGGAGACCTCCTCCTCCTCCTGCCCTTTGACCAACTGCCTCCAACTGGCACCCCACATTGCCTTCTAGAAGGGCCAACTGCTTCCTGACTGGCCCCATTCTAGGATGGCCCCATTCCAGGCACCAGAACTTCTCCTTTGCCAGGCCTTGAGCCCATCAGCTCTAGGGGCAAAAGCTGGTGGGTCCTGCAAATAGATACCACCAAGCCCCCCTGGTCACTGGAGCTGCCTGCACCATTCTGGGTTTGAGTGTTTATATTGGTCTCAAGTGGCTTGGCCAGCTGGCCTGAAAGACCAGGCCTGGCCTATGTCTATAACAGCAAGGGGCAGGTGGGTGGGTCAGCAGGTTTTTTTTTTAACAGAAAAGTTATCTGCAGCAATCTGCAAAGGAGCCAGTTTGGTCTAGTGGTTAAGGCAACAGGCTAGAAACCGGGAAATTGAGAGTCAGGCCTGAAAGCCGGCTGGGTGACCCTGGGCCAGTCCCTCTCTCTCAGCCCAACCCACCTCACAGGGTTGTTGTTGTGGGGAAAACAGGAGGAGGAAGGAGTATTAGGGATGTTCACTGCCTTGAGTTATTTATATAAAAAAAAAATAAAGGCGGAATAGAAAACAAACAAACAAACAAATACATGTTTTTAGAAGGTCAAGCTCCAGCTTTTCCAAAGCTAGGCTCCAGTAAAGAGTTGAAAAGTTGTCAGCCCTTGTCCCAATTAAGGTTAATAACCTGCTTTCTGGAAAAGGTTTATTGATCTTTAACAGTTGCATAAAGCAGCCAAAGACATTCTTTCCGCATGTGTGAGGGAGAGAGAGAGAGCGAAAGATATAAAATGTTGCATCAGCTTCCTTAGTTCATTTACTCTGCTCTGCAGCCTCTAAACCCAAAAGAGCTTTGCCAAGAGAAAGAAAATTGTGGCCCATTTGGCCAGCAAAGTGCATGCTGGACTTCCACATGATGGTTTTCATCCAACCAGCTCTTGGCAAAACTTCTGTGTTTCAAGGTGGAATGAAAGAAGAATCTTGGGACAGGTACGTATTCCAACAGGTCCCCATTTGCAGGGCTGTCCCATGTGTTCTTTCTTGAGCAGAAGTCAGCCCCTCGGTGTAGTTGAGGATTGCAGGGACAGGGAGGTGAAGCAAAACGTTTATTTTTCTCATTAAACTTCTGGTTTAATCATTGCTGTTCACCCAGGTACTTCCTGTTTAGCTACCAGATTAAGTTAACCTTGCCAAGGTAAGCAACCTGGCAAGAATGCCGCTAACTCCAGTTTGCAGATTGCTCACAGAATGGGGAAAAGTTGCTTCAAAGCTAGTCACCTTGCAAAGGAATTAGACAGACACTTGAACCTGCTGCAGCGAACACTTTCAGATCTGTTCAGCAATCTTCTTTGCTAGCTGGCAATTCATTTGGGAGTGACGAGGTTAGGTGACGAGGGGCCTTGAATGCTCAACATTTGCACACATTTCATTTTTTGGTTAGAGCATAGTTTAATGCACTGGGTCAGAAAATCACCCATGTAAGCTTGAGTATCTCTCACAAAATGATCAGCATCCAATGGTGAACAGCTGGCCTGATGGGATGGCTGTATTCTCAGCTGGCCTTCTTTAGGGAGACGCCATGACTTAACGTTCTGTTGGAACCATTTGGAACCTAAGAACAAAAAGTGCCCGCATTGGTCCTTCTTCTGGCAACCTGTCTTTCCTCTTGCCCAACCCAGAGTTGTCCTCTATTCTGGATATGTGTCCCAGAATCCCTTGCAAATGTTGCAGATTCTGGGGCACAAGCTTTGGGCTGTCAGAAGTTCATTCTCCATTCAAGCCAGTTTTGGCTGTGGCCCATATGGCACATCCCCACTTTCTGGGGTTCCTGGTTCATATACAAACCAGCGCACAACAAATCCATGCTTGTACAGGGAGGGATCCTTTGTGGCAGCACAGCCCTGGATCCTTCTCTAGCACCAGTTCCTACTATAGGCCCAGGGAGGGCAGCATCGTCGGTGGCTAAGGCCTGTGCCTCTCCCTGGGGCAAGGAGCGACTCTGACTTCCCGCTGCTTTCTTCTACTTGTCCCCTGAAGGCTCTTTGCACCTTCTGGTCTCCAGCATGATGAGCCACCCTGGCAGGAATGCCAGGCAAATGTTCCTGGGGAGTTCCCAGCCCCACGTGTGGGGATGCTGAGTGATCTGAAGCTCTTTGCGTATCAGGAACCGGACTGGCCGGGCAGGCTCCAAAGCTCAGAACTCCTCTGGCTGAGTGGCGGCTCAGCCACTCCTTCTTCAGTGCTTCCTGCCAAGGCTTCTGTGGGACTACAAAAACTTGCCCGGCTGCTGCTGCAGGGCATGTGCCGCTGGACTGCCACTTGGAGCCTCCAGAGAGAAGCTGCCTCGGCCAGGCCACCTGCTGGGACTTCGGCATCCCAGGATAAGGAACGGGATCTCCAGGTTACATATTACTCAGAGGGGAAGGGGAGGAATTTATCATTAACTGGACGCCTTGGCCAGGAGGTATAAGAAGCAGTGGAGCACCCAGGATCCAGAGGCACTGAGACTGGCAGGATGGCAATCCCGACGGCTACTGCTGTGTCAGCCTCGCAGGAGCCGGCCTCCCCCACCATCGCAATTGCTAATGCCGCGGACATCTCAGTCATCGTCCTCTACTTCGTGGTGGTCCTGGCAGTTGGTCTGTGGGTGAGCATCTGCTTTCCTTCCATAGCTTGTGGGGTCCAGATGAGAAGAGGGCAGGAGCTTTCTGGGATGACCTGGGGGAAGGCCCGGAGCCTGCTTCCTGAGAGGCAGGGAGACCCAGGAGAGATCTGGGGACAGACAGAGCGCTGGGCGCCCAGGGCGGCTGAGCCGGAGAGGCGGAGGGGCGGCAGCAACGGGAGGGCCAGGGGAGCAGAGGGGTGGACATGGCTGGGGGCCCTGAAGTGGACTGGCGAGGGGGTGGGCGTCATGGGGTCGGAAAGGGTTTGTCAGTACCCTGCAACAGCGGTTGAGGTTTGCCTTGGCACTCAAGTGGGGGGATGGTGTTTCCCACTGTTTTTCCCCCTTTGGATAGGAAATCTCCACCTGCCAGGGAAGGTCAAAAGGCCATCGGCCGCCTTCTCGCTTGAGGATGGAACGGCCTGGGTTCCATCTTCGGCCTGGGAGCGGCCCTGACCCTGCGCGCAGGTGGGCTGTGAGAATGGCTTTGGAGGCAGGAGCTGCAGCCAGACAGCGGTCTGGAAAAGGAAGTCTGAGCCCAAACCAGAAATGTAGCTAAGGAAAGCATCTCAGAAGGGAGCCTGCCTGGTTCTCTGAAACGTACCGGTGGTCCTCGCCCAACAACGGCAATTGGGACTGGAATTTCCATCGCTGAGCAATGCAGTCGTAAAGTGCGATGTCACATGGCTGCATCGCTTAGCAATGGCAGTTCTGGTGCTTCTGGTTGCTGTCATTAAGCGAATCCCATGCCATTGTTAAGTGTGATGTCACACATTTGCCATTTGTGACCTCCTGCTGGCTCCCCTGTTGATTTTGCTTGTTGGAAACTGGCGGGAAAGGTCACAAATGGCAATCTTGTGACCACGGAGATGCCGTGACCATCTTAAGTATGAGGATTGGGCGTAAGTACCACTCATTTAGCACTGTCAGAAGTTCAGATGGTCGCTGAATGAGTGGTCTTAAGCAAGGACTATGTGTAAAGGCAGGGAGGGGAGAAGCGCTTTCAGATTTGCAAGTTCCTGTTACTGTAACCTTACAATGAAGGTGGTATTAGTATTCTTGGTTGTGGTTTCCTGTCCGGACTACCTTGAAGGGCTGAC
The DNA here is from genome assembly GCF_035149785.1 of Candoia aspera. NCBI lineage: Eukaryota > Metazoa > Chordata > Lepidosauria > Squamata > Candoiidae > Candoia > Candoia aspera. The sequence continues at coordinate 1,767,207 of NC_086167.1, read as the reverse complement.
AACAAGCACCCTTTGGAAGCGGTATATGTGAGCTAGGCCACCTGCCTAGGAGAGGGCGAGAGACCCAGGGAACCCAGAGGTTGCCCCAAGAAAAGGACCCCAGGAAGCTGGAACTGGTCCCCAAGGGGTGCTGCTGCCAAGGCTCAAGCCCCCTTTGCTACTTCAGTGGGCATCAACAGTGGAAAATTGCAGGAGAGGGAGAGGAGGGGGATCTCCACGCTCCAGCAGAGGGGTGCAGGCATTTTGCACATGCTTAGTGGAACACCCCTCTGCCTGTTCACGGTCCCAGGGCTCTTGGCTTAAAGCAGGCTGAGAATTCATCCCAGCTGCCCATCCCGTCTTGGGACAAACCTCCCACAGGGACTTAGTCCTTTGCCAAAGCCCAGGCTTCTGGCAGTAGCATGGCTGGGGAATTCTGGGAGCTGAAGTCCACACATCTTAAACTTGCCAAGGTTGAGAAATGTTCACGTGACAGTTTTTGCTGTGCCTCCCACAACGAAACTGCTAAAATGAACTGAAGGCGAGGCCTGGAAATCCCCAGGAGGGAAAACTGCTGCCATGTCCAGAGGGAGCGAGAACCATCTGGGGAATCTTTGAGGTCCATCATGGCCACATCCAACAACCTCCATGGGCAAGTGAAGCCTGGCCCAGAAATGAAGGCCAGGAAGGGCGGAGGACCTCTCAGTTCAAGGCCTAGGGGGGACTGCAGGGGGTGAGGCCTTTCCTGGCACGGAGAAAGGTGGGAAAGCCCAGGGTTGCCAGGCTGAAGCTGAGCCCAGACAGGGAGAGTGGTGGGGAACTCTCAGTCCCACCCACAGGAGGTTGCCAGGACCCGTGGCCAGCCTTGGGCAACCTGGCAAAGCTCTCCAGGCCTGCAAGGCATCCTGCCCATCGCCAGATCTGTCGCTTCCTGTGCCCTGCACTGTTTTCCCTTCTGGGCGAGCCCAGCCCCACACAGAGAAGGCTGGGGAGAGGCCAGGAGGGGTGGCTTGGCCCTTGCTTGGAGGTCTGGAGCAGCGAAGGATGTCTTGTGGAAGGAGGAAGGTCAAGTCGCTTTGCTGCCTGAAGAAAAAGCAGATCTCCCAACTGGCTGATCCCGCTGCTGGCAGGAAAGCAAGAACAGGAGTGGCTTGGAGAACAAAGGACCGATACCCTTTCCGGACCACTCAGATCAGCTTCTTAAGACGGGTGCCTTGGTCTGGTCAAACAAGTCCGCAGACTTGGACGGGGTGCCAGGTCAGCTTCTTGGTGGGTGAGGCCAACTGACGATCTCACATCCTAAAGCCGGAAACCCGAAGAAGGCTGCTTCCTTCTCGTTGGGACCTACCTGGTCTGAGATGCTCGTTGTTCCTTTTCTTCTCTTAGAAACCACATGGGCTGGTGCAGCCTTCCTCGCTTCGAACAAACCAGGGACTCCCTGGTTCTGAGGCGGAGACAGCTCAACCTCACCCTGGTGCTGAGGGTCACTCAAGTCCTCCGCAAGTTGGTCTCTGTGGGTGCAGGTCCCTGCCGCGTCCAAGAAGGAGCAGGCATGCTTTCTCTGCTTTGTGCTGCAGAATGGGAATTGGCCTCCCTGGTCTGTCTTGGCCAGTTCTCTTCCACGATGGTCCCCCACAATGTCCCACTGGCTTTTCTTTTCCTGTGGTTACTGGTCCGCTTATATACCCTGTTTGGGGCTGCGGATCCTGCATTTCAAAATTAATGAAAACTAATGAGGACAATGAAATGGACCTCTTGCCTTACCACTCAAGCTGCAAAAAGGTAGAATTTCCAGCTCCATCTCAAGAAAAAGCCCAGGAATCACGTGCCCGAGAGCTTGCTGAGGGGATGGGCTGACCGTCATGGCCAACTTGGTGGGCTCGGTGGGCACCCTCCCAAATACTCAGGGCAAACAAGGAAGGAAGACCTCCTTGGCAGATCAAAGGCCTGGTGTGGGAAAAGGCCCGCCTTTGGCCCCAACCATTTTGTGCTACAGCTGGCCTTTAATCAGCTGGAATGGGTGCTACTCTGCTGCCCGCAGCCAGCCACCCTCTGCCTCATCGACCGTTCCATTTGCAGCCAGGCCCACGTGGAGCGCAGCTGTCTGGCCAGGTGGGCAGCAAAGCGCAGAAGAGAATGGACCCCCGTTCCCTCCCCCAAAGCTCACAAGGGCAGCTGTGATGGCTCATGCCCGGAATGCAGGGCCCGCCCAGGGCAACGGAGCCAGAAGGTGCTGGGGCTTGCCTCGGAGGACATCCCTGCCCCGGATGAGCTGGGTGGCCAAGGAGTGAACTCCAGGAGAAGCATCCGGATGCCACAGGGAATGTTGGGGAAGTACCAGATTGCAGGTGCAGGAGGAATAAATGCCTCTCTGTTCTTCAGACCTGAACCAGCAGTCTCTGTAGATGACTGTCAGTATTTGCTGGAGCAGCTGAATATTGGCCTAAGCCGGTGTTTCTCAACCTTGGCACCTTTCAGATGTGCGGACTTCACCTCCCAGAATTCCCCAGCCAGCCATGCTGAAAGGTGCCAAGGTTGGGAAACGCCGGTCTAAGCTGTTCAGTGGCTGACAGTGCTTCCACACTGGAGGTGCACTCAGGATGAATCACATCTGGCGTACCCTCTTTAACAGATTGGCTGCTGAGCAACACCATTGCTGTGACGGCTTCTGTCTCTTTTCGGGTGGCAGAAAATCTGGCTTTTGCGGGGGGTTGGGGAAGAGTCAAAACCTGGCACCTTCTCTTAGGTGAAGATCACCACAGGACATTTTAAAGGCGGGGGGACGCCCCAGGCTGTTGGGCCACACAGCTTCAGCTGCCTCTCTTCTCTTTCCTGCTGGGACCCTGTTGCCTGCCATTTGTGTCAGTGAATAGCACGGAAATGCTTCTTTGCCTAATGACGCATCGTTGAAATATGCGCAGGAGAGCTTAACCTGGAAAGCTCTTTCTGAATATAATGTTCTGAGGTGGGGGCATGGGGGGCTCTCTGGTACTTTAGCACTAACTTTTTGGTGGATCCCTTAACACCAGCCTACAGGTTTTAAGAAGCTTTAGAAATAATTGTGAAAGGATTAAGCACCTCAGTTAAAACGGCCTGATCTTTAAAGATATGGCTTGGAAACGAACAGGACAACGGCCTGCTCAAATGGTCCTGTGTCTGCTCACAGGCTGGTGCTTTTGAGACGGCCCCAAGGGTTGCTCTCCTGCTGGGCTTCAGGGGAGACACGCAGGAGGCACCTCTCCGGACAGGCCCAGGTGGCTGCTTGCCAGGAGCCGGAAGGTGGCTTCTGAGTCTTCAGTTACCTGCAATGGGGCAGACCGGCCACCTGTTGAGATAAATCTCTGCTGCGGAAATTCCATCAGGGCAGCCGTTTCAGTCAGTTGCAGCAAACACAATGAAAGAGTCCCTGGGCAGTTGATAAATGGTTGCTCTTCCGCTCTTTTGCAATGTGCCCTGGCCTTTTTGCCCGGTGAGACTGTTACCAGCCATTTGTAATCACCACAGTTCCCCTCCATCTCTCTGCATAATTAGCAAAACGAACGGCAAACATCCGACGGATCAGGCAAAAGGCAAGGGAGTTCCAACGAGACACCTGTTTTTGCCAAACTGATTACAGAAAGACCGTTGACTGCACAAGCCACAACAGACGGAAGGCAGCCCCTAAAAACAGGGGCCCTTCTTCTGCCTCCTAAAGAATCTGTGTGATGTCCATGGAGCGCCGAAATGATGATACGCCATCCCCTTGCTTCCTGAACACGTCTGCAGAATCTGTCCTGAGACCTGGACTGTCAGAAGCAGAAAATGGATTTAGAATTGCTGGATGAAACATCAACAATCCCAGACGTGCTGGGAACGCCATTTTGATGGCTGGAAGAGAAGATGTATAAAATCTCTTGGAAAAGGTGATGTTCATTATGAAAAAAGGAATAAAAGTATGTCATCTGCTAGCCTCAGCCAAATGCAAAGAGACGTAGAGGAAGCTGAAGGAGGAGCACTCTCTGCCTCGGCTGTAATACCCACAGCGATGGTGTCTGCAGCCATGAAGTACTAATAAGTTAAGGGGCATGATGTTCTATAATGCCTTTCAAGTGGTATTATACTATTACCTTTATCTAAATATGTTTACATACCGGAAGAAAATGGTTTTAGTTCTGCTTGAAAAGTCAGACACGAATCATATGATAAACCACAGGATACCAACGCAAAGGACAGGGGTGTCTGTGGTGAGTCTGTGTGTCAAAAATTCAAGATGGCGGCCACAGCCATGTAGCCAAAGCTCTGTCCTTTTCTTCAACAGACGTAAGAGAGCCAGGCTGCCCTTTTATGACCCTTCCGGACCCCCATGGCAAAGGTTAGACTGAACGTGCCTATTGGTGGATGGCCCGTTCTTTCTGCCAGCAGTGATGACCCTGCAGTAAATCTTCCATTGGAAACCGTCTTTTGGCATCTAATCATCTGCAGACCTTTAAGATGCCATAACACATTTTTCTGTGCTGGTAGAAGTGAGTCTCATAATAGTTTGACATCAATATAATGGTCATCAGGACATCTGCAGCGATTTGCATAAATAATCAAAGGGAAGTATTGATTCGTTTATTCAGTGCCTATTGAACACCTGATCCTTCCAAGAAGGTGTCAATACTGCTCTGCAATAGAAGGGAATCTCGGCAGCTCAGGGCTGAACTCTGGAGTCCTGGGTGCCGTCTGAGCCAGGTTGTCGGCTTGCAGACTTTCATTGCCCGACTAGGTAAACGTCACCCGTGCGGGTGAGGGAGGCGTTTGCTCCCTGCTTAGATGCAGTGTCTTGCCCCGCCTGTGTTGGTCGGGCGCGGTTTTCTCCTTGACTGGGGCCTTGTTTTCCGCCTGACGGTTTGCCTGGTGCTGATCCCTGCTGATCTGGGTGTGGGCTGCTGGAGGGGAGGTGTCTGGTCCTTTGGTTCCCTTCTTTTGGTTGTTGGCTGGAGTTTCTAGACACTGCATTACAGTCTCTGCTATGAGTCTTGAGAACGGTGATCCCACGGGTGATTTGTTGGTATGTCTGTCAGACCGAAAGTAGAAAGGGAGGCAGTGGTTGATGCGGTCCATGAGTCTGGGTATTTTGATCTTAGCATATTTGGCTAGGTCATGCTCCATTGCCAAAGCAGCAGCCCAACCTCCACAAGGGGAGCTGTGTAACAGCATGATTCAGACGAGCACAAACGCCCTGCAGCAACCCAGAACGCCAGAACAAGGAAACAGACTGCCTACGCAGCATCTTCCGGCAAAATGGATGCCCGCTCAACTTCATCAAAAAGTGCCTCACCACCCAACCCACTGCAACCCAACCGATGGAAACGATGAAAAGGATAACACTGCCATACATCAGAAACGTCTCAGAAACCACCAACAGACTGTTACAACCACATGGCATCACCTTAGCACATAAACCAACTAAAACTCTTCAAAACATCCTAAGCAACCCAAAAGACCCAGTAGCCCAGGAAGAAAAAACAGGAGTTATTTACAACATACAGTGCAAAGACTGTAACAGCCACTATGTAGGACAGACAGGCAGAAGACTGGCCGAGCGCATCCACGAACACCAACTGGCAGTCGGAAGACACGATGAGAACTCCTTAATCTCACAGCACATGGACAGACTCAACCATACTGTCAACTGGGAAACTGCGAGCATCCTAAACCGAGCCAAATCCAAAAACGCCAGAGAATTCCTGGAAGCCTGGCACTCAGACAAAGCAGCCATCAACAGACACATGGAGGTAGACCACATTTACACACCCTTCAAAAGAGGCAATAGAAAAACTTAGGAAGGAACCAACTGCAACACCTCCCTTCCAGCAGCCCACACCCAGATCAGCAGGGATCAGCACCAGGCAAACCGTCGGGCGGAAAACAAGGCCCCAGTCAAGGGGCTCCCAAGGAGAAAACCGCACCCGGCCAACACAGGCGGGCAAGCCACTGCATCTAAGCAGGGAGCAAACGCCTCCCTCACCCGCACGGGTGATGTTGCCTAGTTGGGTAATGAAATGTCTGCAAGCAGACAACCCAGCTCAGAGGACACCCAGGACTCCACAAATACGGCTCTGTGTGACCTTCCTTCTGGAAGCAACTGGCACCATTGGTTTGTTTGTTTGTTTGTAGGACATGTCACGGTAAATTATTTTTCTGATGCCTTTCCTCGTCCAGATGCCAGAGAGGGTGTTGGATGGGCTTGTGTGTGTTTGCGTGCGGTGCACCTGCAAGTCACCCTCAGTTCCTGGCGACTGCCGGACGAGTCCCTGCAGGGTTCCTGGTGCTTTCCTTTCGGAGGGGGGCGCCGCCTGCTCTCACCTCCTCCTTCCTGGGTGGAGAGAGGGGGGCTGGCCCTGGCCGCCCAGCCAGCCTTGCGCGCAGGGCAGGCCGAGCACTCGGGCCTCACCGCTCCCGGCCCAACACCTTAACCGCCAGCCCAGGCTGGTGCTCAGGTTGATTTTGTGTTACTTTCTCCCCAGACCGAAATCAGAACAAATTCCCACGTGTGTTTGTGTGTGGGTGTGTGAGCATGTGATACTCGTCTGCATCAGGCTCAGCTCCCCTCCCTCCTCTCTCCACGACCTTCCCTCGCCTACAGCCATGGGGTTTCCTGGTGCTCCCCCATCCAGGAGCTGTCCAAGCTTGGCTGGTGGAGATCAGCCCCAACTGGGAAGGTGCTGCCATCTGCCTGGGGGTGGTGGGTAGAGAGGAACTATCCCTCCCCTCCCGCCATACTCGGGGCAAGCAAGTCATCAGTTACCAATTTCTTCACTGGGGTGACAGCAGATCTCTGCCTTTCTTGTCCTCAGGCCATGTACTCGACCAACCGTGGAACAGTGGGAGGATTCTTCTTGGCTGGCCGGAGCATGGTGTGGTGGCCGGTGAGTTCCACCAAGGGGGCCCTTTCTTCCCTCTGGCCTCCCTCTCTGGAAAGGCAGCATCTGCCTTTCCTTTGCACCTCCCACACTGCGGGGGGGGATGTTCTCTGGGGTGGGAGCCCCCCTTTGGTTCTGCGGAGAGGCTTCTTTGCTTCCAAGACAGTAGCCACGAAGCCACAAATGGGCCCAGCAACCTCTTTTTTCCACCTGCTTTCCTGACACTGCCTCCGTTAGTGGTCTTCAGCTGTTCCCAGTTCACTTTTTCACCTTTTCCTCTCCTCCGGTCACAACTTTTACTCTGGATGCTACCAACTGTTCCCTTGCTGCTATGTCAGGGGTGGGATCTGTCCAGCTCCTACTGGCCACTTTAGGCTGTGGTGGGCACCCCACCCCGCATTGGAGTCACTGGCCATTTTGGCTTGGGCTCCAGGAGAGACTGGCCCCTAGCTTCCACAGAGTGGAACAGGTACAGTAATACCTGGCCAATGCTTCCCTTAGCACCTGACAAGTCTTAGATGGCTCCTTATAAATACGGGTTTAGTGCTCTTTCGAAAGAGCACTAGACTTGTGCTGCACAGAAGGCCAGCATAAGCCAGGAAAGGCATTTGAACTAGCCACCCTGGGTGTACTGCAGTTCTCTGCTGCTTTTGCCAACCAAAATAGAAGTTTGGCTCCCAGCCACCAGTCCAGTCCTTGAGGGACGTGTGCCTGCTTCACCTGGCCTGGAACAGGGAGGCCCGTGGAGACAGACAGCAAAGATGCATTTCAGCTGCTGCCAGCTCCTCTTTAGGCCTGGAAGCAAAACAAACAGCTTCTTTAAGGGTGGCATTTGCTCTGTGGCTCCACCGTTGGCCACACTAAGGAGGCTTCCAAGCTACTGAACTCAGTTTAAAAGAAGGCCTGCCTGATGCCAGGTCCAGGTAGCTTAGCCGTGTCTGCTTCATTGCATAGACCTGTTGGAAGGAGGGAGCTGAATGTCCTGCCAAAAGAGCTGCCCAAGAGATCTGCTCCAGGGGCCAATTCCCTGGGCGAAGGAAGGAAAGGATCAGAGGCTGAATTGGCACAGCAGACTTAGCTGTGTGTCCCCCCATTTCAGATATTTGAGGAGTGGTAGCATTTCCCCCCAGCCCTCTTTTCTGTGCCCCCCTTCAGTTTCTCTCAGTGAAATGCAGCTTCTGGTCCCCTGATCATCCTTGCCCACTCCTGAATTTGTCCCATTTCATTTGGACCCTTCTTAAAGGCTGGTGCCCAGAATGGACCCCGAGCTCAGACCTGTGCAGGATTTGGTGCAAAAGGACCCTGAAAGGGGAGCTGACCGGAGGAAGACAGGTGGGAGAGAGGGTTGGCCCTGCCAAAGGGAAAGTACACTCAGTGCAATTTGGGGCATGTTGTGCAGAATCAGCCCCCTTTCCTAACTCCATCCCCTGCTCATATGCACAGCACGGGGTTCAAACTCTGGGCATGGAGAAGACTATGTTGGGGAAACAACCCTGGTTTTCCCAGCTGTGATCCCAGGGAAAATCTCACTCAATTTGCTGCAGGCAAAAGCTGCCCTGGACATGGCAAACAGTACTTCTCTCCCGGCTCTACATCAAAGCACTTCCCTGGCTGAGGGGACCCTCCTGCCTGCACAGAGGTGGTCTGGAAAGAGGCTGGGGCCAGGAAGGACCCTGGTTCTGGTTCAAGGCAGGACTCTCCAATGGAGGACCACCAGGCGCGAGGGCTGAGCCTTACAGCTCTAGGGTTGAGTGAGCAGAAGGTCCCCAGGAGCCCAAGGATGGGGGGTGCCCTTCAGCTCAACTCTGGGGAAGGCTCCTGGATTAGGCCAATGTGCCTTCAGCATGGTTTAGCTTGTGCAAAGAAAAGGGGGGGGGGAGAAGGGGATCCACCAAAGTGAAGTGAGATAGAGCTGGGTGAGGACCACATCCTTGAGGCAGAGTCATTGAGAAAACCCAAAGGGCAAGGAAAGGAAGTGGATTCAGAAGTCCGATGGTGCCTGGAGCCAAGGCGGTACAGGACTTCCAGCAGAGCAGAAAGGCTCCAGCTGCATTCACAGGACCCTCTGAATGCCCTGACTCCTGACAGCCAAGGGGGCCTGTGGGGATTGGCTCAGCTCATCTGCCGGGAACTTCCAGAATCCATAGCTGCTTGTGGCCAAGGGAGGGGTGAGGGAGCACCTTACGAGGAGGAGTGATGTTCAGGGAGCTGCTGGTTTTAATCGAGTGGGTGAGGACATGCTGAGGCCTCTCCTGTTCCTAGCAGCTTTTCAGAACAAAAAGGATCCTTGTGCCAAGTGATCAGGGTAGGGAGAAGAATTTCTGGAGTCTCTTGGAGAGTCCTCCTCCTGCGTGCTTCTTAACTCAGAGATGGTTGGCCTAGTCAACACTTTGAATCACTTAGCTGGGTCGTGCAGCATTCCTGCCCAGCTTTTCCTGGCAGCCCTGTGGGGCTAACTTCTCCACTAATGTGCCAGGTCCCGTGGCCAAGGCTCTGTGGGCTGGAAAGCATTTGGACAATGTGGGCCATGGAAGCGCCCTATAATCCTTCACCTTTAGGTGGCCCCAAGAGGCTCAAGGCAGCCTCAAGGCAACTGACTGATGGTTCCCTCTTGTTTTCTCTCCAGATTGGTGCCTCTCTGTTTGCAAGTAATATTGGCAGCGGTCACTTTGTGGGACTGGCTGGGACGGGGGCAGCTTCTGGAATTGCGATCGGAGGCTTTGAATGGAATGTGAGTACTTTCCCCTTTGGTCCTGGGTAGAAGCCTCAGCTGGAAATGTCCTTCTGAGCCTGTCGCCTGCTGATCTGCAGAACCCTGCCACCGCTAGCTGGTGGATAGTGCCCTGGAGGTGCAGGAGGGGTGAGGTTAGCAGAAGACCACTCAAGCCCCTTGGATGTTCCTGGAGGACAGCCCAGCCCACCCAGAAGAGGCACTTTTGCTTGGCACACGGGGTGGGTGGGTGCTGTGCTAGGTTGCCCCCAGGCCTTGTTTCGGTGGGTGGCTCTCTCTGGCCCCGAGCTCTGCAATAGAGACAGATCCAACCCCTGTTCCCACCCTGCTTCTAGGCCCTGGTGGTCGTGGTGATCCTCGGATGGATGTTTGTGCCAATCTACATCAAGGCTGGGGTGAGTAGACGATCCAGTGTTTCTGCCAGCTGCTTCTCAGGGAGGGAATTTTCCCCCAAGGGATGGCTGCCTTTTTTGGGGGACCCTGGCCAGTGCAACCCACAGTCTCACCACTAGACTTTCAGACCCCAAATTAGAATACAGAAAGAGGTTTTACAAAATGATAGGAGAGAAAGGATGATACAGCGGGACAAAAAGAGACAGCTGAAGGAAAGTGGGAACTAAAATACTTATGTGGTGTTTAGATCCCCTAAACTGCTTGTCTAATTTGATAAAGTCCCATAAAACCCATTAATTAATATCATACTTAAGCATTAAAATGCTATTTAATATACCACTGTTTTAATATATTACTGTACATTAAATATATTTTGAAAACGTGAAACCCTAAAATATTTAAGGTGAAAGCTTTTTGATTAATGTGATACTTTGTCAAATTCCTTATTATGATTACCAGTCAGTGCCACTAAGTGGCTTCCATAAGTTCAGCAATATCACATAGGAAAATCCTAAAATAATTATCAGCTATATCGGATGCTTCCTAAGGGATCTCCACATTCAGCCTGTTTCAAACAGTGTTGCTCCTTGCCAGGTAATGTTTGGGTCCTTATGTTCAAGTACTGTAGATATTTACATAAATACCATCTGGAGCAGTGAGGATTCTTTTCTTCAGAGGAGGAAGAAAAGGTCCGCAAAGTTCTGTGCACTGGGGACAGCGCAGAAGAGAGCGGGCAAACCTTTCTGGTGCCCCGCGTGGGCTGATCTGATCTCAGATCTGCCCTCAGAGACTGCTGATGGGGGAACGGCCATCAAACATGAGGGAAATTCCGCAACAGGTTGGCTGCTTGCGGGTAGACACAAGTGCCTGGCAGCCCTGCTTGCTGAAACTCTGCTTTGATCTTCCTGCCTGCCTGTATCAGTCAGTCTCTGCTGCAGAGCATCTCCCGGGTGTCACATCCTGTTCCGAGAGAAGCCCCTCGAACTTTCCAGGCACGTGGAGGGAGTCTGCCTGTCTCCACAGGGCCAAGCCTGGTGGCAGGAAATTCAGCTTTAGCCAGATATCCTCACCAGGCTCCATTCTAACCCTCGGGCAGGCCTGCCTCCAGGCAGAGGGCTGTATTTGAAAGACAAGAGACCCCTTGGAGGATCTTCGGACTGGATAGACTCAAGGAGCGCCGTCTGACCTCCTGGTCATAATTCCCCTCTGAAAAGAAGTCAGAGTGGAGGTTTGGCCACTGCGAGCTTGAAGGCAGCTAGAATATATTTGTGCTCCCCTTGCATAAAAGAATGTCCAAGTGGCTCTACTGCTCTTCTGGACCTTGTAAGAAGCGAGGTTTCTGGTGTTTGGTTGACCAAGAAAGTTAGTTAAAGCAAGCCCCTGGCCAGATTGCTGCCCACTCCTTGCTTTGCTGCGGTTCAGAGACAAGTGCTGGCCCAAAGGGAAGAGGACCAACGAACGGCCCCCTCAGGCCCACTGGGGCCATGATAAGGCTGCTGCGCCATCTGCGTGGGGAAGCACCGCTCTCTGCCTGCAGCACTCGGGGCGGTGCTCAGACAACCAGCGACGGAGTGCCTGTAGCACCCAAATAAGGAAGTGGGGACAGCGCAGCCGCCTTCTCCGGCTCCTCTCCCACGAGGGGCAGGCCCAGAGAGGGCCCGGGGGAGAGAGTGGCGAGGAAGGCCTCCCGGTGCAGAGGCTTGTCTGCCAAAAGAGCGACCCTTGGCCGGTTGCCCTTCCAGGCCATCGTTTACTTGCAAGGGTGCCGCCTGCCTGGGGCAGGTTTCTCAGCAGGATGGCCCCCAATCCAGGGCTGCGGAGGCCTTTTCTTTTTTTAACTTAAAAAAAGAATTCAGCAGAATTGCTCCTTGGCCCTTCCTCCTTCTCCTGACTCTCGAGTGAAGAAGTGGAGGTGTGCGTGTCAGACACAAGCGCATGTTTGCTCTACCCAGACCCCAACTCTGGGGAAGAAAAGGGAACGCCAAAGGGGAGGGAAGGAGGGTGCCGGCCCACCCTTCCGCCCAGCCGGCCACACAGCAGCCCTTTCCCCAGAGGTTCCTCACAGGGGGGCCAGAATTAGGTCCACCTTTTCCCCACCCATGTTTGTGCAGCTCCTGGGATGGTCCCCACCAGACGTCCCCCCCTTTCAGCACCTTCTCCTCCCTTGCAGGTGGTAACCATGCCGGAGTACCTGAAGAAGCGCTTTGGGGGGAAACGGATTCAGATATACCTCTCGGTCCTGTCTCTGCTCCTGTACATCTTCACGAAGATCTCGGTGAGTTGAGGAGCTGAGCCTCCCAGGCCGAAGGACGGGCCTTCAGGGGGCTCCCTCTGTCCCAGGCACGCAGCGCCCCTCTGCCAGCGGGGGGCATGGAAGGGCCAGGGGGGGCAGCTGGAGGTCTTGATGGAGTTTCAGGAGGGGAGGGGACAGTTAGAGAGGTCTCTTGAGGCCTCCCCAATGGCTTGGTAGCCATGGGACGGGCCAAGTGGCTGGGCATTCTCACATCTGCCACCCCCCGGCAGCGTCTGGGCTCCTCAGCAGCGAAAGTCAGTCCCATCCCCTACCCCCCTCTTCCCACGGATGCCCAAAGGGCACAATCCACAAGGAACCCTAATTCCCAAAGACGGGGTTGCCTGGCTCCTTTTTCAAAGCCAAGGCCTTCCTATGAACCCTTCTTCTCATGGGGGGGGGCTGTTAGAAGCCCTGGGGGGCAGGGACCAGAGCCAGTGAGCCCAAGGGAGGGGCATGGTGGCACTCTCTCTCTCTCTCTCTCTCTTACACAAAGGCCTGAATGCCAGACCCCCTGAGCCCTTCCTGCAGCTGCCCTGCGATGCCACTCTTTGCCCTCGTGAGCAACGGGCAGGGGATAATCGCACACATTAACCCAATGCCCTCTGCCTTCCCTCACCAGCTGGCAGTAAATGATCTCTGTCAGGGTTACTGATTAAACTGTAATTGGAGGGAGCGGCACCCCCTTCCCACATGCCCACCCAGGGAGGCACAGGAAGCAGGGGGCATGATGGGGGTGGGGGAGAAGTGGAGGGTCTCCTCTGAGAAGCAGGCGGTCCTAATCCTAATCTGAAGAGAGCAGCCGGGGAGCCCTTTGGCTGCAGGCTGCCTCCTCAGATGGTGGAAAAGGCAGACCTCCATCTCTTGCCAGGACCGGCAGTGCCAAGGCAACGGAAAGAGTGCCCCCCTCCGTGCAAACTTAGGGGGCAGGCTTTCTTGGACTGGGGACCCCACCATCTCTTTCCAAAGTAACACAGCCAGTTCCCAGTCTGAGACCCAGTCCGTGTCTAGGAGATCTGGGTCAGCCCTACCACAGCTGGTTGCACTAGGCTGTGAGGGATGCGCAGGCAGTGGGAGAGTGTGTTGGATCCAGCGCAGGGACATGCTCTGACACCTGCAAGAAGCCACGCCTTTGCTGCACACCTGCAATTGTCTCTTTGGCGCCGGATGAGAGCCACGGAGGAAGGCTGGGGCTGAGTGCTGAGACCAACCTCCCTGACCGGCCCCCAGTGAGGAGAGTGCTCAGATGCCAATCCCCCTCCCCGGCAGCAGAGTCGGGAGCCAGCTGTCAAAGGGGAGGAGGGGGCCGTGCAGCCACTTCTTCCTCCCAACCCGCTGAGCAGCTGGCCCGAGCCCATGGCCTCAGAAGAGGAGGAGGAGAGAAGGCAAACCTCCAGGGCCCCAAGGACTCTCTCTCCCTTCCCCTCCCTCTTAATCAGATCAAAAGACTGCAGTGGTGACTCCTCTTTGGGGCAGAGGGTGGGCTAGATGATCTCTAATGTCATTGCCAGCCCTTGCCCCTATGATTCCAGGAAGCAGAGGCAGGTAGCAGTGGAGATGGATGACCCAGGAGCTGCAGAGGAGGGGGCAGTGAGGCAGCAGCAGCAGCAGCTCCTCCCTCCTTCTGCCCCATTCCTCCCCTACAGCTCATATGGGGCACCACTGGGACCAGGTCCATGGAGCTCTGCTTAGTTGGCACAAAAAGAAGTCCCCTGTGCCCAGCCCCCTGCCAAGTCCTTGTGCATCACCGCCTTCCCTCTTACATCTTCCAGGGATGGGTGGATGCAGAGGCCCCTCAACAGACTGCTGCCTGGTTGCACGGACGGACGTTTTGGCAGCAAGTGTCCCTGGTGCTGTGGCTTAACATGCCAATTCTTCCTTTCTACTGTAGGCAGATATATTTTCTGGAGCTATATTTATCCAAATTGCTATGGGACTGAACATTTACGTGGCCATCATCATACTGCTGACTATTACAGCCCTTTACACCATCACAGGTGAGCCTCCCTCCCCCGACATCACCTGCTGCATCAGGCCCAGCACCCACCTTTTCGGGCCCTGGGGAGCCTGGCATGCCTCCCTGCCGGCACCCCGCCTGTTTCCCTGCACGAGGGGTGCCCCAACGCAGGAGCCCCGGGCCTTCCTTCTGTGGGGCGGGTGGACGTGGTCCTGGGCCACCACCCTCCCCTCACCCCAGCATTGTGCTTCCCCACTCTGCCCGGCAGGAGGACTGGCCGCCGTGATCTACACAGACACGCTACAAACCTTCATCATGTTGGTGGGATCCATCATTCTGACCGTCTTTGGTAAGCAGAGCTCAAAATGAGTGCTCAGAGCCCCTTGCCCTGTGTGCCCCGGAATGCAGGCGAGGCACTCCAGTGACCCCGGAAAGGCTTTCGCCGTTCACACCAGCCTGATTCTCGTATAAACCAGATATATCCAGGACATCCGGTGATGTCCGGGCACTGCTTTCAGGGGGGCCGGACAGCGCCCAGAGCTGGCTGGGTGCAAGATGCTTTGCCTATTCAAGGCGCACTTGCGAAGAGGAGGCTGTCCGGGTGCACTGAAGATCCTCTCCAGCCAGAAGGACATGATGCCCTTTGCCCTCGTGCCCACGGGAGGCCGTATTCTCAGGGCAAAGTGAATCACAGGATCATAGTGGTCACCTAGTCCAACCCCCTGCTCTGTGTAGGACCTGCTAAAGCCTTTGAGACGGACGGTGGTCCCGCCGCAGTCTGAAGACCCTCGGTGCCCCACTCCTTGAGGCCGCTCGTTCAGCGGGCTGACAGCGCTTCCCTGTAGGAAATTCCTCCTCAGATCTAACCTGGACCTGCCTCCTGGTCTCAGCCTCCTGGTTCAGGTCCTGCCCTGCATGCCCACTCCCTCATCGGCGTGGCAGCCCCTTGAGGGAAAACCTGGGAACTGAGGCGGCACAAAGCGTGGCCAGCTGGGCCTGATCTGCTTTAATCTTTAACGTCTGTGTGGGACCCCTGGGGGAGGTCATCCCACAGCGCAGGGTGCAGGGTCATCAGTGTGGTGACCCACAGCGTGTCCTTGTCCTGCAGGAGTTCTTTGGCTTTTGGAGTGTGTTTCTTCCCTCCGTGGTAGCCGTGGTTCAGCCCTTGTCTGCTGGGAGGGCTGGTCAGCCCTTGTCTGGGTTTCCGAGGGCTGCCCTGTCCTCCACTTTGAGCAGGTTCTGCTTCTGTGTCCTTCTGGCTGTGGTACGATAATCCGCCGGACGCTTGCCGGGGTCTCTGTGGCAAGCCCTGCGGTCTCAAAGGCTGCTTCCGAGGCTGCGAAGAATTCTAGTTGGTTGGCATTGTTTGCTTGTTTGTTTGTTTGTTCATTCAATTTCTACAGCCGCCCATCCCAGACAAGTGACTCTGGGTGGCAAACAATAACAAAACCAGTTAAAGCCAATAGAAACATAATACTATACTATACTAATTTTCAGCCGAGAAAATTATTCCCTTAGGTATCACGATAACCAGGAAAACGGGGCCCTTAACCCACTTCGGGCCCCAGGCCCGGGCACAGAAGGCCTCACAAAAGGCCAGCCGGGTCAGGGCCATCCTAATCTCTGGAGGGAGAAGGTCCCGGAGGGCAGGGGCCATGGCAGAGAAGGCCCGCCTCCTGGTGCCCGCCAGCCGACACTCCTTGGTGGACGGGACCCACAGCACACCCACCTGCTGGACAGATTGGGATGGGTAGAAACAGTTGGGAGGAGACAGCCCCTCAGGTAGCCCAGTCCCCAGCTGTGTTGCAGTTGGGCCCTTTCTGGGGCGCCCTGTTCAGCGGTGGATTGTGGGCAGCTGGCCACGGGGCCTACCCATCCAGGTTCAGGTGCCTCTTTGCTTCCAGGGTCCAGCTTGAGCAGTTCGGCCTGGAGTTCTTTCTTCCTTTCCTCAGCCAGTTGTAGAGACGCAGCCTTGACGGTGGCCGCCGGCATCTCTGGGGGTCCTGGGCTCACGGTTTGCTCCCGCCGAGGCTGCCTGTGGCCTGCTGCTCTTTCTCTCGTCTAAGGCATCCACGACATCAGCCGCATCATTCTTTGGCTGCTTTGTTGAAATAATGAAAATAATGAAAATACCATTTTGATTTTTAAAGTTAATTTTACAGCCCTTGTAAAATTTACATTTCCTAGTTTTTCTTCTTATTTTCCCCTTGTTTTTCCTTTTCCATCTGTAAATCTAATAAGCAAACAACAGAGGCTGAAGACACATTTTTAAAAAATTGTGGCTTACTTTGCTCTGGGAACCCAGCCTGTGTGGTCAGTGCATGGTTCGACACTGAGAAAATGGGTTCATTTAATCGCAAAGTGAGCGTGTTGTACGAACACCGCAATGCACATTCAGCTGAACACACAAACCGAGTTTTCCCCTGCAGCATAAGGATTGGAGGCATTCTTTTTAAAGGGAGGCTGAAGCTCCCTAACTACCAGACCCAGATGTGGCCAGAACAGGTCAGGTTCCAAGGAACGGACGTTCTAGGAAACGGTCCAGTTGTGCCTTTGACACAGTCCCCGAAGTTGATGTGTGTCTAACCACACAGGTTTAGTGTGAGGAACTTTGTCACAGGCTTGGTTTGTCCTGATGGATTTTATGACCTTTCCCAGCATTTAGAGAAGTTGGAGGATACGATGGATTGTTGGAGAAGTACATGACAGCAATCCCATCCAATATCTCCTATGGAAACGTGACCATCCCTGAACGATGCTATGCTCCCCGTCCAGATGCCTTCCAGCTTTTCCGGGACCCAGTGGATGGTGACCTCCCTTGGCCTGGACTCATCTTTGGCTTGAGCATCCTGGCGTTGTGGTATTGGTGCACTGACCAGGTAGTGTAATGATGCTCTTGGTATTTTTGATGCTCCCCGCACCCGGCATCTTTTCTGCTCCCCACACCCAGCATCTTGCACCCTAAAGAGCTAGTGCTTTGGTTTTAGGAACTACCTCATTAGCTAAGAACTGAACTCTGGGGCCCAGGTGGGTGACCTAGTCCCGTGTTTCTGAACATGGGCTTCCAAAGCTGAGGGTATTCTTCTGCTGGGAAGAGGGGCTCTGATTGGATGCAAGCTGGTAGGACGTCACCAGTCCCAATCCTTACTTCCCTGGCTGGATTATCCAGTCATTCAGACAACCTACGCCCAGACTATAGTTGATTCCATGACCCTGAGTAAATTAACTGAACTGTGGCTTATGGAATGAAGCTGATTTTCAGGATACACTGAACCATAAACTAACTCAACAGGCTGGCTGGTACAACCACAAGTTAAAACTCTACTTGACTAGTTTGTGGCTCAGGGTGTCATGTGAATGTAGCCTGTGTGTCTTGGGCAAAGAGCTGTGCCAACCAGCAGATGTGCCACTGCACTGGGGAGGTGGGCCTGTGGAACCAAGATCTTCCACATAATCCATGGACGCAAACCAAGCTTGTCATAAGGGTAAGGAAAGCCCCCACCTCACCCAAGCGATATCTGGGTCTGTCCTGGAGGGCACTGGTGAAGGATAGCCCATTCCCCCAACCCAACTGATTCTGGGTGGAGAACCATTGCACAGAACAAAGCTGTTCCCAGGGGCCTGTTCTGAAGGCTGGCCCTTGTCCCAACCATCATGGGGCTCTGTTCATTTGTGCCTCTCTCGGGCAGGTAATTGTCCAACGATGCCTCTCAGGGAAAAACATGTCCCACGTCAAGGCTGGCTGCATCATGTGTGGCTACTTGAAGCTGCTGCCCATGTTTCTGATGGTGATGCCGGGCATGATCAGCCGCATTCTCTACAAAGGTGAGAGCTGGTCCACCCAGGAGGCGGAGGGCGGAGTGGGGGTCATGTCCCTCTTGCTCAACTCCCTCGTGAGGCCCATGGTTTCTTCTTCCCCACAGATGAAGTGGCGTGTGTCGTCCCTTCTGTGTGCCTGGCTACTTGTGGGACAGACGTCGGTTGTACAAACATTGCCTATCCAACGATGGTGGTGAAGCTCATGCCAGACGGTGAGACCGGGCCCTGTGGTTGGGTTATTTGGGCCTGGGACTAGAACCTTGGCTGAGGAACGCACCCAGGGTAGTGTGTCCGAAAGCCCATGCAGTTGTGTAAGGCCTTGCCTACAGAGAGGAATGAGAGGGAGTAGCTGGCCCTTCTCTCAGAAACACGCCCTCTTCCAGGACTCCTCCTGCCCACAGTCCTGCCATAAGAGATGGCGTGTGTGTGAATCCTAAATTGACCCTAAAGCGATTGTGATGAGTAGTAGCTTTTTTATTAAGCATGAAAAGGTCACTCTTGAGCATGCAGGAAGTGCTTCTTCTAGGGATGATAGGAATAAAGAGTGCAAACCTCGATCACACAGCCTTTTTCCAGCTGTGCTCCTGGTGTTCAGATGCTAGGCCAAGACTGTCGAGCTCTCGTCCGTTTGGCTATGCAGCCAGCCGACACTGGCTGCAACCCAAGGCTGCGACCCTCAACAGGCACTGAGGACACCAAACGCCTGCCTCTTCACACCCCGCCTGGTCCCCCTTGCTTGTCTTCCAGGACTGCGCGGCCTGATGCTCTCTGTGATGCTGGCCTCGCTGATGAGCTCCCTCACTTCCATCTTCAACAGTGCCAGCACCCTCTTCACCATGGACATCTACACCAAGATACGCTCCGAAGCCAAGGAGAAGGAGCTCATGATTGTCGGCAGGTAACTCCGGGTCCTTGCTTGGCGGCAGCAGCAGTTGTGGCTTGGCAAAGGGGGACTTGCAGAGAAGGTCTGCCGGAAAGCAAGATCAGGGCCGCCAAACTCTTTAGGCAAGGATGTGATGGTCGTTCTCACAAAATGGCTGCGGTGCAGGGAAGACTGCTTTCCCTCTCCTTTTCTGGGCCTCTGACCACCCTGCTCAAGAGAGCTGCCAGGCTTTTGAAATCAAAACATAAAAAGTCACCCAGAGGGGCAAGGAATCTGGCTGTGGAGCCCCAGTGCCATGTTGGAGACCTGTGCCTAGCAATGAATGGCTGTTATCCTTCCTCTGTTCTTCACCTGAAAACTACAGATGGCGGGCCAATCCACCAGTTCCACCATGACTCCCCTCCCCACCCCCCATGCTTTGCACAGCTTCCTACCCGAAGTCTGGTCCTGGAGAACTGAGGTGGTGCCTCCTGGACCAGAAAGCTCCCTGGCACCAGCAGTGCTGCAGCACCCCCTGGAGGGTGTTGGCCTAACTGAATGCGCCGCTGGGAGGGCTGGCAGAAGGCAGGTCCCTGTTCTGTCTCCTCCACAGAGGAGCTGCTTGGCAAGAGAGATGACCAGCCAAGCGACTCAGGTGATCTTCCCTTTTGCTGAAATACAGGCTTGTTTGCACCTTGACGCAAGGCAGGGCTGTCCGCAGAGTGTGGTCCAAAACGTCAAGCCGGCACCCACAGTGATGCGATCAAAGCGCTGCCTGTTGTCTGTGTGCAACGCAAGGCACATAAAAAACGGGCTGCGCTTCAGTAGCCACCATCTTTTTCTTTTTTCTTTTTTCAATGAACTAAATACAAAAAAAAGAAAAAGAATACACAAAATCACAGGAGGAAAAAAAGCTGAAGAAAGAAACAAGAACATAGAAACATACAAAGCGTATATTTACCATCATGCCTATATCAATAAATGTAAATAAAGTGGCCACCCCTGAAACAAATGTTGATGGACATGATTCAAATCCATCTGCCAAGTTAGTTCCTAGGCCAGCTTTATTCTTCCCTTGCTGGTTCAGGGCGGGGGCATCCAGAGCCCCCTCTCAGGCTCCCTCTCCTCCCAGGCTCTTCATCCTGGGCCTGATCGCCGTCAGCATCGCCTGGGTGCCTGTGATCCAGTCGGCGCAAGGCGGGCAGCTCTTTGACTACATCCAGTCCATCACGAGCTACCTGGGCCCACCCATTGCCGCCGTCTTCTTTCTGGCCATCTTCTGCAAGAGAGTCAATGAGCAGGTGAGCAGGAGGCCCTGGGCTGTGGGGGGGGGGGGGGCTTTCTTTCTCTGCCTCTCCAGCTGGGGGTGGTTTACTCTTGGGAGGGAGCCAACGGGAAGCTGGAGTGTAACCCAGGAGGTTCCCTGCCAGCTCTCGGGTCTGGGCGGACACCAGCCCCAGAGTTTTCTAGCACATAAAAGCACCTGGCGCTGGTCCCTCCAGAAAGGAGAGGTGTCCATGCCCAGGGCATGGGTCGGCAGTTGCATGGGGTGGGTGGTTTCCCTGGCACAGGGCAGGAACAAGTGGGCGCAGCCTGGGAAAGGGGCTGACATTCCACCTCAAAGGCTGTAACATTCCCGTTGGCTGAAACACACTTCCCTTTTAACTTTGACTTAAGAGCTTTACTTACCTGTTGCAAGACTTCTTATGTGATTAATGCAGGGCATTGTGTCAGTGTAATTATTTTTGCTGCAGCCGTATTTATTAAACTGACAAGATGCAATCGACTGGCCAGATCCCCTTGTTAACTGAGCGCTCCTGGAGAAATCTGGCGCTGGGAGGCTCCAGGTCCCAGTGCTAAGCTGGACCCCACAGCTGGAACGGAGGGGCGGCCAAGCGGTTCTTCTCTGGGCTGCTGGTGTCTTCTTTCCTTCCCACTGTTGGTCCCAAGAAGCAAAACTGCTGCCCAGCTCCTGGTTTTCCAAGGGGTTGCAAGAGGTTCTGTGCAGGGGTTGATTTGATGCCGCCTGCAATACCTTCCTCCCTGCCCTTCCTCCCACCTGGCCAGTCTTCCTCTTTCCCCTATTAGGGGCATGCTGAAGCTCTCCCGGGGCCACAGGGTGCCGGGCAAAGGGCTTTCGTTTGTCTCCAAAGCCCCCCTGACATTAGCCAAGCAGTGCGTGCTCAGGTAGCTGCTCCCTCTTAGCTCCCTCCCACGCCCAGCTCTCCTTCAGTCAGGTTCTGGCGACCATGTGGCCAAATCTCGGCCGCTCTCCAGCAGTAACAGTAGCTCTCCTGAGGACCTTCTAGCAATCTCTTTGGATCTCATTCGTCCCCCAAGTCCCCCTCTCCCCCTCGCCTTCTATTTCCCTGAACCTTGTCAAGCATCATCCTTTTTTCAATCCACCACCCGCTTGCATCACACGCCCAGAGAAGGTGAGTTGCTGCTGATCACCTCCAGGGAGCTGCAGCACTTTTGTTCATTGTGCCTTTAACGACTCAGCCCAGTACAGACCTGACTAAAGCGACAGTCGAGGCAACAGTTGCAGGATATTATAATCGATGATAACCTAGAAAATCAGGACCCCCCCTCCCCCCGGCCGAAAGGTCCATGCCGTATTAACCTCTGTGCCTTCAAAGCAGCAGGTAACAATTGACTGACCAATTTTAAAGCAACTTCCTGGGTCTCATGAAATCTATTGTTTAGAGCTTGCTTAAGCTTTGAGTGATCTGATTGCAGGTACAACCCTCCTGGCGTTTATTCCAAAACAACAGAGCCAAGTGGGGAAAAGCTCTTAAATGTGATGTGGCTCTCCTAGAAAGTGGTGGGGCCAGAGCACCCTGCCCCCCAAACTGGGTGAAGCTCACAGGCCCCTGAGCCACGGAGAGATCTTTCGAAGAAGAATCCGCAGTGGTAGCAGCAGCAGGCAGCCTTTCTTCAGCGCAAGTCCGAATGATTGTTTCTGCTAAACCATCTGCTAAAAAACCCCAAAGCTCACTCTCTCTCTCAAGCCACAGGTGCAAGAACAGCTTTTAAAGAGTATTTAGCTTTCTTTCTCACTGAAAAGAGACGCTCTTCAGGGATTAGCACATGCAGGAAATGTTTGGAAACCAAGAAAACAGGCCACTTGCCTCCCAGTCACGACGCTTGCTGATACTGCCCTCATCTTCCCTCAAGAGATCGCTGCAATTCATTCTTTGTGGGCCTGTCCTTGAAGACTGCCTGGCCAGCGTTTCTCAGACTTGGCAACTTTAAGATGCGTGGACTTCATGGCTGGCTGGGAATTCTGGGAGTTGAAGTCCACGCATCTTAAAGTTGCTGAGGTTGAGAAACACTGGAATAGGGGATCCTGCTGGGCTTTTTCTAAAGCGTACCTGTGAGTCAGGATATTGCTGGCAGTTAAGATTCTCCAATCCCTGAAGGTTGCTGAAAGGTTGAATATGCCCCATATTTAAACAATATAGGTATAATCATGAACCCAAGGAATCTGCAGGTGGTGAGGAACAGGGTCCCAGGGACACAAGAGGGTGGGGGATGAGCACTCCTCTGAGCCCCTTGTGCTGCCTTTTGCAGGGTGCCTTCTGGGGCCTGATCGTGGGCCTGGTAATCGGGCTGTGTCGAATGTTTGTGGAATTTGCCTATGGAACTGGCAGCTGTGCTGTGCCCAGCGAATGCCCAGCGATCATCTGTAAAGTGCACTACCTCTATTTTGCTATCATACTTTTCGCTATCTCCATCACCGTCACCTTGATCATCTCACTCCTGACCAAGCCGATCGATGATGTCCATGTAAGTCCAGGGTCCCTCCTCTACCAGATCTGCCCCACCCCAGCTTCTCTCTCTCCTGCCCTCTCTGTGATTTTGGCAACGTATCAAGAAATATTGGTTGGAGACAACATACAATGGCTCATCAAGTCTCAGTCCCCAAGCCTAATTTGAATGCCCAACATGCTTGATGGGGGGTTTAAAGGTTAATAAAAGAACTCCAAGCAGCTAACAGCAATCTTGCAGAGTAGAAGCGTGGACCAAAAAAGAGAACTTGCACATTAAGCTTAATTGCGTTCAGAAATAAATTCAGTCTTCACACAGTAGTTAGATGAAGAAAATAGAGATAGCTTACTTTTATTCAACAGGTAGATTCATAGTAGAAAGCACTTAATCATCACTGGTTTATGCAAAAGGGGAGAGCTGCATTCTGCAGCTCTTCCTGCTTGCATGTCTGCCCACGAGGTAATGGAAATTGTTAATCCCCAAGCCCAAGAAGAAGGAGGAAGTGGAAATCAGGTGACCCATGTGACATCCCACAAGCACAATAGAGATGTGATTTGCTAGAGTGACCCCCTTATGCTTATGAGACAATGCTGAGTTGATCCCTAATAATTCCAACAATTTTGGCAACATATCAAGAAATATCAGTGGGAGACAACATACAATGGCTCACCAAGTCTCAGTCCCCGAGCCTAATTTGAATGCCCAACATGGATGAGAATAAAAAGAAGAGCCACTTTGAAATGTTCTTCCCTTCCCGTCTACCTCTGGGGCTCTCCGACTTGAGGTAGCCACACCTCAAGTTCAGCACAAGTGAAAGCCATCAGGTTGGGAGGAAATCAGTTGGATTCTGTCAAATGCAATGGTCCCTGGGGATGCGTCTCCTGGCTCTGTCTTGTTGGGAAGATCAATGCTGCAAGGAGCAGTTACACAAAATTTTGTGTTACTTTGCTGGAGGTATTTGGGTACAAAGAGGGTAGGAATGGTTGAGCTTCCAGGGCACTGCTAGACTTGTGGCCCTTTTCTGGTTTGGGACCAAGTCTTGACTCTGTCCTGGTTCAAGGTAATTCCAGCTGCTCCTGCTTCATCTTGGTTTCCTTTCTGTTTGAGCAGCTGTATCGTCTTTGCTGGACTCTCCGCAACAGTGAAGAACAGCGCGTTGATCTGGATGCCGGGGAGGTGGAGCAAGTGGAGGACGACTATGAGGCAGAGCCAGGTGAGGCCACGTTTTATCTCTTGCTGTGAGGTTTTGTGTTATTTCAAGTCTAGGTCAGACCAGACCACTCCTGACCTACCACCCAGGGGATCATAATCTGAGCTAGATACCAAAAGGAAGAGTTTTGGCCAAGACTTGCATGCTATCAGGGGTCATAGCTCACTAGAGAGCCACCACTTTCTAGTAAAACCAAATTTAGGAGTAGATGCTCAGGAAAAATGCCAGGAGGAATTTTGATGGTTGAATGTTTCAAATATGTCTTCTTTCCATATGAGTTAAGGATTTTGAGGTAGATGTTGAATTGCTACGTTTGCACCTTAAAATTGCCCTGTTAAACTTGAAAAGGAATGGAGTCATATTTTTTAAAAAAAATAGAGATGTAGAAAATGTTACCTGCCTGGCTTGGAGCTATTTGTGGTAGAATCATGATTTTGCAGGGTGGACATGGAGATGGCATTAAAATTCCCCTAAAATGTCTCAACCTATTGTGAATAAAATAGCAGCAGCAAATGAGGTGGGTGCTTCTTTGAGTTCAGGGGGGAAAGGCAGGATAGAAATCTAGTAAATAATAGTATAGTAATATATTACTGTATGGTAGTAGTAATACATTTTTGAGCCAGTTTGGTGTAGTGGCTGAAGTACCAGGCTAGAAACCAGGAGATGACGCACTCTAATCCCAGTTAAGGCATTAAGACAGCTGGGTGACCATGGGCCAGTCCCCCTCTCCCAGCCCTAGGAAGAAGGAGGCAAGGGCAAACCTCTTCCGAAAATCTTGCCAAGAAAATTGTGGACTGTGTGGACTCATCCAGGCATTTGGCAAGAGTCAAAATTGATCTTAAGGCGCAAAAACACACACACACACAGAGGCTTTTTAAAGACAATAATGTAATATAATAATTATTATTATATCAGTACAAAAGTTTTTTAACTGGGGCTACTAACAGATGAATTATCAACACCTTCAGATAGTTGCCAGAAGCTTTCCTTGGAGGAAGTCAGGTCAGATACAAAACCAACATACTTTGGAGTCTAGGTTCTTCCATTGGAAATAAAAATCAAATGCACAAGCATAGGAAAAGCGTACTGGATTTGTTAATGGTCCTTATGAGAAAGATCTTGAAATAAGTCATCACAGTGATATTATGGTTGCAAGTAAGGCAAATGCTGAGCTGCTGAGCTTGCCGATCGGAAGGTCGGCAGTTCGAATCCGCGTGACGGGGTGAGCTCCCGTTGCTAGTCCCAGCTCCTGCCAACCTAGCAGTTTGAAAACATGCAAATGTGAGTGGATTAACAGGTACCGCTTCGGCAGGCAGGTAACGGCGTTCCATGTAGTCATGCTGGCCACATGACCACGGAAGTGTCTACGGACAAACGCCTGCTCTTCGGCTTTGAAACGGAGATGAGCACCTCTCCCTAGAGTCGGACACGACTGGACTTAATGTCAAGGGAAACCTTTACCTTTACCTAAGGCAAATGCAGACTTAGGCTGCGTCAATGATTTTCAAATCATGAGTTATAATTGTTCCTCTTTTTCGACTTGGTTAGACCCTACCTCCTGTATTGTGTGCTGTTCTGGACACTAAATATTAAGAAAGGTTCAGAGAAGGGTTCAAAGAAGGACAGTGAAGATGATCAGGGGATTAGAAACTAAGTGATATGAAGAGAGACTGAAGGAGGTGAGCATATTTAGCTTGGAGAAAAGGAGAATACGGTACAATATCCCTTTTCAAATGCCTAAAAAGATGTCTCTCAGAAGAAAATCAGAACTTCTTCTCTGTGACTCTGCAGTTCAAGACATGAATAATGGTCTTAAATTATAGGAAAACAAATTCTCATAGAATGACAGAAAAAAAAATTTCCTAACAGTAAATAAGCAGGCAAGCTCAGCAGTGGAATCAAAGACCTAGAGAACCAGCAGACGCCCCTTCTCTGGAGGTGTCTATGGAGAGGCTGGACGTGCATCTGTCTGGAATGCTTCCATCTTTGAAGAATTCCTGGAGGACTGGTGAGGTCCCAGAAGACTGGAGGAAAGCAAATGTCACTCCCGTCTTCAAGAGGGGAAACTACAGACCTGCCAGCTTCGTCTCTGTACTGAGCAAGATCCCTGAACAGATAATGAAGCAGTGCGTTTGTGAGCGCTTGAATAGTCAAGAGGAGCCAACTTGGGTTTATAAAAAAAGCATGATGGGCAAACCTTACTGCCTTCTTTGACAGAGTTATTAGCTTAGTAAGTCGGGGGAATGCTGTAGACCCCCTGACAGTGCCTCGTGACACCCTCTTCCTAAAATAGTGAGATATGGACAACATGATATGGCAGTTAGATGGACTCCCAGTTGGATGGCTGACTGCATCCAAAGAATGCTATGAATGGTTCCACTTCATCTCGGAAGACAGGATACATGGTGGGCCACAGAGCTTTCCTCTGTCCTGGGCCTTGGGCTGTTCAATATTTTTATCAAAGACTTGGATGACGCAAAGCTAGGAGGGATGGTTAATACTTCAGATGAAAAAGAGAAGAATTTAAAAAATCTAGAGAGGCTTAAGCAGTGAGCTGAAATGAATTAGATGGAATTTAGCACAGAGAAATGTAGAATTCTACAAGTGGGTTGGTAAATGTTACATGTGACGGGGTCTGGATGTCATCATCCACCAATTATCCATAAGCCAGTAATGCAGTGCATTACTGCAGCATTCAGCTGCTAAAAAGGCAAATGCTCTCTTGGTGTGCACTAACAGGCACATACAGTTCAGACTGTGGGAAGGAATTGTTCCATTCTACTCTGTTTTGATTAGACCCTTTGGCGTCTCCTGTCCAATTCTGGGCATCACGGTTCAAAAAGGACAGAGACAAATTGGAGCAGGTTCATATGAGGGCTACCAGGATGGTATATGATCTGAAAACCAAGCCCTATTGGGAACAGTTAAGAGATCTGGATATGTTTAGCCTACAGAAGAGACAACTGATGGGAGATACAGTAACTGTGTTCAAATAGCTCAAGGGTTGTAAGGAAGATGACTTTGATGGACATAGGCGAGATCCGTTACTAAAGCGATGAAGGGAAAATCCAAAAGACCAAAATAAGCAGACAGTTCACAGAAGTGACTCAGACAAACATCTCCCTAATTCACATGGGTATAAGAAGGGGGAGGAGGCCCAGCACAATCAGACTTGCACGGTTCTGTTATTATAACCAATCTCAGTAAAAGTACTGCGTACTGAAAACTCCTTCCTGTGGAGTTGATTTCTGGTCTGGTCTATCTGGTGGGGCTGACACAGCTGGACGTCAGGAGGAATTTCCTGACTGTATGAGCTGTCAGCCAGTGGAAGAGGCTGTATTGTCCTGCACTTCAGAAAGATGCTAGATGGTCATCTGTCAGAGATGTCACTTCATGACTGAGGTGTCTTACAACTTGATAAATAAAGAAATGTTGATCCTGCACTGAGCAGGGGGGTTAAACTTTATGGCCTAAATAGTCCCTTCCATTTCATAGGATGTGAACATTCTAAAAAAAAATTCTTAAAGGATGTTATAACAAACCTCCTAAAAGTAAGAGAAGTTCGACAATAACCAGCAAAGTGGTGGGCTACCTTTCACTGGATGTGTTCAAATGGAGCCAAGACTGTGATATTTTAATTTGGGTTTCTACAGTGAGCAGGAAATAGGACTGAGTGATCTAAATAGAATAATAAAATCCTGGGGTTGGAAGGGACCTTGGAGGTCTTCTAACCCAAACTTAGACCATCCCAGACAAATGGCTGTCCAACCTTTGCTTGAAAACCTCCAGTGATGGAGACCTCTTGATTCCAGGAGACAGGCTGTTTCACTGTTTAATAGCTCTAACGGCCAGGAAATCCTTGCTTATTTCACATTTGGATCCCTCTCTGTAAAGCTTCCACTCATTGGTTCTTCTCCTACCCTCAAGAGCCATGGCGAATAAATCCACACCCTCTTCCTTGTGATAGTCCTTCAGCTCTTAGAAGACAGCTAACAGATCTCCCCTTAGCCTTCTCTTCTTTAGACTAAATATACCCAGTTCTACAACCGGTCTTCATAGGATTTAAGTCTCCAAGCCCCTTATCATCTTTGCTGCTCTTCTTTGCACTCTTTCCAATTCCTCAGGGTCCTTCTTTTATTGTGGTGACCAAAACTGGACACAGTATGCCAGGTGCAGTCTGATCAGTGCAGCATAGACAAGAACTGTCACTTTCAGTGATCTCAACATTATACCTCTATTGATGCAGCCCAAGATTACACTGGCTATTTCTGCAGCTGCAACACACTGTGGATTTATGCTTAGCTGTGGTCTACCAGGATACCCAGATGCTTCTCACTAATACTACTGCCAAACCAGATGCCACATATCTTGTACCTGTGCAGCAGCTTTTTCCTACCTAAGGGTGGAACCTTATGTTTCTCCATTGAAAAGGCCCAGTATTCAAGTCTATCAAGATCCTTTTGAAAGTTCAGCCTACTTTCTGTGGTGATCCCAGCTCTGTGTCATCTAATAATCTGCAGATCATCACTTCTATCCACTCATCTAAGTCATTTATGAAATTGCTGAAGAGCACTGAGGTAGGACAGAACCCTGAGATGCCCCACTGCAGACTCCCTCCATGTGGACATAGATTCATTAAGGACCGTGCACTGCATATGGTTTTCCAGCCAACTGCAAGTCCATCTAGTTTGGGACCATCCTTCTCACACTGTCCCATTTCATCAAAGGGAGGCTGTAGTCAGTCACCACTGTCAGGTGTTTTACTGAATTCTAAGCACATCACGTCCACACCATGCCTTTGGTCCACAAAAATCTAGCCACTGTGTCCCTTCCCCCCACCCCTTCCAAAAAAGCTGTAAGGTTTGTCTGGCATGACCTCTTTGGTTAAAGACCCACAGCTTCTAGTACACACCTCGTTCCTACCTACGGGCTTGCAAATTCACCACTTGATTATCTTTTCTAGGATTTTCCCAGATGTTGAGGTCAGGCAGTTTGGTCTGTTGTTTCCTGCATCCACTTTTTTTTTCTTTCTTTCTTTTTTAGAGATGGGAACCTTTGTTCTTCTCCAGTCTTCTGGCCCTTCCTCTGTTCTCTAGGACCTAGACATTTTCTCACCACTTCCTTGGATGACGTTTTCCTTTCGCAAAGATAGATGCAAAGTGGGAATCAAGCAGTTCCACCTTCGCCCTCTTGCCTGTTGTCATCTTCCCATCTTCTCCTAGCACATTCCCTGATGTTCCGCTCTTGTAACTTGCCCCTCTTTCCATTTTTTAAATACGTGCTTTTTGTTTCTCAACTTGACAGAGAGCCATTTATGCACCAATGATTGTTTCATCAGGAGGCTCCCTTTTTTTCCTTTTCTCTTTAGTCTTGTTTGCACTTGGGCCTCAATTATTTAGTTTTTCAGAAGCTCCCAACCCTCTTGAGGGTTCCATTCCTTTCAGTGTTTCCATCCGTGGAATCCTTCCTACTTTCTCCCTCAGATTGTTGAAGTTGGCTCTCCTGAAATGTAGTATACTAACCAGACTACTTTTGGTTCTCCCTGCCTGCTACATGGTGCATTCTAGGAAGACACGGTCATTCTCTCCCACCATTCCCTCCTTTCCACCCCACCATTTCTCCCATTAGTAACTCCTTGTAGTCCTTCAACATTCTTTCCTTCTGGCAGTGGCATTGGTTTCAACATGAAACAGGGCCAGTAGATCTGGTAAACGGACCCTTTCAACTCTGTGGTACTAGCCATATTGGGCCATGTAAGCAAAATGTATGAGAATGGGATGGTGGCATCTGGGCTCTAAAGGGGCAGTTTGGCTGCTACATCTAACTCCCCTACCATGACGTTGTCTTTGCAGTCCAAGATAAAGAGGAAAACTGTTGCAAGAAGGCCTACAACTGGTTCTGTGGCTTGGAGCAGAAGGGCCCCAAGCTGAGCAAGGAAGAGGAGGAAGCTCTGCAGCATAAGTTAACAGACACAACGGAGGATCCCTTCTGGAAACGGGTGGTCAATATCAATGCCGTCATCTTGCTGGCTGTGGCTGTATTCTGCCATGGATTTTTTGCATAGGTCAAACTTTTTTGTTGTTGTTTCAGAATGAAGGTCTCAGTCACTAAACTGCACTGTGACATCATAATCTGTAAATTGCACCTTCTCAGACTTGAAACTTATTTGGCAGGGGAATTGTTTAACCCATCAGGTTAACTGAACATGTGACTGACCGTGAAGGCAATTGATTGGGGGGAGGCAATGTGGGGCTGCAGCCTCTTCTCAAAGGGGACAGTCCTCAGTGTTTTTGTCCCCATTTTCAGACTGTGTTATCAAAGTGTGTGTGTGTGTGTGTGTGTGTGAGTTAGAAATTCAGCTTTTCAGTTGTTTTTCTCCTCTTGTTTTTTAAATGTGTGATTTGTGGGGGGGGAAGTGTGTAAGTTCAGGTGCCTCAAGTAGGCTGACTTTTATACTGGATGAATCTTCACTGGAGGCAGGATCTTCTCATTGTACCCCTCTTCTATTTAAGTTTTGCCTTTATGGCCCACACTGAACTGTTTCTACCTGTGTTAGATTTGAAATTGGGAGTACTTGAACTGTTATTATCAAGTCCAGCTAGAACCAGCTTGAAGTTGGTTGAAGGTGGTTTGAAACTCTTTCCTCTGGACCACACATACTGTCATCGTCTATCATGCTTGTATATTGTATATTGGATTTACTGTATAATTGTAAAAATATATAAGCTTTATTTTTAAAAATTGCTGTGCTTTGTTGAAGAAGCAAAAGGAAGCGGAACTCCTGTCTCCCCTTAAGCTCAGGTATCGATTGCAAGGCTGGAGGTCAGGCCATCCCACCTCTGTGGCAAGGGTGGGCTTCCTGCCAGGGCAACAGCCATTTCAGATACGGTGTGGGGGGGGGAGGAGGGAGGTTTCTGCATCGGTGGGATACTTGCCAGGACCTGTTTATGCTAGGATTGGCCAGGAAGAGACAACCTTCTGACTCAGGATCCGGCCCAGCATAGGGATGCGTGTTGGATCAAGAACCTTCTCCACTGCAAAGCGTCCAGGGCAGTTCTGGGCAGTCACCACAGCCTCGCCTCAACCCTCTGAACTCCCAGGTGGAAGAGCCGGACCCCTTCCTGCCCAGCCGGTCTGACCGCAGGCGGCAGCTTGCAGGCTCCGACCGCCAGGCTGGGTTTGCAGTACCAAGGAGAGCTCCCAGCACGCGCGGCGACGGCGGGGAGCCCAGCGCGCCGCTCTGTCCCGAGGCTCCTTGCGTCCAGCGGTCAGTTCCCCCGGCTCCGGAGCCAGCCAGCCAGAAGCCTTCGGAGACCCATGAACAGGAGTGACCCCTGGAGGTGAGGCGGAGCCCGATCGCTTGCCCACGTTTCTCTTTCCAAAGCGATTCGCTTAGCTCGTGGTAATGAATCCCACAGGTTCACCAGGCGCTCCAGGGAAAGGAATGGCCGTTCCAGCACTGTCAGGAGCAGCTGCCGACGGTCCTTTTCAGGCTGAAGGTGCGCTTGGACCGGTGTGCCACGGCTACCTCGGAAAGCGCCTTTTAAAGTGTGTGTGCGCGTGTGTGTTTAAATCATTCAAAAATATTTTAAGCACGAAGAAAAAATTCCCTGAAAGGATTGTAAGCCCTAAAAATGGGGTGTCTGTGTGTGGTGTATGTATTTATGTATTGTGTGTACTTTCAGTCCCTCTGAAGTGATTCCAGCACAGAATTTGGTTTCCTCCCAAAGGGCCTCTCATTTGCTGTAAGAAAAGGGAGGGCGGAAATATTGGCAGCCCCGGAGACTCGGGGGCCTCCCCTTTGGGCTGTGCTGGTCTTGGCCAGAGAATTCAGCCTGAGGAGGGACCCTCCACCCCGAGCCAAGCTCCCAGAGCCAGGGAAGGAGCCTCTCCACCTGCTGCCCCCTCTGAGGCCCCTTGCTCAGAAAGCCCCCCCGCCCCCCGTTGCGCATTGCGCAGCCGGAGAGCGCCTGGTTCCGGGAGGCCTGGGCCCGGGCCTCTGGGCGAAAAGCCTCTTGCCGGCTCCCCGGTGTGCCCCGCTCCAAAGGGCCCGGTGGGAGAATTGGCCCGCTTGCGGGCTCACGCCGCCTCTGGTCCTGCCTGGGTCGCTGGGCCCGCCGATTGCCACGGGGCTGCCGTTTACCAGCTGGAAGAACAGGAGGGCCTCCGCGAAGCCTTCCCGGTAGAGGGTGGAAACCTGGCGCGTCGTGTTCCTTAGCTCGGGCTCCACCGACTGCGGCGTGACGCTGGCCTGGCTCAAGCAGCGCAGGCGGCGAGCGTCGCAGTCCGAGGCTCGCTGGGTGCCGCTTGGGCGGCTGCAAGGATGCAGGGAGACGCGGGACGAGCCCAGCCGCGTTTTCGGAGCCTTTGATTTAATTGCAGGGGATGGAGGTGTCAGGCGCCGACAGACTAATTGCTGCGTGTTCCTTTTGTCAGAGACAAGACAAACTCCCGCCCCGCCCCCCCCCGCCGATCTCTGGGTGACTAAGTTGTTTGCTGCTCAAAGCCCTGGAAGGCCCAGATGAAAAATTACAGCTGCTTCAGATCTATTATTTCCAGTCTTTTGTTCGAGGACCAAGCAGAAGCCTGAGCAGAACGCCGGGTTGCCCAGAGAGGCCGAGAATGGGGGTCTGGTGTTTGGGGTAGCCCCGTTCAGAAGGAAGCTTCCCACCTCGGAAACCCCTGCAGAGCCCGGGGGGGGGGGAATCAGGAGGGGGCGTGGCTGCGGCTGCCCTCCTACTCCAGGACGGGGCCTGGCAGGAGGCGGGGGGGGGGGGCTGGAGCTACGGGTGGGCAGCAGACATCCACCCCGTGGCAGACCCCGTCCCAAGCCTCTCTGGGAGAGCCCCACTGGAAAGTCCGGGGACTGTCCCACGAGCATTTGCTCACTCCGGCCCCCCCCGGACCACACTCTGAAGGCCCAGACTCCGCGCGCGTGCGTGAGAGAAAGGGAGGGAGGGAGAGCGCGCACGAGTCCCCCGCCCCGTCCAGGCCTGCTCTGCTTCTCAGCGCAGCAGCGGCTCTTCCCAGCCGGTCTCAGGGGGCCTGCAGAGGATCGATGCCAGGAACGGGCCCATTTGCTCTGCTAGAGAGGCCGGGAGGAACTGAGTTACTGCCACGGGGGACCTTCCTAATGACTTCTTGTCTCAGACTTGTTTACCAGGAGAGGATGTGGGTGCTCCAGGAAGGCCAGGAAATCAGGGTCCCTCGAGGGCCCAAGAGGGAAGCGGGCAGGGGTGAGCCCCGGGGTTCTGGACACCGAAGGAGGAGGAGGGCTGTGGGCCTTTTCCATCCATGGCTTTGGCCAGTTTCGCATCTTTATTGACTACACCACAAACGGCTGGGATCCCACAGTGCTCCAGCATAAAGCATGATTTACAATTGCAACAGAGGGTGACAAGCGGCAGCATCTGTGGGGTGGGGCAGGGGAAGCAAGATGGAGGAGGTGGGTTGCACACATGGTTAAGGGGCAGGGCTTGCATTGCAGTGCCATATCTCCACCCTGCTTCTTTTGAGGGGCCCCCATCACAGAAATAGTTCCTCCTATCTAACCTGAATCTACTTCTCTGTAGTTTCATCATTTGGGTTCTGGTCCTGTCCTCTGGGATCACAGGTCCAAGCCCTCCCCTGTGTGATAACCTGTTAGGTAGCTGTCCTCTGAACTCCCTCCAGTTTGTTGACTCTACATTTCTTTCTGTTAAATTTTATCCTGTTTGTTACAGTTCATTGTGCAAGCCTTTCTCCATCTTCTTGAATCTTCTCTTTCTTTTCTAAAGTTTTGTGTCCTACTTTTGTGTCACCTGCATATATGATAATTATACCCTCGATCCCTTCATTCAGGTTAGAGTCTGTGATATTCCACTCGATGCTACTTTCTGAGATGATATGGAGCCATTTATGAGTATCTGTGGGAGTGATAATTTGTCCAATTATGAATGCACTTAAGAATTCACCATCCAGTCTTCATTGCCATCAAGTTGGTGTCGACTCTTCATGGCCACATAGATAGACCTTCTCTAGGATTGTCTGGCCCTAAGGCTGCCCTTCAGATCTCCCAACAATGCCCCTATCACTGCTGTAAATGAGTTAATCCACTTTGCTACTGATCATCCTTTCCTCTTTTCTTCCACCTCTCAGCATTGTGGACTTCTCAAGGAAGCTGTGTCATTGCATAATACGTCTCAAATATGATAATTTGAACCTGATCATTCGTGCTTCAAGTAAGAACTCTAGATTGATTTGTTCAATGATCCTTTGGTTTGTTCTCTTGGATATTCTCCAGAACTTTCTCCAACACCAAAGTTCAAAATACTGTTGGTATCCTGTTTCGTCAAAGTCCAGCTTTTATTTATTTATTTATCAAATTTGTCACTACCCATCTCCTCCGAACAGAGGGACTCTGGGCGGTTTACAGCATAAAACAATAACTATACAATAAAATGCCAATATAAAAATAGACTAAAACGATTTTAAAAACTACCTAATATAATAAAATCCCGATGACTATGATCTCGTTCAATTTGCTGCTATTACATTACCTGCATGATTTAATCACTTTGGGTAGACCATATTTTACCATTTTATTAAAGAGGATATAACAAGAGAGTTGGCTAAACAATTTGCTGAGGTACACTATGTCCATGGCATTCCCCCAGTCTATTAAGCTCTGTTAAGTAACTGTCAAGAAAGCAGAGACTATCTGGCATGACTTGTTTGTGGCGAACCCACACTGGCTCTTATTAACTGTTGTTTTCTATTATGCTATAGTTTTCTAGGTGCTCACAAACTTTCTGTTTAATAAGCTGCTCAAGGATCTTGCCCAGTATATACTTCAAGCTGAGAAGTGTGCAATTTCCTGGATTCTCCTCCTTCCCTTTTTTAAACATAGCGACAACATTTGCTCTCCTCCAGTCCCCCCTTCCCCAGGGGTTCTCAAAGATTACATTTAGTGTGACCACCTTTGCTAGTTCTTTCAGTAACCTGGGATGCAGTTTTTCTGGTTCTGGAGACCTGAATTTATTTGAATTAGCTAAGGGTCTCCTCATTTGTCAGCATTTAACATTCTTCCTGTTTGTTTCCCATTGTGCACTGGAGTAGAAGCATCTGAGGTCATGCACGGCACTCCGTCGTGTCTTTGATGTATTTCCCTGCCAAACTCTGAGCCCCGCCTCCCCTGCTTGCCCACTCTTTTGCTTCCCCATTTGTCCCCTGCACTTTCAGCTCCAGTCCTTGGTGGCACATTTGTTCTTGGAGAACATCTAGTCCAACTCCTGCCCTGTGCAAGAATCAATTAAATACCATTTTGGGAAATACTGCAGCCTCCCTGACAGATGGCCATCCAGCCTCTGTTTAAACACCTCTATAAAGGAAGAGTCCAGAATTGTCCAAAGCTGCCTGTTCCATTGTTGGGCAGCTCTTAATGTTAGGAAATGTTCCTTGATATCACACAGAAATCTACTTCATGGTGATCTAAACCCATTGTGCCTTGCCCCATCTTATGGAACTACTCTGAACAATTTTGCTTTTCAAATACTTGAACGCAGACAACTTGTTTTTGCATGGTCTTCTCCAAGCTATATACTGTATATCTTGTAAATTTCTATTTCCAGGCCTCTTATAGTTTTGGTTGCTCCCCGTTGGACATGTTGCAGCTTGTCAATGTCTTTCCTAAGATGTGATTTCCCAAACTGGCTAAAATATTCTGAGTTTAGTCTGACAAATGCAGAACAGAGAGGAACCATTTTCCCTTTACACTATGCTTCCATTGATGCAGCCCACAATTGCACTTGCTTTTCATGCAGTTGCATCACAGTGATGACTCATGTTCAGCTTGGAATCCCCCAGGAGGCCCAAATCCTTTTTTCATATGTGGCTGACCAATGTGGTCTCTCTGTCCTATTCTCATGCCTTTGATTATTCCCACTGATGATTATTATTGTCGAACTTTGCATTTGCCCCTGTTGAAATTCATCTTGCTCCAGCTAATCACGAACCTTCTGAATCTTGATATTGATCTATGAGGTATATACTATCTTTGTGTCATCTGCAAATTTGAGAGTCATATTTTCCAACCCCTCATTTAAGTATCTTATCAATATGTTTCCTGAGTACTTCTAATTGCTCATTGAATGTGATTGAAAGATTGCTTGCTGCTGATCTAGTTGAGACAGTTTCAGGGGAGATATCAGGAAGCCAACTCTCCAGAGAACCTAACTGAGTGAGCTAATGAGAAGAGCAAACAACAGTTTGGCAGGGGAAACCAAACAAGAGACATTATCCTTCTTTGTTCATCAGAGGAACTTGGAAGTAATAGAATCATAGAAAAATAAAATCATAGGGTTGGAAGGGACTATGGAGGTCTTCTAGTCCAATACCCTGTCCAGGGTAGGAATTGTTGTACCATCCTGGACAAATGACTATTGAACCTTCGCTTGAAAATGTCAAGTAATAGAGAACCCATAACTCAGATTATTCTCCTTTCTACTGCTTAATAGCTCTCACACCAGGAAATTCCTCCTTATTTTCTTCCTCTATGAAGCTTCCATCAACTGGTTCATTTCCTACCTTTGGGAACTCTGAAAAATAACTTCACAGCCTGAAGCTTGAAATAGACCTTCAAGTAAAGAACCATGCTACATTCCTCTTTTGAGACATGATGGAAGGACTGTCAAGACTCTAAAAGTCCACTGACAAATATCATAGAATCATAGAATTGTAGAGTTGCACTATAAAGATAATCTAACTCTCTACAAAGTTCAGGAAAACTGCTTAAAACATCCTCAAGAGGTGGCTTTCCAAGGTCTTCTTGAAAACCTCCAGCGATGGAGAACCCATAACCTCCATAGGTAGACTATTACATTGTTGTACAAATCTTTGTCATAAAGGTTTTACCTTACATTTAAATTAAATCTAGGTAACTACAACCTATACCCATTCTTACTGATCCTAGTTTCTGTGACAATGAAAAACAGTTCCATGCTATCTTCCCTAGGGCATCATTTTATGTAACAGAACACTGATGCTATATAGCAGGGTTTCTCAACCAGGGTTCTGTGGCACCCTAGGGTTCTACGAGAGGTCACTAGAGGTTCCCTGGGAGATCACGATTTATTTAAAAAATTATTTCAAAGTCGGGCAACTTCACATGAAAGAGGTACGTTTCATTCTTTATTTTCAGTTTAAGAACACTATTAATGCATACATACAGTATAATAATTTGGTAACTTCTGGCCAATATTTAAGCCTGAATGTGCAGGGGTTTCCCAAGGCCTGAAAAATATTTCAAGGGTTCCTCCGGGGTCAAAAGATACTATATCCTCCAGCCTGAACATCCCCAGGTTCTTTCAGCTTGTCCTCATGGAGTACATCCTCAAGTCCTAATATCATCTTTGTCATATCTTTCTGGATATCTGCCCATATCTTTTGGAAATGTGTTGCCCAGAATTGTCGACAGTACTCCAGCTGTTATATGCCGTATTGATGAAAGTTGGATTATAGAAAAATGAGTGTGGTTTTAAAATTGGAGACAGAAACATCAAAAAACCTGCGCTATGTTGATGACACTACTCTGTAAGCTGAAAATGTAATTGACCTGGAAGCTCTAGTAATGAAAGTCAAGAAGCGCAGTGAAAAAATGGAACTAAGATTAAAGAAGCCTTAGAACTGACAATGAGATACTGAAGTGGTGGATAGCTTCTCTCTTTTAGGATTGACTATCAACATCAAAGAAACAAGCAAACAATTTGCCACAGATTAGCACATGGTAGAGTCGCAATGAAGGCACAATATGTGAAGACCTAGTAGGAAAGGGGGGGAGGAAGAAGAGCAGGAAGAAGAGCAGGAAGAGGAAGAAGAAGAAGAAGAGGAGGAGGAGGAGGAGGAGAAGATGATCAGCAGTAAGGTAGATGGATTACTGCAGCAATACGTGCACCTTTGGAAGACCTGAAGGTTGGAGATAGAAGGTCTATGTAAAGATGGCGTCTGAGGACTCCGAAGACGGTGCGGAGGAGGAGATCCGGATGACAGTCGGTTGAGGGGGCGAAAACCAAAGAGCCTTCAGAGCCGCTGATTGGTGAAGTCTCCGATGAAGAGACTCAGCAGCCAATCAGCGCTTGACAGTGGAGGGCGGCGAAGAGAGCTCAAGAGCTCGAAAGGCGATTGGCTCCCCGCCACAAACGGCGGGAAAGTCAAGCGCTTAAAAGGCGCCCGCTCCGAGAACGGGTTGTGAGTGACAATCGATCTCTCCTCCCAGCCGCGCTCCCAGATCCCACCGCCTCAGCCGGACCCCCTCCTCCCCCTCCTCAGAAGACCCTTCTCCTCAGGATCCTGTCTCCGACGCGCCTCCTGCTTGCTGCCGAGCCCTCGCTCGCCTAGGAGCCCCTTCCTGCTGCGCCTCCTGCTTGCTGCCGCGCTGCCTCTGCTCTTGGATCCGTTTTCCTCAGCCGGTTAGAGCAACTCCGTCCCTGCTATGCTGCTGCGCTGCCGCTGTCTCTGGAGTTGTTGGCTGCCACTGCGCCGCTTCCCTCTCTGAGTTGCTTGTGGTCATCGAGCTGGTGGCCTGTTCCTTGCCTGGCTGCGGGTGAGGTCCGCCCTTCGTTCTGCGCTTACTCTTGTCTTGCTGTGTTCAAGACCCCGTGAAACCCGTCCAGTCTTGTCACTGCCTTGCTGCTGTGCGAGTCCAGCTCCAGTCCGGCGGCTTCAACCTTCCTGCCACTGAGCGACTCAGCCTGTAAGCCGGCCCAGCTGCCCCTCTGGTGCCCCGCAAGGCCAGTCCTCGACCTCCGCCGTGCCGGCTGAATCCTGCTCACAAACATTCGCCGCTGCGATTGTGCATCAGCTTCAATAAATTAAGACCTCTTGGTACCTCTTCCTTGTCCAGTCTAGTTGGTCAGGACAGTCTGTCTATGTGGTCACTAAGAGTTGATACTGACTGGATGGCAGTTAGTCCTTGTTTAGCGACCACAATTGGGACTGGCAACTTGGTTGTTAAATGAAGTCATCACTAAGTGAAACTGACTGTGCTTATGATCTTACTTCAGCTTTCCTTTACAGACCTGTGAAAGTCGTAAATGCGAGGCTCGGTCATAAAGTTACTTTTTCATCACTGTTGTAACTGAATGGTCGCTAAACTAAGTGGTCACCAAATGAGGACCACCTGTAATCAATAATCAGTCACTCCAGCTGTACTCACCAGCACAGAGGGGAATAAGAACTTCCCTTCTTTCTGATGCAGCTTCTTCTGATGCATCCTAGAACCACATTAGACCTTCTAGCAGGTGTATCACATTGCTTGTTCAGCTTGCTGTCAGTGTTCTCAGCCAAGTCCTTCTCAGATGCAGTATTTTCAAGCCATGAATCCCCCATCTTGACTGTGTCCCCTACCTTTTCCCCCCCTGCAGTTCTCCCTCTTGCTCCTCTCAGTCCAGTCTTTCAACCTGTCCAGATTAAATTGCAATTTCATTCTGTCATCCTGGGCATTGGGTAGACCTCCCAATTCTGCGTCATCTGCAAATTTAATCAGCAGCCCATCGATCCTGTTGTACTGGCCATTAATAAAAATGTTGAATAATGCTGGCTCCGAGATAGATTCCTGTAGAATCTCTCTGCTGATATACTTGGAAACAAATGACACAAATGAAAACAATGCCAGGCACTGGGCAGAAGGATTAAGGAGCTGGGGCATAGATAGTCCTTTATTCAATCCTTCCTGCCAAAGGAAGTGGTCCAAGAAGACAGAAGAATACTGAGTATGAACAACTGGCTGCACAGATACTGTAAAGGGGCATAGTTGGGATGTTTGATAATGGGTTGTGTTTCCAAGATAAGAGATGCCTGACGAGGTGGTCTTCACCTTATGATGGCCTGGAAGAATGTATTTGAAAGGCAGCTGGCAAGCCTGAACTGGAGGGCTATAAACTGAATCATATGGAGGTGGGAGAAGATAGCCCAGAAAATAGAGTGATGCCAAGTACTGATCATAGGATGGGGACAGTTATGCACCCAACAATGGACACATCAACACGGGAAGAAATAGGTTGAGTTATGTAACACAAAGATTCCCGTCTCTCCAACAGGATATGGGAAACAATCAGGAAGATCTAGAAGCTTTCACGCAAGAAGATTTAATAGGCACAGTAGCATGAAACTCATGAGTGGTTGGTAAGGATTGAAATATATAATTTATCCAAAAATAATATACAAGGGAAAAGGAGAGGAGGCTTTACATATGAAGGACATGCATAGATATAGTGGGATGCAGAAATCTGAGCACGAGGGTCCAACTTGAGAGCATTTGGACAGGAGTACAAGGAGAGGGAAACAACAAAAGTATTGTGGGGGTGTGCTATAAACTGCCAAGCCAGGTAGAAAATCTACCCAGACCAGATGAGAGAACTTTCAGGGAGGAGAGAGATGGTAACCCTGGGAGACTTTACCTGGATATTGGCTGGAAAACCAACACACCGAGTTTGCAAGGTCCCCCAAATTGCTCAGTGAATGTGCTGTTTCATCTTCCACAAGGCTGATGAGCCAGTAAAGGGGCTGGCTCTCTTGGATCCAATCCTAACCGATAGGGAACAGCTGGTTGAAGAGGTAAAAGAGTGGGAACTTTGGGGGGAAAGAGAAATTGGAGCACAGACATACATTTCAGCAGAGCCAATTTCAACAAGCTTAAAGAGGTCCTAGGCATGACTCCTTGGAGATAAATCCTCAGGTCAAAGGGAACACAAGAGGTTGGGGAACTTCTTGAGAATAAGACAATCTCATGCCATTCAATGAGGAAAAATTGGGAGCCGACACAGGTTATCATTGTTAATGCATAGGGAGTTTTGCCTCAGCTAAAACTTAAGAGAGATGATTTATTTCATTTATATCCCCCCACAACCTGACAGCTCTTAAAGATGGGAATAAACACAACAAGGGATATTGGTAAGTGGCACAAACCTGCAGAAAGCAAGTTAGGAAGGCTGAAGTACAAATTATTTTTTCGATGCCAGCGGTAAAATGGAGGAAAAGTAAGACTTGGCCCACTACTAGGAGAGGATGGTAGGACAGCAACAAGTGATGGGGAGAGGGCAACGCTCCTCAATTCCTACTTGCTGCAACCTTCTCCTAAAAGCAGAACTGTATTCAGACAGACCTAAACAGACTAATGAACACAAGGAAGGAGTGGCCACCAAGTTGACTAAAGAGAGGAGCACCCAGACACAATGAATGGGCTGAAGCTCCCAGGACCAGACCAATTACGTCTGTGAATCTCCAAGAAGTTTCTGGCAGTGTCATGGAAGCAATGTCCAGAGAAATTCACAATGACACCAAAATTTGGCAGGGGAATTCTGGGAGTTGAAGTCCACATACTGTATTTTAAAGTTGCCAAAGTTAAGAAACACTGCAACAGAGCGACCATATCAAAAGATTACAAGAATACAGTAGACATAGTACCCTGACCCCAGAACAACATTCAGCAAAGTCTCCCATGTAGAGAAGATGGCAGCACATGGATTGGACTGTGTCACTATTAGATGGACACAAAACGATCATCCCCAGCAACCGTATGTCACTGGCTTTGGGTGAGCTGGAGGGAACGGTCAACCACAGTGTTCTTTTCTAGGCCTACTAAATCATAAATTCTTCCTATTTATTCTCAATACTCTGCATATTTGTATAGCAACGCTGGAGTTCTTAGGTCACGTAACTTGGCCTATTCCTTTCCTGTTTATTCCTGAGTGGCTCCACGTCCTGCATACCCCTCATTTCCAGTATTGGGCATCACACTATTTGGGGGGGGTTATTTTCCCTCCCCCACAGAATTGATTTTAAAGCCCTCCCAATCAGGTGCTCAAAGTACCTTCCAAAAACATTCACATTCTCATGACATGCAGCTCATCTCTTGCCAGCGGTCCTCTTCTCAGAAATGCATCCCATGGTGGAAGAATCCAAGTTGTTCCCACTGGGAACATCTACATAGCCTGCTCTTCCTTCCCAGTGTTCTCTCTCTTCCTGGGCCATGTCTCTTATTTGTTGAAGCAAACTATTTGAACAATTATATAGGAAGGGGTGAAGGAAACACCACCTCTATCCTCAGATCTTTCACCCTCCTGCCAGCGTTTCATAGTCCCTCATGGCATCTTCAAGTCTATGTCATTTATTCCTGCATGGATCAGTTAGGGGGGATCGCTGTCCTTCCACCCCATCCAGTCGAGGGTTTCCCACATTTCCATCAAATCAGCGTCTTCTCTTCATAGGCTGCTGGCCATGGACTGCTGCTTCGGTCCCTCTCAGCAGAGGGTCTCCGGTCCCCACCGCATGTTCTTCCACTGCATCAGAGCAGAGGCAGGATTCCTCCCTGCTCTTCGCAGAGCCCTCGTTTCCTGAACGTTGTGGCAGCAGCTCTTCTCCCAGCAGCCCAGAAACGTCATCACTGGAATCTGCTGTGGAATCTGTTGTGACGCTCCAGAGAACAAGACTTCTTCTTGACAGGCTTCCTGTCACTTTTCCAAGAATTCTTCATCTGCCTTGGTGAGTCTGGAGCATGGACAGGTCTGCCTCTTGCCCTTATACCTTCTCATCCAGGAGGCCATCAGCCTACATAATTCTTGCAGTCTTCATAGAGGAAAATAAGCATGGCACACCCCTTGCAGGGCTCAGGATCACTATCTTCATCTCCTCGGGTGAGCACCATCTCTACCTCTGCCAGACTCCCCCATCAACCTCCTGCACATTCTCACTGTTTACTCGCTCACTTCTCCCAACAGACACAGGGCAGGACTCCTGTCATTTCAGCAGGATCGCCCTGTGGGTCAAACCTCTGCATTCCCCAGTTAGTTTTCAATTCTATTCCCCTTCTCCTTCATCCTGAATGATATAAAAGGAGAGAGCCTTCACCAGGTACCCTTGCATCTTCCCCCACCCAGCTGCATCTCAAACAAACTGGTTCGATACAACATTGCCAGCTGTTGTCACTTTATTGCCAGTTCCTAAGGGTGCTTTCTAAGGTTTCCATTCAATGACTTGCACCGCAATCTGGGCAGCTCTCTGTATGGCTGGGCTGGAGTCGTTCATCCGCTTCTGGAACTCTGGCACGTGCCTCAGCAATGTCTTGCGGCCTTCTGGGGCTTCTGACAACATGGTCAGGGCCTTAATGGCATAGAGGCGGACTTTGCTCTTCTCATCATGGATCAAAGGCAGCAGATAGTCAATGGCTTCTGCATGAATGGCAGCGTATTTCCCTGAAACCAAGAGAAAACACAGTGGGAAAGGAATAGACCAGGTAAGCAGTGGGGGGTTAATCAAGGGGTGAGATGGAAGCAGCTGCACCCAGGAGGTCTGGTGGGACTCCCTCACCCCCTTTGCACAACCCAGGGCTTCAATAAAAACTGCCAAGTAAGTCTTAACTTGGGCTTAATGTGGTGAAAATACAAGGAACATTTCCCTTAAAGCAAAGGGAAACAGAGGAAATCCTAATTCTGCTTCCCTAAACATACTTTCCTCAGAACATTAAGTGCAGCCCAGAGACTTCTGGGGGAGGCATGGAGAACTAAATGCATTTCCAACAAAGACAGAGATGATGACCACGGCAAAGACTGAAGAACTGACAAGTAGACCAGTTCTTTGGAACTCTCTGGATAAGGAGAGGAGGGAGATCACCCATATGTGCCTCAGATGGCCGTTCCTTGTGAGGAGACTGCAGGGCAGAGATTGCCCACAGGTCTGAGAGCTGGGAGACAAAGGGATCCACCATCATGCTCACAGCTGCGGAGGAGCCTTTCAAAAGACATTGAATTCTCAAACCTCACTTTCTGATCGCTTTTGGAAATTGCTTATTTACCATTCTAAGGCTATTAGAGATCTTCAGAGCAACAAGTCTGAAAAGCCACCCAGTGAGTTACCTTTTTTCTTGAACAAAAGAAAAAATAAGTTTAAGAATTTAAAGAATCGGAAATAAATGGCAAAAACCTAAATAAGATTTTGATCTAAGAAAGTTAAAAACTAATTAAGGGTCCAGACAACTTTGGAACATTGACACTTTACTATTAAGATTTTGGAAATAATTAAATAGCATTTCATGGGAACCAGAATGTTTT
Organism: Candoia aspera; assembly: GCF_035149785.1. Taxonomy (NCBI): domain Eukaryota; kingdom Metazoa; phylum Chordata; class Lepidosauria; order Squamata; family Candoiidae; genus Candoia; species Candoia aspera. The sequence continues at coordinate 1,723,227 of NC_086167.1, read as the reverse complement.
GTCTATTTTAAGTCAAAACAGAAATTGGAAACTTTATGATTTCAGAAATTGGACACTAGAGGGAACTAAAGATTCCAGCAGAAAAGGAAAGTGGGGATATACAAAACGACACAAAACACTATAACATTAGAAATACTTTGGGAGATTTTTGAAGAATTAGTAGCTACAATATCAGAAATGTCAGCAATGATGTCTGCTTCTATGAAGACTGCAAGACAGTGATCTCTGGTGGGTTTAGAGAGCTGGGAGACAAGAGAAAGCCATGTTTGCTCAAACTGCAGTCAGCGCCTTTTCAAAGGACCCTGGGTTTGCATATTTCCTTTTCTAACCACTTTTGGAAATTGCTTGTTAACTGCTTTTCAGCTATTAGGAACCTTTGGATTGACAAGTTTTACAGCACCAGATGAGTTTCCTTCAATTCTTAGTGAAAGAAATTTAAATACAAGCTTAAGGACTTAAAAAAAAAACTTTTGGAATAATCAGCAAAAGGGTGATTAGATTGATTTTGGAAAGTTTCAAATGGACTAACGGTCCAGATGGATTTGAAATAAGATTTTGGAATTGATTATAAGAATTCTTGCTGTGGGAATGATGGAGTTTTTAAAGGTTAATAAAAGAACTCCAAGCAGCTAACAATCTTGCAAAGTAGAAGCGTGAACCAAAACTTGCACATTAAGCTCAATTATGTTCAGAAAATAATTCAGTCTTCACACAATAGTTAGATGAAGAGAAAAAAAAGGTAGCTTACATTTATTCAGTAGATCTGGATACAAGTAGATTCATTGTAGAAAGCACTGATTCATCACTGATTCATCACGTTTTTGTAGACACTTTCTATGGAAATAGAAAGTCTGCATGCAAGCGAGATGAGAGGATGAGAGCTGCATTCTGCAGCACCTCCTGCTTGGAGGTGGGCCCACGAGGTAATGGAGATCGTTAATCCCCAAACCCAAGAAGAAGGAGGAAGTGGAAATCAGGTGACCCATGTGACATCCCACAAGCACAATAGAGATGTGTTTACTAGGAAGACCCCCTTATGCTTATGAGACAATGCTGAGTTGACCCCTAATAATTCCAACAGGGAAAACGCTTTTGTTTTGAATTCTTTAAAAAAAAGATAGGATGGAGCTTTGAAGGTTGGACACTAGAGGGAACCAGAAGGAACTAAAGATTACAATTAAAGGAGAAGAACACTTAAATTTGACTTACAAATACAAAATGGAACAAAATACCTTCACTGGATGTGAAATTAATTTTAAGAGTGCCTGCCTCTATAGTAAGATTTTGTTTAAAAGATGTTATGGAAGAGAAACAAGATTTACTAGACAAGACTGAGACTGATCTGAAAGTGGATTTAAAAATGACAGGTGACAAGAATGATATGGAAAAATATATTACACTGGACATACAAAAGAAACCAGCTTATGTCTTAATAATTGAAACAATTATTTATTAATTGTTATTAATAAATAACAAACCAAGAGAGTGACCTGGATAATTTTCCTATATTGGATTTACAAAAGAGACTTGTTAAACCTTTGAAGAATTTTGTGAGAAGAGACAAAGAAAAAATGAAAAGAAATCAAGAACTAGGACATTATTTGAATGGATTAAAGATCAAGATTGTTAAAAACAAAAGGAAGGAATATAAAGTTGGTTTAACTGATCAAGGTTAAAATAGATATGTTGTTATCTCTGGCAACCCTTAATGGACTTTTGCTGATCAGGACTGAACGATGAGGCTTTAAGGATTTGTTTATAGGTAAGAGATGGGATATGGGAAGAAGAGATCATTTATTGTATTTTAAGAAAAGGTGATAAGTTACTAAAATTGTTTATACTTGTGATGAAGGGGGAAGTCATTTCTTTATATTTTTCTTTTCTTATTTTTTATTTCTTTTCTATTTTTCTATTTTTTATTTTCTGCACTATTTTCTTTTTATTTTCTTTTTAAGTTTGTATTGGTTTTTATCTTTTTAATTGTAACTTTTAATAAAATTACTATAAAGTTGCTTTCTTGTGATGAAGATTGGAAGTCACTTTTTAATATATTTTCTTTTTTCTTTTTCTTTCTTTTTTCTTTTTCTTTTTCTGCTTTTAGTTTGTATTTGTTTTTAATACTGTCATTAAAATCTTTAATAAAAATTATGAAAAGGAAAAAAAAGAACATTAAGTGCAGCCCCTCCTGCAGCTGATCCTTACCTGGCTGTGTCCCCAGGAGACCCCCACCCTCCTCTATCCCCACAGAAGAGGCCGGGGCTCTGCCTGCCTCCCCTTCCCCATGCTCACCTTGGGTGGTCACTGCCGAGTTCATTAGGGCCCCAGCTGCATTGGCTCGCACCTCCGCATCCTCATCTTCCAGCAGGGTGACCAGGTCAGGGAAAACATCTTCTTCAAAGACCATGTTCTTCCCCTCCAACGGAACGCTGTGGGAGAGCGGTAGATTGAGATCAGCTGGGGTTGGTCTGCTGCCTGAGGCTCCTGACCAGCCGCCAACCAGGCCAAACCAAAATTGCTCTTGCCAGGCGTAGCTCTATCCTGGAGGACCCTTCCCTGCCTGCACCTTGAGATGCGTGATGCCCTGGTGTGGCCTCACCTTATGGCCATGAGGGCCTGGGCAGCTTTGCTCCTGATGTTTAGGGAGGGTTCCTGAAGCTTCTCCTTCAGGACGGAAACAGCTCCGCTGGCCAAGGCCTCAAAGGCTTCAACGCGCAGACAGCCGGTTAGGGTCTCCAAGATGAGTTCCTGGATATTGTCCTCCTCTGTCTTCAGTTTATGCACCAGTGATGGAATCAAGCCGCTCTCTACAATCCCAATGGCCCCTGCAAGAACAAAGAACAGGTTTACCCTTCATCGTCCTGTCCAGCTGACTGCAGAAAAGCAGAGTGCAGGTGGAGTTTTCAGCAGAGGGACAAGAAGCTTCATGCCACCGCAAGCTTTCTGCCAGCCTGGTCAGTCTTGTCCTTGAGAGAAGATGGGTGAAGTAGGATGCTGGTAGGGATATTCAGCAAGAACTACAGTTGTGCTAAAATGTCCCACCCCACCCCAACCCCATTCTGGGTTCTTCTCTTAAAGTTTGGGCCTTTCCAATGTCTTTGTTGCTGTTTGAGCCCATCTATCCTTCTGGGAATCCATATACAGGTAGTCCTTGTTTAGACACTGCCTCCAATAGCAACCTTATGATCATGATGAAAAAGCAACTTTGTGACCAATATCTGCATTTAAGACAACAAAAACCTTCAGTATGAAACTGATTAAGGTCTGGTCAGTTTCAGGCAGCAGCTGCAGCTGCTGGAGGATTCTAACCAACTAATTAAGGTCTGCTCATATTCTGTCCCTAATAGGTTCCCACCACTCCAGGCCTCCATTGAACAGCTCACCAAATCCTCAGGGAGAACCCCAAGATGCCTCTGGAACCCCTCAGAGTCCATAAATTGCCTAGGGTGGGCTGATTGAATGGGTCCTGTCTCTCTGCCAAGCTGGTTTCTCCCATTTTGTATGGAGATTTCCACCAATCCCTCCCTTTCATCTCAGTTAAATCACTGTTGTGGAGTCCACGACTTGTAACCACTGACAGCTAATACATCATTCATTGATGTAATTTTCTTTTACAGCCATTCTGGGCCTGTGGATTCCCTTCCCACACTGCTGTCTTTATCATGAAGGGGAGGGTGAATGACATTCACAGCACCATTTAGTGCTTCATTGTATTGATTGTTTTTAATCCTAAGAAAGTATTTCCACTATAGGCTCAAAAGTTGGCTCAATACGTCTGCCCTCAAACCTCACTACTGGGATGCATTTGTCTCTGAGAAGGAAAAGTGAATTTCTAATAAACAATTCTCAGCACTCACCCCAAGCTGCAATTCTGAAGATTCTTTGCAGCAATCACGTTAGTTTGCATTGTCATGAAAGTAGCAGGTAAATTTAGATTTTGACGATAGAGCTGGATGTTACAAAAGAATCCAGATCAGAGCTTCTGAACCTCAGTGAGTCATCTTATTTATTTATTTATTTATTTCTCAAATTTATACTACTGCCCATCTCCCCCTGGAAGAGGGACTCTGATCTTGATGGATGACCTGTGCAAAAATCATACAGGGGTAGCATCTGATGCCATTCCAGAAACATGCTGGGAAACGACTGCTCAGCCTCTTCATCTTTCTCCTATCAAATTTCTCCAGAGAGTGTTGTTCTTTCTGCTTTGAAATATTTACATAAAGCCACTGGAGAAAGCCATTCAGAGTTGTGGATTTGTGTCTCATCTTTATAGAAATGAGCTCCCAGGACTATCTGTCTTGCTAAGTGAATACCAAGAAGGTTGTAAAAGTCCTGAATTCAGTGAGACCACATACATTACTCAGTCCGGTCAAGGGTCTCTTGGTCAGAAGACAAGTTAGTAACTTCCAGTTTGGGGCACCACATTTTGGGAAGGCCACTGACAAACTAGACCACATCTGGAAGGGAAGCAAATTGATAAGGAGGCTGAAAAAAATACAGTATCAGGAATGGTTGGAAATGCTGGGCATGTTTAACTTGGAGAGCAGAAGACTGTAGGGAGACATAATAGGTGTCTCAGAAAGGGCTGTACAGTAATGTAGGAAAAAGGTAGAATTGTTCTGGGGATTAAATTACAAGGAAGACCTCAGCTGGACATCAGGAAGAATGGTTAACTGTTCAACAATGGATCAGACTGTCTTAGGCAGTAATGGGCTCTCCTTCATTGGTCAGTTCTTTTTTTTAAATAAATGTCCTAAAAGGTACTCAACATAGCCAGGCCCTGAGGACATCTATGGGAGACTCCCTGGGACCTCACCGTGTGGCCAGGCCTGCCCCCTGCCAGCTACTTCAGGTTTGGAATTTCTAAGGTAGTGGCACTAACTTCCAAATAGGAAAATTAAAACTGAGCAATCAATGTCTTGAATAGTCCAATCAGATGCCTTCCAGGTGATTCTTGTGGTAATGTATCCATCAAGCAGGAAGCTAAAGCATTAGGGAAGTCATGGCTGTGATCTGGCATTGTTAAGGACAAATCGTAATGAGGTGGTGGGAAAAACTGGATTCATCAGAGATGTCACAGAGAGGACAAAACACACCTCAGGCTGCTGGATGGGAAATCTGATGGTTCGGTTATTCTGATAGTCAGTTAAGAAAAAAGCAGGGAATCCTTTAAAAGAGGTTTTGGAACTGTCTCATGAACTGACTTTCTATTATAAACTTTAGGAATCCAGACAAAAGTATAAGCCTTCTTTGATTAAATCATTTCATATTTCTTGATATTATTTAGGCTGGTTTATAAAGGTTTGTCTTTGAGTATATTTGCTTGTTAGGACTGTGGGTCTTAATTAGATATGCAGATTATGACTTAATTTCCAGGAAATCTCCCCATGTAATCAATGCAGGGATGCCAGCACCTTCCCTACAGCCACTTATAATAAATTGTAATTTTATAATAAATTTTTAATAAATAAATTGTTCCCTGAGACATTTTCCAGCTCTTACATTACATTGGTTGAAGTTGTATAATGATGATGGTGGTGGTGGTAGATCAACTGACAATTAAGCAGAAGGTAAAAGTGACACTCTTTCAAAGACTATACTGAAAGCAGCAAGTCCTGTTCAGTTGATGTTGTCCTATTCGTGGTTCACAAGAATCCAAGAAAGTTGGAAATAGCACCAGGAAAATATAATTCCAGCTTGATGACAAGTTTTGAAGACTTCCCCATTCAAATGTGAGCAAACAAATTATGGTGATTCCACAATACATCTGGATGTCGGCCAGGCCTCTAGTCTTGTGAAAAGGAACAAAAATTAATCTGCCGGTTTTAGTTAGAGAGCTGACCTGGGGTCTGATTTCTTCAATGAAAAAAACATACGTGGAAAAAAGGTATCTTTGGGAATGGATGTGAAAGTCGTTAGGTTAACTGCTGTTGCAAGTTGTTCAATGTGAATATTTGTCAATAAGCTGAAATACGACAATCTCTTTTCCAGAACAGTAAGAAACATATGGAACTGTATGATATTATAATTCCTGCCAGAGGAGCCCGAAGTGGCTTATAGTTCAAAAAATCTGAAACAAAATCTTCATAATGCTTAAATTAAAAATTAAAATAAAAGACAAATACAAAATTAAAACATTTCATTTTGAAAAGCAATGAAGCAAAACAACAGGTATATTTAAAGGCGATCTTGTACTGGAACAAAATCTGGGTGAACTGGCATATTGCCAACTGTTTTCCAAAGGAAGCCGTATGGTGAATGTCCCCAGAAAACAGGGCCGTAGCCACAGTGCTGCCTGCCTCCGAGAAGACCAGGCCCCCGGCTACTCTGCTGCGGACCAGCCCCATGAAGACTCAGGCTTCCCCGGCTGATCTTCCTGTAGGAGATGGAGGCCGCAGGGAAGGCAATTCTTCTCCTACTGGGTCCAAAGCCATTCAGGCTAAAGACAACAGCTGATGTGGGACAGTTCAGCAGCTCCCAGGCAAACAGTGCTGCATTTTCAGAACTGAGGTCATGTGGTTGTTTCTAGCCACCCCACTCAACAATTGGACAGCTGTTTTCAAAGCTAGCCCTGCACAGGGTAACACAATTGAGGGGCTCTTAGGACATGGATCAGGGAAGGCAGGCGATCCGGGTCCCAGGAGGGGCTGAGCTGGCAGACCGGCTGAAATTGGGCCCAGGCTCTTCAGGCCTTGGAGGCCATTGGCATCTCTAAAGACTGGGGGAATCAGGGAGAACCCTGAAGCTACACCCCAGTTCTTCAGAGGGGAAGTCCGTCCTGGTCCTGAGGAACACCTATCTGCAGTACTTCTCTGGATCCAGCTTCAGTTTGTTGGGTCTCATCCAGCCCATCACATGTCCAGGCAATGGTAAGGTTTGTATCTTTCTTTCCTAAGCAAATGCTCACTGAACTCTAAATTCCACTGCAGCATAAAAATATTAAATTTGCATATCAGATGAACATGTTTAGGCATTGTATGCATGGCGAGCCCAGGGCAGGCTCTAAAATGTATGCGGTGAACTTGCTATAGAAGCGGAACTGCCCTTGAGCCTCTCTCCACAGCCAGCAGCAGCAGCAGCAACGGAGAAGATGCCTGCCTGTCTCAGCATGCTGGCATCCCAGCAACTACGGCACAAGATGTGGCACATTCAGGAGGAATCTGTTTTTGGCAGGTCGTCATGGGGGTCAGAAAAGTCAAGATGGTGGCTACAACCATGCGAATGTAAAAAAGGAGTGGGCCTTTGAGGATACATTTGTGGGCACCGTGACTTTTATGACCCTTCTCCTTGGAGGAGAACAGCTGGAGAATTCTCTGTAGTTTACCCAAGCATCAGAAGAAAAGAAATAAGCAGCCAGGCATAATTAGAGATTCAATTGACGCATGTGGGAAACAGGATAAGATGCAAACTGTACGATAATGTACAGTATGTATGGTACAATGTGTCAGTCAAGATACTTAGAACACTTCCAAATATGTGTCCGAGATGTAGAAGGAGGGTTTTTGATTTCTTTCCACATACAGTATAGTATATGGTGACAGCGCATTTGGGTTAAAGGACTATAGAATAAGGTCAGTTAACTTTTGGTATCTGATTTAAAGATAATCCCTGTAAATTATATTCCCAGAGGATAAATGGTCATTGTTAGTTGTGGGGCACCAGCTGCAAGAATTAGATGAACTACAGCCTGGTGAACAATGATTACATTGTCTGTGGATCGAGGGGGAAAGGAATGGGCTTTTATGCTCATTCACACAACTGAAACTTGTACACTGGCCTGGGGAGGAAAAATGGGTTCCAGAGGCAATGATCCCATTGCTGTGATGTGGAGCTTATGGGATGAAATGAGTAAATCACAGCTCACAAGTAGTGCCTTGGTACTACTGTCACAACCTTCCACACAAGTAGACAAAGGGTGGGATTTCCATCCCAAGGTGTCAGCCCAATAAGGTAGGCCAGACTAACAAACCAATGCCATATAGGCCAGGATTACTTTTATTGTAACAGCTATAGCTTTTTAAAATAATTTTTATTAAAGCTTTTAAACAAAAAGATTAAAAAATACCACAAACTAATATCAAATAAGAAAGTAAGAAAGACAAGGGGAAAAGAAGGAAATCAAAGAAAAAGCAGAAAGTGCAAGAAAAGAAAAAAGGTTAAAGAAAAGTAGAAAAGAAAGAAAATAAATATATAAGGAAGTAGCTTCTGATAGTCTTCACAGCAGTTATAAGTACAATATATTTTAATATTGTGACAGCTACAGTATAGTGAGAATTTGCAAGTCTGAATGTGCCTCACTATCTTCTTATGAACTGGGGAGAGGCCTGAGACATTTTCTCGCATCATTTTCATGGCCCAGGCTCAAGCCCCTCTTATCTGACTGTAGTGGCTCTTCCTCCCGTTCTTCAAGGCCATTTCCTCTGCCTCTACACAATGTCACAACACACGTTTTTGTCATTCTCACCCCAAGCCAGTGCTTCTGAATGCAGAGGTGCCAACTGCTTAGCAAATATGGTATTTAGTAGCCATTGGCCTGGCCTGGAAGAAGAGGGTTCTTCATAGTCTTCTTGCTGATAAAACCCAGAGGTCCCATTTCTTTGGACGCAACTTCAGCTTTCCTTCCAAACTTGCTCTGCTCTGGCATTAGGCGTCACCCATCCTCTTCTTTCTCTCTTTGCTGCCAAATTAAATCCCTTTCCCCTTCTCTACATTATTGCCACCGCAGCCTTCAGTTTTATTCTCTTTGGTTACAGATTTGGTCTAAAATCATCCACTCATCTTGCTAGCCCTCTTTTTTAAAAACATTGCTTATTATACAAGAAGAAAAAAGGGACAATGCAGAGCAAAAGAAAAGAGCTGAAATCAAACTCCCAGTGCAACCTCACTGGGAGTTGATGATGGAACCTCCCTGAACGGGGCACTCAGAGAAGCACAGCCACTTGGTCTTGCCAGGACTGAGCCCAAATCTATTCCACCCCATCCAGGCCCACACAGACTCTGGGCACTGGGCCAGGACTTGGGCAACATCCCTTGGCCGGCAATTATGCCTGAATCCGCACCTACGGGCATCCCAGGAAAACCTTCATTTGTGGCTTCCTTGCTGATTTTGCATGCCTTCTGTACCGCCACTCTTTCACCATGAGAGGGTGGGCAAATGATGCCAAACGCTGACCAGAACTGTGGGATTGTATCTGCTACTGCTCCCGAAGAGAAGTTACCATGGAAACTCTGCAGGCACTTCTCGGAATGCATCTTCCCTAGACTGACCATTTCTGCTGGGAATCATTGCATCAGGTCCCAGGCCCCAGGCTTAGGAGGCGCTCCAGGCTTTGCCAGGGCTGAGCCTCAGCTAGGATGGCCGAGTGTAGGTGCTGGCCCTTGGCACCTGGAAGGCAGGCCTGTCTTAACGCTGCCTCGGAAAGGTCAGGGGGCAGACTGGAAAAGAGAGGGGGAGCGGAAGAAAGGAAGGAGGGGCACAGAAACAAAAGATGCCAGAGCCAATAGGCACTGCCAACTGGGGAGGATGTGGAAGGCTGCTGGAATACAAATTAATCTGACACAAATACGGTTTCATTTCTGGGGGTCCTCCCTCAGCACACAAAGATAAATTCAGCTTTGCTGCTGCATTTTCAAATGGTAGAGAGAAATTGTTGAAAAAAAGCTCTGAAAAATAGAGAGAGGAGGTTAAATACCTTCTGTGAGGAAAGACTTACAAGATTATGAGCCTGTTTAGTTTTTAGAACAAAAATGACTAACGGAAGATGAGAGGCTGATTAAATTATGAATGGCGAGTTGCGAAAAGAACATACCAGGCTAATAATCAAGCAAGATTAGTCAGACATACTCAGTTCACATGTGCCACACTTGGAACAGGAATCATGTATTCACAGTGGCTGAATTAGAACCATAATAGGTACCTAACAACCCCTTGAGCCCACATCCCAGCTTTGAAAACTTAAATTTGGGGGGATAATTAAATGCAACCTCAGTAAGGAAGAATAGGTGTCACTGAAATAGTGGCACTCCCCAAATGTGCATATTTCAAGAACTTCATATACTTCTCTCAGTGCTGAAAGCCTCTTTTATCCTGTTCATATAATATGCTGATCATTCTTTCTTAAATGGTAAACTCTGCTTGAAAAGTGTCCTTTTAAAGCTATGGAAATTGCAAGGTAGATTCCCAAAACATCCGATTAGGGTTCAGCCCCATGGTAGCCTCCCCACCTCCTTCTCCTCCATGATGTCCTCTAGTCTCCTCTAAGCTACCTTCCAAAGCCTGTGGATCTCATCACCTTTTCCTGGCAATAAATGCCATGCTTCAATTAGGCACTGGCTAAAAGGCTTTACTTGGGCTCTCATCCATGCCTGCTCCTCAAGTCCAGTGAAAGGGTTTTCGTTTTCTTTGTTCTATTTATTTGCTAAATTTATATCCTGCCTTTGCACTTGAAATGCTGTCCACAGCAGTTAACAACCACCACCAACTGATGAAATACAGAATTATAATTAAAGACTAAATCAAACAACGCACTGTATTTAAGAATTAAGCGCTCACCACTCTGTCACAGCAAAAGTGAAGCCTGTCTGGCCCAGTGGGAAGTTTCCGAGGAGACCCCTCTCTTTCCATTCAGATTACGCCTAATTTCATAAACTTCTACCATGGCCTCACTCTTAGGAAGTCTGTGCTTCCTGCATGAGGAGTCCGGGTGACTGAACTGGCTCTGCTGGTTTCATTATTAATCCTTATTTTATCATTCTCTCTTCCATTACGGCTACTTTTTGAGGCCTGAAATACCTGAGATCCAGATCAAACCAGGGACCTTGCAAGGTGCTTCTACCGTCAATGGAACACTCCCTAAATCCAAACTGGCATTTAACTGAAGGCATCTTGGTAGAAATCCCAACGTCGCCCCAGGCTGCCTAGTCTTCCTGAATTTAAGAAACAAGTAATGAAAAGTCTTGGCGACCAACTTAGTCTTCCTGTTTTCAGCACTGCTGGTCAGCTGCTTGAGAAACCCTCACCGTTCTTTTGGCTGCCAAGCCACCCTTCAGGCATCACTTGCATTTCACCCTCTTTAGCTCCACCTGTCTCCCTGAAAGCAGCAGGCTCCTTCTGTCCCAGCAGATACTGCCTCTAAATCCCATCACTGGCTAAAGCCCCAGGCACCCACCTGCTGGAACTCCCTGGACTGGGCCTTGCCACTGCCCTGCCCCAGGTGTGATCTGGGAGCAGGGGCCCACTCTTTCCCAGGTGAAGAATCGCTGCGCCCTCACTTGTCCCTCCAAGCCTGCCCAAGGAGCATTCCGGCAGCCAGCAAGTCATTTGCTGGACAAAACATATTCCTTCTCTACAGCGATGTGGCAATCGCTGAGGTTCCATTGTATTCCTTCAGTTATGTTCTAAGTTTTGTACAACCCAGTGGTTTTCACATTGCTTAGAGAGCTATACCAATAGGTGATTAATACACGGAGGTAATTGAATAGCAGGAGATATCTGCTTGGCCAGCATAGGAGAGGATGTTTTTTGATCCATCCCCAAATTTGGTCAGGAAGAGAGAAAACGATCAGATATCAGAAGGCTACCACTGACAACGCCGGAAAGAGGTTGAATGAAAAGGGCTTGGAGGTGTGCAAGCCATTCTGATCATTTCTGGGTTGATCTGTGGTTAACCTGTGCCTACTGGATCTGGTCAGCACAGAAGAAGACAGCTGTTCTGCACCACAGGGAGCCATGACTTCTTGTAGCAAGGATGCTGCACCAGAAACGCATTATGTCATTAAGCAGCTACACAGCTGCTGCAGGCATTACGGTTTTATGTTTTTCGGTGTCTGGCTGCCAAGGCAGCCCTCCTGCTCCAGCTGGGGAAGGACAGTTCTCAAGCGTTCTGCGGAGCCGCCAGGGCCACAGGTCGGTTGACTTCAGCCAACAGCTGCTCGCCCCTGAAACTCTCCCGCCACTTCTGGGCCACTCATCTTCCCAGCCTGTGGTCAGGAGAGTCCCCTGGCTTGACGGCTTTCAGCGTATTTATTTCTGCAAGGTGCCCCCAAGAGCCGTGATTGTCCTGCAGCGCGTGAACTACGGAAGAGATGGCCACGGTCATCTCAACGTCCTGGAAAAAGAAGGCGCTGCGCTGACGGGCCTACGCGAGGAAGGCGGGCGACCCCACCAGGCTGGGGGGCCCTGAAGTCCCCCCCCCCTTAGCTGCCCCGCTGGCTTCGCCCGACCCTCCCCGTCGCCCAGCCACCCTCACGCGCGCCTTCGCGACGCCCGCGGGGCAGAGGCGGCAGGAGCGGCGCCACCCCGGTCCAGGAGGAGCCGAGACCCCCGGCCCGGCTCGGCCCCCGCAGCGTGCGCGCCCAGGGGTTGCGTAACGGCGCACGCCTGGCATTGCGCGGCCGCCACCACGTGGCAGCAGCCCAGCGCCCATGCCGGGAACCGGGGCTCCCGCGCGCGCGGCCGCGCCCCCTTCCCCGACGCGCCGCGCCATTGGCGAGCGCCGACGCCGGTCCGGCGCCGGGCGACCAATGCGGGGCGCGGAGCCTCTGCGGCGCGCCCGCCCGCCCGCCCGTCCGCCCCCCTCAGCCCGAGGCTCCGGAGCGTGGCCGGCTCCGCCGTGCGCTGCAGGCAGCGAGAAGACGCCCGCCCGCCCGCCCGCCGGTCCCCCCTGGGCGCGGGCAGCCGGCGGCGGCTCCCTGCTTCCCGCCTGGCGGGCCGTTGCCGGAGCGCAGGCCGCCGATGGGAGCCCTGGCTGCGCCCAAGCGCCGCGGCAGCGCCTGCCCGCCCCGCCGCCAGCAGGTAAGTGCCAGCGCGGGTCGCCTCCCCCCGGCGCCGGGAGCGGGTCCTGCCCGGGGAGCGCGGCCCCGGCTCGCTCCCCCGCCGCCGAGGCAGCGCGATGGCCCCGCCGCCGGTCCCGCTCGGCCCCGCTCCGGCGGCGGAGCGCGCGCCTCCGGCCATGTGTCGCCGCCGCCGCCGCCGCGGCGCTCTCCGGAAGCCGACGGGCGGGGCTGCCCTCCTGCGGGAAGGTGCGGCAGGCTGCGCCCCGGGGCGACCCGCCGGCCCCGCGGAGGGAGGCAGCGGGGAGGGGGAGCCGCGCCGCCGCCCCGCTCTCGCCCGCTGCCCAGCGCCGGGCGGCCGGAGAGCCGGGGCGGCATCCGGCTGGCGGGCGGCGGCGGCGGCGGCGCTCTCGGTGCGCAGAGCCAATGGCTGCCGGCCGCAAGATCGCACCTGCAGGGGCGCGGCGGCTGGGCGCGGCGGCTCGAGAGGAGCCCGAAGGGGCTGGTCTCCGCTGGCCTCGGCGGGGGGCTGCGGGGCGCGTTCAGCGACGAAGCCCCCTGTGGGCGGAGGGGGGCCTGCGGGGCGCCGTCTGCTGACCGGCTGCCCCGGGTAAGGACAACCTCCGGGGGCACCGGGGGCTTCGTCCTCCTCCCGGGCTGTGGAGGAGGCCGGGGAACGGCCTGGGAGGCTCGGATGGTTGGGAAATCTCCGTCGCGACTCAGGTCTGGCTAATGGCTGCAGTTGACGCCGGCAGACCTGAGGGCCAGCCCGTGATTTAGTGGCGTCAGGAAACAACGGCCCCGAAGGGCAGAAGCCAGCCGTGGGGCCTTCCGCATTGTGGGCCCCGACCCGCTTACGCGCCCCTCGACGCAGAAGAGCGCTTGGGAAGCCCTGCTGCTCGCGAAAGGCAGAGGCGGGTCTAGGGGGAAACGGCGAGATCTGGCCGGCGGGGCGCAACGCAGCAGACTCGGCAACGCCGAACCAGCGTCCCTGGGAGCGACTGGCTCCCCGGTGGGTGCCGGTGGACAACCCCACCGACATGACCGAGAGCAGAGACAGTTCCTTCGGTTTATCTCCTTTAGAATATCTGGCGTCATTTCAAGGTTGACTGGTATTCATTTAAAACTGTGTAACTGTGAGATGCCAGTGTTTGTCTTGCATTGCTTTCTATTTTGAAGGAAGTAACGAGCTGTGGTGGCTAAGCAGAGATGCTCCCTGCGGTCCCCAAGGGCAGGTCTCTCTCTTCAGTGTGAGATGTGCTCCAGGAGATGAGAGTTCTTGTGTGCCAGAATCCAGATGGACCGATGTCTGTTAGCATCTCTAGCTGGCAGTCCTCTGCTTTTCCAGGAAACCACGTTGGCTTGGATTTATTGAGAAAAGGAATAGGAACAGTACAGGCCCAGGAAAGTTCTTTTCATCTGGTAATACCATAAAACGAGTTGGGAAGGCCCTGCTGGTGCTTCCTGCTCTGGCGCTGGTCTGCAGAAGAGTCATCAGCAGTGGGGACTTCTTGTGATAGTGTTCTGATTTTGGAACTTTCCCCTGGGGAGAGGACAGCTGACCCTCATGGTTGTCCATTCACATCCTCTCCTTTAGGTGGCTTAAGACTCACTGGAGTGTCTGGCAGACCACAACTGCTCTAGGACCACACTGCCGTTGAATTAATTGCCATGTTAATAAAATTTTGTTCGGGTTAAAGGTTTTCATTGTACAGCTACACAAAATATAAAGTGGGTACAGCATAAGTCTATGATTCTCTGCACACTTACTTGGGAGGAAGCCTCTCAGAAGCTCATGGGAAATGGATTCTGATAAACATGCAGGGCTTCAGACTGCAATATTTAGATGAAGTTATATCTGAATATTCTGTCTACATGGTTTTGAATAAACCAGAAGTATTTAAGATAGGAAATAAGTAGTGATGAGGGATGGCAGCTTTCAGTCCTGCATACATGGAATCTGCTTAAATCCTTCTGACTATGTTCGAAATGATCAAAACCTGGAAGAGTAGAAGTGATCTGTCCAACATTGAAATCGCTTGTTCTGACCACTCAGTACACTTGGAACGTTTTATCCATGAAATATTTTTCACATTTACACTTAGGTGGAGGGTGACATCCAAAAGCAAATTATGTTTTATGGTCACAGTTATGTTTTTAGATTTTAACCATTTAATATAACACGTAAGGGCAATTAAAAGGCATCTCTCCTGAAAGATATCAGGAAGGGGTGGAGAAAGACCACCAAACATTTAGTGGCTGAAAACTGTAAAAAACAGAAAGCAAATATTAGTCAATGTATCATTATACCCTGATTTCCTAATGCAGTGAGTTGCTTTTTCAGAGAATAGACACTTACTCCTTGCTCTCTGTTTTTGCCCTATGAGATTAATACTCCGTTTCCAGTGGCTTGCAGTTTCCATGTAGGTCTTCTAAAAGTAGACCAGCTAGTGCTTGATGTGCCATATCAGCATTCTTACACTCAAAATAGACAATAACAATAAAGTTCTAAAAAATCCTAAGATTTGGCCTGTTAATTTCAGAAATAGTACATAATGTGTAGTGCTGAAGCGGGAGTGCTGCAGGAGACACCAGCAGCATGCAGAGCAGAAAGCAAGGGTGCCACGCAAGTCTTCCTTTTTGGTGTCCATGCAAAAAATAGGGAAATGGCAGTTTTCAAACCGGTGCCGAACCAGTTCCAAGTGGAGGGCCTGTGTGTATGGGGCCCCAAGGGCTGGTGACCCAGAGTAGGCAAAGTTTCCCATTCTTGGCTTATGCCTGCCCACCATCCTCTGTAGGTTAGCATCAGCATAGCTCCTATCATGTGGAGGTGGCCCTTGCTGGAGATCTTCTATGTTTCAGGCTGACACGTTGGTTTTGTAGATGGCTGATCATTAATGGAAGCCAGGGATCCCTCCTTAGGGCAGTTCATGCCCATCCTAATACAAGGTAAGAAACTGAGCTGCAGAGGTTTTAGCCAATTAGGCAAAATGGCGTAGTAGATCAGGAGGTAGACTTTGGGGAATCAAATTGCACAGAAAGTGGATGAGGACTGTGTGGACTTCATTCTGGAGTCTGTCCATATTTTGCCCTTTCCTAGCTCTGTGAGAGAGTGTTAAAAATGCCAGCAGTGCTATCAAACGGCCTTATTTTCAGCAGAAAGTTAAACTGCTCTTTGTTTCTCTTTCGTTCTTGTAAACTAGCCAGGTAAAAGCTGTGCAACACAGTCTTAATTTAAATATGCTTTTGCGTCACTGACAGTCTCTCTCCAAAGGGTTCCACTTGTACAAACTTTTAATTCTGTAGGTCTGAGAAAGGGAAATTCAGCTGATTCGGTTTCTTTGGGTCTTTAGAAGAGGCAGTCTTGATGGAACTGAATATGGAAAGCTGCAGCAGTGATTTGAATAAGTTCCTGTACGAACAATTGAATTATCATTGGAACAACTTTAGGTACTTCTGGCTAAATAGTAAAGGTAAAGGTTTCCCTTGACGTAAAGTCCAGTCGTGTCCGACTCTAGGGGGCGGTGCTCATCTCCGTTTCTAAGCCTTAGAGCCGCCGTTGTCCGTAGACACTTCCGGGTCATGTGGCCAGCATGACTCACGGAACGCCGTTACCTTCCCGCCGAAGCGGTACCTATTGATCTACTCACATTGGCATGTTTTCGAACTGCTAGGTGAGCAGGAGCTGGGATTAGCAACGGGAGCTCACCCCGCCGCGCGGTTTCGAACCGCCGACCTTCCGATCGGCAGCTCAGCGGTTTAACCCGCAGCGCCACCACGTCCTCTGGCTAAATAGATTGCATGAAAAGGCTTGGCAGGAAGAAATAATGAGCTGGTCTGAATTTCTATGGCATATTATGCCTATCTGCTTCTCTGGATAGTACCCACCATGGAAGATCAATTAAAACAGAGACTTGGACCAATGGCCAAGGTATGCAGCTGCCCTTCTGAGGGGTCCAGAGACAAGCCGTGTCCCCAGCCTGATTTGCAGCAAAGTCAAATGTAGGGGTTGTTCTTGGGAGTGGACATCACGCAGAGTGCATCCTTTCTGGGTGGACGCTGAGTGATGATCCGCAGGCTGTGGCATGGCCCAGAGGGCTTTGTTTGCCAATTGTGCTAGATGGGAAGAGGCATCCTCTACTTTTCCTGCTCCCCAGCGGTTTAGGGCTTTGTGCAAAAAAACCTCTGCCCATGAGCAAATTGACAGCGGTGCCTCTCTCTCAGCAGCAGTGCGTGACGGTTAGCATTTTACATGCACGCAGGGAGCCTCATCCAGAAGGCACGACAAGAGTAAGGAAGTGGGGCTCACAGGTCTCTGCCTAGGGATGGCCACAGTGATGGTGAAAGGTGCCCCTCATTGCTGGGGCTGATCGCCCTGGCCTGAAGTGACGGGAACTGTTCTTTGCCACTCTTGAGTGATGCAGCTTACCCATCAGAAGGAGCCCAACTCAGTTCTGGAGAGCCAAGCTGCTTATTTCCTTGACTGGGAAATGCTTCCAACTAAGTACTGCCCCAACATTCAGTCTCAGTTTTTTGCCCTGAGCCACTCCTGCATCCAGACATTAGTTTTGGACCTACCAAGACTCTCTGAATCAAGGTGAGGTGATCTCATCTGGTTTCGGAAAGTCTGAGGTGGGTAATAAAACAGCCCAAAGTTATTTTGGCCTCTGGGGCAGACATTCGTAATGGCTCCATTTTCAAAAAGCAGCTGGTGACCCAGATCTGCCGCCTGCTCAGGTGGCCCCTGCCGTTTGTGTCTTCTGTGAGCAGAAAGGTGGCTGTTCTGGCTCCATTTGCAGCATAATAAAAGAGGTGGGTGCAGACCTCTGGTTTTCTCCCTCTTCCATCAGGCAACCCTGAATCACGAGAACGCAGTCTGTGATTAAATGGTTCAGTTCTAATCCAGCTTCTCCAGAAGTTACTTGAAATGTATTTACTATTCAAAATAGATTTTCTTTCTGGGAAATAGACAGTCTAACATTTGTAACTTATTAACAGAGTTTCCCCTCACCTGCCTTTTTTGTTCTAAATGCTGCAGAACCAGCCGTGTATAATTTCCCTTGGTATATTATTAGATAATTTTTATACCTGTTTATGAAGGCAAGTTTAGGTTGATTATTTTATTATTGTATTTGTGTACTGCCAGGTTGAACTGGCTCATGGTGGTTTATAGTACAAATAAAACAGGAAAATTATTGTGCAAAACCTGTTCTTTCTGTGCCTCTGTTAACTTAGCAGCAAGTCTTTCAGTTAAATAGGAGTCACTCCTCAGTAAGAGTGTTTAGAAATTTGGCTTTCCTCAGTGATAGGTTAGCCAATATGTGATTTCGGAGCAGGAGACTCTGGACTTTTCCCTCTCCTCCCACCATCCCAGTTCTAGGCTGAATGAAAGACGCTCGTTCGGAGCTGCGGAAGGCCGTGTGCCCAGGATGCATGGCTGCCGCTGGAGAGCCGGGGTTCAGCTGCCAGGTGCCCTGCAGAGAGCCCTTCCAGCTGCTCTGCCCTGGGGGAGAGAGAGGGGCTGTGGCAAGGCCTCTTCCCACACCTGTCTGGGATGGCTGCCATTCTAACAATTTCTGTCTGCTGTCCCTGTGGCTGCAGGGCAGAAGCCAGCCTGCAGCCTAGGGGCTCTGTGTGGCACCGCAGAAGGTGGTCATTTAGCCTGGGGACTCTTCGGGTGCTTTGCTGAAGCCTGCCTAGTTTCAGTTTGCTGACTCGCATTTCTTTTTCACAGCTGGCAAGTTTGCGCAGAATTTTGAAATGTGCTGATGGGTGAACTGACATGCCACCTGGGCATGTTTGTGTGAATGTGGGCCCTTTTCAGGCTTCAGGTGGGCAGAGTGGAAGTATAGCCAAAGGGGCTGACTAATGGCCTTGGCCAGTCCGGCCCTGCACAGGCATTGGCTTGTACAATGTGACCTGGCGAAGTCTTCCTAGTTTTGAGGAAGAAGAATTGTAGCTGCCTTTCAGTCAATAATCTCAGGGGCAGCTACCTGCATTTCCCTTCAGGTTACCTGGGAAGTTGGTCAAATGAAGTCTTTAAGAGTGCTTCCTGATACGATAATTTGGTATAGATTCATCACAGCAATAATCTTTCTCACAGAGAAAAATCAAATTAACACTGGAGGTAGGAAAATCGGTGGAGTATACCGCTGCAGGATTTTCAACGAATAGCCTACTTGTGTAAAAACAAAGAAAGATGTATGAGTGAACAAGGAGAAGCAGATGTAGTGATGATATGTGGATTTATCTCTACAGTTTAGAAGTGAGATAAGAAATGTAATTGCAAATTAGTTCTGGTGAGCAGCGCTTTTAGAAATGTTTGCATTTTTTATTTATTCCACTTAGAGTTATCTGTAAAAATCCTGATTCTGTTAGGCTTAAGAAATCACAGAAGTGTGCAGCATCTAGAGCAGCTGTTGTGGAAGAGAATGAATTAGAGCTGCAGAAAGTGGGAAGTGGCTTGGAGTTTTGTAGACAGTAAAGCTTTTGCATCTTTGGTTGAGAGTCCTTTTAGCAGATCCTGCCCTGAACCCTGACTAGATGATCTCTGAGGTCCCTTCCAACTATTTGATTTTGTGACCTGACCTAATTTACATCCCATTTATAGAGCACCCAAAGTTGCCAAAAATACTAAAAACCCAACATGTCTAAAACAACAAAAGGCCAATACTATTAAGATATGACAACTGTCTTGTCTTCGCCCTGAGCCCTTCTAGATCAACCAGCCAGGTAGAAGAATTGTGGTTGGAAGAGAGCTTATCATCTGAGTTCATGTGTTGACAGGAATGCCTGGAGGGGATGGTTAAAAAGTCACGATGGCAGTCATGTCAGTGGGACTGAAGCTCTGCTGCTTTTTATGTTCATGGCAGGTGGACCTTTGATCACAGCATCATGGCCGTCATCTTTTCTGACCTCAGTGTACCTTGTGGATACCCCTCTATGTTGGGGAATGTTTGGCGTCAGGCAAAGCCAAAATTAAAGTGTGGTGGATTAACCGAGATCTACTGGAGTAACTCCGGTAGAGTAATTGTAGCATAGTAACTGTGGTACCCAAGGCACCCTGTTTTCCTGCCATGCTGAGGGTGGGGAAGTTCCCATGTTCTTTGTATATACCTGCATCTAACGTAAGAAATCACTACATAGTCATCCAATTATCTAATTCAGTTAGAACTTCCTTTGTGTATATTTCTCATACTGGACTGATTGTTTCCTATTCTTGTCCTATGTGTCAATGATCCTTTATCAATCTTTTACTCTGATCAGTTCAATTTGCTTTACAGGTACTCCTCGACTTACGACCGCAGTTGGGACCGGAACTTCTGTTGCTAAGCAATGTGGTTGCTAGGCAAAACATTATGTGACTGCATCACTTAGTGACAGCAATCCCGGCAGTCCTGGTTGCCGTCATTAAGTGAATGCCCTGGTCATTAGGCAAGGCACCTTCCTGCTGGCTTACCACAATAGAGTCATGGGGAAGCCAGCAGGAAGCTGCGAGCCCCAGGCGCTGCCAGGTGGGGAGGGTGCGTGAGTGCCCCAGGACCTCTTGGATTTTCAGCCCCAGAGCCAAGAGCCTTCTGAAGCCTCTCCTGTGGGGCTGAAGATCCTGCTTGGATTTTGGCATGGAGCTTCTTCAGCCCGCCCCAGAGAAGAGTGGGAGTCCTCTTGGCAGGCTGACACCCTGGGAAAGCCAGCAGGGAAGACTGCGAAGGGCGATCACGTGATCACGGGGCACTTGGCAACCGGCTGTAAGTCCCTTTGTTCAGTGCCGTCATAAAGTTGAATGGTCGCTGAACAAATGGTTGTAGCTCGAGGACTGCCCGAATTATTTTTCAAAAGTGAGTAAAAGAAGGCAAAAGACTTTTCTAAGACGGAAGAATCCCAGCAAGATACCTTGGGTTGTCTTCTGCAGTTCCAAGAGCTCTTTAAACCAGAGATGGTCTAAGTCACAGTATTTCAACGATCACAGCAGAAAATGCAAGGAAATTTCAGTATTTTCCAGAAAAAAATAGATGATAGATATTGCAGAGTCACAACCCAGGTTGAATTTCAGAAGAAAGAGGTTAAAGAATTAAAGACGGAAGATTCAGAAGTATCTCTGGTTCAGAAATCTCACCAGAGAAAACTGAAGAAACTGGAAGCCAAGCTAGAATGACTGGGAGTCGAGCTGTGTAGAAACACCCTGAAGTTTCAGGGCAGACCAGGAGAATTTGGTAAGGGAGCCCGAGAAGGCAGCTTGATGTGGACGAAAGTTTGGAAATTCAAAAAATCTATAGAATAAATTCCTGGATACTGTGACGAAGACAACCACTACATGACTTACTTGTAAAGTCTACATGTTTCAAAACTAAAGAGGCAATTTTAAAATGAAAAAGAAACGAAATCTTTTTGAAAGTGGGAGATTCAATAGGACCTCAAATACTCCCCTAGATATTCTGAGAACTTTTCCTCAAATTACTGGCTTTGGATAGACAGAAAAAGAATGGAACAGAGTGAAGAGACCCTGGATCAAATATGTGGAGAAAACCAAGTATTAACAAGAGAGTTTCTTCCAGGCTAACTAAATTCCTGAAACTTTACAGAATGGGAGGCTAGTAAAGCCCTTACGAGAGGCTGTCGATCTCTCTTGGAGACAGAAAGCCATGGAAAGAAGCCTTTTTAGGCTACAGTTTTATACACAGAATTGTGCCATATCTGAAATTTGGGCTTTAGGGTTTATATCTAAGTTTAACTTATTCTGCAATATTTTCCTACAGGTGGTGGTGGTTGTTAGTGGCCATCGAGTCATTTACGACTCATGGCGACCCTCTGTACAACAGAACGAAACACTGCTTGGTCTTGCGCCATGCGCCTGGCTGTTCCAATGTCTGCATCCCTTGTTGTGGTAATTGTATCAATCCATCGCACTGAAGGTCTCCCTCTTTTCCGCCAGCCCTCAACTTTACCAAACATGATGACCTTTTCAAGCGATCGGTCTTTCCTGACGATGTGCCCGAAGTATAAGAGTCTAAGCCTAGTTATCTTCGCCTCTAGGGAACATCCAGGTTGTATTTCTTCTAAAACTGATTTATTAGTCCTCACTTAATGACTACAATTGGGACTGGAATTTCGGTTGCTAAGAGAAGTGGTCATTAAGCAAATCCAACCTGACTTTACAACTTTTTTGTGGCGATCGTTAAGCAAATCACCATGGGCATTAAGCAAACCAGGTGGTGGTTAAGCAAATCACCGAGTTCTCCATTAATTTTGCTTGCCAGAAGCCAGCTGGGATGGTAAAAAATGGCGACCACGTGACCACAGGACGCTGCAATGGTCATAAATGCGAACTGGTTTCCAGGCACCCAAACCGTAATCATGTGACTGCGGGGATGCTGCAATGGTCATAAGTGTGACGGCAGGTTGTAAGTCGGTTTTCCCAGCACTGTCGTAAATCTGAACCATCACTAAACAAATGGTTGTTAAGCAAGGACTACCTATACTTTATTATTCGCTGTTTATTATTTATCTTTTTCCTTCTTACAGATTCTGATTGGGTTAACTAAAGTTCCTAATGGTATATATCTGAGATTTATTACATATCTACCCTTACTTTATTATTTAATTACTGGTTTTTGTCTTGGGGTGGTTGTGACCTGACCTGGTAGTGGAGGACATTAATGCTAGAGACAGATAAGTCTCTGACTGCCCTCCAGCTCACTGGTGTCACTCTTCCCACTGCAAGGAGATAGGGCTGATTTGATCAACCCACTCTAGATGACTGATGATCCGTGTGGATTTCCAGAGGGAATTTGGTTTTTCCTGAGGATCTGGTGGGTGGATTGGCCGAGGCCTTAGTCACAGCCTGGAATGAGCGGGTGGCTGGGGCCCTGGGCTGTATGGCCCCTATGTAGCTTCTCCTGCGCCAACCCCAGGGTGCACTTTGGTTTACAGAGGGGTTCCCTGAGATGAAGTGCAAGAAGAGATGCCCAGAATACTGTTAGAGAAAGACTAGAACGAGTCTGATCACACACTGGTAAGAGCCAATATTTGGGATTACCTCATAATGGTAAGGGTGACAAAGCAGCAATATTTCTCCGCCCGTATTGCAGCCAGCAATAGGTACCTGGGGGCCCTCTTTAGAGTGGCCCAGTCCCTGCTGGGGGTGGACAGGGGATCATCTGCACAGCTGCTGTGAGGAATATTCTAAGTAACCGGCAGATAAAGCTGCTCCTATCTGCTTGGACTGGGCAGGTCTACCTGAGGTGCTTGGTGCTTGGTCTTGTGTGATCTGGGATGATTTTGAGTCGGTGACTCTAGAGGAAATGGACAGATTCTCTGCACTGTCAGTTTGGCCACCTGGTGTAATGGTACAGGTAGTCCTCAACTTACAACCACAGTTGGGACCGGAATTTTGGTTGCTAAGCGATGCAGTTGTAAACAGCGACTGCATCGCTTAGCAACTGCAGTCCCGGGCAACTCTCCTTGCCTTTGCTAAGCAAATTTTACTGGTTGTTAGCTGAGGACCCATCCCAATCCAAGCAATTCCAGGCTTGGTCCCTCTCAGCCCCGAGCCGCAGTGAGGTAAGGGACTGCCTCCAACTCCTGCCCCCACCTATCTCCCCCTCATCTCTGCCCTTTTGGCCAGCCTGCCCCCTGCCCAAGTGACTCTGGGGCTGCTTGCCAAGCCCCGGGAAGCCGCAGCACCCGCAGCCCAGTCCCAGCCTCAGCCGCCCTTGCCACCCTGCCCCCCAAGACCCCTGCCGCCCTGCGCTCCGCCGCCCCAGGTGACCTTCGCCGTCTTCTGGCTCCCGCTGGTGATGAGGCCTGCCCGGCCTGGCTGCTGGGCTGGGCTGGGCTGGGCTTCAGCTGTGAAGAAGAAGCCCAAAGCAGACCCAGAGCCACAGGGAGCCAAAACGCCCCGTTGCAAAAAGCTTCTGTAGCGCGGTGTGCCAAAAAGCATAGGGACTGCTTTGGGCTTTTTTTTTCCTTTTTGGAAGTGAAGCCAGCCCCAGGCCAGGCACACCTCATTAGCAGCACACCTGAAGAGGTTGTTTTTTGACCCAACAATTCTGGACAGTTACTGTCCTGTCTCCAGCCTTTCCTTTTTCAGGGAAGGTATTTGGACTGCGGCTGCAGAGAAACCTGGAGGAAGCAGATTATCTGGACCCGGTTTCAGTCCGGGATTCAGCATGGGGACAGCATTGGTCATACTTGTCGATGACCTGTGGTGGAGCCAGGATTGGGATGGTGCATCTATCTTGTATTTCTTGATCTCTCAGTGGCTTTTGATACTGTCAGTCACAGTATGCTGGACCAACTGGAGAGGCTGGGAATCGGGGGCACCATTTTACAGTGGTTCTCTTCCTTCATGGCCAGTTCCAGTCAGTGTTGGCAATGGGGTGCCCCAGGGCTTGATCCTCCCCTTTTATTCACCTTCTACATGAAACCTCTGGGTGAGGTTATCTGCCAGTTTGAGGTTCAGTATCATCAGTATACCCCAGGCTGGCCAAGCGAGGCTGTCAAAGTCCTGTCCCAGTGTCAGGAGGCCATGAAGCTTTGGACAGGGGGAACCATCTCTGACTCAATCCTACCAAGACTGAGTGGCTGTGGATATTAGGGCCTTCTAGATCTGGGCATATTCCATCTTTAACTTGGATGGGGTAGCACTTCCTATTCAAGAGTGGTGTGCAATCTGGGGGACTTCCTGGACTCACAGCTCCTGCTCAATGAGGAGGTGGCAGCTATGGCCAAGAAGACCTTTGCATGGTTTCATGTGAAGTGCCAGTTGCACTCTTTCCTAGATCCAGAAGTCTGTCAGACAGTTGTTCATATCCTAGTCACCTCACAGCTTGATTACTGCAACATGCTCTGCGTGGGGCTGCCCTTAAAGACCACTTGGAAGGGGTTCAATTGGTCCAGAATGCAGCGGGGTAGGCAGTGATGGGCATTGCTTGGTATGCCTATGTGACAGCCTGCTTTGCAAGCAGCACTGGTTGCCAATTTGCTTCCAGGTGAGTTTCAAGGTGCTGGTTATGACCTATAAAGTCCCACCTGGCATGGGGCCTGGTTACTTGAGGGACTGCCTGTTCCCTGTGGTATTGGCCCGGCTGACTTGATCCAGCAGGGTTAGAGACTCCCATTTCCTTCAATTAAGCAGTCCCAGAAGAAGGTCTTCTCCATTGCAGCACATGCCCTCTGGGATGAGGTGCCCCCACGGTCTGGGTGGCTCCCACCCTGATGGCGTTCCTGGGGGCCTCAAAGACTGGCTCTTCCCCCAGGCTCTGGGCCAGGGTGGCTGGAGCTCTTGCGGGGTGTATAAGGTGTCTGTTATTGCTGACCAGATTGGCCACCTTGTTTAGTGTCTTACTTCCTATGTTTTCTTATCGTGTATCAGTTATTTCATTATGCTGTGAGCTGCCCAGAGTCGATTTGGAGTTGGTGAGCATCTAAGTAAAATAAATTAAAGAAAAAAAAACCTATTGTAATCACTATTATCATCTCTGTTATCCATTTTTTCTATGCTCTTTTTAAACTTGCATTTCTATTAGTATTCTGTGTCTTCTTTTTGACAGTTGTAACACCTAGCTTGTAAGAATAAATAAGTAAAAGTAAAAAGCAGAAGCTGCAGCCTTTGTTCCTGTTGCCAGGAGGCCTTCGTGGGGTTGTACCAAATGCAACACTGAGTTACGAGACCCTGCTGTTACACCCCAAGAAGCTGGCTTCTCTTTCTTTCAGAGACTGTAAAACTTAGGGCGGAATGACAATTCTGGGCCCGGGCAGGAGGATTTGGATGAAGCTGAGCTAACTGTGGATATCACTGATTGCTCCTGGTTTTGCATTTGCGGAATCCAGAAGGATGCCGCTGTCTGTCCTACTTCGAGAGGCAGGTGGCATAACACCAGCGTGGCGTTAGTGCTATATTTAAGTACGAATATGTGTGTTTCTAGTTAGTCAACAAGGCACGTTATATATCATTCTATATAAGGCACTGAAAATGGTAAGTAAAAATATCAGTTCTTCACTCCTTGAAAAGTTAAGAGTTTTTGCAAATAAGAACAGATGGCATTTCCACTTCTTTGCCAAACAGTAATTGGGACATCTCTCCAGCAAACTAACCAACGTGGTTGCTTCAGAGGCCTGCAGGATATTTGAGACATGCCGTTATTTTTCATCTTAATTGTGAGAACTGTCCATTTATTTCTACTCTTTGGTTTTAATCCTTAAGAAATCCATTCTCTCATCTGATGACTGTAAAATTTGCTGGAAGGCCTTGGGTGACAGATGGCCCCCCCACCCCGTTTGTTTACATCCACCAAAACCTCCTGGAGTTGGGGAGACACTCATGCCTCAGAAGCTATGTTAATTTTCTTGCAGCAAGTTTTTTCCTTCTATTTTCCTGACAGTTTTATATTAAATAATTCAATTGATTGTATTACGGTCACTGACCAGTACATTTATATTTAATAATAATTTCTCCCAATCCCACCTAAAAGAAACTATGTTTACTGGCCTGAAATAAAACATATTTTACCGAGGCAATGGAACAGTGGGACAGCTTGCAGGTTTACCAAAGATTTAATTCAGCCGCACTGCATGTACATGTTGCTTTTCAATCTTAAACTCCTTTGGAAATGGCTTAGGAAGACTAATTAAAAATATAAAAATAAGGTCACAGCTCCCTGCTTAAAAGGGTTTGACCTAGCTTAACGAATAGTTACCCTCCCTAAAGACACTTTACCTGCACAAGTTTTTAACCATTGTCTAGTGGGCAACCTGTTTTCCTTGGGCAGATTGCTTGAGAGAAAAGCCATTGGTCATCTCAAGTTGCCATGGGATGAGCCTGATTGTTTTGGGTCCATTTCAGATAAACTTAAGAACTGATTTAGGGACATTGTGGAATACCCTTTGCTGGGAAAGACAGAGGGGAAGGATAGGACCCCAAGGCTTCTTTTGACCCCTCAGGAGCTTTAGAAACCGTCACATACGATAAACTCCTGGAGATGGTGCCTAGGTTGGATGCAGAAGACACTGCTTGGCAGCTCCCATTGGAGGGGCCAGTTTGGGAAGCTGACTTTGGAAAAAGATTGCTGCAGCCATCAGTAATTGCATTTGATGCTTGTTATGCTTCTGCTCATGCTGTTTGACATTTATTTAAGACCTATAAAGAGTTGGTTGAAGTGACCCAATCTATTTCTGTGCCAGGCTTGACTGATATTCTGAAATCTCTTGAGCCAAATCTCTGTATCTTTCCATTTGGCAAGCTAGGTGTCTCTGGAAGAGGGCCACTTCCTGTTGCCAAACTGTGTCACTGCGCATTCTGTGCGATTCAGCAGTTTGCTCTAGATGTGGAAGGAAACATGAATACTCTTGGCTTATTATAGTCAGTTTAGATCCTGCCCTTCTACTGACAGTAGTGAGTAGAACCTAGGGCTCCGGATTCAAAAGAGAGAGAGGTGCTTTGGAGCACGTGCGCGCTCTTTTCTCAGGGAAAGAAAAAGCTGCTTTAAGCAGTTGGAGACGGATGCTGTCATCCAAAGCACGTTTCCTCCTCTGAATCTGAAGTACTGCATAGCTCTACTCAGCACACATGGACACCCAAAATACGCACATTTATGTACTACGGTATGGTATATAGTATGTGAACCACTATACGTACATATGCAGATAGCTATTAAAAGCCATAAGAATAGAATGAACAACCCAGCTTCAGTAAAATAAGCAATACGTAGAGGCTGCAGATGAGAAACCAGATAAAGTTAATTCGCCAGAGTGAGACCTGCTGGGATGGACATCATCAGAAGATCCCAGGTACATTTATTTGCAACCATAGGTTTCAGCAAAAATCCTTAATATAAGTAAAGCAGGACCTTTTACCCTTGGCGCTCAATATTGGGAAGTTGTCCGAAGGGTGTCTGGGTGAAGGGGGTCTTTCCCTTCCTCTCTTTCTGCCTCAAGAAGGGCCATTCCTCTTTCAGGGGGTTTGAAGGGGCTTCCATGCACTTGGAATACAACTGCTGCTGCTCTCCCAAGCGGAGCGTCCTCCCTTGAGTTTGAAATAGCGCCCTTGTGCTGGAGCTAAGGGCACGCTCTTCCAAGGATGCAGCTCTCTGGAAATGGGGCTCCAGGGAAAGGTGAAGGTCAGCGGAGGGGGAGACACTCCTGCACACACTGAGGAGAGAGTCCCCCTGGACCGAAGGGGTCTGCTTCTGAGTCTCCCGAGCATGCACAAAAGGGGCATTGTTTACCTGTCGGAAAGAGGCCTCTTCCTGTGAATTATGGTGGGACTGGGATTCTCTGATATCCCTGACAAGCCAGTAGAAAAGCAGTGAGTGAAGGGCTGGGAGGGGCCAATTACTTTGATGGCTGGGCGGGGTGCTCGCTGGTGGGATTTTAGCCTCCTCGCTTTCTCCCCTTTCTGAGTCTCGGGCTCATTGCTCTTCAGCTTTGCTGCCCCCCCCCCCACTCGCATCCTCCATGCTTTGCTCTCCTCTCCTCCCCTTTTCTGCAGTTTGTGTGGGAAGGGGATATTTCTGTGTTTTTTTATGTGTGACTGATGGGGATCCATTCATTTTATAAATGGGGTCAATCAGAAGTTATTGATTTAACTAATACTAATTTATTCTTTGTCCTGGCCCTGCTTTGCTATAATTTCTTGGGGGTGTGTGGCTTCTGGGAGCTGTATATGCCCACATTCAAGTATGGTTTGTGCATATTCATTGAAGGAGAAGCTCCAGGACTGGTTTTATAAAGTTGGCAAGCCAGATATTGCACAGCGCTTTCCCTTTTATGAGAATTTGTCTTAAATGCAGGTTTGCCAGGCTTTGAGGTAAATACTATATGTGACAATAGCGACAGATCACTCTGGACCCCTGCCTGTGCTTCAGGGGACCAAGTCTCTTGTTTTCAATGTAATGATTCAGAATACTAGAAAAAATCAGTAAAAAACAAAGGCCCAACTCACTTGTCTTTCCCAGTCTGACCCCTTAAGGGCAGTCCACATCTACCGTAAGTGCAAGTTGCCCCCCCCCCTTTATAAGGCCACCTCTAGGGCAGCATTAAGCCCTGTTTTTTCTAGCCGAACTCTGCAGCCTTTTCATGCTGCGCGCCACACTTAGCTGCTGAATGACAGGCTGGAGTGGTGCTGAGAAAAGTAGGTCGGGTGAAGGCAAAGGGGAGCAGGGGCAGAACAAAACGTAGTTCATATGAACCTATTCATGAATTTATTCCCGTATATTCTGGCAGCAACTTTAGAAGGGGCACTGGGACCACACCCAAAGATTTCAGGAGCTGCAGGGAACCCCATTTTGAACACTCCTGATTTTAACCAGGGTTTGTTAAATGGCCTTATTTGTACTTCACCGTAAACTACAACCCAGGATTTACAAGATATCATGGTGGGGTTTACTGATCATGGAGGACAGGTGCAACACCAGATGATTGGGAAAGGGCAACTGTGGTCCTTACCTTCAGAAAGGGGGGGAAAGAGGACCTGAGTAACTACAGACCAATGCCAATGTGGCATCAATGCCAGGAAGAACTCTCGACAGGATTGTTGAGCGGTCACTTTGCCAACCAAATTGATCTCTTTTTTTGATAGAATAACCAGTGTAGTTGACCATGGGAATTAACCATGGACTTCAACAAAGCATCTGACAAATTCTCCTGGGAGATTCTGATAGAAAAAAAGACAAAACATGGACTGGGCTGTGCTATCCTGAGATGGATACAGAGCTGGTTAAACAATTCCACCCAGCATGAGCATGCCATGGGCTCTGTGCCAGGCTGGGGGGACATGTAGTGCAGCATACAGCAAGGCTCCCTTCTAGGCTCTCTGCTGTTCAACATATTTATAAATGACTAGTGAGGGATTCTCCAGCAAAGGATCGTTGCCTGGCCGTGGTGCTGGAGCTTCAGCACCTCAGTGACGCCATGAGCTAAACCGTGAAGGGCCACCCAAGACGGGAAGGTCATGACAGAGAGGTCAGACTAAATGCGATCCCTGGGGAAGGTAATGGCAACCCACCCCAGTATTCTTGCTGTGAAAACTAAATGGATCAGTACAACCAGAGATAGGTCGGTATACCATCGGAAGATGAGACCCCCAGGTCGGAAGATGGTCAAAATGCTACTGGGGAGGAACAGAGGATGAGTTCAACTAGCCCCAGACGTGACGACGCAGCTAGCTCAAAGCCGAAAGGGCGGCTAGTGGCCGACGGTGCCGGTGATGAACGGCGAATCCGATGTTCTAAGGATCAACACACCATTGGAACCTGGAATGTAAGATCTATGAGCCAGGGCAAATTGGATGTGGTTATTGGTGAGATGTCAAGACTAAAGATAGACATTTTGGGCATCAGTGAACTGAAATGGACTGAAATGGGCCACTTCACGTCAAATGACCACCAGATCTACTACTGTGGACAAGAGGACCACAGAAGAAATGGAGTAGCCTTCATAATTAATAGTAAAGTGGCTAAAGCAGTGCTTGGATACAATCCAAAAAATGATAGAATGATCTCAATTCAAATTCATGGCAAGCCATCTAGCATCACAGTGATCCAAATATACGCCCCAACCACAGATACTGAAGAAGCTGAAGTAGAGCAGTTCTATGAGGATCTGCAGCACCTACTGGACGACACGCCTAAAAGAGATGTTATTTTCATCATGGGAGACTGGAATGCTAAGGTGGGCAGTCAAATGACACCTGGAATTACAGGTAAGCATGGCCTGGGAGAACAAAACGAAGCAGGACATAGGCTGATAGAATTTTGCCAAGACAACTCACTCTGCATAACGAACACTCTCTTCCAACAACCTAAGAGACGGCTTTATACATGGACTTCACCAGATGGACAACACTGAAATCAGATTGACTACATCCTTTGCAGCCAAAGGTGGCGGACATCTGTACAGTCGGTAAAAACAAGGCCTGGAGCTGACTGTAGTTCAGATCACGAACTTCTTCTTGCACAATTTAGGATCAGACTAAAGAGATTAGGGAAGACCCACAAATCAGCTAGATATGAGCTCACTAATATCCCTAAGGAATATGCAGTGGAGGTGAAGAATAGATTTAAGGGACTGGATAGGGTCCCGGAAGAACTATGGACAAAAGTTCGCAACATTGTTCTGGTGGCGGCAACAAAATACATCCCAAAGAAAGAGAAAACCAAGAAGGCAAAGTGGCTGTCTGCTGAGACACTAGAAGTAGCCCAAGAAAGAAGGAAAGCAAAAGGCAACAGTGATAGGGGGAGATATGCCCAATTAAATGCAAAATTCCAGAAGTTAGCCAGAAGAGATAAGAAATTATTTTTAAACAAGCAATGCGCAGAAGTGGAAGAAGACAATAGAATAGGAAGGACAAGAGACCTCTTCCAGAAAATTAGAAACATTGGAGGTAAATTCCAGGCAAAAATGGGTATGATCAAAAACAAAGATGGCAAGGACCTAACAGAAGAAGAAGAGATCAAGAAAAGGTGGCAAGAATATACGGAAGGCCTGTATAGGAAGGATAACAATATCGGGGATAGCTTTGATGGTGTGGTCAGTGAGCTAGAGCCAGACATCCGCTGGATAATGGAAAAAGCCAGGGAGTTTCAGAAAAACATCTATTTCTGTTTTATTGACTATTCTAAAGCCTTTGACTGTGGACCATAACAAATTGTGGCAAGTTCTTAGCGGTATGGGGATACCAAGTCATCTTGTCTGCCTCCTGAAGAATCTGTATAACGACCAAGTAGCAACAGTAAGAACAGACCACAGAACAACGGACTGGTTTAAGATTGGGAAAGGAGTATGGCAGGGCTGTACACTCTCACCCTACCTATTCAATTCCATTATCCAGCGGATACGCAGAACACATCATGCGACATGCTGGGCTTGAGGAATCCAAGGCTGGGGTTAAAATCGCTGGAAGAAACATTAACAATCTCAGATATGCAGATGATACCACTTTAATGGCTGAAAGCAAAGAGGAACTGAGGAGCCTTATGATGAAGGTGAAAGAAGAAAGTGCAAAAGCTGGCTTGCAGCTAAACCTCAACAAAACCAAGATTATGGCAACCAGCTTGATTGATAACTGGCAAATAGAGGGAGAAAATGTAGAAGCAGTGAAAGACTTTGTATTTCTAGGTGCGAAGATTACTGCAGATGCTGACGGCAGTCAGGAAATCAGAAGACGCTTTAATCCCTGGGAGAAGAGCAATGACAAATCTCGATAAAATAGTTAAGAGCAGAGACATCACACTGACAACAAAGGTCCACATAGTTAAAGCAATGGTGTTCCCCGTAGTAACATATGGCTGCGAGAGCTGGACCATAAGGAAGGCTGAGCGAAGGAAGATCGATGCTTTGGAACTGTGGTGTTGGAGGAAAATTCTGAGAGTGCCTTGGACTGCAAGAAGATCCAACCAGTCCATCCTCCAGGAAATAAAGCCAGACTGCTCACTTGAGGGAATGATATTAAAGGCAAAACTGAAATACTTTGGCCACACAATGAGAAGACAGGACACCCTGGAGAAGATGCTGATGCTAGGGAGAGTGGAAGGCAAAAGGAAGAGGGGCCGACCAAGGGCAAGATGGATGGATGATATTCTAGAGGTGATGGATTTGTCCCTGGGGGAGCTGGGGGTGTTGACGACCGACAGGAAGCTCTGGCGTGGGCTGGTCCATGAAGTCACAAAGAGTTGGAAGCGACTGAATGAATAAACAACAACAGTGAGGGATTGGGAGCCAGTTTGGTGTAGCAGTTAATGCACCAGGCTAGAAACCGGGAGATGTGAGTCAGGCACAAAGCCAGCTGGGTGACCCTGGGCCAGTCCCTCTCTCTCAGCCTTAGGAAGAAGGAAGTGGCCAACCACTTCCAAAAAACCCTTGCCAAGAAAACTACAGGGACTAGTCTGGACAGTCGCCAGGAGCACTTAGAAAATACTGTAAAAATTGCTGCTGACACAAAGGTGGGGATAGCAAACAATTTATAGGACAGTATAAAGGAGGGACGTGGTGGCGCTGCGGGTTAAACCGCTGAGCTGCCGATCGGAAGGTCGGTGGTTCGAAACCTCGCGGCGGGGTGAGCTCCCGTTGCTAGTCCCAGCTCCTGCTCACCTAGCAGTTCAAAAACATGCAAATGTGAGTAGATCAATAGGTACCGCTTCGGCGGGAAGGTAACAGCGTTCCGTGTCGTCATGCCGGCCACATGACCCGGAAAATGTCTACGGATAACGCCGGCTCTAAGGCTTGGAAACGGAGATGAGCACCGCCCCCTAGAGTCGGACACGACTGGACTTTACATCAAGGGAAACCTTTACCTTTACCTATAAAGGTTCAAGGGAATCCGAAGGAGCCCAAACAATGGGCAGAAATCGGCAAGATAAATTCAACAGGGACAGACGGGAAGTCCTTCAGGTGGCTAGGAATAATCACAGACATAATAATCACAGGCTGAGAGGAGAATAATCACAGGCTGAGAGGAGCCATCTTGGGCAGCAACACAGTCTGGACCAACAGGATGATACAGCCCCAAGGAAAACCAGTGGGGTCCTGGCCCCATCGGCAGAACCTTAGCGTCAAGATCAAGAGCAATCCTAGTTCTCCTCTATTCTGCATTGGACAGGCTGTGTCCAGTTCTGAAAGAACACTCCAAACTGGAGGGTATCCGGAGGAGACCACCAAGATGATAAGAGGCTAGGAAGGAAAAAACGATGAGGAACAGTTGGAGGCATTGCGTATGTGTAATCTGGAGGAGAAGACCAAGAGCAGCCTTGAGTAGAAGATGGAGCAGAATTGTTCAAAGCTCTTCCAGAAGATAGGACAGTGGATTTAAATGACCAGGAAGCAGATTTTGGTTGGAGATCGGGGGGAAATTCCTAGCTGAGCTGTTCAACTGGGGAACAGATTGCCTTTGCTGGAGGTGTTTAAGCAGAAGCTGGCCCTCTGTTGGGGGTGCTGTAGGAATGGGTTCCTGTACTGGTTGGACTAGATGATCTCCAAGTTACGATCTTTACATTCTGTAATTCTGTGATCCCAACCAAGTGTATGACTGACAGTGTGATACATGAACCCACCCATTGAAACAACCTTAATTATTTATTATTTCTCACTTATATTCCTTTGAAACTTAAGTGACTCATTAATTTTTGTGAAGCTGTTTACCGTGCAGATGTAGGGCCCCTCCATAAAGGAGGGGGGAGAGTGGCACCAGCCCCCAGGTCTCCTTAACACTGTGGGGTTTGAGGCCTGTGCTCCTTCAGGGAATAACCCTCCTGCAATGAGGGGAATGGCGGTTCTTAGAATCCTTGTGGTAGAAGCCAAGGGACAGTCCCAAAGAATGGAGTGAGGTGGAGGAGGAGAAATGGGGTGAAGGCCAGTAAATGTTACCCGTCTGGCTTTGACCTTGCTACAGCTGGCAATGAGGAGTTCCTTGCAGGAGGTAGACAGCTCTTCTGTCTTCTTAGTATGTGAATGTACGTAGGTATGTATGGGAAGTAGAAAGGAGGAAGTGTGGCTGCGTGGAGGAATGTATCCGTGCAGGGAGGTTGCCCAGTAAAAGCCTTGCCTGGAAGCACTGGTGGGTGGAGGAATGCAGGTGGTGCACTGAGCAACGAGCGGGAAGTGCGAGGGAGAAGGCAGCGCTGCACACCCTAAGAGATGGTCCAGACTTACTGCCATTTTGTAGGGCAACCAGATTGGGAGGGCTGATTTGAATGGAAGCGAGAAAAAATCTGTGACTTCTGCAGTTAGCAGTGCTTGTGTTATTTAAAGCCAGATCCTTTACAAAGCTGTAAGAGCTTTCTCTTTAAAAATCGCAATCTCCTCCTCTTCCTCCTGGTCCTCGCATTTGTTGCAGAGACAGCTGGTTTGCATCGTCCTAGCCTAGTTTTTGCATGATACAGCGAGGGGTTTGTCCTTCAGCCAGCTTGTTGCAGAGCCTGATGCTGTAAATCATTGATTTGTAAATGTCAATCTGTGATTCATAAATGCCAAAAACACAGAAGTGCCAAAGCACTAAGCATGGGTAGATGCTCTTGCAAGCCTGCTGTGCTTACGCAGAGAGGCGTTCCAATGCCAGACAGAGTGGTTCCACTTCCTCCTCTGCTCCCTTCCGCTTTCCTCTTGGAGCAAAGCTGGTTGGGAGGGAAGGAGGTCATGAATAACCCATTTGCTTCTCCATGAAATGGAAATACCGTACCAGGCTGGCAAGGCAAGGAGTTCTGCTCCCTGTTGGGCTAAGCACATATTCTCCACACTAATCCGCTTCTCCTCGATTGGGTTTCCCAAGATTAGCGCGCGCTCTCAAGCCTTTTCCGTTCACTAGGAGAATAAGGAGTTTAGAAACACAAAAAGAGACAGCAATTGAGTTGATTTATTCTTCCCTCTTCTTACAGGTGGAGACTGCTGTTGATTCATGCTCCCAAACCTGACCCCAGCCCTAAAGAGTTGCAGGAGAAGCCAAATACATGCAGCCCAGCTGGTTCCCAGGGCTTGGTCTGCACCTGAGGGCTGCCCTGCAAGCGCAGCTGGAAGACACATAACAAACTGAGGTGTATCCAGCCCGCATACAGTTGATTCCTTGCGTGCAGAAGAGGATGGCCGAACAATGCAGGAGAGCGAGGGAATAGGAGAAATTTGACCATTTTGTAGGAAAGGGAAGTTTCCCTCCCTTACTGGGAACGTGCAACTGTTTATTTTCACATACAAGAGTGCCTTGAGATCTGCCGCAATGGTGGTCTGTAATTGCTGGTGATGCATTTGAGTTTCATGCCCCTGCTGGGAGAGAAGTAGCTGCGGGTGGAGGGACATTCCCAGCCACCGCCCAGCTGTCCCGTCGAGACCCAGTTCCTGGAGCTCCTTCCTCGAGAGTCTTGGGTGGCCTCTTCTGCTAGTCTCTGCTGTACCATGGGATGTAGGCAAAGTTCGGAGGAGAAAGAGGCAGCGCGGCGGTCCCGGAGAATTGACCGCCACCTGCGCTCTGAAAGTCAGCGACAGCGGCGTGAAATCAAGCTTCTCCTCCTTGGCACCAGCAATTCTGGCAAAAGTACCATTGTCAAACAAATGAAAATTATTCACAGTGGCGGCTTTAATTTGGAGGCTTGCAAGGAATACAAGCCTTTGATTATTTATAATGCAATTGACTCGCTCACCCGCATAATCCGTGCCCTGGCTTCCCTGAAGATTGAGTTCCACAACCCTGACCGAGCCTACGATGCAGTGCAGCTCTTCGCTTTGACGGGCCCCGCGGAGAGCAAGGGGGAGATCACACCAGAACTGCTGGGGGTCATGAGGCGGCTCTGGTCCGACCCCGGGGTGCAGGAGTGCTTTGGCCGCTCCAACGAGTACCACCTCGAGGATAACGCTGCCTACTACTTGAACGACCTGGAACGGATCGCCGCCTTGGATTACATCCCCACCGTTGAAGACATTTTGCGCTCTCGGGACATGACCACCGGGATTGTGGAAAACAAGTTTACGTTCAAAGAGCTGACTTTCAAAATGGTGGATGTGGGTGGGCAGAGATCTGAGCGCAAAAAATGGATCCATTGTTTTGAGGGGGTTACAGCAATAATTTTCTGTGTGGAGCTGAGTGGATATGACTTGAAGCTGTATGAAGATAACCAAACAGTAAGTGGCCTGAGACTTTTCTTAGTCCGTCTGGACAGCCTCATTTTGGGAAGTCTGATAGTATTTGCTCTGTCCCTGAGTGTTAGTTCTGAACGCTTTATAAACTGCATCCTGCTAACAGCAGCTTGGTTTCCTATTGTCCCCCCACCCCCGCTGTATTTATGGAAGATGTTCATGTTCTCTATAGTTTAGTCACATCACTATAACTTACCGGAATGAAAGAGAAGGATTCCTTGCAAAATAATTGCCTATCAATGGGGGGGGGAGATATTTTCACTGGGAATCTGGTCAAAAGATACTGCAAAAGTAAGCAAAGGACATGAGATGGGTAGCCAAAGGACAGCAGGGGAAGGGGTGAAATCTTGGGGAGAGGTGCTGCCCATACAGGGGGAGTGTTTTCAGGGGAGAGCCTCTTCTGCCTGGGGAAGCTCCCCATACAAAAGGGGGCTCAGGATGAATTGGTGGGAAGTCTCCAGGGATAAGGTGGCTCTGCCCTGCAGATGCAGAGAAAGAGGAGGAGAGCATGCCAACTAACAAGACTGGAAGTTGTGTGCGTACTCACCTGGGGGGAAAACCCAAAAACTCAGTTGGCCTTATGTGGCAGAAGCATGTGCAGTAAATATCCTGGTGCTTGTAATCTGTCAGCCCTTTCCTTTTTACAAGCAGAATGGGAAAGCGACTCCTGCCTAAAGGATCTACTTGATTTCCACCTCACTTTCCCTAAGTGTAGCCCATCAGAGCCACTGAGTTATCTCACTTCTCTGGGAGCAGGAGCCCATTCTAGTGATTGTTTGACCTTGCTCACTCAGTCTGAATAGCCACAGTCTCTCTTTTGGTATGTGTGTGTTGAGTGTCCTTTGGTCAGAGTATAGGAGAGACAGTAGTTTGTGTATGTGCAGTTGAGAAAATCAGATAATTCTACAAGTGGGATCTCTCACTTACATGAAGCTGATTTGGATCAGTAGTTATTAATTCAATAAATACTAATTTTTCATCCTGCTGTGGAATCTAGCCTCTGGTCAAGGGGTAGATTCATACACATACACATGTGCACAGATATGGAAATATAGATGGGGAAAATGCCCAGGATTGGCTTTAGTAGAATTAGGCAATCTTAATTAACCAGATTAAGAAACTAAGCCGCGAACAAGCTGTCGTGTGTGCATGTATTTGCAGTATTTTGTCCATCTGACTTTCTGGGGCGGGGGGCGGGCAGTATCTCAAATTCAGTGTTAAATTTCTTTTGAGTAAATACGGTAAAATCAGCTTGGAATTTGAGCAAATGTGATTATGGAAATCTCTGAAGGTATAAAAGTGTTTCTAGACTGTGGCTTTCATGCTCCCAAACTTGACCTTTATTGTCAATTTTCTTTGAACTTCCAAAATCCTGGCTTGCTATAGAGTTTATCTATGATGGCAACGACCATCTGATAGAGCTTCTAACATCCACCTCTTCAGGTAACCCAGGACCTGGACGGTACCTAAAGCTAACGCACCGCAAATCCAAAGTGTGAGGGTCCATGAGTTCAGTTCCCGGGAGATGGTTTGAACCCCACAGAGTAAGTCCGAAAAGTCCCAGTAAAGAGTCCCAAAACCAGTCACTTGGTGCAACCTGTGGTCATTGCAACGGTGTGCAATCGGTGTATGAACCCTTCATTGATTATGGACTTTGGGAAAGATGTTACAACTTCTGGGAACTATTCCGTGGAGCCCCAGTTCCATTTGGTTCAGCCGCATTGTTGCACCAGTCTGTCTTTATATGGATCTCTAGAAGTAGGGCTGAGAGGCCTCTCCTGCCCTCTCTCCTTTGCACCTTTCTCTGCTCCTCTGGCCACCTGATGGACATTTTCCGGCTCTGAAATAGGAATACTTTCTGGAATTGAAGAAAAATCTCAGGGTTTCTTGTAAATACTTCTGACCACAATTCATCTTTGTGTCCACAGAAACTAAGAAAAGGTTTAAAGAAACACTTGTCTCACCTTGTACTGTTTTTGTAGGATGCATTTCAATAATGATGTAAGTCTCCATAATTGATATGCAGTTATGGAGAATGACAGGCAACTAGAGCTGCTTAATTCAGAGAGAGCTTTGTGCTCCAGCAAATGGTGGGAGAGTGAAATCTCATTTGAGTACTAATGCAGTTTATGGCTTTGGCAGAGAAGAGGGAGCTTACTGCAGTCTGGATAACACAGCCAACGTTCTTGCGTACAATAAAGATACTCTGGTATTAGATAGATTAAAATGGATCTGTGGAAACAATCTGGGAATGGTCAAGAATGGAGGAAGAAAGAAAATGTAGTTAATAGAGAATATTTGGGGATTATGTGGAATCACAGAACTGAAAGCTGCCACTTGAGCAGTGCAGAAATCCAAATAAAGGTTCCCAGTTGTCCCTGCAACTGCCTGGGATGGCCACTGGAACCTTCAGGGAAAGGGAGTGCCCCACCCTGGAGAGCGACAGAGGTGACCTTGGAGAAACTGTGTGGTGGTCTGGAGCAAAACATGATCCATGGCAGGAAGAAAACATTAGAAAGAAGCTCAGACTGGCTCTGTCTTCACTCTCTGGAGTGGAAGGGGGAGGGTGGAGGGAAAACGCTGTCAGTGTTTCCACAGCCTATACCAGCAAAGCAGAATTACTTGTGGAGTTGATCTCCTGCCCTGGCCTACCTTGGAGGGCCGACAGCCCCCCACAGGGACTTCCTCTGGGTCACTGACTCCACTGTTAAAGTGCTCTTATTGATAGCAGCATTGTTTTGGCATTCAGTGGGATTTCCCTTTTGTAGCGTAAACCCGTCACTCCATTCTGTTTTGGAATGGCAGAGAACAAATCTTGATCTCCTTATATTGATATTGACATCTTTTCAGGTAACTGAAGAACGCTGTCACTCCTTTCTCAGTCTTTTCAATTTTAATATTCCCGATTTCGTAATTCTCTCATCAGAACAGGTTCTAGTCCCCGGTCATAAGATCTTTACAACCATTTCACTGTTAACTCATATTCAGTTTACAATAACTGGAAACCATTTACAGTTTACAATCAGGTGAAAAACTTGTCTACGTGCCTCTGTTAATTTTATTCTGTTATGTTATGTTTAGTCCACTTCTTTCACCTATTAAGTTTGTTTTGAATTTTAATTTAGTCTTTTAGGGTACTCCATTTAGATGTAGGTAGTCCTTGTTTAGTGACTACCTCGGACAGCAACGGTTTGCAATTACAACGGTGATGAAAAAGTAACTTTGCAACCATTGCCCGCATTTACAACCTTTGCAGGTCTGTAAAGCAAAGGAAAGCTGAAATAAGATCGTAAGCACAGTTGCGGTTTCACTTAGCGACTGCTTTGCTTAACAACCGAGTTGCCAGTCCCCATTATGGTCGCTAAATGAGGACTACCTCTATTTCTTTAATCTCCCACATGCTCCTCATAGGAGAGTCTTTACTCTGGCATGAATTGGGGTGCTTCCCATTAGGACACCAATCAGCAGATACAGTACAGTAACCTCCTGTACAAAAGCCGCACTTCCCTGCACTCAGATATGGTGGGTGGTTGAATCTGCATCATGTGTGCTGTTAAAATGCCTGTTATATACCCAATGGCAATCAAAACTCATAGCTGCAATTGACATTGATTTTAATTGCTCCTGTGATGATGAGATTACAGGTAGTCCTTGTTTAACACCTACTCGTTCAGGTTAAGGCAACAGGCTAGAAACCAGGAGTCTCTGAGTTCCAGTCCCGCCTGGGGCCTGAAAGCCGTCTGGGTGACCTTGGGCCAGTCGCTCTCTCTCAGCCCAGCTCACCTCACAGGGTGGTTGTTGTGGGGAAAACAGGAGGAGGAAGGAGTATTAGGTATATTTCCTGCCTTGAGTTATTTATAAAAATAATAAAGGCAGGATAGAAAATAAATAAATAAAATAAAATAAATAAAAGTTATGATGGCGAACGAGGGGTACTTATGATGAGTCTTACACAATATTTTTTTGCAGGCTTGTGCCCCCCCCCCCCCCTTCCAAGGGCCGGTGTGTTCTTCAGAGTTTTATTAACCTTTTAAAAAGACTTGGCACCAAGAGAACTATGAAGAAAAAGAAAGGACCTCTTTATGATTTTTTTGTAATATAACAAAGGTTTGGCTTTGACAAGAAGATGCTTCCTTTAGCAGGTTTCATCTCTAAAAAGGAGCCACATCTGTAGCAGCAAGAAGCTCAAAAGGGCTTCAGCTCAGAGGCAAATGAGTCCATTTAACCATGTTTCTGCAAGTGGCCTCTTTGCTTCATTGGATTCCATAATAAAGCAATGGTATTGACCCAGGAATAAACCCTCTGGGGAGGGCTCACATGGAAGTCAATAACCTTCATGCCTGCAGAGTATCTTTTATGAGCTAACCCCCAGTCACATGCGTGTGTGCACGCGCGCACACACACACACCCTTGCTGTAGGTTTATGTCCTTGATGATTCCCAAAGCTGTTGTCACAGTCATAGAAAGGCAGCAAGTATTTACTGGAGGAGTACCAGCTCATGCATACTAATTCTCATATAAAGTAATCAGCTTATGTCACTTGACCTTTAGTTCTGTAAAGGACCAATGCACTTTTCTAGAGTCAAAAAAATCACAGCTGCATCTCCTTTACACTAAATGTCCAACCTGAATATTCCGGAACTAAGGGGCTTTATGGACAGTCTAGCAGCAATGTTTTCTGAATAATACAATGTTCGTGCAAGCAGCTAAGAGCACACTAATCCACAGCCCGTGTGTTTCCCACATCTTCTGAGTGAAAGAGAAATCGGCCAGACTGTAGTTTTGGTGCCATCTTGCTAAAGCAGGCCAGCAGCCAGGCCAGGTGTGAGGAATCCAAAGTCCGCTAGGTAAGCTAGCTGCTGAGCAACATCTGGAGGACTACTACTCCCCCTAGCAAGAATGTGGGGAAGTTAAAGTCTCAGCTATGCATCTGAGGGAAATATCTGTGTCACTCATTATAGCTGCAAGCACAGTGTAGTAAGTGATCATTATAATTTACACTGATGTTGTGCAAACAAATTAGTGTGCAATTCTTCCCTTGAGATGGTGTTGGCTACACAGTAATTCTAGGCTTTGCACCACTCCCTTAAGTGTCTACATGCCCTTTGCCGCTCCCCTCCAAATTAAAGAAAAATACATTTTCAGCCATGGGCAGCTAGAAAATAGACTGTTTCCTTCAACCCACTTTTATATTCCAGCTAGAAGAGAAGGCACAGAAGGGAGCAACATATCTCTGTACATAAGGCAACCTGACAAATTAAACATTGAGAGATTACGGGAGTCAAGACCATACATCCTAGAATCCTGAAATAATTTATCTTCTGTTTTCCATGTTAGCTCTGTTCTAGAAGATTAGAAAAGAGCCAGTGTAATGCTAACTTTTAAAATGCTGTGGCATGGGCTGAAGGTGAATGTTAGGCATATCCAGCCAATGCTAGGCATAACTTCTCTGATGGGTAGATGGGTGGAGAGTAGGGTTATGTTCAGTTGGAAGAGTTGCCTTGCATGCCAGTTGGACTTGGAAAAATGGAATATAAATGAAACAAAAAACAAATCTTGCCAAGGAAGTATCACCTCTACTATAATGTGCAGAAGTATAACCAGCAATCATCCTGGTTGCTCATACCTGGATATGCTCCAGTTTGGCAGTGTCCTCCCTAAAATGCAGTACTACTGAACTACTGAATACAACATTCGGTGTGCAATCTGTCCAGTACAGAAGAGAAAGGAACACGACTTGTCGTGATTGTAATGCTATACTTAGTCAATACCGCCTGTTAAAATTAATCTTGCTAGCTTCTGCCCATTGTTCCAGCTTTTCAAGTTCCTCCAGAATCCTGATTCTATCCCCTTCAGTCTGTCTGTCTTTCTGCAGATACAACTTTTTTGGTGGTACCCCTCAATAGTTACACTCATCTTCTGTTTCCTATACATATCCCTTTTAACCCTGTATATAACCCTTTTGAGAGCTAGTTTGGTGTCTTGGTTAAGGCACCAGGCTAGAAACCAGGAGACCGGGAGTTCTAGTCCTGCCTTGGGCACAAAGCCAGCTGGGTGGCCCTGGGCCAGTCACTTCTCTCAGCCCTAGGAAGGAGGCAATGGCAAGCCACTTCTGAAAAACCTTGCCAAGAAAACCGCAGTGACTTGTCCAGGCAGTCTCCCAGAATCAGAGACGATTGAACAGATTAAAAAAACCCACCCTTTTATTTTCAGTAGGAAAAATGTAAAGGCATGAGTACAGGGTAGGGGAGACCATACTAAGCAACACTACTTGCTACTTTTACATGTGAAAAAGATCTGGGTGTATTTGTCATGAGTAAGGATGGCGAGCGGGGGGCTCCCATCCAGACTGTCAAGCGCATGCGTAGCACTGAGGAATTGGTCAGCCATTCAAAGAGACACAGATCGGGACCGCCTTAACCCTTGGGGGTTATATGTCTGGGTTTTCCCACGCTTCTTCAGTTTGTTAGGATTCCTGTTAAGTACTAGCAATAAATATTAGAGACCAGCTCCTTGTCTCAGTGTGTTTCCTGGCTGTTAGGACAGTATTGGTGGACAACAAGCTGAACATGTACTCACAATGTGATGTAACTGCAGAAAGAGAAAAAAAATTCTAGGCTGCATCTAAAGGAGGAAGGTGTCGAGCTCAAGATAAATAATTGCTCCT
This sequence comes from Candoia aspera, assembly GCF_035149785.1. Taxonomy (NCBI): domain Eukaryota; kingdom Metazoa; phylum Chordata; class Lepidosauria; order Squamata; family Candoiidae; genus Candoia; species Candoia aspera. Next base: position 1,680,176 of record NC_086167.1, on the reverse strand, counting down.
TTCTATTCTGCACACCTAGACCACACTTGGAACCTTGTGTTAATTCTGGGCATTGCATTTTAGGAGGGACACTGACAGACTGGAGCGTGTCTAGAGGTGAGCAGCCAAGATGATAAGGGACTTGGTCTAAACAACTCAGAAGGAAGCATTGGAGGCGTTGGGTATGTTTAGTCTGGAGAAGAGAAAGGAAACATAACCATCGTCTTCAAGCGATTGAAGGACTGCCTTGTAGGAAATGGAGCAGAATTAGTTGTTCCACAAGACGGGACAAGAAACAATGGGTTTCGGTTACAAGGAAGATAACCTACATGAAGCTGCTGCGCAGGTCATCTTAGTGGTACAGCCTTAGGGTAAAGGTAAAGGTTTCCCTTGACATGAAGTCCAGTCGTGCCCGACTCTAGGGGGCGGTGCTCATCTCTGTTTCAATGCTGAAGAGCCGGCGTTTGTCCGTAGACACTTCCGTGGTCATGTGGCCGGCATGACTAAACGGTACAGCCTTAGTACACTGATAATACCCAGTTACCATCTCAACCCTGAGCCGCCAAGGTTCTGTTTCAGTGTCTGGAGGTGGTGGGAGTCCAGATGGGCTAGGCTCCTTGTTTGCTCTTACATTCTTACTGAGATACCATACTCTTGACTGGACCCATGTGCTGAAATTCCTGGACTCAGTACATGCCTATGCTTTCACATATAGTTCCGCTTTCCCCCATTTCTTTGGTCTGTTTCTTTTGAATATCCTTGCAAGACATTCATGTGTTTCACCCCAGCATGTTCAGGAGCACCTCCTAAATTGTAATTGTCCTTCTGCATTAAGACTTCTGTTTGTTTCCCATAACCTGTGCATTAAAATAGAGACCCTGGAATACTTGGGTCACCTAAATTGACCTATTTCTTCCTCTATGTACATGTTCATTTTGTATGCCTCTACATCCTGTATACTCTTACCAATCCTGTTCCCAATATTTGGCATTGCACTATTTTTCCCCTCTTTCACACTACTCAGTTTAAAATCCCTGGATCAGGTTTGCGAGGCATTTCCAGACACATTCCTTCCTTGGCAGTCTATCTCTTGCCAAGAATCCTTTATCTCAGAAATGCCTCCTGTTACTGAAGAATCCAAACTGTTCCCACGGGGACCATCTGCATGGCCAGTTGTTCATTTCCAGTATTCTTTTCCATCCTTCGGGGCCACATACTAAAACATAAAGGAGTGAAGAAAACATCTCCTTTGCCCCCCGCTCCCTCATGATCCTACCTAGGGCTTCACAGTCCCCTGTAGTTGTGTCATTTGTTTCCATTGGGATCAGCAGAAGGGAATATTTGTCAGTGGGCTTTTAGAATCCTAAATGTGTGTCCAGGAAGGCAGCATGTCTCTCTTCAGATGCTCTCTGTCCAACAGATGGTTGCTGAAGACTCTGTTGGTAGGGAGTCTCAGATGTCCACCACTTGTCTCTCCCTCTTCAGGTCCGAGGCAAGAATCCCTCCCTTTTGCCAAGCTTCTGGAGTCCTCTTCCTCTGCTGCTGAGCCTCGTGGCAGCTGCTCTTTGTTCAAGGTCGAGAAACATCATCTACAGTGAGGAGTGGAATCTGTTCTGAAGCTCCAGAGTTTAAGAGTTCTTCTTGACATCCTTGGCCTTTGGGCTACATTCCTTCATTTCTCTGTCCCACCAATTTGGCTTTCTTTTGTCTTCTAGGAAGCTTCTTGCTACCATTGTTCTCCACAAGTGCTTCCTGACTCCCATTCAAGAATACTCCTAGAATACTCCACCTTCCCTGATAAACTGGGCAGTGGATAGTTTTGACATGTTGATACCTCTCAGGGAAAAGTAACCATTTCATTTTGTTAGCAGTAGTAGTAGTTTGATAGCCATCATACTGTCAGTGGTTGTTGAATAGTTTACTCTGTTTCAATATTATTTGTAGAAGAAAACTGAGAAGGAAAGTGAAGGAGAGCAAAGGCTGGGGGGTTCCCAGGTTTAGGCAGAATCATACAATCTGAGATTTGGAAGAAGTCATTTAGGCTAAAGTTCTGCCCACTGCTCAGTATAGAAATCCTAATTAAAGTATTCTGGTCAGTTGTCTGCTTAATCTGTGCTTGAATACATCCAATGAATGGGAGCCCACCCTCTCTCTGGAGACTGTTCTGTTGTTTATCTGCTTTTACTATGTGGACATTTTTCTAATACTGAACCAGAATCTGCCTTCTGTAGCCTCATTCTACTATTCTAGAACGTATATTCTAGAATAGTAAAGAAAAGACTTCACCTCCTGCTCTGTGACATCCTTTCAGGTTTAGTAACAATTTTACAACTTTTCCAAGGACATTCCAGCAGTCTCTCTGATCCTACCCATCCACCTTATCTGTTGACTTCCCTTTTTTTCTTCATTCAACTTGCCAAGCATAATCATTTTGTCCACTATTTGCCACATTGTATGTCCAGAAGCTTGTGACTTTCTATTTGCTGATCGTTGCCTGAAGGCAGCACTTAGTTTGTATTATGTCCAGGGCTGAATGCTTGCTGCTGCTTGCAATCCACACCTCATCTTTTTCTCTCTTTCTCCGTATCCAGCTTTCACTGCCATCAGAAAGACCACCGCCTTAAGTATTCTGAGCTATCTACCACCATTTAGTTGCCATCAGTTGGGCATTCACTAAGCATGCAGGTTGATGTTACCTTCGTTTTATTATGTATCATTAACTTGGCTTTTTCACTTTCTACTTTTACTTTTATAAAGAGCTCTTCTAAGTCTTCTTTACTTTTGGCTAACAAAGTGAGTCACTTGCCTGTCTTAACTTGTTCACACTTCAAGCTCTAATTTTGATTCCAGCTGTTCTCTTTCAGTCCTGCCATTCTTATAAGATACTTGCTAAGTTAAAAAGATATGGGGACAATAAGCATCTACGTGTATCTCCCTCCCTTCCCTGTGCTGAACTGCTGCTTTCCAAACTTTTTGCTCATTATTTTTTGAAGGAGTGATTACAGTAAGGCATTCTAGCATATTCATTATCCTTAGCCAGTTCCACATTTTGGCATAATCAACAAAAAGACTTTATATGAGCTAATGAAGTGAAGGTAAACGTTCTCTTTTGTATTCTCCTCATCTCTCAATTATCCATCTCAGGTTAGCTCTCTGAAACCTGCCTGCCCACATGGCATTTCTCCCTCCATTTATATATCTGTTCTTTGTAAGATCTTAAGCTAAACTTTGTGTTAAGAAATGTCTGCATTCTGCTTGTCTTCCATCTTCAGTGTAGCTGTATAGGCAGTCTCTTTCCGCCTTTCATATGCCTTGACAGAGACCTGTCAGGATGTTAATGACTTCTTCTCCTGCACCTTTAAGCAGTTCAGAGCATGTCTCATCTGCACCTTCCTCCTTGCCAGCTTGTTCACTGTCTACTGCATACAGTCTCTAGTAGGGTTGGTTCCTGGTTATGTTCTCTATCTATATATGTTTCTGTCATTTTGTAATCCCATTTGTAAAAGATTTCAGCATAGTGTTTCCACCTTCCTTCTTCATTTGTCTGTCAAGCTTTTCCATGATTTTGTTGAGAACTCCTACCTTAGCTATCAATTTTCCAGTGATTTCTTTGATCTAAGAACCTTTGCTTCCATTTTTTATTATATTGTCCTGTTTGCTGACATTCTTGAATATATTATTATTTTTTGCTTGAAAGTTTGTATTCAGACATCATATTAGCTTCTTCCTAACTGAGGCTTTCATTTCCATATTTCTCTAGCAATCACGATAATTTGTTCTGAAAGCCACTTGGATCTTTTCATCTTTTAAATTAAAAAAAATATTACTTTGGTTTTCATAATATCTCTTCTGTTTTCCCATAGCTCCTCAACTCCTTCATATAAGTTAAGTGTACCTTACATTGATCTTTTATTCTGACCTTTCTCCTGTTGTTTCTGCCTGCCACACCAGATCTAGTAGAGAGGGCATGCTCCAGGTCCCTTCTGCAGGTGGTCCTCGTTTAACGACTACTTGTTCAGCAACGGTTTGAATTTACCATGGTGCTGAACAAGTGATAGTTATGACCTGTCCTTGAAGTTCTGGCTGTTGCAGCACCCTCAAGGTCATGCAATCACAAATCCGGGTACTTGGCAACCAGCCCAGACTTCCCACTGTCGCAGCATCCTGCGGTCATGTGATTGCAATTTGTGACCTTCGCTGCCAGCTTCCCACAAGCAAAGTCAATGGGGAAGCTGGCAGGAAGTCAGAAGTTGCAATCATGTGAGGTCCTCACTTAATGACCAGTGTGGTCCTCACTTAATGATGGTAACCAGGGACTGCCAGAGGTGCCATTGCTAAGTGGTGAGGTCACGTGATGTCGCACTTTACAACTGCATTGCTTAGTGATGGAAATTCCAGTCCCAGTTACAATGTTACGCCTTCTCAGTGGCTGTACCTGCTCCGTGGAACAGCACCCCCTGCCCCGGAGATTCGAATGGCCCTAACCCTCCTGGCCTTTTGCAAGGCACTGAAGACCTGGATGTTCCCCCAGGCATTTGGGTCTGGGTGGAGCAGAGCTCTGCTAGCATGGGTGTGTAATGTTTTTGGGAGGGTTGTTTGTTTTGCATCTTGTAAACTGCCCAGAGTCACTTGTGTGAGGTGGGTGGCTATATAAATAAATAATGAATAAATAAATCATTCTCCAGGCCATAATCTTTCTGGCACAAGTACTCTATTATTGATTGATTGATTGATTGATTGATTGATTGTATTTTTCCACTGCCCATCTCAAAAACGACTCTGGGTGGTTATCTATCTATCTAAGTTACCTATCTGAGTAGATCTATCTAAGTAGAACCTATATTTTATTTATTTAATTTAAAAGATTAGTAAGGTTATCTTAGAGCACAACTCTGGGTGGCTCACAACAACAATAAAACCAATATGGAGGTGGAGAGGGTTCTCATGGCTATGAGTTCAGCCACCTGTGTCCCTCCTGGTTGTTGAAGCTGAGCGCCAACCAGCCGCTCAACAACCTTCCCTAGAAAGGAAGACTGGAGACTGGATGAAAGTCATCCAACAGTGTTGGGTCTATGGATGGCCTCTTGAGAAGGGGGCACACCACCACTTCCTTCAAGGCAGGGGTTACCACCCACTCTGGCAAAGAGGCATTATCCACTGCTTGGATCCAACCACATGTCATCTCCTGGGAGGCCTTGACCAAACCACCTCAATGTATATCTCCCATATTGGTCACTAGTACTCACATTCTTTCATCAGCCATTCATTCTTGACCCTTCTCTTTTTGCTTAACAATGCACACTTCTCAAGTGTCTCATTCGCACTGTATTCAGTATTTGGATATGTCTGTGTCCTGTAGAAACATGGACTTCAGCTCAGTATAAATAGTATATCATAATTTGTGGAAATTAGATGCCTCAGTTTCGAAGATATATAACTATGCAATTAGTTTTCATTTCCATGAAACACCCAGAAAAAGTTTATTAGAGTTCTTTTAAACCTCATACAAACTAAAAAAAGGCAGAAGAAGAAAAAGAAAGAGCAGAAGGTGCAGAAAAGAAAGACAAAAAAAGAAAAAAATAGAGAAATAGAAAAGTATGAATATAGTAAAAAAGAAAAATATAAAGAAGGGACTTCCCACCTTCATCACAAGAAGTATAAACAATTTTAGTAACTTATCACCTCCTCTTAAAATACAACAAATGATCTCTTCTTCCCATATCCCATCTCTTATCTATAAACAAATCCATAAAGCATTGTCATTTCAGTGCTGGTGTCAGTAGAAGTCCAGTAAAAGTTACCAGATGTCATGTTCACTGTTTCAACGTATAGTATACATCGTAACGTTTCACATGCCATGGCGCTGACCCGCGTTTCTGTTTGGGAGGGAGCTGCTGTGAAACCTTGTGCCAAGCTCTGTATCTGTGTTCATTTCAATGGAATGTGTCTGGGTTATGTGCTCTGTTCAAGGACTTTTCCTGCAGACCATCAGAAGCCGTTAGGAGCACCTGGGATTGTGAGCTTGGGAAGATTCTACTGGGGGAGGGATCTCATTTGCACCAAGGGTTTTTAGTTGGCATTTGGCGCACTTTTATCATTCTCAGCTTTCTCTGTGATCCTGCTTACTATTCTTTAATAAATCAGATATCTTTGCATTCCTGCTCATGAGTCTGATGGTGTTTTAGAATAGACATTCATTACACCAGAAATAACAACATATCTCTTTTAACCTTGATCAAATAAACCAATTTCCTCCTGTTTAGTTAAGACACCATTTGATATCTAATCATGGGCTGACAGTCCTAAGTATTTTAGAACTCTCTCTAGAACTAGAGGATTTTTTAAAGTTTTATGAGTTTTACTGAGTTTTCTTAAGTATTAGAAGTGAGGGACCAGGAATACTAACGTGCCTGGCACGAGTAAGAATGGCAGTGTGACCAAGACAGCTGCAAAGAGCTGCATCAAGAAGCACGAGCGTAGAAAAGCTTCAGAACAACTGGAAGAAGGTAACTGAAAAAACAGGGCTGTCTGAGCAGCAAAAGAAGATACGTAAGTCTGCCTTGCCTCTTAAGTCAACAGCTGATGAGTATCTAACCTTATTTGACTGGGACTCTGACAAGCTCTCATCCTCTGAGGAGGACTTTTTATGAACAGAATTATAAAGTGAATTGACCGGATCTGAGACACCTGATATCATACAAGTTCTTAACGTCTCGTACCCAACTAATTGGCATCTGGAAGTGCTAAGAAGGGTTGTACCTGGTTAATACTTGATGAGAATCCTCCAGCAAATCCCACAGCTGTACTTCAGCCGAAAAGTGCCAGTAGGAAGGAAGGGAAGCCAGTTCCATATTGTTTGCAAGAAAATCTATGTGAACAAGCCCATGAAGTCACGGGATGTTGATCTTATTCAAAGGATCCTTTATCTTTAGTGCCTTAGAGTTCACGTTTTCTTCTCTTTGCTATATTTCTAATAAAGATGATAGCTACTGCCGAGCGCAGTAATGACCCCGTTTCTTGGCTATATTAACATCTTACATTGCTTACTTGGCAGCCATGTATATTTATTTTGTACTGTGACTGTTTTAATTGTAATTGTTTAATTGTTTTGTAGTTTTTTATTGTCGTAAGCCGCCCAGAGTCACTTGTTGAGATGGGCGGCTATAGAAATTGAATGAATGAATGAATGAATGAATGAATGAATAAATCTGCTGATAATTGGATAAAATCAATCTATTCCTCTCTTCATCCAACAGTTTGTGATTAATTAAACTGAAATTTGATCCAGGCTCTGATTTTTTTTCTTCTAATATTTTTTTTAAAATATTAAATATTAGCAATCTAGGCAAATCTAGGGGGGACGCGGTGGCGCTGTGGGTTAAACCGCTGAGCTGTCGATAGGAAGGTTGGCGGTTCGAAACCGCGCGGCGGGGTGAGCTCCCGTTGCTCGTCCCAGCTTCTGCACACCAAGCAGTTCGAAAACATGCAAATGTGAGTAGATTAATTGGTACCGCTTCGGCGGGAAGGTAACGGCGTTCCGTGAGTCATGCTGGCCACATGACCCGGAAGTGTCCTATGGACAACACCGGCTCCAAGGCTTAGAAACGGAGATGAGCACCGCCCCCTAGAGTCGGACACGACTGGACTTTACGTCAAGGGAAACCTTTACCTTTACTAGGCAAATCTCAAAATCTGAGAAGGCTGGTACTACTGATACTTTTGATTTATTACCTTTATAAATTAAATGTATATCCACTTCGGTTATTTAACATACCAAACTTAGCCTTCATTAAATGTTTACGTGACACACAGTTTAATCTATTTGCCATGGTTAATAAAGAATGCAATTGTTTTGCTATAAGAGCAGACATAATCTTATTTGAAAGTAGGTTTCACACACACTGGATCCTTCCGTATTAATGATCGTTAACGTCTTGCCTTTTCCCTTATTACCTGACTTGTAACTGAACTTACAAGGGACACTTCATTTTGAAATGGCATTCTCCATGTAGTCTGTTCAGTCTAGGCTTTTTTTTGGTGTTTGCTTTTGGGAATTGTCCTCCAACTGCACTTCCAGTTTTTTTCTTTCCGCACCGCTACTTTTAGAAGCATCATACCTGCTTCGCTTAGTATCAGGAAGTTAGCTCATTTCATTCTCTTTCTACGCTGTTTTTTTTACTTGTATAAAATTTCCTGTGGGCTTTGCTCGTAGCAAGGTAAGATTAGAAATTAATGGTCTTCATATTTTCAGAGCAATCATTTACTTGGAGTTCCTAATTCAATTGCCAATCTGCATCTTAAGCCTGATTCTGGATGGCCGGCCTCCTGGTTGGAACACCTGGCCTAATTTTCGGACTGGCTCTCCTCCTCGTCTCTTGCGTTTTGTGACGTCTTCCCTGACAAAGAATTCTGGAAAATTGGAGAGCGTGTGTGTTTTGTGCAGTTTTGGTCAGTTCCATTAACAACATTACCCAACTCTGGAAAGTGGATCTTTCTCACAGGCCGACACAGCAGTGTTTTCTGCAATTCCCTATGATAGTCTTCCAGGTCATTAACAGCGCATTGCCTCTTCCTTCCTGAGCCTTGATAGCCGGTCACAGTTCTATCACGTGGGTAAGCTACTTCTGGAAAGGGATGCCTTGAAGACACACGTCTTTGCACAGAGGAAGAAGAGATCTGAATGGCGGGGGAGCAGCCGCATAAAAGGGGCGGGCCAGGAGGAGGGCCTTGTTTCTCAGTCGCCTCCGGCTGTTGCTGATCCAGTGACGTGAGTTCCCCAGGATCAGAAGCAGCTGCTGCTTTGAGTTCCTGCCATCTCTTACCAGGCTCATTTCCCAGGGAAACTTCCTTACAGCTAAGGATGTTTTCCTCTGTTTCTGTCCTAACAGCCAGGAAACACACTGAGACAAGGAGCTGGTCTCTAATATTTATTGCTAGTACTTAACAGGAATCCTAACAAACTGAAGAAGTGTGGGAAAAGCCAGACATATAACCCCCAAGGGTTAAGGCAGTCCCGATCTGTGTCTCTTTGAATGGCTGCCCAATTCCTCAGTGCTACGCATGCGCTTGACAGTCTGGATGTGAGCCCCCTGCTCGCCATCCTTACTCATGACAGTTTCCATGCCAAAGTAATTAACATTCTTAACAGCCACCTCCACCTTTTGTTTTTTCCCAGATCGGCTAGGACCTAGTTGCCATGGTGATCTCATTCTCTCCTTCCCCTACCTGCCCTTCTGCTCCCTTCTTCCTCTTTCCTGCCTTATGTGACCCACTTCATAGATTGTTATTTAACATCTGGCAGTTCTCCAGGAATATTTATTCAAACCTTTCTTCATCCACTCTTGAAGAAAACTTTACTGTACTGGATCCTTAAGGTATGCTAATTACTGCCTTATATTGCTCCTTCCCTTTTTGTCAAAAATCCTTGAGAGGGTTGCCCTCTCACAGTTCATTGAACCAACCACAATCTTGCCCACCCCTTCCAGTCAGGATTCAAGGTAGGTCATTCAGCCAAGATGGGTGTTGAATGACGCTCCAGTTGCCAAGAGTCAGTGCCTCTCCTTGGTATTAGTGCTGTTAGATCTATCCATAGCAACTGATACACTTGACAAGGCTATAGTCCCTGAGCATCACTGGAAATTGGTTCCAGGCATCTCTCTGTGGACCACCTTTTTCAGGTATTCCAGGCTCATTGTGCTTCCCAGGGCTCGGTCTTTCAGGGGGTGTTCCCCAAGTTTCTGATCTTGGTCTTTTTTTTTCTCGTATAATCTTCCTCTTATAATTTCACAATGAGTCTTTAAATATTAGCTGTGCCAATGATACTCAGGTTTTTAGTTTTCCTGAGATAAAAGATGTGTGGTTAAATCTGTACATGGACAAGACTGATGTCCTGGTATTTCAGCTGGACCAGGTACTTTGGGGTTCTGCTAGATAAGTGTTTCTCAACTTTAGCAACTTTACGATGTGTGGACTGGCTGGGGAATTCTGGGAGTTGAAGTCCACATATCTTAAACTTGCTACGGTTGAGAAACACTGTGCTAGATGATGTGCTCTCCCTTTGGCCATTTGTAGTGGCAACTGTAAAAGTGTGTCATCTTCACTTATTGAACATTCACTGGATGAAGTGGTTCCTGTCATTGCATGTCCAATAATTCAAGTTCTGATGGTCTCTCATCTGGACTACTGCAACAATCCATGGGTGGGTCTCCCTTTGTCCTCTCTTCAACTGCTAACTTTGCAGTACACCTTGTTTTGGTCCTCCCTCATTTTTTCCATGTTTCCTCCCACTGCAAAGCTTCATACTGGTTTGTAGTAATATGATCTGATGGGACAAATGGAGCTAGGCAGGATCTCCCAAACTATTTCATCCTCTTTATGAACAGTTTTTTCTTCCTTTGAATGCTATTCATTAATTCAGTGCCCAAATTTGTGTTTGCATTTACACTTCTGTAACAGTAGGTAAGCCTCATGTGGTGCAGAGTGGTAGGCAGCAGTATTGTGACCGAAATTCTCCCCACGATCCAAGTTCGATCCCAGCAGAAGCTGGATTCTCGAATAGCCGGCTCAGATTGACTCAGCCTTCCATCCTTCCGAGGTTGGTAAAATGAGTACCCGGCTTGCTTACTGGGGAAGGCAATGGCAAACAACCCTGCTCTATAGTCTGCCAAGGAAACGTTGCAAAGCAGCATCCTCCCCAAAGGGTCAGACATGACTCGGTGCTTGCACAGGGGACCTTTTACCTTTCACACCAACCCAGTAGGTCAGAGAGTAAAATAAAATAGAGAAAAAACTAGTCCAAAATATTAACAAAACCAGGAGCCTCCAGATTGAAAAGGCAGAGACCTAATGAAATATTATTGTTATAAGAGGATATCAAACTGAAGTGTCATCAGGAACTAAACAGCCTCTTCCAAATCAATTTAACTGATGTTTCGTTATCTATAGTATGGAATAGTAGTATTTATGAAGACTTGTTTATTTTTCTGGTATTAAATAGAAAGAAAGCCATGCAGAAACAGAAGATATATTGCTGAATTAACAATTAGAATCAAGCCATAAACCTAACCCAATTTTGGATTTAGAAAAACAGTTAAAAGTAATAAGGAATCAACTAGATTTAATAGAAGTAAATGAGACTTCCAAGAAGTTAAATTTTGTCAAATGAGAGTATTTTGTAAAAAGCTGTAAGTCAGATAAATTGTTGGCATATTAGTTGTGGAAGTAACAGGACAAAATAATGATTACATCTGTTTAGGATGGAACTAAATGTCTCTACAACAAAAGATAATTTGTTACTATAAATCAAACAATTTGTTAATTATTATTCCAGAATATATGACGAACAGGCATTTCTTAACTGAAACCATTTATAATTATCAATGCTGATCAGACTGGACTTTTCTGAAGAACTACATGAGAGAAAATATCATATATATTTTGAATGTTATTGATAAGATAAATTAAAAAAATGAAAACTGGCTATGATCTTTCTCGATGCAGAAAAGGCTTTTGACAATTTAGAATGGTCCTTTATAGTTGCAATTCTGAAAAAGATGAATTGTGGCTCTAATTTTCTCACATGGATAGAGAAGAATTATGAAGAACATGCACAGCAATATGGTTTTGTGCCGGGTTATCAGATCAATAAAGATACAGTCAAGTGAAAGTACACCCCATTGAAATTATTGACTTTTTCAACATGTTGAATTTACAGATATTAGTTCTTCATTTCAACAATATTGTTAGAGAAAAGATATAATATGATATATTATAAAAGATATGATATATTATATTTACCATTTACATTTTATAGTCCATTATATAATTTAAATAAACATAAATACAAATTTCACATGTGGAAAAAAATAAGTACACCTCCACATTTATCACTACCTCAAATACCAAAAATTAGACTCAGGTGCACCAGATTATGCAAATGATCTGGTGCAAATGATTAGAACATCTAAATGTCAGATGTTCTACAGATGTTTGATTTGCTCTTTGTTGCTGAAGTATGTGGCATCGCCATGCCTAGATTGAAAGAGCTCTCTGAGGCCTTCCAAAAGAAGGTTATAGATGCCTATGAGTCTGGGGAGGAATTGAAAAAGATCACCAAGCAATTGGACATCAATCAGTCCAATGTCTGGAAGATCATCTACAAGTGGAGAAGATTTCAAACAACAGCCAACTTGCCCAGGGCAGGCCTTTGCTGGTCAAGGACTAAAATAAAATGATTGACTGACTGCTCAGGCCAGGCCTTCCCACCAGGTTCAGCCCAAGAGCAGAATGCAAGATGCTGAAAAAAGTCCCTAAGGACCCCAGAATTTTGTCACATGACCTACAGGTAGCTCTCGTCACTACTGATGTCCAAGCGCATGACTCTACCATTAGAAAGAAGCTGCACAAATTAGATCTACATGGGAGGTGTGCCAGGAAACCTTTGCTGTCCTTTCTGGGCATCGGGGCAAGACTGACATTTGCTCGTGAACACCTAGGCAAAGACCAGGACATCTGGAACAATGTGCTCTGGACCGATGAGGCAAAGATAGTTATTTGGCCATAGTACCAGAAGACATGTTTGGCAAAAACCAAAGATGGCATTTCACCAGAAGAACCTGATACCAGCTATAAAGAGCGGTGGTGGAAATGTTATGGTTTGGGGCTGCCTTGCTGCATCATGGCCTGGTCAGCTCACCCTCACAGAATCTGCTGTGAATTCTTCATTGTACCAGAGGGTGCTTGAGGATAACGTGAGAGCATCTGTCAGAAGACTCAACCGAAAGTGGACCATGCTACATGACAGTGACCCTAAATATTCCAGTAAATCCACCAAGGAATGGCTGGGGGGAAAAAAAGAGAAATTCTGAAATAGCTGAGTCAAAGCCTGGATCTCAATCCCGCTGAGATGCTGTGGGGTGATTTGACAATGGCTGTCTATGCAAGAAACCCCTCCCACACCACTCAGCTGAAAAAATTCTGCAGGGAGGAATGGGAAAAAATCCTTCCCAGTCAACGTCAGAGCCTGGTAGACAGTTATAAGATACGCCTACTTGAGGCTGTTTCTGCCAAAGGGGGCAATACCAGGGATTAGAACCAAGAGTGTACTTACTTTTTCCACAGAAGGAATTGGCATATCTGTTAATTTTTTGTTGAATAAATGATTGCGAAGTCAATTTTTCATACTTAAAATATTGGTATGTCCACATAAGTTTAAAAAAAAAAAAATTACATGGGGTGCACTTACGTTTTCACATGACTGTATAACCCGTATGTTCACATGGAATTTGACAGAAGAAGAAAAGTAATACCTGAATCTAATAACAGGGTTTAACATTATTGCAAAAAAGGTCTAATTCTTAGGAATTTTCTTTAAAAAAATAAGGATTTATTTTAAAATAATTATTTGCAGAATTGGAAAAAACTTGTCTTGGTTTGGAAGAATTGCAGCTGTTAAAATGAATATTTTACCAAGACAAGTTTCTTTTCCAAATGATTCTAAAACATATTGAAAACAAGATATTTGTGGCATAAACAGGTAATGAGCTACATATAGTCCAGTAAAAGACCAAGGATTAAATTCAAGATTTTATAGGATTTGAAAGAGTGAAGCAGGTTGGTAGCTCCAAAGTTTAAATTTCATGACCATAGCAGTTGCTTAACATGGATTACAGAATGGACTGTGACCCCTTAGAGTCTAGCTATCCCTATGGAATAAATAGGACTTCCAGAGGCAAAACTGAAGTACTTTGGCCACATAATGAGAAGACAGGACACCCTGGAGAAGATGATGATGCTGGGGAGAGTGGAAGGCAGAAGGAAGAGGGGCCGACCAAGGGCAAGGTGGATGGATGATGTTCTAGAGGTGGCGGACTCGAGCTTGGGGGAGCTGGGGGTGGCGACGACCGACAGGAAGCTCTGGCGTGGGCTGGCCCATGAAGTCACGAAGAGTCGGAAGCGACTGAACGAATAAACAAATAAGATATAATGCAATAATCAGTAATGATTGAATGTCTGGAATAAATACAGGAGAAAAATAAGCCTAGACTCTTCTCTTACTTTGCTATTAAAATGTTTATTTTTACAAAGAGGACAGCACAAAGAAATCTGCTCAGTGGAGAAATAACAATTTGTTGAAATTGCAGGATCTGATTACTAATAAGACAAATACAAAATCTTTTGAGGCTCTTACTTCACGATGGTCTAGTTCACCATTTCAGCATCTGGTTTGAGTATATTCAGATAAGCTGCATTGTATTAAAACAATTGCAGAAACAAGGAGGAACAGAAACTTGCCTGAATTTGAGAACACGTAACTTGGAACACCTGCTGGGCATTATTTATAAACTGCCAGTGAAATTTGACTCAGAAACTGAATTAAAGATTGTGTGATTAAGTGGATGCAGAATTTAGATGCAGTAACAGATATGCATCAATGAGAATTTCAATGAAAGAAGAAAATAAATTTTCCCTGAATGCTGTTCTTAAAGAAAATAGGCATGTTTTGTTGTTGGTATATTACTCCAGTTCTGTTCACAACAGAGAATTCATTCTCTGAAACTTGGTGAGAATGTAATGAGCAGGTTGGATCATTCTTTCCCATTTGGTGGCAATGTTGTAAAACCCAACAGTTTTGGAAATGATTCATACTGGAATGAAACAAATCCTAAAAGTCAAATTTCCATTTCAGCCTGTGATATTTTTATTAAGCTTTACTGAAGTATATATTCCCTCAAAGTATTCTGAATTAGCTTTGAATATGCTAACTGTGGCAAGGATATGCTGTATGCTTTTTATTGGAAAGGGTGTTTAATCCTCTCTACGGAGGAAAGGCTAAAAGTAAATCTGATACAGAATTTATTTCAGATTGGAAACCAGTCCTAGATTACAAGTGAACACATGGATTCCTAAAGTTGAATTACTCTATGCATAAAGTCTGTATTTCAGTTGTATAGGATTTGTAAACTAGAGCAGGCTTTTAGTAATACAGATGGAATGAATGGTCATCCATAGTTTCGTTCTGTGATTCACACAGTGCTGATCATGGTTCCGAATATTTATACTTGGTATAGAGAGATTTCCAGGCTTTTAAACAATATAATATACTTAGTTATTCACAGTCAACTAATGATATACTGGAAAATTATAATCTCTATGACATTTGTAATCCCTTATTCATTTGTATTTTATTTTTTCATCCCCCCCTTTTCTTTTTATATTTATATATTGAGTCGTCTAATAAAAAAAACAAACAGAATTTTAATGGAACCAAAATAATTTAATCTCTTCAGGCCTGACAATAGTATTATCTTTGTACGAAGTAATGTTATGAACTCAAAGGCGGACACAACAGCTTTAATGTGAAAAGAAAATAAATAGTCAACAAAAGGCATAAAAAGCAATCGATAAAACAGCAGAAATTGGCAACAGTTTAAGCAAAGCAGAAGACTAGAAAGACCCCTTTGAACAGAGCCTGAGGCTGGTCGCCCTGATGCATCCTCCCTGCCTGCGTCATCTCTTTCATGGCTTTTAAGGCCAGTCCACGGTGAAAGGCAGCAGAGAGAGAGAAAAATATTTGCGTAGCCAGCGCCGCTGGTGAGCCACCAGGGATGGATCCCTGCATGTCATTTGGGATGGGAAGAACGCACTGGCTAGAAAGGAGGTAAAGGAATCGAGCAGGGAAAGCGGCAGGAAGCATTTGCGTCTCAGACATCAGGTCTGTTTGTACCTACGCAGGCAGGCACGAATCATAATCTATCCATTGGTGGATGAAATGCAACCAGGATTTGACTGTCTGGCAGTTTTAGCACAGGTCATTTTGATGTGTATTTCAACATCCCTTCCTAAACGATCTAAAGATTTTGTGGAGCTACTGGCAGTTATGAGACACAAGGTGCTTATTTTCAACATCAGCAGAGCCTTATCAAGCTATAGACCCATAAAGTGGGCAGGGACCTCAGGGGCCATCCAGTCCACCCTGGATGCTGCTAAAGGGACTGTCAGCCGAGATGCTAAAACCTTACTGTCTATAAAAGTCCAATCTGCTTCCCATTTTCTGTAGCTGTAATTCATTCTCTTCCATAACAGCTGCTCTAGAACCTGCACACCTCTGTGATTTCTTGGGCCTAACGGCATCAGGAATTTTACAGATCTATTGGGTTACCAGATCTTGGCTACTAAAGTTCAGCCAACCAGTAGATGGCTGCAAAGATAAAGAAATTGCCAAATCTTTGCTGCTATAGAACAGGTCTCTGGTGTTTTACTGCCCAGATCTGGTAGTTGAGCTAATAGTGTTTTAGCAACCTTGTTTTCAGATGTAAAAATCAACTAGTTAGTCACAAAAAACAAAAGCAGTAAAATACAAATTTTAATTCAGTGATGACTAAAATTGTAGGCTACTTAAGTGATAGTTCTAAGAAGATAGAAGTAAATAAATGTAACGCTGTAAAATCATAAAATGACAGTTTTAAAATTCTGCCCTGAAGGGCCCTGTGTCATGCGCTGCCTACCTCTGAATAACGTTCAGACACTGGTTCGCAAAGCAGGCTCTGGTTTATTTCAGGGTAGGTACAACGTTGGTAGAAAAAAGCTGAGAGTGACAGGAGCGCGCCGGTGCGGGGTTTAAATACCCCGCGCCGGTCAGCGCCCCCTCGCTCTCGGTCACGTCACCCCCCTTTGTCCCATGCGTTGCCCTGCCATTGGTTGAGGGTTTCCAGGATCGCCCATCCTCAGGTTTTCATTCTTCTGCTGATTGCTTTCAGCTGGGCGATCCCCGTTGTATTGCCGCTGATGGCTTGGGTGGCTCCGTGATCCGTTTAGCTATTGTTTGTTAGCCGTTAGTCGTTGTGGGTTGATGGCTACTTAACTTGTACCCCTTCACCTATTTCCTTGTCATTGTCATGAGTGCCATTGCGCTGATGACTTTAGCTCAACGGCACTCATGACATACTGCCCCCTTTCCGAATAGTGTTCTCCCCCGGGTTTCTGGGTTTTCCCCATGGAGCTGTCAAAATGCCACTTTTTTTTTTTTTTTTTTTTTTTTTTTTAAAGTTCCCGCCGGAGTAGTTGTCGCCCCTCCCTTTGCTCCTCCCTCTACCACGTGCCTTCCCAGGGTGTGTCCATGGTGCGCATGCTCGGGTTCTGACCTGGCGTGCGCATGCTCCAGCCACACCCTGTTTGTTTGGCTCAGTTCGGCGAGGCGAGAGGCGTGGCTGGTCGGGTGCTTCTCAGCTCCAGGTAGGGCCCTTCTTTTCTTATTTAGAGTGCGTCGCCTTTGTTGTGTCTCTTGGGCGTTGCCCCCAGGTTGCCCTGTTGACTTGCTTGCCACTCCCCCGCGGCCGGGGGGCGGGGGGAGGGTGCTGGCGATCGTTTGTCACCACCCCGTGGGCCCGGGGCGGGGGGAGTGAGTCCCGGGGGGGGGAAGGTCCACCCAAGTCGCGGGCTTGGGGGGGGCCCTTTCCCTTGGGGCACGGGAGGCGGGGGGAGGCCTGCGGGGGGGGGTTTGGTTTTGCTGACCTTGGTTGCGGTTTGTCGGGGTATGCCCGGTGAAATGCTCTGGTCAGGTCAGGCGCGTTAACGTTATGCGCCGCCACCCATTCAGGGTGGGGGAAGTGTTTCCACCTGACCAGGTAGTGTAGGGTTCCTCGTTGCTTGCGGGAGTCGAGGATGTCCCTTATCTCGAAGTGGTGTTGCCCGTCGATCATAAGCGGTGCGGGCTGTGGCGTGCTTGGGTGCCATCGGGAGGTGGTTGCCGGTTTTAGGAGGCTGGTGTGGAACACCGGGTGGAGCCTCCGGAGGTTGTGTGGCAGGTCCAGGCGTATTGCTACCGGGTTCACTATTTGCGTGACTCGGAACGGCCCGATGTACTTAGGCCCCAGTTTTTTCGAGGGTTGGGTTGACTTTAGGAACTTGGTGGAGAGATAGGCCATATCCCCCGCCTGGAACGTCGGTTGTAGGCGCCGGTGCTTGTCGGCCTGCTCTTTGTAAGCAGCCTGTGCCTCCTTTAGCGCCGCCGTGATTACTGGCCATGCTTCCGCGATCTTCCGTCCCCAGTCGCTGGCGTCCACCTGGGGTTCCGGGGGTTGAGGTAGCTCCGGGATGGGGACGAAGTCGCGCCCCGAGACTACTTCGAACGGGGTTTTCCCCGTGCTCGTGTGGACGGCGTTATTGTATGCGACTTCGGCGAACGGGAGCAGTTCAGCTCAGTCGTCTTGGTGGTAGTTCGTATATGATCGTATAAATTGCTCTAAGGTGGCATTAAGAACCTCAGTGGCTCCGTCCGTCTGCGGATGCCAAGCCGTAGACAGGGCCTGTTGGGTCCCCGTCAGCTTCAGGAAGGCCCGCCAGAATTTGGAGGTGAACTGTGTGCCCCTGTCGGTCACCACACGTGCGGGACATCCGTGTAGCCTGTACACGTGGATGAGGAAGAGTTTGGCTAGTTGTTGTGAGGATGGGACCGACGTGCAGGGGATGAAGTGGGCCTGCTTTGAGAAGTAGTCCTTCACCACCCAAATGGCCGTTTTCTTCTGGCTGGGTGGGAGGTCCACTATAAAATCCATAGAGATTTCCTCCCATGGGCGGGAGGGTTCTGCCACCCGTTGCAGTAGCCCCGCGGGTTTGCCTGGTGCCCGTTTGGCCCTAGCGCACGTTGGGCAGGACGCCACGTAGGTTTTTACGTCTCGCCTGAGCGCGGGCCACCAGAATTGGCGCCGCGTTAGGTGTAGGGTCTTGAGGAACCCAAAGTGTCCCGCTTGCTTGGCGTCGTGTGACCTATGCAAGATCGCCTGGCGTTGCGAGTCCGGGACGTAGATTCTGCCTTCCCCCCATGCCAGGTCTTGCGCCATTGTTACCTTGTCGGGGTTTGCCAGGAACCAGGGGTCGGTTTTGAGGGCGGCGGCGAGGTCCGTGCGCATTCCCCCTGGTAGTTGCGGTTGCCTTCTTTCCGTCGCCGGTTGTCCCGCCGTCGGCTGCGCCGTAGCGTCGAGCTGCCTCCGTGCGCCGCTTCGGGTGGTCACGGCCATCCCCAGTTGCGAGGCGGATAGGACCGTCCCAATGGTGTCTGGGGCGGGCTCTTTGTCTTGGGGCAGCCGGGAGAGGGCGTCGGCCAGGAAGTTCTTCTTTCCCGGCATGAACTTCAGCTGGAAATCAAAGCGGCTGAAGAATTGGGCCCATCGGACCTGTTTTGGGCTAAGGCGTCTAGGCGTTCGTAGGGCCTCGAGGTTCCGGTGGTCCGTCCAGACCTCGAATGGTTGGGTGGCTCCCTCGAGTAGGTGACGCCATGTCTCTAGTGCCGATTTCACCGCGAAGGCTTCTTTCTCCCAGACGTGCCATCGCCTCTCTGTCTCGGAGAACTTCCTTGACAGGTAGGCGCATGGTTTCAGGAGCCCCGTGGAGTCTTTTTGTAGCAGGATGGCTCCCAGGGAGAAGTCTGAGGCGTCGGCTTGGACCACGAACGGCCGTTCTGGGTCCGGGTGCGCGAGGATTGGCTCCGTCGTGAACAGCGCTTTCAGCTTGTCGAATGCGGTCTGGCACGCGGGAGTCCAATTCAGCACTGTGCCTGGGTTCTTGGCGCGTCGGGTGTCCCCCACCCCTTTGGTTTTGAGGAGGTCCGTTAAGGGGAGGGCTATCTCAGCGAACCCCCGGGCGAAGGACCTGTAGAAATTCGCGAATCCCAGGAAGCTCTGTAGTTGCCGTCTGTTGCGGGGCCGCTCCCAGTTTAGCACCGCTTCGACTTTTGCGGGGTCCATTTCGATGCCGTCCCCGGAGATTCGATACCCCAAATAGTCTAGGCGCTCTTTGTGAAACTCGCACTTTGTGGGCTTTGCATAGAGCTGCGCCCTTCTGAGCTTGTCGAGGACTTGCCTGACTAAGGTTACGTGTTCCTCGTATGTTTTTGTGTAAATGAGGACGTCGTCGATGTAGACCAGGACCCCTTTAAACAGATGTTCATGCAGTACCTCATTGATGAGCTGCATGAACACCCCAGGGGCCCCCGCGAGTCCGAAGGGCAGTACCTTGTACTGGAACGCGCCTAGGGGGCAGTTAAACGCCGTCTTCCATTCGTCCCCCTCCCTGATTCGGATGCGATAGTACGCCTCGCGCAGGTCCAATTTGGAAAAGACTTTGCCCGTGGACAGGTGGGCGAGCATGTCCTTCACCAGGGGTAAGGGGTATTTGTTGGACAGGGAAGCCGCGTTTAGGCCCCGGTAGTCGGTACAGAGCCGTAGGGTCCCGTCTTTCTTCTCCCGGAATAAGACGGGGGCTCCGACCGGTGAGCATGCTGGCTCTATGAATCCCCTGTCTAGGTTTTTATCGATGAACTCCCGGAGGGTTGCCATCTCCTTCGGGGTCATCGAATAGATCTTTGGTCTAGGTAGGGGGACGTCGGGCAGTAGGTCGATCCGGCAATCCGTCTTGCGGTGGGGGGGTAGTTGGTCTGCCTCTGCCTCTCCGAAGACCTCGGAGAAGTCGGCGTATTGTTCCGGTAGGTCTGCTGTGGTAGCGGCGTTGTCTTGTGTGGTCGCCTCCGCTCGTCCTACCGTGGGGTTGCTTTTGCCAGCTGGTACTGGTGCTCGATACTCGCCGTCGCCGAATGTGAAGGTGCGGGTCGCCCAGTTGATCCGCGGGTTGTTTTTCGCGAGCCATGGCATCCCCAGGACTGCAATGGGCCGTCCGATGGGCGTGACTACGAACGACGTGCGCTCGGTGTGAGTGCCCATTTGTAGGGTGACCGGCTCGGTTTGTAGCGTGGCTGGTTTCCCTCCCGCTGTAGAGCCGTCCAGCTGGTGGAATGCCAGCGGCGTGGGGAGGGGGAAGCAGCGGAGGTCGAGTTTGGCGACTAGGTCGGGGTGGATGAGGTTTTTTGAGCACCCCGAGTCCACTAGTGCCGCGGCCGTGGTGGCTCCGTTGCCGGCAGAGAGTTGAATTGCTGCCAATATTACGGAGCTTTTGTCGTTTCGTTGAGGTGGTCCGCGTTGCTGTCCCACCGCCTGCCTCGCCACGCGTCTCAGAGCAAGCGGGGAGCATTTCCCGCCGGCTGGTCGGGGTCGGTATTGTCCTCTTCCCCCCAGTAAGTGTCCCAGCCCTCTTCCGGTGTCGCTGTGGCCACGGTCATTCGGCGGTGAGGGGGCGGCCCCGGGTTGGGTGGTTTGGGGCTAATTTTCGGGGCGGGCTTGGGCGCGCTGGTCGGCGGTCGGTTGGCGAAGCAATCCGCCGTCTTGTGCCCTAATTTGCCACACCTCCCGCAGGGCTCCCGGTTAAACTTCTTTTTTGGATATATGGGGCCGGCCATCCCCCCGTGAGGTGCGGGTACCTTTTTCCCGACATAGTTTGTGTCTTCCGTGGTTGTCATCAGGAAGGTGCGGTGCGCGTGTTCGGCTTTCCCCGCGAGGTGGATCCACCCGTGTAACGTTTCTGGGTCGTCGCGGTAGAGGGCCCATTGGAGAACGTCGCGGTTGAGCCCCCTTTTGAAGATTTCCAGCAGGGTGGTCTCAGACCAGTCGCAGACCTTTCCCGCGAGGGCTTTGAACTCCAGGGCGTAGTCAGGGACCGTGCGTGTGCCCTGTTTAAGTCTCTGGAGTGCGCTTTTCGCCCGTACTTTAGCTAGGGGGTCTTCGAAGTAGTTTTTCATCTCTTTGATGAAAGCAGGGAAGGTGGCGAGGGCGGGGGAGCTGGACTCGTACAGTTGGACGTACCAGTCCGCCGCCCTGTCTTGGAGTTTGATCGCCACGGCGGCGATCTTGTCGGCCTCGGAGTCATAGGAGTGTCCGTGCCTCCCCATGAACTCCCTAGCGTTGGTCACGAAAAACGAGAGTTTTGAGGGGGTCCCATCGAAGAAGATGGGGAAGTCCTTTGGGGCCCGGGCGTTTTGTGCGGCCCCGCCTCTCGCTTCCCGGGGTGTGGTGTCGGCCGCCTGTGCCGTCTGCTGGCTCTCCGCTGGCCCGTGTGGGTTCGGTGCTTCGCTCGGGGTGTGGGCTTGTGCGGGGACGTCGTTGGGTGGCGCGGGGGGCATGAGCGCCTGGAGCATGGTCCGGAGTTCCGTCAGCTGAGCCCGCATGGCCGCGAGTTCAGCTCGTGCCTCCTCGTCCACAGCCCGCGCCGCCGCTGGGGCCGGTTCCGTTGGCGCGTCCTCGGGGGTGGGTTGCCGGTGGGGTTCATCGTCCCTCCGCCGCGGGTCCGCTTCCTCCTCCGTCTGATGGGTGTCTCCGTCGTCCTCCTCCGTGTCGAGCACCGTGGGGCTGTCGCTCCACGCCCGCTGCTGGGGTGCGATGTGGGGCGCGGGGTCCTCCGCTGGTTTCGGAAGTCGTGCTGCTCCCTCCCGCGGTCGGGTTGCCTCCGTCGCCATCTCCCCTTGGGGTTGGAGCTGAGGCTCGGGTCGGGTGGGGTGGGCGTCCATGGCTCCGGGAGTCCGCGGTGCCTCTGGCCTCGGTCGGTCCTCCTCTGTCTCTTGCCGCGCGGCTCGCCCTCCTTGCCCGCGTCGTTCCGGCCTCATCTTGCTGGTCTTCTCGCCGTCTACTCCTCCCGCGGCTCGTTGTCGTCCGGTGGGGTTCGGCGAGGCTGAGTTTATGACTCTCAGCTTTATGTCATGCGCTGCCTACCTCTGAATAACGTTCAGACACTGGTTCGCAAAGCAGGCTCTGGTTTATTTCAGGGTAGGTACAACGTTGGTAGAAAAAAGCTGAGAGTGACAGGAGCGCGCCGGTGCGGGGTTTAAATACCCCGCGCCGGTCAGCGCCCCCTCGCTCTCGGTCACGTCACCCCCCTTTGTCCCATGCGTTGCCCTGCCATTGGTTGAGGGTTTCCAGGATCGCCCATCCTCAGGTTTTCATTCTTCTGCTGATTGCTTTCAGCTGGGCGATCCCCGTTGTATTGCCGCTGATGGCTTGGGTGGCTCCGTGATCCGTTTAGCTATTGTTTGTTAGCCGTTAGTCGTTGTGGGTTGATGGCTACTTAACTTGTACCCCTTCACCTATTTCCTTGTCATTGTCATGAGTGCCATTGCGCTGATGACTTTAGCTCAACGGCACTCATGACACCCTGAGATTCTAAACAGGGAAAATTAATAAATAGTAATGGCTATTCAGGGGGCGTGGTGGCTCAGTGGTTAAGATGCCAGGCTTGTCGACCGGAAGGTTGCATGTTCAGCGGTTTGAGACCCAAACGCCGCATGATGGAGTGAGCTCCTGCACTCGCCCCAGCTCTTGCCAACCTAGCAATTTGAAAGCATGCAAATGCAGGTAGATAAATAAGTACCGCTTCGGTGGGAAGGTAACTGCGCTCCATGACTGTCATGCTGGCCACAAGACCACGTAAGTGTCTTTGGAAAACGCTGGCTCTTCGGCCATGAAGCGGAGATGAGCACCACCCCCTAGTGTCAGACACGACTAAACGGGAGCCTTTACCTTCACCAATGGCTATTCAGAGAGTATCTCTGATATGCAGGCTAGGAGGAGAAGAACAAGATCACATCTATTTTGCTGTGTCTGATTTTTAAAAGAGACGTGATTAAATCTTTGCACCAATTTAAATAAAAGGGGCAGGAAAGAAGGAGGCAGCATCTATTTCCTTCAAGGGGCATGGGCCTATAAACAATCTTGGATGCTGTTGAATCTTCCTTCCAGAAGAAGAGCTGATAGTCAGGCATGTAAGGAACCTCCTACATGTTGGTCACGAACTGTTGGTGTGGAATTTGGCCACTGTGAATGGTCGTCCTGGCATGTCTACGAAGTCAGATATTTGGATAGCTTAGTTCCTTTCATAAGTCCAGGTTGAGAATCTGTTGTTTTATTTCCAACAGAAGTTTGTCATGAGATCAGAATTTATGTGGAAAATCTGTAGAGTCTTAAACTTTGTTTGTTTGTTCATTTGTCAAATTTATATAGCTGCCCATTTCATGGGAAGTGACTTAACTTTATTTTAATTAGACTCGAGGGAGTGAAGTTATCCTGAAAAGTCAAGTACTTTCAAAGAATTTTAGTTTGAGAGTGGCAGAGTGAATGCAGGTGGCAGAGTGAATGCAGGCCCTTAATAAAGTCAGACCTGTCTCTGCCTTAATAAAGAAACAGTGGGCACACCGGGTAGGTCCTTAGAGATTTTTGCTGAACCGCTACCAAAGGGGCTGCATTGCAAGAACTGCAGACCTGTGTGCCGTAGAGCAGGTAACTTGGTACCTTTAGCCCTGAATCTTTTTTTTAATCATCGCCATGACATGCTGCTATTGTTATGGGTGGCAAATTGAAGGCCGGTGCTTGTTATGTTAAGCTTGCAGGGATTTGGTCTAGTGGTTAAGGTACTGGATAAAATAAATAAAGGGTTAGTTGGCAAGGTTGATTTCTTGGCGTAGAGCGAGTTTGGTCTAGTGGTCAAGGCTCCAGGCTAGAAACCAGGAGACAGTGAGTTCCAGTCCCACCTTAGGCATGAAAGCAAGCTGGGTGACCTTGAGCCAGTCCCTCTCTCTCAGCCGAACCCACCTCACAGGGCGGTTGTTGTGGGGAAAACAGGAGGAAGGAGTATTAGGGATGTTCGCTGCCTTGAGTTATTTATAAAAATAATAAAGGTGGGATAAAAAATTAATTAAATAAAAATAAATAAATGCAGATCTCATTTGTTTGGACCAGGATGTCAAGGCTTGAAATAGAATTCCCAGATATTTGAATGGCCTGGTTTTTCTAATGTTAAAATTGTCATTTTTTCAGGAGTGGTAATCTCTAAAGGAGCCTCTTGAAAATACCCTAACAAGTGATCACTTCATGCCCATCTGGGCTGTAGAAAAGACGGCAGCAGCCTCCGCCTAGAGGCGGACGGAGACCCAATAGAGACGTCTTCAGCAACTGCAGCATTAGCTTTTGGTGCCGCTGCGTCTGCCTTGATAAATCACTGTGAGCCTTCGGAGTCTGGGTTGAGAAGACTCCCTTAATGACCCTCCTCCCCACTCTCACTATTGGGCTCACCTGCATCTGACTGACTGATGCAAGACCACCAGGAGATCTTGTGGATCTCTTGGAACATTTTTTGCTAGTACTCCAAAGAAAGCCCCCTAGGAGGCTGGGAATTGTTCCAACAACTATTCAATCTGATCTCCTTATCCTAAATGGCTCCGTAGAGGAAGACTGACACAGAAAACATACCTATTATCATGGCCAGGATCATACATTATTTTCTGGTATTCCCAATACTGTTACAAAATGTAGTATCTCTTTCAATCATCAGCCACCCTGACACAGGCCATCTCCCCTTGGTAATGAAACTAGCAATAAATTCTTTAATTAAGACTTTTGCCCCAGCCAACTATCTGGAACAAAGACAGAATAAGGTTGTCTCAGAGGGTGGAGGAAGCGTTCTCCTTTTTTAAATCCAGATGAAGCCTTGCAAGTCCTTTAGTCCATTTGCGCTGGGCCCTCAGCCACAGTCATGCACAGCAACTTCCACACGTTGACATCACAAATCCAGGTCATCCTGGCTAAAGCTTCACACAAGAACCCCAAAGGGAGATGAAATTCTAAGACTCGGTTTGATCATGAATATGTAAACACTAGGACAAAAGTAATCGGTAGTCTCAAGTCAGATGGAAGAAGTAGTTAGAGATCCCAACAGCATAGTATTTTAGAGAAAAATAAACCATTATACAATAAGTCCCTTTTAAAGACCAAAAAGATGGTTCAGGAGGCCAGTCAGTAGAAACTTGATCAAATTATTAAAACTCTGCGATGTTCTGCCCTCCATGTCCCTGCTTTTCAAAAAGCCCATTCCCTGATCCTGAACCAATTTTTCCAGTGATCAGGGCCCACTATTTCAGAGCTCAGTTAAGTGAACTTCAAGCTCCAGTCTTCCCCATCTCTTGTCCAGAAAACTCAGTGTTGGGCTCTGGGGTCCCATTCTGAGATTGACAGTTGAAGCAATGCTAAGCTTCAGAAATCTTTGCTGAATTACTAGAGGCCAGTGCTAACTGTGGGTCCCAGTTTTAGCAAGTTTGTTTACACACACAGATTGTACAGCTCAGATTCTAAAAGATCAGAGCAAGTCTATCACTGTTCGTTATTCAAAAAAGGACCAAAAGCTACTTCAGATTACCATCCCTTCAGGCTGTTGAGTATCATAAGCAAACTATAGGCGGACATCTATAGGGAAACTGGTAGACTAGCTGTTGCAAAATAATATTACGGTGGAGGAACAAACCGGCTGTAGTAAGAGGCATTCAGCATTAGACCACTGCCTAATCTTTCTCTTTATCCAGAAAGGAACTCCACCCACTCACGTTGGCCAACAAATCAAGAAAAATGTAACTTTTGGATGAAGGTGGATGAGAAACTGGAGGAAACTCTTAGTAAAATATTATCTTAGTATTAAAAGTAAAATTCTAGGCAGAAGGATGCAGGGGGCTGCTGGGATTCTTACCTTAATTCCCCGTTCTTTACCACTATGTTATCAGGAAGCTACAGATCTACTTCTGCGTGAGTTGGCAACGTTCACAGAAAACTAACAGCTGACTCTTGACCAGTAGACGGATGTGTTTTAACCTGCCGGTATTAGACTGCTGGCCAGGAACTGAATGCCTTGCTTGCTCATCTTACTTCATATTGAAAAAGAAATCCCTTTTATTGCATAAAAGCAATAAATGATAGTACAATTGCTAGTATTTCATCGCATTCCCCCCCGCCCCCCATGGTGGCTTACTCCCGGGCTTACAGATGTGTATCCTGGCCTTTTTAGCAGTCTTGTTGCCCAGCCCCCATGGGGGGAGGGAGGTGGGACGAGCTGGGTGTCCTTGTGAGTGGTTGCACAGGCCTCCCTGGGCAATACGACGGAGGGAACGCTTTCGGCTTTCAGTTAGGAATTCCCCACTTACTTGCTAGCAGGAGGAAGCCGTGACCAGATGGCCAAGGTGAGCCCCTGCTGACAGTATCAAGTTAATGGGGGAGAGTCAATTTACTTCATGGTGGGATCTGAACCCAGATCTTATGATGTGCAGAGAAAGGGCTGTCCTCTTGCCAGAAATGCATCTCTGCTACTAGCTTGTCTAAGTGCCACTGTTTTAAATAAAACAAAGATAATCAACGGTTTCTCTTAGACCAATTTCGAACTAGTGCAGAAGGGAACTACTTCCCACGCAGAGCTTAAAGATACAGAATGTAATGGAAATGGTTCCATTCATGTTCAATTCAATTCATACATACATGTATATTAGGGGTCTGGGCAACACTTTCACCCCCAGGGCTGCCATGTTGGTCACGGAGCCCCGGGGCGTGGAAGCATAGCTGGGCTTGGAACTCTTGCTACCTCCAGTGTAATTACCTCCTGTGCGATCAGCGTGAAAAGGAGAGGAGCTGCAGGGCACCAAAGGCAGCCTGTGCAAATGGCTGCTGCTCATGCTGTGCCGCATCCGTCAGTGCAGGCGGCGCTCCTCTGCAGACGGAGTCGCCTCGGGCTGCTCCTGGGATCCTGTCTTCCTCTTGAGGAAGGGGATGGGATGGCCAAGGGTTTTTTATTGCCTGCACTTGTGCTTTCCGAGGAGAGGTGCGCCATCGCGCTGATCCTGCTTTTGCATCTCCACTGGCAACCGTTAATTCTTTGCACTTTACACAGGTCTGCTTTTAAGGCCGTTTGGGAAGGGCAGGTGGCACAGAAAGCTGCCCCCCCCTCTCTGGAGGAAGGCTAGATTAGGCACACCGGCAGCCCTCTTCCCCCTGTGGAGGATTTTTGCTGGGAGAGATGCCGGAGATAATTTGGGGTTGGGGATCTCTTAGTGGCCTTTGCTCATGTTGACCGTAGATCTGTCTTTTGATGTGCTGGAGGAAACCTGTTGGAGGCCCCACTCACTGTTCCCTCCGTGGGGACTAATTGGAGATTGTTGGAGACTGTTTGGTTCAGCTCTTGGGGAATCGTCCCGGGGAGTCTTGTAACATTCCTGTAAATTCGGCATTCGGCGTCTTGAGAACCTCTGCGTGTCTCTAGACTGTGTGAGCCTGGATGTGAAAGAACAAGCCGATGCCGAATCGAGGTAAGTTAGGGTTGTTCTGGTGAGTGAACCTCAGGATTCAGATGATGTGACTGTTGCAGAAAGGGCCTCTTTCGCTCTAAAGGAAAGGGGTCACGAACCACAGATCCTGCTGGATCTGCTGTTGACGTGGACAGCCACATAACGTTGATGCCTCTACCTAGAGCAGGGAGACTTGGCACTGGTGATACGTTCCAGGTTGGATTATTGGAGTGTCTTTCCTTTGTGAGGCAGATCTTGAAGGTGATCCATAAACACTAGGACTACACAAATCCTGACACAATATAGGTCCAAGTTAACTTCGACTCCTGTACAATCCACCATGTGCCCTCATACTTTCAACAGGACATCATTTCATATCCCACCATGGGTGTCTAACATCAAGAGTAAATTCTGCTTTTTCCATAATTGCACAACTATGGAATAAAGTATGCGCCTCGACAAGTGGGGGAAGGGGAGCACAACTGAGGAAGGACTTGCCTTTGTCACAATTCGGAAGAGGGCTTCAAAACTTAATGAAGTATACTTTTATTAGTTTTTTATGTTTTAATCCTGCATATGATTTTATGGTGTGGATAGATTTGTGTGAATATATCTAATAATCCTCCCAGAGCCATTGGGGAATGGCCAGTATATAAATTTGTAAATAAATAAAATGCCCAGAGGATAGACCCATGCAATCACAATTGGCTTTTGGGTGGCTGGGGACCTGCCTGGCTGTTGACTTCGGGAGTCAGGATTTGGCTTATGACAAAGAAGGCCTGAACAACTTGAGACCAGGACTCTTGATGGGCGGCCTTCATTGGTACAGACCTGATTGATCCCCGAGATTCTTGTGGGAAGGCCTCCTACTTGGACTCATAACTGCAGAGCACCCACTTATTGTTACTGTAGGTGGGTTTTCTTTATGGTGGAATGGTCTCACTGTAATATGTGAGATAACTTTTGTGGCATCTTTTCAGCATCTGTTGTTGTTGCTGTTATATTTTTATCCCTCTTTTTATGATCAGCTCAAAGCAGTGAACATACCTAATACTCCTGCTTCCTATTGTCCCCCCAACAACAACCTTGTGAGGTGGGTTGGGCTGAGGGGGGGGGACTGGCCCAAAGTCACCCAGCCAGTTTTCCTGCCTAAGGGAGACCTAGGACTCACTGTCTCTTGGTTTCTAGGCCAGCACCTTCACCACTAGACCAAACTGTTGAAGCTTCTTTTCTTCACTCAGATGTCCTCTACATTAACATTGGATGTATTACCGTTTTTAGTATATTGTTTTTATTATTTTATATTTTGCAAACTGTATCAATATTCTCTTTATAGGAAGCAGCATAAAATACATTAATAATAATAATTCAAAATATAGAGCGCTAGAGACGGTAACTCGTGGTTTAGACACCCCGTGGTAGTCTTTGGGGTGGTGCTTTTGAAGCTTTGAGATGTCTCACTACCGCATGTCAGGTGGGGGGCAACATCACTCCTTCTACTTGCAAGATGCCATCCTATCCAAAAAAGATGCTCTGAGAATAGGGAGGCCTTTGGGGGAATAGTGAAGTAGGGTGGCAGACCTCCCTTAATTCGTATGTTGATCCCAATTGGCAAGGAATTCAAGGAGACTTAAGATGATTGTGCAACTTTTTATCAGTCCCCCCACCCAGCCTGGGCCTGTTTCTCAGATTAGACCAAGAATCACTTTTCCCTCTGTAAATGTGTAAGCGAAACAAATATACAGAAGCAGCTGTAAATCTAAAGGACAATGAAAGCCGCATGTATCACTGCTGTGAGGGCTTTTTAAAGTACTTCCCAGCTCCAAACAGCACATGTGGCTAGTGTAGTTTCCCCATTTGAGTATTAGAAAACTCAGAATTTATAGTACAGAGATGTCACTTTTCTCACCCTGTAAGCACTCTATGCTGTCTGGAAAATGTGTGCGTGGAGACATGAATATTTGTATAAAGCCAAGAAGACTACACTCCTGTTTTTCTGCCTCCCTCGGTGTTATAGCATCTGCCACATAAATCTTTTGCTGTGCTTCTGAATACATTAACCCTTATAATATCCCTTATTTGCTATTTCCATGGAAACTTGAAGAGGAACTTGGAATGACTGCATTCAGTTCGAGAGTGTTCCCTCATTTTTTCTTTGAGCGCAATATGAAGGCTAAGCTGCTTTCAGACCCTCAAGATAGCATTCACTTCCTGTAAAGCTCTCCTTATTTTAATAGGTCAGAGCAGGTAACTATTTGCAAACAAGATCAAAAGATCCATGCAAATGAGTGCTCAATCTGTAAAGGCATTTTATTTATTTATTTATTTATTTATTTTCTTATTTATTTATTTATTTATTTATTTATTTTCTATCCCGCCTTTATTATTTTTATAAATAACTCAAGGCAGTGAACATCCCTAATATTCCTCCCTCCTCCTACTTTCCCCACAACACCAACCCTGTGAGGTGGGTTCGGCTGAGAGAGAGCGACTGGCCAAGGTCACTCAGCCGGCTTTCAGGCCTCAGGCAGGACTGAAACTCTCCTGGTTTCTAGCCTGTTGCCTTAACCACTAGACCAAACTGGCTCGCTATATACATATACAAATATACAAGATCCTGGAACCTTTTCTTGCCAGTTGCTTTGAGTACTTCCAGGCAGAAAGGGCCTAAATGTTAGAAGCTTCAAGTGGAATTGCTATTGACCATCCAGACTTAAAGGATGGGTTATAGAATATGCTAACACTGGTTAAGAAAAAAACATTACGATATTTATCAGACATGTTACACCCAAACACCTTATAGCTAAGATGCCTGCATAACATGCTACAATGGTTGCCCCCCCCCACTGGTTCTATGTTCCTGAGAGAGACCCCCAAGAATGAAGAGTGATGATCCAGACCCCTCTGCAGTTCCAAATGAATGTTTCATTTCTGCAGCACAGTAGTTGGCGAAGAGGCTACATAAGGCTCTTTTCAAAGGATTCAGTCTTAGAACTTAAGAGCACCCTTCCTATAGGATATAAATCTTACAGGCTATGTATAGAAGACCCAATGGCTAAAGAGCAGCAGTAAAGGTAATATAAGCATTCTTGAATTATCTGTTGCGTTATATGAAATCCTGAAGCATGGCGGGGATGGGCTTAATGTGAATCAATAAATCGTACCTGGGTGAGCCAGCTTCTGCCGCTCACTGGAGAGAGGGGAGGAAGGCGCAGGAGGCTTTCCGGGGACGCAGCCCTCTCCAGAGCCCGACTTGTAAAGGGCGCAAGAGAAACTTTTCAAGTCTTGTTCCTTTGGAGGCCAGATTAAGTTGACAGGTAATCTGGGGCACAGTGGTCACACGAGCGTAGCACTCTGGACGAGAACCTGTTTCCTGGCCTGCATGAGAACTAGAGAGCATGGCTTCTTCTGGGGCCATAGGAAGAGTGGAGCTTTGTGATCTGTCTTCCAAGGATGTAATTGCTCAGAGGAGATCTGCCGCGTTCGCTTGTGGAATGCGCATTTCTCTCCTTTCCTCTTGTGAAGCTATGCTCTTTTGAGCAATCCGGTGTCACGGCCAACCTTCCGTTCAAGTATGCTAGCAACGATTGTTAAGAGGAACGTTCAGTGCTACGGTCGGTTGTCTCTCCCAGAATTTGATCCAAGTGATGAGTTTCTATTGTATTATCAGTAAAACCAGGTTTTTGCAAACCATTATTGTGAAATGTTTCATTCACTGGATCCATTGAGACAAGTGGAGTCCTTGGTAGTTTCCCCCAATTCCCAGGCTCTACAGGGAGAGACAAGAACTGGTCCTTGGAGGGAATTCCCAGTTTACCTGGGACAGAAATTGCTTTGCTGAGATGGCTTTGGACCATGGTCCTCTGTCAGTTATGGGTACACCACAGAGGTCTCTGTTACCCATAACCGGCTGAAAGGAGCTGGGAAGAAAAAAGAGCCAATACGGGGTAGGGGTTCAGGTGCTGGACTATCACTGGGGAGACTCTGCCCTCAGCTACCTGGGTGACTGCTGGCCAGTCACAGCCCACAGCTTTTGTTGGGGAGAGAAATAGGCAGGAGCACAGCATGCACTGTCTTGAGCTCCTAAATGAAAAATGGGCTGAACATCTAACAAATGAGATTTGCTAGGAACTGACTCTCCTCTGGAGTTAGGTACATATGGTCTACAAAAAGGAGACAAGAAAGTGGCTTTCTATAGTTAGCAACTCTGAGGGCTTAGAGCAATCCAGTGTAAACGGTGGGATGTGATAAACAAGGATGGCTTTGGCAGATTTGGGCACATCAAGAACATGGATCACTCTGTTTTAATAATATTGAATAATTGTAACATGCATAAAGTATTTATACCCTCAGTCACCCTGTCTCCAAATCCTCTTAATAATTTAATAACACCTGTTTCTTTGGCAGAATTTAAGGAGTTTATTTCTCCTCCCAGTTTTGGTGGGTGTCCTGGGAAGGGTATCACCCTTTCATTTCTGAACCCAACAGGTCCACCCAAATCTGGCCAAGCTCCTTAGTTTATATTACAGTAGTGCACCGCTAGTGTGTGTGGAGTATACGCACAGCTGGGACAAGCAGAATGCGGCCGTCCTGGTTCTTGATCTCCCGGCAGCTTGCAATACTGTCACCCCCAGTATCCTCCTGGCCTGCCTGCAGGGTTGGGAATGGGAGTCTGGTGTTGCAGTGGTTCTCCCCCTTTCCCTGTGGCCAGGGGCAGTTGGTACTGGCAGATGGGGAGTGGTTGAGCCTGAGGTCCCTGAGGTGTGTGGTATTTCGGGGCTCTGCCTTCTTGCTCCTTCTAGTTATCAGAAACATGAGGCCACTGGGCGTGGTCATCTCCTGGCTTGGGGTCGGGCATCATTAATATGTGGATAATAGCCAACTATACATCTCAATCCCAGACTGACCAGGCAGTGCTGTCAAGGCCCTGTCCAAGTATCTGGAGACTGTGGGGAACTGAAGGGAGAGGAATATGTTTAAACTCAACCCTGACATGACTGGGTGGTTCTGAGTTTTGGAGCCCTGGGGACTAGGGATGTGTCATCTCCAGACCCGAATGGGATTGAGCTTTCCCCTTTGGGACGGAGGCACAGCTTGGGAGGCTTCTGGGACTCACAGCCCCTGCCTGAGGAGCAGGTGGCAGCTGCATCAATCCATCTTGTGCTCAACTGCATCCTTATCTGGATTGGGAGGCCTTTCAGACAACCACTCGTGTTTGGTTACCTTACACCGAGACTACTGTAACGTGCTCTATGTGGGTCTGCGCTTGAAAACCACTGGGAAGCCGTAGCCGATCCAGAATGTGATGGCATGGCCCATCATTGGCATTCCTTGTCAGGCCCAGGCAACACGTTTGCTCTGTGAACTGCACTGGCTCCTGGGAGGCTTCTGGGTGCAGTTTCAGAGTGCTGGTCATCACCTGTGAAGCCCTTCATGGCACAGAGCCTGGTCATCTGAAGCAGCGGTCCCCAACCTTTTTGGCACCAGGGACCGGTTTTGTGGAAGACAATTTTTCCACGGACGGGGGGTTGGTGGGGGGGATGGCTTTCCTTGGATTCACACGGCACACGTGAGGCTCTAGGACCGGCACGGAAACCAGCAGGTTCAGGCGAGTTGCTCCAGCCTGGAAAGGGTTCGGATGAAGCTTCGTTCACTCGCCCCCCCCCCCCCGGCTGCACGGCCCGTTCCCAACAGGCCAGGGGCGGGCGGGCACTGGTCCGGGGGCTGGCGTGGGGCCCCTGCTCTGAAGGACGCCTGCCGCTTCCGCCTGCCCGATCCGATCAGGCCCCGCCCACCGAGCAGTGCCGCCTGGTGAGACCCGGGAGGCGCGCCTTGCCCCTCCCGGCAGGAAGCTGTACGCTGCCCAGGGTTGCTTGGAATTGGGTGAACGTGTACATTTAATTAATAAATGTATGCTTAAGAATGAAGGTTTATGAGACATAAGCAATTGTATTAGTTCTCTTGATGTGGTTCTGTGTTTTTGAAAACTTGTTTTATATAAAGAACAAGTCATCTTTAGGAAGGCAGAAGAACTAACAATCGCCACCTTCATAAGCTTTTTCTGTTTTGAACCTTCTTTTTAACTCAGTTTTTGATGTGTAATAAAACATAATTAGACCTGGCCACAGAGGCACTCTGATCCTGGTGCTCCCTGTTAGCCAGGGGGTCAAACAGGGCTGCCTCTGGGCCGTCTGTTCCCCTTCAGGCGATGAGGACTGCCCTTCAGGGCACGGGTGGGGGAAGTTTGGGACAGTGTTGTGAATTTGAACAATTGTTGATTAATTACTGCAAATCATTTTTTTACCCAGGAATTTTAGATTTTAAATGGTTTTCATACTAACTGTCCCGGAAACATTAATTTGCTGTTACTTGCTTTGTGTGCAGTTCCATTTCACAACTGCTAAGATTCCTTTAATTTGAGGGGGCAGTTATTAAGTCCTCTGCTTCGTGTCCCTGCACAGATGCTCTATTCATCAGTAGAAACTGTAAGTGGGGGAGACCGAGAGATTCCACAAAAGTGAGCGAGCATTTTGAGGCCCCTCCCTTGCACCCCTGCACCCATCTTAGAATTGTTTCCATAATGCGAACCAGCATTGTACTATTGTAAACCACTTGGAGTCCGGAAATGGAGCGGCATGTAAGCCAAGCAAGCAAAAGACTGAGGAAAGCTGAATGATACAGACAGCGCCTATTGTGACTTTCAAGACTAGCAAATAAGTAAATAAACAAATGTTGGCTAGAAAAGGATGGTGGCTGGACCACTGCTGTCTGATTCTGGAGCAAGAGTGGGGCGTATCTGTGGATTTCCTTCTGACAGGGATGGGGAAATTGATCAGGATATTGTAGAGGGTAGGGAAGGTGACCCAGGCAAAGGGGGCTGAAACTTTTTGAAGCCCTGAGGAACAAGGTAACATTTGAATGGGGACCAGGCAGACGCCCCCCCCGGTTCACCGGGGTGAAAGGAAGAGGGGGGAGGGGAGCACAATCGGGCTTGCACGGTTCTGTCACTAGAGCCAATCTCAGTGAAGGCCCTGCAGGTCTCCCTGTGGAGCTGGGTTCATGGTCTGGCCTACCCAGCTGGATTGGCAGATATTAGGGGAAGTGGTATTATCCCAATACCATTTTGTTTTCTTCTTGGTGTGCTAAGTTTAAAAGGAAAAAAACAACAACAACTAGAGAAAAATAAGTGATAAAGGAACAATAAGATCATATAATAAAATGAAATAAAATGCTTGGCAAAGTGCTCAGTGCATTTCAGAACATATGTGTTGTATTTTTAATTCCTTTCTTTCTGGAAGCAATAAGTATTCTTTATGAAAAAGGTAGAAATTTGCCCAAACACACTGGACATTTTTAACATTCTGTTTCATGCCTCTTAAGAGATTTCTTTTTCTACTGCTAAATTTAAAAAGAACAAAGAACTTGCTCTCTGTGGTGGATTTCAGTAACGCTGTTGGTTCTCAGGAAGGAGGGAGCCCATTCCAAGGAGGAGGGCAAGATGCAGCCCAGGAAGTGAACGCGGGAAAACGAAGAGGCTCAGGTTAGCCCCGCCCTGGAGCCTTCCCAGGTTATTTCCCCTGAGGTTAGGTAGAGTTGCTTTAGTCCGGCAAGATTCTGTCTACACGGTGTGAGCAAATAAAGAACTGACGGTTGGCTGGACTGATTCTCTGAAGTTCTTGGGCTGGGCCTGACACACTCACTTGACAGCTCACCTGCAAGACTTCTGGAACAACAGTGTTATGGAGGTCTGTGTGGGTGGTTGTGGCCAGTTTTAATTGATGCTCTGCTTGCTATTGTACCAGGCTCACATGGATCTGCCCCTCTTAAATTTTGCCCAGATAAAGCACTGCAAGATACAGTATCATGCTGTCTCCCTTAAACTACAGAACCTAGAGTTGGCAGTGGCTATCATGTCTGCTGCTCAGTACAGGAATCCAAAGAAAAACATCCCAGCCTAGGTCCAGCTACAAACAAGCTTATTGAGCAAAGATGCTGAATTAGAAGAAAAACAATGGCAGAATTTCCTGCGAGTTTGGGATGTTAGACATCCCTCCACCACATCCCATGAGCTTTCAAGTTGCAGCAAATTGCTGTATAAGGAATTTCAAATAGGGAATGCTAAATATATCCAAATTTTCACAACTGTTTCTTTCTGATACATGTGAGAGAAAATTAAAATTCACCGTAATATCAGGTTGAATCAAAAACAGTTCCTTTTCTGTAGGTGCTAATACTATGTGGAGACTTCACAGCCTGCCAAGAGAGAGAAAGGCGCTTTATGTGGGAGAAAAGGTCAAAGTGGATTGTGGCAAAATCGCCCTCATTCCCTCCCCAAGCAGGGCTGCCTTCTTGGCAGCTTCCCAAGAATTACTTTAAATTAAAAATGAGGCAGATCTCATCTTGGGAAGAGCATTCTTGATTTTGCAGAAATCGCAAGGATATGAAACCAGAAAGTGGACACGTTTTTGAGTTTGGTTTATTCATTCAAATTAGGGTAATCCTCCTATCCTTGTATATAACTATATCCAAATTAGAATCCTGAGCCATAATCAAATTAAAAAGAGAAAATGCTGATAAAATTTCTTAGCAACTACAGTAATGCAAAGTGTATACCAGAAACAAAAACAAATATTTTTATTGTCCTAAGGAGATCCATCTTTAGGCAACTTAAAAGCAACTTATTGTAAACTGCCCAGAGTCGCTCTTTGAGTGAGATGGGCGGTGACTAAATTTGAAATATAAATAATAAATAAATAAATAAGGGTTTATTTAAATAAATAAATCTTGTCATCTCATCTCATGCTTTGATCAGGTAATTTTCTTAACAGATTGTGGAAATGCTGTAGACATAATGTATCTTGTCTTCAGCAAAATACCCCGTAGATCATTAGCATTTTAGTTAAGTGTGGATTGGATGGTATGACAATTAAGTGGTTTCTCATCAAACTGGAAAGAGGTATTGAGTGCAATGCTACAATATTTTATTAATGACATGGATGAAGTGGAAGAAGGAATATTAATCAAATCTACAGGTGACACAAAGAAGAATTAATGGTTCCATCCCCATCCCATTCTGCTTATTTTAAGGTTGTGGGCAGAGCTTCTGTATAGTGCCAATACATTTTAGGCATTTTATTATTCTATTCTATTTTGAATTAACCCTTTTGGAGGAGGCCAAGTTGGGGAAGGGAAGTATTGTATTTGGCAGCACCTAAACGTCTGATGGGACTCCAGCTGAGCAGGCTAGTTTGCAGACTGTCTCTTTCTTTGGAAACAGAGGGTTTGGAATTCCAGGGAGAAAAAAGACAATGATGTACAGAGGACAGTTCCAATTTCCTTCCTTCCTTCCTTCCTTCCTTCCTTCCTTCCTTCCTTCCAACAGGCTTAGACTCAGCTCTAGCAGAACTGAGTGGTTATGGGTTTTAGGGACTCCTAGTTCTGAGTATTTTCCATAATTGGTTCTGAATGGGATTGTACTGCTCCAGATGGAACTGATCTGCAACTTGTGGGTCCTCCCAGATGCTTGGCTTCTGCTGGAAGAGCAGGTAGCAAGTGTGACTAGGAGGGTCTTTGCACAGCTACATCTTCTATGCCAACTGTACCACTCCTGGACCAGGAAGCCCTGCTCACAGTCACTCATGCCTTGGTCACTTCTTGTTTGGATTAGTGCAATGCACTAATTATGGGACTGCCATTGAAGATGTGGAAATTGCAGCTGGTCCAAAAGGTGGAAGTGGAGGTAGTTGTAGGTGTGCCTTGGCATGCCCATGTTACCCTGCCGCTTCATGAGCTGGACCGCCTCCCAGTCAGCTTCCAGGTGCAATTCAAGGTGCTGGTTGTCATCTATACAGCCTATAAGGTACAGAGCCAGTTTATCTGTGGGGCATTCTGGATTAAACAGTGTTGTTTGATGGAATCCAGGAAACATGACTTCTCTGTCGTGGTGTCTGCCCTGGGGAACAATATACCCCCCAAGATTTGGATGGCCCAAACTTCGATGGCCTTCCACAAGGCCTTCAGAACTTGGATTTTTCTCCAGGCATTGGACCAGGTAGTTAAGACAGCCTGTTTTTCAAGGGGTTGTGGAGGTGGAGGTAGTTGCTGCCCCAAGTGTGAAGCGGTTTATTTATTCATTCATTCATTCCATATTTTTAATTTGTTGTTTGCTGCCCAAGGTTATATGTCAGGTAGGCAGCCATATAAATTTAATTACATTTTTAAGACATGCAGATGCTGGTAGAAAAGTAGTGGGCAATATGTGGTCTATTGTGAGGAATAAGTGATTGCAAAAGAAGCAAAAATGTCTATAAGACCATGCTTCTGCCCACTTGGTGTATGAAAGCGAAAGCTGGGTATGTCAGGAGAAACAGAAATATATTGGATGTGGGACACTTAAGCGTGTGTCGTTAAACCAGAGGAGAAAGGGTCAAAATGAATGGGGGATATATGAAGATGGAGTGAATTCCAATATGAATGACCAGTCTGAAAGAAGTATTTTGAAATGATTTCATCATATAAAGAGAACGAATGAGGACTGAACTGCAAAACAAGCATATGAATGGGGAGTACATGGGTTGAAAGGAAGGGGAGACTGAGGAGGTTGGCTTGGAAAGAGTTTGTGGGAACCTCGAAAAGGAAAAGATGAGAAGTTTAAATACGTTTAAATAAGCCACGTATGGAAATGCTGAAAGCAAGAGTGGTTTATAGAGAGGTACAGAGGGAGAGAGTGAATGAGATTGGCTTAAATTAGATTTCCTGGTAATTCTTTTTCTCTTATTCTTAACTCCTCCCTTTAATTTCTCCTAACCCGAACCCTTTGTTCCACGATGCTGACGGACATCGCATGTTATGTATTGGGTGCCTGATGTTCTAGCTGACACTTACATCCTTTCTCACAGAGTCGAATGGCAGAGAGCCTTCGCCTTTTTGACTCCATTTGCAACAACAACTGGTTTATCAACACCTCCCTCATCCTTTTTCTGAATAAGAAGGATCTTCTGGCAGAAAAAATTCGCCGAATCCCGCTAACAGTCTGTTTTCCTGAGTACAAGGGCCAAAATACTTACGAAGAAGCAGCTGTCTATATTCAGCGCCAGTTTGAGGACTTGAATCGCAACAAGGAGACCAAGGAGATTTATTCACATTTCACTTGTGCTACTGATACCAGTAATATCCAGTTTGTGTTTGATGCGGTGACAGATGTCATCATTCAGAACAACCTCAAATATATTGGTCTTTGCTAAGGACCATCTGAGGAAATGAGTCTGGCTTTGTGTGGTGATGCAAAATAGGCAAATCCCTCCATTCACCATGGGAAAAAACAGGGCACACTTGGAAGATCCAGCTATGGAAGGGAGAAGCCTGAAGTATGTTCACAGATCCCTTCAGCTGCCTACACACGTTTTTGCAAAAAGAAATGTCTTGGCGTGTGCACACCTCCCTGCAAATGGTGAGCTTTTGAACTGTACTGAAAAATTTTCACCGGCCTACCCTCGCGGGCTCATTCCGTGTCATTTCCTTTCCTGCAGTGGTAGAACTACCTTGTTCTATCTGTGATGAGACAGATTGTCGTCTTTACTGTCCTAGAAACCGGGTTCCTGTTGGGAAGAATGCAGAGCTGGCACATGGGAAGGCAGGATGTGCTGTGACACCCTGCTCAGAGCATAGGCCAGAGAACAGTGTTTCTTGCCTACATCCTGGGACCAGCCTGCAGATCTCACACACACCCAGATCTTATATACCCAGTCACATTCCTTGCAGAACATGCTAAGCAAATACTAGGTACATGCATTGTCTTTATGTCATGGTGTATCACAAAATATTCTGCCTGTGGAAGGACCTGTTGTGGTAGAATGGTTCTGGGAGTTCTCACCTTAATCATTCAGATTTTCAAATCGTGCAGCAAGAAGTAAGAAATGAGTAGGATTGCTAAATTAAAGACCAGGCTAAGTCGTGGTCACTGTTCTACCAGTGAGGAATTTTATACATTGGAAGTTTTTCTTTTCAATCCTTTTTGGCCAAATAATTGTGTTCTTTCACACAAACTCTGTAACTTTAATGAGTGGTTGAATTTTTTTTTAAGTACAGATATAAGAGGTATATGGATTCTTTTTAAATTATTGTTTTGTGTCTGGATTCTGTGTGTGCCAATGGATAGACTTATTCTTTTGCTCCAAGAAAATTCCGAGAAGTACGGCAACATTTGCAACAGCCTTTCCACATACAGGAGCCAATGAAACTGTACAATAGAGCCTTTTAAGTCTTTTTTGGTGTTTATTTTTAAAATGTGCTGTAATTATTAGGTGAACAGATGAGTGATATGAACAATATTTAAATGTCTTGATATTTAAATTTTTAAAACTTAGTGGAATTAAAGAAATGGAAGTGATGCATTTTCCAGTTCTCTGTCATTGTGTTAAAATAATGCTGAATGGCCTCTTTCTCTGGCAAGTGTACAGTTAAGTTTACCAGAGAAGCTGTTGTGTCTTCACTGGAAAATCTCACCTGGGGCATGTGGCCAGCAGTCACGCATCTCATTCTCCCCTTTGTCCCTTGCAAAAAGCGTTCTTTCCCATTCCAGTGTAAGCTAAATGTGTAAATATGTATTCAAGAATTGTAAAGCACATACATGCACTCATGCTTTCTCTCTCTCTCACACACACACTCACACACACTTGCCTCCTTCTTCCTCCCTCTGTTTCCCAGTTGTATGAACCTTAGTGGGAATTCACAGCCAAGGGCTTTAAGAAAAACTTAGCAGAAACAATGAATGATGTTACAGGCTGTCCACTTTAAGAAAATAAATACTCTGAATGGTCCTAACTGGTCTGTGGTGTGCTCACTGTTGCTTTAAGGCTTCTGATTCCGCACGGCTGAGTTTCAGGGTTATTCCACGGAGGACAAAGCCAGTAGGAGAGTAGCAGGGGGTGCTCTGCTCAGAGGGAGCTGAAGCAGTTGCAGGGGATCAGCCACGGTTTGGGGCAGACTTATTCCCAGAATACAGCACCTTGCAGAAGGTGGCACCTGTGGCCAGCCCTGCTTGGCCAGGAGTATCATCCAAAGAAAGGGCCGTACACCTCAGGAATTCTGAGGAAGGAACGGTCACTGTAGAAACCAGTTACCAAGTACGTTCCCTGGGTGTTTGGGATTAGATGAGCAGTCCCCTGGTGGTGCTTTTAATCTATTTTGTCAATTTGCCACTTTGCACATTTGGGTTATTTTCAATGATGTGTGGTTTTGATTTCTTTTTTTCTTGTTTGCTTTTGTTGTATGCTGCCCAGAGTCACACTCTTTCAGTTGGGTATGAATCACACTGGGAAAAAATGCTGTAAAATGAGATTCTATGATGTATAATTTCAGTGGGGCTGGTATCTGAACTTGCAGGTCACGGTACAGCTTTGGCGAGGGAAGATACTCCCCTTCTGACCTGCCCCCCAGTGTGAGGACTTGTGGGTTGGTGCAAACCATGCAAGTGGCTGGAAGGAGAGAAAAACAAAGCTAACAGCAGGAAGCTTCTTGGCCTGCCTGAAACTCGTGGGATAAGTTTCAGAGTAAATTCAGGAGTGAAGTTTTTGTGACAGAGAGTTGTTGATCATATATAATCGTTTAAACCCGTTCTACAAGTTGCAGCAAATTCTAGGCTAGCTCCACAAAACAGGAGTAAAGATGTTAACCATAAATATTCCCATTTGCCTTTCTATCTTCATTACTTTTTACAGTGATGGCAGAATTAACACCAGAAAAAATTACAAGAATGCTAAATGTTGCAGAACTCCAAGCTAACTGTTTGTGTTTAAATATGTACTGAGGTATGGACATCTGTCAAGTAAGTTATCTTTTTTTCTTTCAGCTATTATTTTGCGCATTAGGCTGTTGCAATTCACAATTCAGGTAGGTATGTGGTGGTAGTAGTAGCTGTTAAAAAATTCTCTAGAGTTAAAAATCCTTA
This sequence comes from Candoia aspera, assembly GCF_035149785.1. NCBI lineage: Eukaryota > Metazoa > Chordata > Lepidosauria > Squamata > Candoiidae > Candoia > Candoia aspera. The sequence continues at coordinate 1,638,279 of NC_086167.1, read as the reverse complement.
ATTAAGTTCATTGTACAGTTTTCTTGAACAAATTAGCTGCTCTAATCTCAGTGCACTAAATCAGCAAGGAAATAGGATTTGGCTTCTCAAACAACAGCATGAAAAATGCAACATAATCAGCAATGATACTGTTGCCCAGAGAGAAACTAAGCCAGAAAATAGCAACTGCTCTAGCAGCTGAGACAGATCTGTGATTTTACTCTCTAATTATAAAAGGTATTATGGAAAAAATGCCAAAACTTTCAAGAACTTTTTGCAATCCATCACTCTGAACTAGTGAAAATTATAGATGGGATTTCAGAATACGTTAATCGCTCGGCAAGTAAAGCAGCCCAGGCAACATGGTGCTCACCAGCACCAGTGAACCCATGAACCATTCTGTTTGTGCTCTCTCGCTCTCTTTTTTTTTTTTTTTACAAATTTGTGTTACTTTAAAAGAAGCAAAGCACCAATCCTGAGCATCATCTTTACAAGGACGTCTTTCCCAGAATACCCACACACAGCCTCCATAAACCATTTAAACAATTAAAATGACACAGAGGACTTTCTTTGGAAGCCTGCCTACAGTAGAAAAGGTAAAAATCATCTGAGGAGGTAGGGAAAATTCCACCAGTTTGTCTCAAATTTTGATAAACAGGTGTTTTGCTGAGTAGCCATGCCCACCGGAGCAGCCATTTTGTGAATAAGACCTCTTTCCTATGGCAGCCAGTTTTTTAAGAGCATCTACAATGTACTGGATTTTTTATGTAGCCTGGAATAAAGCAGGCTGCACTTTAGGCCTCCAGTAAAAGCTGAAGGTTGTACATGAAAGTTTTAGTCAGATCCAGCAAGGCTACTCTTGAGTTCTTATAACTGTAGCCAAGCGCTTTCCTGAAAATGACTTGGACCAATGTCTGGGGCAGATTAGTCTTTTCCTCACTCTATTGGTCTTCCTGAGAGCATAGGAGTGCAACTTCCCAGTGGTCGCCTGGCAAATGGATGAGCATACAGTAATTGAGGGTGAGGGAACCTTCAGGGTTGACTGGTGAAGACCAAGAATGCTGAGGGTCTCTTGGAGGAAGGAGGGGATGCTGTAGAGCCCCATAAATTCGCTGCACTTTCAAGGGGAGAATTGATGCAGGCCATTATGCAGACAAAGCTGTACCAATCCCAAGTGCAGTGGGAGGCATCAGCAGGCTTGGAGAAGCCCTAAAGTTTGTGGGAGTATCAAAAGTCTAGACTAAATAAGCCCAGTAAGGAAACTCCCTTTTAAGACTGAAATATGCTTAGGGGCAAAGAATGCTGGCTGACTTGTGGGAGAAACTGGGGAGCAGGAGCACTGAGGGAAGATTTTTCATGTAGATCCCATTAATGGAAAAACCAGCAAGGACAAAAACAGACCAGTGAAGTATCCAGCAGCCAGCCAGATCAGAAATCCAGCACACCCTGGCCAGCATTAATAACGATGGAAGAACCGCCGAGGCTTCCCACACTGGGGTATTCAGAATGAGGGGTATTGTGCATTCCTACCAAATAGGTTCCAGGTGGGAACAGAATGCACAGGCTGGCCTCCCATAGACAGTGCCTGTCCAAGAGCATTCAGAAGACAACAGGTAAGCAACTGGAATCCTTTTTTTTCTGGTGCTACGTAAAAAAATTAAGCAGGGGCTGATCCAATATTTAGGTTAATGCTACACTGTAGGAATGATCAAGAAAACTTAAATGCTTTTTCTGAACTTAACTCTGCTTTGTACCTGGTTCCTGGTCTGGTAACCTGGGAAGGGGTTAGCGTTCCCAGAGCAGGTAACAGGGTTGGGCTAGTTTTCATTGGAGCTCCCTAACCCTAACAGTGGCCCAGATGGCCTCCCGAATGAATGAGCTATCAGGGAATTGTTCTTTAAGAAGACATTTGGAAGAACAATCTGTGATATTCTGACACCGTCAAGAGACAATTATACTTACAGATATATTAAATGTATTTCTTAAATAGTCATGATTTCAGATAACGCTTATTGTTATTGTATTAATTTTATTGTAAACCACCCAGAGTCCCTCTTTTGGGGGAGATAGGCAGTAACAAAATTTAAATAAATGAATGAATGAAGGATGGATGGATGGATGGATATAGTATTATTAGTATATAAAGCATTTTACATAGTAATAGATCCAAAAGCATGTAAATCTAAATAAATAATAGAGGCAAAAGGAAAAGAAAAGGAGGAAGAACAAGCAAGATGAACTACAGTTCAACTAACTGAAGTGGGAAAGGTAAGCAAATGCAATGGAGCACAGATGGCAGAGTCTGGGTTTTTGGAAGTATAACCCTAATAGGTAGCCTTAGACAAATTCAGTACTTCATACTTATTTCATACTGTAAGCCTGTAAAATAACCCTTTAGTACAGACAAAACTGTGAAGCTGAATTTTCACTCACATAATGGTAGAGAATAGCTTTTATCCTGAAGTCCACTGCATTCATTCCAAAATTTACCCCACAAAAACATGTGATGGATGGATCAACACACTTAAACGAGAGCGCTGCAAACCGGATCGCTTTGTCTTCAGCCTCAAGAAAGGGAAGGACTCTTACATGATGAATTTAAGGCTGGGATGTTGATACCCAAACTTTTACTCCCTTAGTATGGCCAGAAGCGCAAATATCGTAAGCACCCATTTGCTTAATATAATTCATACTTAGTGGTTAGGTTCATGCTTCAGGCTAACCACAGGTTTTGTTTAACCACAGGATAAACCAAAATTAGCTGATTCACACACCACACTAACAAAACAAAAGAAACCACATCAGGGACTACTGTGATTTGTGTCCCCAGACCCTAGTTCCACGGAACATGCAACTGTGCCCTTTTCATCAGGGATGGAGGTTGTTATCATTGCTTCACACTTGCTTCCATCCTGATAGCCTGTGTTCTCTTTTTTGCAGCTTTACACATTCAGTCTCATAAGCACTGAAGCACAACAGCCATATAATTAGCTCCAAATGCCTCAAGCAGGAAAGTCAAACTACAAGCTGCGGAGGAGGCAGATTCAGCAGGGTTTCTAAGCTGCAGTGCAAATCTCTCCCTCCTGCCCTAAAGAGATAGGAACCAGTAAGGAAATATCTTAATATCAAGATAGGTCCAAATGCTTGCTGTATGATTTTGCGTGTGACTTGCAGAAACGGCATCAGTGTAAATATTAGGGTGTGCACACATGCACACACACAAAATACAATCTGAAAGACTGCTGAGATCAAAGATTGAAGCAGTCAAGTCTCTGCATAATAATTAATCTGGTTTAATTCCTCACCTGTAGGTGTTTCTGATACTAGTTTCAATGCATAATGCATGTTCCACCGACAGATATCAACAGGATCATTCAAAAGCTGCGCCAGTGCTGGGATGGCTCCATGTTCTACAAAATTCATCCTAGAATTTGGAACACATTAAATACATCTTTCGAGAACCTGGAAAATATAGAGTAGAGTTGCTATAGTTTCCCCCACTACCCTTTAAATTGCATTTTTAAGAAATATCTACCTGCCAATGCTGTGTGTTGCCATTATATATAAGACCTCTGTAGTTTTTTGTCGCACAGTGCCATCTTCGTCTAGAAGCAGCTTTTTCAGATTATCTAGAAATCCTGAAAGAGAGAAATTTATTTATTTATTCAGTTTACACCTGCCTTTCAACAAAAGTAAAAATGAGAAAATAAAGAATATAAAGGAGCAATATAAAGGCACTCAGCAGAATTAAAAACGAACACCAAGCATTATGAAAGCAAGATATAAGAGGCTTTCTTAAGGGAAAGGATTACAAGGAGGGTGCCTGTAATGGCAGGGACACAAAATGTGGCCTCTATTAACTTATGGGCAGGCATATACGTGGACCAGGAGTATTTCCAGGACATGATTCCTGAGCTTTAAGGACACCAGAAGTTGGAAAGAGAATCAAGTTGCTAGACAGACCAAAAGCTGCAACAGTCAGCAAAATAAAAGCGTCATAAAGTCCAGCTGCATTCTAAATGCAAGTTGCTAAAACAGCAGAAATCAATGAAGTTTCTATTAAAAAGGGACAAAACCAACCATACTGCCACATCCCTCCCACACAAGTCCTCTTTATGTCCTTCTCACATTAATGACTGAAAGAACTTTTCCAAGGCCAGATTAATCAGTGACAGAAATTACTTACATACAGTTAGTTCATATAGCTTGTGTTTATTTCCAATATAGGAACTAAAGAATAGGATTGAGCAAAGCCAGACTTTATTTTTATTTATTTATTTTATATCCCGCCTTTATTATTTTTATAAATAACTCAAGGCAGGGAACATAGCTAATACTCCTTCCTCCTCCTATTTTCCCCACAACAACCCTGTGAGGTAAGCTCGGCTGAGAGGGAGCGACTGGCCCAAGGTCACCCAGCCGGCTTTCATGCCTCAGGCGGGACTAGAACTCAGTCTCCTGGTTTCTAGCCCATTGCCTTAACCACTAGACCTAACTGGCTTTATATGGGTTTCCATACCAAATTATATTAGAAGATTTGTTTTTTCCAGTTTCAGCTTATGTACGTACTGAACCATTACTATTTCTAAGCCATGGTTTATGGCTTAATAATTTTTAATTCAGTTTTAAGTTTAATTTTTTAAAAAATTTCTGCTATGCCATTACAGGTATATGTGACCCTACTCAGATCAGGATCTACTAGAAGGTTTCTGACAGATGACCATCCAGCTTCTGAAGATTTCCAACAAAGGAGAATTCATATGGCAGCCTGTAATGGGCTGTAAGAATAACATTGAGAAACAGGAGAAAGAGCCACAACCAAGACAATGGTCAGATAAGGGAATCTGAGTCCATAGCAGACATGTAATTTGAGAAAACGTTGACTTGACCCCTCCGTACTAGCTTTTTAGTAGGGGGGGGGAGGCGCTTTCAGACGTGCAAGATTCTGTTACTGTAACCCTATAACAAGAGAAGTTTCAGTATTCATAACTTTGGTTTCCAAGTCTGGTCTATGACATAGCCTGATCCACTGGCTGTCAGCTCACGCGGTCAGAAAATTCCTCCTGATGTCTAACCTGAACCTCCTTCCTTGTACTTTCAACCCCTTGGTCCTGGTCCTATCCTCTGGGGGCATGGATAGTGTGACAACCTCCAGCTCTCTGAAGACAGCGATTACATCTCCCCCTGGTCAATTCCTTGGCAGGCTAAACACTCAGGGCCTTCAACCGTTCTTTGTAGGGCTTCCTGGGATTTGCTCCTGTCACCCTTTTTTTTGAAATGGGTGTCTAGAACTGGACTCGGTACTCCAAATCTCATCTGACCAGAGCAGAATAGGACGGACTCTGCGTATTTTGATGGATCACAAGGTGAACGTGAGCCAACAGTGTGCTGTAGCTTCAAAAACGGCGATTGCAGTCCCAAACTTCATTGGCAGAAATTTAGAGATCAAGAGGAGTTGTAGTTCCTCCCTCTTGGGCCAGACGGCACTGAGTACATTGTGCCCCACTCTGGACCCCGCATTTTGGGAAGGGCCCTGACAAAGCGGAGGGTGTCCACCCTGGAAGGGAAAACAACGGTGGCCGGGTTGGAAGAGCTGGGTATACAGTATTTCGCCTGGAGGTGAAAGGGCAGGCAGACACAACCGCAGCCTTCCAAACTGCTCGGAGCTGCTCTAGAGGGATTCGAACAAGGAGCTTAACTTGCAAGGAAGCAGATTTCAGTTGAAGGACAGGAAAACTGTCCCAGCAGGAACAGCTGTTCAGCAATGGAACACAGAGGGGCTCGGGAGGCAGCGGGCATCTGCTGCAGGAGGGAACAGCTGTACGAGGCTGGGCTAGAAGATCTTCCAGGGACAGTTTCACACTCTAAAATCCTGGCGATCCCTCGAGGGTCACTTTAAGAGGGGTGGACTTCAACTCCCAGAATTCCTCAACCAGCACGCCGGGCCGAGGAACTCTGGGAGTTGAAGTCCACGCCTCGCAGCGGCTTAGGCGAGAAACACGGGGCTGGACGGTCGCTGGGCGCCCAGCCCCTCTTCCGCCCTTCCGTCGCCGGGCCGCGCGGGGGAGACGAGGGCCCCGCCGCTCACCCAGGTCGATGGCTTGGTAAACGTTCTCCGGGTCGTGCACCAGGTCGCAGAGCGCCATGAGGGCCCGCTGCCGCGTCAGCAGCTCGGGGTCCTGCAGCTCCTCGTTGAGCTTGGGGAGGCCTCGGCGGCCGAAGGCCACGGGCGCCTTGGTGGGGTCGATGTCGGGGGGCAGCTTGGCGGAGATCCGCGGGTGCGCCATGTCGGCCGGGATCCAAGCCGAGCCGCTCGCGCCGGGTTGCCAGGCGACAGGGACGCCGGGCCGCGTGGGCCGCCGGGCGGGAGAGGCGGGGCGTCCGCGCGTGCGCTCGCGCTGGCTCCGGGGGCGGGGCCTCCCTGCGGAGTGGCCGAGCGCTCGCCCGAGCAGCTTCGGAAGGATTCGGCGTTCCCCGTCGCTGTGCCTCGCACAGACCCCCCGATCTGGGCCGCGTCTTTGCAAGTTTGTCCCGCTTTCTCCCCTTTTCCCACCGGCCCGGCGCGGCCTCCTGCTGCTTCAGCTCGCTCCCCGTTGGGCGGGGGGCTGCAGAAGGGCTGTTGCAAAGGGCGCTTCCTCTGGGTCGGGGCTGGCGGGCAGCCGCGCCCCTCCCTGAGGCCCCCCAATCTCGGGAGCGGGTCGCGCTCGGTCTCCGCTCTCCGATGCGCGGGGGCTCCGGGGCCCCCCTGTCCGGGGAAGGGGAGGCGGGCGAGCCACTCTCCGCCGGCCTTGCGGGGAAGCGCTTGGGGCGACCCGCCGCTGACCGGGGGAGCGAGGCCGGGCCGCGGAGGCGGTTCCGAGTCCGAGAGCTGCCGCCCCGAAGCGCGAGCGGCTGAGGAGGGTCCTCCGTCCTCCGCCGGTGGGTCTCGCCCCAAAGGGACTCTGGAGTCGCGGTCCCCTCCGGCGTCGGGGCAGGAAGGGCGCCTTTCACTGTAATCGCTGGGGGCGGGGGTGAGTGGACTAGGCTGAAAGCAAACACGCCCATGATTAGAGTTTTGGGACTAGCAGTTTCTCCTCCGGATGATTTTTTTTCCTGGACATTATAAAGTATTTTGTGTGCGCATGCGTGCGCCTTCGAGCCCCTGTTGACTCCTGGCCACTGCCTGGACAAGTCCCTGCAATTTTCCTGGCAGGATTTCAGAAGTGGTTTGCCATTGCCTCCTTCCCAGGACTGAGTGGGAGTGACCGGACCAAAGTCACCCAATTGGCTTTGTGCCTAAGGTGGGACTAGAACTCACAGCCTCCCGGTTTGTGGCCTGGTGCCTTAACCATTACACCAAATTGGCTCTCATAAAGCATAGAGCCCAGGGGAATTGGCTCAGGCATTGGGTTGGGTTGGGGTGGTGGAGGATTATCTTTCCAACTTTTATCAGAGAAGAAAAGTGAGTTTTGGCTTGTAATCATTTGCACACACTTTGGGGCAGGCTATCAGCTGTGGGCTGCAAAACTCTGGAGGACAACTAGATGGTAGCAATGGAGTTTTATCACTTTCCTCCCACCTAGTGGGCATCTGGATTTTTGCAGCCTAAAACTGGTAGCCCTATTTCTATATGGAACTGGTAGAGTGGCAGGGAACAGGCCACCCTCTAAAAGGGTCCCCATAGGATTATTTGGAGTCTAAAATGAGCAAACTGGATTGGGAAGGCAGCAACGCAAGCAGCAGAATTCAATCTGCCTCCGAAATGTTTATTTGCTTTCTTCCCTTTATTTGCTTTCCCCCTTTCTGCAGTTTGGCACTTCCAAATGCTGACAACACTAGACTGTTTAGGACCTGTCCTTTTCATTCTTATGACTTGATTTCAGAGGATGCTCAGGTATTCCACAAGCTGCTGTAGTAAGGAATTCTTTTTTTCCAATGCAGATATATTTATTTAGGTACTGCATTTATATATCATGTTTCTGCCCAGGCACCCAAGGCCGTTTAAAATGTAACATATTTAAATAAAATGAATACTGCAAAGCTTCTTTTCTTTAGAACAAAATTGCCACAGGCTATTGGTTATCACCTTAAGAACCCTGGGAGTAACTTTCTCCTCTCTCTGCAAGGTCTTAATTAGACCCCCCCCCAAGGAAAATGGAGGGGAAATGACCCCCACATGTATTCCAGCTCCTTCCACTGTTGAAAAGTTATTTACAGAGAATATTGCAAAGTTACCAGAAGGGCCAATCTGAGCAGGTGGTTTAAAACAAGGCAAGTATGGATATGGCTTTGCTTGTCACCCATCAAGCCCAGCAAATCAATTGCAGTCTACCCAGTTGCCAGGAAATGTGTTTATTTTCTGGATCACTTGGTTCCAAGAGCAGATTTTCTCCTGTACAAACATTGGCAGCTTGAAGCCTATTTGCATATGGGGAGGGAGGAAGAGGCGGCTGATCAGCCTCCCTCCCTGCTGGGTTGCTGAGAGTTGAGTAACCAGAGGAGCCTCAGGCGCCCTGCACTGACCAAGGCCTTTAAACTCCTGCAGAAATATGCTGCTGAGTGGGGCAGGAACAGGCCTTGGTTCTCTAACATGAGCTGTTTCTCTTGTGAGACCAGCCAGCCACACACAGAATTGCAGCTGCTTCCATTCTGATCAGCTGGTAGATGCTTCCCTCTTTCTTGGCAGATGGAAGTTGCTCTTCGTTTTTGGCTGTTATACACAGAGCTGCTGGGCATGCTGAAAAAGAAAAGGGACGCGAAAGGGGCAAATGAGCAATGGAAGAATCATGCCAGAAGAGCTGTGAAACCATTTAGTGGCCTGCTAGAACCAATGAAATGGAACAGAGCTTCACACAGCTGAGAAGCTGTACACTGAAAAAGAATATTATCTTAAATAGCTTCAATGAGCATGTCAGAGAAACACAGGTTATTGATCTTACACACTTAGCCCTTCCAAGCATAAAGAATCAAACACTTTGACAGAGTAGGTTTAAGATAAGTAAAAGAATATCTTACTCATTTTTATTCTTGGTTACATCCATCTTTGGCGGAAAATGAAGTTCCTTGTATCTTCTGTTCTTTCTAAACTTACACCTTAAACTCTCAGCCCTATAGCTGCCAAGAGCTGTGTGGAAGAGAGGGGCAGAATTCTTTTCTTAGGCCCAACCACATGGCCCAAGATGGAGGGAGGAGCAGCCAAAACATGCTGCTTCTCCCTCCTGGAAGGAGGAAGAGAGAGAGAGGAAGTGGGAGTGGCAACAAACAGCTTCCTCAGAGTTGCATAGTGGGACAAACTCAATTTACATGCTAATGCACATGGTAATGAGGCATGCTGGATTTGCCAGGACCTCCAACAAGCTGAAGCTTGGAGGCTGCAAGAAATGTCCAAACAAGGCTCTGGGGCTGCAAGGAGAGGCAGCAGGGCTGTGGCAAGGAGCAAGCAAGGGGGGTGCTGGTAATGAGTGCCAGCGAGGGAAGACAGCGTTGACCTGGACTCTTCCCGGAGGGAAATGCAGCCCTTGCTGGCCACGGCTGGGCCACTGGTCCAAGGGGGGAGATGCAGCTCAGGGTGGGCCAGCAGGGAGTGAACAAGAGGTAGCCAGTTGAAAGGTACGCAGGTCTCCGTGGGCAGGAGGAGGAATGCCAGGGCACCAAAGGAACCAGTGGGGCAGAACCACTCCCTGTAACCTTGGAGGACTCCTGGAGGTCTGGCGCAGCCCCAGAGGGCTGGAGAACAAATGTTGCCCCCCTCTTTAGCAAATACAGGCTGGTGAGCTTGGGTTATACACTTGGCGAGGTCCTCGGGCAGATTATGGACGAGAATGGGCCTTTGGTGGGATGTGGCTGCTAAAAGGCAAACGCGATTGGGGATGCATTAACAGGCACACACAGTCCAGAGCATGGGAAGCAATTGTCCCATTCCATTCTGACTTGCCCAGACCCCTGGCTTGGCATTCTGTGTCCAATTCTGGCACCACAGTCCAAACAGGACACCGACAAACTGGAGGGCGTCCAGATGCCAGCTATCAATGTGGAGAAGGCTCCGGAAACCAAATCTGGCCAAGACTGGACGAAGGGAGTGGGCGTGCGTGTTCCGCGTGTGAAGAGAAGGCCGGGGAGAGGCAGGGTAGCACTCTTCAGAGATCTAAGAGGCTGTCCCATAGAGGAGGGCGTGGGCATGCTCTGCCACACCAGCGGGCAGGACCAGATCCAAGAGGCTGAAAGTAGAGGGAAGCAGATTCAGGTTAGGTATGAGGAGGAATTTCCTCCGCGGGGCTGTCAGCCTACTGAATCCACTGCTCTTGAAGAGTTTCCCTTCAGCTGTAGCTCTTCAAACTGAGCGGCGCAGGGAGTAGGTGACTTCGGAGGTCACTTCCAACTTCATGATTGTATGCTGCATTTTCATCATAGGGTCAGAAGGGGCCTCGGAGGTCATCTAGTCCAACCCCCTGCTCAGTGCAAAAATCCTCAGACCACCCCGGACAAATATCTTGTCAACCTTTGATTGAAAACAGCAATGGAACCCCGACGGCCTCGCACGTTGCCACAGGAGTCGCAGCGCATCCAGGGCAGGCCGGCCTTCCAGGCTCGCAGCCTTTGCCGGAACAGAAATGGCATTTTCGGGGGGGCGGGGAGAAGCGCTTTGCAAGAAGGGGAGTGGGGCTCTGCTCTTCCAGAAGCCGCCGCCCCCCCCCCCGCAGCAAGGGGGAGGCGGCTGCGGCTGCGGCAGCGGCAGCGGGGGGCCGGGGGCGGGGCCGTGCCTGGGAGCGCCGCCTCCCGCCCGGCGCGCCCTCGGGGGCTGGTTGCCATGGCCACGCGGCACTGGCGCCGGAGCCTCTCGCTGGCTGCTGTCGGTGCGGTGTCTCGCCGGCCGCAGGCACGTCCGGGGAGCCGCTCCGGGAGCCCGTGCGCGGGGGGTCGCGGCTGCGGGCCGCCCTTCGCCACCCGCCGGGCGCCCAGGGGCCGGGGCGGGGGGCGCGGCTTGGTGGCCGCGGGCTCTCTCCGCCGCGCGGGAGGGACGGAGGGAGGGCGCAGGAATCCGCGCGGGGCGCGAGGGACTCTGCCCGGGCGCGGCTGGGGTCGCCCCCGGCGGGCTTTCGCGCAGCCGTCCGGGCTCCTTCTGGTGGCTGGGCGGGCGAAGGTGCCCGCCGGACCCGCGGCCCTTCCCCTCCCGCGGTGCTGGCCGGGTGGCGCCGGAAGGCTGGGCGCGCAGGGGGCGACTCGCGGGGGGCGGAATTGGCGAGAAGGGCCCCCGCGCCCGGGCCGGTAAGAGGCGGCGGACGGCCGGGGAGAGCTGCTCGGAGGCCGGGCCTGTCTGCCGCTGCCAGCTCGGGGAGGGCGGCGCCGTCGAGGCTTGAAGTAGCAATAGGCCCTGGGAATGGCCGCGCCCCTGCCCTTGCCTTGCGCCCGGGAAGGCCCCGCAAGAGCGGCACCTGCTTCCCGCACAGCCCCGGCGCTCACTCGCCAGGGCCAGGGCCTGGCCGCGCGGCGTCTTCACGGGCCGTCTTGTGGTGGAGGAGACGCTTCGTGCTCACCTACATGGTGTGCCACGCGCGGGGCTCCATCTGCTTTGGCCTTGGCGGGAGGTAATGCAGTTGGCCGAAAGGCTCCTGGCAAAGGGAAGACTCCGGGCCTGTTGGCATAGCAAGGTCCTGCTGGCCACAGCTTTTAGGCCAGGACTGGAGAATGCTAGGCTTGGAAGGGGCATGAAGAGCCAAGGAGGTGGGTCACCCCACTCTTCTAGGACTGGGAAGCAGCCATGCCAACCAGGAGCCCCTGTGGCGTGTGAGAGCTCTTGAGGGCTTCTGCCTCTTGTCTAGAGAGGGTGCCCCCCAGGATGTGATAATGGGGGAGCCTTCCTTGTGCTGACGGGGGGGGGGCACATGCCCACAGGGCTAACTGGGCTGGGGTTGTTGCTAAGCCAAGGAGGGGGCTGCTCCACTCACCCCACCCACCCAACCGCTTTCCCACTGACCTCCCACAGTTGATGGTGGCTGAGACTCGACTGCAAGTCAGAGGGCCCTGGTTCCCTTCTCTCAGCTTCGTGGGCATCCAGAGAGATCTGCCCGCCTGGCAGGGTGAGGCCGAGGATTACAAACTGGCTGGGCCCTCCTCCTCCTCCTCTCATGCCTCACAGCATTGCAAGCCAGGCGATGAAGGGCCCCCTCTTGCCCGTGAGCAGAGACAGGAGGATCTCTGACTTGCCCAAGGTGAGCAGCTCTCTGCCCACCCTCTCCTGCCTTGGGGGTTGGGGCCTTTGCGGGCCTGGGGGAAGGAAGCAGTGCCCGCCCCCTCCCTGCCCCGGCTTTCTAGTGCTGCTGCTCCACTCTGCCTGCAGTGCTACACCCCCGAGGCCTGTCTCCAGCTCCGGGAGGACTTCCACGCCCAGGTGAGGGCTGCCTGTCAGCAGAAGAACCCTGGCACTGTTGGGTGAGTCCCCATTCCACCAGTGGCTGTTCGATCGGCTCCTTTGTTCCTGGGGCTCGTCTGTCTGCCTTGCTTTCTAAGCTGCGCGTCCCTGCTCTGGGTTGAAAACCCTGCCAAAAAGGTAGGCAAGAAGCATCCTTTGGGGGCTCTTTGGCCCGCAGGTATTTCTGGAAAGAGGATGAGTCTGAAATAATAGGACATTCTTCCTCCTTTGTCTGGCCTCCGTATCCTCCACCCCTCTGCTCTTTGGCTCACACGATACTGTTCATTGTGAGTCTGGGACACCAGATGGGTTCAACCCCTGACACCAGTGTTTCTCAACCGGGGCAACTTTAAGATGTGTGGACTTCAACTCCCAGAACTCCCCAGGCAGCATGCAGTAGCAGGAGGTTTAAACCATTCCTTGCCAAATGGTCTGCAGTGTTTGCACATCCTCCTAAGCTGAAACCGACCCATATCATGGTTTAACGGGATGTGAGCTAATAAAAGTGTTGCATGCAACATCATATTAGCAAGGAGGTGCTCTGTTTTGGATGTCAGGCATAGTCAGGCTGTTTATACATTGCATTTGGTCCTAAGAGCTTGTTAGTGCAATCACACCCCCTCCCCTTGCGGATGTGGCTAGCAAACCACCAAGGTTCATCCTGCCTTCTAACTCCTGCACCCCCGAGACAGAAACTGCTTTGGGTTTCAAGGACAGAAGTAGCCTTAGAAAAGCATCTCGGTCTGGATATTTATTTATTTATTTGAATTTATTGGCCGCCCAGCTCCAGCGGACTATGGACAGCGCACATAACTAAAAAAGACATAAAAGCAGCTAAAAACGTTAAATCAAACCAGCAGCCCAGGCTAACATGCTCTAATAAACAACAAAATCCACAAAACAAAACAAGGGCCATTAAGCAAATAACAAACATCAGCCCCAGGCCTGGGACCAAGGCCAGGTTTTCAAAGCTTTCTGGAACCCCAGGCGAGAGGACGTCGTCCTTATCTCGGGGGGGGGGGTCCTATTCCAGAGGGTGGGGGCCGCAACAGAGAAGGCACGCTTCCCGGGTCCCACAAGACGGCAACATTTAATGGAGGGGACTGGAGCGCACCCCCTCTGCTAGAATGTCCTGGGCGGGCAGAAACGATTGGGGCAAGTGGTCTGTCAGGTGTCCAGGCCCTCTGCCACACAGGGCTTTATGGGTAACAACCAGCACTTAGAATTTCTCTCAGAGGCCAACTGGCAGCCAGTGCAGCTCGCATAGCAGTGGTGACACATGGGCGTACCAAGAGGCACCTGTTGCTGCTGGCTCTGCTGCATTTTGAACCACCTGAAGCTTCCAGGTAGTCTTCAAGGGCAGCCCCATGTAGACCGCATTGCAGTAATCCAATTGTGAGGTGTCCAGGGCATGAGGGACTGTCTGGAGGGCCTCCCAGTCGAAGAAAGGGAGCAACTGGCACACAAGGTGAACCTGTGCAAAGGCCCTCCTGGCCACGCTGCCACCTGCTCTTCAAGCAGTAGCTGCAAGTCCAGAAGGACGCCCAGGTTGCACACCAGTCTCGACTGGGGAAGCGCAGCCCTATCCAAGACCAAAGATGGTGACGGCACACCTGTCTTTCTCATCTCCCTGAAACACACACACACGCACCCCCCGCTATTACAGTCTCGGGGCGCTCTGGCATGAAGCACACCCCTCCTCCTGTCTTGGGAGAAAGTCTGCTCTCTCCCAGTGCAGCTCCTAATACTGTATCAACATGTCTAATGTGAAAATGTGTGTTTCAGCCTGAAAATCTCCAAAGTGGTTGTGGTGGGAGACCTCTGTGTTGGGAAAACAAGCCTTATCCACAGGTATTGTGAGTAACGCTTCCTTGTCAAAACTGTTCAGTTTTCCAGCAGCAATTAACTGCAGCTTACATGTTTTTTCCCCAGGGGTTAGGCCACTATAAATGCACTGTTCTCGTTTCCTGAAGGGGTCCTGAATACGATGCAGGCTGCTTCAGGGCCTTCCTAAATGGGTGGACCGCCGGGGCTCATGAGCAGCGCGGCGTGGTGGGGCTGCGGGGCGTCAGGCCATTTCGTGGGACGGGTGCAGAGGAGGGGGCCTGTCTTCCTCCCTCCCCTCTGGGAAGGCCGTGGAGAGCTCGAAAATTGGGCTTCTCTCGGAAAAAGTCTTCATGGCAGGTGTGGGCTATAAAAGAGAGTCAGTAATATTGGCCCACCTTCTCATAAAAAACTTAGGAAGGAAGTTGCGGCATTCACCCACATTCCCCAAAGCATGGAAAACGTTAGTTGCTGTGGGCGTTACAGAAAGAACGGATGTGCTTATTTGAAGCCACGCTTCACTTTCCTTTGCGATTTTCTAAAGCTCACGCCACTTAAATTTCAGAAGGAATGTGGGAGCACCTTTTCTGGCTACCAGATTTTACTAAAAGGCAGCAGCTTTCACGAACCCTTCATCAGATGCATGGAATGGTTAAAACTGTTCCTTTTCTCTGCTGTTCTGTGTTTTCTCTGCTTCCTGTGCTGATTAATTGGCCTGTGTGCTGAATGGGACTTGCTCCCAGATGTGCACATGAAGGAGCAATTGCAGCCTTTAGAAAGGACCACTTTCCCTTCCTTTTCTCATTCTTCCAAGATCTAAAACAATATGCTGTTTTTTTCCTTAACCGTTTTTCAATTGCAGGTTTTGTAAAGATGCTTTTGACCGGGATTATAAGGCAACCATTGGAGTTGATTTTGAAATTGAGCGTTTTGAGATCGCTGGGGTGCCATACAATCTTCAGATGTAAGTTGGAAAGCAGTTCCATTCCCTGCCCCATTTCCATGTACATGGAATGTGTCACTAGAATAAGCTTCAACGTAGCTCTGATGGAAATCTTGTCGGTCTTGCGTCACAAAATGTCTTTGCTCAAGGGAGCGCACAAATTTTATGCACGCCCATGTGCCCCAACACACGGAGAACTTTTGCAGAAGTACGGTGTGCGCTCAGGGTGTCATGCATTGTACTTCATCCCCCAGATTCTGTCAGCCCTTCAAGGTAGACCAGACTAGAACGCCAGCGTTATGAATGCTAATGCTACCTTCCTGAGTAGTACTTACTTAGGTTACAGTAACAGAAGCTTGCAAGTCTGAATGTGCCTCCTCCCTCCCTCCCTCCCTCCATGAGAACTGTGGGGAGTCACATCTGAGATGCTTCCTCAAATTGCAGTTCTGCCCCAGACTCAGGTTTCTTTTACCTGACCGCTGCCTTGGTTGCAGCTCTTCCTCCCGTCCCTCAAGGTTATTCCCGTTTCCCATTACAGATTCTCCTACCAGCCCTCTAGGATTAGACCTGAAATTCCAATGCAGCTGCTGATGAGGGAGGTTCAAGAGTTAAGATGTTGTGATGGGGCCTTCATGGCCAAATCCAGCTTGGTGCTGATGTAGGTTTTGTTATGCTGAGCCTAAAAAACGCATCTCTCCTTGGACCCAGTCTAAGCCTAAGAGGCACAGCAAACACTAAAATGGAAGACGTTTCAGGGGAAGAGAAGTTAATTAAGAGTGAGGACATACGGTTGCCCTTGTCTTGGGACCTGTTTGATTAGTGTGGACTCCTGGGGCATTCAGCTGAATGTGCAAATAAGGACACTAAACAGTAAAAGTGCTGACAGCAGACAGTGGCCCAAAATGGAAACTGGCTGGCTGGAATGTCTCAAAGGGAGCTTCATACGGACCTTTCTGGGAGGCACCACCCAAGAGCTAGATGTTGTAGCAGTTGAGGGAGTTTCCTGGGAAGAATGCTGAGAAATGTCTGAGAGCCAAGCAGGCCCTGGGGATTCTTGAAGGCACAGAGAGAGCTGGCCTCACTGAAGCCACGATCAAGAATAACTCTGGACGCCTGGGCTCAAGAGACTGTGGGGCAGTCTCGGGATGGGGTCAACTGGTCTTGACTTTAGAGGAAGGAAATGGCTACCTGGTCCCTGGCTGCTTAATTGAATTAAAGCGTGTGTGTGTGTGTGTGTGTGTGTGTGTGTGTAATTTTGTTTACAAGACCCATGCCTTTGAATGACCAAAGAGGCCCATGGAATGACAGGTCCTCTTGTGGTGATTTCAGCCGCCGATCAGTCTTGGATTGGGGATGCCTTAGGATTGTTCCATGTCTCCAAGCTTTGGATTCCCCTGGGTGATTCGGTGGAAAGCATCTGCATGAATTTGGAGCCAGATACAGCACAGCATAACGTACTTTGGGTTCAGCAAGAGCTGAAGACACTCAGGACACTGAATGTCCAGGACAGTCAAGGCTGTTCATTCCTTTTGCTTCAGACTCTTGAGCTTCCTGCCCCCGGAACCTTTCCTCAGATAGGCCAGCCGGGCCTGTGCAGAGGCCTGGAGGCGGAGTTCCTTAACCAGGTTCACTCCTGCATCAGAGTGCAGGCTGTAGGGCATGTAGGAACCAGCGTATCCACATACCCGTCCTTCGGTATTCCCCGGGCCACCTACTGCACCTGACCTTCGTTTCTGTTTAAAGAGTCTTGTACTTAAACAGAAATAAGAGGAAGCCTGCATAGTGTAGGAAAAGCCCCAGTATCTTCTCTCACGTTGCCAAGAGTAGCCCCAGAGGAATCCCAGGAAATAGCCCTGGAGGATGCCGTAACCCATGTTTGGTGGGGAGGCAAGGCCAGCTCAGCTGGGGTGGCACAGAGCATCCAGGTGGGCTTCAGCAATGTCCCCTTCTGCCTCGTGGGAAATGGGCATTTCTTTACCATCCCAGGCCATCAGGGCTGCCCCTTTGTGAAAGCTTTTACAATATGCCCCAATATTCCAGATCTACTTGTGGTTCCAGAAATGTTGCTTACTCCTGATCTAGAAGCAAAATGTCCCTAAATGACTCCCCCAAATGTGGCTATTCAGTAAACCCGATATATGAACTCAGTCGGTGGGGCGGGGTCTTTTTGCTTATGGAACTGTAATTTAACTTGGTCTGTCTTTCTCAGATCCAAAGGTCTCCATCTTTTAAGGCAGTGAGTTATTCAGCATTTGGGCTGAAAAGAATATTCAAGAGGGGGATACAGAGATGCTGATGAATAACAGCCAGAATGACTTTTTAACAAAAAATAATAATAATGCTTTTGAAAAATGAGAGAGGAAGTTTTGTTCTAAGGCCTTTTCCCAACCTATACTTTAGCTCCATCAGTGGGAGAGTTCAGGTCATCTGAGAGCACCAGACTGACTTTCCTTCTTCCCCTCTTGTCCAGATGGGACACAGCCGGCCAGGAGAAGTTCAAGTGCATCGCATCTGCTTACTACAGAGGGGCGGAAAGTAAGTTGAGGGCCGAGACCCCTGTCCTCGCTTCTTTGGCGTGGCCGACAGGCTATTCATGGGCTGCTCAAACCTTCCATAATCTTGTCTTACTTTCTTGGCAGTAATTATCACAGTTTTCGATTTGGCTGACATCCAGACTTTGGATCACACCAAGTAAGTGATCACACAATTTTATCTTGTGACTGATTCTGCATATCTCTCTGAGCCATGGATGACTTAACCATGTTGATTGGCTAAAGGAGATCTGGCTGTGTATACACAGCCAGAGTCAAGCAAACCCCGTTACAACTCATACCACTCCTGCAACAGCAACTTCTACCATCTGCGAGATTTATCCAACCACCATTGTGCCAAAATAATACCAGCAGTGAGACTCTTCAGCGATGGTGGGCGATGCCATGAAGTCTGTGGTAGGGAAATGGCCTGTTGGTGTCTTGTCATGAAACATTAAGCCAGTCAGGCTGATTAAGGGGATCTGATCCTGCACACGCCCTCCTCCACCCCACCTACAAAGGCCTTTAAGCTGACCTGTGGCTTTTCTGCAGCTAAGCGTGAAACTCAGCGTGATTGTCACCAACTGGAATTTGAAATCATGGCCGTCCCAAGTTTAGGTGACACACTTAGCTGCAGAAAAGCCACATACTGTACGAGTTAAATATTTGTTTGCACGTGGAGGAGAGGCATCAGTGCATTAACCAAGCGAAGCACCATGGCTTCACGCCCCCTGCCAATGAGGGAGCACTTTCTTCCTACCCTGCCAGTCAAGCTGGGCCTGGGAGGAGGAGGCTGAGAGAGGGAGAAGGCCTCAACTGGTCATGATGTGTGCAAGCTGCCATTTGCTCCGGTTAACCCAGGACCTGCTCTGCGTGGGATGACGGGCAGAACGATTCTTCTCTCTTTCTCCCTGGACTGCCTCCCTCTAGCACTTGGTATGCCTTCTGCTTGTCTTCTGCTGCGTCTTGTGTCTTCCTTGGCTCTTCGTGGTTCTATCCCAGCTCTTTCTGAGGCTTCCTGCCTGAAGTGGGGAGGATCAGTTGACTCATTAACTAGCCTTGGTGGGCAGGAGGGCGTCTCCAAGGGGACTGGCGCAGGGAGAGTGTTGTGTGCTGAGCAGGACGTGTGGGGTGCCGTCCTTTCTTCTTGCTCTCCTCAAGGCGTTCATTTCCCCTGCCCCCCGTCTCTTCCTCTCCTTCGTAGAACATGAATCTGATACCACTCTGCTTATCTCTTTCCTCTGCATTATCACTGGGTGCATCACAAGATCAGCCACCAGTTCAGGGACTTGTTTTACAAAGGAGCAATGGTGGCAAATGCGGGCAGATGGCTGGAGGCCGTCTGATTAAGTTTGCAGAGAGAGAAATAGGCCGGTCTGTGGCTTGCTTGCCGAATGCTGAGAGCCAGAGGGCTGAGATCCCGGTCCCACCTGCGGAGAGGCACCTTGCTCACCTGCCCTTCCAGACCAAGTACCCGGCTGGGGCATGTCCATCACAGCAGGGCGGGAGGCGTCTTGGCTTGGGCCTGGCCAAAGGCTGCCTCCGCTGGGTGACTTTCTAGCCAAGCCAGGACTGATGAAGGGTTTTCTTCTCCACACGTTGGATGAACTCTCTCTCACACCGTCTCTCCTCTTGCCGCCTTTCCAGACAGTGGCTGGAGGATGCCCTGCAGGAGAATCACCCCGGCTCCAGCTCTGTGTTTCTGGTGGGAACCAAGAAGGACCTGCTGGTGAGCCTGGGGAGCTCGGTCTAGAGAACCACGCGGGTTGGTTGGGACTCCAGATGCCGCACAGCGAGAGGAGCGGGCCCGCCTGCACGGGAGCCCCCGACAGCTGGGGGGAGCTGATGCTGGTTCTAGGAGGAGCTGGGAGACGCCCCCTAGCCCTGTTCCTCCTCCACGAGAGACCAAGAGGGTCAAGATGGCAGCCACAACACACATGCAAAACAGGTGGAGCTTCGGTTGTACTGCTGTGGCTCCATCTTGGTATTTTTGACCATAACCTGTAGGCACCCGTTACCCTGATGGGGTTATTTCCAGGGCCCCTTCCAAACTGTTTTTGGGTGGCCAGTATATTTGAAAGATCACAAACATCCTCTGGAGGCTCCTGTGAAGCATCTGGCTTGATGCCTGTTGTTCGTCAAGTGGCTCCTTTGCCAGAATGCTGCCTGCCCCCCACCCCAAAATCAACCCAAGAGGATGTCCCCTCCCTACAACCTGGGCTTACTGTCTTCCTTTCTCTGGGTAGGTGGGTGCACCTCCCTGTTAACTTTTATTTTCTGAGAAAGCTAACTGGGCTTGCTTGGGCTCTTCTGGGACACGAGGATAGTGCTGGAGGTGAGGCTTTGTGGCTCACCTGCTTCCCACATTTAAAATTAATCCTTTTCTAATGCAGACAAGGCCAGCAGGGCAGGGAGTACGCTGAGGACCCCCAACTGCCTGTCCCCTGCCGCTTCTTTGGGTTGCTCCCCCCCCCCCTTATCTGGGTGCTCTTGGCTGTACAAAGAGCTGAAGGACCAACAGCTTGCAGGGATCAGATCGCTGGGCTGGCTGTGTGGCCCCCCCAATGCCACGTCCTTGCAGCCTGACCTTTGGGGACTAACTAATCCACTTGTGGCATTCAAGGCCATCTTGCTCAGCCACCTCTGGCCAAGGGTGAGAGTCCATCATGCTGAGTGAGGAGATACTGGACAAGGGCAACCACTCAGCCATAAAATGGGGCAGGGGGTAGGGAGGGGAGGTGGCTTCTCTGCAGGGTCCCTGTACTCAAGGCTGTGCAAATGTGGCTGCAGATTGACTCTTCTGTTTGCCCTCTCATCTCAAATCTCATCTGGTTTAGGTGTCTTCTAAGCCCACAGTCAAAAAAAGGGACGCGGTGGCGCTGCGGGTTAAACCGCTGAGCTGCCGATCGGAAGGTCGGCGGTTCGAATCCGCGTGACGGGGTGAGCTCCCGTTGCTAGTCCCAACTCCTGCTCACCTAGCAGTTCGAAAACATGCAAATGTGAGTAGATCAATAGGTACCGCTTCGGCGGGAAGGTAACGGCGTTCCGTGTCGTCATGCCGGCCACATGACCACGGACGGGTCTACGGACAACGCCGGCTCTAATGGCTTAGAAACGGAGATGAGCACCGCCCCCTAGAGTCGGACACGACTGGACTTTATGTCAAGGGAAACCTTTACCTTTACCTTTAAGCTCACAGTCATGCCCCTCCTCTTACAGCTGCATCCTCCCCAATTTCTTTATTGGAAACCTGTCCACGAAGCCACCTCATGGCCTGGGAGGAGGGCAGTGGGAAAGCACACACTTGAGTTCCCTGTCTGTGGCTCTTTCCGTTTCAGTCCGATGCTGAGAGAGAGCGGACAGAGCGGGACGCGGTCCGTCTGGCCAACGAGATGCAGGCGGAGTATTGGTCTGTCTCGGCCAAAACAGGTCAGTGGAGCCAAAGAAAAGCAGCACTGCAGATCCAGGGGTGGGGGGGAACTGGGCCCCCTTGCACCCCCTCCCCAGTGCTTTCCAGAAGGAGCAGCTGGGCCACGTGTGCTGCGCCTCCTACTTGGCGCTGTAAGGAGGCTTCTTGCATGCAGGGGAGATCTCAGACCACAGCGCCTGTGCCTGTGAGCACGTGTGTGTTCTCCCAGCAGGAGGCCGTGTTTTGTGTCCTCTGGATACAGCAATAACAGCTACCAAATGTGTCCCCTGCTTTAAGGATTTGGGGTCCCCATTTTTCTCTTTCTTTTTTCAGGGGAAAATGTCAAGGACTTTTTTTCCCGGGTAGCTGCCTTGGCCTTTGAGAAGTCTGTGCTGATGGAGCTGGAGAAAAGCTGCAACCGCACAGTGCCGATTGGCACAGGAGACTTCATCAGTACGTTGACCTAGCTACCTCCCCCACCACCATTTTCAGGGAAGCGGTTAGAAAGGGCCTTTCTGCCAGTGTGCTCATCCCCATGGCTGTCCAGAAGCAGCTTCGGTGGAATTCAATGGGGCTTATTCCTGGTTGAGCCCAGATAGCAAGGCAGCGTCTGCAGTGATTCAAGGAGCAGAGCCTTCCAAGGTGGCTGAGGGGACATCCAGGCACATTCTGAAGAACACAAAGCAAACCTGCCATAACCAGTATGTTCAGGTGGGAGGAGAACGGTCAGCCAGAACAGCCGTTGAGGCCCTTTCCCTCCCCCAGGTCATGGGAAGCAACTTTGGTCCTCCCTTGGTTTCCTCCTTGCAGGGATAGAAGAAAACGGGGCGTCTTCAAAAGGTCCCCGTCCATCCCACCCGAGCTGCTGCTAGTAGACGACTGTCAGCAGGATCTTCTGGTGGACACGCTGCAGTTTGCATCCGTCCCTGTTTGAAAAGGAGGAAATAGCTGAATCTCGGAGGACGACAAGAAGTGACGCCAAGCCAGTCCCCACCTCAGCCGCTCCCAAGGCCCTGCCGAGCTTTGGAGGCTCACATAGAAGGAAGGATCTACCTTCTTCTAGAAAGGGGTATGACCTGCCCAGCCCAGCCCAGCCCAGTCTCTGGAAACTTCATGCTCCAAATGCGTAGAGCAGGGTTTCTCAACTTTCACAAATTGAAGACGTGTGGACTTCAACTCCCAGAATTCCCCAGCCAGCTTGGTGGCTGGGGAATTCTGAGAGGTGAAGGCCACACGTCTTAAAGTTGAGAAACCCTGGCGTAGAGTTTGTCTCCTTGTTACTTAGAGATGGTAGAAACAGACCATGTGTGTTGAGTGGACTAATTCAGATGAACGGCTTGAAACCAGGTGCTGTCTCGGCAGCTGCAAATTCTACTTAAGCTGGACTTCTAGTTAAATGTTAACCATGACTAATAGCTGTTAGAACCAGCAGGAGGAATTTGTACTTAAGAGGGGGATATGCCGAGGAAGAAAAGCCTCTGATCCCTGGTCATCTCTGATTTAGGGCTTTTCATGTGGACTCAGCACCAGAGTGTCTTGCACTGGATGACTTGTTTGAATTACTTGTTAGCTTTGCTTAGAATTACTGCCAGAGCTCCCTCTTGTCAAAACAGATCTTTGTTTTCATGTCCATTGTAGAATTAAAGACTGTGCTTTAGGACCAGAATTCTGTGCTACGGAATCTCCCCCAAGTTCAGCAAAACCTTAGCTTAGCAGGGATCAGTGAACCCCACCAGCATGTGGGAATGAGAGGGCTTGGTCGAAGAAGACGGTTTGCAGAGCTTCACTTCAGGGAGACATCTCTGCTAGTAGCGGAGACTCACGCCTAGAGTTGTGGCTGGACTCTGGAGGAGGAAGAAACGTCTCCGCAACAGCTTGTGCGGGAAGGGCCCAGACCTTCCCAGCCCCTTTGCCCATGCATGTACCTGCAGCATACTTGAATTCTGGAGGGAGGGAACAGAACACCTTGGTGCACGCTCTGCCAGTCCTGGTTAACTCCCTCCTTGGCTGAGGAGAAAATTCATCCATCCCAGACAAGTGTACATTTTATTTTATTTTATTTATCATATATGTGGCGGAACCCTGGGCAATTCACAATAAAACAATTTAAAATTCAGTAAAATCATAAATAATGCCAGTAATCCATAAATATAAAATGCGATAAAATCCAAGTAACAGCAGATCTAATTCCACCCATAAGGGGTAAGACCGGTCCCAGCAGGACTCGGGAACCAACCAGCCCCAAGAATGGCTCCTCCTCCCCCCACTCCAAGCCTGGTGGCAAAACATTTCCTGCTGCCAAATAACGCATTAATGGGAAGTGGCTTTGTTCGCAAAGATTTTCATAGATAACGTTGCATTTGTTGCATGACAAATTAGCTCTTAGTAGTAGTATGTTTGCGGAGAAGTAAATGTTGAAATCACGTATTTCCTTGACCTTTCTAAATTTATACGAGCAACAGACTGACTTAGTGCTGCCACTGAATCCTGTAAAGTGACACGTCAGGAGCCCGAAGTTTTTTGTTTTTGCCATTCCAAACTAATAACCTGCATTTTCTTGGTTGGGTTTGCTTGTCAACACTGAATCATAAAAGTAACCCACGGCCTTGATCCCCACAACTTTGTAAGGTAAACATGGCAACGCAGTAGTTCTCTGTGCTGTGCAAGCGACAGCAACAGGCCACCGGCCAGGATGCAGCATCGCTCAAGCTGACCATCTCAGGCTGTAGAGGAGGGAGCTTTTTGGCACAACACCACCTATTAGCTGCTCCAGGCAGCAGCATGTCTTGGGAGGGTCCTGAATTCCCGGCCACGCAATGTGGCGGTTGGGATTGCCACCTTCAATGGCTTTTCTTTTAGAAGTTGTCAACAAGGCAGAAAAATACAGGTAGTTGTTTAGCGACCACAATGGGGGCCAGCAACTTGGTCATTAAGTGAAGTGGTGGTGACTGCTGCTGATCTTACTTTCAGCTTTGCTTTACAGACCTGCAAAGGTTGTAAATGCAAGGATTGGCCGTAAAGTTACTTTTTCATCAACATTGTAACTGTGAACAGTCGCTAAACAAGGACTACCTGTACTTCCCTTAAGATGGGAGCATCTTGAGGTATCATCAAGACTGCAATTTGTTATTAAAGTCTCCAATAGCCAAAGCTTTCTGGATGGCTTACAATAAATACAAAAAAAGGAAAGAAGAAATAATACAATTTGAGTTAAAACATACCTAAAAAATAAAATACAAAATAAAGATACATACATACAAAATAACAAAGAAGGCAGCAGTCAGGCAGTCATCAAAATCTAAAACAATGAGTTAAAATACAATTAAAATATGATTAAAGAGCCTGTGAAAATAAAATGATAACGTGGGTGCTGGTCAAGCTCCTGTGATCTGGGTTGACTGGCTGCAATCCTCATTTCTTCCAGAACAGGAATTTAAAGCAGACTGCATGGTTTGTGGCCATCTTAATGTTTCTCCAGAATCATCTTTTTTGGAACGTTGAAATGTGCGCGCGCGCACACACATACATCCTGCAGAAAGCCTACCACGTTCTCCTAAATGTGGACAGTTTCCCTCTGTGATGGTCCCTCACAGAGACCATCAACCCTGCTGGGCCAGACCATGAAACCAGCTCCACAGGGAGACCTGCAGGGCCTTGACTGAGATTGGCTCTAGTGACAGAACCGTGCAAGCCCAATTGTGCTCCCCTCCCCCCTCTTCCTTTCACCCCGGTGAACCGGGGGGGGGGCGTCTGCCTGGTCCCCTTCCAAATGTTACCTTGTTCCTCAGGGCTTCAAAAAGTTTCAGCCCCCTTTGCCTGGGTCACCTTCCCTACCCTCTACAATATCCTGATCAATTTCCCCATCCTTAATGAGGCATCATAACCGTTAGAAGGAAATCCACAGATATGCCCCACTCTTGCTCCAGAATCAGACAGCAGTGGTCCAGCCACCATCCTTTTCTAGCCAACATTTGTTTATTTTTGTTTACTAATCTTGAAAGTCTCTTTCTTTCACCCTGGTGAACCAGGGAGGCGTCTGCCTGAGCTGCTTTTGAACATCATTGCTCAGGGCTTAAAAAGTGTTTCAGCCCCCTTTGCCTAAGTACTGGTTCTTGCCTATTTCCATCCACATTGCCTCCCTTACTCATATCAACCGGCCCACCAGTGAAGCATCTCCAGGTGGCCGCCTGGTTGGCCAAGAGAAACAACAAATGTTCAGCAGCTGCCAATCCTTTGGTCTTATGCTGGTGCTACAAGGCAGTCAGTCACTTTTGGTGGCTAGCAAGCGCACACAATTTTTTTTTAACCAGGAACCACAGCGGGAGGGAGAAAATGCAATGACCATGATGTGCTTTTCTCCCCCTGGTTGTGAGTCTGATTTGCAAAAGTGCCACTGTAACAGCAACACCAGACAAGGTTCATTGCTTGTTTCAGCAAAACACCATGGGTGGGACAGAGGGGGCACCATTATGGGTAAAGCCAGGATGTTTTTTTCCTTTTTAATCTGGTACTTAATAGATAACAGAGGTGGCAGTCCCTTCACAGCAACTGTGCCACTGTCAGACTGTCCACTGTCCTGTGATCAAGTTGCCCATATTCCATCCTGCTCTTTTCTCCTCTAGCATTTCTCAGTCTAGAAAAATAGAATTGCTTATTATTTCTGACTCCTTTTCTCTGCATAGTGTGGCACACCTCAGAAGGGAACATTGCGATGGGTACAGTGTGTGGGCTAAGCCCACAGAACAGCTGTACAAGATTAAAGAGATGATTTATTCAATCCAGAGAAGGAGCAATTAAAAGAAGAATCTGCCTGGGATCCTCTAGGGCAGAGGGGTGTGAGGTGGTGAATTTTTTAGACAAATTACCAGCGTTAAAGAGAGAGTAATTTTCAGACTGGGAAGGTCTGTGGCAGGAGGCGGCAAATATTGGAAGGACGGGGCGGCTGCGCAGCCGGAAGGTGGGCCGGGCAGAGACCGCTGGGAAGGAGGGGCAGCCCGATTCGGCAGGTGAAGGCCGGAAGGTTCCGGCAAGCTCAGAACCGGCCCAGGCGCGTCTGCTCTTTGGCCCTTACAGCACTCAAGTTGAGCTGCCCACCAACTGTCAAGACAAGCACTGAGGCACTTTCTCTTCCAGCCCCGCGAAACGTCCTCAGCACCGGCGTGACTCTGGCCTCGCGGTCATCCTCCGCGGGTCTGTCTCTGTGCGCAGACGCTCCTCTGGGGGGAAACGGCGCTCCAAACTCCCGCACCGACTTCGGGGACAATCACCCTACTTTTCGCTTCCAATGTACAGTCGAGTTGGCCCATAAACCTCCCCGGATTCGATCCCTGGAAGCCACTCCGTGGCAAATCACACAACCTCCCCGATGACCGAGGAAGGGGACCAGGCAAGGAGAGGGACCTTCGGGCCCTCTTTCGGGGGGCGCTTCGGCACAGGAGGCTGCTGCGTCGGGGCTCGCGGGGGAACCCCAGTTCCGCTCGGGCTGGGCCTGCGGTGGGGGCCGGCAGCCAGGGCCAGTTGTGGGGAGGAACGGTGGTGCCGAAGGGCGCCTCCGGCTTTCAGAACTTGCATTCTCAGGGCTTTGTTTCAACCATTAACACGAGGAGGAAAAGGGGAGGCCGCAGCTCCGCCAACCGCTCCCTCAGGCCCAGGCACTCTTCCCACCTGCGGCCCTTTTAGGCTGCTCCGGCCCGGCCCGGCAGCTGTCCTCTCCTCCCGCAGCTGGCCGGCCGGCCGGCCGGCCGCCCCCCACCTCCCTCCCGGAGAGCGCGGCGGGCGGCGGCTTCCCTTCGCCGCTCTCCTCCCGGCACCCGAGGCGAGTCGGCCGAGCGGGGGCCTTCGCGCGGGCCTCGGAGCCGGCCACGGCCCTCCCCCCCGTCCGGCGCCGCGGGGACCCACCGGGTCCTGGGAGAAGGAAGCCGGTCAAGAGCAGCCTCCCCCCACCGCGGCAAAATCCCTGCGTGACGCGCGCCGCTTGGGATCTCCCTCCGACAGAAGGCGCCCCTCGGAGAGGCAGGGGCCGAGACGGCGGTCCCCGCTTCCCACGCACCGGCTGCGTCCGGGTGGGGTTCGGGCAGCCACGCGGACCTCCGCCCGCCGGACGCGCTTCTCCGCGGGAGTCCACTTCCGCACAACATGCCCGCGTTGCACAAGCCGGTACACCGGAGCGTGGCTAGCCCCTTCGTGGGTCTCGGGCGCCCCTCCTTCCTCCCCGCTTCCTCCGAAAAGCCGCGGCGAAGCCACGTCCTCCCCGCAAACCTGCAAAAGCCTCGCTGGCGGAGCAAGGAAAGGGCCCGCGCGGGATGCTGCGGCGGCGGCAGCGCTCGGCCCCTCTGCGCGGGCCAAGCAGCGAGAGGCGGCGGGCGGGGCCCTCGCGCGCGACCGACCGCCGGCCCTGCGGACTCCGACGCCGCCGAACGCGGGCCGGGGACAAGGGCTGCAAGGAAAGGCCGCGGGAGGGGCGCCGGCATCCGGAGGCCCGGCCAGCCTCCGCAGCGGGCCAGGCAGCCTTCCAGCCTCCAACGTCGCTTCCGCTCCATTCGGGAATGAAACCCCGCCCCGGGCGCCCGCCAGGCACCGTTTCCGGAGGCTCCGCAGAGCACCGGGCGCGCCGCCTCCGCGAACCTCCCGGGCGGCCGCTGCCAGCCGCCTCCCTCGCCCCCCGACGCGGCGCTTCCCCACCCACCCCGAGGGGCGGGGGCGAGAGACGCTCTGCACGTGCGCAGCGGACCCAGCCCGCCCCTCCACGCCGCCGTCCCGGAGAGCTCCGTCCGCAGCCCCTTTAAGGGGCCGCCCCGCCCCGATCGCGCGGCCGCTCCCCAGAGGCGGGGAACCGGACAGCCGGGATGGCGAGCCGTGGCGGGCGGCCGCGTCACCTGGGGCCGGTTCAGCGCGTCCCGAGCCGCCGCGGCAGCGCGGGCTAAGGCGGCGGAGCGAGGCCGGGGATCGGGGGCGGCGCGCAGGCGGGCGGGGAGGAGCCGCGGACCTCCGCCTTTCGGCCGGCCGGCGCGTCCCCTCCGCCTCGCCTCTTTGTTCTTTCCTTCTTTCCTTCCTCCGCGGCCGCCGCGAGCAGGAGGCGGCGGCGCCCGGCTATGGGCGGCGGGGCGGGCTCGGCGGCACAGAGAGCGCGACGCTGCTCGGGGCCGCCGCCGCCCCGGAGAACACTGCCCGCCGCCGCCCGCCAGAGATGAACGCCGGCCGCTGTCGCCCGTGCGCGCCGCCGTGATCCCGCCTTCGCTCGCGGCGGTGGCCGGGCCGTTGCCATGGTAGACCCGGTGGGCTTCGCCGAGGCGTGGCGCGCCCAGTTCGCCGACTCGGAGCCGCCCGCGATGGCGCTGCGCTCGGTGGGCGACATCGAGGCGGAGCTGGAGCGCTGCAAGGCGTCCATCCGCCGCCTGGAGCTGGAGGTGAACAAGGAGCGCTTCCGCATGATCTACCTGCAGACGCTGCTGGCCAAGGAGCGGAAGAGCTACGACCGGCAGCGCTGGGGCTTCCAGCGCGGCCCCGACGCCGACGACGCCGACGAGCCGCCCGCCCGCTCGCGGCCCCCCGCCCTCCGCAAGCTCTCTGCGCACAGCGACGGCAGCTCGGAGGCGGACGGCGCGCCGCCCGGCGAGGAGGAGCGCGGCAAGCCGGCCGCCGCGGACGAGAAGCCCAAGGAGGAGGGCGCCGCGGCGGGCTCGCCGGGCAGGGCGCGGCCGGCCCCCGGCGGGAGTCGCCGCCGCCTGCCCAGCGCCTCGGCCGAGCGGGACCGCGACCGGGACCGGGACGGGGGCGCCTTCGAGCCGGCGAGCAGGGAGCGCGGGCAGGGCGGCGGCGGGGCGCTGCTGCGCTCCGGCTTCGAGCGCGGGAGGAAGGTGCCCTCGTCGCCGCCGCGGCTGCCGGACGGCCGGGAGGCGGCCGAGAAGCCCTTCTACGTGAACCTGGAGTACCACCGCGAGCGAGGCCTGGTGAAGGTCAACGACCGGGACGTCTCGGACCGCATCAGCGCGCTGGGCAGCCAAGCCATGCAGCTGGAGGCGCGCAAGAAGCTGCCGGGGCCGCTGCGGGGCCGCTCGGCCGAAGGCGCCGCCGCCGCCGCCGCCTACGACGACGGGGGCGAGTACGAGGACGCGGAGCTGAACGCGCGCTTCCTGCGGGAGAACGTGCTGCTGGACGGCGGCGGGCGGGCGGCCTGGACGGCGGCGGCCGCCTTCCAGCCCTACCAGAGCGTCTACGTGGGCGGCCCGGCGGGGGCGGCCGAGCAGCCCCTCACCTGGCCGCGCCGCTCCTACTCGCCGCGGAGCTTCGAGGACCTGGGCGGCGGCGGCTACACGCCGGACTGCAGCTCCAACGAGAACCTGACGTCCAGCGAGGAGGACTTCTCCTCCGGCCCGTCGAGTCACGTGTCGCCCAGCCCGACGGCCTGCCGCCTCTCCCGCGAGAAGAGCCGCTCGCCCTCGCAGCACTCGCAGCAGTCCTTCGACAGCAGCGGCAGCCCCCCGACCCCGCAGGGCCCCAAGAGGCACCGGCAGCACCAGCAGGCGGGGGGCCCCGAGGCCGCCGCCGGGGGGCCGAGGAAGGGCGGGCAGGACGGCTGCTTCCATGGCGACCCAGGTGGGCCCGTTTGCTCCCCCCGAGGTGTTCAGCGGCGGCGACGAAGGGAGCGGGCGCGGTCCCGATTCCGGAAGGCGGGCCGGGGGTGGGGGCTCCCCTTCCGCTTCACTGAAACCCTGATACCTGCGCCGGGGTGGGTAGCCGGTGGGTGCTTTGGACGCACGTGCCCGCCCACCGCGGGTCAGGGGTTCTGTCGTAGTCCCAAAGCGTTGGCGCCCCTCCCCCCTTTGTCCAGTATCTTGGACCCCGTTGCTGAGGAGGGGGGGAGGCGGCAGCTCGTTCTGGGTCCCCGGGGAGGACTCTGCGCTGCGCACAACGCTCCCTTCAGCTCCTTCTCCCCACCCCTGCTCTTAGCGGGGCCGGCTGTGGCAGGCCCTCCAGGTCCCCCAAGATTCCGGGTCTCTTCAGCCGCGGCCCCTCCCCAGACACGGCGGAGGTCCGCCTGCACCCCTCGAGGAGAGTTGGGGCCTGGGGAGGCACAGCGTGGGTAGGTTCTCCCCTCCCGGCGTGGGGGCTGCAGCAGTTGAGCCGAAGAGCAAGGCCCTTCCCTGCTTGCTTTATAAGGCAGCCGGGACCCTCCGAGACCTGGGCCTGGTCTGCAGAGCCTGAGCGTTGGAGGAGGGGTGTGTGGTTGCTCTGGGCTTGCCGGGTAGCTGAGGCAGTTGGGCCTGCTGCTGCTGCCCAGAGTTCAGCTCCCAGGTGGGCATCAGCTGGTCCATGGTCTGACTGGAGGGCAGTCCAGCCTGTCAGGTGGAGGTCTGGCCTTGACAAGGTCAGTTGTCCCCAGACAGTGGCTGGCCCTGGCAGCTGCCCTTCCCCTGCAGGAGTGGGGCAGGGAGGGCTGGGTGGGATTTCTCTTGGGACAGTTGAGCAGCTGGGGCACCCAAAGTTGGCCTATCTGCCCCCCATTGCCCTTCATCCAGAGGAGCCTGCCTCGGTGGTCCTTCAGGGGTGATTTCATTCTCCTTAAGGAATCCCCAGCTTGGAAGAAAGTGGACTGGCTTGGGGCGAGTGGCCTGACAGGTGCCGGCTTGGGGTCTGCTGTCCTTGCTGAGTCTGGTAGTGATCCACAACGAGGGCTTGGCAGAAATGGGCAGTACCTCTTGTTGCATGGAAGCAAAGCACCCGGGCTAAAGGGAGCCCAGCTGCAGCCCGGCCTCTGCTTTGGAGCAAGCTGGGGGAAGTCAGAGGCTGGTGGTCGAAGGGCAGGCTTGGATGAGGGTAGAAGAAGCTAAAATAGACCCGGGGAGTGGGGGAGAAGAGTCCTGGGCATGGGACCCTTTGGGTCTCCTGAGCAGGCAAAAGGTGAAAGAACGTGGCGGCAGAAGAGGAAACAGCATTGCCCTCCGACCGGCTGCTGGCAGGCAGAGCTTGGCAGATGGTGGTCCCCACCCCTGCCCTGGAGAGCAGTGGGGGCAGGCAGGGAGGAGGCAGGACTCCAGGAAGGGATTAATAAGACGGAAGGAGTATTCATCGCCCTGGGAATTACTGACGATGATAATGGCCCAAACTTGTAGCCATTTTTCTGCCAGTACTAAGTGCCTGGCAAGGATCCTAAACCCTGCAGGTTCTGTATATCCAGCAGCAGCCATCAGATCCTGGCTTTCAGGCCTTGGTCAGGACACAGGGGGAGGGAAGGCCACGCGAATAGAGCAGCAGCTTCTCTCGGCCTTCTAAAACCAGCGCTTCCCCCTGAAAGTGGCCATCCTGAATGGAAGGGGGGGTGGCGGTGGCGAATCACTCTGAAGTTCCTTCTTACTCTCTTGCAAGGCATGGTCCTTACCTGTGTTTTCGGAGTCAGTATTTTCAGGAAGAGCTGTCTTTGCAAACAGCAAGCCACGGAGTTCCCACTAAGGCTGGGCACCTTCTGGGCCTGACAAGATGCCCAGCAGCTGAGAGATGTTGCTGTTTGTCTTGAAGGCCAGAACAGCTTGGCATGTGGGAACTTTGCACTGGCTTGGTTTTCCCCCTCCACCCCAGCAAGTCTGTGTGCGCGTGCGTGTGCGTGTGGGTGCTCCATAGGTGGGCCTGCATTGCTAGCTTTGTGTTTGGATTGGCAACAGCTGCTTTGGGTGCTGCCCTGACAAGTCCCCTTGCCCTCCGAGCGACCTGCCTCTTTTCCGGCTGGAGATGTGTGGATGCCTCCTCTTCCTTCGCCTGGTAGGGGGAGAGTGGAGAGGGCTGGTCCAAGCTGGGTGGTGGCCATCTGCCCTGTGAGGCCTTCAGATGGCTGGGGAGACCTTGGGGGTGGGGAAGGGGGCTTCTGTCTGTGCTGGGGGGCAGTTTCTCTGGGTGTGGAGGAGAGAGAAGGGGGATCAGGGCATGTGAGGGCCTTGCACAGAAGAGCTGACTGTTGAGCAGCTGATGTGAAAAACACTCAGTGAAAGGGGCACTCGAGCAGTCAGTTAAAGTATCACCAGCTGAAAAGGAATCTCAGGTAGTGGGGGGGGGGCTGGAAGAAGAGGAGGAGGATGCCAAAACACTTCTACGGCACCCAGTCCTCCTTGTTGCCCGTGCTCCTGGTGACAAAGACGACAAGGGATGAAACCAGGAGTTTCAATTCTACCCAGAAACACTTATCTAAGAAAGATGGGATTAGCTGTCAAATTGACCAAACCAATCAAGTGATCAGAGACACCGGCAGGATGTGGTCAAAACAGTCAGTATGGCATCATTTCACACAAAAAATAGGTGGAGCTTTGTTTGCACTGCCATGGCCACCATCTTGACCATTTTGACTGTACCTTGCAGAACCCCCTGTAAGTGATCCTAACAGGTGTTACAGTAATACGGACTGTATTTAAAATCTCTCCTCCTGTCCAAATCTGGTTTATGATTTTTGCCAAGGTGACCGAAGACATTTTTCATGTGTATGTGTCCCAGCTGAGCGCTGGTTTGATGTGGTTAAGGCTCCAGGCTAGAAACTGGGAGACTGGGAGTTCCAGTCCTGCCTTAGGTATGAAGGCAGCTGGGAGACCGTGGGCCAGTCCCTCTCTCAGCCCTCAGAGGAAGACAGCAGCAACAAACCGCTTCTGAAATTTTGCTAAGAAAACTGCAGGGGTTTTCTAGTCCAGGCGGTCGCCAGGAGTCAAAACTGAGTTGAAGGCACCTGCCCCACCCCCACAAAAGGTGTCCCAGCCAATGAACTGAAATGGAGCTAGAAACTGAATAATCCAAGCAAGCTGGAGTTGAAATGCCATGGTACGGTCAAATAACTTGGCCAAGAGAGAAAACGGGGACTGGCCAGCAGAATGCAAAGCGTGTGTTATCCCTTCCTCCTCCAGTCAGGCCTCCTCCTCTCCTTCCAGGCATGGTTGGTCCCCTTTGGCAACTACTCCCTGCATTATTTGGTTATGCAAGTATCATTAAAGACCAGAGATAACGAACTTAAATTAATGGGACTTGTCCCAGGTGTGATATTGAATGTGCAGGGTTTTTATCTGCCAGGTGTCTTGCAAATTATTCGTTACTGCAGGCGGAGTGGTCCCAAGGGAGAAGGTGGTCCTTTGGGCGCAAGGAGGAGTCCATGAAGTGGGCTCTGGCTTTTGCTCAGGCGGGCGCTTTCCAAACGTTCTGCCGACAGAGCCCCAGTTGCCGTCCCGCCAGTTTCATCACGGAGCAGTCGCAAGGGGGACGTTCAGGTGGGACATCTCAGGGAGTGATCTGGGCTCTGGGAGATCTCAAGGGACAGGAGCCCCCCCTCCCCCTCGCTTTGAAGCGAGTGGAACTGCGGCTTTGATTGATCTCTCTCTGCTCTGTGGACCTCTGGAGCTCCAGTCTGTTTAAGTCTCCCTAACTAGCCAGCCATTTGTGACTAGAAAGTTCTGCCAGGTTGGACCCAGTTCAAAACGGGTGGCAGATCGAGAGTGTTCCAGCTGAATGAATAGGACCAGAAGCCCTTTTGGACCACCCCATGCCTGCTCAGCCCCATCACCCTATTTTCTTTGCGCCCATGCAGTGCAGGCCTCGACCCCGATGGCGCTGCCGTGTCTGCACTGGGTACCAGCTGGGTTTGGGGCATCGTCTGTGCTTCTGGTCGCTGCCATTAGAGCCCTGCGTGGTTTGTCTCCTGGAAACTGGCAGGACTGTCTCTCCGGTCAGCAGCTGCATGCAGGGGGGAATTATGGAGGGGCCCCCCACCCAGTGAAATCAAAGGAGGGGGGCTGAACAACATGCCCTCTCTGCAGCCATTCCTGTGGTGTGGGAACCTCTGCCTTCCTGGGCACAGAACGCCCTGACCGCCCTCTCTTCCCCAAGAGGCGGAGGCCAGGTTGTCCACCAAGCCTCAGGCGTGTGGCCTGCCCTTTGGGCAGATCATTGACGTTGCCCGTTCTGAAAGGAGGAGGCAAACGGGTGGCAACTGGGACATTTGCTCCGGGGGAGCATGACAATAGACTGTCGGTGGAACTTACCTGTAGCTGACACTGTGAGGCGTTTCCAGGCCAGGGAGGGAGCAGGTGTGGGCGGTTCTTAAAGTGTCTGGCTTTCGTGTGCCCTGATGTTGCTCTCCATCCTGCTAAGACCCCAATTTTGGCAGAACCCCGGCAGTTTCCAGGGAAGGCAACTTCCACCTACCTGGTGAGGCCTTTGTCCAGGCGCGGCAGAAAGGCTGGTGTGAAAATCTCTTGGGAATCTCTGGGTTCAGTTCCTTGACAGCTGAAGGACATGCAAGAATATGTGGTAGGGGTGGACTGTTATTAGAGTGAGCTTTTTAATTGGGGAGGAGATGCTGTCCTGCCAAAGGTGCAGTCCCAGCTGCTCATTGTGCGTGGACTGGAGAAGAAGCTGGCAGGCTGAGCCCCAGGAGACAGGACAGCGATGCTGATGTTAGGTGATGAGAGTGCGATGCTAAATGTCCAGGAAGGCTGGAATTATCTCGGACGCCGTGCTTTAGATCATCTTTTGTGTAATCTTTTAGGGGAATGTCATAATCAGATTAAAAATAGGAAACCACCAACTTTCAGGCTCTGATGAGGTCAGCGAGCAGAAAAAGGAACTTGGAAACCTTTTCTTGTGAGTCAGTCCCTCCCTTCTTCCCAGCACCGGGTGGCAAGTGGTTGGTTTTGGCTGTGTGGTCTGATCATGAGTCTGGGAAGCTCCCTCGGATGAGTGTCCTGCAGTGCTGGCGGGTGTCACTGTGGGGTTTTGATGTATGCCTCCATCCTGCTGATTCTGGGGCTGCCCCAAGGACCTTGGGAGGTTCTGATCAGAACTGTCTGTCCTGGATTCATCAGCGTTACTAATGAGGCATGGGAAAGTGATGTGTGTGTGGGGGTCACTCTGGAGCACTGGGACTTGCTTTCTTGCTTTGTTTTCCTTGCTTTTAGTTACATAATTTAAAGAAAATATAGATGCACGGAGAAGCAGGGAATGTGAAGAAAGAATAAAAGAGTGAAATACAACTGAAAGACCAAGCAATTTAGTAACATGGAGATTATAGTTTTCCAATATAATTTTTTTAAATCTGTTCAATCATGTCTGATTCTTGGGGACTGCCTGAACAAGTTCCTGCAGTTTTCTTGGCAAGGTTTTTCAGAAGTGGCTTGCCATTGCTTCCTCCCTGGGGCTGAGAGAGAGGGACTGGCCCAAGGTCCCCCAGCTGGCTTTGTGCCCAAGGCAGGACTGGAATTCACTGTCTCCCGGTGTCTAGCCTGGGCCCTTAATCACGACATTAAACTGGCTCCATAATATAACGTTAGTTGGCTGTAAATAATTGAATATATAACATCACTTAAAAATGGCTATTCCAGCTGTTCCAAATTGGGGGCCTTGTCTTACGGCAGCAGGAGGGGCTTTGGAAATCCAGCTGATCAGTCCTGGACAGCCTAGGCTGGGAGCTCTGATCAGGACTCTGTTAGCATCCCAGCACCATCCTGGCAGGCTTTGGGTTCTGGCAGAATGAGAAGATGGGATGTGTCTTGTCTCCCAAGAGCGAGAGCCCTTGCTTCAGGGTGGCTGGGTTGGTCTGGCCTTAGGCAGTAGAGGGGCAGCCAAGGGCTGGAGAGCCCCAGCTTCCTCCTGAAGGGGGGTGGATGGTGCAGGAACTGGGGTGGGGGCAGGGAGGAAGTAGGGATCTTTCTCATTTACAGTATGGGCTTTTAATTCTCCTGTAAGTTGAAGTTAGAGCCAGTCTGGTGTAGTGGTCAAGGCACCAGGAGACGGTGAATTCTAGTCCCGCCTTAGACACGAAGCCAGCCGGGTGACCTTGGGCCGTCTCTCTCTCTCAGCACTAGGAAGGAGGCAATGGCAAAACACTTCTGAAATCAGAAAACTGGAGGGACTTGTCCAGGCAATCGCTAGGAGTTAACAGTGACAGGGAGGGAGGGAGGGAGGAAGGTTGGTTTAAGTTAATAATACAGTTATTGGAAATACCAGAGGAGTCCTAAAATAACCCGAATCACCCATCAGAACCACTGAAATTACATTTGCAGAGCCTTTCAGTGCGGCCTTCTTTGCCTGGTTGAAAGGACCGGCCGGATGCAAGTTTCTCCCTTCTGCTCCTCCTCTTCACTCCGCGTGGCTTTCGGTCCTTCTCCAGGGGGAGATCTGGGCTTGGAGAACCAGAAGTGAAGGTGAGGTGCGAATGGCGTAATAGACGTCCTGCACCGCCACCCCTGATATCTTCAGCGATGGCCGGGCTGAGGCAGCGGTTGGGCTCCAGTCCCTTTGCCTTTCTGACTGTTTCTCAAGAGGCCAAACCAGTTTTCACTTCGTGATGAACTGCAGACTTCCCCCGCCCCGTGCTGCCTTACTGCTTTCCAGCCACGCCGGCTGCTCTCCTCCTGCATTCTTCTCCGGCACGGTGGCAGCGTCAGGGAAGCTGCTTGCTATGCCTTTGGGCCTTTGCTCTTTGGCCTTTCCTTCACTCTTGCTTAACCAATACCAGATACATTTAGGAAGTTCTTCAGATAGGCATCCTTTTAACCTCAGGGCACCCGAAGTTGGGGCAGGGGTGGCAAAGGCAAACTTTCAGGGTAGAGATAAGGGCCCACGGGGCAGTGGGGTAATCCAGCCTGCCAAGGCCAAAGCCAGATCCACCTACTGGTGCCAGATTCACCCCACATCTTTCTCCTTTGGGACAGGTGCAGTATGGCTGAAGTAAGAGGTGAGCATCAACATATTTCGCCTTTGTCCCCCAGGATTTGCAGGCACATCCACATGTGTTGGCTTGTAAACAGAGTTCCTCTTTTCTTCAGCCACTCGAAGGCTGGAAATTTTTGCTGACAAACTTCAGCTGAAAATGAGGTCTGGCATCTGTTATGTCATTCTGTATCCAGAGCACATGGTGTGCCACAAACAAGATAGTTTATTGGAAGCCTGCTAGGATGAAACTACATTTCAGCTTCATTGCTCTTGCTGAAATAGATGGATACGCATTTAATTCCAACTTTAAAAAGGGTTCCATTGCGGAACGGAATTGTCTTGATAAGGAGTTTTTCCCCCCATCTGTGGCTGGCTGCTGAGACGGGAAAGCATTCAAGAAAGCTTTTTCAGCCTCCACACATTCCTCGGGCTGCACCTCTGCGCGCCTTGCCAGAAAGCTCCGGTGGGGGACTTCAGGGCTCCTGCCACACACCCCCCCGGGTTCCTAGGCAGGCCAGTGTGGCGTGGTGGTGAAGATGTTGGATTGGAATGGGGAGACCAGGTTCAGGGCCATCTTCCACTGTGGGTGCCCACCAGGACAGTCGTGCTCTGCCATCCTGACTTAGCCGCAGAGCTGGTTTTGTTGGGGTGGAAGCATGAAGGAAGGAGCGCCTTGAGCCCCTGGGGAAGGGGGGGGGGGTAGAATTCTAGTCAGTCAATACGTCACGTGGGGCTTTAACACCTGACAAGACTGCTTGTTGGTGCAGAACATGGCTTGGCTTAGCACGCAAAATGGAGAGGAGTTGACAGAACGGAAAATCTGCACATATACTGTAAATCACCAAATAAAAGTGTAAGCTATAGTGAGTTCAGCCCACGGTACTACGAACAGCATCTCCTACAATGGGCCATTTCCTCATAGTTTGGAGCTTGTCTAGAGCTCTCTGTTGACCCCTAGCAAGACAGCTGGGAGTTTTGGGAGTGGGCTGGGGTGGTATGTTAGGTTGGCCCGTGCACCCGGCCCAGTGGCTGGTGATCAGACAGTGTTGTGTAGCCCTGGCTTGCTTTGTCACTTGACTAACAGGCCGCACCAACATTGCTGATCTATTTGCTTACAGGTGCCCACCCCAAAGGGAGGTGGTGCACTCAGCCCGTTTGAGGTGGGCAGAGCGGTACTGGGCTTCAGGGACCCAGACCCTGAACTCCTGTAAACCTCTCACTTGATTTGGTCTCCATGGCAGTGCAGTTGCCGACTTTGTCCAGCATCGCCTTTGGCCCCAACTCACTTTCCTGAGCTGCTCCCCTTGTGTCTTTCCTCACGGGAGGAGAACCACAGTGCTGCCTTGGTGCTGTCTGCAGCAGGGGTCCAGCGGTTGGATACCATGCAGGCTAAGCTGAGCGTTGTGAGTTTGTCAGTAGTTGTGCAAAGGTGAGGAAGATACATTTTGAAGCGTTCTTTCTTTACTGTTTTTTCTTGTCACGTTCTGGGGAAGTCCCAGTTGGAAGACCACCACTTCACTCATGCTTATTTGTTCCACCCTGACAGGTAGCCCCAGTCACAAGAACAGTCACCTCAGCAGCCCTCCTCACCAGGCATGGGACAGTGCTGAGGTGAGGAAAGACTGTTTTCCATCATGGTCAGAGAGGAGGCTCCAAACTTGGTTTGTTGCACATCTTCCATCCTCCTCTTTCTCCTCGCTTTCCTTGAGGCTGCATTGCTGCTGCACAGGAAGGCAGCCAGGAGCGTCCATATCAAGCCCTGGGGTTGTTCCCCCCCCCCCGTTCTGTGGGTCAGCCACCAGGACTTTGACCACTCAGCCAGTGACACTCAAGGCCTGTTGGCCTCCCAGGGTGGGGCTGCTCTTGCGGAGTTCAGAGGCTCTGGTAAGCTTAGGGTGGCCTTCATTTCGTGGGATGGTTGGGTTCTTCAGGGGGCAGAACCACAAACATCCCCGCTGAGGTCTCGGTGACGTTGCAGAGCTCAGTTTGTTTTGGGAACAAAGGACAAGAACCACCCTGTAGGCCCTGGGTGATGATGTATTTGCAGGGCTCATAGGCCACTCCAGTTGCCTGGAGTTGGAGCAGCATACACACATGGCTTTCATAGATTAGGTTAAAAACTTAAGAGTGCAGTAATTAAATAAAAAATATGTCAATTACATTGATCAAAAACAGTTCCAGTGCTGGAGGGATCAGCAGTTCACATCCTGACCCCAAGGCCTCCTTGAATAGCCAAGTTTCAATGCCCTTCCTAAAGCCGAGGGGAGCGGGGAGCTGAATGCTGTTTCATAGGAAGAGGCTTGGGGTGACCATGAAGAGGTCCACGGTACATCTCCTAGGAGCTGAAATTTGTGATAGTTCAGCAATTTCAGGGACCAAAAGGATGTCTGAAATGCAGTATACAGTTTTTAAGATAATTGATACTGTGTCTTTCCAAAGTTGGAGATTTTTCTTATGGAAAACCAGCATTTAGTCAACTGTGCCTGACCACCTGTAGTAGATGTTGGACCAGTCTCTTCCCCACGGAGTGCACAAGCGCAGCTCATTGCTCTGTGTAAAGGTGCCCTGCTCTAGGGTGAAAAACGCTGACTGATTCTCTGCTCAGCTAAGATGGCATTAGAATTGAGAGCCTGCTCTTCTTTTGGACTGGGTAGGGCTGACTGGGGAATTCTGGGAGTTGAAGTCCACCTCTCTTAAAGCTGTTAAGGTTGAGAAGCCCTGCTGTAGGCGATGAGGCATGTAGCCTGTCATGCCTTCGTCCTGAACTGGCGCTGAAGCCTTCCCTGTGTGCGTGTGGAAACAGGTTCAGTTCCCTTTCTTTTGTTCCCTTCGTTAGATACGACTTGTCAATATTTCAGTATTTCGGTAGTTAGTTTTACAATGCTGAATATCATGTGATTTTAAAAACTGGAGGTCACTGATAAGATCCAGTTAATGGCAGCAGTCAGAGTGTAAACAGGAAGTTTTGTCTGAACAGTGAAAGATCTATCATCTATTCATAATTTAACAGATCATGAAAATTAGTGTGTGAAGACTGTTTTTTTTTTTTCAGATTGTATGAATCTTATGCCTTTTACCAAAGTAGTTCAGCTGCACCGGCTTCAGCCACGAAGCCAGTCCAAGGAGGCTCTTCCTGCCGGGGCAGGGGGGGATGGGGGTTGCAAGCTGGTTTTCATTCACTCCCTCCTGTCCATTTGGCCATCTCAAGAAGTCAACAGCCTCCAACCCTGTTTGAAGGGGGGATCATATAATTATTGCCATCAAGGGGCTGGTCTGCCCGGAAAGGGGACTGCCTTTATTTCCCAAGACTGGCACCCTGCGTTCTGTCCACGCACGGAAAGGGCTGGAAAGGCTGGCCAAGTGGGGAATGCCGATGGCTGAGTTGTATGTGCCACTCGCAGGGTGTGTGGCGCAGGTTTCGTTCTGCGCTTACAGGCATTCGTGGCCACCTCTTCCCTCGCATCTTTCCTCGGTGTATCTCAGTGTGGGTGTGAGAGAGAGCAATCTGCACTCTTGAAATCCCCAAGTAGATCATTTTGCAAGTTGGGCGGCCATGCAAATGGTTCCAACAAATAAATAAATGTGGATCATGGTCACTGGAAAGAACGATTTGGCTCAGCCTTCGGCCTTGGGCTCCTGATCTCTGAGCAGCCACCTCCCTTGAGCGCAGAGCGAAGGCGGAAGGTTGCTAGAAGCAGAAGGCCCTGGTCTTGGGCCACTTTGCACACATCCTCCTTCGCCTTGAGAGCAGAGCGGCCGGCAAGGCTGGAAAGCAGCAGGGCGGGGGGGGCCCTTGAGGTCAGCCTTGGGCCAGGCCAGAAGCCCCACAGGAACTGCCCACCCCACAAAGGGTTCCTGGCCTCCAGGGAGGGAGGGAGAGAGGGAAGGTATTTCACTGTCCCCGGGCGACTGGGTTCTTTTGGAATCAGAGGTCTCCTTTGGTTTGCGAGGATGGCAGTGGACGCGAGCAAAACGGGAGGCTTCTGTGGTTCGCTCCCTCCCTAGTTCTGGGCCTACCAAGGGAGAGTGAAAAGAAAGGAACGTGCTGGCTTTACTGCAGTGGCTCAGCATGGTTTCACTCCTTCTGCTGGATCTGCTCAGCCAGTCCCCCTGTGGGGGGAAGAACCCCCCTCAGTCCTTCCCAGAGCTTTGCCAGCTCCCTCCTTGCCATTTTGGTGAAGATGCCACCTCTCCGGGACTTCCCTCCCCTTCCTCGAGGGGAGCCACCGGTGGACTCTTCTTCTCCCTCCCTGACCAGGAGCCCACACTGCTCTGCACACTCACGTTACTTCAAGCTTTTCTCTCCAGCCACTCCGTTTCACACAGCCGCCTTCTCCTCTCCTCTCCTCTCCTCTCCTCTCCTCTCCTCTCCTCTCCTCCGCCCTCTCTCCAGTTTTGGCCCAGACTGGCAGCACATCCCCATGTTCATGAGGAGGTGGGCGTCCCCCCAGGGTTCCAGTCCCCAACTGCTCGGAACTAGGCTGGGTCAACGGGACCGTGGTCTCAGCATCTCCTCGTACCACCCTGGCGAGCGGCCAGGTCGGCTCCTCAGCCCACACGGCTGCACAGCCGCCCTTCGAGGCCAGAACAGAGCTCCCTCTCCTGTTGCTCCCCCCCCTTTGCTGACGCATGCCAGCCCAGTGGCAGCCATGCCAGGCCCCTAAAAACCATGTGCCACACTAATGGCTTGAATGAGGGCCAAAAGCAGTCTGATGAGGAGGTTCTTCCTTTGCCCTTGTGGCTGCAGCTGCCCTG
This sequence comes from Candoia aspera, assembly GCF_035149785.1. Lineage (NCBI taxonomy): Eukaryota > Metazoa > Chordata > Lepidosauria > Squamata > Candoiidae > Candoia > Candoia aspera. The sequence continues at coordinate 1,596,772 of NC_086167.1, read as the reverse complement.
AAGGCAGAGCCACTACGCTGGTGGAACGGGGTGAAGTTTGCGTCGAGTGCTTTGCCAGAAGGAGATCCCCGTTCTTCCAGTGTGCGTAGAGGAGCACTGTCAATGCAGAAGAGGAAGAAGCCACCCTGGGCCCCTCCCATGGAGCTGCATGCAGTAGAACCTGCATCTTTCTGACCTTCAGGGCAGCCAAGGTCACGGTCCTGAGCACTTCCCTTGCCAGCTCGTCAGGGATGTAGAAAGCTCTGGGAAGGCTGAAGCTTGGAAGCCAAAGAGCTCCAGGTATGGTGAGTTGATCTCCAAGCCCCTCTCTTCTGGCTGCATCCCAGGATAGCTTCAGGGGCCACCTGGCCATGATCTTCTGAGGTTCCTGCGCAAGCAGGCTTCTGGGCCAGATTCTCCTCAGCCTCCCCCCATCGAAGCGTCAGGGTGCAGGCAGTTACCAGATCTGAACCGTTCCAGCAGAAGGAACCGAAGAGGGCAGAATACCCCTTTGGTCCCCGGACTGAAAGGGGGCCTCCTGGCTCAAGCCCTAGAGGCTGCTAGCAGAGCTCCCGGGCTGCGCTCATGTGTTCCACTCACATGCTCTGGAGCAGCGGAGTTCTGAGTTTGGGATTTCCTGTGTTTTTGTTCTGAAGCTGCAACATGTCTTCAGCTTTAATTCTGCGAAAACAGCTGCCACGTTCTCGCTTTTCCAGGTAGGCCGCTGAGAACACGTGGCTTTAATAGCATGGTTAAAGAGGGTGTGGTGTGAATGCTCTGGGAAAAGCATTTTAATTCTGGGCACGCTAGGAGAAACAGTCCCACCCTTGTACTAATGGCACAGGCAGGGCCCTGTGGATTGGATTATTGCAATGCACTCTCCATGGGGCTGCCCTTGTAGATAATTTGGGAGTCTCCGCTGGTACAAAACACGGCAAAGCGGGCAGTTATGGGTGCTGATCATTTAGCACATGTGACACCTGCGCTCCACAAACTGCACTGGCTACTGGTATGCCCCCAGGTACACTTCAAGGTGCTGGTTGTTACCTTTAGGCCCTTCACTGTCTCTCCCCAGTGGTGTCTACCTGTCCCAGGCATGCTCCAGGTCCCCTCCACGAGAGAGGCCATCTGGCAGGGCCCAGAAAGAGGGCCTTTTCTACTGTGGCACCTGCCCTCCGGAACAGCATCTCTCCCGAGGTCAGACTCGCCCCGGCCCTGCTGGCCTTGCGCAAGGCCGTAAAACCTGGCTTTGCCATCCAGCCTGGGGCTGGCCCTGATAGCATGGCTGAGCCTGTGTCGTGGCTTGTGTGAGTTGTTAGCGGGTCGTCTCCGCCGCTATTTTTGTTACTTAGATTTTGAATTATTTGTTGAGTCTTTACTCTGTTTTGGACTCAACTGTTAGCCACCCAGTCATGTGTATGAGGTGGGAGGCCCTATCAAACAAATACAAATGAGACTTTTTTGGGAGGGAGGTGTCATTCAGGTACCCTGGTGAATCCAAACTTGGATGTGGAAATTCCTTGATCCAGGAATGGAACATTGTGCTTCCCTCCAGATTGTGCCAAATTCCTCCCAGATTTGGCTGGGGAAATCTGAGAGTTGAAGTCCACCCATCTTAAAGTGGCCGAGGTTGAGAAATGCTACGGACTGCTGATAAGCGAGAGCCGGAAGTTCCTCTTACAGCTTCCAGATTCTGTATTTACCCTGGATTAGTGTTAGAATCGCCTTCCCGAATTCTGCGTTTTTGCCTCCTTGATCTTGCCCAAACGTGTGGGAGGCTGACTCCCAGAAACCATGGAATTGTCCCCAGAGCAGCAGGGCTGGGTGGGAAAGGGGGCAGCTTGGAATTTTTAGGAATTCCTAGGTCCTTTTTCTAAATCATTTAAGGTGAAGACTGGCTTTTCTGCTTCGGTGCACAAACAAGCAGGAGTCTGGTTCCAGCCTTTTTTTCATCAGCTGATAAATCACTGGGAATTATTGAAAGAAAGCCTTGGAAAGGTAAGCTTTCTGTTGCAGCCGTTGTGGCAGAATTGAGGCCAGTATTGTTCATTGGCCTTCTCTGGAAGCATTGGAGCTGGCGCATTGTCCTAAGCTTCGAACGGCGCCTTCCACTTGGTGTCTCCCGCACACTCTGGGCTAACGCCGTGGCCAGGGACACGTCTGGACTATGTAACGTGTAAATGTGCGTGTGTTGCAAAAGATTCAGAAAAGCGTTGGATCTTGCACAAGCCCCACATCTCTCTTCTGTTGTTGTTCAGTTTTTTGCATGAGTCTGCACAATTTGGGGCAGCTTTAAAAGTCATACTAAACTTAATGGGCTTCTTAAAGCAGCACCGCCTTTCCCCAGGCTTGCGTGGAAGGCTGAGAATGGGGGGGCTGCTTTAATGAGTGGCAGAGAGGTGTCCTGCTTGCATAAGGTCTGATGCACTTCTTCCCAATCGGAGGTGAAGCGTGCGCGTGGGTCTGGAAGAGGACCATTACTCCCTCGGGCAGGCTGAACTCCTCTTTCCAAATCAGGGGTGGCACCGACCATTTTCTTGGCTAGAGGAAGATGCCATAAATGTGGTTGAGTCGGTTGCTGCTGCATCTGGTCCTGCTTTGAAGCTCTTCTACTGGGACTGCTTCAAAGACAGAGAAGAGGCACCACACACAGTGCAGCTTGGTCGGTCCATCGGGGCCGTGAAGTCTTGAAGGGGGAGTGAGGCTGGCGCAGCCCATCTTCTCCTGCAGCGGCCCGGCCTTGCTTAGCTGGCGAAGCCTTGAATTAATAACTGTAAGCGGCCATGGCTGTTATCTTGCACGCACTGGCTGAAAGGGAGGCTTATCTCTCTGCCCCACAGGCCCCAGGGGAAGCCGGGCTGGGAGAGGGCCTGGCAGAGGGAATAAATCAAAACAGACGAGGCAGGCCCAGGCCGCCTTTGGAAACAGCCGCCCTTCCCTGACAAGCTGGTGAGGTTCAAAGGCAACCTCTGGCTGAACTGCGTTCCCCAAAAGGCCGTGTCTGAGTCTGGCAGTGCCCTCAGAACAATTCAATAAATAAACCTTTGGATCAAAAGATAATCCTCCTAGAAATGCCATTCTTTTCAAATTAGGTTGCTGGAGGAGTGGCAGAGCAGAGCTGGGCAGCGCCAGGTTTTATGAAATGGCTTGGGAGGGTTTTCTGTACTGAGTGTGAAAGTGTCAGCCTGCAAGTCCAATTGTGTGTATTTCCCATACTTCTGTGCGCCTGCTTAATTGAAGATCTGTAGAGGTGGCGTGTGCGCGTGTGCACATGTGTGCACACACACACACTACAATAAAACAGTGTAAACTATATCAGAGCAAGATCAGGAAAGAAATACCAGTTTTTAAAAGAAATCCTCAAAATTCACAAATCCATCAGGCTCTGAAAAGCATAGGGAATATAAAGAAAAATCTGCCTGGTGCCTAAAGGTGCCCAGTGAGTTTCTCTGGAGAGGGCGTTCTCCAGCCAGCCCGGGGCTACTCTGAGAAGATCTTGCCTTGGTGGCACCGTTTCCCCACCACCCCCGGATATTGCCAACCAGTAGTATGAGGAAGTCATAACTGAGATTGATTGCAAGGTGCTCTGTGTGGTATTTGTGGTTTGCTGGCTAAGCATATTGCCAGCCTAGTGGCTGCTGTGGCCAAAAGAAATACAGTAGTTTTTGTAATGCCGATATGGCTTTATCCTGATTCTTCCTTGCTTTTTGCTCTGGGTCTGGACTGCCCATGCGCACCCCCTGTTGAAGGCTGCAACGCTTCCTGGTCCTACTGGCCTTTTGTAAGGCACTGGGTCCCCTGGCACTGGGCCTAGATGGCCAATAAGCCTGCCCGGGGGGATGTTGGGGTGAAGGAGACTGGCCTTGGGCGTGCTGTGTGCATCGGGGCCTTTGGGGGTTGTTTTTGGTGCTTTTTGTTTTAAGCTCCACTGTGCGGGAGGGGTAGTCCTACAGATGGAATGGATGCATGAATAAGATCAGTGGATCTTAACATGGTTGAAGGTGCTCCAGAGGAAAGAGTAAAGCTCTCCCAGTGTCACTCATGGTTTTCTGGAAGATCTCGTGGGCTTCTCCCAGTAAGGAAACCGGAGGATTCAGATTCTGGTTTTGCACTGAAAGGGTGCTGGCACTGGTCTTTCCGGGACACGAGGAAGGAGCATGCAGGGGGCTTGTGGGCAGGGGGCTCGGTGACCCTGGAGGCTGCCCACCCCTCTTGTAGATGTTCATCAGAGAAGGCGGCCTGGTGGGGCGGGTCTACCCGTTGGGGTTTCTAAGTGTAAAATAACATTTCCAGGTTTTCTTTTCTGCTAACACATTCATGACTGGTGTGATACTGTACTAGCATGTGCTAAGGTGTGCAGGTGGAGGCTGGCTGCAGGTGTGTGTTACTGCTAATTTAATTTTGGTGTTAATGAAGATGTAGTTTGTGCGGTACCAAGATTATGGCAACCAGCTTGATTGATAACTGGCAAATAGAGGGAGAAAATGTAGAGGCAGTGAAAGACTTTGTATTCCTAGGTGCGAAGATTACTGCAGATGCTGACTGCAGTCAGGAAATCAGAAGACGCTTAATCCTTGGGAGAAGAGCAATGACAAATCTCGATCAAATAATTAAGAGCAGAGACATCACGCTGACAACAAAGGTCCGCATAGTTAAAGCAATGTTGTTCCCCCTAGTAACATACGGCTGCGAGAGCTGGACCATAAGGAAGGCTGAGAGAAGGAAGATCGATGCTTTGGAACTGTGGTGTTGGAGGAAAATTCTGAGAGTGCCTTGGACTGCAAGAAGATCAAACCAGTCCATCCTCCAGGAAATAAAGCCAGACTGCTCCCTTGAGGGAATGGTATTAAAGGCAAAACTGAAATACTTTGGCCACATAATGAGAAGACAGGACACCCTGGAGAAGATGCTGATGCTGGGGAGAGTGGAGGGCAAAAGGAAGAGGGGCCGACCAAGGGCAAGGTGGATGGATGATATTCTAGAGGTGACGGACCCGTCCATGGGGGAGCTGGGGGTGTTGACCGACAGGAAGCTCTGGCATGGGCTGGTCCATGAAGTCACGAGTCGGAAGCGACTAAACAAATAAACAACAAAACAAGTTTGTGCAGTAACAATCATCTGAAAAGAAGTTAATTAAAAGTTTGAAACAATTTAATTTGGCATTATGGCTCACCATTTTGAAAGACAGACAGAGAACAATTCAAAATGTATCATCAGAGACTTCAGCATAAACTTAAAACCAGCACGGGATGGCCTCAGGATATGGTCAAAAAAGTCAAGATGGTGGCCGTGACAGTGCAGCTGAAGCCCTGCCTGTTTTTCATGACGTTTTTGTGCCAGGCCTTGGGGACACCATTGGACTGGCATGAAACCGGCTGTCCTCAGTGCTGCCCCCGACCCTGCCACTATTTCCAGCCACGGCAGCCACCGACTTCCTCCCAGTTAAGCGGTGGCCAAACCAAGCAGCTTTTGCACGTCTCGAGGCTGCCTTGGATGGCCGGCGTATGGGAGCGATGCAGCTTCAGTGCCAGGACAGCCAGGGATGAGGGGGAGCCACGTCGGGGGCGTAAGGAAGATACCGCCAGATGCGGCCCTGATCCAAGTGTCCTGACCCCTGGATTGGGAGCTGTCCCCGGATGGATGAATCCAGCCCCCGGTGCATCAGTGGGCCAGGAGAGGCAGCAGCCATCCAGACTCAGGTTGGGAGAGCGTTAGATGCAACTGGGCAATGAGGAAGAAGATCTTTTCTGTTCTAAGGGCTAGTGGTTATTCCAGTTTCCCAAACTGTTCAGAAATCTGTGGGCCGCATGAATACTGTGCTGTCTTGGGGGGAAGCGTGTGGGAACAACGCTTGTTTGCTGAGCATACCACGTACCCAGTGCCTGGCCACACTCCGTGCCCCAATCAGAAATTGAAATTCAGTCATTAACAAATATTGTAAGAATTTTTAGCACAGGTATAGCAATGGAATTTGGCCTAGAGAAATGTGCTACAATAGCAATAAATCAGATTAAAATCATGAATGGTAATGGAATTGAAATGCCGAATGGCCAAACCATCAGGAGCCATCAAGATGAAGCCTACAAGGATCGGGGCGTTTTTCAGTTGGGTAACATCAAGCATGGACAAGTTAAAAACGTGATTAGTAAAGAATACATCCAAAGAGTGAGAAAATTGCTAAAGGCAAAACTGAACAGTGGAAACACCATCAAAGCCATCGATACCTGGGCCAAACCTGTTACATGATACGCTGCTGGAATTATTAACTGGACACAAGCTGAACTGGACAGTTTGGACCAAGAAACGAGAAAACTCATGACTATTCACTATGCATTACATTCCCGTGGTGATACTGATAGATTATACCTGCCCCGCAGAAATGGAGGCAAAGGTTTGCTTCAAGTCAAACTGTCGAAGAAGAAAAGAATGCATTGGCTGATTATGTAGAAGACAGTCAAGAACAAGCACTCATACAAGTTAAAAATTGGAACTTACTGAATGTGCAGGAAACAAAACATGAATATCAAAATAATGTAATAAGAACACGAACAGAATGCTGGCAAGGAAAAGCATTACCGGTCAATTTCTACAAAAGGTCGAGGGGAAAGTGGAGAAAGATAAGGCCTGGCAATGGCTTAAAATTGGAACATTAAACAAAGAAACCAAAGGCTTGATACTGGCTGCTCAAGAGCAAGAGATCCGAACTAATGCAGTCGAGGCCAGAAGTGAAAACTCATCAAAGGATTCAAAGTGCGGATTGTGCAAAGAAGCAGAAGGAACGGCAGATCATCTACTCAGCTCATGCAAGCAGATCGCACAAACTGGATATAAACAACGACGTAACGTACTTGCCAACATGGTTCACTGGAACATCAGTAAAAATCATCATTTGCCAATAATGAAAAATTGGCGGGAACATATAGTTGAGAAAGTAGTAGAAAATGAGCAGGTTAAAATATGGTGGGATTTCCAAATACAAATTGATAAAAGTCTTGGCGCATAACACGCCAGATTAACTGTGGTTGAAAAGAAGAAAGTGTGGATAAGTGATGTGGCAATACCAGGGGGTAGTAGAACAGAAGACAAAGAATCAGAGAAGATCACCAAGTATCCAGATCTGAAAACTGAAGATGAAAGATTATGGCATAAACTGGCCACGGTGATCCCAGCAGTTATCGGCACACTGGGTGCCGTTCCAAAAAGCCTTGGATGGCGCTTGGAAAATCTGTGCATTGACAAAATACCCACCTGTCAATTACAAAAGGCCACACTGTTTGGATCTGCACATAGACTATGCCGATACATTACGACATCCTAGGACCTTGGAAAGAACTGGATGTGAACGAAGGCCAACACCAGCTAAAGAATTGGCAGCTGTGATTTCACGTTGCTATGAATAATAATAATAATAATAATAATAATATAATAATAATAATATAATAATTTACATACATTATCTTAGTAAATAAAGAAGTCTCCTCAGTTCAGGCCATTAATATTTGAAGAATGTTGTATATGTATTTCTTCAAATAGCAAAGGAAGCTTCTACCTGCTGTACAAAACGTAGTGCATGGGACTGCTCTCTTGAGAGTGGAAAAGCTTTGGGACGGTGGCTGGGATTTGAACTTCACGTGCCTCCTGAGACTCTGTGTGTTCTAGAAATGGGTACAGCGCAAGTGGTTCGTTTGATTCCTGGTCTTTGGTTTACTTGGTCTTGTATGAACTCCGCCCAGATGAAAAAACAGGCCAGCTCTCTCACTGAATCAGCGATCTTTAAATCGATGGTATTCCAGAAGGCTTCCGTTCTTTCCTTTCCTTAGTTCTTCTTGTCAATTTACTTTTATTTTTATTTACTTTGGGAAAAATAAATCTTAAAATCAAAATGAGGGTGGCTGGAATGGCTCCGTGCTTTGTTGGCACTGCCCGGAAGAGGTCGCGGAAAGAGACCCCCTTGCCAGGGGAGTCCAGAGAGGAGGGGAAGGGACTGGGTCTGTCTCCAGGGCAGGCCTCTTGTCAAGGGGCAAAGCTGCCAGCTGCTTGTTTATGAGCAGGCCCACAAGATGTTCTTAAAATCCCTGTCTGGGCTGTTAAAAAAAATTGGGCAGTGCTGCTGCTGCTGCAGACAAGGCCTGGGTCAGCAGCGAAGCGGATTCAGTGGAAATGCCCGGGTGATCGTTGCCCAGGTGGTGTAAGGGGAGGAACCGCTCTTAAAACCCAGAATATTTTCCAGAGAAAGCCTTGGTTCAGCAATGTGTTGCAGGGCAGTAGACCACCATATCTGTTTCAGGCATGTTTTACATTTAAAAGACTTCTTCAGCACTTGAACTTTGAGTAGCAAAGCCTGCCGCGCAACTTTTAGTAAAACCCCCAGCAAAACCATCCTCTAAAGTTAGACCTCGTGCATCCACGGCTCTCTGTGTGTTGCCAGCCCCAGTTACTTAGGGGCCTCCTTACTTGCTCAGGGTGCTGCTCAGAAGTGAACAGAGGAGGGACCCACATATCTCTAAACTCTGAACCTGTCCCGAATCAAGGATCTGTCAGGCTGGAAACTGAGTGCCCCGCAATGTAAGCCGAGATCCTTCTTTCCCTGAGCGGATCCCCTCTCTTGGCTTGTGCGGAGATCTGTCCTTTCCGGAGATGCGCTGACCCCTTCCTCTAGCGGCTGCCCCCCTTTGCCCTGCACTCAGCTGTTGGGAAAGCTTTCCAGCTGAAGACGGCAAGAACCGAGCTCAGGAAGCAGCAGGGTGAGAGTTGTGTGTGAGCGTGGGTGCGGGGATCAAGCACAGCCTGTTCCATGAAGTTCTTCCTCCTCTTTGGAGCTCCCGTGCCTCCCGTTTGAGATCTGGGAGCGCATTGCAGTGGACCTTTTTTCCCCTTTTTTTAATATGGAAACTTGCAAGGTATTAGTTGTTTTTTATGTTCATGAAGGCAAGAGCTGTCTTGGACACAGGAGCAACGCTTGCATTTGTGAAGAGGTTTTATTCAGGGCCTCTCGGGCTGCAAATATATGCTCAGAGTTCGTACATTGTGCTGGTCCATAGAGTTTGGGCGCAAGTGTTGTGATTTGTAGACCGAGCCTTGACGCATTATGTGGACCTAGGCAGTTGTGGCTCCTTCCACACCGCTTAAGCGGCGTCTTGCTATAACCCAACAGGCAGGCCAGTCGCGTTCCTGTGTTGCAGTCGATGGGTGGACCTTGGGTTTATCAAGCGGGGCTGGGAGGGCTGCTTCCCTTTTTAAAGGCCCCTCTTGCTTGGGGAGCAGTCGACCTCTTCCCCCTTCTGGAAAAGGCTTCCTCTGTGCTGCTTTTTCAGTCCTCAGCTTGCCTTCTTTCCAGTTGGTCCCTGGGAGCACAGGGTGGCTTCAACAAAGGATCCTCAGAGCAGGGAAGGTGGGAGGAGGGCTGCTCAAATGGCCTTTGTTGGAGGCAGGGAGAACCTTCCTTGCAAACACCGATTCTGCAATGAGGTGATGGAAAATGCCATAAATTTTACATCTATTTCCTGCAAACATTAACACCAGATGATTGTATGGTAGTGGATATAGGTCCTGAAACCATATGCAGCCAAAGCCTGTTTTAGGAAGGGGCAAGGGTTCTGTGGGGGGGGATGGTTCACACTGGGGCGAGAGACGGCTCCTCCACCCATCCCACAACCAGGCCAGCCCCCTTGCTGTGGGAATGGCGGTGGCCTTGGTGACAGGCGGGCCTCATGAAACCAAAGCACCTGTGGGGAAAAGGTGCGTCTTTAGCTACTTGGGGCTTCAAGGAAGAAAGGTAGTCCTCGCTGAATGACAGTTTGTTTAGCGATTGTCCTGAGTTATGACGGCGCTGCAAAAACTGACTTATGAACGTTCCTCACATTTACAATGATTGTAGCATTCCGCAGTCATGCGATTGCCATTTTCGACCTTCCCAGCCGGCTTCTGATAAGCAAACTCGATAGGGAACTGCATGATTTGCTTAACGACCATGTAGTTCACTTAATGACCATGTGATTTGCTTAATGACTGCTGCAAAAATGGTCATAAAATCAGGTCTAGATTTGCTTAACTGCATTGCTTAGCAACCTAAATTCTGGTCCCAATTGTGGTTGTTAAGCAAGGACTACCTGTAGTGCTTCTGGGTTAACCCAGGAGCAAGCAGGCAGTGTCTCAGTGTCTGGGGCTCTGTGCAGCTACCAGCAACTACTGGATTGTCACCTTCCAGAGCAGCCAGAGTTTCCAGAACCCCTTCAGGAGATTGGCCCCATGTTTCTTTGTTGGGTGCTTCTCGGGGCATTCTCCTTCTCCAAAAAAGGACACCACTGCTATCAGGGCACCTTGAGAAAGAACCACTCCTTTTGCTTGCTGACCTGGGAAGGGCTTGCACTGTCCTCTGGCCAGCTAACCCTTTCCCTAACCCTAACCCTAACGGGCCTGCCGTTTCCAAGCGCCTTGCTCCGGAGTCGCCTAGGGAGTGGAAACACCACAGACTGGTGCACCCGGCCCATGCCGCTGAATCGGAAAAAGAGCACGATGGACAGTGTTGGAGGCCACTGAGAAGTCCCGGAAAACGAACGCCTTCTGCCTTACCTGGTTGCCATCTGGAACCTCCGTGGCAGTTCCGGCCTGGACTCTGACAAAGGCCAACTGAAAGGCATCTGAGTAATTCATTCAGGAATCTGGAATCGCTTGGCTGCACCCTGCTTGACCACTGTAAACTAAAAACGGAAAGTTTGGCTTAAGCGCTACCCTGTAATTCTTCGGATCAGGAAGGCCCAGGAAGACGTTCTGTGCTCCTGGTCGGGCCAGCTGGAACCAGATCTTTCTTTTCAAAAGCACGCATATCGTCCAACTCTGGGAAATCCACATTTTCCATGGCTGCAGTAATGGTTTTGGTTTTAGTATTTTGGGAGCTGCTGCTGAGCGTGATGTGTTTTACTACTCATGCTGATATTTATTTTTATAGCAGTTGTCTGAGGTGCTTTGTATTCTAAAATGTCTAAGATGCTTTAATTTGGTAAATTCACAGGAGGTATTAGTAATGGTAAAGATGATTTCTTCTGCAAATACTGTACTGGTCAGTACTGTACTGGTCAAGCGAGGTGGCTGGCATCAAGGGAGGTGCCAGGAATTGGTGCCTATTCCCTGACATCTAACAAAATGAAGTGCTGGGTTTTGCTACCTGCATGTTAGGTGAGCATATCTGAAGTGATGCAGGTAATTTGGGGCAGAGATGTTCAACCTTCCGGTGGGAAAGATATTATCAATAAGCTCTTTAATAGAAGGGACTGTAGCCTGTGATTTGGCACAGATCTTGATTCTGCCACTGTTGCTATGGAACAAGCCTTCAGCGGGGGTTAGCTTACCCAAAAGTCATCTGCCACCTGCATTCATGCCAGTGCTTCATCTAGATCACTGCCCTCAACCTGTCCCTGAACTGGTCCTGCTGAAGCACAGTGCCATGGCCTCAGTTCCATTGCCCTCCCCAGCCCTTCCTCAGGGTCACCTTGCGATCTGCACTTGCCCATGCTCACTGGGTGAATCGTTCCCCCGCCACCCTCTGGGACATCTCACCAAGTCCCCAAAATGCACTTTCCCTCCTGACTCGCCCAGGGGAAGGAAAGTCTTCCTAACCAATTGGCTTCTTCCATCTGTTCAAGTTGATGATGATGATGATGATGATGCGATCCGTTCAATCGTGTCTGATTCTCGGTGATCCACATTTGTGGGTGCTTATTTTCCCCCCCCCCCCAGCTCTCCAAGCATTCTGGGAGTGTGTCCACAGCCACCACAGAGGAAATCAGTCTCCGCAGCTTGAGAGAAAGCTACTACCTTCCTGGGGCCAGCCCAGTGCCCTGCTGGTCATGGTAACAACCACAGCTCCCACAAAACCACGTCTGCTCCATTTCTTCTGTAGTGGCGGCACCCAGTTCACTTCGTTTTCCATCAAAATGGCCACTTCCCATTTGGCCCAGAAGGGCCTTAATGACCGTGTCATGGAATGGTAGACGGAAAGGGACCTTGGAGATTATCTGGTCCAACACCTTGCCTAGTGCAGGAATCCAGTGAAACAAATCACCATCCAGCTTTTATTTAAACACCTACAGTGAAGGAGAATCCATTGTCTCCTGAGGCAATCTGCTCTATTCTTAAACAGCTCTTTCCATTAGGAATCCTTCCTGATAGCCAAATGAAATATGCTTCCTTGTAATTAAGTCCTTGTTTCCTGACTTGCCTTCTGGAACACTACTGAACAATTTCCCCCCTTTTTCTACTTTACAGCTTTTCACATAACACTAACCACCATAACACTGGTGGTTCTCCTCTGGAATAGGCAGGAATGATGACCCTCAATGAAGAAAGTTGCCATCTTTCCCTTAAACCACTCCATCTGGTTTCTGCCTCATCTCATCCTCTGTTCCATGATCTTTTGCAAAAGTTCTTCGGCTATCCAAATTTACACCCCCTTCCAGCTGTTCTATCCAGTTTACCCACCACCACCCTTTCTTTTTTCTGTCCACCAGTATTCTCCTCCTCCCAGTTTCCTTTTCCTCCTCCCCTTCTGTCTTCGGTACCCCCATCTGCACCTTCTCACGGGTTTCTTCCATCGTCATTCTTCCTCTTCCATCAACTTCCTCTTCACCGTCAGCTGCCAGCCTTCCAGACTCTGCGTTCCCCTTATGCGCAACCCCGGATGGCTGCCTCCCTGAACTTTTGGCTGTTGTACCAGCTCCCTCCAGCCACGGCGCTTGGAGAGCCACAGGAAACAGCACAAAGAATGAGGCTTAACAAAGGGCCCCCGCCCAGCACTTTTTCTGTTATTCTGTAGCCCCCGGAGTCACTTGCTGAGATGGGCGACTATAGAAATCGAATAAATAAAATAAAATAAAAATACCACAAGGAACAGCCACTTCACCCATATAATGCATGCCCTAATGTGCTACACTGTGGACAGTAGGCCCTTTTCTCCTCTGGGAAGACCGACATGCACACTTGTCCATCGCTCCAGAATCAGCCCGTGCTGTGTTGGCTGCATCAAGTCCAGCACTTCCAAGGTGTCCTCGGGAACCATCTGCGACTGGGGCTGGAGGGCAGATATCTGTAGCGGCGATCTGGGCCCCTCATTTGTCCTCCCCTCCCACCATGCTTGGAACTCCTCCAGTACCAGTGGAAACCCTTTGTGTTCTCCCTGTCGGTAGCAAGACGGCTGAGTCCATTAGATCGAGTACTTCCAGCAACCCTGTCTGGGGACTCCTTCGGGACCACCTGGCTGGCTGGGGACCAGGCTGCATGGCATACAAGGGGCTCCAGTCCCACCTGCCCTCTAAAGCGGTGATGACGCTGGACGCTCCTGATCTTGCCATGGCCTTTGGAGGAAAAGCCAGTTAAAAGGAGGTGCCGTGCCTGGTTTTGCATGGGTGCAGGTGATTTTGTCTAAAACTTGCAAGTTGTTTGCTTTAAAGAAAGACCTCGTAATTCCAGGTAGCCTCTGACAGTCAGTACTGTGTGGATGTAGTGGTGGTGGAGATGCAGGACTTTGCCACGTTGCTGCCTTAAAGTCGGTCCAGCAGTGCAGTCTTGCTTGGGCTCCATCATCTTGGCGACAAGATTTCCGTCACTTGGACTCTAGCGCTGGCCCAGTGAGTTCATCGCCTTGAAATACTTGCGACAGACCAGTCTTGGTCGAGGATGCTTGACTGGTTGCATATGCCCGAGCAGGGACCTTGGCCTTGGTACAAAGACCAGCTGGGACTCCTCCGGAAGGCTGAGACATTGCCTAGATGTGCCAGCTTGTGCGTGGGGGTGGGGGTGGGGGTGGGGGGCACCGGCTGGTTTGCCCCTCGCAGCCCTTTCCAGGGAGAGCAGGTTCAGTTCCTGCTGTGTTGCACCTGGTTTCCTGTAATGCATTCTGGTCTGCGGCTGTTTAGTGACGTTTCCAAGAGCAAAAACCAGAGTTTTAATGTGCAGGTGTATTAAAGCAATTAGATCAGCTGCATCAGTTCGTTTCTGGGCTTGATTACAAGGGTTGGTATGAATCTGGTCCTGAATCGCTTAGGGTTTGAAAATAGGGATGGGTGGAGGAATGTGTCAACTTTAGTTTTTCCAATCAAGTTCATTTCTTTCTGCTTCTGCATTACAGTAGTTCTACAACAAATTCACATGAAAATTCATAATGCTTTTCCTAACGTTTTGTTTTGTTTTCAATTTTGGTAGTGCATACATTTTTGCAGGCAATTACCCTAATATATTTTTTGTGGATTATTTCTCTGAAATGCCTATTTTTTATCCTTTTAAAAATTTTGAGTAGAGAACTTGCGGGATAAAATTTGGAAACCAAATGCCATGTCTTGGTTTGTTCTGGATATGTGAATTACATAGGTTTTCATTAAAAAGCAAACAGAATAACATTGTCCTCCTCTCCCATTTGAGGGGCATTTTATCTAAGGCTGCTGCGCTTAGATAAATCTTACCCGTGCTTTGTTCTGGGGGTTCTGATTGCGGGGGTGATCGTGAGCCATGCACAGGGTCAGGGTTGCGGGGGGGAATGTGTTTATCTGAGTGTGCTCCAGCCACCTCCTTGGCTTCAGGATTGTCTGTTTTGGAAAGCAGCTTAGAAAAGAAAATGATGTTTCTATTGGATTGTGATAGTTCAACACTGATTTCTTTGTAAACAAACTGAACACCGAGTTTTTGCCCTTTTAGTTTGATGTTTTGTGAAGTCTTTCTGCCTGGAAAAGCAGGTGTGAGCACTTTGAAAAGGTTTTGCAGTTTCCGGATTGACACTTCATTGCACTGCACTGCAGCCCCCCCCCCCCCCCCACCACCACCACACTGGGCGAGCAGCCTCTGGGAGGAGACGTTCTCCATTGCTTGCCAGCTTTGACAGTGGAAGGCTTCCCAGTGCTCTTCTGCCTTCCTGCCCCAAGGGCTGGGCTGGGCAGAAAAGTTCTTGCCAAGGGCAGCAGCCAGATAGGACAGGTGGCATTTATAGGATGCAAATTCTCCCTTCTGCTTTTTGTCTTTTAATTCTCTCCCCTCTGCTGACTCAGCTCACCCCCCCCTCCAGGACTCTTCCTGCAGAGTGGTGGCTGCTCCTTCTGCGATGCCATGCTTATTAATGCTGCCAAGGCCCAGGTGCAGAGTGGCCCCTTCTGGGATTGAGCACCCCTGCCTCTTGGTGCCAAAGGAGGGGGCAAGTGGGAAGAACAGCTTAATGACAAACTTCAAATGCAAATCGGGGGGACAGATGGGATGGGATTATATTACAGGTGTCTAGCTGGAAACCGCTTTGAACATTCTTGGGACTGCCTCTCAGCTGAGCCAACCGAAAGAAGCTGCCCGCCCTTCCTGAAGGAGGAGGGACTTTTCCTCTCTGCCCAGGCTCTTTCCTGACTCCCGGGAAAACCATGACCACTTCCAAGGCCAGGCTGACTAAACTGCCTAAGATGGAACCCAAGTTAAGACATACCCTTTGACCCGAGTTCGCACCCCTGAAAAGCCAGGACAGAGCTGCCAGGCACTGAGGTGCAAGCTTGGCCTTACCTACTCAGAGTTGGAGGCTTTAAGGAAGAAAAAGGTTTTGACCATCAGGAAATTACTTGAAAAATATTGGGGGACTTCCTAGACGCCGCGGGGGCTGCAGTGAAGCTTCGTGCACAGGGCAGAAGAGCCCTTGTGGCGGGGGAGGCGAGAATAGGGAGGGTCTGCTTATAGTCCAGTTGATGATTTGGGGACGTTGGAGGCGGCAGTTCAGACTGCGGGATCCAGCAAGGCTGCTGGGAGGCTGGATATTTCTAGGTCAGGAAAAATGGCCGGAGGCCAGCGGTCCGCTACAGTAACCACACACAAGTGTGTACTGTTCCTCTCGCTCAAAAGCATGAGAATTTGGCCCATCGTTAATCGGGCAGGCGAAAGAGGTACAAAAATCAAACTTTGCTTTGGCTATAAATAAGCCATTTTACCCTTGGCGGTTGCCGGATTTCTTCTTTAACAGTGAACCGTCAAAGAGCTGCCTCTTGGAATCACTGCCTGCAAAACTTCTAGTTCTCCTGTAACAGCCAAACGTGGTCTGCGCTTACACTGTGGGATTAGGCCACTTGGTAAAGGTTGCTCTGCTGAACCCTCTCGGTCTGAAGCGTAAGTGCCGTACTTGTGGGAAAGGGACGATTCGCTTGTTTGTTTATTGCTCACATTTATGCAGCTTCCCTTCTCACACAAGGTGATTCTGGGCGGCATACAGCGAGCTTGGAAAAGGTTAATGTGAAGCAAATTCTCACCCAGCACTGGTAGGATTCATCAATCCTTTCAGGGTGACTCCGATTCACCCTTCCCCGTTTTGGGGGAACGAGCGAGCCATTCCACAGGAGGTGGTGGCACATCCCCCCTTCCCTGAGGGAGGACTGGGTAGCTGTGCCACAGGAACCGGCTGGCAGGATATTCTCCAGTACAGAAAAGTATGATTCCTGTTTCAGGATTTTTGCTGATCTCATGGCTGAGCAGATGGCAAGGCTTGGTCTCCTCTGGTCACACCTGCTGCTGCTCCAGCCGCCCCAGAAAGGCTTTGGACTCCTTACCTTGGATTTTAATTCTGACCTGCCACCTGTGAGTGGCCTTGGTTGTTTGTTGTTTATTCGTTCAGTTACTTCCAACTCTTCATGACTTCGTGGACCAGCCCACGCCAGAGCTTCCTGTCGGTCGTCAACTCCCCCAGCTCCCCCAGGGACGAGTCCGTCACCTCTAGAATATCATCCATCCACCTTGCCCTTGGTCGGCCCCTCTTCCTTTTGCCTTCCACTCTCCCCAGCATCATCACCTTCTCCAGGGTGTCCTGTCTTCTCATTGTGTGGCCAAAGTATTTCAGTTTTGCCTTTAATATCATTCCCTCAAGTCAGCAGTCTGGCTTTATTTCCTGGAGGATGGACTGGTTGGATCTTCTTGCAGTCCAAGGCACTCTCAGAATTTTCCTCCAACACCACAGTTCAAAAGCATCCATCTTGCTTCTCTCAGCCTTCCTTATGGTCCAGCTCTCACAGCCATATGTTACTACAGGGAACACCATTGCTTTAACTAGGCGGACCTTTGTTGTCAGCGTGATGTCTCTGCTCTTAACTATTTGATCGAGATTTGTCATTGCTCTTCTCCCAAGGATTAAGCGTCTTCTGATTTCCTGACTGCAGTCAGCATCTGCAGTAATCTTTGCACCTAGAAATACAAAGTCTTTCACTGCTTCTACATTTTCTCCCTCTATTTGCCAGTTATCAATCAAGCTGGTTGCCATAATCTTGGTTTTTTTGAGGTTTAGCTGCAAGCCAGCTTTTGCACTTTCCTCTTTCACCGCTTGGTTGTCGTCAACCTTTTTTTCTTATTTCATTTCATCACAGCTTTCCCACCACGCCAGAGACAGTATTACAATGTCGAGTATGCCCAATTATCTCTTTCTGACAGAGTTGTGCAATTTACTGTCCATTTTAAAAGTCTCTGTTTCAGCTTTTAGATCCTCCTCTTTCTACCCCTCTAAATTTGGTGGTGCGACTGAAAGGACAGTTCCACCCAGGAGCAATATCTCCATTGCCATGTAAACTATAAGCAAGACAACCGGCCTGAACGGTTAATTCTGGCTGCTGGCATGTTGTCATTTCGGCCCTCAGCAGCCACTGCCCATGCCTGATGCCTTCCTGTTCTCTTCCATTCCTGATGACTCACACTTTCTCCAGGAAATCTAAGCAGCTCTCTGGTCACACCTGTTGTGCTGAGCAATTTCTCAAGAAGCAACTAGATTTTTCCAAGGCGTCCTAGAAACAGTCTGCTGACTGGCATCATCATGAAGGGACCCCCCCCCCATTGTTTGGAAATCCCATGTAGCTTTCTTTCAGGTTTCCTCCATTCTACAGAATGGCTTCAGAAGCTGGATGCTAAACTTACCGACTCCATAGTTACACAGACCATCCCGATTATGCTTTGCTTACAGCTACCATGAATATCAATTTCCACCATGCCCTCTGTGCCCCTTAATCCTCGTATCTTGGAGGGCGGAGAGGTGGAATGTATTTTGGATTCCTGGTTGGGACAGGCGGAGCGGAATACCTGACTCGTTGGAAGGACTGCCTAGACACGGGAAGCGGCGGAGGAGGACATCCGCACGGCCTGCCTTTGGCAGTTCTTTTGGCAGTACCTGCACAAGGCTACGTCCCCCGCTGGCCTTGCAGTTTGGCCTCAACAACTGCCAATGCACGGGCCTCTGGGGGGAGGCCTGGTCTGGGAATGGGGTGGTGAATGGGCTACCATCAACAGAGGAATGTTCCGCAAAAACTCTGGCAGATTTTTAGACAAGAAAGAGATTCCGAGCAGGAATGGAGACTCTCCCAACACCCCATCCGCCTGTAGGGATGAATTCTGGAATCGAGAGACCAGAGGCCAGAAATCCCACTGCTACCTCCTTGCCAGCTGTCGGTTATCGGGACATTCTGAACTTTTTCTTTCCCCCCTCCCTGGAGATAAATGCAAGGTTGCCATATTGGACAACCCCCTCCCCCCCCCATCACTTCTCCAGGGAGATGAAAATGCTGCTTCTCCCAGATTCCAGCGAATGGGAGTTGTGGGAAGGCGCTGCTGTTCATGTTGCTGGTGCTTGTATTGTGGACTTCCTCATTGGCCTCTGTGCTGCAAGGCAGATTTGCTCAACAGCGCAGAGTCTGCTGCCTGCAGCTCTGACAGCGCAGTCTCTGAACTGAACCTGCTGGCGGGAACGCAGCAAGGACAGGGAAGAGCTTGTGAGACAGCTGTTCATGTGAAAGCGGCTTTGGCCTGGGTGACGGGCTGGGCTTCCTTCCGGAGAGAGCCTGCACAGCTCGGAGCTTGCTGTCCGATCAGCCAAACGCAGCTCTTTAAAGCGGCCTTTCAGAAATCCTCATTTTTGCAGGGCGGAGTGGGCCACAAAACGGGATGTCCAAGAGCTGAACAGGCCACAAAGAGGGTCTGCTGGGCTCTGTTTACTTATCTGAGCCACAGGGAGTGTGAGCCTGCTGTCTGGGCGTGCACGTTTGCATTCTCCCTATAGCCGGACACTTTTAAATAGTAGTAATAAAAGAAGATGGTGTCCACTCTAATAGGAAAGCACCCACAGTTGCCTAAAAGTAGCAGTTTGAAATGCTGGCAAACTTCTTGAATGCCCAGCACCTGCGGTTGAATAGAATATCCTTCAGCTGTTAATGGTAGAACCCCCACCCCACCCCACCCCCACCGCTGTAGGGCCAGGGGTCGGAAGTAGAAAATGGTGCTGTTTCTACATAGGGTGTGTCTTATTGCCTTGGCATCTCTTTCTGTTAGTTCAGTAGTACTTTTTTTTTTTTTAATCTGTTCAATCGTGTCTGATTCTTGGCAACTGCCTGGGCAAATCCCTGCAGTTTTCATGGCCAGGTTTCTCAGAAGTGGTTTGCCGTTGTCTCCTTCCTGGGGCTGAGAGAAAGTGGCTGGCCCAAGGTCACCCGGCTGGTTTCATCCCTAAGGCGGAACTAGAACTCACGGCCTCCCAGTTTCTAGCCTAGTACCTTCACCACTAGATCAAACTGGTTTTTGGTAGTTCTTAAACGGGGTAATTATCCCCAAGGGGGTAATTTGGGCATATCCCAGGGGTAATGGAGCAATTTGTAACTGCTGTTTAGGAATCAAGGATCCAGGTGCCGCTGAGATGCTTGTGTAAAATAACAGAGTCAGCGTTTCTGTGGGAGTAATGGCTTTACTTGAGACAGGGAAGGGGGTGATTGGGTCAAACGGTTTACCAACCACCACTTTAATTTGAAGAAAACCAATATTGATTAAAATTTGGTGTCAGTGTAATGAGATCTAGTGTTTATCTGTGTTCAAACATCAACAGCAGGGTTGGTAGCCAGGGGTGCTCCAGATGTGTGGACTTCAGTATGTGTCAGCCACAGCCGGCGTAGCCAGTGATTGCAGGAGTTAATAGTCCTAAAGGGGGGAGCACATCTGTCTGCAGGGAAGAGCCAGTGGATTCAGCTACTTGTGCAGGAGCAGCACGGTTTGTGACGGGGTGGAATTTTCCAATGCTGAGCCATTACCGGAGTTTCTCATGGGCCACGACCCTTCTTGTGAGGAGGGCTTCCGGCCTTGCCTTATTTTTAGGGATTGCCCCTTGTTCTAGAACCCAGGTGAGGAACAGCTTCGGTTGAGGAACCGGTTGTGGCTGTTCCTGGAGCGGTATACGTTGAGGATAGTCACTCATGTCCCTGTTTTCAGTCAGTCAGTTCATTTCTGCCTGCAAAGATTGCATGGAAACTTCCGCCGGTGCTCATGTCTCAGTGGACTCATCAGTGTTACATTACTGCTGTGGGAACTGCATTGGCTTCGAGTTTCTTTGTTCCTAAGTGCAATTCAAGGCCATTAAAATGCTACATCGGATGAGACCTGGATACCCAAGAATGCCTATTCCAGGTAGAATCTGCATGCTCAGGACGTGCAGAGGACACCTGCTGCAGTTTCCCCTTGCTGAGACGTCTGGCAGGAGGGTTCAGAAGGGGGCATTTTCTGAGGGGGCTCTGCCTGTGAGGGCCCCCCTCTCAGAGCCCGTGTGATTGCAAAAGACTGTTGGGGACTGATCACTTATGCAAAGTAAGATGTTGAATGCTGCTGGATTACTGTGTGTCCAGTTATTTTTTTGTGTTTAGTGTAGGATTGTGCAGACCACTATAACGTTACATGTTATTAGTATATATGAATATCGTGGTACGTGGAAATATTTCTGTTTTGAATTTGCTGGCTGTAACACATTTTGAGGCAGTTGGTTGACAGAAGTAGTGTAGAAGCTGGAAAATAAATCCATAAACCATGACTGTCTATGATTTGACCTCTGCGCAGATGTAAAAAGCCCCAGAGATGATCTTGGAGAAACTAGGCAGAGGCCACAGCTGCAAAAGATGCTTTAAGTCTGGGAAACAGAGAAAGAAACTCAGACTGATTCTTGTCCTCCCTGATTCACTAGAGCACCAGAAGGAGGGAAGGGAAATTGAATCAGGCTCTCACAGTTCTGTTACCTGAGCCCAGATCTATAAAAGATAGCTCCAGTCAGGCTTGTGGGCCTGTTTCCTGATCCAGCCTTCCTCAAGGAGCTGATGGTGGAGTAGCTCCTACGTTCGTGTTTTCTACTACCTTGTCTTGTTCAGATGGGCTATGTTGTGGAAGGGAGGGGCATGGAGGCCCCTCTGGGAACAGACAAGCCAGCCTTCCGTCTTGCCCCGGATCAGCAATTTGGTTGAAGGGTGTTCGGCAAATAAATCCTGAGGTTGCTGCTGCGTGATGATGGACTCCCTTGTTGTTCTGGCCTTTCTTCCCAGTGGAGTTTTCCTTTTCGGTTTGTGGTGGCTGTCTGTGCTTGGATCCCCAAATCTCTGTGTTTTTCCATCATGAACGTCCACGTGCAAATGCTGGGAATAGCAGTTTGGTGGGTACTCCGGGCAGGAGGAGAACCACCAGTCCCCCATGGGGACTCTCCCTTGTCCTCTGAAGTAAAGTGACTTTGCCCGATGGATCTGGACACCTCTCGGGGCTTTTAGTTCTGTCTGGAGAGGAGCCACAAGTCACAACATCAAAACTGCAGCTTCAAATTAATCTACCAAATGCAGACTTACATTTTCCCCACAGGTTTGTGCTGGGAGGGTCAAATCTGTGTTATTCTAGTGGACTTTGGACCATAACAAAATCAACGTGGGTAGCTTTGTTCTCTGGCCATATCCTGCTCCAAGTCACAAGACTTTTTTCTGCATGCTCTGGAATTGAATTCATTTCAATTATGCATTCGTTGGAAAGATCAGGAAATTTGCCTGAAGGGATTGGTGCCAGATGAGCAAGTCTCCTGGAGACCTTTCTGCAGGAGAATTGGAAATGTGAATGATCAGGGATCCACCGAGCAGCTGTGGAGGCTGAGATCAAGAGGAAGAGCACAGGAATGCTGTTTGTACCCCAGGCCATTCATTCCCGTTCTGGCCTTCCTTCCTTTTGCAGATATTCCTTTCGGTGGCATGCCACCTGGCTATGCTTTTGACGTGGACAGAGCTGAAGAACAGAGGCACCACCATGACGTGATGCCCTTCATTGATGATTCCCCCTCTTCTTCACCCCATCTTAGCTCCAAGAGCCGAGGCAGTCGAGATGGGTTCTCTTCAGGATCCCTGGAGTCTTCAAAATCAGTGAGTTGCTGCAGCGTGGCCTGTGGCAAAGAGGGGAGGTGGAGTTTTGGGTCTGTATGTACGGGTGTAACCCTGCGGGTTCAGAGGTGCCGCGTTTGCCCAGTGGCACAGAGAGAGGTGTTTGGCCATGCCTTGGGTTGATAGTGGGACCCGGAGCCGCATTCAGCCTGGCTGCTCTGCTGACGATGCTTGGAAGTATGAACACCCATTGTGCAGGGCCACCTACTCTGGAGTAAGCGGGGGGTGTCAAACTCAGCCAGAGGCTTAGAAGCCACACAGCCGCTTGGGAATCTACACCACTCCTCCTGCGGGGTTGGCCTAGTCAGGACATTTTGACCACTTGGGCTGTACTGTTGACTTCACACAAAATAAAAACTGGCCAGAAACAGAGAGAACATTTTTGTGGGAAGAGAAGTGTGAGGGAAAGAAAGATCTCCTGATTCCATTTGGCAGGAGATAAAGTTACGCTTGCTAAGCAAAGCTGGATTCTGCTGCTCCTCCCAGACACCTTTCCCCATTTCTCACACCTCCCAAACTTACTCTGTTTTCCCCGTTTTGTTTTGCCCAGTTACTTCTGTTGTCCAGGGGGTCTCTGCCAAGCTGTGCTGAGCAACTAACGCTCTGCTTTCCGGGGCCGGGAGCAAACCTCCCTGGCTCTGGGTCTCTCTGTCTCGACCGAGGGCTTCCCTGAGACACCGTCTGCCGTCCCTGAGTTAAGGACAGGGGTCCTTTTTTCCCCATGAAAGCCACGGGGGTCCTCATTTCCCCTCCTGCTGAATTCCCTTCCGGGTGAAGGAAGGCTTCTCTGTGCTGTTCTGGCTGAACTGAATTTGTCGTTTCCAGACACCTTCCCAGTCCTTTGCTTGCCAAGGAGCCGGCCACAGTCATCATCCCTGAAGGGCCTACGTGCCCTGAGAGGGAAGGAAGTGGAGCCCAGCAGAGTGTAGGGCTCCCTTTGCTCATGGACTGCCTGGTGGAAGCCCCTCATTTCATGCACGTGGACCCCCTCCTCCCTGTCTGCGCTTGCTGGGCCTTGCTTCTCGGGGTGTTGTGTTCTTGGGGCTTGGAGTAAAGCGAGGATACCAATGATGGCGACTAAGAATTGGCTGTGAAGATGCAGCTCAGACACATATCTCGCCGGCAGAAGCTCTCTGTGCCTTTTCTAGGTTCCTCTGGCCAGCTTGGAGCAAGGCCTTCGGCAGATGGAGGGCAGGGCCCAGGGCCTGCCTTTGAGAGGGCCAGGGCTTCTCTGGCAGATGCCAGGCACAGAGATTGGCAGGGGCCCTCCCTGTGTCCTCCCACAGGGCGGAGGAAAAGTTGAGGAAGGAGGCCTCCAAGGCTGGTCTGGAAGGGGCACCCGAGGGAGCCCTTGCAAAGCTGCTGGTATTTCACGTTCTCAGAGGGAGAGGGCAGTCTAGGGAGTGCCAGCTGGCTTCTGGCAGGCAGTCCTGCCCCTCTGAGTTCCGCTTGCCCCTCTCTCCTTTTCATCTGCCAGGCTGTGTCCCCCTGGAGTTGCAGAGACTCTCCCAGCCTCAACCCGGAGAGGAGGAACCAGAGATACTCTGCTTTGCAGAGGCCAGGAGAGCGATCAGGCCCAGAATGGGGGACGCGGGGGTGCTTAGCAGGGGCCTGCATGGTGGCTTTGAAGTTAAAATCCTGCCAGGTCAGGGAGCGACCCTTGCTGCCAGCCTTTTCCTTCTGTGCCCAGACCCCATCCTTGCGGCTGGGCTCCCTTCTTACCTGACTCTGACTCCCACCCCCCCCCATCTCTTTATTCTCTGCCACTTTAATGGCTTTGCTTGAATAGGCGAGCCCTTCCTGAGCTGAGGTTGGCAAGGATAACCCGTTGGCGAGTTATAAATAATGCTGGCTCTGCTCCCACTCCTCCTTCGTGTTCCTCGGTGGAGCTCTTGCTCCGTCCCTTGCAGTGCTTTCTGAGGGAGGAAGCCCGGCCCTCCTCCTCCTGGCTGGCTGGCTGGGCACGTCTGCTGAGGCCGTGCCAGCAGAGCCAGCACTGGTGGCTCTCAAGCGCCTGGGCCCCCCGGGGGGCAGGCTCGCCTTGGCTCCCTGGTCTCCTGAGATCCAGTGAATGCAAACCTGGTGGGGCGGGGGTGAGGGGCTGGTAGGGAGGGTGGGACTTCCCTGCCTGGTCTCCTCTTGTGCCCCCGCCCCCCCATCTTGGCATGGCAGCCATTACTGCCGGTAGGTGGGTTCGGTTCCACAGTCTCAGCAGGGAGGGGCTCTGTGCGGAAGGGATGCTGTGAGAGTGAGGATGGGGCCAAGGAGTGAGGACCTGGTTCTGTCTCCTCGCAAGCCAGATGGGATTCTGTTTGCTCCAGCAACAGCCTGGGGCTGGCCGTTTCTCTCTGGCTCTGTCCTGCCGAGGCTCCCAGGGTGTGATCTGAACCCAGCTCAGGATGCTGCTTACACCCATCCAGTGCAGCTGCCACCCTCAGTGATCAGTGGGGATGCAGCGGCCAGCAGCTGGCTAGGTTAAGCACGTTGCAGTGAATCTGTGCCTCAGTGTCCCTGTCTGTGCTTAGCCCCTTCTTCCAGGGGAGAGCAGACCCCCCCCCCCAGTTGCAGACCTCATCGTTCCCTTTAGCCCTGGCACTTTTCATCCCAGCCACGTCTCCAGGCCCGCATCAGGAGACTGCGCCTCCCGTTGACCCACTTGCTCTTCCTTTCTTTAGAGTGAGCCGGACCTGGAAAAGGGTCTGGAGATGAGGAAGTGGGTCCTGTCAGGCATCCTGGCCAGTGAGGAAACCTACTTAGGCCACCTTGAGGCTCTCTTGCTGGTAAGGGCACCAGGGAGTGGGCAAGTGGGTGAGAGGGAGGCAGGGAGGGAGATTTTATTCTCTGGGTAAGCTGAAGATGTTCTGGACCTGGGGAGGAACAACCAAGGGGGCCCTCTCCCCAGGGTAACAACATTCTCCTGCCCAAGCTCCATTCAGTAGTATGGGAGCTGAGCAAGAACATTGCTATGTTGTTTTGCAGCTTCTGCTCATTTTCTAATGGTCTAAGCCACTTCTTGCTGAGGGTGGGGTGGGGTGGGGTGGCACGAGACTCTTGACATCGCTGCTTGTGCCTCCCAGTAGAAAGGGCTGAGGGGACTGTTCACTGTCCCCAAAGAGCTCCAGCGTTTCCTCAAGGGGAGATGCCTGAAGAAGCAGAACAGATGCCCAGAAGATGCTGCTGGGCCACGTGTTTGTGGCCTGCAGGTAGCAGCCAAGTCTTTCATTTTTCAGCCCATGAAGCCTTTGAAAGCAGCTGCCACCACCTCCCAGCCGGTGCTGACAAGCCGGCAGATTGAGACCATCTTCTTCAAAGTGCCTGAGCTGTTTGAAATCCACAAGGAGTTCTACGATGGGCTTTTCCCTCGTGTTCACCAGTGGAGCCACCAGCAGCGAGTGGGCGACCTCTTCCAGAAGCTGGTAAGCAGAACGTCTCCTGGTGGCCTCTTGCTTGAGGGGTCCTGGTTCTCCTGTGTTGCTGGGTACGTGCAGCGTGGGAAGAGGGTGCCTAGCACTGGAAACCAGCTGGGAGAAAGGAAGGCCTCCAGGGCACCATGCTGCAGGCTGCTCCCTGTCCAGGAGAAGGGCGACTGTACAGATGCTGCCCTGGTGGTATCGTGTTGGGTCTCCCTCTTCCTCAGGTGTAAAGCATTCCTCGGATGGCTCCAAGCCTACCTTCCTTGCAGTACCATCCCCACTTCCCTGAAGGAAGAGCAGGAGACAGATGTGTGTCCAGTTTTAGACCTTTACGACTGTTGCATCTGCCTGTTCCCCAGTGAGCTTAGGGTAGAGCAGTGTTTCCCAACCTTGGCAGCTGGAAGATGTGTGGACTTCAACTCCCAGAGTTCCCCAGCCAGCATGGCTGGCTGGGGAACTCTGGGAGTTGAAGTCCACACATCTTCCAGCTGCCAAGGTTGGGAAACACTGGGGTAGAGCAAACAAAGAGGCCATTTGGCTGAGAAGAGGGCCCATCTTTCCCCAGGACGTCAAAGGTGGTGGGGCCAGGTGGGGCATGTCTCCTGCTTCTGGCTTGGCAGGCATCCTGCCAGTCTCAGGGTGGAGGCTCATCCCAACATGTCCTCTGCTTCCCCCAGATCTCCAGCCAGCCTCCTGAGCAGGCACTGCTGGCGGCCATCTCTCTCCCCCCGCTGTTCCGCTCCAGGCTTGGTTTCATTCCGCGTTTGCCCCCCGCAGGCCAGCCAGCTGGGAGTGTACCGGGCCTTCGTGGATAACTATGAGGTTGCCATGGAGACGGCCGAGAAGTGTTGCCAAGCCAACGCGCAGTTTGCAGAAATCTCGGAGGTGAGCGAGGCTGCGCGATGTGCACAGGGTGTGTGGAGCCCTCGCATCTTCCTGGGTGATGGCTGCCGGCTGCCAGTGGGGGTCCTCCTAGGGATCTGATGAGACTCTTCTGCTGCCCCCGGCTGGGTTAAACCCATGATGGAACCGGTGCTGCAAGTTAGGGTCTCTCAGCCGCGAGGATGGAGATTGGAGAGATGCCTTGATGGAGGGGGGCTTCTTCTGGTTTACGGCACGCCGGGGTCCTCTACAGAAACCGACTAATTTGAGGGCCCTCATTGGAACTGGGGAGTAACTTGCCTGAATTTTGGCTCACCCAACTTAAGTTTGAGCTGTGGGAGAGGAGCCACATCCAATCGGTGGAGTCCTCTTCTTCCTTAGTACATATTCCTACAATTGATTTTGAAGAATTCCTTCCAGTGTGGCTTTTATCAGGGAAATAATTTCCCTTCAAGCAAAATCCTTCCCCCACTTTTCCTCCAGAGGTATCTCTCAGCTGGGCTTGAACTGTCTCCCTCTGAAGGGCACTTGGGAGCAGGTGGAGGTCCATCACTACCTACTCTTTTGTTGGCCTTCAATGATGGGTACTTAAGATGGGAGGCTCATAGGTGTCCCTAGTTTGGTGAAATTCCAGCTAGTTTTGTCTGAGCTACTTATCAAGCCCCCGGTGAACTGTGTTCTTCTAAAAGGAAGGGGAGAACCTGCACAGAGGTGGTGGCAACCATTATGACAAGAGGATGTAAGCACTGAGCTGGTGCTTCCTGTGCTGAAAGATAATGTGACTCATCTGGATTTGGTGTGCAAACCAGGGAACATCTGTTGGCAGACAAGGAACAGCTAGCACACTGAAGAAAATTAACCTGGAGCCTTGTCTTGCTCATCTTTTGTAGAATCTCAAAGCTAGAAGCTCCAAGGATGCAAGAGACCAGACAACAAAAAACTCTTTGGAAAGTAAGTAGCGTGGTGCACCCATGGATTTGAGTTCCATGTGATGCCAGTGGTTCCTCTGGGTTTTTTGTTCTAGAGGGACTTGTGTAACCAGGGCTTGGTTGGCTGGCCGGTTTCTCCTTTTTGAGCAGCAGTGCTAGTTGTTGGAGTGAAGTACTGGGGTTTAGCTGCAAAAGGGGGACTCTGCGCCCTGTGGCAGCCTCCCGTGCCTGGGATGGGAAGGGCTTGACTAACCTTGGGGAGCAGCACAGGCAAGTTGCAAAGGACTGCAGCAGGCACATTGTCAAAGAAGGGATTTCCCGTGAAAAGTACTTCTGCTCAGTACTCCCTTTTTCTTGCCCTGTTTGGATTACTTTGTTCCCCAAAGAATTGTGCTGCTGTACAGCCTCCCATTTTCCTTTATTTCCCCGCAGCGCTCCTCTACAAGCCGGTGGATCGGGTCACTCGCAGTACGCTTGTGCTCCACGTAAGTTGCCATGAATGCTACTGCGGTGCCATTCCTGTTGGGAATTGGAGGTGCTCCTGTGGTTTTAGAGAAGTCAATGCACAAGCAAGACATAACGCAAGGATGAAAAGAGTCACCGGGATGCGCCACAAAGCACGGCATCTTCTTTTCCCATCGACTGGGGAAGGCACGCTAGCAAAGCACAGGTGTTCTGTTCCCCCGACGTGCTCCGTGAACCACGTTGTGGCTGAACTTGATGGGCTGCTTCATGCAGCATTGTAAAATAGTGACTGGGTTCCCACAGTACACTGAATCACATTCACACGGCTCCTGCTTAGTCTGGTTGGGGCAGGAGAGCGGGCAGAAGAGGTTTGGTGAACCCTGGAGGACTCTTAAAGACAAGGCCGACAGGAAAAAGGATGTGTTTGACTGCTCAGAGAATAGGGGCGTCTGCTCTTCTGCAGCAACTGCTCCATGCAGAACCGCCTACGGCTTTGCCAGGAATCCACTCATGGAGCACCCCAGTGGTTTATAACTCGCCGAGCTCTTTCTTCGTCTCTCGGCTGAGATGAAGCGAGACCTCGGCACAGTTCCAGCTCTGGGCTGCCAGAGGCATCAGCAGCTGGAACTACAGATATGACTGTTGGGGAGAGCAGAATTCAGCAGCATAGGGAAAAGCCTCCGAATGCACAGAGGCTCTGAAGTCGGTGACCTGTGAGAGGGAGGTCGGTGGCTGTGTCCAAGCGGAGCCCAGGCAGCCATCTGTCTGGGAGGCTCAATTCCTGCGTAAAGTAGGAGCTTGGATGCGACAGGTCCTTTCAACTCTGTTGGTTGAGGGCTGTAATAAGAAGCACGTGCCCAGTGGCTGGGCCTAGACAAGCCTTCGGAAGTGAGGCCACCTGGGTTGTCCGTGCTGTGCTCTGAGTGTCTTTGTCCTCCCCTCCCTCTCAACAAGCAGGATTTACTGAAGCACACCCCATCAAGTCACCCCGACTATCTGCTCCTGCAGGACGCACTCCGCATCTCCCAGAACTTCCTCTCTAGCATCAATGAAGAGATCACCCCCAGGAGGCAATCCATGACTGTCCAGAAAGGGGAGGTGAGTGCCCCAGGGGCTTCTGGCACCTCCTCGCCAAACCAGGCAGGCCTCTCGCCGGGCTAGCAGGGCTTCTCTTAAGGGGTGGCTGTTTGCAGCCTGCAAGAGTGCTGACCGGGGGGAGGCGGTGCTGGGACAAAAGACGGACATGTCGCTCTTCCAGACCACCCGCCGCTTCTGTCCCCTGCTTTGGCTGTTGAGGCTGTCCGGGTGGCAGCAGTGGGATGGCTGCAGCTTTCTCAAGCAAGCATCCATCCCTTCTTGCCAATGATATGCTGCATGTTCAGACCTTGAAAGGACAGGGAAGTCCTCAGGCCAGCAGTGCCTGGAGTAGGGGTGTCCTCTTGGCCCAGAAAGTCCTGGTGGGGGGTAGGGGATGTGAACCAGCCTGACTCCAATGCTGAGGTGGCTGGAAGGCAGAGACCCAGGTTCCAGGCGTAGCTCCATTACAGAGGCCCTGGCAAGGCCCCATTTCCCCCTTTGCAAGTGTGATAATACAATGCAGGTGAAAGAGAAGAAGAGGAGAAAGGGAGCCGTTTTCTCTGTAAAAGGCAATCAGTGGTGAAATGTCAGATGCAGCTGATCCTGGCAGCTGGAGCAGACCGCCCGTTTCTCTGTCAGCCTGCTGGTGTCTTGGGGTTTGGGGGAAGGTTGATAGCCAAGCCAAACTTTTGGCTATTTGAATTCCCTGCCATGGGTCACCTCCTGGCCATGCGTTCTAGCCCAGAACCCCTTGAGAAACATCTACCTGCCAGGGGTGCAAGGCGTCTAAGGTGAGAGGAGGCCAACTCCCACAGGGAGGCTATTTCTCTCCATGCTGCTGAGAAGGGCAGAATCCCCCTGGCACGCTTTGCTCTCGAGCCTGTCTCCTCTTCCCCTGCATCCTGACGGTGTGTATGTGTGTGTGCGTACATGCATTGCTCTTCGGGCATGGTGAGGGGCTTCTTGCTTTCTAGCCAGCTGTGCTTATGCAGCTGACCCCCTGCTTATTCGCCTTGGCAGAGACCCACCAAAGCTGGGGTGGGGGAGCAGGTAGGAGTCAAGGGCCTCCACCCTGGTCACCTGCACTGTTGTTGCACTCCCTTCTGCCAAGTGGTCCTAGGTTTGCGGAGTGGTGGTGGTGTGTTTGAAAATGTATCAGAGAGGATTAGTTGCACCTATAGAACAGTTACAAACACAGGAAAAAGAGGACAGCTCTGGTTCCCAGGGCACATCAAGAAATATTTTACCAGGGAAACACTTAATATTTCACAATTTTTAAAAATTGTTTGTGTTGAGATAGGTTTTTTGTTGCTATTTTCTTTGATAAAAAGTTTGTTCATGGATTTATGGACTTCTATGGCCTCCAAACTCTCAAAAAAGGCATTTGTGACAGCGAAGCCGTAGTATTTGTAGAGCCCTTTTGGTGAGAGGAACAAGAGCTGCTTCTACCAAGCAGGATTGCTGGGAGTTTGGGGAACAAATTCCCGCTGCCCTCTGGTGACTGCAGGGTCCAAAACAGCTGCCAGAATGCCTGCTTTGCAGCCCAGTCCCAAACAGGAGAGGTGCTGGAAGAGCTCTGGCGGCATCTCCTTTCTGCCAAAGGCCCCAGGTGCACCTGGGGCAACTAATTTCACGAAAGTCGCTCTTTCCTTAACTTGTTACAAGCCTAGAACCAATTGTGCCCTCCCTTGACACCAGCGGTGCCTTGACTTGCTGTGATTATTTTAATTTTAATTATTTAATTAATTGATTTTCTATCCTGCCTTTTTTTTTTTTTTAATAAATAACTCAAGGCGGCAAACATGCCTAACACTACTTCCTCCTCCTATTTTCCCCACAACAACAACCCTGTGAGGTGGGTTTGGCTGAGAGTGACCAGCCCAAGGTCACCCAGCTGGCTTTCGTGCCTCAGGCGGGACTAGAACTCACAGCCTCCTGGTTTCTAGCCTGGAGCTTGACCACTAGACCAAACTGGCTCTCTATAGGATTTTTTTATAGGATTCCTTTGCTGCCCTTCTCCCAGCCATTGCTACTTAGATGGAAGAGGGGTACGCCATTTCATTTCACTTCATGATTTGCCAGGTGGGTTGTCCAAACTCTTAATTCTGCTGGCAGGTTGGCCAAGAAACAGTGACAGAAGGTGCCTGTCGGGCGCCCTGAAAGATGTCACAGAAAAAAGACCGAGACCTGCTCTCCACAGTTCGGAGAGCGCAGTTCCTCAGAGTGCAGGAATAGAGGGTTTAAGCCACAGGGACACAGGTTCCTGCTGCTGCTGCTTTTTTAAAAAGAACCTTCCTCATAGTGCAGACAGTTTGACACTGCGATAAACTCTGTGGAGGAGGCACCGGCCTTCTTCACTGGGCGTTTCTGGACGAAGATGGTCCAGCCATCGGTCTAGGGTGCTGACACGGAAGAGAGAGTCAGCCTGGCCTCACGACCCCTTCTCTGAAGCATCCCAGCCTCAGGGCAGTGCAGGGTGGCACCCTGATGCCAGTCTTCCAGCTTCATTAGGAGTTCATACCTTGGGGTGATGTTGTTTTTGGTCAGGGGTCGCAGACCCTGAGATGAGGCTCTGAACCTTGCTCCTGCAGCAGCTGATTGTGCTGCTCACTCTGGCATATGGAAAAGTACGAGGTGCTGCTGTAATTCATAACTGTAATTCTTCGAGTCACCATCTTAGGCTTTCGCCCCACTTGCCTTCCTTTCCTTTCCTTCTCTGATGCCCAGAGGGAATTTCAGGTTGGGCCACTCTCTACCGCTGGTCCCTAGAGGTAGCCGGGCCAAACCCGTGAGCAATAATAGCCTGTAACCATCCTGGTGAGGAAAGCTTCCAGCGTCTGTCCTGGTTAGGCACCAGACTCTTCTGGGAGTGAAGCTACTTGTCCTTCCTCCTGGAAACACACGACCTCGAGTGGGTTCTAGTTCAAATATTATGGAAATAAAAAGGCAAAGTAAAATCGTCGTCAGCTTGACCCCCTGTGACGTACGGGGATGCTTCTGTGTAGTTCTTTTGGTAGGTATGGAAGTGTTTTGCCACTGCTTGCTTTCAGCGGTTTTCCAACTTCCTAGCTTAGCCTGCGGCCCTGGACTTTTTAGATGGTCCCTCATTCAGAGGCCAACCAGGACCACTCTTGCCTGGCTGCCGACTTCATGTGACTCAACGCTCCTTATCAGGGTTAACGTTGCATTGGCGATTTTCGCCTAGTGGTTGGAGTGCAAACGTCCCAGAATAGTGAGCTGCCTTCTATAGTCTCAGGCTTGTCACCTGCTTGGAGAAGCGAGGTCATGGCGCTGTTTCTCTGGCTTCCCTGAATTTGTCTGGATTGAAGCCAGATCAGCTTTCAGCAACTGGAGAAGTGAACTGCTTTGAATCTGGCTTAAGCATGGCCATAGCGTGCAGCCAGTAATTTGGGTAGAATGGTGAAGGATTTTTCTTTAAATGTTTCCAGTATTATTATGGAACTGTATCTCCCAAGGTTCCTTCAGCAGAGCAGTTAATCTTAACTGAGGGATCTCAAAGTAATAAAAGTCCTGGGTGAGCAATAAGTAGCTTGAAGACAGTCCCTCTTACTCTAGACTTTCTGCCATGAGGAAGGACCTTGACATACCCTGCCTAAAAAGTTGAATTTGCTACCCTTTGGGCAAACAATACCACGGTGGAATCAGTTGTGCCTTGCCTCACTTGCATGCAATCATGGAACAAACCTGCCCTGGCAGCCTCTTCTTTCTGATACATCTCCACAATGCTGCCTCCGCCTTGTCTGCACCTTGTGAGTGGGAGAGGCTTAAGTTCTCCACAGCTGTTCCAGGACTCCCTTCTGACAAAATCTGATGGCCACCCCAGGTGTGTAAAATCTCTCAGACTTTGTCACCTTGGAAAGAAGTTAGTGACAGCAACAACTGGAAACGGAGACAACAGAGGCAGGAGAGGAAGGGCGATGGGACAGCAGATTTCATGCTGGTTTGAGGAAGGTGGAGAGCCCTCCAGCTTGGCAGTGAAGAAAGATCCTTTGGACTCAGTGATGGCTACTTAGCAGTTGAACCTTCCGCAATTTAAAAAGGCTGAAAGAGAAAGATAGGTCCTGGTGTTGGCTGTAATCTTCCTGGCTATCCATTTATTTATGATGTGCAAAATACTGCAGGTTCAAAACAATCATTCCATGTATTCTCAGCTTGGAATAAAATATCTGCATTTCTAGAGTTTTGTCCAGAACACGGGGCATACACTGGGCAGTTTCAAGTGTTCTGAGACCCTTGAGCCCTATAATTAACGTGTTTTTAAGTTACCACTGGCTTGGGAACTATTTCTATGTGTTGAATTTTGGCCGGTTGACTTCAGCAAAACCTAAAAACCAAAATAGTTAGGAACTACCAAAATACTTAAGAATTACCCTCTTGGTTTTTCTTTCTGTGGATCAGCTGATAGACAGCAGCATTGAGCGTGGAGAATTGCCAACCTATATTAATGGCCATTGGACAAAAAGTATAGTCAAGCTTGGTTTGAGTTCCCATCGGTTGCTCTGTAGAACACTTGAGGTGCTTCAAGCTTTGTTCCATCATTACACAACCAGGTTGCAACATTTTGAGTAGGGCTGTTTTGTCCCACACTTGAAACAAAGTCATAGGGCTTTTCCCATCTCAGAAATAAAGAGTTAGAAATGCAGGCTGTGCCCATCATCTACAATGATCTAAGTTTGGGCCTGTCATGATGTGGTTGCTGCTTTGGACCTACCCAGCTTCCCCCTTCAGCAGCCCATGGTTTTCACCCAACTGGATGGTTCAACAGCAGGGGTGGTGGTGGTGGTGACCCATTTGACAGGAACGGTGGCATTGCAATTAGGTAGCCACCGTGAGGGATTAAAGTTTGTAGTGGCACCGATTGGTCATCCCTTGGTCATCCTAGGGATTCCCTGGTTGGTCCAAAGAAACCCCTACATAAACTGGGAACACGGGACTCTGACTTTTCCAGATGGCTTTTACCAAGCCCCTATGGCGGACCGAGTTCCTTGTGCTGCGGTGGGGAGGGCTGTGGTGGCAACTCCACATTTCAGTGTGACACCTCTGGAGGGCTTACTGGATAGATACCAGGAGTTTGCTGATGTGTTTGGGGAGATGGAAGCGGACCAACTCCCTCCTCATCGAAAAACTGACTGTGCGATAGAGTTGGTCCCCAACGCTCAACTGCCCAAGCCGAAGATTTATGCAATGACTCAAAAAGAGCTTGAGGCGCTGCGGGACTTTGTTGATAAAAACTTGGCCTGTCCTAACAACCAGGAAACACACTGAGACAAGGAACTGGTCTCTAATATTTATTGCTAGTACTTAACAGAAATCCTAACAAACTGAAGAAGCGTGGGGAAAACCCAGACATATAACCCCCAAGAGTTAAGGCGGTCCCGATCTGTGTCTCTTTGAATGGCTGAACAATTCATCAGTGCTACGCATGCGCTTGACAGTCTGGATGGGAGCCCCCTGCTCGCCATCCTTACTCATGACATGGCCAGGGGGTTTATCGAACCAGCGAATTCTCCAGTTGGAGCCCCCGTGCTGTTCCGTGACAAAAAGGATGGCACGCTAAGACTCTGTACAGACTACCGGGGGTTAAATGCCATCTCAATATCAAACAAGTACCCTTTGCCGCTAATAAAGGACATGTTAGCCCATTTGTCAAAGGGCAAAATTTTCTCCAAGCTGGATTTGTGGGAAGCCTATTTCCGCATCCGCATATGAGGGGGGGATGAGTGGAAGACTGCTTTTAATTGTCCGTTGGGTTCTTTCCAGTACAAAGTCCTACCTTTTGGGTTGGCAGGAGCACCCGGGGTGTTTATGCAACTGATTAATGAAGTGTTACATGACCATTTGTTTCAAGGGGTACTGGTGTATCTAGATGTTTTGATTTACACGGAGACTGAGGAGGAGCACGAACACCTCATTAGGCAGGTGCTTAGCAAGCTTAGGAGTGCCAAACTTTATGCCAAACTTTCTAAATGTGAGTTTCACAAAACTCGACTTGACTATCTGGGATATGGGATATCTGACAAGGGCATTGAGATGGACCCCGTTAAAATTCAAGCGATCCTGGGGTGGGAACGCCCACGTACCTGGAGGGAACTACAAAGTTTTCTCAGATTTAGCAATTATTACCACCAGTTTATCCAGGGGTTTGCTGAAATTGCCTTGCCCCTTACTGATTTACTACGTACCAAGGGGTTGGGAGACACACGCAAGGTGAAGAACCCAGGGGCAGTGCTCAATTGGACACCTGAATGCCAGGCAGCTTTCGGAAAACTTAAAATCCTTTTCACTGCTGAACCCATTTTGCAGCACCCCGATCCCACTTGACCCTTTGTGGTTCAAGTAGATGCTTCTGATTTTTCAATTGGGGCGGTCTTGCTGCAAAAAGATTCTGACAATCACTTGAAGCCCTGTGCTTATTTGTCCGAGAAGTTTTCTGAGACCGAACGGCGGTGGCATGTTTGGGAGAAGGAGGCTTTTGCAGTTAAGGCAGCTTTAGAAGCATGGTGCCACCTCTTAGAGGGGGCTAAATGCCCTTTTGAAGTTTGGACTGACCGTAAAAATTTAGAAGCACTCCGCACCCCCCGGAGACTCAGTCCTAAACAGATTCGCTGGGCTCAATTTTTTAGTCATTTCAATTTCCAGCTGAAGTTTATTCTGGGTAAGAAGAACTTCCTTGCTGATGCTCTCTCACGGTTACCCCAAGATTCTGTCCATGCGACTGAGATTGTGGGTACTGTGTGGACGGAGCCACAGCTGGGTCTGCAGGCTGTAACTCGCAGCCAAACTCGTGCGCAGCTGCCTCTGACCCCGGTTTCGCCGGCAGGGAGGAGGACGCAGATTCCCTCTCAATTGCAACAACAGTTTCTCCAGACACTGAAATCTGATACTTGGTTGCAGGTGAACAGAGACAATGTTTCCTTTGACAGTGGGTTAGCTTGGACGCAGAACCGCCTCTATGTGCCTGAACAGTTGCGGGCTGAAATCCTAACCCGTTCTCACGATGATAAGGTTGCTGGGCACTTTGGGTTTGTGAAAACGTTGCACCTGGTTCGGCGCCAGTTTTGGTGGCTCACACTCAGGTGCGATGTGAAAGACTATGTCGCTTCCTGTCCTGTGTGTGCCATGTCAAAACGTAAAAGGGGGTAACCGCAGGGACTCCTGCAGCCAGTGGCGAGCCCATCCCACCCTTGGGAGGAGATTTCTATGGATTTTATTGTTGACCTTCCTCCCAGCCAGAAGAAGACAGTAGTTTGGGTGGTCAAGGATTACTTTTCCAAGCAAGCCCATTTCATTCCATGTGCTTCTATTCCTTCCGCCCCACAATTGGCACGCCTTTTTCTAATACACATCTACCGGCTCCACGGTAGCCCCTCCCATTTGGTCACAGACTTCCCAATTTTGGAAATCATTTTTGAAATTGATTGGCACCAAGCAGGCATTGTCCACTGCTTCGCATCCTGAGACTGACGGATCTACGGAGGTTTTAAATTTGACCCTTGAACAATTTTTAAGGGCATTTATAAATTACCAACAAGACAATTGGGTTGATTTGCTCCCTTTTGCTGAGGTGGCTTACAACAATGCAGTCCATCAGAGCACGGGGCACACCCCTTTTCGTGTGGTTTCTGGGCGGGACTTCGTGCCCATTCCTGAGTTGCCACAACCTCCTACCCAGCCCTGTTCTGCTTCTGATTGGGCTGCTCAACTGGCTGATTCATGGCCGGTGATTCAGCAGGCTTTGGCTGATGCCCAGTCTGCTTACAAATTGCACGGGGACAAGCGAAGGGATGTTCAGCCTGATTTTAAAGTTGGCGATCAGGTGTATCTTTCCACCAAATTCATAAAGTCCCCACAGCCATCACGAAAGTTAGCCCTGAAATTTATTGGCCCTTTCCCCATTATTGGCATTGTAAATCCGGTCACTTTTAAGTTGGATTTACCTCGCAATCTGAAACATTTGCATCCTGTTTTTCATTGCAGCTTGCTCAAGCCTGTCAGCCACTCTTCCCATTGGCATGCCCAGCCTCCCCCCCCCCCCCCGCTCCGATCATGATTGACGGGCAGCAGCATTTTGAGGTGAAGGACGTCCTTGATTCCCGCAGGCTTCGTGGCACCCTTCAGTACCTTATCCGCTGGAAGCACTCCACACACCCTGAGTGGGTGTCTGCTCGCAACGTTAACGCTCCTGTTTTAGTTAGGCGCTTTCATCTAGCTTACCCTTTGAAACCTGCTCCTTGATGTTTTGACTTTGTTTTGGGGGGGCGGTATGTCATGTTCACCGTTTCAATGTGCATTGTACATTGTAACATTTTGCATGTCAAGTTGCTGACGTGGGTTCTGTTTGGGAGGACTCCTCCTACTGGGTTTGTTATCTGTATTCAGTGGAATGGAATGTGTTTGGGTTATCTAGTGTGTTCAAGGTTTTCTTCCCAGGAGATCAGCAGAACTCGTTACCAGCACCTGGGGTGGGGAATTTGAAACAGTTGGGCGAGGGGAGGGATTACGTTTGCACTGAGGGTTTTTAGTTCGTATTTGGCGTGCTTTTGCTCATTCTCAGCTTTCTTTGTATTTGCACGCTATTCTTTAATAAACCAGATATTATTAAGCTCCTGCTTGTGAGTCTGAGTATATTAGGATAGGCAATCATTACAGGGCCCCTATGGGCTGCTTTGGGGGCAGGTTGGGCAGTCCAGTTGTAGACTACAAGTGGTTGCTGTTACCAGGCATCTCCAGGCGGCTGCTTCTTACTCCCCTAGCTAGGAGATGCACCCTTCCCTCTTTTCCTTCTCCTTTCAGCTTTAGACCCCCTTGTTTAACATCTGCTCTGACCATTCAAGGCTAAACAGCTGTCCTTATCGTCTTTGCTGAGTTCCTCATTGGTCTGGTTATGGCTTTATCTTGGCCATCTTTCCTATCCTAGACTGGCAGAGGCTACCATTTGGTGCCCCCTCTAATTGAGAACACAGCGAGGCTTGCCCTGTTTGTACCCTCTCTTCACACTAACAGGCCTAACTTTTTCTTCCTGACAGCACCGGCAACTCCTGAAGGACAGCTTCATGGTGGAGCTGGTGGAGGGATCTCGAAAGCTGCGTCATGTCTTTCTCTTCACGGATCTGTTCCTCTGTGCCAAGCTCAAGAAACAGATTGGAGGGTGAGCTCCACCCAGAAGCAGTTATGTAGGGGAAGAGCGGTGGGTGGGTGGTGCAGCAGAGGCAAACCCCGAGATCGGAGTAGAACTTCCTTGGGGTTGGGCTGGATGCCGGGATTCAAAAATAGGGTTTCTGAACACGTGCCGGGGGTCTCTCTTGCTAAGCGAGGAGGGAGAACTCCGCTTTAGAGCCTATGTCCTTGCCAGCCCCCGATGTTCTGCACTTCTGGGCATTTCCTTGGAATCTTCTTGGAGCCTGCAGCTTTGAAGTTTGTGTGATGTTTATGAGGTGGAAATTGCAGAGGAAGGTTGCATAGCTGGAAAGCTATGCTTTTACGAGGCAGCCGAAGACATTCCAGTAACTGTCTATGAAATGCTTCCTTGCAACCAAAGTTCTCTATCACACTTTTATCTATCGAAGCGAATATTTGTAGCTCAGGGTTGAACTCTGGAGTCCTTGGTGCTCTCTGAGCCTGGTTGTTTCCTTGCAGACGTTTCATTGCCAGACTCGGCAACATCTTCAGTGCAAAGAGGGAGTGGGCCTTGCTCTCTGTTTATATGCCATGGCTTGCCCTGCTTGTGTTGGTGGGGGTGTCGTTCTCTCCTTGGGAGTTGCTTGATTGGGCTGTTGTTTGCTGCTTGGTTGATTGCCTGAGTTATAGTTCCTTGATTAGGGTGTATTGTGCTGTTTGATGGTTCCTCTGGTGTTAATCCTAGTGTTGATTTTTGCATATCTGGGTGTTGATTGCTGGCAAGGGAGTGTCCTGGTCTTTTGGCTTTTCTATTGCCTCTTTTGAAGGGTGTGTAAATGTGGTCTACCTCCATGTGTCTGTTGATGGCTGCTTTGTCTGAGTGCCAGGCTTCCAGGAATTCTCTGGCGTTTTTGGATTTGGCTCGGTTTAGGATGCTCGCAGTTTCCCAGTTGAAAGTACGGTTGAGTCTGTCCATGTGCTGTGAGATTAAGGAGTTCTCATCGTGTCTTCCGACTGCCAGTTGGTGTTCGTGGATGCGCTCTGCCAGTCTTCTGCCTGTCTGTCCTACATAGTGGCTGTTACAGTCTTTGCATTGTATGTTGTAAATAACTCCTGTTTTTTCTTCCTGGGCTACTGGGTCTTTTGGGTTGCTTAGGATGTTTTGAAGATTCCAGGGCAGGGCAGGAGGGGTGGGTGTTGTCATCCAAGAGTCTCTTGTGGCCTTCAGGGGCCCTGCTCCACAAGTGGCCGGCTGTGAGACCCTGTTCTTCAAGTTGGGCTCCGGAGAACAATTGGGGGTGTTGCTGCTGTACCAGCCTCCCTGCTGCATAGCAACCTCCCTGCCTGAGCTGCTTGAGGCCATCTCAGGGTTGGCGATGGAGTTCCCCAGACTCATGGTTCTGGGGGACTTCAACCTGCCATCCCTGGGGCAGGCCTCGGAGGCAGCTCGGGAGTTCATGGCTACCATGGCAGCCATGGGCCTGTCCCAGATAATTCAGGACCCGACTCGAGACAGTGGCCTCACCCCAGACTTGGTTTTCTTGTCGGAGCAGTGGCAATCTGAGGGGAGAGTTAGATCTGTCCCCATTGTCATGGTCAGATCACGCCCTGGTGGCCCTGAGATTCTCTTATGCCACCCCCCTCCACAGGGAGGCAGGACCCATTCGATTGGTCCACCCCTGGTGACTGATGGACCCAGTGCAGTTTCAGAGGGAGCTGGGGGTTATACCTGAGGACCTGCTGCACGGTCCGGTGGAGTCCCTGGCTGCTGCCTGGAATAGGGAGGCAGCCGGGGCCTTGGACAGGATTGCGCCTGTGCGGCCTCTCTTGTCCCATCGAACCCAGCACTCCCCGTGGTTTACGGAGGAGCTGAGGGTTTTGAAGAGGGTTAAGAGACGCCTAGAGCGCCGCTGGAGGAAGACAAAGATGGAACCCGACCAAACACAAGCTAGAGCCGCGATTAAGGCCTACCTTGTGGCAGTAAGAGTGGCGAAACGTCAGTATTTCTCCACTCTTATTGCATTTGCAGAATGCCACCCAGCAGCCCTGTAAGATCACTCGATCCCTTTTGGGGAAGGTGGGCTCAGTGACCCACCTACAGGGCCGTGCAGAGGAATTTGCTGAGCATCTGCAGGACAAAATCACTCGGATCTGCTCCAAGTTGGACTCCAGGCATGAGGCTTGGTCTGGAGAGATACCAGGGGAATGGGCTTACCCAGTTATCTGGGAGCAGTTTGATCCTGTTGGACCTGAGGAAGTGGACAGGATCCTACGGACAGTAAATGCCACCACATGCCATCTGGACCCGTGCCCTTCCTGGCTAGTAAAAGCATCCTGGGAGGTGACATGTGGTTGGGTCCATGCGATGGTTAATACATCCTTGGGAGAGGGGGTGTTTCCGGCGACCTTTAAAGAGGTGCTGGTGCACCCCCTCCTCAAGAAGCCATTGCTGGACCCTACTGTTCTGGAC
The DNA here is from genome assembly GCF_035149785.1 of Candoia aspera. Lineage (NCBI taxonomy): Eukaryota > Metazoa > Chordata > Lepidosauria > Squamata > Candoiidae > Candoia > Candoia aspera. Next base: position 1,556,220 of record NC_086167.1, on the reverse strand, counting down.
AATTTTCGCCCAGTCTCCCACCTCCCCTTTTTGGGGAAGGTGGTTGAGAAAGTGGTGGCTTTGCAGCTTCAGAGGGCCCTGGAGGAAACGGATTATCTAGACCCCTTTCAGTCAGGTTTCAGGCCCGGTTATGGGATGAAAACGGCATTGGTCGCACTTATGGATGATCTCTGGCGGGAGCGGGATGGAGGCAGTGCATCCATCCTTGCTCTCCTTGATCTCTCAGCGGCTTTCGATACCATCAACCGTGGTATCCTTTGGGGGTAGCTCAGGGAGTTGGGGGTGGCTGGCGTAGTTTTACGCTGGTTCACCTCCTTCCTCCAGGGCCGATCCCAGTCAGTGTTGATAGGGGAGGAGAGATCGGCCCCACTGCCCCTTCTTTGTGGGGTGCCGCAGGGATTGGTACTCTCCCCTCTCCTTTTTAACATGTACATGAAACGGCTGGTCGAGATCATCCGTCACCATGGGATGGGGTATCATCAGTATGCTGATGATACTCAGTTGTATATCTCCATCCCGGGTGAAGTAAGTGATGCCATGACTACCCTCTCCAAGTGTCTGGGGGCTGTGGGGGCCTGGATGGGGAACAACAGGCTTCAACTGAACCCTGGTAAGACTGAGTGGCTGTGGGTTAATGGTTCTTCTGTATCCGGGACATTAACATCTCTGGTTCTGCATGGGGTTGCACTGCCCCAGACAGACCCGGTGCATAACTTGAGGGTCCTCCTGGACTCATGGCTCCTGCTCAAAGAGCAGGTGGCAGCCCTGGCCAGGAGAGCCTTTGTGCAGCTACATACTGTGCACCAGTTACGCCCCTTCCTGGACCGGGAGGCCCTTCGAACAGTCACTCATAGCCTTGTTATCTCTCATATAGACTATTGCAATGCGCTCTACATGGGGCTACCCTTGAAAAGTATCCGGAAGCTCCAGCTGGTCCAGAATGCAGCTGCGCGAGCTGTTTTTGGTGCCCCCAGAAGGGCACATGTAACACCACTGCTGCGCGAGCTGTATTGGGTACCAGTTTGCTTCCAGGTCCAATTCAAGGTGTTGGTTATCACCTTTAAAGCCCTACATGGCATGGGGCCAGGTTACCTGTGGGACCGCCTCTTCCCCACTACATCAACCCGTCCCACCCAGTCGTGCAGAGAGGGCATGCTGCGGACCCCGTCTGTAAGAGAATTTCATCTGGCGGGGTCCAGGAAGCGGGCCTTCTCCGCAGTAGCTCCCGCCCTGTGGAACATGCTGCCCCCGGAGGTGAGATTTGCCCCATCGCTCCTGGCCTTTTGGTGGAGTCTGAAGACCTGGTTCTGCTGCCTCGCTTGGGGTGAAGAGGGGAATAGAGTTACATGGGGATGGTTGTTATAGACCACTCCTCCCACTCTTGGACTGTTTTAGATTCTTCACCACCTGGATTCTTTATTTTTACCTTTATTTATATTATTTATTATTTATTATTGTATTATATTATTTATTATTGTATTTTATGGTTGTTGTTTTTAATCGATTGTTGTAAACCACCCAGAGTCCCCTGATGGGAGGAGATGAGCGGGGACAAATTAGATAGATGATAGACAGACAGACAGACAGACAGACAGACAAAAGAGTTTTAGTTGGTTTATGTGCTACGGTGATGCCATGTGGTTGTAACAGTCTGTTGGTGGTTTCTGAGACGTTTCTGATGTATGGCAGCGTTATCCTTTTCATTGTTTCCATCGGTTGGGTTGCAGTGGGTTGGGTGGTGAGGCACTTTTTGATGAAGTTGAGCAGGTATCCATTTTGTTGGAAGATGCTGTACAGATGATCTTTTTCCTTTTTCTGGTTTTCTGAGTTGCTGCAGTGTGTAAGTACTCGTCTGAATCATTATTCTTACACAGCTTCTCTTGTGGGAGGTTGGATTGTTACTCAGGTTGGACTGTAACTCAGGCAATCAACCCAGCAGCAAACAACAGTCCAATCAAGGAACTCCCAAGGAGAGAACAACACCCCCACCAACACAAGCAGGGCAAGCCACGGTCTATAAACTGAGAGCAAGGCCCACTCCCTCTTCGCACTGAAGATGTTGCCGAGTCTGGCAATGAAACGTCTGCAAGGAAACAACCAGGCTCAGAGAGCACCAAGGACTCCACACTTTTATCTATTTTCTAGATGGGGGTTTTGAGTTTATGTGATAGATTCCACATAGCCAGGCATTCAGGCAAGTTTTAGAAATAGAGGGAACATCAAGGTAGCGAAGGAGAAAGGTGAGCAGTTTGAAACGTGTGCCAGAGAGAGAAGTCCATGCAAGCAGTTCCAAAAAACAGCTTGACCAGATGCCTGCTGCTGATGGCTTCACATTCTCTTGCCAGACCCTTGGGATTGGGGAGGTCAGGGAAGGCTCGCTAACCTTCAGCCTTCTCGCCTTTGCAGGAAAAGCCAGCAGTATGACTGTAAGTGGTACATACCCCTCTCAGATCTCAGTTTCCAGATGGTGGATGACTCAGAGACTATGCCAAACATCTCCCTCGTGCCAGACGAGGAGCTGGATGCCATGAAGATCAAGATTTCCCAACTCAAGAGTGACATCCAGCGTGAAAAAGTAAAGCTGGAGGAGGAAGTTGGAGTGGTTTGGGTGGTGATAAGCCATCAACTATTTCGGTATCACTGGACAGACTAGCAAATGTTAGGTTAAGAAATGCTAATTTGCCTCGGGACTGTGGCTTCTTAGTCACAATGCCCAGAGTGACTTGGTTGGCCGGCTGCTTGTAAAGCAAACCAGGCAGCTGAACAGTTAGCCAGATTGGCCCTTGGTGCAAAAGCCACGTGGTTTGGCTTTCTGCCGTGGCTCGATCTGGGGGGCCAGGCACGCTTGGCGCCATGGAAAACCTCAGCTCAGGCTCTCTCTCGGCACCCAGGAGTGGGACTGAGTCCTGCAGTTCGCTTGGTGGTTACTGGTACGACCACGGAGGCAGCAACAGGGAAGGGGCCTCCCCTTCCTCTTCTCTGGGCTCCAGAAACTGGATATCCTTTTCTGTGGGCATCAGAGCCCCGGTTGCTGCTGTTTCCAGATGAAGCAGGAGGAGAATCGGGCTTACGAGGGTCTAATGGGTTTTGTGGAACCCAGATTCCGCCCGGACGTGTGATTTGAGGAAGTTAGATCTGAGTTCCCTGCATCCCCTGAATTGCGAACAGAGGAGAACAGAATGTAATCCCTGTGTGGGCTTCTCTCATCCTCAGAGGGCTAATAAGGGCAGCAAGAACCTGGAGAGGCTGAAGAAGAAGCTGTCTGAACAGGAGTCCCTGCTTCTCCTGATGTCTCCTAATATGGCTTTCCGAGTGCATAACCGCAATGGCAAAGTGAGTGGGCTTCTGGATTTCTAAGCTAGCTGTGCACAAAACTTGGTTCCAGGAATGGAACATCCCGTGTTTCCCACAGAACCCTCCGGTTAGACCTGGGGCAACGCGCGGGTGCACATTTCCCGAGTAAAGAGTCGTTTGCGGAAGCGGTTTGCCGGGTGTCACAGATCTCTCCTCCAGGCTCAGAGGCAAAGAAGGTGGTTTCCTCTGAGTCCTCTTTGGAAATGCCGTTGCTCCCTCCTGGTTCTGCGAGTGGAGACTTTCTCTGCCTCGCCCTGTTTAATACCCCTCCGTGTGAAGCGGAAACTGCCCTCCTGAGAGTCCCTTCTGTGATCAGCTGCCCCGGACCTTGGGCAGCTCGGGAGGGTTTTACACGCTGCCAGGCCCTGGCGTGGAGTTCACAGGGCTCCCGTTAGTCACTTTGCTTGCTGCAGCGGGTGGCAAAGCCTCAGCCCAGCAGTCGTCTGTCAGGGGTGCAAGGGCCGAGCAGAAGGGGGATCCCGGTGTCCAGCCAGAGCCCCCCTCGGCAGCCACATCTGGTCCAGAGGTTTGGGGATCATGTCAGCAGACCAGAGAGCCTCCACACCCAGCAGCTACTGGCACCCACATTGTTCCCACCTGGCTTCAGCCTTCTGGGCAGCCTTAATCCTTCCAGTGCCCAGGCTGCCCCACCAGGGTGGCTGAAGTGTTCCAGCCTTGGTCCTGCAGGGGTTCGGCTCCCTTCATGGCCTTCCCAGCCATGGGAAGCGTCCTCAGCCTGGGCATCCTCAGAGGGAGATGGTATGTCTGGCTGCCCAGATGGTCGACTCCTTGTGGCTGCTGGTCATGAGACCCATGTGCCTTACAGGTAGTCCTCACTTAACAACCATTCATTCAGTGATGATTCAGACTTATGACGGTGCTGAAAAAACCGACTTACAACCGTCGTAGCATCCCCCCGGTCACATGATCGTGATTGGGCGCTTGGCAACAGGTTCACATTTATGACCGTTGCAGCGTTCCATGGTCATGGGATCGCCATTTTCAACCTTCCTGGCTGGCTTCTGGCAAGAAAAATCAATGGGGAACCGTGTGGTTCGCTTAATGACCATGTGGTTTGCTTAACACCTGTGGTAATTTGCTCGACTGCTGCAAAAGTCATAAAATTGTGTCAGGTTTGCTTAATGACCACTTCACTTAGTAACTGAAATTCCAGTTCCAATTGTGGTCATTAAGCAAGGACTGTACAATGCTCTCTTTTTCTTTGTACAGTCCATTTTAGTTGTCTATATATTTACCTGGCAGAGTATTAAATATCATTCAGACCAGCCAATTGCAAAGCTTCTGCATGGTGAGGATTTGCCAAGAATTATGTGAAACAGAGCCCCAAAAAGCCCTCTTATGCCTCACTTTCTGATGGTGCTTTGTGTACATGGGAGCTATTATTTTATGCCCTTTACTATTGCTTGTTGGGTAGTCTTACGCCGTGGATTATATAACTAAAAATGTTTATATGTTTTTGCATTTTGTGGTGCATGCATTATGCATCGTATTTTAATTCTTTCAATAAACCTGAAGCAGTGAAAAATACATTGGCTGAGTTACAGGGGAGGAAACTTCTGAGGAGGCCCTGGGCATGCAGCGTTGCTGCAGGAAACCAGGTAACGCTGAGATCATGTTTTCTGTGTGTTGCAATCCCCTGCGTTCTCTCCCGCAGAGCTACACGTTTCTCATCTCCTCAGACTACGAACGGGCAGAGTGGCGGGAGATTATCCGGGAGCAGCAGAAGAAATGTACGTGCCCTGGCGGGGTCTCCTGCGGGTTGGCTGGTTGGCGTTTGGGTGCCCAGGGCTCGCCCGTATGCCTGTAGAGGTGCATCACAGCTTGGGCTGGGGAAGGGCAGATGGGGACGTGGGGCGGGTCTTGTACGTGGTCCCTGCTGGTCGCAGAAATGTCTCCTAGCACTTCTCCTTCCATGAAGCCTCGAGGACGGGCGTCCCGGCTGCATCTCACGCTGCGCTGGGCTCCTGCAGATGGTCCGCGTTGCTAAATGGGTGCTGGTGCTGCTGCCTCCCGGGGAGAGCTAGGCCGCTTGCTGCAAGAGAAGGCTTTGCACTGTCCACACAGATGGAAGCGGGGTGGGGCCCAAGCGTGTCATTCCCAGGGGCCCAAGCATGTCATTCTCTTCTGCACCGCAGGCTTCAAAAGCTTTTCGCTGACATCGGTGGAACTCCAGATGCTGACAAATTCTTGTGTGAAGCTTCAGACGGTACATCACATTCCCCTCACGATTAATAAGGAAGGTGAGTGTGTGAGAAGGACCTCCTGTGTGCTTTGAACAGAGCCCACTCTCAATCTGCCCAGCCACCTGCCGTGGATTTCAGGGGCTCCTGCTCCCCCTGTTCACTGCCATCCTCCCCCAGACTATCACCTTTGTATGTTTCTGACCACAGATGATGAACCCTCTGGTCTCTATGGATTCCTGAATGTCATTGTCCATTCCGCCACTGGCTTCAAGCAGAGCTCAAGTGAGTGCAGATGCATGACAGGGTGTGCAAAGGGGTGGAATAACCATTGTACAAAATAGGACAGTGTGCCCTCTTTGGTGCTTAAAAGTGGGTCTGATTTAAAGGTCCTGCTTATTCTTCAAGCAGAACTTGAGTGACCTACAGAGGGTTGCTGAATGGAAATGGTGATGGTCTTCATGAAACGGGATGAAAGGCATTTGTTAACGATTTCCTATGTTAGTCCAAACACTCATAGGGGCTCTGAAAGACAGGTAATTGGAATAGAAAGAATAGAGAACAAATGGCATATTTTCACACCAAAAATATGTGCAGTGTCACCTCTATTGGAATCAGAATTTCATAATGTGTTCATAAATGATCTGGAATTAGAGGTGAGGTGGCCAAGTTAAAATTTAACGAGATTCAGAATGAAATGCAAACTTATGTACTTAGGAAACAGCTATCAACTGCACAGGTTTATAGTGGGGGGGGGGGAGTGGAAGGGAACAGAACGAACTGGAGCAGGTGCAGAGAAGGGCCATGAGAATGACCTGCCAAGAGAGAGTGAAGGAATTGGGAATGTTTAGCATTGGGAGCAGGAGAACAGAGAGCCCTTGTTAAGTATCTGAAAGGATGTCATCATGAAGGTCAAGGCCAGTTCTACCTGGTCACGGTAATAGATTTGTGTTACAAGAAGGAAAATTCCAACTGAATGTTAAAGAATTCTTCCTAATATAAGAGAGGTGAATGTGTTCTAGGAAAGGTTAGACAACCATCTCTTAGGAACTGAAATGAGCTGTATTGCTTGTGAGCGCATGCATGCATTTATCAATCTGTTAAATAACTCTGTCAAAGAAGTCGAAGATATGGGTAAAATCTTCACAGGTCAGATGGCTGAGGGGTATAGGAAATGCTGTGGCAATGGGGGATTCAACTAACCCATCTCATCTGGGAATTAAGCTTTTTGGGAACCAGGAGTCCAACAGGTTCTTGACGTGCCTTGCAGACAACATCATCATCCATCCTGACTGACAATAGGGAGAAAATTGAACTGCTTAATTCCCATTTCCTAGTCTGTCTGTTCACAAAAGGAAAAAGTGGTCCAGCCCGTCAGAAGCTGTACCTGGGGGATGGAAGAGAAATGAAGGTCAAAATAGGCAAGGAAGTGGTGAGAGAACACCAATGCTTTGAATGAATTCAAGTCGCTGGGGCTGGATGGACCACGCCCAGGGTGCCACTAAAGGGGTTGGCAGATGTGAACTCGGAACCACCGACAGTCATCTCTGAGAACTCCTGGAATATAGGGAAGGGCCAGAAAAATGGAGAAGAGCCAGTGTTGTTCCCATCTTTGAGAAAGAGAAAAAAGTGGGCCCAGGAAACTGCAGGCCAATCAGCTTGACGTCCTAGAACGTGATACCTGGGAAGGTCCTAGAACAGAATCTCAGGCAGTAGGTTTGCAAGCACTTAGAAAGGAACAAGGTGATTGCTAAAACCAGTGTGAACATTAAAAACTGGCCACACCATACAAATGTTATTACTTTTTTACAAAGTAACTAGAAGAAGGGAATGCTGTGGTTATGGTATACTATAAAATTGACCATAATCTCCTTGATAAAATGGAACAAAGTGGGATGGAAGATCCCACTAACAGATGGATTCTCGACTGATTGAACAACCGTATCCAGTGTGTGGTCTTTGATGGATTTACATACACATGGAGGAAGGTATATATCGTAGCATGTCTTGGTTCTGGCCTACAGTCAGCGCGCCTCAACATTTTCATAAATGATTTAGGCAACGGGACGGAAGAAATGCTTAGCAAATTTGCAACTGACGCAGAGCTGGGGAGGATTGCTCACAGCTCTGAGCCTGTCTTGAAGAGCAGAACGTTGGACTCTTATCCAGCAAAGTGCAGTTCAGCAGTGGGGAATGTAAGCTTCTGCACTTAGGTAGGAACACCAGATGCACAGGTACAAGAGGTTACCTGGCTCAGCAGGAGTATTTACGAGATGGGACTGGGCTTCCCTTTCTGGGAGACTCTCCTGAAGCATGAGCCAGCAGTGGGAGAGCAAATGCAATCTTGCATTAACAGAGGCGTGAGATCGAGATCATGGGAAGTGATGGTCCGCTGGTCTGGCCACATCTGGAATGGAATATCTGTGGCCATTTTGTGGTTGCCACAGTACAAGAGGGATGCTGAGGAACTGGAAAGTGCAGAGTAGAGCAGCAAAGATGATGAGAGGCTTGAAGGCCAAATCCTAAGAACTGCGGTTGAAAGGCTGGGTGTGTTTACCCTAAAGAAGAGAAGGAGACAGGATGGCAGCCTTCCGATACCTGAAGGGCCGCCTCAGGGAAGAAGGTGTAGATTTGTTCTCCATAGGACGAGAACCAAAGAGCAGAAGCGTTACAGAGCAACTGACACCTTGGATTTCCTGACCATGAGGGCTGTCAAGCAGTGGGACCTGTGGCTCCTGGAGCCACGAGTCACTGGAGGTTTTCAAGCAAAGGCTGGACAGCCATTTGTCTGGGATGGCCTGTGGATCCCTGCTAGACTGGGCCAGTTAGACTAGAAGAGCTCAAGGTCCCTCCCAACCCTAAGATTCTGTGAGAGGCTCCTAAGTCTCATCTAGCTGCATTCCCTAGGGCTATTTTCTGCCGCTTCTCCAGCCCTTCTCCAGATTGTGGTGATTTTCTTACCTGTCTGAAGCCGGTCTGCTGGGCAAGAGAAGGAAGACAAATGGAGTTCCCCATTTTCCTTTTCAAGCCTGCCTGGGAAGGTGTTTTCCTGCTTCTGACTAATGGCTCAGAGCGTGAACTTCCTGGCCTTTGCTGGCCTCTGCACACTGTTGAAATGGACAGGTCCATCTTAAGTTTCTTTTAACTCTTTTAAGCTTTGGGGATGGGATTCTCCCTCTTTAATATGAATTCCCATTCTGAGCAGGCGCTGGACTTGATGGCCCCAGTGGCTTTTCCACCTCAGAGTCTATTATTTGCTGATGATCAAGGTAGTAAAGTAAAAAAGGGGATTATGAAGTGCTTCAAAAGAATATTTCTAAGTTCTTTGAATGGGCCTTAAAATAGCATGTGCAGTTGGCTGAATTCAAGTGCAGAGTGACAGACACAATTGCAAAAAATCAAAACTGCCTATGAATGGAGTCAGAGCTGGTCAAGAAAGGAATCCTGGCCTCCGAAAGGGCAGCCCAATGAAACGGCAACCCGGCGTGTGACTGCTGTGGCGAGGAGGGAGAGGACAGCAGATTCCATGCCTAGGAACGGAACTGCAAAATAAAACTGCCAAGATAGCAGCACTCCTGGGCGAGCGTCTCTGTAGCTCAGGAAGTCTAGCTGGAAGAGTGGCGGAAAAGGGAAATCGCTACAACTGGGGGATGAGAGCAGTGGGGGGGGTGGGCTCCTTACTCACCCCTCCCCCTCTGGCTGAATACGGCTGGTCGATACCTGGGCACTGAGCGCGGTAGATGTGGTTTCCATCTTGTGCATTACATTAACAGCTGCTTGTGAGATTCAGAGAGATCTCATGTGAGCTGGGCTGTTTTTGCAGGGTTAGGGAAGCGTGTAGGAAGTTTCTGCGCAGCCCAGTTGCCCTGACGGTTTTCCGTTCCACCGTCAGCCACGTGGCTGGCACACTGAAGCTGATTCTCAAGCCCAGCTGGCACTTGGGGGCAGGCAGGAGGGCTGATTGTCTTGTCATAGAACCAGTGTTGGAAAGCACATCAGAGATCATCTAGTCCAACCCCCTGCGCTATGCAGGATCAACTACCCAGGCTCACTTTGAAGACCTCCGCTGAAGGGGACTGCACTCCTTCAAGAGGCAGCGTGTCCTGCTGTTGACGGCTCCAGTCCAATTCTCCTCCTGTCCTGTGGGGCGGCAGAGGCCTATTCCACTCCCCTTTCTTCTGAAATCCCTTTAGATGATTATTGATCGATCCATTGACCTATGCCACCTTAAGTACCGGAGGCAGTCTAAGCGGCTTCCTGAAGGCTTGGCGCACCTCCCCTCAGCCTCTTCTTCTGCAGGCTAAACGTACCCGGCTCCCTCGCTTGTTCCCACAGAACGTGGCTTCCAGTCCCCCCACCCTCTTGGTAGCCCCTTCCTCAGCTCACTTCAGCTTCTTTTGTGGCTGGAACTGCTCTCCAGGCTGATGTGGAGCCATTTCTAAGTAGCTCCAGGTGGAGTCATTGGACCAGTTAGGGATCCATCTACAACTTGAATAATCTAGCTAGCCCATTTTTTAATTTTTTTTTAAATTAGATTTGTCCCCACCCATCTCCTCCCTTCAGGGGACTCTGGGCGGTTTTACCTTTTATTAACAAAGATAGCATGAAGGAATTTGTCAGGGTCAGTGTCATGCGCTGCCTGCCTCTGAATAATGCTCAGACACTGGTTCGATGGATCAGGCTCTGGTTTATTCACAGCGCAGTTACAGCGTCGGAAGAAAAAAGCTGAGAGTGACAGGAGCGCGCCAGTGCGGGGTTTAAATACCCCGCGCCGGTCAGCGCCCCCTCACTCGCGGTCACGTCACCCCCCTTTGTCCAATACGTTGCCCTGCCGGTGGGTGAGGGGTTGTGAGGCCCCGCTGGCGTTCCGGGATCGCCCATCATCGGGTTTTCTATTCATCCGGTGATTGCTGTCAGCTGGGCGATCTCCGTTGTATTGGCGCTGATGGCTTGGGTGTGCTCCGTGATCCGTTTAGTTATTGTTTGTTGGCCGTTAGTCGTTGTGAGTTGATGGCTACTTATCTTGAGCCCCTTCTCCTATTTCCTTGCTATTGTCATGTGTGCCATTGCGCTGATGACTTCAGCTCAACGGCACTCATGACATACTGCCCCCTGTCCGAATAGTGCTCCCCCCCGGTTTTCTGGTTTTTTTTTTTTGTTTTTTTTTTGTTTTTTTTCGGTGGAGCTGTCAAACGGCACTTTTTTTTTTTTTTTTTTCCGAAATTCCCGCCGGAGTAGTTGTCGCCCCTCCCTTTGCTCCTCCCTCTACCACGTGCCTTCCCAGGGTGTGTCCATAGTGCGCATGCCCGGGTCACGTCCTGGCGTGCGCATGCTCCAGCCACACCCTGTTTGTTTGGCTCAGTTCGGCGAGGAGAGAGGCGTGGCTGGTCGAGTGCTTATCAGCTCCAGGTAGGACCCTTCTTTTTTTTATTTAAAGTGCGTCGCCTTTGTTATAGCTCCTGGGCGTTGCCCCCCAGGTTGCCCTGTTGACTTGCTTGCCACTCCCCCGCGGCCGGGGGGCGGGGGGAGGGTGCTGGCGAACGCTTGTCACCGCCTCGTGGGCCCGGGGCGGGGGGAGTGAGTCCCGGGGGGGGGAGGTCCACCCAAGTCGCGGGCTTGGGGGGGCCCTTTCCCTTGGGGCACGGGAGGCGGGGGGGGCCTGCGGGGGGGGTTTTTGCAGGGGATGGCTTGCTGACCTTGGTTGTGGCTTGTCGGGGTATGCCCGGTGAAATGCTCTGGTCAGGTCAGGCGCGTTAACGTTGTGCGCCGCCACCCATTCCGGGTGGGGGAAGTGTTTCCACCTGACCAGATAGTGTAGAGTTCCTCGTTGCTTGCGGGAGTCGAGTATGTCCCTTATCTCGAAGTGGTGTTGCCCGTCGATCATCACCGGTGAGGGCTGTGGCGTGCTTGGGTGCCATTGAGAGGTGGTTGCCGGTTTCAGGAGGCTGGTGTGGAACACCGGGTGGAGTCTCCGTAGGTTGTGTGGCAGGTCCAAGCGTATTGCTACCGGGTTCACTATTTGGGTGACTCGGAACGGCCCGATGTACTTAGGCCCCAGTTTTTTCGAGGGTTGGGGTGACTTTAGGAACTTGGTGGATAGGTAGGCCATATCCCCCGCTTGGAACGTCGGTTGTTGGCGCCGGTGCTTGTCGGCCTGCTCTTTGTAGGCTGCCTGTGCATCCTTCAGCGCCGCCGTGATTATTGGCCATGATTCCGCGATCTTCCGTCCCCAGTCGCTAGCGTCCACCTGGGGTTCCGGGGGTTGAGGTAGCTCCGGTATGGGGACGAAGTCGCGCCCCGAGACTACTTCGAACGGAGTTTTCCCCGTGCTCGTGTGGACGGCGTTGTTGTATGCGACTTCGGCGAACGGGAGCAGTTCAGCCCAGTCGTCTTGGTGATAGTTAGTATATGAGCGTATGAATTGCTCTAAGGTGGCATTAAGAACCTCTGTGGCTCCGTCCGTCTGGGGGTGCCAGGCCGTAGATAGGGCCTGTTGGGTCCCCGTCAGCTTTAGGAAGGCCTGCCAGAATTTGGAGGTGAACTGTGTGCCCCTGTCGGTCACCACACGTGCGGGACATCCGTGTAGCCTGTACACGTGGATGAGGAAGAGTTTGGCTAGCTGTTGTGCGGATGGGACCGACGTGCAGGGGATGAAGTGGGCCTGCTTTGAGAAGTAGTCCTTCACCACCCAAATGGCCGTTTTCTTCTGGCTGGGTGGGAGGTCCACTATAAAATCCATAGAGATTTCCTCCCATGGGCGGGAGGGTTCTGCCACCCGTTGTAATAGCCCCGCGGGTTTGCCTGGTGCCCGTTTGGCCCTAGCGCACGTTGGGCAGGACGCTACGTATGCTTTTACGTCTCGCCTGAGCGCGGGCCACCAGAATTGACGCCGTGTTAGGTGTAGGGTCTTGAGGAACCCAAAGTGTCCTGCTTGTTTGGCGTCGTGTGACCTATGCAAGATCGCCTGGCGTTGCGAGTCCGGGACATAGATTCTGCCTTCCCCCCATGCCAGGTCCTGTGCCATCATTACCTTGTCGGGGTTTGCCAGGAACCAGGGGTCGGTTTTGAGGGCGGTGGCGAGGTCCGTGCGCATTCCCCCTGGTAGTTGCGGTTGGCTTCTTCTGGTCGCAGGTTGTCCCGCCGTCGGCTGCGCCGTAGAGTCGAGCTGCCTCCGAGCGCCGCTTCGGGTGGTCACGGCCATCCCCAGTTGCGAGGCGGATAGGACCGTCCCAATGGTGTCTGGGGCGGGCTCTTCATCTTGGGGCAGTCGGGAGAGGGCGTCGGCCAGGAAGTTCTTTTTGCCCGGCATGAACTTCAGCTGGAAATTAAAGCGGCTGAAGAATTGGGCCCATCGGACCTGTTTTGGGCTAAGGCGTCTGGGCGTTCGTAGGGCCTCGAGGTTCCGGTGGTCGGTCCAGACCTCGAATGGTTGGGTGGCTCCCTCGAGTAGGTGTCGCCATGTCTCTAGCGCCGATTTTACCGCGAAGGCTTCTTTCTCCCAGACGTGCCATCGCCTTTCTGTCTCGGAGAACTTCCTTGACAGGTAGGCGCATGGTTTCAGGAGTCCCGTGGGGTCCTTTTGGAGCAGGATGGCCCCCAGGGAGAAGTCTGAGGCGTCGGCTTGGACCACGAACGGCCGTTCTGGGTCCGGGTGCGCGAGGATTGGCTCCGTGGTGAACAGCGCTTTCAGCTTGTTGAATGCGGTCTGGCACGCGGGAGTCCAATTCAACACTGTGCCCGGGTTCTTGGCGCGTCGGGTGTCCCCCACCCCTTTGGTTTTGAGGAGGTCCGTTAGGGGGAGGGCTATCTCTGCGAACCCCCGGGCGAATGACCTGTAAAAATTCGCGAATCCGAGGAAGCTCTGGAGTTGGCGTCTGTTGCGGGGGCGCTCCCAGTTTAGCACCGCCTCGACTTTTGCGGGGTCCATTTCTATGCCGTCCCCGGAGATTCGGTACCCCAGGTAGTCTAGGCGCGCTTTGTGAAACTCGCACTTTGTAGGCTTGGCATAGAGCTGCGCCCCTCTGAGCTTGTCGAGGACTTGCCTGACTAGGGTCACATGTTCCTCGTGCGTTTTTGTGTAAATAAGGACGTCGTCGATGTAGACCAGGACCCCTTTGAACAGATGTTCATGCAGTACCTCATTGATGAGCTGCATGAACACCCCAGGGGCCCCCGCGAGTCCGAAGGGCAGCACTTTGTACTGGAAGGCGCCTAGGGGGCAGTTGAACGCAGTCTTCCATTCGTCCCCCTCCCTGATTCGGATGCGATAGTACGCCTCGCGAAGGTCCAATTTGGAAAAGACTTTGCCCGTGGACAGGTGGGCGAGCATGTCCTTCACCAGGGGTAAGGGGTATTTGTTGGACAGGGAAGCCGCGTTTAGGCCCCGGTAGTCGGTGCAGAGCCGTAGGGTGCCGTCTTTCTTCTCCCGGAATAAGACGGGGGCTCCGACCGGTGAGCATGCTGGCTCTATGAATCCCCTGTCTAGGTTTTTATCGATGAACTCCCGGAGGGTTGCCATCTCCTTCGGGGTCATCAAGTAGATCTTTGGTCTAGGTAAGGGGACGTCGGGCAGTAGGTCGATCCGGCAATCCGTCTTGCGGTGGGGGGGTAGTTGGTCAGCTTCCGCCTCTCCGAAGACCTCGGAGAAGTCGGCGTATTGTTCCGGTAGGTCTGCTGTGGTAGCGGCGTTGTCCTGTGTAGTCGCCTCCGCTCGTCCTACAGTGGGGTTGGTTCTGCCCGCTGAAACTGGTGCCCGATACTCGCCGTCGCCGAATATGAAGGTGCGGGTCTCCCAGTTGATGCGCGGGTTGTTTGTCACGAGCCATGGCATCCCCAGGACTGCAATGGGCCGCCCGATGTGAGTGACGACGAACGATGTGCGTTCGGTGTGAGTGCCCATTTGCAGGGTGACCGGCTCGGTTTGCAGCGTGGCTGGTTTCCCTCCTGCTGTAGAGCCGTCCAGCTGGTGGAATGCCAACGGCGTGGGGAGGGGGAAGCAGCGGAGGTCGGGTTTGGCGACTAGGTCGGGGTGGATGAGGTTTTTTGAGCACCCCGAGTCCACTAGTGCCGCGGCCGTGGTGGCTCCGTTGCCGGCAGAGAGTTTGATTGCCGCCATTATTACGGGGCTTTCGTCGTTCCGTCGAGGTGGTCCGCGCTGCTGTCCCACCGCCTGCCTCGCAACGCGTTTCAGGGCAGGCGGGGAGCTTTTCCCGCCGGCTGGTCGGGGTCTACGTTATCCTCTTCCCCCCAGTAGGCGTCCCAGCCTTCCTCTGGTGTCGCTGTGGCCACGGTCATTCGGCGGTGAGGGGGCGGCCCCAGGTTGGGTGGTTTGGGGCTAATTTTCGGGGTGGGTTTAGGCGCACTGGTCGGCGGTCGGTTGGCGAAGCAATCCACCGTCTTGTGCCCTAGTTTGCCACACTTCCCGCAGGGCTCCCGATTGAATTTCTTTTTTGGGTATATGGGGCCGGCCATCCCCACGTGTGGTGCGGGTACCTTTTTGCCGGCATAGTTTGTGTCTTCCGTGGTTGTCATGAGGAAGGTGCGGTGCGCGTGTTCGGCTTTCCCCGCGAGGTGGATCCACCCGTGTAGCGTTTCTGGGTCGTCGCGGTAGAGGGCCCATTGGAGAACGTCGCGATTGAGCCCCCTTTTGAACATTTCCAGCAGGGTGGTCTCGGACCAGTCGCTGACCTTCCCCGCGAGGGCTTTGAGCTCCAGGGCGTAGTCTGGGACCGTGCGTGTGCCCTGTTTAAGTCTTTGGAGTGCGCTTTTCGCCCTTACTTTGGCTAGGGGGTCTTCGAAGTAGTTTTTCATCTCATTGATGAAGGCAGGGAAGGTGGCGAGGGCGGGGGAGCTGGACTCGTACAGTTGGACGTACCAGTCCGCCGCCCTGTCTTGTAGTTTGATCGCCACGGCGGCGATCTTGTCGGCTTCGGAGTCGTAGGAGTGTCTGTGCCTCCCCATGAACTCCCTGGCGTTCGTTACGAAGAACGAGAGTTTCGTGGGGTTCCCATCGAAGAAGATGGGGAAGTCCTTTGGGGCCCGGGCGTTTTGCGCGGCCCTGCCTCTCGCTTTCCGGCCTGTGGTGTCGTCCGCCTGGGCCGTCTGCTGACCCTCCGCTGGCCCGTGTGGGTTCGGTGCTTCGCTCGGGGTGTGGGCCTGTGCGGGGACGTCGTTGGGTGGCGCGGGGGGCATAAGCGACTGGAGCATGGTCCGGAGTTCCGTCAGTTGGGCCCGCATGGCCGCGAGTTCAGCTCGTGCCTCCTCGTCCACGGCCCGCACCGCCGCTGGGGCCGGTTCTGTCAGTGCGTCGGCGGGGGTGGGTTGCCGGCGGGGTTCATCCTCCCTCTGCTGCTGGTCCGCTTCCTCCGCCGTCTGCTGGGTGTCTCCATCGTCCTTCTCCGTGTTGACCGCCGTTGGGCTGTCGCTCCACGCCCGTTGCTGGGGTGCGATGTGGGGCGCGGGGTCCTCCGCTGGTTTCGGAAGGCATGTTGCTCCCTCCCGTGGTCGGGTTGCCTCCGTCGCCATCTCCCCTTGGGGTTGGAGCTGAGACTCGGGTCGGGTGGGGTGGGCGTCCATGGCTCCGGGAGTCCGCGGTGCCTCTGGCCTTGGTCGGTCCTCCTCTGTCTCTTGCCGTGCGGCTCGCCCTCCTTGCCCGCGTCGCTCCGGCTTCATCTTGCTGGTCTTCTCGCCGTCTATTCCTCCCGCGGCTCGTTGTCGTCCGGTGGGGCTCGGCGAGGCTGAGTTTATGACTCTCAGCTTTATGTCATGCGCTGCCTGCCTCTGAATAATGCTCAGACACTGGTTCGATGGATCAGGCTCTGGTTTATTCACAGCGCAGTTACAGCGTCGGAAGAAAAAAGCTGAGAGTGACAGGAGCGCGCCGGTGCGGGGTTTAAATACCCCGCGCCGGTCAGCGCCCCCTCACTCGCGGTCACGTCAACCCCCTTTGTCCAATACGTTGCCCTGCCGGTGGGTGAGGGGTTGTGAGGCCCCGCTGGCGTTCCGGGATCGCCCATCATCGGGTTTTCTATTCATCCGGTGATTGCTGTCAGCTGGGCGATCTCCGTTGTATTGGCGCTGATGGCTTGGGTGTGCTCCGTGATCCGTTTAGTTATTGTTTGTTGGCCGTTAGTCGTTGTGAGTTGATGGCTACTTATCTTGAGCCCCTTCTCCTATTTCCTTGCTATTGTCATGTGTGCCATTGCGCTGATGACTTCAGCTCAACGGCACTCATGACAGTCAGTTTGGACTGTATCCACCGATTCCCCCAAATCTATTATGGTAGGAACTCTATCAAAAAAAGGAGCGGCTGTTCTGGCACAGCTTGTTCATGATGGACTCATTCTGGGGCACCATTTGCTCTTCTCCAGCCCACTGGGGCCACGCCAGACCTCCAGGAGTCCTCCAGGGTTACAGGGAGCGGTTCTGCCCCACTGGTTCCTTTGGTGCCCTGGCATTCCTCCTCCTGCCCACGGAGACCTGTGTACCTTTCAACTGGCTACCTCTTGTCCACCCCCTGCTGGCCCACCCTGAGCTGCATCTCCCCCCTTGGACCAGTGGCCCAGCCGTGGCCAGCAAGGGCTGCATTTCCCTCCGGGAAGAGTCCGGGTCAAGGCTGTCTTCCCTCACTGGCACTCACTACCAGCACCCCACTTGCTTGCTCCTTGCCACAACCCTGCTGCCTCTTTCCTCACAGCCCCAGAGCCTGTTTTGTTGTTTGGACATTTCTTGCAGCTCCCAAGCTTCAGCTCTTCTGGCACAATCCTTCCGTTGCTTGTTCGCCCCTCTTTTGTGTCCCTTTTTCTTTTCGATATGTCCAGATGTTCTGGGTGTATTATTTATTTGGTAAATCTGTATAGCCGGCCATCTCACATACGTGATCTACGAAGGTCTCCTTAGAGGTTTTAGCCACCAATTATTTCTGGGCGCTGCCAAATGCCTAGACTGTGGCATGGGATGTTATGCAGGGTGATGCCTCTGCTGATTTTGCCTGGCACTGGTTGGCTCAGAGCACTTGGTGATTGTGCCATCTGGCTTCATACTAGGCATGGCAAATAAACTCAGCTCTGCAATCCCAAGTGGAACTTAAGGTGGTGAGATAAATGCAGGAATTGCAGAGAATTAAGAAGCCCTACAAAGACATCTGCATGTGGCAACACCGTGGAACCCTGCCCTCTGTTTATTCTGGCCCGTAGTTTGGACCCGGGCCTTGACCACCCACCTTTTCATTTGGCTGCTGATCTCCTGGCCCTGAATTTCTGCCATGTGTCCCTTGTGTGCAGAATGGCTTTCCCACCTCACCAGTTGCCACCCTTACAAGACCTTACCATGACATGAGGCATGGCTTCTGCCGACAGAAGGACATTTTAAGAAAAGAATAAACTTAGATTGCAGAGTAGAAATAACCTGTCTGGCATGCCCAACTTATTCTAGCCCCCAGGAGGATGGATCAGTGGGGCCCCAGGAGCCCCAGTCTGGGCATCGAATGGGAAGGGGAGAGCCCCTTGGTCAAGTGCCCAGCCAGGCTGTGGCCCCACTGAGGAGCTTGCAGCAGACCAGCCTCTGTGCTCCTGGGAGCACCGGGGAAGGGCAGGGCAGGGTCCGGAGCTGCAGGGAGCAGCTTCTGAGATTGGCCGGCACGCGTCATCCGTCTCGCTGCCTGTGGAGATGGTTAATGATCCCAGTTCTGTGGGCGTCCAGCCATAAAACCACGGGCCAGCCCAGCATACACGGAGACCAGATTCAGAATCTGAGGCAGTCGCTGAATGCAGCACAACTGCGGCTGCCCCCGTGGCTAAATGTGGTGGTGACATGGACAGCTGAAAGAGCTGTAGCTGGGTCGGGGGCAGAAGCCAAGCGTTTTTATGGCCCGGCTCGGGGGACCTGTTGCACACACGGAGGCCATCTCTTTTTGGGCCGAATCCTTGCCTCGTGCCCAGCCATAATGTGGCTTGGGTTTGCGTGGGCTGGGAGTCCAGGCGGTTGTGGCGCCCTGAGCTGAGCAAGCCCACAGCCCCTCAGATGGCGGTGCGCCCAAAGAGGCGCCTTGGGATTTGTGAAGCCAGAGCTCGGCCGCTGTGGGGAAGGGCCCTCTTTAAGGCGGGGGGGGGGAGGCTCAGCTGCGAGGGCCACCCAGTTCAAAGGCGCGTGGAGCGTGGCCTGAGGGTGACCGAGGAGTGATGGCCTGCCCAGCCCAAAGGCTGGCTGGCGCGGCCTCCTGCCTGGCGCGTGCAGAAGAGCCCTGCGGCCCGAGGGGGCTCTTACAGGAGCGGCGGCTTCCTCCCCTTCTTTCGCCTCCCAGGCCTGTACTGCACCCTTGAAGTGGACTCCTTTGGGTACTTTGTGAACAAGGCCAAGACGAGGGTCTACCGGGACACCGTGGAGCCCAACTGGAACGAGGTAGGCGGGAGCAGCGCCGTCTGCCTCCCCACTTCTCCAATGGGGGGCGGGGGGTCTTTCTGCACTCGGGTGGCCGAGCTTTCCAGCACTTTCTTTTCTCGCCTTGTGCCCCGGGGGGGGGGCTTCTTGGGGTTCAGATGGACCTGGGAAATAACCCTAACCCTAAGTAAGCCTAAGTATGAATTAAGTAAGTGAATTAAATAGGACAAAATAGTGTGATTTAACTTTAAAAAAACCCTGCTTATTTTACCCGTGTCTGACTTAGTTTGTGTATCATGCTCCTGTGAAAATGGATCATCTTTTCTAAATTTGCACAGTAATTTTATTTTTTAAAAACCGTTTTTATCTTGATTCTTAAGAAAACACATTTCCTAATCGGCAAATAACGTACTTCCACATCTTGCTCAGAAAAAGAGCTTTTGTTCTGTGTGTAGCCTGACTGGGAGACACTCCAGATGGTTTGCTGGGCCTGCATAGGAGAGTCGGTCGCAGGATCCCTGGGCTGCTAGCGAGAAGGGAGCTGCACCCGGTGTGCTCGGGAGGGCTTTGGACTCAGGAATGAATCCTGGAGGGAAAGCTGTGAAGAGCCAGCACAACCCCCTAGTCTGAGGCTCGCACAGCACGAAGACCCCAGAGGGCTTTGGAGAAGAACCTTGGCTGCTGTGTTCTCTCCCTGGGGGATGTCGCTGTTCCATTAAACGGTATAAGTGTTGTAGCCCCTGAACGCCATTTTAGGACCTTCTGAAAGGACGGCGCCCTTCATGCTGCTGAAGCCGGGAAAGGGTTTCCCTTTGGCAGGGACAGAGCCGCTCAGTCAGGTCCCTCTGCAGGGGGAGCACGGCGAGGCGGGGGCTTTGCCCAGCAGAGCCCCGCTGCCCTTGCCCGAGCTCTGCGCTCTTCTTGTCCACAGGAGTTTGAGATAGAGCTGGAGGGCTCCCAGACCTTGCGGATCCTCTGCTATGAGAAATGCTACCACAAAACCAAGCTCACGAAAGAAGAAGGCGAGACCACGGACCGCATCGTGGGCAAAGGCCAAATCCAGGTGGGTCGTTGCCCCTGGTCTTTTCTGTTGGTGAGTCAGGGGTAGGGATCCTATTGGCCTCGGAGCTCCACGCCACTGCTGACCATCCCAGTGCAGGATGGGTAACTTTAATTTTCACCGAACCTGAAATCAAATTGCATATAGGTAGTCCTTGCTTAATGACCACAATTGTGACCATAATTTCAGTTGTAAAGCGGTCATTAAGTGAATGACCCAATTTTACATCCTTTCTTGCAGTGGTCGTTAAGTGAATTGTAGTTCCCCATTGATTTTGCTTGCCAGAAGCTGGCCAGGAAAGTTGAAAATGGTGATCCCATGACCACAGCATGCTCTGGCGGTCATAAGTGTGAGGACCGGCTGTAAGTCAGTTTTTTCAGCACTGTCATAAGTCTAAACTGTCACTAAATGAATTAAGTGAGGACTGTATACTCAGTAGGATTATGCTGCAATATTCATATTCACCACCTCAAGTTGAAAGCTATGGTACGCACTCATTGGCGGGGAAGCTTTGGGGTGTGCGTGCAGTCCTGGACCCTCTGGGTGAGAACCTGGAGGTGAGCCGCGGCCTATCATGGTCCCTCTCAACTGGCCTTCCCCCCGAAATTCCCTGGAAAACCTCGCTTTTCCATTTCCCTTCATATGTTGGGATATGCAGGGAGAGAAATTAAGGCTTCCCTCCTCAGATGTGGCACTCTCTCTCGCGCGCATACCCTGTGGCAGTCTGCCAAAGTAAAAGCTACCTGGGCACCAGGTGGGCTTTGGGGGGGATGTTGCTTATGGCCAGCATGTTACGCTTTGAGAGCCCAGTGAAGGGGGCTGTGCGGCAAGGTTTTTCTAACTCCTTCAGGCTGCAGAATCTGCTTGTTAAAAATTCATGGGATTCTCCGTGCCCCCCATCAGGGACAAGCTCTTGAGATAGAAAAGTGACTGGGTCTGAGAACCGGCTGCAGTGGATGGGGAAGGCCCAACCCTGCGCTGTGGCTTCGTGGGGGGAGCAGGACCCAGGGAGGGGGAAAGCGGACCAAGGAGGAGGAGGGAGGAGGGAGAAGGCCAGGGAGTTGGGGGGGCAGCACGGTTGGCTGCAGCCTTGGCCGTGCAGGAGCCTGCATGAGGGGGGGCCGCCTCTCCCCCAACGAGGGCCTGAAGCACCAGACCGCCCCAGATGGCTGGTCTGGCCTTGGCTGATCTCTGTGCTGGGATCCCCCGGGCATCTCCTGCCCCTTCAGGGTGGGCCTAGCTGATGCCACCTTGCCAGCTCCTCAGAGGATGCGATGCGGGGCCCTCTTTGAACTGTCCAGCTGGGCCATCGCACGGAAGGGAACGAGATGCTTTGCCTGCTGCCCCGAGGCTTCCCCAGAAGCGTTAGTTGGGCTCTGAAATCCTGCCTGTTGTGGCGCACCAGATGTTGCCGGCCCGCTTTACCACTGGCCCAGAGGGGTGTTTCAGCAGCGCACAGTCCCCCTCTTCCGTATTGTGAGAGCACATTATCAGATTAGCCGGTGGGGCCCAGAGATTGTTTTGTTATTTATGGTTTTACTCTCATGCCCCTCCATTCTATGCCGGCCCCGAGCAGGTTTTGCTGGTTGTAGGGTTTCCTCCCCAGGAGAAAGTGCAGCAGGGACGGTTCCTGCCCTCGGGAGCAGCTGGGCGGATTGCCTTGGCAAAAGCTCGGGGGTGGTGGTGGAGTTACCCAGTTTCTCTCCTTCTGCCGCTCTGATAGCACCTCACTTTCCGGTTGTGTCTTGCTCGTTCCAGGGGTGTTGCGTGTTTTAGAATAGGTAGCCTCATTCCCTCACATCTGGGATTTGCAGATTGCGCCATCGTGAAGGACGGTCAGCATTCCTCTCTCTGCTTCGTGCAGGAGGCCGGCTGTTGGCAGGGGCAGCAACCACTTGACATTTCTAGTTTTTTCAGCTGTTCCCTCTTTCTTGGGAGAACGAGATACTTTTTTCTTTGCAGAACTTTTTATTGCCAGTAGCAGATGCTTCCATGGTAGGGTTTGCGAGTGTGTGGGCAGAGGTTCAGAAGCTTTCCCATCGATGCCCAAAATAGCAGGACTTCTTCAGCATCCAGTGTTTGTGTATTGCTTTGTTTAGCATTTGATGCATTGTGAGGCAAAACTGGAGTGCAGTTTTTAATTCTCCCCACTGCCTGATCGTGCCTGGGAAACTGCCCCCTTGGGGGCTCCAGGGGGAAGCCTGCAAAGCTGCAGCAGGAAACACCTTCACAACGTGGACATCCAGGGAGCAGCTGGTCTAAAATTGGCAGAGAAAGGTCCTCAGTCACTTATTTTCACGGCAACTGGGCACTCTGAAAAGTGGGACCTAAGGATCCAAGCCTACTGCTGAGCACCAATTTATTGATTGCTTTGTGGATCTGATTGAGACATTCCACTCCTTTCATTTGGAAGCTCAAGCTGGCCATGTCTATAACAGTCTCTCTGCCTACTGGCTCTTGGGCCGAAGTGGGGGACTGGCCTAGAGTCCCTGAGGAGCTTCTGTGGCTGAGGGGGACCAGGACTGGGGCTTCCTACTCCGAGTCCTGCACTTTCTGTGCTACCCGACCCTCCCTGCTCATGGTCCCTCAAGGAGCTTGCATAGCCGAGGGGGGATAGAACCTGGGTCTCCCCACTCTTGAGTCCAGCAGCTTCAGCACTGAATCACCCCGGCTCTTGGGCTGAGGCAGGGGGTGGCGCCAAGTCCCCTAAGGAGCTTCCATGTCTTAAAGAGGACTAGAACCAGGTCTCTTGGGGCCTGTCCAACATTGTACCACTGTGCCACGCTGGTTGTTGGTGGTTGCCTTTTGTCCCCGCTTCTCCCCAGTATGCTGTGTATCAGTTGTAGGCAGGATCACCTGGGGCTGCCTCAGAAGTTGTTTTGAGGTGCAGATTGTTGGGTTCTTCAGTTCCTCTGATGTCCAAGTGTACTTCCTTTCCCAGATACCTTGATTGATGCTCCACGGAGAATTGTTATGGTGACCTGAGGCTAACCGCATTAAATACATCGGTAGCAATAGTATTTCTTGCATTCAATTTAGTTTAATTTAATTAAAGTCTACTTTAGATTTAGTTAAGATTATTAGTTTTTCTGGTCCCTTCTGCTTCTCTCCCACTCCTCCCTTCTGTTCTTGGAATTTGGCCCGGGCATTTAGAGGCAGACGCAGCTCTGAGCTGGAAAGGTGCCCATTCCTGTTTGGGGCGTTGTGTCGCTTTGTCCCAGGTCAGAAGCCCCCTGGGCCCAGGTCGGCGGCCTTTGAGCAGACCAGCACCCAGTTCCTAGCCTGCTTCCCTCATCCTGATGTGTGAGTAGCCTCTGTGGAGCCTGAAGAGGCTGTGTCCAGACAACCTCCTCTCTGGAGCCAGGCTTCGGAGGGAAGTCCAGCAGGCTTGAGCCCCTGGCAGTGGAGAGGCCAGCCCATCTCCAAATGCTGGCAGACATTGGATTTTTTCCATCAATCAAGAATAAATAAATAAAATACTGTGATGGTTAAAGGAGAAGGTGCTTAGCTCAGATGTGAGACAACAACAGTCACCAGCATTTAATTAGGAACGTGCCCCTTTTTTCCACAAACATTTTCTCAGGACTAATATTATTTTTTATTTAATTTTACTCTTGGTGAAATTTAAAGGGATGACTTTAAATTGTTGATGAGGTTCAATAACGATGTACGTCGCAGGCGAGAAAGCGATTAGCTGTTTCTGACTGCTTGCTGGGAGAACTCATGTGAATCTAATACCTGGCTGAATGTGTTTTTCAGCTGGATCCCCACACCTTGCAAGATAAAGACTGGCAACGCACCGTCATCTTGATGAATGGGGTAAGGTAGAGCGTTCGGGACTGCGGACTCACCCCTTCCGTTGGCATATTTTCCTCGTTTCCAGTTCCCCTTCCTTCCTGGTCGTGCAGTAACACCTGCGCCCGTGTCTTGCCAGCACCAGGTCCTTTGTCTGTTTGCCAAAAAGAAGCAATCAGCCGTCTGATTTATTGCACTTGCATTAATTACCCATAATAGGGAGACATCTTTGGCTGATCAATCCCGTTATGACACTCTACAAGGAAGTGTTTTTGTATTCACATAGCAGCTTATGCCTGAAGAAACAATTCACGATAAAGCATACTAAAGTAAAACAAGGACAAAGCATGGCCAATGAGAGCTAAAATCACAGTCAAAAAGGCTGTTACACAAGGCACAGGGAAAGCTGGCCTTCTTTTATGAAACGCTACCGTGCACTGTGTGAACTCCAAAAAACATTTGCTGGCCCAATGCGTATTTTAATTACAAAGAAGCCCTATCACTTGGCGATAGGTTTTCTGTTCTTAGCTGCTTCTTTCTCTTGTGGTTGTTGCTGTTCCCACTCCCTTCCGACATACAGTTAGTGGCAAGAAATGCCAGAGCAGCCCTCCTTGGCCCAGGCACTGGGGCTGTCCCAGGCCCCCTGCCTCCGAGACTCTATTCTGTTGCTGGCCCTTGGTGGTCAGTGGAGAATCCAGCATAACCCAGAACGAGGAACTGAGGTGTTCTCTCTTTCCAAGGTGGAAGTGAAGCTCTCCGTGAAGTTCACAAGCAGAGAGTTCAGTCTAAAGAGGATGCCTTCTCGAAAACAAACGGGAGTATTTGGAGTAAAGATTGGTGTTGTCACCAAGTGAGTTACCATCTTTTTTTAATACTTGTTCATAGCTGAAGTCTTTCCATGTCATCTGTTGTGGGGATGTTGGTTCTCCTAGCATTACCCGATCTTCTTAGAACCGCCATTTGCTGATTTTGAATATAATGGACTTGCTGTGCTTGGCAGCCACCTCTGGTCTCTGGCTGCGCTGGGGAATGATTCGTGCTGGGATTTTTCCAGACTACTGAGCTGTAGCTGTTTTTTCCCATACCCAGAAATGCTCTGACCATCTGGATTTTGCTGAACTATTGTCAGGGCTCCTTTGATTGCAGCGTGTGCACTGGGGCTTGAGAACTGAAGAGGAGCTAGTTATTTCCTGGCCAAAGCATCATTTGTAAAATTCTGCTTGACTTTTACATGTACAAAAGAATAGCACGTTAAACAAGGAGTTCTTCCTCCCCCCTCAGTCTAATTTATTTTAAAAGACAAAAATGTGATTCTCTGGAGTAGAACAAATATTTTAATTACTTAGTTATAATGTTGAGGGTTCATATCAATGGATGGAAGCTGGACTGTATGCAGTTGCCCAGCAAAGGATGGGCAGTTGTTTCCTGGATCAAAGGCAGTGAACGGTAGCGGAAGGACTGATGGAGCAGAGCGAAGGGAAAGAAGAAGAGCTTTAACTGCAAAGCGTAATATCGATAGGAAATTATTTATTTATTTACCAAAATTTTATGCCATCTGCCCTATTCTAGGTGGCGTGAATGTTTAATGAAAAAAATTCCATAAATCATAAAATCCATCCATAAAACCAATAAAAAATAAACAAAACTATTAAAAACTGTAAATAAACCAACAGCTCCCATCCAGTGAGTCCAAATGCTCTGTTAGTGGGATGGAAGGTGAGGGCGACCTTGGGGCAGAGAGGAAAGAGACGCTGCCGGGGAACAACCGGATAAAAGGAAAGGGAGTCCACGGGAGGGCAACGGTCTAAAGAAGAAACTTGGCAAAGACCCTCCCTGACCACTCAAGCTCCCTGACCAATAGTGGGGGTGGGAGATTTGTACTTCCAGACTTGCAAGATTCCGTTAATGTAGCCTTACAATAAAGTAGAAGTAGCTCATCTTGCCGTGTTTCCTGTCTGGTTTACCTGATAAGGTTGACATCAGTCTTGCAAGTCTGAAAGTACAAATCTTCCCTCCTCCTCACCTTGATTCCAGCATTGTCACTGGACTTACAGATCTAGGGCTCAAAAGGGGGAAATAGAGATCAGTAGTGTATAAAATCCTCATGCTGGAGAGAACCAGCTGCAAAGCATGATTCATATCCACAGCTATACTCTGGTCTTGGAAATTCCGGGTAGTGTCCCTCCGAAATAATCTGCCTGCTCTTGCGATGAGGGGACTGTTTCACCTTGGCAGTGTCATGGTCTCCTCCAAGATGAAGGAGTCAGAGTTCAAGGAGCCTACTGTAGATTAATGTCAGGAATTAAAGCAATCAAGCACTTGAGGCTGGGTTTGCCAGCAGTCCTCCAGAATAGCTATGGTATGAGTCTGCAATGGTCTGTAGGAATGACCTTGGGAGACAGGAGGAAGAGCTGCAGACTAGACAACAGACAAGGGGCAGCTGAGCCCGCAGAAGGAACAGGGTGGGCAAACGTCTCAGAAGGTACCCTCCGTAGTTTCTTGGACTGTAAAGGCAAGAGGGGAGGGTTCTATTTTCAGACTTGCAAGATTCTGTTAATGCAACCTTACAATAAAGTTAGAGCTAGTACCTCCGGGTGTGCTGCTTGTCTGGACTACCTCACAAGCTTGATGGAATGAGACAGAAGTTTGGAGCCTGAGCAGCTGTCCAGGCTGAGAATGCACTGCAAACTCCAAGAGCTGAGTGGAGGTGCTCCCACCAGCAGCCAGCTTCTCCCCTGGGAACAATCACTCCAACCCAGGTCTGTGTTTTCCTGTCTCTGAATCCTGTGTGTTGCTTGAACCTCAGCTTTTGGACTCTGGACTGATTTCCTTTCTGTAACACCTGGACTACATTTATCCATACTTTGAATTGGCTTTGGACTCACAACCAAGATTTACTTCTAGTTTAGCATTCTGGTGTGTACATGCACTTGTACGTGTCAATGCTCTGCCTGCAGAAGCCTGTTAGAAGCTTGCAGACTTGGAAGTTGACATCTTGCAGCCAACTCCATGCGTGTGCTCAGCCAGGAGCAAGACAGGTAGTTAAAGGAAGAATATCTCCACGTGGTGATCCACCCTTGCCACAAGCAGTTACTGAGGTTCACAGTGGACACCAAGCTTTCCATTTTGCAGGAGTTTCTTTTGGACTGTTAGCATCTCCCAGGTTTTCATAAAGTATGTGGCAGTAGTTAGGCTCATCTCAGACTACAGGAGTCCAGGTATACCCCTATTTGGATGATTGGCTCCTGGATGCAGATCTGAAGTTATGACTGCGTACCTATACCACCTTGCAAAGATTGGCCTCTATATAAATGAAAAAAAGTTCTCATGGCACCCCACAATACATTGGGGCATAGCTGAACACACTTCTTGTTGTCCATCACAGCAGACATTCTTTTTAGCCAGTGAGCCAGTTCCTTAAAACACTGCTGAGTGATAAAGGTAGTTGTTGCCTAATTCTCCTAAGTGCCCCACCCAGCAATGGCTCCTACTATTTTCTACCTGAAATTAATTCTCGGCAAACAAGACTCCAAATTCTGAGTCCTGAACTAAAGACATCTGCAGTGTGGAAACACTTCTTATCAGTGCTGCCATTCAGGAGTGTTGCTGTGAATGCCTATCAAACTGAATGGAGAGGTTCACTCAGGCCAGCTAGCCAGGACATTGGATTCTCCAAGAATTCTCGTAGCATGGCTGTCTAAGGCTTTGGGCTAGAGAGAAGCCTTCCACGACTTCCAGAAAGTGCCAAGAAAGAATGGTACAAATTGTATCTGAGGGTTCAACCCTGGCGGTTGTGTAATTACAGTCCGTCCTTGTAGTCAGCCATGGAGATGGCTTTGAAGGGATTATTCAGAAGCATTCTGAAAGTCCTGGGAAAGGAGGTAGCATTGGGAAGAGGTTTAGGCTGGCTCCTCCTTGACTCAGTGAGGTGTAAGCGGGAAGGGAGGAGAAACACAAGCAGACGTGCAAGATTCCGTTAGTAGAGCCTGTCTTGGTAACAATACCTTAGAGCCGCCTTTCTCAGCCTTCTGACCCCGGAGGAGCCCTTGAAATATTTCTCAGGCCTCGGGGACCCCTGCACATTCAGGCTCAAATATAGGACAGAAGTTACAAAATTGTTCTATTCGTTTCCTGGGTAGGCCTGTATAGATGCATGAATGGTGTTCTTAAACTGAAAATAAAGAATGAAACTTTCCACTTTCATGTGAAGTTGCCCGACTTCGAAATAATTTTTTAAATAAATCGTGATCTCCCAGGGAACCCCTGGTGACCTCTCGCGGAACCCTAGGGTGCCACAACCCTGGCTGAGGAACCCACTCCTAGAGTCTTCCTGTGGGGTCAGTTTCTTTGATCTGGTCTGCCTCCCAGAGCTGACGCTCCTGCACCTCGCACAGCAGCTCTAGGTGTGGAGTGTGACACTCCAGGTGCCGTCATCCTGGTGGGAACAGCCCAGGACTTTGGTGGATATGCTCAGTTGTCATCACTGGAATAGTCACAATGGCATATTCTGTCCTAACAGTCAGGAACCACGCTGAGACAAGGAATAGGTCTCTAGTGTTTTATTACTGCTACATAACAGAAAATCCTAACAAACTGAAGAAGCGTGGGAAAAACCCAGACATATAAACCCCAAAGGCTAAGGTGGGCCCGATCTGTGTCTCTTGGAATGGCCACCTAATTCCTCAGTGCTACGCATGCGCTTTACAGCCTGGATGGGAGCCCCCTGCTCGCCATCCTTACTCATGACATATTCCACCAGAAGGTGAAGGCCTCTGCGAGAGCTTGAAGGAGCCCACTGCAGACCCTTTTGCTTCCGGCAGCAACAGCTGGTGTCAATACTTGTGTGGCAGGCAGGCAGGGTCATAATCACAAGTCAGTGGTAGATTTATTTGTTTGTTTATTTTTATTCGTCACTTTTCTTCACTGCCTACTGGTGAAGCGACTCTGGGTGGTGTACAATTAAATTAATAAGAGATTAAAATACCATAGAAACAGATTCATCGTATAAATATAAATATAAATTTCAAGATGGAGAAACAACAGCCTCAATAAAATTCCTCAGGGCCTCATCAATCACTCCATGATTGGCTATCCCCCCTCCTGCTCCTGTAAAGGAAAGACACTTTCCTTTACAGGCGGATACTATTTAGATTTTTATTCTGCCTTTCATTCAGAAGTTTAAGGGGGCATACTTAGTGCACCCTCCTCCTACATTTCCTCACAAATACAGTTTCCCCCTCCAGCATCATTTGATCTTCACACAGTTGGATGGTTCGACAGCGGGGGGCGGGATTTCACTGGGGCTGTGGCAATGCAAATGGGCAGTCACCATGAGACTTTGAAATTCGTTGTGGCACCTGTTGGCAATCCCTTGGTAATCCTGGGGATCCCATGGTTGACCTATATCAGACTCACAGGCAAGATTCAAGGATATCTGATTTATTAAGGAACAGTAAGCAGGATCACAAAGCAAGCTGAGAATGATGAAAGCACGCCAAATTCAAACTAAAAACCCTCGGTGCAAATGAAATACCTCCCCCCGTAGAATCTTCTCAAGTTCACAATCCCAGGTGCTCCTAACAGTTTCTGATGGTCTGCGGGAAAAGGCCTTGAACAGATAACTTAACCCAAACACATTCCATTGTAATGAATTCAGATACAGAGCTTGGTACAAGGTTTCACAACAGCTCCCTCCCAAACAGAAACACGCATCAGCGCCATGGCATGTGAAACATTACGATGTATAAACTACATTGAAACAGTGAACATGACATACTGCCCACCCCCAAATAAAAAATACATTAAGCAGCAGGCTTCAAAGGGTAAGCAAGGTGGAAACGGCAAACTAAATCTAAATCAGGAGCATTAACATGGTGGGCAGACACCCATTCAGGATGAGGAAAGTGTTTCCATTGGACCAGATACTGAAGGGTGCCTTGAAGCTTGCGAGAATCAACGATGTCCTTGACTTCAAAGTGTTGGCCGTCAATCATAATTGGAGCGGGAGGAGGAGGTTGAGGGTTCCAACGTGGTGAGTGGTGCACAGACTTAAGCAAGCTGCAATGGAAAACAGGGTGCAAGCATTTTAAATTGTGAGGCAGTTCCAATTTAACAGTGACTGGATTGACAAGACCAACAATAGGAAAAGGACCAATGAATTTGAGAGCAAGTTTTTTAGAGGGTTGAGGTGATTTGATAAATTTAGTAGATAGATACACCTGATCCCCAACTTTGAAGTCGTGTTGTAAAGAGCGATGCTTATCAGCTTGCAACTTGTAAGCAGCCTGGGCATCAGCCAAAGCTTGTTGAATTACCTGCCAGGAATCAGACAGTTGAACATCCCAGTCAGATGCAGAACATGTTTGGGAAGGGGGCTGTGGCAGTTCAGGGATGGGAACAAGGTCGTGACTGGAGACCACACGAAAAGGGGTTTGTCCGGTACTTTGATGGACAGCATTGTTGTAAGCAACTTCAGCAAAAGGTAATAACTCCACCCAATCGTCCTGATGGTAGTTAATGTATGCTCTAAGAAACTGTTCAAGAGTGGCGTTTAAAATCTCAGTAGAACCGTCAGTTTCCAGATGGAACGATGTGGACAGCACTTGTTTGGTGCCAATCAATTTTAAAAATGATTTCCAAAATTGGGAAGTAAACTGTGTCCCGCGGTCACTGACCAAATGGGAGCGGCTACCGTGGAGGTGGTAGATGTGGAGGAGAAATAGGCGTGGTAATTGTGAGGCTGACAGAATGAATGCACATGGAATGAAATGAGTTTGTTTAGAGAAAAAATCTTTTACCACCCAAATGACAGTTTTCTTCTGACTGGGAGGTAGGTCTACAATGAAATCCATAGAAATCTCGTCCCAGGGGCGGGATGAACTGGCCACTGGCTGTAAAAGCCCCTGTGATTTCCCTCCTTTTCGTTTTGACATGGCACAAACAGGACAGGAAGCAACATAGTCTTTTACATCACGTCTTAAGGTCAGCCACCAAAATTGACGGCGAACCAAATGCAATGTTTTGACAAAACCGAAGTGTACAGCAAGTTTATCATCATGGGAACGCTGCAAAACATCGGCTCTTAATGTTTCAGGCACATAAAGGCGGTGTTCCACCCACGCCAGACCGTTTTCAAAAGAAACGTCTCTATTAGCTAGCAACCAAGTGTCAGATTTCAGTGCCTGGAGAAAGTTCTTCTGTAACTGACAAGGGACTTGCATTTTCCGCTTCCCAGGCTGGGCTGGGGGCGGAGTTGCCTGCGCACGAGTCTGGCTCCGAGTGACAGCAACCAAGCCCAAGGTCCATTTCTATACCCCGGTCAGACACTCGATAGCCCAGATAGTCAAGTTGGGTTTTGTGAAACTCACATTTGGAAAGTTTGGCATAAGAGTTTGGCATCTCTAAGCTTGCGTAACACCTGTTTCAGGAGGTGTTTGTGTTCCTCCGTGGTTTCAGTGTAAATGAGAACATCATCTAAATAGACCAGAACCCCTTTAAACAAATGATGGGCGCGAAGATGCTATGGTGAGTGCTGACTGTCCCACTTTAGTGGTAAAAGTGAAATTGGGTTCCCGCACAAAAACTACAGAGGTCTGGGCTTTAGTTGACTCTGGGTGTTCCAGGTGTTTAATTCACCCTGACCTGGTTGGTGCTTTGGACCTGCTTAGTTTCCCCCTCCAGCATCCTTTGATCTTCACACAGTTGGATGGTTCAACAGCAGGGCGGGGGGCAGCGACCCATTTCACTGGAGCTGTGGCAATGCAAATGGGCAGTCACTGTGAGACTTTGAAATTTGTTGTAGCACCTGTTGGCAACCCCTTGGTAATCCTGGGGATCGCCTGGTTGACCTATCAAAGCCCCTATATAAACTGGGAGCACAGAACTGTGACTTTTAAAGATGGATTTTACCAAGCTCCTACAGCAGAGATAGTTGCACGTGCAGGGGTTGGAAGGGCTGTGATCGCCACGCCGTGCCCTAACTTGGCACATTTAGAAGGCTTGCCTGATCAATACCAAGACTTTGCGGATGTATTTGGGGAGATGGAAGCAGATCAGCTACTCCATCACCGGAAAACTGACTGTGCAATAGAGTTGGTCCCCAATGCTCAATTGTTTCTTGTTTATTCGTTTAGTCGCTTCTGACTCTTCATGACTTCATGGACCAGCCCACGCCAGAGCTTCCTGTCGGTCGTCAACACCCCCAGCTCCCCCAGGGACGAGTCCGTCACCTCTAGAATATCATCCATCCATCCACCTTGCCCTTGGTCGGCCCCTCTTCCTTTTGCCCTCACTCTTCCCCAGCATCAGCATCTTCTCCAGGGTGTCCTGTCTTCTCATGATGTGGCCAAAGTACTTCAGTTTTGCCTTTAATATCATTCCCTCACATGAGCAGTCTGGCTTGATTTCCTGGAGGATGGACTGGTTTGATCTTCTGGCAGTCCAAGGCACTCTCAGAATTTTCCTCCAACACCGCAGTTCAAAAGCATCGATCTTCCTTCTCTCAGCCTTTTTTATGATCCAGCTCTCGCAGCCATATGTTACTATGGGGAACACCATTGCTTTAACTATGCGGACCTTTGTTGTCAGTGTGATGTCTCTGCTCTTAACTATTTTATTGAGATTTGTCATTGCTCTTCTCCCAAGGATTAAGCGTCTTCTGATTTCCTGACTGCAGTCAGCATCTTCGCACCTAGAAATACAAAGTCTTTAATTGCTTCTACGTTTTCTCCCTCTATTTGCCAGTTGTCAATCAAGCTGGTTGCCATAATCTTGGTTTTTTTGAGGTTTAGCTGCAAGCCAGCTTTTGCACTTTCCTCTTTCACCTTCATCATAAGGCTCCTCATTCGCTTTCAGCCATCAAAGTGGTATCATCTGCATATCTGAGATTGTTAATGTTTCTTCCAGCAATTTTAACTCCAGCCTTGGATTCCTCAAGCCCAGCACATCGCATGATGTGTTCTGCGTACAAGTTGAACAGGTAGGGTGAGAGTGTACAGCCCTGCCATACTCCTTTCCCAATCTTAAACCAGTCCGTTCCGTGGTCTGTTCTTACTGTTGCTACTTGGTCGTTATACAGATTCTTCAGGAGGCAGACAAGATGACTTGGTATCCCCATACCACTAAGAACTTGCCACAATTTGTTATGGTCCACACAGTCAAAGGCTTTAGAATAGTCAATAAAACAGAAATAGATGTTTTTCTGAAACTCCCTGGCTTTTTCCATTATCCAGCGGATATTGGCAATTTGGTCCCTAGTTCCTCTGCCTTTTCTAAACCCAGCTTGTACATCTGGCAATTCTCACTCCATGAATTGCTGAAGTCTACCTTGCAGGATCTTGAGCATTACCTTACTGGCATGTGAAATGAGTGCCACTGTTCGATAGTTTGAACCTTCTTTAGTGTTTCCCTTTTTTGGTATGGGGATATAAGTTGATTTTTTTCCAGTCTGATGGCCATTCTTGTGTTTTCCAAATTTGCTGGCATATAGCATGCATTACCTTGACAGCATCATCTTGCAAGATTTTGAACAGTTCAGCTGGGATGCCGTCATCTCCTGCTGCCTTGTTATTAGCAATGCTTCTTAAGGCCCATTCAACCTTACTCTTCAGGATGTCTGGCTCTAGCTCACTGACCACACTGTCACAGCTATCCCTGATATTGTTATCCTTCCTATACAGGTCTTCCGTATATTCTTGCCACCTTTTCTTGATCTCTTCTTCTTCTGTTAGGTCCTTGCCATCTTTGTTTTTGATCATACCCATTTTTGGCTGGAATTTACCTCCAATGTTTCTAATTTTCTGGAAGAGGTCTCTTGTCCTTCCTCTTCTATTGTCTTCTTCCACTTCTGCGCATTGCTTGTTTAAAAATAATTCCTTATCTCTTCTGGCTAACCTCTGGAATTTTGCATTTAATTGGGCAGATCTCCCCCTATCACTGTTGCCTTTTGTTTTCCTTCTTTCTTGGGGTACTTCTAGTGTCTCAGCAGACAGCCACTTTGCCTTCTTGGTTTTCTCTTTCTTTGGGATGTATTTTGTTGCCGCCTCCTGAACAATGTTGCGAACCTCTGTCCAGAGTTCTTCTGGGACCCTATCTACTAAGTCCAGTCCCTTAAATCGATTCTTCACCTACACTGCATATTCCTTAGGAATATTAATGAGCTCATATCTAGCTGATCTGTGGGTCTTCCCTAATCTCTTTAGTCTGATCCTAAATTGTGCAAGAAGAAGTTCGTGATCTGAACTACAGTCAGCTCCAGGTCTTGTTTTTACCGACTGTATAGATGTCCACCACCTTTGGCTGCAAAGGATGTAGTCAATCTGATTTCGGTGTTGTCCATCTGGTGAAGTCCATGTATAAAGCCGTCTCTTAGGTTGCTGGAAGAGAGTGTTTGTTATGCACAATGAGTTGTCTTGGCAAAATTCTATCAGCCTATGTCCTGCTTCATTTTGTTCTCCCAGGCCATGCTTACCTGTAATTCCAGGTGTCATTTGACTGCCCACCTTAGCATTCCAATCTCCCATGATGAAAATAATGTCTCTTTTAGGCGTGTTCAGTAGGTGCTGCAGATCCTCATAGAACTGCTCTACTTCAGCTTCTTCAGCATCTGTGGTTGAGGCGTATATTTGGATCACTGTGATGTTAGATGGCTTGCCCTGAATTCGAATGGAGATCATTCTATCATTTTTTGGATTGTATCCAAGCACTGCTTTAGCCACTTTACTATTAATTATGAAGGCTACTCCATTTCTTCTGTGGTCCTCTTGTCCACAGTAGTAGATCTGGTGGTCATTTGATGTGAAGTGGCCCATTCCAGTCCATTTCAGTTCACTGACGCCCAAAATGTCTATCTTTAATCTTGACATCTCACCAATAACCACATCCAATTTTCCCTGGCTCATAGATCTTACATTCCAGGTTCCAATGGTGTGTTGATCCTTAGAACATCGGATTCGCCGTTCACCACCAGCACCGTCGGCTGCTAGCCGTCCTTTCAGCTTTGAGCTAGCTGCGTCATCACATCTGGGGCTAGTTGAACTCATCCTCTGTTCCTCCCCAGTAGCATTTTGACCATCTTCCGACCTGGGGGTCTCATCTTCTGATGGTATACCGACATATCTCTGGTTGTACTGATCCATTTAGTTTTCACGGCAAGAATACTGGGGTGGGTTGCCATTACCTTCCCCAGGGATCGCATTTAGTCTGACCTCTCTGTCATGACCTTCCCGTCTTGGGTGGCCCTTCACGGTTTAGCTCACGGCATCACTGAGGTGCTCAAGCTCCAGCACCACGACAAGGTAATGATCCTTTGCTGAATGCTCAATTGCCCAAGCCAAAAGTTTATCCGATGACTTAGAAGGAACTTGAGGCATTACGGGACTTCATTGACAAAAATCTGTCCAGGGGATTTATTGAACCTGCTAATTCCCCAGTTGGGGCCCCTGTGTTATTCCAGGAAAAGAAAGATGGCACGCTTCGACTCTGTACGGACTATCGTGGGTTAAATTCCATCTCTATTGTCAACAAATACCCTCTCCCTCTCATGAAGGACATGTTAGCTCATTTGTCAAAGGGCAAGATTTTCTCCAAGCTCGATTTTGCGAAGCCTATTTCCGCATTTGCATAAGAGCTGGGGATGAGTGGAAAAGTGCTTTTAATTGCCCACTAGGATCGTTTCAGTACAAAGTCCTCCCTTTTGGGTTAGCAGGGGCACCCGGAGTCTTCATGCAGTTGATTAATGAAGTTTTACATGCTCATTTGTTTAAAGGGGTCCTGGTTTACTTAGATGATGTTCTCATTTACACTGAAACCGAGGAGGAACACGAACACCTTCTCAAACAGGTGTTACGCAAACTTAGGGATGCCAAACTCTATGCCAAACTCTCCAAATGTGAATTTCACAAAACACAACTTGACTATCTGGGCTATCGAGTGTCTGACAAGGGCATTGAGATGGACCCTGCAAAAATTCAGGCGATTCTAAGTTGGGAACGTCCCTGCACCTGGAGGCAATTGCAAAGTTTCCTAGGGTTCTGTAATTATTATAGCCAATTTATCCAAGGGTTTGCTGAGATTGCCTTACCCCTCACTGATTTACTCTGTACCAAGGGCTTGGGGGAGACACGCAACGTAAAACACCCTGGAGCCGTGCTGAATTGGATGCCTGAATGCCAGGCAGCATTTGAAAAGTTGAAAACCCTTTTCACTGCTGAGCCTATTCTACAGCACCCCAATCCTGAATGCCCCTTTGTGGTCCAAGTTGATGCTTCTGACTCCTCAGTTGGGGCTATTTTGTTACAGAGGGATTCTGAAAATCACTTAAAACCCTGCGCTTATCTGTCCAGGAAATTTTCTGAAACCGAACGCCGTTGGCATGTTTGGGAAAAGAAGGTGTTTGCTGTAAAAGCCACTTTAGAAACCTGGCATCACCTCCTTGAAGGCGCTAAATGCCCTTTCAAGGTTTGGACCGATCACAGGAATTTGGAAGCCCTTCGCACCCCCCGGCGTCTCAGTCCTAAACAAATTCACTGGGCTCAGTTTTTCAGTCGTTTTAACTTCCAGTTAAAATTTATGCCGAGAAAGAAAAACTTTCTGGCCGATGCTTTGTCACGTTTACCTCAGGACCTTGACCAGGTGGCAGATATGGTTGGGACTGTTCTCACTGAACCACAACTGGGCTTGGTTGCTGTCATTTGGAGCCAGACCCGTGCACAAGCAACCCCGCCCCCAGCCCAGTCTGGG
This sequence comes from Candoia aspera, assembly GCF_035149785.1. Classification (NCBI taxonomy): domain Eukaryota; kingdom Metazoa; phylum Chordata; class Lepidosauria; order Squamata; family Candoiidae; genus Candoia; species Candoia aspera. The sequence goes on along the minus strand of NC_086167.1, from coordinate 1,519,695 downwards.
AAGCGGAAAGTGCAAGTTCCTTGTCAGTTACAAAGGAACAGTGTCTCTATTAGGTAGCAACCAAGTGTCAGATTTCAGTGCCTGGAGAAAGTCCTTCTGTAACTGACAAGGAACTTGCACTTTCTTCTTCCCAGACTGGGCTAGGGGCGGGGTTGCCTGTGCACGGGTCTGGTGTGGGTGCAACATCGCCTTTATGTGCCTGAAACATGAAGGGCTGCTATTTTGCAGCGTTCCCATGATGATAAACTTGCTGGACACTTTGGTTTTGTCAAAACCTTACATTTGGTTTGCCGCCAATTTTGGTGGCCAACATTGAGACGTGACGTAAAAGACTATATGGCTTCCTGTCCTGTTTGTGCCATGTCAAAACGGAGAGGAGGGAAACCACAGGGGCTTTTACAGCCAGTGGCCAGTCCTACCCGTCCTTGGGACGAGATTTCTATGGATTTTATTGTGGATCTTCCTCCCAGTCAAAAAAACCCTGTTATTTGGGTTGTTAAAGATTTTTTCCATTTCATTCCATGTGCATCCATCCTGTCAGCCCCACAATTGGCGTGCCTATTTCTCCTCCATATCTACCGCCTCCACGGTAGCCCCTCCCATTTGGTCAGTGACCGCGAGACGCAATTTTCTTCACTGCCCATCTCGCCAAGCGACTCTTTGGATTTCATGGCCTCCAGAGCGAGTGGGGCCAAAAGTGTTAATCTTCTTGCATGCATTTTAGCTTTTAAGAGTATTACAGGGGAAAATGGGCACCTTTTATCTTGCAGGGTCTTGAGTCCTCATTTCATCCCTTAAACCTCCCTAAAAGAGAGTCCTGCCTCAACCACTTTTGGATTGGGGCCCACAAGATGCTATGCAAGCCTGGTGAAGCCCTCAAGCTAACTGAGGATGCCCATTCTTGTCTTAAATATGTGACAGCAGTGTTGAGAAGCTATAACTATATTCCTTACACCTTAATGAAAACATGCTAAAGAGTTGACTAACTTGTCTAAGTAATTTGGACTACTAGCCTCAACAGATTTTGTTCACTATCTTTGAAGACTTTATTTCTAGTGGCACAAGCATCTGCTGGGTGAGTGGGAAGACTACCTGCAATCCATAGAGGGTTGTCTTATGTCTTGGTGTAAACTTTCCACCAAATTTATATTCAGTATTCCAAATAAACCAAGTTATGGTTTCTCTGTATTTTTCTTTACTGTCCAAGCAGTTGCAGCATTAAAGTTGCTGAACATACATGCATACTGGCCTTCTACACTGAATGCATGAAATAATTTTGCTGTTACTAATTATGCTGGCCCCAAAAAGAGCAGGCTTCTCCGCTCCTCCCCCAAGGTTTGCTAATGGGATTAAAAAAACAATTGATTTAGGTTTTATCTTTTGGCAAAATTCTTCCCACCTACTTTCCACAAGTACAGTGTTAAGAAGTCACTCTACTTCTGTTCCGCAGGGCAACCACTTGGTCATGTTGAAGGCTCATATTCTACAGAACAAAAAGCTGTTACACCAAGGAGCCCCTGCTTTATCTAACCACTTTATCTGACTTTTAGGAGAGAGCGATCCAAGGTGCCTTACATTGTGCGCCAGTGTGTGGAGGAGATTGAACGTCGTGGCATGGAAGAGGTGGGCATTTACCGAGTCTCTGGAGTTGCCACTGATATCCAGGCTTTGAAAGCTGCTTTTGATGTCAGTGAGTATTTCCTTCTGATGTTTCCTATTCTACTAAGAAGAAATCAGTTCATTGGTTTCTCTAGTGCAGCACATTGCGAGAATCAGTCACAAGAGACTGTACAGAAGAGGAGATGATCTGCCTGTCCATGGCATTTTGTCCTCTACTGGCTTCTGGGAGATGTCAGCAGCTGAGATGTTTTGCATATCGATAGTCCTCCTCCACTGTTGCTTCAAGACCAGAAACACTCTGCTGCGATGCATAATCCGTCCCGCTCACGGCTGAGGCTCCGTTTCTTCTTTGCCATCGTGTCAAGTTACCACACATCAGGCATTGCCATTAAACCAGATGTGGAAACCACCGGATGAAGCAAATCATGATTTGGAAGCAATGATAATCTGTAGCAATCACAGCTTCTTAATCATGGAGAAGTTGATTAGTTCTTAACAGTTATCAGTTGGGAACGTGCACATAAGGGTGTAAATTCCCAGAATATATTCATGATTTGGAAAATTTCTACAATTATGACTGACTTGAATGAACAGTTTTGATAGATGGAGCACCTAAGAACCGCATCTGGGCAAACAACTTTCTCTCATTCTTTCAGATAACAAAGACGTCTCCATCACGATGAGCGAGATGGATGTGAATGCTATTGCAGGGACATTGAAGCTCTACTTCAGGGAGCTGCCGGAGCCTCTCTTCACAGATGAACTCTACCCCAACTTTGCTGAGGGCGTTGGTATGTAAGCGCATCACGTGGGTGCAGGGGTCAGTCACAGCGCTCCTGCCGCTTCGTGGCCGCCCAGCAGTGGGAAGACATTTGGCAGAGGCTCCCTTGTAAGCGGCACCTTTTCCTGGATTTCTGGGTTAGCTTCACGCACTAAAACGAAGGAGACAGCGGCAGTCCTTAACTGTTCCCAGGCGCGTTTTCCTGGAACTGCTCAGCTCACCACTCAGGTGAGGCAGGAAGTGCTGGCAGGTCCAGCAGATGCACCTGCCAGGGATGTGAAGCGCCTTTCCAGGTTTGGATCCAAAGCGCTGCCCATCCCTAGTATACACCCTTGTGTGTCCCCATATTTGCTTTTTCTCATAAGCAAGCAAATTACTCCTTTCGAAGAGAGCTGTGGCACCTCTTTCCATTTTTCTGTTGCCCGTTTTTTACCTTCCTCAGTTCCACGCTGCCTTTTGTGAGATCTATCAGGGAGAACCAAGTCCAGCTTTCCAAGCGTGATCTAGAACAGTGACAGCTAATTGTTCCTTTCATGCAGTTTGTTTTTCGTCGCTTTCGGTTCTTCACTGAATGACGTGCTAGCTTTAGGATCAGACTCTACCATGTTAATACTTGGGGGGGGTCGTCCAGCGCACAAATGCACACCTTCTGGCAGCATTCAGAGGGTGCAGCAATTTGTGTGATTCAGCTACAGTGTGTGTTGTCTGCAAATCTAGCCAGTTGTCATTTATCTAAGAAACCATGGTTAAATAAACCATTGGTTAGAAACTAGAATGAGCTGTTTTGAGCTCCTCTCTGCAGGACAGATTCGCTGCTGATGGAAGTCCTGGCAGGTTGGGATGGATGAGGACAGGTGAGGTGCGTCTGTACGGACCGTGTCCTCGGGCTTCTTCTTCGCTGAGTGCATAAGTGTTGGGTGTCTGCATGTCCAAATCCTGGGCAGAGTTTGTAGAGCTTTTTTTCTCCTCTGTGCTAGCACTTTCAGACCCAGTTGCGAAAGAAAGCTGCATGCTGAACTTACTGCTCTCTCTTCCGGAACCCAACCTCGTCACCTTCCTTCTCCTCCTGGATCATTTGAGAAGGTAAGGCCGAAGCTCCCTTTTCCCAGCATTTCCAGCCATCATGGACGAAGACGTCCGAGAACACTGGTCAGTATGACCGACTGCACTTCACGCAAAACAAACCAGCGCAGTGACTCTGGCGCAGTCTGCCGAGGTCCGCTGGATGGCCTGCCGCAGCACCCCCGTGTTCGTGGGCCAGAGCCCCTCCTGTCCTAACAGCCAGGAACCACGCTGAGACAAGGAACAGGTCTCTAGTGTTTATTTACTGCTACATAACAGAAGTCCTAACAAACTGAAGAAGCGTGGGAAAAACCCAGACAGATAAACCCCAAAGGCTAAGGTGGGCCCGATCTGTGTCTCTCGGAATGGCCACCTAATTCCTCAGTGCTACGCATGAGCTTTACAGCCTGGATGGGAGCCCCCTGCTGGCCATCCTCACTCACGACACCTCCCCACCCGAGCCCTGCCTGGTCTGTAGCAGAAGATCAGTGGCTGAAAACTTTTGTTCCAGCGCGCAAGCAGAAGAGTGCTGGAGGCGGTTCAGGGGTGCGCGTCCAAGTCCCTTGCTGAAAATAGGAGTTGGATAAACTCTGTGGTCTTGGCCCTTCATCTCAGGCTCCAAAACGGTCTTTTCCTGGGGCAGGTCTGCAGTGGGTGGGCGCTGAGGGCCTGTTCAAGCAGCAGTTGTGTTTCCTCTTCTGAAAAACCTCCCAGTGGCGGGCTGAGGAGTTTGGCACCCAACGTGCAAGAGAAGCTAAGCATCCTAGAGAGAGCAGCTGGCTCTGCCTGATCCTTCAGCCATTCAGCAGGAACTGTGAGGCTTTCCACAGTGTCTTTTCTCCTTCAGGGCTGGCTGCAGATGAGGAGGGAGCCAGGTGGGCAGATCTCCTTTTTCTTAGCGCTTGGGCTTAGATTGGCCAAGGGGGACTAAGAGTTCCAGGCTGGGGCCGGTGCCTCCTGGAGGGAAGGGGAGAGGCGTTGCTTCACCCACTCTTGCCTGGATCCAGCAGCGTTGAACAACTGTTGTCCGGTCTCTAACCTTCCCTTTTGGGGAAGGTTACAGGGAGAGTAGCAGGGCTCCTGGAAGTCTGGGTTCAGGCCTGGGCATGGGGCAGAGGCTGCCCTGTGTACTGGCATGGGTATCCTATGGCAGGCCTTGGATGGAGGTGGCACAACCATCCTTGTTCTAGGCCTCTCAGCAACATTCCGTACAGTTGGCCACCTGGACTGCTCTGAACGTTGGCAGTTGGGGCGTGATGCTTCACTGGTTCCACACCCGCCTAAGCAGGTGGGTCCGGAGGGTGGGCAGCTTGTTTTTTGAAGCGCACAAATTGATGAGGATTGCTGTGGGTGCATCACCATCCTGAAAACAGAATAGCTTTTGTTTATTAGACTTTTTATGCCAATGAATCTTTGTGATTCCCAGAGGTTTACAATAACATACAATAAAAGCAGTTGTGCAGAAAGCAAAAACAGAAAGGGTTACTTCTTTCTTCCCCATGGGATTTTTTTTTAACCCATTCTGGACCTAAATTGTTGCTCCTTTTCATGGGGGGGGTTTGCATACGTTCTTATGGCATTTTAGACACAATTGAATCAGTCACAGAACACGTGAGGTAAAATCTGTCTGTCCGAGGCCATTTCCATTTGGTCCCGACCTGACAAGATGTAGACATTAGGCCAGTGTTTCTTGAACTGCCCCACCCAATTACCCCTTTTCCCAATCTTGAATGATATCCTCACCCCCACAAACAACCAGACTCTGTTGCTTTACACAAGTGTCTCAGCAGCAGCAGTCCCAAACTCTCTGGTTCACAAACAAGCAATTACAAGTTGCTCCGTTACCTCCAGGATATGCCCAAATGACCCCCTTGAGGGTAATTGCCCCAGTTTAAGAACTGCTATGTCAGATCATAACTTACTTTCTTTTCTACCCCCATCCTGTCAATTGTTCCAGAGTTGCTGAAAAGGAGAACATCAACAAGATGTCGCTTCACAACCTAGCAACTGTTTTTGGACCAACACTACTCAGACCATCAGAAAAAGACAGCAAAATCCCTGCAAATCCAATGCAACCCATAGCCATGACTGACAGCTGGTCACTGGAAGTCATGTCCCAGGTAAAAGGAGGCAGATGGTCCAGGGAAACTTTGATCTTGGAATGTCTGCTGGGGTCCTCTGATCAACAAGGTCCAGGGTTTCACGGGGGCCCAGTCTTCTTCTAGGGCCCAATTAGACCAAAGGGAAAATGAGGGAACAGCCCATAGCCCAAGGACAGTAAACAGTGGGAGGAGAGAGCTTCGATCACCCCTGTCTAGCTGATTACCATAATCTACCTGGGGAAGTAGGCAAAGTTAAAATTTCGTGTAACTACATATCAGTTATCATGTTGGCCGCCATTTGATATCCCACCCTTCTTTCAAGTAGCTCAGAATGGGGAAGGTTGTCCAGGTGAAAGGAAACTGCCTGCCCATGGCTATCCAATGGCCGCATTGCTAAATGAAGGTTTGAGCACGGATACGCTTCTGGCCTAAGTTCCATTGAAGCAGTCCAAAATATTTGATAAGTTTAATTTGTCCCATTCCTTTCTCAGAAGAATTGGGGACAGGTTCTTTTCAGGAAATACCAACTAGGTCGGGAAATAGCTTGAAAATAAATGACAAAGAAGGGGGAAAAAAACACCCATTATTGAAACTATAGAAAGGAAGATGGTGGCAAAGAAATGTTCTTTACTGAACAGTTTGTGGCGTGCTTTGTCTTGATGGGAAGTTTGTAAACCCTGAAAGCCTCAGATGGCACGTTTGCCAAACAGTTTGTCCAGGGGTTGAGGACTGAGGCCCTGGGAACGCTCTGTTAGCAGCCCACGACTTTGCCCTCCATGGCTTGTAAGATTAAGCAGGCTCAGGACTGATTACCTGGATGTAAAGACTGTGGATACTGTTCCTCAAGATGAATCAATTCTGGCTGCTTTGAACTGTGGAACTCTCACCTTCTGAATTTAACCAGTTTACAATACAGTATTTCCGTGCTGCTCAAGGTGTTCTAGTCAGATGTAGCAGGGTAAATCCAGAGACCGTTGGATGATACAGTTTATATGGACCCTTTGAATTAGCTCTTAGACCCAGGTTATGTTTATGCCAGAAGGAAGAAGAAGAGTGCAGCCTTACTGGCTCTCTGGGACTTAGAACTTTGACCATAATTTCTTCCTGAATATCTGGAGTTGGGCATTCAGTCAGTTGCTACTATTGTTTTGTTCTTACCTGGTTAGCTGATTCCAGGGTGTAGTGTTGGAGTAGTTACCTTCTATGCAGTCCCCTTGTCAGTATGCCACAGGGCCCCAGCACTTCCGTTTTGTGGCCCATGCTGTCCAAAATGTATGTGACACTGCTGGAGTGAGCTTAGCACCAAGACACAGAACACAGTCTGGTTCAGGTGAAGTAAGGTAAATGCTAAGCCAGTGCTTCGGTTGTGTAATGGACAGGGTGAAGCTCAGTCCACCTACAGCAGGGGTGTGCTGTCCAGAAAACGGTAGTCTTTAAGTGCAGTCAGTAAATGCGCGTTCCTCTAACCAAGCTGAGCAACTGCAGCCTGTCCTGGTTCTTTCTAAGGGAACCAAGTCCTAGATCCCCTTTTGCCAAAGGAGAGGCAGCAGAGATACCTTCGTGGCGTGTATTTGGCTGATTAAAGGACCACCACCTCCCTCTTCCAATAGAAGCTGCCAAAATGCTAGCTGGAATGAGCATTGGGAGCTGATTTATTCTTGCCTCAAAGATTGACTGTTATAGTAATGATAGCCATTTTATTTAGGGCATGCTTCTAACTATCCATACTTTTATGGATAAGGATTTTCCGTAAGTGTTTTATTATATTTTGGTTATGTTTCATAACCAGCTCTAGGAACATATTTAAAGGATGGAAACATATATTCCTTGTGGATTGTACCTCAGCGTATCTCGTATGTTATTCTCCTGTTTCGTTGCTGGTGTTTGGCACCCAGGTTCTGCTGGATAAAGCAAGGGCCATGTAGCAGAGGCATTGGGTCAGCGAACTCTGGACCTGGGACCATGAGGCTCCGCGTACAGGGAAGTCAGTTGAACTATCCTTGGAAGGTCGCTGTCCAGTTTTTTGAAAGCCTCCAGAGGTGGAGAACCCACGGCCATTCTTGGCCACGCCTGCCATCGCAGTTGCTCAACGCGTCAAGCCGAATGCTCCCACTGATCTGTTTCCCTCCTCTCTCCTGCATTCCAGGTCCAGGTTCTCCTCTATTTCCTGCAGCTAGAGACTATTCCCACCCCAGACAGCAAGAGGCAGAGTATTCTGTTCTCCACCGAGGTGTAGAAGCCAGCCCAGCCAGGGAAGAAGGTTGTGGCACTTGCTCCTGGAACTGCTCCATCCATCCTTCCAACATTCCTGCCTTTCCTTATCCACGAAGAGGAGACAAAGCATTCCCTCCCTCTGCCGCCTGGGAAGCAACAGGCGGAAGACCATTTTGTTTGGAAGATTCCTTTCGTCATACCAGGAAACGAACTCGGCGGAGCAACGGCACTGTGAGTTTCCACAAATGGAGGAAAGTGACGGGCAGCAGAACCGTGTTGGGAAGGAATGTGCAAGAAAAAATTCCTGTGGGATTTTTGTAGTGGAATTAATGTTACGTTTGGGAAGTTTTGAGAGTCCTTTCTACTTGGATTACTCCAAAGAGCAGAAGGATATCACTTCCATGGCCACAATTTTGGTTTTTAATGGAGTTCTGCGAGGATGTTCACCCATAATAGCCACTACTTGCAAATTTAAACCTTGATTTAGGCCATTTTCTTTTTAATAAATAAATTAATTAGAAGCTTCATGCACAGTCAGAACTTTTTTTTTTAAAGCTTTTTCTTGCCTTTTATCCTTTGACTCTCTTTTGGTGGAAATTTTCACAGAAGACACATCATCTGACAACTTAGAGAATAAAGGCTGGAGACTGGAGGAGAATGAGATGATGACCAGCCCTTAACTTATCCTCCTTTTTCTGTGGACCAAAAAATGATGGGAGGTGTGGAGAAGTTGCTAAATTCTTCAGGCATTCTAAATATTAGAGAAGATTACCTGCAAAATCACCCCCTTTCAGAAACCAAGATTTCATCCCTAGTTTTCTGCCCAGTTACAGCATAAGGACTACAACCTATTTATACGATGGTTTCTCAGCAATTGGGCAAAAGCCAACGTCTCGCCTCCAAGCTGCTTCAGATAAACTTTTCTTAGATCAGGTGGTGGGGACTGGGAAGGCAGGAGGACCCTTGGATTTTTATGTCCTTTGTTGAGACTTTGGAAAGACGTTGCTTATGGAAAATATTTTTTTCACTGCCACCCTGTTTTTGCTGGGAAAGAAATGTTTTGATAAGATGTTTTAATAACTTGTACAATGATGATTGATGAGGGAGCATTTTATATTTTTCAGAAATTCCAACAATTTAAGATTGAATAGGCATCATTCATGAATTGTAATACTGGAAAATAATTAGTACTGGCAATCAGAAACAGGAATTAAGTACAGAATCCTAGCATAGGAAGGTATCCCTTTTTATATTATATATGGACAGAAACAATGTCCTTATCAGTACCCACACGATCATGCAGTATCATTTTTGTCTTGTTAATTCAGTAATTCATCTTTTACCAAGATGATCAGAAGTGACTTAGAAGACTAAGACTCTCAACTCTGACTAAAGGGCAAGGGACCAAGAAGCTAAATTGAAATGCTGATTTTGTTTAGAGAGAGGTTATTAATAGGGAATGAGCAGCTTTCCCCACTGTTTCTCATACTTCAGACACGTAACAGAATTCCGCGTATTAAAGGAGGCCAAAAAGCAGTGCGGAACCATGAGCCTCCATGGCTGCTCTGATGCTTGAGTCGTACAATGTCAGCTGTTTTAAAACTGGGAAATAACCCATCATGGGAGTGGCCAGACTGCGGTGTCTGCCTATCTCAGCGTCTTTCATACCAGGAGATATTTAAATAGGAAGTCCATACCGCCTTTTTCCTCCCAGAGGTCTAGAAGTTAAAACTCTGTTCTGTTGTCCTAGTTTAGATGGTAATGTATCTCACTTTATCACAGTGAGATGTACAAGCCTTGTGCTGGCATCCACACATGTTCCTTCCTCCTCAGTCCTCCTGTGTTTGAAACTGTGGAATTTTTCTCCCAACTCTCTGCCAAGGAAAGGGGCTTTCAGGCAAGTTCATGGAGAATAAGGCTGACCATGGATGTGAATCACCTCCAGGGTCCAAAAGCAGCATCTCTCTCCATGTCAGTTACAGGAGGAAGGTTCACCTACAGACGGTTCTTCTGATGTGCTGCAGCCAAAGGGTGCCTCAATGAATTAAGGGTTCCCACAGTTCCTGGCTTGCTCTAAATATGGGAATCATCTTTGTAGGATATAATAAAACAGTTTTCTTGTTTCTGACACCTTGAGAAGGGGAAGGCAGCCCACATATGTAAACAAGGTCCATCTTGGCTTATTGAGCCATGTGTGATTTTTGAAGCCCTCTGTACTAGTTCTTTTAAGAGTAATTCTATCACATTGCAAATTCTGGCTTTCCCATTTTCTGGCTGTTGAATTAATGCTCACCCTAAAACATTTTAAAAGAAGAAACAAAGCAAGGTTTATAGAATGTTTGAGAAGATGCTACAAAGCACATTGAAGATTTTAAAAATCCAAGCTAAATGTAATCATATTTTATATTACTGTTATTTGAGTCCACAAATATTCAGTAACCCCATAACTGGAATGTCTAGACTGAAGCTTTCTCATTCCATCAGCTAGTCATATATTTATTCCTCTAAGGCAATTGTATGTTGCTCCATTATTAAGAGACATGGGAATGGGGACCCAGGTTGTATGGACAGAAAGTATCTAGATACTGGGTTTATTCAGCAGAACTGAACATCCCATGGTTGTCATCTTGCAAAGAAAAGGAGGAAGCACTATTCACCTTGCTGAAATGAATCAAGGCTGCATGTTGGCCTAAGAGTCTCCTCCATAGGCTGACTATACGTCCCGTTTTGAATGGGACAGTCCCGTTTTTTTTAACATTTCCAGACCGTCCCGTCGTTTTAATATAAATGTCAATTTTGTCCCGTTTTCTTAAAAACCTTACTTAAAAATGTGAAAGTTCCCACAAACCTGTTGGGATGCAGTCTGACTTTGAGTGGAAGGAGGGGGAGCTCAGCAGAAACGGGGAAAAAGCTGCAGAGCTCAACCAGCCGGGAAACTTAAAAAGAAAAAAACAGGATCAGCTGATAGGCCATGATCAGAGGGCGAGCCGATTGGCTCCTGCCTTGAAACGGGGGAAAGAAAAGAATGTAAAAGCACAGCCGAAGGAGGAATGGCTTGTCAGGGACAACCGTTCACTAGACTCTCCAGCCCAGCCTTGCCTCTCGCAAAGAAGGAATCTGTCATGTGCTTGTTAGGACAGAATCCAAAGATTCCCAGCCCGAGAAAACCGGAGAAGTTCCTGCCTGCTGATCCAGCCCATTGCCCAGCCCTGCCCCATTTTGCCCTCCCAATGTCCCGTTTTTAACCCCATCCCGTTTTGCCATCCCAATGTCCCGTTTTTGTCTCAAGGAAATATGGTCAGCCTACTCCTCCATCTTGTCAGCAGTATCATCCTTTCCTGCTCAGTCTTGGGTCTTGCTCAAGGTTAGGCATCAGATGTTTATCCGCAGAGTAAGGAGGAGTCCTTCCCGTTTGATGTCCTGACAAATTTCCTAGAGTCCCAGCATAGTATCTGGACTAAAATGGAAGGAATAGAAACCTTTCCCTCTGTTCTAAATCCTGAAACAAGTATTGTAGGCTCTCCAAGTCTCGTATCTTACGAACAGCTGGCACAAGGGGGTTGCAGAGATTGGGGGGATTAATGAAGCTCATTAGAGTCACTAAAAGTCATAAGAGGTTTAAGGAAGGCTACGGTGTTGTTTTGTGAACTTGAGGCATGTCTTGAAAATTAAAGTTTTTAAGGGCTTTTATTTATTTATTTTATTGATTCCTCGAAGCAGCATGACTGCAGTTTCCTCCTTGCATCATTATTCCATATCCAGAGCTGCAGTAATTGGTAAAGTAATTCCACAAAGGGGAATAGGCCAATCTATTTCTGCTGGACTTTTCTTTCTGGTATTTTTAATTTTTATATATTGAGTTGATGCTTTATATCACATAGATAAAAGGGAGACATTGTGTGTTGGTAATCTGTCAGAGGATTGCTTTAATATCCAGGCAAATGTTACATGCAGGCATGTAGGTATGGAAGAGGTTGTATAATTTAAGCATTAATTTCAGTTTAATTATAAACCTATGCTTTTCTGAGAAGTGATAATCTTGTGCTTCAGAAATGAATGCCTCAGAGGGAATGTGAGCTGAGAGGCACATTTTCTCAAGTTCTTCCAGTTCCCCTGTATTTTTCTAGGTCCTTAGTTTTGTGAAGGGGCTCCAAGATAGCTTTCCTTGGCTGTGCTTTACTTTATAAAACAGCCAGTGGCTGTATTGGTAGAAAATGCTGAATTGCAAAATAGCCAACTATGTTTTAATCTTACGTGAATGAACAACATACAACCCCTGGCTGTTACTGAATGACTTCCTGCTGGAGATAGAGTCCCAGTGCCTGGAAAATGTTGCAGATTATGCAGCTTTGTGCTAATCCAGCCCTTGGGATTAGTTTCTGGTTCAGTATGTTATGCAAACCTAGGAAACTGGTTTGAATAAACCATGATCAAATTAATGGGTAAGTGTGTTATCCCAAGACACCCACAAGTCCTTAATGGTGAAATTGATAAGAAAAAAAGTCAAGAACCAATTATACACGGCCTTGATTGTCCTTCCCTCACCGTAAGTTCTGTCCCTTGGCAATTCTTCCGTGATCCTGTTTGTGCCTTTGGACTAGACTCTACTGATTGAAGATCTGCCTGTATGTTTGAAGGGTCACAGTTCTCAGGCAGAAGCTTCCGTCAGCAGCTTCTACTGCATTCTGTAGGAATGGACTATGATTAGCCAGACTAATTTGGAGAAGAAAACCTGCCCCACTGCCTCCCAAAAGCCAAGTTATCATGCGTAACTTTAGCCATCATTCAATGTCCATTAGTTAAGAACTATTTACTAATTTTAATATACATGTATGATTGCTGTTCATGCATAAGAGGAGACAAAGAGATACAGTGTTGCTTTGGGAACTTCAGAACATCCTGGTCTCACTGGGATTCGACTAGTCCACTCTGAAGATGAAGCCAAACCCTGTAATGGTTATACTGATACTAATGGTCTGCAGCTGATACACTGTCTTACCCCTGAATCCAGCCCATGTAGTTAGCTAATGCAAACCTGGAAAACTGTCAATTGTGTACATTATATTATCAATGGGTCTTGTAAACACAGCTTTTAGAGGAAGTTGGACAAGCACTTTGAACTTGTTAGAGGGATTCAGTCCCTAAGGCAGCACTAACTGGATCCTAAATTCCAACTACATTCATGGTTGGCCAACACTGGACTTTAAGAAGGACTGGCAAATTTCTCAGGGCACTAAGTCATAAGCAAGAAATGATATTGGTGGTGGCTAATCCAAAGGCAGAGAAGTGAACGCAAACGTGGTCTTTTCTGCAGAGGCCCTGAAGCACCGACTTGCCTCCAATACGTATTTTGCTTGGCTTGCGCAGCTGCTGCGCAAGTCCGGGGAAAAGACAGTTTGCGGCGTTGACAGGTGTGCGTGTGCGCAGGCCCATATTCCCTGCAAAGCACCTTGAAGCATCACAAGGAGCTTGCCCGTGTGTGCTTTCCTACTCCCGGAAAGCTCGCACCGGCAAGCTCTTCGGAACATGGGGATGGTATGCGCGGCTTTGCTATCGCAGCGTGGGCAAGAAGGTAACAAAACCACACACACATCCGAGGCGCGCGTTCTGGGCGGGGGGAACAGCTTCACCTTTCCGCTCCTCCCCCCAGCTAAATCGGGATGTGGTCACTCAAAGGGGCGTTTCCTGATTTTATCCCCCGACGGGGAGGGTGGTGCCGCCACTGAAAATCCAGGTGATCCCCGGGGGGAGCGCGCACTGGGCATCCTCCTGGACCCGAGTCGAGAGAGGCTGGGCGCCCCGTAACGCGCTTCCCGCGGTTTCAAGGCCTCGCTGGAGACACCTGCGCTGCTTCCGCGACTCCTGACAAGCCGGAGCGGGTCCCTGCAAGAAGGCCGCCCGCCGCCACGCCACGGCAGGTCGCCGCCCGCCCCAAAAATTCGGAGGGGGGCCGGGAGGGGGGGGGAGGGGAGGGGGGCGCGGCGCGGCGCGGCGCGGCGCAGCCAGCAGCAGCAGCAGCAGCAGCAGCTGACGGCCCCGCCCCCTCGCCCCGCCCCTCGCGCGTGCGCCCTCCCCTCGCCAAGCCCGGGGGCGGGGCGCGCAGGCGCGACCCCATCGGCGCTTGCGCGGTGGCGCCCAGCGTCCTGAGGAAGCGGAGCAGGGGAGCCGCGGCCTCGGCTGTTGCCGTTGGCGCCGCGCCCGGTCGCCCTCCGCGGAAGGAGGCAGCGGCGCTTCAGGTAAGGCGGGGGCGGCGGCCAGGCGCGAGGGGCTCTGTCCCGCGGCCCGGGCGCTTGCCCGCCCGCCCTGCCGCTCGCTGGGCCTGTGGGGCCCGGAGGGCCCGGCGCGGCGGGGCAGGCGAGCCGCGGCCAGTCGGCTGTGGGGCTGCCCCTCGAGGGCCGCGCGGTGGGCGGGCCGGGAAAGGGAGCGCGCACCGGCGGGGCTGCGCGGGGCCCCCGGGGTCCTTCTGCGGGCTGCTTTCCGGGGGGAGGCGCGTCTAGGGGAAGCCCGTGGGGTTTGTCCCCGCAGAACCCCCACCAAGGTAGGGCAGCGAGGAGCCGGGCAGCGTCTGGTGAACGTGGCTGCCGTTAGTCGGGAGTGTTAGAGGCGGGGGGCGTCGCTCCGGATTTAACGGGGGGAGCGTCGCTGAATTGCAGGGTTTCCCAGCCTGGGCCCCTTTAAGATGCGTGGACTGCAACTCCCAGAATTCTTAAACCTTAAACGCAAACGTGGGGTGGGGGGCTTCCTCCGCAGAATTCTTAAACGCATCTTAAAGGGGCCCAGGTTGAGAAACCCTGCTGTATTGTAACAACTTCGACCAGGAGTTACAGGCTGCCCATAAATCTGAATTACTGAGTGGATCCTGATGTGCCAAACAGTCTGGAGCCCTCGGGGGGATTTGCCTGCCTTTTACCCTGCTGCGTTCAGCTCTGAGGGCAATATCGAAACCCTGGCCATTTGGGGGGGTTCGCTGCAAGCCCTTTATGGAAGAAGAGAGTCCCTGATGTAGTCGTGCTTTGGGGGACACATGCACGTTTTTATTTCTGACTTGGGGCTGGATGCTTTAATGGAGGAGGTGCTTGGTAGAAGGAGGGATCGTAAACACACCTTGACCTGAGTGTTTTAAACCCTGCGTTCGTGCTTTGTTGCTTTGTGAAAAAATAATTCAAAAGCTAAGCATAATTTTGATGCTCAATCAGGATTTCTCCATTGTACTGGTTGTCTGTTGTTTACTCTGATGACTGTGTTCCTCTGGCACCGCTTGCTCCTCTTTGATCAAATCGTCACATGGGAATTAATAATTAGTAACATGCCCCAGATTCCTGGAGTGTGATGAGGATGCTGTTCTGTGACAAGCGTATTAATCACTTAAGGAAGACCACTGGAACTTGACATAGTTTAACTCACTAGGTATCTCTGTATCCATATTTCAAACAGAGGATCTGAATCACACTGGACATTCAGTATATGAGATTTAAAGTGAGTTTGGTGTAGGGGGTAAGGAACCGGAGTAGAAACCAGGAGACCCTGAGTTCTAGTCCTGCCTAGAAACCAGGAGACCCTGAGTTCTAGTCTTGCCTTAGGCACAAAGCCTGCTGGGTGATCTTGGGCCAGTCACTTTCTCTCAGCCCTAGGAAAGAGTCAATGGCAAACCCCTTCTGAAAAACCTTGCCAAGAAAACTGCAGGAACTAATCCAGGCAGTCTCTGAGAATTGGACATGATTGAACATATGTATATTTATATAAATTAATTCATTTGGGTAATGACATTAAAGCAGCAGGCTTTTTTGTTTACTGACCTCTTAAAAAAAGATTTGCTGTTATATATGATACCAAGGGCTATTTCTCAAAGCTCTCATTCATTTGTGATTGTGCAAATTAATATAATTCTTAGCAAAAAACTGAGTGTATACAAAATATGGCATGCTTGTGTCTGTCCAGCTCAATGCCCTTCATTGCAAGCTGGACCACAACAAAATGTTGCAGTGTATTCCTGTCCAAGCTAGAGCCAGCTAGCTAAGTCTCTTTAAGAGTGTTGCAGCCCATTCTCCCTCCCTACTTTCTGTAATATCCGTATATGCTTGATCTCCACTGAGCTGTCTTTGACAGCCCTCTTCTCTTCTCCTCCCCCACCCCCTTTTCTTTAAAATAAAATGAATTTTATTTCTTGCAAGCCACCTGTGTGTGAGCAGGGCTCTTTTGGGTATATAAAGATTGACATTGTGCACAGTTTACTGTTCAGGAGTAAGCGTACTGTAACTGGTTTTGAATTTATTCTCAGATTTAAAATGAACGTGCAATGGAGAAGTTTATATTGTTCTGAGCTTGGAATAAAACACCTTGCATTCCAGAGCTTTGTTCCAGGCTTTGGACAAAACTGAGTGTTTTCCTTCCATGTTGTTCCAAGCATTCTGATATCCTGTAATTGAAATTCCTGTAAGCTATGCAGAGTTTGTGGGTGCACTCGTCAATAGAACAGTAGGCACAGGCATGCAGTTGGCTGGAGCTACTTGAGAAGGAATGGAGGTGAGGGGGAGGGGGAGTCAGTTAAATATTATTATTATTATTATTATCATTTATTTAAATTTGTTATAGCCACCTACTCCAGTAGACTCTGGACAATCTAAAGAAGTAGTAGAAAGAGTTAAAAACACAAAACAACACAGACAGCCCTGGCTAAAACTGCAATAGTAGTAACAGTGAAACACATTAAGGGCCCCACAAACACATTAATCCCAGGACTGGGGCCAAAGCCAGATCTTAAGAGCATTCCAGAACCCCAGGAGAGAGCTAGCTGTCCGTATTTCGGGGAGGGGATGCTGTTTTGGGGGGCGGGGCACGATGGAGAAGGCATACTTCCTCCGTTCTGCAAGATGACAACATTTAATAAAGAGGACCTGGAGTACATCAAGAAACAATTGGGGATGGGCGGTCTCTCAGATAACCTTGTCCTATGCCATGAAGAGCTTTATAGGTGACAGCCAGCACCTTGAATTGCACCCAGAAGCCAACTGGCAACCAATGCAACTTGCATAGCAGCAGTGACACACGGGCATAGCGAAAAATGCCTGTTACTGCTGGTGCTGCGTTTTGAATCAGCTGGATGATCTTCAAGGGAAGCCCCGTGTAGAGTGCATTACAGTAGCCCACTCACAAGGTGACCAGGGCATGAGTGACCATCTGAGGGGTCTCCCAGTCAAGGAAGGGGCACACTTGGCACACCAGATGAACCTGTACAAAGGCCCTCCCAGCCACAGCTGCCACCTGCTCTTTCAGGGGTAGCTGCAAGTCCAGGAGGACCCTCAAGTTGCACACCAGTCTCAAATGGGGAATTGGTACCCCATCCAAGACCAACAGTGAAAACATCCCTGACCAGAGGGCCTAACAGCCACAGCCACTCAGTCTTGTCAGGATTCAGCTAGGTCTGTTCCATCCCATTCAGACCTGAACAGCTTCCAGATGCTGGATTAGTACCTTGGCAGCTTCACCTGCTCATCTCAAGGTTGAGATATAAAGCTGTGTATCATCGCTGTACTGATGATATCAAACCTATGGATAGCCTCATCTAGCGGTTTCTTGTAGATGTTAACAGGAGAGGGGAAAGCATCAAACCTTGAGACAACCCATAAGTGAGGGGCCACAGGTGCAATCTCTTCTTCCCCTCCATCAACAGCTGGGGCTGACCACTGAGGAAGGAGGCAAAGCGCTGTAACATGGTGCCTCCCATTCCCAACCCCTGCAGCCTGTCCAGAAGGATACTAAGGTCACTGATACTGAAAGCTGCTGAGAAGTCAAGGGGCACAAGGATGGATGCACCACCCCTGTCCTGGATCCACCAAAGATCATCAACAAGCATGACCAGCAGTGTCTCCGTCCTATACACTAGTCTGAAACCTGACTGAAATGGGTCCAGTTAATCTGTTTCTCCAAGTTCCTCTGTAGCTGCCATCCAACCATCCTCTCCCCAACCTTTCCTACAAAGGGAAGATTTGAAACTGGATGATAATTGTCCAGAATGCTCAGAAATTGAGAATGATTTTGGATTCCTCCTTCATGGATAGATCCAAATTAGAGATCACTGAAACTAGAAGTCTCAAATTCATTGGGTCAATAGTTGCCTATGACTCCCATTCCATCCCCTAATCCTAACATCAGAGTTATTCTTGTAGAAATTGCTATTGCCATAGATTATTTTCACCACAGTATGAAAGAAGTGCTTAACAAGAAGCAGATTGAGCTTTGAGTGATCCCAACATCTTGTCTCTCAGAATAGCATGATAAGGTGTGGCTCTGTGTATGTAAGAATTTGTGTATTTAAGCAGTTACTTAAGTGGACTGCATAGTAAAATCTGGAAGTACTTTTTTCTTGGCCTACAGAAATGAAAGCCATCTCCAAGCTCTTCTACCTTGCTTCATATACTTTGAGTGCAGAGAGGAGCACAATCAGCAAAGCTTCTGGTTGTGGCTATTTTGTTAGAAAAGAACACAGGCAGCATCCAGGACTAGTCAGTCTCCCAGGAAGATAGAGCCTTGGCAGATGGAGTGAGGATTGGCATCATGTCCCTGAAGTATGTTTCTTTTTCTACCATTCCATTCTTTCTCCCCACATTGTAAAACCAGGCATAATTAGCCTCAGACCAAACCAAAAATTGACTTCAAATCAAAGTTTGGAAGTAATTTAAGGAATAAGGATCTCCTTCATTGTTTCTATTGCAAAAGTGGCTCTGTAGATGCAGCAGGCCATGGGCCAAAAACATTCTGTGGTTTCCAAGAAAAACACAAATTAGCATTAGCACACAAAGAGGGAAGGCTCACCTCCTGAAGAGGTGTGCATGTAAAGCAATTGGTCACTGGCTAAAACTGTCCAGTTTAGTGGACAAGAATATTTCAAAGTGTACCATGCTTTATTACCCTTTCTATGCTGGAGATGTAATCACTTTGAAGGAACTTTAGTACATACAGGTAGTCCTTGCTTAATGTCCGTTTGTTCAGCAACCATTCAAAGTTACAACAGCACTGAAAAAACGGACTTGCGATCAGTCCTTGCACTTACAACTGTTGCAGTGCCCCCATGGTCACATGATAAAAATTTGAGCCGGTCCACTCCCCATCCCAGCTGCACACGGGGAGGCATTACGGAAATGTCCCACAGCTGGCAGGTGAGAGCTGCTGTGTGGGTGGGCGGGTGTGTGCTGCTGCCCTGCCAGGAGGGGAAGAAGCTGGGACCTGCTGGCCGGGGTGATCCCTCACGCAGCCCCTTGCTGCGTGCCACTGCTGACAGGACAATCCTTTGCCCGTTTTTAAATTACAGAACTGCATAAGTAGTTCTGTGTGAGTTGGGCGGCCTTATAAATCTGTTTTTTATAAATAAATATTTTTCTCTGTTCCCCCTGCATTAATCGCAGGCTGGGGCACAAGGGCCGCCCTAGCGGGGGTGGCTCTTGGAGGACTGCTCCGGCGGTGGTGGAGTCACTGGCGCGATGGGCCTGGGCAAGGGATGTGGGGCACTTCTCATTGGGTAAGCTGCTGATGGGGCTCAGGAGGAGGTGGGCTCCTAAGCAGGTGCTTCTCTGGGGCTTGCCCCATCGCAGCTGTGGGGCTGCTTCCTGCACCGCAGCTCTGGGGCTTTTTGCCACACTGTGGCTCTGGGGCTGCTTGCACCCTCACACTTCCTCCCCCACCCAGCAGCAGCAGCCACTTACCTGCTTGCCAGCCCGCTTGTGAGCTGCCTGGGACTTGCCCCTTCCTGCCGACTTCTCCACTGCCTCTGGGTGTTGGAAGTTGGTAGGAAGTCGCAGGGAGGTCCTCACTTAACAACCCTCAATCCTCGCTTAAAGACAGCAGTGGGGACTGCAGAGATTGCCGTTGCTAAGTGATGCGGTCACGTGACATCGCGCTTAGGGACAGAAATTCCAGTCCCAATTACTTTTGGGACCTGTTAACCGAGGACTACCTGTATGTTATGGGCATGCTCACATTATTCCCTATCTGTTAACTATTACTACTGTGGCAAACCAGATGGTTGGAAGGTGGTTAATGTATTGTCAAACTGTATCCCCAAATTTGGAATCTTTCAGTCTGTGAAGAACTTTGGATGCCTCAAACTTGAAATGATGTAAAAAAAAAACCCCAAAATGTGATTATGTACTCATGGAAGAAGGCTTGTGTTCCAAATGCTAAATGTTGGCTTAATGAAAACTGTCAGCTCTCAGCCTTTGAATTAGATCTACATCCAAGGAGAGGCAAGACTAGGCTATGTGATCCTGCAGGGATCAGGTGCAAGAAATAATGATGAAATAGAAGATTGTTATGTAATTTCAGGAACCTGAGGGTTTTTTTCACTTTACTTAGTCATCAAATTGCTATTTTTTTTAGAAATTGTTTTGTTCTCTTCATATTTCTCCTTTCTGAGATTTTCCCTCTTACGTGGTTTAGTATAGGGTTGTTGTCTTTTACCATACAGTGTTTTAGTATATATTGTTAGCCACCGTCTTTATAATATATCACCTTTACACAATTGTAATATATAGCTAAATAGTTTGTATATAAAGCTACATTAATAACCCATGTTTAAAAAAAAAATAACTAATATAAACACATACCGTGTAACAGATTTATTTTTCCCTGATTTTTCCCTAGTGCTGTAGAAAATATGATTAAAAACTGCAGTTGTGCTGCTTAATCTACATATTGGTATTTCTGTGAGCAATCGCACTGGGAGATCCCACTGGCCAGCTGGTACATCTAGGGAGAAGCATTCCAGCAAATGCTTGGGCCCAAAGCCACCCAGGGCTTCTAAGTCAACAACACCACCTATTTATTTATTTGCTTATTATTCAAATTGCTATCACCGTCCATCTCCCCCTGAACAGCGGGACTCTGGGCAGTTCAAAGAGCAGTTTTCAAGTGCTGTAGGTTGAAAAGGCAAGAAAGACAGCCAGTGCAGATTGTACAGAATAGATGTTACAGGTCTCCAACCTTGCACACCATTCAATAACAGAATGGCAGCCTTCCATGTAAGCTGGAACTGCCCACCCTTTAGTGGAATGAATTTTAATAATCTAGCAGGAGGATGACTACAATAGAAGCCATTGCAGCCAAATTAGCGATAGTCAAACCAGCTGTAAAGTTGACATTTTGTCACGTTAACGACTGAATAATTTATTACAGCAAAAATCTTGTGGGACCATCATACAGAAAATGTAAATGCAATTACATTAGTGGGTATTTTAATTATTTCAGTTATATTGATGCAGCTTTTGCCCCAACAAGCAGTATCTTAACCTTGTTTGAAAACCCGATTATCCTTGTTCTATTTACATTTCATTCCTAGTTGAAAAAAGTTGGTTGCTCATTTTTTCCCTTAATGTACAGTGCATATGAAATTGCAGATATTGGGGAATGACAGAAACTTAGGTGTACTGATTTGGCCTAGTGCATTAACTCGCCACAGAGTGAAGATTTCAAAAAGGAAGCATTAGAGCCAGCGTAACTTGTACAGTACTAAAGTTTTCATTATTAGATCTTCTTACCGTATATTTTCAGTTAAGGGCCTCAATAAAGCTATTACTCCAAACTGATAAATACTTGTGAGAGATAAGATGAGAATCAGAGAGGGTAAAGATGTCAGAGCTATCAACAGCATCAAAGCCATGAAGTGCCGGGCAAAGGGTCTGCTGAAATTGGGAAGAGCAGAAAGAAGAAACAGCAGGTTTATACTGCTGTGGGTGTAAGCAGGAATGCTACCATCACACTTAGAGAATGCAAACAATTTTTCAGTCTGGATGCAGTAAAGCTACTTATCAAGTCAAATGGTGTTGGTGTTTGAAAGACTTCTGCTGAGTTGGGCACAGCCGAGCAACCTAGTTAAGCCACGTGATATTAGGAGACTAACGACCCAGTTCTGGTCCAGGGAACCGAAGGTATTGGCCATAGGATTTGTAGTCTTCAGAAGGTACCAGGCAGGGAGAGGCTGCCTTAAGGTGTGTGAATTGTGCCTATATAAATAACAAGGCCCTCAATTTTCTTTCCCCAGATTTGTTAGTAAATGTATATCAAGCAGGCAGCCAAGGATGAAGAAAGCAAGCCGGATCGTTAGTTCGGTGCCCAAAGTGCCTGGAATAACTAAAATGCAAACAGTGGAGAAAGTTAAAACAGAGAACAGTTCTGCACCATCTACAATAACGAAACTTGCAAAAGCAGGAACAGCAGCATCTTTCCTGAAGGTATTGCCACAACTCTTTTGAAATACAATGAGGGGATGATTCCAAGGCTCAACTATTGGTATAATTGAGATTAACTGACATAGCACAAGTCAAATTGCTGCAAACATTTATGCTAATTGACTGCTTTTTTTGACTGCAGAGGTCATCCAGACGTGCAGCCAATGCTGTCTCAGTACTGTCACTGGGCTGATCTCTAGCTGAAAAGGGTCCAGATTATCCATTTCTTCCAGGGACCTCTGGAGCTGTAAGCCAGCAACCTTCTCTAAAAAGGGAAGGTTGGAGAGTGGATAAAAATTGCCCAGATCTGTTGGGTCCAGATCTGTGGTCAAGGCAGGTGGGGCCACACCTCCCACAGAGAAGTCTGGGCCCAACTGCCTGTCATCTCCCAGGAGACCTTGATTAACCAGGAGGAACAGGGATCGCATGTGGCTGAACTCACAACACCAACTCTGTCCCTTTCATCAGAGCCAACAGGCTTGAACTCTTCCTGATAACTAGGCCAGGCTATGCCTCAGGCAGTTGGTGTAGTCGGATTCCAACTCTGAGGGAATCTGAGCTTGCTTGCTTGCTTGCTTGCTTATTTATTTATATATATATATATATATATATATATATATATCCTGCCTTTATTATTATAAATAACTCAAGGCAGCAAACATACCAAATACTCTTTCCTCCTCCTATTTTCCCCAGAACAGCCACCCTGTGAAGTGAGTTGGGCTGAGAGAGAGGGAATGGCCCAAGGTCATCCAGCTGGCTTTCATGCCTAAGGTGGGGCTAGAACTCAGAGACTCCTGGTTTCTAGCCCAGCGCCTTAACCTATAGACCAAACTGACTCTTTTATCCAGTTGATGCCTGGAATAATCCTCACAGCAGCCCTGCATTTCTGTGGCCCCTCCTTACCTGGGAGGGGCCGAGTTACTCTGGCCACCGGTTGGCATTCATTTCATTGGCACAGATGTCATGCCAAACCATGACTTGGTGTACCTTATTTACTTGGGTTCTCTGAGGCTGCCAGCACTCAGGAATTCAGGTCTGTCTCTGTTAAATGATCATTAAAAAATCATTCATAGTAATTATAATAACAAATATAGTTAGCAAATAATAACTAGGATTTGCAGGCTGTTTATTTACATGCCATTGGTTCCTATAAGACTCCCAGCAGCTAACAGTAACAATAAAGCAGAATGATGCAAGTTAATTAAAAGCATGGCATTATAATTTACAAACCAGTCATAGTTATTTGTTAAACATAGTAATTTGTGTTGCCTACCAAACTGACAAGTTTTAGGAAGGCTACACTGACTTTGGAAAATATAAGAAGCTAAAGTAGTAGATGTAAAACTAATTTGAATAAGCTGGTTCACTGTGTGGAAAATAACATTGTTTTGCCCATTCAATTTTTTCTCAACAAAATTTTCCTTTTGTTCTACACTGGTGAAACCTGTTCATCTAGTTGTGGAGCTGTTCATTTTTTGATGCATGGCAGTCTGTGGGCATGGCAGAAAGGAAATCATATTTATCTAAAGAAGGAACTTAATATTTCTTTCCTTCTGTGTTTAGAGCATCTCAGTAACAAAATCAGTGCAAGCTTCAAACTTCTTTAGGATCTGAGTTTTCAGTACAGGTATATAAATAAACTTATGGAATCGCTAAGGGTCGGATACGACTGAATGGATAATTCAGTTCGATATAAACAAATACAAATTAAATAACAGATTTATTGGAAATGGCAAAACTTCAAAAGAAGATAAATATGTCAAAATCATTTTGAAAATGAAAACAAACCAAGGAAACCTGACCACTCTTTCGACGTTTGTTCAGAGCCAATTTGGTATAGTGGTTAAGGCACCAGGGCTACAAATCGGAAGGCTGTGAGTTCTAGTTCCGCCTTAGGCACAAAGCCAGCTGGGAAACCTTGGGCCAGTCACTCTCTCAGCCCCAGGAAGGAGGCAATGGCAAACCACTTCCAAGAACCTTGCCAAGAAAACTGCAGGGACTTTAGAGGATCAGACATGATTGAATGGGGGGGGGAACGCTTGTTCATCTGGATTGATTTTATGAATCTGTTCTGATTTCTTTATTTTCTCTTCTGATTGTGATTTCCATCTATTACGGTCTTTTTTCTGATCTGTGGCAAGCCCTACTAAGATTCCTCCCATATAAGCTTTACTTGTCTCCCATATACAGTAGTTCTCTCTGACATCCCTGGAGTTGTATTTATTTTTTTTAAAGATTAATTCTTTGCATTTCTGCAGTATGCTTTCTTGAAGTAACAGCCGCTATATTCACATCACCTTCTGAAGGTTTTGCTTTGAAGACAATGGAACGAGCTTCTTCAGGACTGCGTTTGGAAGCCTAGAGCATGACTAATGCTGGTCATCATTTTCAGTGTAGATTTTTCCAGGCTGATTCATGCAGCTCTTTTTACAGCTTGACCTATTTGGCTCAGTAATAAACAGTTCTTACCTGCACAGCATGTCTATAATTAACCTACTTAACTTTTTAAAGAAAAAATGGGGTGTGGCAGAAATGCACAGTGGGAAGGAATGCTTAATCTGTGTAGATTTGTTATGGATGATAGGTGAGCCACTGTAAAAAATGATCAGAAAATGAGAAATTTGTTCCATTTTGTTGTTGGAAACTTCTTCTTTTCGAGTCATCAGCCACTGCTGTGCCTTTCTGCAATAGATTAAATGGAAGTGTTCTCATCTGCTCATAATGAAAAGCCAGACGAGAGATTTTCATAAACCACTTCTTGCAGATAAAAGATGAAACCTGAAATAATAAATAGTTACCTGCGTTAAACAAGCACAATTATAGTTGTAAAGATTAAAAATTATGTGGGCTGGAAAAAAGGTTATATCTTCAGTGAAACTGGTTTTCATTCTGACAATTTTTGTCCTTTTAATTTTGAACCCAAGTGCTAAAACATTCCAGAATAAAATTTTCATAATGTTGATCAAATTGCATATCCCATTTTAACACTTTTTGGTGAGTGCAACACAAATGAAGATTAGAGTAAGGAAGATTCTGGTAAACTGATTTAACGAAATTGGGGCTACCACAAAGAAATCCTTCCCTCGCCCATCAGCCATCTCTGTGCCTCTTGAGGATTCGGCCTTGTGCTGAGTTATGTCTTAGAAGATGGGACTCAGGGCTCTCATTACCAGCACCCAGACTTTTTCCAGTATGGCTGTGTTACAATCAGATTTCTCAGTCCCTGAAAGGGGGATTCGGTGCAAGGTGTATGGATCCACCTTAAGGATAGCCTTTTTAGCATGTACAGCATAGCAGTCACAAATGCTAGGGCTAAAAATTCATGGGTTGGAGCCAGGACAAAAAATGCATTGTTTTTATTTCATTGTAATTAAAATTAAATGTAATTAATATATATAAAATGTTCCCTGTGTATTTAATGTGTTTTCCTTTAAATTACAGTTTGGTAGACAATTCCCTTCTGACTCTGAGGCTTTCTCGTCTTCAGATGACATAGGGCAATTTGCATAGTGTCCCGAGCACCTGGTAGTGCCAGGCTCCCATGGCAGGAGATGCCGTAGGAACCACTTGTATGTAAATGCATGGAACAGCAATTGCATGAACACTGCCCCTGAAATAAAATTGGCATGGCATTGGGAGTGCTTGGTATAAATGTAATTTTTGCCATACAGCAATGGTACATTTGTGGCTGTGAGGATGCCTCACAGACTTTCCTGTACAGGGATAATATTCTGCTCACTTGAACCTGTAATGCAATTGAAAGATATACCTTTCTTCCCTCATCCCTTTAAGGAAAGGGATTCAACTGTGTTTTATATGTAGGAATACTGAATTTTTTATTATTATTGTAGGAAATTTTTATTTATTTATTTTTATTTATTGTATGTATATGCCACCCACTACATAGAAACATGACTCTAGGCAGCGTGCCTGTAGTGGAAAAAAAAAAGGAAACTTCTGACTCGACACTTATTTATCACTTTACATCTATCCTGCAGACAAAGAGCAGCGATGATCTTTTAGCTGGGATGGCTGGAGGGATTAATATCAGCAACGGTGTCAAGGGAAAGAAGAGCATTTGTACCTCAACAGCACCTTCAGCTGCAGGGGCCGCAATGAATAGTGTGGAGAATAAATCGAAGCCCACTACAGGTACAGATACAGAGGTCTTTTTCTTACCACCACCCTGGTTTATCAAGTAAGGGACATTGGCTTAGTTCATGCATGATACTAATCCTCGTTAAGAAGTGGTAGCGCCTGGTTCACCTTGTCTGGGCCAGAACCTAAGCAGGGATAGGAGACCACTATGAAATTCCAGGATTTGGCTAGATTGGCAAGTAAAAATAGCCATGGAAAAAGACAATGGCCAATTACTTCAGTTGTTCCTAAGAAATCTACATCGGTGAGTCAGTGAAGTAAGTTCAGCTGAACTCGAAGGGGGCTTGATTTGTATGTCATGGCCCATAATATGAATAGCTATGTGTTGCTCAGGATATGTTCAATTCAGGCCACTTCCCAATTATCCGGGATCATGAACAGATTGCCAGCTTGTGCATTCCTTATATTTTAAAATTAAACTTGCTGCCGACCGTAAGTGATCATGATATCTAAATTAGCAAACTGAGGTTATATTTACCTTCCATACCAGAACTACAAAATTATTTTGAATTCTGGTTCTGGTTTGGAGGACAAGGAGTAAACAGTAGTGCTTGTGAAAGAAGCCCTTGGATTAGTATTTGATGGCAAGCTGAATATGGGTCATCCGTGTAGTGCAGCTGGAAAAACAAAGGCCTTAGTTTGGGCCATCTGAATATGAAACTTTTTCTCATAAATCAGTTATCAGGGACCTACTTTGTTGCTTTTTTCCTTATTTGCAGTATGTGAGAGGTATATATAGCTAGTAGCCTACTCAGTGTTAACTTTTTATGGCTTTTTGTGGCATGCTTATTTTTATTTCGTGTGCTGCACATAATTATTTTCAATAGTTAACTTCCAAGTATGTGCATTGGAGTTTATAGTCACATATTCCTGAAAAAAACACTTTACCTTGTGCAGAATTGTAATTGAGTATTTTTCCTATCCCTTTAAAACAACACAGGTACAAATCCTGCAGCTAAGCGTAGCACTTCATCTGGAAATAAGGAATCCAGCTCTTCTCGGGAAAGAATTCGCGACCGTTCACGATTGACTCAAAGCAAAAAATTGCCGCTGACTGGGCAGACAGGCAGTGATGTCCTTCTTGCAAAACGTTCCCGTAGCCGTGCTAATCAAGATTCTGACGTTCGAATGAGCAAGTCAAAGTCAGACAATCAGATCAGTGATAAAGCTGTTCTAGAGGCAAAAGTGAAAGATCTTTTGGTGCTAGCCAAAACAAAAGATGTAGAGATTTTACACTTAAGAAATGAACTAAGAGATATGCGTGCTCAGCTGGGCCTTAATGAAGATCAGTTTGAGGGAGATGAAAAATCTGAGGATAAAGAAACTATTGTTGTTCACCAGCCAACTGATGTAGAATCCACATTACTGCAGTTGCAAGAACAAAACACTGCCGTACGAGAAGAGCTGAATCAACTGAAAAATGAAAATCGAATGTTAAAGGATAGATTAAACGCATTAGGTTTTTCTCTGGAGCAAAGGTTGGATAATTCTGAAAAGCTATTTGGTTACCAGTCTCTGAGCCCAGAAATGACAACTGGAAGCCACAGTGACGGTGGGGGAACTCTTACGTCTTCAGTAGAAGGTTCTGCTCCTGGTTCAATGGAAGATCTTTTGAGTCAGGATGAGAATACTTTGATGGACCATCAACACAGTAACTCCATGGATAACTTGGACAGTGAATGCAGTGAGGTTTATCAGCCGCTCACTTCAAGTGACGATGCTTTAGATGCTCCATCATCTTCAGAGTCAGAGGGGCTGCCAAGCAGAGGAACATCCAGGAAAGGGAGCAGCGGTAATGCCAGCGAGGTATCTGTGGCTTGTTTAACTGAGCGGATACATCAGATGGAAGAGAATCAGCATAGTACAGCTGAAGAGCTTCAAGCAACTCTTCAGGAACTTGCAGATTTGCAGCAGATCACACAGGAGCTGAACAGTGAGAACGAAAGGCTGGGAGAAGAAAAGGTGATTCTCATGGAATCCTTGTGCCAGCAAAGTGATAAGCTGGAACACTTTGGCCGGCAAATTGAGTATTTCCGCTCTCTCTTAGATGAGCATCATATATCGTACGTCATTGATGAAGACGTGAAAAGCGGACGATACCTGGAGCTAGAGCAGCGTTATATGGACCTTGCAGAGAATGCACGTTTTGAAAGAGAGCAGCTTCTGGGTGTCCAGCAACATTTAAGCAACACTTTGAAGATGGCAGAACAAGACAACAAGGAAGCCCAAGAGATGATAGGGGCGCTGAAGGAACGGAATCACCACATGGAGCGAATCCTTGAATCAGAGCAGAAGAGCAAGGCTAATCTGGCAGCTGCCTTGGATGAGTACAAAGCTACAGTCTCCAGTGACCAGATCGAGATGAACCGGTTGAAAGCACAGCTGGAACACGAGAAGCAGAAGGTAGCCGAGCTGTATTCGATACACAAATCTGGCGATAAATCAGACATACAGGATTTGCTAGAAAGCGTCAGGCTTGACAAAGAGAAAGCAGAGACATTAGCCGGCACCCTACAAGAAGAGCTTGCTCGTACACGTAATGATGCCAATCGTCTCCAAGATACCATTGCAAAGGTAAAGTTCAAAAAGTGTAATCAGACAAGAAATCTTTCCCAAATGTCTCTGTGTGGTGCAAGTGGGAGGCAGACAACTCACTTAAAAGCTGCTGTGAGCATGTGGCACGACCTGGCCTGACACACTGAACTGTCATTTTGTTCTCCCTTGAGAGCATAGAGCTAATGCCCTGCTACTTAGCCCACTGACAGATCCTGATACAGCCTTTTAGGCCCACTCTATACTTTAAAGTTAAGGCCCACTTTATTCAGTGGAGTTTTTCCCTCAGATGAATAAAGGTTGGATTGCAGACTTCAGGTTTCAGCTGTACACAGATATAAAAACATAGGTGTATCCAGTGGTGCCCAGAGAGTTTTTC
The DNA here is from genome assembly GCF_035149785.1 of Candoia aspera. NCBI lineage: Eukaryota > Metazoa > Chordata > Lepidosauria > Squamata > Candoiidae > Candoia > Candoia aspera. Next base: position 1,490,604 of record NC_086167.1, on the reverse strand, counting down.
AGTAGCATGGTAAATAAATTAGCTTGGGTAGAAATTGGAATTAACCGTATTTGAACTTTTCCTTGTCAAGTTCAGGGAGTGCACGTGATTTGTATGTCTAGGTCCCCAACTCCTCTAGTTAAAATGGCTCTCAGGCAACTGGAAAAGAATACGCTTGCTAGGCTAACACCTTGGAAAAGCTACTTTGGGGGGACTAATCTGAAGAGGTGTCTGGTTCATGAATATGCTTCTCACATTGATAGGAAGCTGCCAACTATTCATGGATTCAATTATAATATCTAGTGTGGCAGCGTAGAGAGAGAATTCAGCACTATCCAACATTTAATATAAATTTTATCCAAGGTGCAAGTGTTGAAACTTATTTGGAAGAAGCAATTAGAGTCTGGCCATTTTTCTTAAACTAGATAGAAGATGAGTATAGAGCTTTCCAAGAAGAAGCCAAAAAGCAAATTCAGGATCTGAATATGACTTTAGAAAAGCTACGCGCAGATTTGGAGGAGAAAGAAACAGAAAGGAGTGATATGAAAGAAACCATATTTGAACTGGAAGATGAAGTGGAACAGCATCGAGCAGTGAAACTCCATGACAACCTCATTGTAACGGATCTGGAGAGTAAGTAGCCTCTCTTCTTGAGCTAGGACGTTTTCAGCCACTTTTCTCAGAGAGTGTGGTCATGTTCTTATAACCTCAGATTTACTTTTTTAATCTTCTTGCACTGCTTTAATTGTTGTTAGCATTGTTATTCTCTAGTGGGGGAAATAGATGTCCCCAGTCTGACCATGATGACTGAATTTGAATTAGTTGGATTATGAAGACACCGTGTTTTCACAAACTGCTTTTTATCATTTTTTAAAAAATTATTGGTAGAATTACTTTGGAAGAAGTATTAATAAATAGAAGTTTTAATAATTAATAAATTATAAAAATATTATAAAAATATTTTTTTCAGCTAAAGCAGTAGTTCAGAGCTTCTAATGACCATAGAGCCAATATAAGATTTAATGGTAATTTTCAGTTCTGTTGTCACTAGTTGTCATACTGCTACAAGAAAAAAAATTACAAATTCTTTGTTTCAGCAGCATTTCTAAATGTAGATAGTATCGCCATTTTTACACTGAAGGCTATAATTTTAATACATACAGAAAACTATCCTCCCTCCCTCCCTCCCTTACCCAGGGATTTTTCTGGGTAAGTCTATAAAATAAGTGAAGTAGTTTTTGGCCCAACACATGTAGGGGGCACAATTTAGACCTTTCTTTCATCTGGGAGGAGATGGTTGGTGATCTGGATATGGAGGACAGATCCATCAGCCCTGTGCTCTGGTCAGATCACTCCTGGGCCCAGATGAGATTAATTGTAGGACATTCAGTCCGCCCCCGGCACCTTATAGTTCCTCAGAACTTGGGGATTTTCCCAGTGATCTTGGAAGCAGTTCTGCCAAGTGCCTCATTAGCCACTGGTTACTGGCAGTAACACGGGCCCTTGATCCGATTGCTGATCCCAGATGGCCCCTGGTTTCCTGAAGCGGAATAATCAACTGAAGAGAGGCCTGGACCATCAGTGGAGGAAGACAGAAAGTGAATCTGACCAAGCACAGGTTTTGAGTTCAAGGTCAGGTCTGTTCTGTGGTAGTGAGGAAGACAAAGTATAATTGTATCTTCAGCCTTACTGTGTTGGTGAGCTCTCATTAGGAGCCTTGTTTAGGATGGTCAATTCCCTTTTCAGGAAAAAATGTTAGGTAGATCTTTTACCGGGTTTTTGTTGCTTATTCGTTTAGTCGCTTCCGACTCTTCGTGACGTCATGGACCAGCCCACGCCAGAGCTTCCTGTCGGTCGTCAACACCCCCAGCTCCCCCAGGGACGAGTCCGTCACCTCTGGAATATCATCCATCCATCTTGCCCTCGGTCGGCCCCTCTTCCTTTTGCCCTCCACTCTCCCCAGCATCAGCATCTTCTCCAGGGTGTCCTGTCTTCTCATGATGTGGCCAAAGTATTTCAGTTTTGCCTTTAATATCGTTCCCTCAAGTGAGCAGTCTGGCTTTATTTCCTGGAGGATGGACTGGTTTGATCTTCTGGCAGTCCAAGGCACTCTCAGAATTTTCCTCCAACACCGCAGTTCAAAAGCATCGATCTTCCTTCGCTCAGCCTTCCTTATGGTCCAGCTCTCGCAGCCATATGTTACTACGGGGAACACCATTGCTTTAACTATGCGGACCTTTGTTGTCAGTGTGATGTCTCTGCTCTTAACTATTTTATTGAGATTTGTCATTGCTCTTCTCCCAAGGATTAAGCGTCTTCTGATTTCCTGACTGCAGTCAGCATCTGCAGTAATCTTTGCACCTAGAAATACAAAGTCTTTCACTGCCTCTACGTTTTCTCCCACTATTTGCCAGTTATCAATCAAGCTGGTTGCCATAATCTTGGTTTTTTTGAGGTTTAGCTGCAAGCCAGCTTTTGCACTTTCTTCTTTCACCTTCATCATAAGGCTCCTCAGTTCCTCTTCGCTTTCAGCCATCAAAGTGGTATCATCTGCATATCTGAGATTGTTAATGTTTCTTCCAGCGATTTTAACTCCAGCCTTGGATTCCTCAAGCCCAGCATGTCGCATGATATGTTCTGTGTACAAGTTGAATAGGTAGGGTGAGAGTATACAGCCCTGCCGTACTCCTTTCCCAATCTTAAACCAGTCCGTTGTTCCGTGGTCTGTTCTTACTGTTGCTACTTGGTCGTTATATAGATTCCTCAGGAGGCAGACAAGGTGACTTGGTATCCCCATACCACTAAGAACTTGCCACAATTTGTTATGGTCCACATAGTCAAAGGCTTTAGAATAGTCAATAAAACAGAAATAGATGTTTTTCTGAAACTCCCTGGCTTTTTCCATTATCCAGCAGATATTGGCAATTTGGTCCCTAGTTCCTCTGCCTTTTCTAAACCCAGCTTGTACATCTGGCAATTCTCGCTCCATGAATTGCTGAAGTCTACCTTGCAGGACCTTGAGCATTACCTTACTGGCATGTGAAATGAGTGCCACTGTTCGATAGTTTGAACATTCTTTAGTGTTTCCCTTTTTTGGTATGGGGATGTAAGTTGATTTTTTCCAATCTGATGGCCATTCCTGTGTTTTCCAAATTTGCTGGCATATAGCATGCATTACCTTGAGAGCATCATCTTGCAAGATTTTGAACAGTTCAGCTGGGATGCCGTCGTCTCCTGCTGCCTTGTTATTAGCAATGCTTCTTAAGGCCCATTCAACCTCACTCTTCAGGATGTCTGGCTCTAGCTCACTGACCACGCCGTCAAAGCTATCCCTGATATTGTTATCCTTCCTATACAGGTCTTCCGTATATTCTTGCCACCTTTTCTTGATCTCTTCTTCTTCTGTTAGGTCCTTGCCATCTTTGTTTTTGATCATACCCATTTTTGCCTGGAATTTACCTCCGATGTTTCTAATTTTCTGGAAGAGGTCTCTTGTCCTTCCTATTCTACTTGGATTCACCAAAATCTTGATTCTGCACGGGCAGAGTCCTTTGTGGTGACTGGGTGCCGTCTTGGTCTCCTGCGGCCTGGTGGTAAGCATGCTGCTTGGCAGCCTGTTCTGATTTTTGGCTCAGGACAACTGGTTTGTAGTTTTCCATATCCCTCCTTTTTTCCATTTTTGAATATTTGAACTACATTTGCTCTTCTATAGTCTGCTGGCATCTCACCAGTTCTCCAGAATTTTTTAAAAAGTATAGGTAATGGTTTTGAGTTCTGGTCCTGGAAAGGTAGTATGATAGGTTGTTACTGTATCTTTGTGAATTCTGAACTGTGCCACACCCACCCTTCTGCCTGGAGTCCAGCAGGCCCCACCCTTTCAGCCTCTAAGGGTGAGCTTTCCCCCAGGGGCTGGGAGGGGTTAGGGTTGTATGGATTGATGGATGGGATGGGGTTTCCTGGTCTCTGCTTGTTTTTGTTTTTGTTTTGTTGTTGTGAGCCAAGCCAGGTGGGTGGCCATATAGGTCGAATGAATGAATGAATGAATGAATGAATGAATGAATGAATGAATGAATGAATGCAGCATAGATGCGAATAAAATAGAGATGGCAAAGATGTTTACTAAATCAAAACTTCATAAATATGGGGATTATTAGCCTGTGCCTTGTACTAGGACAGAAATAAAGTTACGTTTTCCTTTTTGAAATATTAAAATATAGTAAAGAAACAGGTTTGAAAATCAATTTTAAACGGACTGTTTTATCAACATTGACCCCAATTATTTTAGTTTTTCATTGTAGAAAATACTGTAGTGAGAGAGCTTTAGTGTTAAGATTAGGGATTTGGAATTTGCTGGAGAGGGGGGTGGGTTATGGAATGCAGGTAGTTTTGGATTATAAGCTTTTCAAGGGGAGGGGAAGGGTGAAATCAGGACATTTGACAAATGTCAAAATGGTGATTGGGGTTAGGGAAATAGAAGAGAACTAATACTACTTCATTGTATGATTACATTAACAGAACCTTGCAAGACTGAAAGTATTTCCCCTCTCCTCTCTCTGTCATCTCCGGAAAACCAGGGAGGGTCCCTTCTGAAACGCTGCCTGTGCTCCACCCCCCGAGGACTGAGCTGCCGCTTTTCAGACCGTTGCCCAGGCTGTGGGCCTTCCTCCTGCCTCCCACAGACCATTGCAGGATGTTTTAATGGGGGCCTGAATCACAGCCATTATGGGCTGGGGAAGATAGGGCGGGGGACACAGGGTAGGCCATTAGCAAAGAAGGGAGACTCGCGCTGTATGGCAGGCCCCTCCTAAGCCAGTTGCCCCAGGCGGCCAAACCCCCTCCAGAAAGGAAGAGCATTTCTTGAGCTCGCCCTCCTCTGGAAGGCGACAGATCCAGGACGCAGCAGGGGTCTCTCCTGCAGGGCTCTTGTCCTTCCTATTCTATTGTCTTCTTCCACTTCTGCGCATTGCTTGTTTAAAAATAATTCCTTATCTCTTCTGGCTAACTTCTGGAATTTTGCATTTAATTGGGCATATCACTGTTGCCTTTTGCTTTCCTTCTTTCTTGGGCTACTTCTAGTGTCTCGGCAGACAGCCATTTTACCTTCTTGGTTTTCTCTTTCTTTGGGATGTATTTTGTTGCCGCCTCTTGAACAATGTTGCGGACTTCTGTCCAGAGTTCTTCTGGGACCTTATCTACTAAGTCCAGTCCCTTAAATCTATTCTTCACCTCCACTGCATATTCCTTAGGAATATTAGTGAGCTCATATCTAGCTGATCTGTGGGTCTTCCCTAATCTCTTTAGTCTGATCCTAAATTGTGCAAGAAGAAGTTCATGATCTGAACTACAGTCAGCTCCAGGTCTTGTTTTTACCGACTGTATAGATGTCCACCACCTTTGGCTGCAAAGGATGTAGTCATGTAGTCAGTGAGGTAGAAACAAAAAAATGTATAACCATTAAAGGACTGTTTTATACTTGGTGAAATAATATCTAACAGATGGAACTTGGAAATCTAACATTTTAGGACTAAACTGGTCGCAGTATCGGCACAGTCTACCATACCTCAGGGATTAAGATCTAAAGGAAATAATTTTACAACCTCTAATAAAAAAAGAATGTAACGTTGTTGCCCTGCTAGATATAGAAAGGTGTTACTCAAAATGGGCCTTTGCTTTCTCCTTTAACATTTCACTAGATGGCGTTCTTGGATTTTGAAAGCTGGTGTTATGAGCTGGAAAGCCAAACTCTGAATGTCAATGTTTAACCTGTCTTAATAGCAGCTTTTAGGCAGAACTGCACTATTTGAAAAGTTAACCTGAAATAAACATATTTTGTCCTTGAGACAAGCTAAGGAACTTCTTACTAAAATTCAGCGGTGCATTTATTGATCTAATTTATCCCCCCCCCCATCTCCTCCTGTTGGAGGCCTCTGGGCGGTTTACAACAAGCGATTAAAACCATCACAATAATACAAAAAATAAAATACAGTAAAAATACTATAAATAGAAATAAAGAATAAAGAATAAAAAATCCAAGCGGTGAAGCATCTAAAACAGTCCAAGAGTGGGAGGAGTGGTCTATAACAACCATCCCCATGTAACTCTATTCCCCTCTTCACCCCAAGCGAGGCGGCAGAACCAGGTCTTCAGACTCCACCAAAAGGCCAGGAGCGATGGGGCAAATCTCACCTCCGGGGGCAGCATGTTCCACAGGGCGGGAGCTACTGCGGAGAAGGCCCGCTTCCTGGACCCCGCCAGATGAAATTCTTTTACAGACGGGGTCCGCAGCATGCCCTCTCTGCACGACTGGGTGGGACGGGTTGATGTAGTGGGGAAGAGGCGGTCTCTTATACATTTGCATAAGGATTAGAGATGTTAGTTGGCTCCCAGGGGAGAAGGTCTTCCTAGGTGTAGGTCACCACTTTTGCCATAGCATGTACACCAATGTCTTTGGGGACCAAACTAATATGCTTACCTCTTCCTAGACACCTTTATTATTTTTATGCATTAGGGATACTTTTATATAACAGTTTTGCAGTACTTCTGTTCTCTGTCCAGAGGACTTTGATTATTAGCCAGATTAAGAATATAATATATGCATGAAATGTATTCAGGTGCATTGTTAAATCCTGTGCTGCTTTTCATCTGCCAGACACAGTTAAGAAGCTTCAGGATCAAAAGCACGACATGGAAAGAGAGATCAAGACTCTGCACAGGCGGCTTCGGGTAAGTCATCGAGTTTAATGCTCTGTACTCGAGAGAAGCAGCCATGGGTCTACAAGAGCTGAGATACATCCATGTCCTTCAAGGCTGAAGCTGTTGCTTTTATTTTCTTGCTGATTTTGTGTTTTATTCTGGTGTCCTCCTATGGCTGATAACCTTTGCCGCTAGTTAATTTTTTTTATTTAGTCCGTTTCGCTTCTTCTTTTCTTTCATAAAGATTTCAAAGGAATGCATGCCTCTCCTACAGTTCTTTTTTTCTCAGATTCATGAGGAGCCACTTAGGTCATTAGATGCTGCAGCCTCCTTTGGGTAGGAATGCAGAAATAAGCCATCCGGGATGGCTGTTAAGACCCCAGTTGAGCACATTCGGTGAAGGGAAGCCTGCCCCTCTCTTGGTCACTCATTCTGCTTTCAAACTGCTCCTGCTGAAAGGCAGGACCTGAAGTGAGATCAGACTAACGTGGGATACGTCCTGGAACTGTACTGCCTCTGGTTTGGAAACTGCACCTGCCTGTGCCTTTTGGCAGCCACAGTGTGCTGCTGAATCCTATTCAGTGTCTAATGGACAACTGTCGCAAGATCCTGTCACAGTGCTGCTGCCAAGTGAAGCATCCCTTGCTTCAGATCTCCGTATTTCATTTCAGCTTCACGTTGTTTCTGTTAAATTCCGTAATAATATTCTCAGCCCATTTCTCTAAGCTATTGTGATCTTTTTGGAAGTTATTTCTGTCCTCCAGGGCCTATGCTATCCCATTCGATTTTGCTTTGTTTGCAAATTTGCTGAGTAATCTTTCCACATCCTCATCCACAATACTAATACAAACATTGATGAATCGTTGAACAGCACCCCCCACCACCACAGGCAGGGCAAGTGCCTGCACAGAAACAGAGCAACCCCCCTCCCTTCTACCACTGAAGATGCTGCCTAGTCAGGCAACAAAACATCTGCAAGGAAACAGCCGAGCTCAGAGAGCACCAAGGGCCCCAAGGTCACCTCCCTCCCTCCCTGCACAGGCTTACTAGTTCGGTGCAAAAGTATGCCGAAGACCCACCGGCACAGGAAAGTTAGGTGTTCTTTTTGTCTTTTTACAATGTTGCCTTTGCCTTTGAGAGGAGGAGAAATCAGGGCTGGGGGACACAAGGCTCTCAGCTGACCTGTGATCCTCCGCAGAAGGAATTAGGCAGAGGAGGAGGGGCTTTGAGTGGCAGCAAGGGAGGAGGTGCATGAGCGAGGTGAGGGGTTTTCAAGCACCAGGCAGAAAGGGGGAGGAGACACAGGGTGGCTGTACTGGGAGGGAGAGCCCAGAGCAACTCGCAGCCTCGCTGTTTTGCGAGCTGCAGCATTTTAAGAGCAGTTTGGGAGAAGCTGACTTAAGGCCAGGAACAATGTCCTTCGTGGTGTCCCTAGCAACCCAGGCAAAGGAAGCCTCCTTTTTAATTGGGGGAGGGGCTTTGGTGAATGAAAATAATTGCACAGAATAAAAATTGGGGGCAAGGACTAATAATAAGATTTCCCCAGACTATTCCTGATCCCATTCAGAAATCCACACTGGGATCACTCATTGACTATGGTATCTTTAGCATCAGAAACAGCTGATAACAACATGGAAGAAGTGCCATGACTTCATTTTTTAAGATATGAAAAAAGGTAGCTTTGTGTCTGCAGGAAAGTTGTTTTGTCTTCTTTCTGCCATGCAAAAGTAAGCTTATTTTTCGCATTAAAAATACAGTTTTAAATTTGATCATTTTTGTCTCTTTCTAATGAAACAGTTTTATTTTATGAAGTTGTATGATTCTATCATTGCTTTATTTGATACACATCATACTGTATATTTATTTCTTGCCCAGTCCTAACCCGACTGCAATGGTTAGCTTTATTTTGGGTCTGGATGGGTCACGTCGATTTATCATTTTAAGTTGTTGCTGTATCACAAGCCCCTCCCTCGCCATCTTTTTTATCATTCTGGAACTTCACCCCTTCATTCTGCTCTTCGCAGTTGCCTGGTGGAAGATGTGCTTTCAGAGAGGTCTGAGCCGGACTATAGTAACACGGTCCGTTGGACTGTAGGCAGCTGGCAATATACTTTAGCAAGTCAGTTCCTTAAAACAGCCACGTGTCTTTCAGCGTGCCCACTCCAGTTATGATGGATTTTGTTTTGTTTTGTTTTATGTTGATACTGTTAGCCACCCTGAGCTTTTTCGGGAATGGGTGGTGTGCAAGCAATTAAATAAAAGAAAACAAATTTTTCGAATCATCATTCCCACTTTTTTTACAATAACATCCCACTTGCATGTCTTTAACTGATGTTCTTCTGGGCTTTCCACATCAGACCCCATGAGAATCAGCTTAAAGCTTTTCTGATCAAGCTCAGCATGCTTTGGCCAAACACACTTTTTGTCAGGTGCAACCCATTCTAAGCCAACAGCCAACCATTCAGGCAACTGAAATGATGCTCCCGGAAAGCAGATCTCCCCATCAACACTGTTGCATAATGAGTAAGTCATTTGTTGCTGTGCTGCAGCTTCTTTCCCTTCTCAGTCCTTCTCCATGGACCAGAAAGGTGGATGAGAACACCATCCGAGCCTCGGGGTTCTTCAGCTTCCTCTTCCTTGATTGTGAGATTCCACGTGTCCTTTATCCCCACATGACAGTGGATTTAATAAGTTTTGGTAGTTGTTCTGTCACACCCTTCATTCACACTCCCAGTAAGCAGGCATATTCCATGAGCCCATGAAACAGATCAGTATATATCAGTTTCTGTTCCTCATAGTATTGAGTGGCTAATTACCATCGCGCTTTTCTCTTCCCTCTGCAGTCACCCTCCTCTCTTGTTCTTCAGTTGTGTCCCTTTCTTCTAAAACCTCGGAGCATCGTTTTTTCTGGGAGGGCCTGGCAGCTTTTGGGCCTCAGAACCACAGAGTTTCTTTTAAGGCTTTGGGATTTGCCTGTCAGTTTCACCCACTGGCTTGCTTCTTTGCTGGATCTTCTTCGATTTGGAGAGTTGGTTTCTCTTACTAGCTCTTCGTATAGAGCCTCCTTTGCTGGAGCTGATCCATGTTGTCCTTTGCCATTCACTGTACCAATCCTCAAAGCATCCTGTAGGCCTGCGCTTGCTGCAAATATATGCCAGGTTGTTTTTAGATAGGAAGACAGACATGGCATAAGCACGATAGGTCATGGCTGGCTTCACTTTTTTGACTGTTCACTTACAGAGAAAGTTTGTAGGAACCCCCCCCCCCATCACATTCCATTCAGTCACTTGGTTTGCTTGCTTTCTTAAAACTGGTTGCCTTTTTAATGTTTTACAGCTTCTACAGTTGCTTTGCTATCCGTTCATCACCAGCAGCTCTTGGGACACATGCCTTGCGATCAGTGGCTGTTCAGGAGAGGGGGTTTCATCCCCTGCACGCCCCCCCCCCCCCGCAGCTGAGCACACAGACTCTCAAAAGATACTGCTTTTCCTTGTCTCTTCCTCCACTTGAATTGTGCTCCTATCAATGCCCTCCCTGGAAACTGGCTGCCTTATGTCTGCTTATTTTCAGGAAGAGTCTGCAGAATGGCGGCAGTTTCAAGCAGACTTGCAGACTGCTGTGGTCATTGCGAATGACATAAAATCTGAAGCACAGGAAGAAATTGGAGACTTAAAGCGCAGGCTGCATGAGGCTCAAGAAAAGAATGAAAAGCTCACAAAGGAGTTAGAGGAAATAAAATCACGCAAGTATGTTAATGAAACGTATTTATTTTTATTTATTTATCATGTTTTTATCATCGCCCATCTCCCCCACATATTATCATTTATAATTTGTCCATGGTAATTCCTTGAATTTCTGAAAGCTGCGCAGCAAGCAGTTGCTGAACACATGGGAAAATATCGAATAACCTACAATCTTTTTTGCTCATCTCTTAAGGAGGTTTATAAAACCAGTGAGTTTGTTAATGCCTCCTTTTCCTTGCCTTTGCCCCGTCCACCAGTTCTCTCCAGACACAATTTTTTCCTGCTCATAGACTGCAATATCTTTTCTAATTAGGTAAGATGAAGTGGAGATGCAGATCTTCGAGGCCCCTCCGCATTTCCTTCCTCAGACGAGTTTTTGCTGCCTTCATAGTATTTGGACTGGGCCCTGGGGCTGTTTACTGCCCTGCCCCTTTGAGTCTGCAAAACAGAAAATGGAACCCCATGGAGGAAGCGTAGACAAGGAGGAGATGGGCCCCCGAGGTCTCACTCCTCCTAGTCGTGTTCACCAATTGGGTTGTCCGTCCCCTTTGTGGTGGGACTGGGCGGGGCTTGCCTTTTCCGCTCTCCCCACTCCAGGGTCTGGTGACATGTGGGTCTCCAGACTTTGGATGCACTCAGGTAGCTCGCCATAATGATTGAAGTAGAGTTTCATCCCAAGTTTTCAGTGCTTTCCATAGCTGATTTTTCTAATATTGAATTCCTTTCTTTGAGGGGAAAAAGCAGTTTGCTCAGTTTCTGTAGACTCAAATTGTGGCTGTTCAGGATAATACAGAACTGAGATGGAAAAGGAAAGTAATCACAATAATTAAAAAATGGTTAAAGCAGCTATTTAAAAACTTTGCTACATCCCTTGCTGTACAGCACGGGGCAGGCAGAGGTGGTACCACTGCTTACGATGTGGCTGGGCTTGTTCGTTTGTTTGTTCAATTTGTATAGCCGCCCATCTCAAACCAGTGACTCTGGGTGGCTAACAATCATAAAAACAGTCGAACAATTAAAACAGTACAAAAGGAAATGAAACACAAATAGCAGCCAAGAGATATTACAACCCGTCAGTGTCGGCACAACCAGGAAATGGGGCCCTTCACACACTCGGGGCCCCAGGCCCGGGGACAAAGCCAGCTCTTCAAGGAAGGCCTTCGGAAAAGCCCGCTGGGTCAGGGCCATCCTAATCCTGGGAGGGAGGATGTTCCCGAGGGCAGGGGCTACAGCAGAAGAGGCGTGTCTCCTGGTCCCCACCAGCCGACATTCCTTGGCTGACGGGACCCGGAGTGTGCCCATCCTGCCGGACTGGATTGGACAGGTAAAGACAACTGGGAAAAGACAGTCCCTTGGGTAGCCCTGAGGGATTAAAGTTGAAGGTGTGTCCAGAGGCAAAAAATATGCAGTGCTGCGAAGGCATGTACACCGTTGGTATGTGGAATGTCAGAACCATGAACCAAAGTGAATTTGATGCTGTCAGAACAGAAATGTCATATCAAACATTGACATTCTGAGAATTACAGAACTGCAGTAGACTGGAACAGATCAGTTCGCTTCAGAGAAGCTACTGAGAACAAGAAAGAAAGAGAGTAGCCAACATTATTAGCAGAAGGGTATCCAGCGGTGCTTAAGCACAACCCCTGCACCAGCCTTCCTTCAAGGCATTAAAAGCCAAGTGCAATTCCCATAAGATCTTCTCTTTTTAACTTCACTAGGAAGTTGTCCCTTTTATTTCTAATGTGAGAGCCTGCTGTCTGTTTTGTTTTGAAAATGGTCTTGTCTTCTAATCAAGCCTGAGCTTCTAAAGCTTATGCTCACTATCTCTATTACTTGCTGAGAAGTGTTGGAGGCTCTAACTAGAGTCCTCAAGGACCTCAGACTAGGGAGCAACCCTCACATGGAGGACATCTAAATTAGAGCCACCTTTTGAGAACCAGGACAGAAACTTCCCATTTGCTGTGGAAAATTGGCAGAGTCAGTTGCCAGATACTTGTCACCTAATGTCTCTAAAATGTTAATGGCTAGTTATCTGGATTTTTCTAATCTGCTACTTTAGAAAAAGATTGACAGATGTTTAGGATTTAGGATGAACCTTATGTAAAGTTCAGTATCAGAAGTATTTTGGAATTGATTTGTTTACTTTATATTTGCATCACTTTCAAAACTTTGCTTTGAAAATTGGCATTGTTTCACAATCTGTCTTTAGTTTTAAGAAATTTTCACAGGGGTAGTGGTGGCAAATTATATATGAATGTGATGTCCCTTCTCTGTTAAGTCCTTTGTCCCCATCTTCTCACCTTTTGGGAGCATCTGGCTGAACATGGTCTGATTTTTTTTTTCCATTTATCCATGTATTTAAGTATAAAATGTACTCTGGGATTTTTGCCTTGGGGCCTTGCTCTCTCTCTCTTGATCACATCCGTAGATCACAGCATAGAACACGCTTTGACAGTACTGCCAAAAGTGGAAAAATGTGCCTCTTCATTCCAAAATATTTCCATTTGTCTTAGTTCCACGTACTATGTGTAGTAAAACAGAGTGTGCTTATTATTTCCCTTAAGATTTCCAGCCATCTAACAGATTAGGCAATAAACTGGTCTCTGCCTCCTTCAGACTGTGGTCTCTTGTAAAATGGTAGTTCTCACTGTCACAGATGCTGTTTAGTCACAAGCCTGTCAGTCAGTCAGATTTTTGAAAGTGCCCCTTGTTGGGTTTACTCTGATAATTAGGCAAGAAGAGGAGCGGGGCCGAGTTTACAACTACATGAATGCTGTTGAAAGAGACTTAGCAGCGCTGAGGCAAGGCATGGGACTGAGCCGCAGATCCTCCACTTCTTCGGAACCGACTCCCACTGTAAAAACACTCATCAAGTCCTTTGACAGCGCCTCACAAGGTAATTTTTAAGAAATCTGCATAAATTAATAAAATATTATGTGCAATATGCTTCATTATCACTCTTAATCCTGTATGGTGATTTGATGATAAATAAGGCATTATTTTACTAGATTTTCTTTTGTTTTCTTATCTCATGCCTTTAATCTGTCTGTGTTACTATTTCTTGCTCCTTTCCTGCACTCTGCAGAACTCCAAAAGGGTATCCTGTGATGGGTATCTGTGTGTGTGTAGGAGTTACATAAGAAAAGTGGGCAGATAAAGTCGCTGAAAGGAAACGACAGTTCAGAGTTACTTTCCAGGGGGACAAATGCCTTCCTAAGTTAGGTCATCACTAATTGGCAGATTTTTAAAACATATATATTTTTTGCACTTTTTAAAAATACAGAGAAAACAACCTATAGCACAACAAAAACACTAAGAACAAACAACTAAGAAAACAATTTTTTAAAAGAGTTATATACAGCCATCCAATGGGTAATCTAATTTTAAGTTCTGTCACCAAAACAAAAAAAGGAATAAAACAAATGAATTCTTTTCAAAAATTACACATTTCCTGAATCCAGTCCTTGATGTGTGGAGGAATAGCACCTTTCCAGTCTCTCAGTATAATTTTCTTGGCTATTTCCCACTCAATATAACCAGAGTTCCACAAAAACAGATATATCCCACAGTTCTGGAATGTAATTCATATCTCTAAGGTTAAACCATTTACCCATAAGTCTAGTATATGTTGCAGTGTTACTCCAGAAAGGAACCAGTAACAGGTAAGGCCAAATCATGGGGGTTAAAGTATCATCAAATCTTTTACGCTGTCAGCAATCTGCACTCCCTCCTTTCAGATGCATTCTTTGGGGTGTCCAATGAACGTGGAATAAAAGCTTTCAATGAATTAATTTTAACCTCAAGTCCAAAAAAACAAACTTGACACTTTTAAAGATTTGCATCCATTGACATTCCATTATCAGATATTCCAACTCTTTATTTCATTCATCATAAATGTTGATAGCTTCAACTTTAAAGATATTTTAATTTTCTGATATATGTATAAATACAAAATATTTGATTTCAAAAGCAGACTTCAATAATAATAATACATTATATCACATTATAATACATTATAATAATACATTATTATTAAACGTATATGCCGTCCAACTCTCAGTGACTCTGGGCAGCCTACAAATTGCTAAAAATATTTAAAAACAAGGAAGCCACAACAAAAAAGAATAAGGATCACAGAAAGGACAAAAACGGATAGGAACAAGGAAAAAGAGGGTTTCAAAAACGACAGCATATCAGGGGTTTTTTTTAAAGCAGCTAAAGCATCTGGTCCTTATTCAGCTGTCAAAGCATCACTGATTGACAGATGCCACAAGAAAGTACCAACTTAGCCTCTTCAGGCATGGAGTATCACAGCTGAAGTACTGCCACCATGATGGTGTGGTGTCCTGTCCCATCAGTGGTCTCATTCGTCTTAGTATTATTTGATTTTCCCATCCTGTGCACCAATTAAATTCTTAGTTTTCTTTATTTCTTTTTCAATTTGTACCCTAGGAGTAAAACCAGCAGTAAAAAAAATAATCCACCTTTAAAATAAATTGTTCTACACTCAGAACAAACTTTCACTTTGTCTGTGAAAGAACTGGTTGAAATATATTAGACTTTATGTATAATTTTTTTTCTTGTTTTATATGGAGTCCTTGGTGCTCTCTGAGCTTGGTTGTTTTCTTTCTTTATTTCAATCAAAGGTCAGACAGAAGAAAATTTTTAAAATTCAGGTGCTGCTAGAGGCATCAGTGCTGGGGGCGGGATTGAGGGCTTGTGGGGCAACACCTGTGGCTCTGCAGGTTGTGGGTTGTGCCTTCTTGAACATCCGTGTGAGATGCAAATACAGGGATTTTTTTCCCATCATTCAGTGTAAATCTTACCTTAGGAGAGCAGTGTAACGTGCCTGGGCTGCATTGGCCACGCAGACTGATACACTGACAGTGTATTCTTTCTAGAATATTCATGCTCTTAGATGTAAATCTGGAACTGCTTTCTTTTTTTATAGTTCCTAGTCCTGCTGCAGCTGCAATTCCTCGAACTCCACTAAGCCCAAGTCCTCTGAAAACCCCTCCAGCAGCTGCAGTCTCTCCAATGCAGGTAAATCATTTTTAATGGTTTGAAGTAAGCCTGATACCGCGTTTGTCACATTGCTGGCATTACACAGGGGAAGAAAAATGGAGAACTTCCAAACAATCTCCCATCAGTTGCACATCTCCCTCAAACTCATACACCTTTGAAGAAGCTCTTTCTGAAGCCATGACTGGCCCATGTGGCTTCACATGTCACAAGTTCTCTTAGAGGGGAACGAGCCACACATTTATTTGGCTGCAAAGGAGGTACCCTTGTTTACTCAGCCACAGTTTGGGAAACAGGAGGTCTGAAGTGAGAGATATTAGTCTAAAAACTCCTTACAAACTAGGATTACCAATCAAAGCGAATATTTGTAGCTCAGGGTTGAACTGTGGAGTCCTCGGTGCTCTCTGAGCCTGGTTGTTTCCTTGCAGACGTTTCATTGCCAGACTCGGCAACATCTTCAGTGCAAAGAGGGAGTGGCCCTTGCTCTCTGTTTATAAGCTGTGGCTTGCCCTGCTTGTGTTGGTGGGGGTGTTGTTCTCTCCTTGGGAGTTGCTTGATTGGGCTGTTGTTTGCTGCTGGGTTGATTGCCTGAGTTAATAGTTCCTTGATTAGGGTGTATTGTGCTGTTTGATGGCTCATCTGGTGTTGATCCTAGTGTTGATTTTTACATATCTGGGTGTTGATTGCTGGCAAGGGAGTGTCCTGGTCTTTTGGCTTTTCTGTTGCCTCTTTTGAAGGGTGTGTAAATGTGGTCTACCTCCATGTGTCTGTTGATGGCTGCTTTGTCTGAGTGCCAGGCTTCCAGGAATTCTCTGGCGTTTTTGGATTTGGCTCGGTTTAGGATGCTCGCAGTTTCCCAGTTGACAGTGTGGTTGAGTCTGTCCATGTGCTGTGAGATTAAGGAGTTCTCATCGTGTCTTCCGACTGCCAGTTGGTGTTCGTGGATGCGCTCTGCCAGTCTTCTGCCTGTCTGTCCTACATAGTGGCTGTTACAGTCTTTGCACTGTATGTTGTAAATAACTCCTGTTTTTTCTTCCTGGGCTACTGGGTCTTTTGGGTTGCTTAGGATGTTTTGAAGAGTTTTAGTTGGTTTATGTGCTACGGTGATGCCATGTGGTTGTAACAGTCTGTTGGTGGTTTCTGAGACGTTTCTGATGTATGGCAGCGTTATCCTTTTCATCGTTTCCATCGGTTGGGTTGCAGTGGGTTGGGTGGTGAGGCACTTTTTGATGAAGTTGAGCGGGTATCCATTTTGCTGGAAGATGCTGCGTAGGCAGTCTGTTTCCTTGTTCTGGTGTTCTGGGTTGCTGCAGGGCGTTAGTGCTCATCTGAATAATGTTCTCACACAGCTTCTCTTGTGGGAGGCTGGATTGTTACTTTGGTAGTGGAGCATTTGATTGGTTGGTGTCTGCAAGAAAACAACAAGGCTCAGAGAGCACCAAGGACTCCACAAACTAGGATTAACAGGAACAATCTGCAGTGCCTAAATTCAGAAATCAGGAAGCCCTTTTAGCAGCTGATTTTGTGAGAAGTGAAAATGGGGGCAAACCCTCTAGCTTGTTATTTGTTCCTGTATTCTTAAGCAGCCCTAGTTGGGAAAAGCAGCAATACAGGTAGTCCTCGCTTAACAACCACAATTGGGACCGGCAATTCCATCACTAAGTGACACAGCCATTAAGCAAGGCATCACATGACCACAACTTGTGATTTTATTGCCAGCTTCTCCATTGATAGTTGGAAGTCGGCTGTGAAGTATCCAAATGGTGATTACGTGACTGTGGGGCGCTGCAACTGTCGTAAATGCAAGGACTTGTCATAAAGTTACTTTTTTGGCCCTGTTGTAACTTTGAATGGTCACTAAACAGGGCAATTGTTAAGGAAGGACTACTTGCATAATAATTGAGAGACCGCTTGCCCCAATCATTTCTGCTCGCCCAGCACATTCCAGCAGAGTTGGTGTACAGGTCCCCTTCATTAAATGTTGTCATCTTGTGGGACCTAGGAAGCGCGCCTTCTCTGTTGCGGCCCCCACCCTCTGGAACAGGATCCCCCTAAGATAAGGACGGCACCCTCTCACCTGGGGTTCCAGAAAGCTTTGAAAACCTGGCTTTGGTCCCAGGCCTGGGGCTGATGTATGTTATTCGTTTAATGGGCCCTGTTTTATTTTGTGTATTTTGTTATTTATTAGAGCATGTTAGTCTGGGCTGTTGGTTTGATTTAATATTTTTAGCTGTTGTTTTTTTTCTAGTTTTGTATGCTGCTCAGAGTCCATTGGAGGTGGGCAGCCAATAAATTTAAATAAATAATGGCTAAACCAGAATGTGAACTCTGGCCTTCGTGACCTCTGCCCTGCTCCCTAGGACTGCCTGTATATGGTTTGCCTGACAGATTCCTCTGGAGGGTCCTTAAGTTACCGATTCAGTCTTCATTGCTGTGAATGTGATGATTAATGATAATGAAATTAAAATACTCAACTGCCCTCTAGGAATCTTGAAATAAAGTCTCCATTCAGTCAAGACTGACTTATGGTAACTGCATGGGCACATCTTTCTTTTCTTGGCAAGAACATGGAAATGGTTTGTGATTGCCATTTCCTGTGGCTCTGCTAGTTTTGAACCTGATTCTCTGCCATTATATGCTCAGCTGAACCATAATGACATACTGGGGTTGGTGATGCCTCTCTTGGAGATGTGTTTAAAATTCAGGTAGGAACATAATATTGAAGTGGTCAGTGAGCAAGCTGGTTCCTTTTCCTAAAAATAACTTTTCCCCCTTCAGAGACATTCCATAAGTGGACCAATATCTACTTCAAAACCCCTTGCTACTTTATCAGACAAAAGGCCAAGCTATGCAGAAATTCCAGTTCAAGGTATGTGTCTTTTGGTGTGAGCATTACCCAAACAAATCTTACAACCCACCAGAATCTCCCTTGGTTAAGAAACATGTGCCAATGAGGGGGGCCTGGAAGGAACTTTGCAGAAGACAAATCAGCTAATTTTTTCACCTGATTGTGGAGTAATTGACAGCCCTGCAGTGCGTTTCTAAGGTCTGGCTAAGCTGAATGATGGCTTGCCGCCTGCCTCTGCTGGACCATTCCTGAACATGAGAGTAGTTTGTCTTCTGAGGTGTATTTGGATAACGGGTGAGCACAAGTGATACGCATCACTGCGCCAATAGGCAAACGGTTCCCTCGGCCAGTTCCCCCATTATTGTTTTAAAAACACTCATTGATTCCTGGAGGTTTGCTAAACTTGCCTGTTTAGAAAAACTCTTTCAATGTCTTTGTGCATTTTGAGGTGCCCAAATCTATAACCTTCTGTTGAAAATATTCGTATCAGGACTTATCCCTTCTGCCCTACACTGAGGTTTTTCTATTATGACATCTACTCTGGTTTGAAATTAAAAGTAGATTGAAAATGATGGGATGGGATCCAAAAGGCCATGAGAAATATATCTTGTACTTTACCAGTGGAATATTTTGCGATCTGTCTTCTCTCTCCATGTATGACTATGAACAAGCTGCTTTTGAAAGATTATTCAGAAGGGCCCCAATTCATGTGTTTAGTGAGGCACATTCCAAATTCCAAATTTCTTCTGTATGGAGAGCCCTGCGTACTACACCTGCATAGTTCTTGGAGAGAACCTAGTTTCCCTATTTATTTTTGCTAGTATTAGGACAATATTCTTTAACAAAAAATAGGACACTACAAAACTACTTGTTCAATGTTTATTTCTCCATTTCCAAATATTTTTCTTGTGCTTGGTGGATTTACTTATCAACTTTTCCTTTCAAAGGGCCTTTCCGGTAAGAATGAATGGCTCTCAGATCTGGGTGTAACTCTTTGATTTATGACTGGGCTTTTTAAAATAGACCTTTCTCAAGAATAGTTTTCATGTGAAGAGTAATAGGCTTCCTTTTGAACCTGGACATTAAATAACAGCAAAGCACATCAACAATGGAAATTCTTCTGTGGCTTAAAATAATACTTTTGTGTTAGTCTTTTCTGGTTGTTTTTTGAATGCCATTGGCATTATTTAATACACAGGAGAAAGTAAATCGGAATCCAAATTAGTGTATACAGAAATGGGAAAGGGGCATTGACTGACAAACCATTGCATCAGCAACATTTCCTCCTGCCCTGGATCAGAAAATACTACAGAATTGGGTTTTGTGCAGCAGCATTTGGTTTATTTTACCTAACCATTTTTATCCCATTCTTCTCATTGTGAAATAATTTTCAGTGTGGTTTGGAACAGTAAGCATTCCAAAATTATAATTAAACAAATACAGTGCAATAAAAGCAGAGGTTGGTCATCTATCTATCTATCTATCTATCTATCAGATTTTTGTCACCGCCCATCTCCCCCAAAAGAGGGACTCTGGGCAGTTAGAGAAATTAGAAAAAAGTTACGCATGTCAACAATTTAGCACATAATCAGGTTCTCACTAGGAGAAAAGTATCTCCATCCCATGGAAGAAGGCCTTGAGAGAAAAGGGGAGCCAACTCTTCCTCGCAAAGTGATTTCCCAGCCCAAATGCAGCCTCAGAAGGCTGCGATCTTGCCTCCCAAGTTAATGCCTGCTCATGACTGAAAGTAGCCTTCAAAGGATAGGTGGAAATCTTTTTAAGTCTCATGTTTGGGACCCACCACACATTAAGCAGTAAGCCAGCTTACACATATGCACGCGCACACAAACACACACAAAACACTTGCGCTTTGTTATATTGATGTCACCCATGCTATCCCCCCTCCCTGTAGGTAGGGTCAGGTCAGACTGTGGTGACGTTTCCTCGTTCCCTTTCTGTGCAGATCATTTGCTGAGGACTTCTTCAGCCAGCAGACCAGCTTCTCTGCCAAGAGTTCCTGCTATGGAAAGTGCTAAATCTCTCTCGGGTAATAATGGTAGTGATGGAGTGATCGTGGGTCATCCTTCTTATACTCTGTTGCGAACTACACACCCTTTCCTAAGAGGTTCTCTCTGGATATGTTGGTATGAAGAGCCACTTGGTGTATAGTGTTGGTGGTTCGCGAAATAACAAATAGAGGCTGGTGTGAAACGGGGGAATCTCAGCCTTAGCCTTAGCCTAAGCCCAGTGAGCACTTTTAACAGGTTAGGTATACGGAAAGTGGCTGTCGCTGTGCGGTCCTTTTCAGGTTGCCACCAGACAGAAGGAACGTAGACAGATTAAAACAGGCAGGTCAGACTCATTCCTTTGCCGAATGTATTTTGAGATGTTGTATTGGCGATGGAACTTCTACAGCTTAAAATCTGGATCAGTAGAGTAAATGTCTTGTGGTTTCTTTCTGAATAACATTTTAAGCCCTTAGAATATACTCTCTGACGTTCTGGAACAAGTATAGATCTTTCTCCTTTGGCCAAACTCAAAGACGGCGACATCTATTGTGACCGGGGTTGCTAATGGTACGCAAGATGCTCAGACAGCAGATGTAGGATCCAGTATAAAACTGAACATCGGGCTTTTCCATTTTCCATTTAAGTGTCTCGCCGAAGCAGCGAAGAAATCAAACGGGATATTACTGCTCCCGATGGAACATCTCCAGCCTCCCTCGTAGCGATTGGGACCGCTTCGCCACAACTATCCCTCTCGTCTTCACCGACAGCATCTGTCACTCCTACCACACGGAGTCGAATCAGGTACAGCTCCTTGCTCATTACTCTTGGAAATAGGGGTTGTCTCCTTTCCTGAGCCATTCTGGCACTGACCAGGAGAACCAGTGACGTTCCTCACTGGGACCACCCAGCTGGGCTTACTAACACCGAGCATGCCAGCAAGTGCTGACGGGCCAACTCGGTAGCATGTCTGCGTTGTTGGAGCATGAGCTGGCCTTTGCTTTCGTGCTTCTGAAGTATCCCCTCAGTTGGATGCTGGGCATTCTTCTCCCTTGCCTCTGGCTAGTGGCTGTTAGTCCCCGGCAGAGTGCAAAAACACCCCCTTGTCACTGCACACTTTGAAATCCACACCCGCATTGGGAGTGAATTAGAACTTCGTTCAGTTTGAAATACACTCTGTGAGTTCCTTTAGTTGTGGATGAAGCATCCTTGGAAGTGAGTTATTGCAACAAGCAGCAGTGTGAGGAGGCAGCAGTAGTCAAATGAAGGGAACTTAGAACATGGGGGTGTTTCTCTCCTCAGTACTCTGGGACAGAAGAAAAACTAGGTCTTCACGCTTAACTCTGCATTGTTACTTTTTGAAACTGGTAAAGAAATGCTCACCAAATGAGAGTTAGGAGGAATTCTACACGTCACTCAGTCCAACCTCCTGTACCCTGCAGTGTGCGGCCAGGGTGGTCCTCCGGTGGATGCCCTTTAAGGAGAAGGTGGTGGCAGCCATTAGGAAGACTTTCGCTGTTAAGGAGCCCTCTCCGTTTGCACTTAAAACTGTCAGACAGCTCTAATCTGTTGAGCTGCTTCTCTAAATTGTCCTCTCACTGGCTCTAGCCTGGTCTTCTGGGCACCCAAACCCCACATTTGCACAATTTATATGGTGGCCCTTCTTGCTTCTGAGGACGTCGGCCAAGTTGGATCTCCTGCTCTCCCGGTTGTATGTGTCTGTTCCTCCTCAAGCTTCTCCGCCTGGTTAATCCTTTCAGCTCGTTTGTTTGTTTGTTTATCTGTCAGATTGTATGCCGCAGCATTCCCAACAGCTTCCCAGCAGAGCTCCCGTTCTTCAGGTATAATCACATACGTTGGGCAGGTTATTCCAAATATGTCTTAACTAGGGAAAAAGGAGAATTTCAGAATATGCTACTAGCATAGCCTGATGGAGCACGATCTGAATGCTGTGCTGCTTTTGCTTCCGTGTAGCTAAAACTAGCACTTGTTTTTAGTAGCTGCAACACAATGGTGATTTGTCTGCTAAAGTGGTTTAATACTTGTTTTGCTTGTAAAATGCCCATCCCCAAAGGCTGCAGTAGTGTCCACATATAAACTATAACCCCATAAAATGACAGCCTTCAACTTCCACTGATGTTGTTTTGATGCACACCAGCCCTGCCTGGCTTAGTAAAACACATTGAGTTGACAATCACATCATAAAGAACAGATACTTTATTTTGGCCCAAGCAGATTGATTGATTGATTGATTGATTGATTGATTTAATCTATCTATCAGATTTTTATCACCACCCATCTCCCCCCCCAAAGGAGGGACTCTGGATGGTTAATTCACAGTGCAATCAGATGAAAGGGCAGGTTATTAAACCATTTCTATATGTTTATTTAATATATAACATAATAAATATGTTTGTTTATAAATAGATTTGTTTATAAATACGTTTATTCATGAATATGTTTATATATGAACATATGTTTGTTTATAATATATAAACATAATAAATATGTTTATTTAATATATCAGTGTGGATGTTTAAAAAAACTTGTTAGATATGTTTGTAAGTTTTAAAATAAGATTATCCTTAGAAATGGGAAGAGAAATGTAAATCTAAACAACATGCTAGTGAAGGTCCGCAGTGCCAGCATAAAAAACAGTTAAACTGGTTTGGAGCTTGGAATGCAGTTGACCTAACAGACAGGCTCACTTTTAAGATTAATATTTGTTGTAAACCACTTCTCATTGTGTCCACACAGTTCATTTTATTTGTTTCCTGAAACATTATTTTCAAAACAAAGAACTTGACATAAAATGTGTTCCTCTCTGGAATTTAGAAACAAGCCGTACTGTTCTTTCACGGTGTTACGGATGGTTAGATTTTTAAAAAAAGATTTGATTCAGACTTTTAAAAGATATTCTTGATGTGTAGTTAATGTTCTTACATCCACACGTATCTAGCCAAAACTCGCTCAGCCAGCACCGTACATGAGGAAGCCTTGGCGCAGCTAGGGTAATTCTAGGGAATCCTTGCAGAAGCATTGAAGATCCTTAGGAATTCGCACACACTAAAAACGGGTGCAAAACGGGAGTGGAAAATGAACTTGAGGTGGGTGGGTAAGTGGAGTGGTGGAGCGACACTCCATAAAACATTTTATAACACATGCCATTTCTTAATCACATTTTAGCAGACTGGCGACTGCTAAATAGGTAGTATCTGCTTCAAAGCAGGGGGGAAAAAAGATCAAAAAGAAAATGATGTGTTTTGATAATGAGAGAAATACAAAATTATGGAAGTTGAAAAATGGAGGAGAGCGGTGTTTGGAGACTAGAGGCCATATTTAGCATTTTCTGAGAGGGCAGACGCTGGCATTGGTGGGGAGATGATGGAGTCACTTGGCTAGAGATACATTCTACATATGAACAGGATGTTCTGGATGTTCTTGTTTATTTCCTTTTGGTGGGGAGAATATAATGTTTTTCTTTATGTTGAAACAATTTTATATCTACTTTAGGACTTACACTATACTTTCCATGCATTTCCCTTCTAAAAATGACAAGAAGCTAGCGGGCCCTGGAAGTCAGGTTGCCCAGCACTTTTTAAAACCGAGAGGCTCTACAGAGGCTTTATCTGGAATCATCGTTTAGACTTCTGGTTTGTCAGACAAGATTCTCAGTGCAGAGTGACTACAAAAACCTGCGAGTCTTGGTTTTGAGGGATTTTAACAGTTCCTGCATATGATCCTGTTAAAAAGATTGCATTCTTTGCAGATCAGCAGTTCCTTTGTGAGTCCTCTTATAAATGGAGAGGGCTGGTCCCTGCAGACTAGCAGAGAGGCAGCCAGGGTTCTTGGGTCTTCCGCTTTCAGTTGCAGGTGGGATTCTGCATGCCTCTGTAGAGGGGCGCACACCAAATGGAAAACGTGCTTGTTTCGGGTTCGGGGGAACGGCGCCGTGGTTCAGAGGTTCAGCCCAGGCATTCCTGGTGGATTGGAGTTCAGCCAAACTGAAACCTGGAATATTTGACCGGTTTGGGCTTAAAAAAAAATTCCAGAGGGGTTTTACCAGCGGGCAGGGCCAGGCTGGGCCACCTTGTCTCCTCCAAGTGGCCTCCGTGCCGGCCTGCCTTCCGGCATTCCCAGCATGTTCCTTTCCCCGGCTCCCACCATGCACCGCCACTGACCTTGCATTCAAGCACAGCATGTCCAGTTGGCCTGGCCATCCTACCCCCACGGGTCAGCCGGTTCAGTATCCGGTGCTTGAATGTGAGGGTGACTCAGGCAGCCACGTAAGGGGGGAGAAGGAAAGTGCTGCGCTAGGAGAGGGTGGGTGGGCCAGACGCATTCAAGGGTTGTGGCTCCCCTGCCCCTCCCCCAGTCCCAGCGCCTTCTTTTCCTGTCTCCCCGCAGCTGCTGCATGCCACCTGCGGCCTCGCCCTTTCCCAGCCCTTCCACCCTAGCTGTCAGCTAGACTGAGAATTTTAAAAGTGTCCTGGAAGAAGGCAACAACAAAACTGCCGTATTGTGTGGTATGGTATTGGCCCATCCCTCACACTCCAAATGGGTGGGCCCTTCCT
Organism: Candoia aspera; assembly: GCF_035149785.1. Lineage (NCBI taxonomy): Eukaryota > Metazoa > Chordata > Lepidosauria > Squamata > Candoiidae > Candoia > Candoia aspera. The sequence continues at coordinate 1,465,739 of NC_086167.1, read as the reverse complement.
TGAAACAGTACTGTGATGGGACCCAGGAGGTGTGCCGTTGGCTTGTGGCCCCTCCCCGGATCGCCCCCCTCCCCGACACACAGTTGGCCCCGACCCAGCTGCCTCAGAAGGCACTAAAGGCCTGGTTCTTCTTCCGGGGTCGGGATGGGTAGAGCCCGCCTGGAGCGGGGGGCAGGAACGGTGCGTCCCTGATCACCTGCTGAGGGTTTTGTATTGGAGTTCAATTGGAGCTGCTTATTTTGTTTCCTTGTCGTTTGGTTTATTGTAAACTACCCCGAGTCACAATGTTCGAGTTGTGTGGCCACGTAGATGCCTTATATAAATTAAAGTTAAGTTGAAGAGAAAGCGGGGCGAATCGCCAGGACTTGATTTCGGGGAGCCAACCTTTCCCAGTGTGAAATGAATGGATTTGGGCCGTAAGCGGCAACCCGCTTCTCCTGTCCAGTTGAAGGCAATTTGCGCAGGAGAACGTCTCCCTTGGTCTGGCCATTGCGTTGCCAGACATCTTTATGTTCCTGGTTCTGAAAGCAGCTGTTACGCGCCCCAGTTTTTTTGCTTTGTTTTGTTTTAGGGAAAAGGGCCTCAGCTGTTTGGGAAAAACAAGTCCCATGAAATTTGGCACTTTTGTTGGATTTCTGTCTCAAACTTTATCACCCTCCCCACCTTTCAGCACATACAAGCAGCTACTCACTGGCTGTGCTGGCTGGGCCTTGAAGCCCAGTGCGTCTGGATAAGGATCTTAGGGGAGAATTAGATGCTGCGTTGCAGCTGCCCCTCCGAAAAGAAATTACGGTTCCTCCCCCCGTGCCTGGTTCCTTGCCTCTGCTCTGCTCCCTGGGCAGGAAAAAGGGAGGAATCTCCGCGTGCGAGAGTGTCCCTCCACGTTTTGAGGTTATTGTGTGTTGTTTGCAGAGGCGGGCTGTTCTTTCTACAGTGGCCACCCACCTGTGTTGCCTTGGAAGAAGGTGTCTCTTAGCGGTTAACACTCCAGCCAGTCAAGGTGACATTCCTAACCAGCCATGAGTTGCAGGGAGATGTTATCAGTTTGTTTTCTAAATTTGAGCTCAGTATCACTTTATGTCTACATGTAATTTATATGTATAAAATGCTTCTGGCTGTGGTTCTACGATCATAAAGAGAAATATCCACTGTGCCCCCATTTCCCCAAGTCTGTCCCAGAGTGCTGAGCTGCCGCCCAGCTGTGCTGCAGCCTCCCTGGGCAAGGGTGTTCCTGGGGCGGAGGAGCGGCTCCCGGCCCCGGGCAGCCCTCGGCTTGTGCTGTGGCCCAGCCCGCAGACGGCGTGCCTGAGTGTTCTGGGATGCCATGATTGAAAGAAAACTGTTCCTTCCCTTCTAGAGAGGAAAGGAAGGACCCGTTGTCCGCCCTGGCGAGAGAGTACGGAGGTTCCAAGAGAAACGCCTTACTGAAGTGGTGTCAGAAGAAAACGGAAGGCTATGAGGTAACCGAGGCTTGTCCTCTGCTTGGAGCATCCGGCGGAAGGCCAGGGTGCAGGCTAGGCTGTGCCACCCTTCGCTGCCTCGACCGTGGGGGAGCCAGTAGGTCCTGTGCCTGCAGGAGCAGATCCTGCAAGTCCCAGCTGAACAGTTACTAATAGCTACTCCGGTGACTTTGCACAATGTACACAGCTGACACTCCCAAGAGGCTAGAATGGGTTGTTTTTTCTTCACACATTTGCCTCTCCCAGTAGAGAAAGCATAGAATGGGTCCCCTCCAGTTGTGCTGGGACAAAAGGCACCTAACGCAAGGGATAATTCTTGCTGTTCTTTTGGATTGTGGGAGTTTATTCTCTGCCCAAAAGAACTGCAGGGCAGTATTCTCCTTCTTTGCCTTACTTAGGGTTATTCAGAAACAGAGCCTGCAGATCATTAAGGCTGAGCATTTTAATTAACGGTGTCCAAAACTTGGAAATGCTGAAGCCAAGCGCACAGTTCTTAAGCTCTTCCATCAATATCTGCAGTTATCAGATGATGCTATTTCTGAATATCAAGTCTCCTTTGTAGACGGGCAGTGGTTCTGCTTGCTGCTTTAAGCAGAATCATGCCCTGCTATCTCCTGTCAGCAGAGAGAAGGGAGGGAATGGAATCCTAATTTTGGTCCTGGGTGGGTTGACTTGCTTTTCTTGGGTCTTCCATGCTACAGTTGTGGAATGAATTTGGGGGGAGCGGGGCTGTTTTTGATACACTCCATGCATTGTTAGTGTATGAGGCTGAAGGCTCAGCCACAAACAGTCTAAACTTGTTCTGCCCTAGATAGGTTTATTCTTCTGAAAAAATAGAATTATTATTTAATTTTAAATTCCCAAATTAGACTTCAGTAGGGCTTGTCCTCATTATTTTTACATGTTACCCAGATTTTCAAATTCTGATATTAATGCTATAAACATGCCATGTATTGTATGCCAAACTGGTTGATTTTATACGTTTTGTAGTTCACATGGAGGACTTGAAGGTTGTTCAGGAAATATAACTGCTGATAAATTCATCAAATTTCTACACTGCCAGTTTGGAGGACTCATGGCAGTACACAACATACAACAGCTGTTCAGAGTTAGGACTGCACTGATCAAGTGGAGTTCTGGCCATTGCAGCATCCCCACAGTCATGGATCACGATCCGGGTGTCTGGCTTGTGATTACAACATCGCAGTGAGCTGCGGTCACATGATCACGATTTCTGACATTCCCTGCCAGCTTCCCACAAGCAAAGCCAGTGGAGAAGTCGGAAGTCGCAGTCACGTGAGGTCCTCACTTAACAACAGCAACAGGGATTGCCAGAACTGCCATCACTAAGCAGCGTGGTCACATGACATCACCTTTATGACCGCATCACTTAGCAACGGCAATTCCGGTCTCAGATGCTGTTGTAAGCCGAGGACTAACCTGTAATCAAGACACAACAGAAAGTCCACAATAAAGAATAAGAATAAAAGTAATACGATTTCTAAGAACAACCAGAGCCACTGTACAATAACAATACAGTGTAAAATATTTTGCGGTACAAATCCTGTTTGGATCACTTAGGTAGAGTGAAGTTAATTAAAGTATATTCTCCCCATGATTGTGTGCATGCCAGTTGAGGTCTAATGTGTTAGAAAATGTCTTAAAACATTTTTCTTTTATTTTTATCAAACAACCCAGAAGATAGTTAATTGCATCAGCTAAAAAATCAGTGAAATTTGAATAGTGATTATGAAACACCTTTTTCAGATTCTATTAAAATGGCCTCAGTGGCATTCCCTGTCCATGGGGAAGTTGTTCTGCATAAGCAGTGCTGTAATTAGTGGGAACTGTCCTTCTGGCTTCTCGAGGTCCATCACAAACTTGAGCCTCCTCCTTAAATGCTCCAACTCATTCCATAGCCAACCTGCAGGCACTGCATAGCTTTGTCATTCAGTTGCCTTGTTGCTTGTTGTTTTCTAAGCAATTGCCATCTTGGTCAACGTGTTTCTTGGTTTCTGGGGAGAAATCTCAGTCTAATGCAGTTGTTGGTCAACACTTCCTTCTTTTCACTACGGAATGAATTGATTGAGTTTTCCTATGTATATATTGATATCCAAACTCCAGGTAACGATACAGTTTTGCAGAACTATTAAAAATAAATCCTGATTGGTGGGTCTTTGTGCTAGCCCCCCCCCGTTTACTGTCATTAATAATTCTTTACCACTACCTTTTACCCAAAGAGCGATTTAATTCTATCATTTTCTCAATATGCAAGAAAAAATCCTCCTAACTACCACCCAATTATTTTATTATCAATAAGTAAACTTTATGCCTGATTTCTATACCATAAATATTTACTTTGGATGTAATCAGAGAATACCTCAGCTTCCAAACACGCTTGTATTAAATTGGGATATTCTGCCATTAGACCAGGATATTTCAAATGCACCTTTATGTTGCATTTATTGATTTAAGGAAGTCTTTGGTTCAGTTTCTCGGAGGGACTGTGGAGGAAATTAGCTGCAACATCCATTGATCGTCATCCTCCCAGGCTGATGTTTGTTACATCAAAATACTACAGTGCAGATTGGAGGCAATTGTAATAGCAATCTAATCACCCTCATCTCTATCCTCAGAGGAGTTAAACAAAGCCGGCTTCTTCACTTATTTATTTTCATGATTTATATAGCCGCCCATCTCATGACAGTGACTCTGGGTGGCGTACAAGGATTAAAACAATAACTGCTCCTGACTAAGGTGCCTTAAAAGCTGTTCAGTCTAAGTTTCTGAAAGCTGTACGTGATCAGCTTCAAATGCCTTGCTCGGTCAGAGCGTGGTTGCATCTCTCATGGAGCCTCCTGCGAGTTTACCATCTCAGATTTTGACTGAAACACTGTCATGAGCACCGTTGAGCTGAATGCATCAGCACAACGGCACACATGACAATACCACGGAAACAAGAGTAAGGGATTAAAAGATAAGCAAAGCAACGCACAACAACAGACACAGACCCCGAGGAGAAGGGAACGACCCCGGCCGGAAAAACCAGTCAAGAGAACACAAAGGGGGAAGAAAGAGCGACAAAGACAGGGCGGATCACGAGGCACACCTGAAGCTGTCAGCAGGAACGCAACGGATATCGCCCAGCTGACAGCAATCACCGGCCGGAGGAAGAAAACGATTATGAGCAAAGCCCGGGGCACCAGCAGGGGCCCCGCGACCCCTCGCCTACCGGCAATGAAGCATACAGGACTTCGGATGACACAACCCAGGGGGGGGGGGCGCTGACCGGCGCGGGCTATTTAAACCCCGCACCGGCGCGCTCCCTTCACTCTCAGCTTTTTCTAGCTATGCACTATGCTGAAATAAACCAGAACCTGATCTTCTCTGAATTAGTGTCTGTGTTTTACTCAGTAGTAGGCAGCGCATGATATAAAGCTGAGAGTCATAAACTCAGCCTCGCCAAGCCCCACCGGACAACAACAAGCCGCAGGAGGAACAGACGGCGAGAAGAACACGAGCGGAGAACGATGGAGCCGACGCATCGCGGCCAGGATGGGCAAGCCGCACGGCGAGAGGCGGAGGAGAACCGACAGAGGCCAGAGGCAACGCGGACCCCAGGAGCCACGGACACCCTCCCGGCCCATCCCGAGCCTCAGCCCCACCCCCGGAGGGAGGCGGAGGCGACCTGACCACGGGAGGGAGCAACATACCTCCCGAGACCCGCGGAGACCTCCCCGCCCCACATCGCACCCCAGCCACAGGCGTGGAGCTTCAGCCCAACTGCAACAAACGCGGTGGAGGACGGAGAGACGAACCAGCCGATTCGCTCCCAAGTCGAGGGAGCTGACCAGCGGATGGAAACGCCTGAACCCCACCGGTGGCCCAACTATGCGGAGACGCCGACCGGTCCGATCACAGCTGCGGCGTGGACCTTGAACCGAGAAACGCAAGCCAGACTCACGGCCATGGAGGCCCAACTAAGGGACCTCGGGACCATGCTGCAGTCGATGTCCTCCATGCCTCGCAGGAACATACCCATGCAGGTACACACTCCTATTCAAACCCCAAGCGGGTCTTGGCACCCCCATAGGCCAGATGCTAACCGGCAAGCTTCCCCGGTGGAAGAAGCCATGGGACGGGACGCAAGGAGAGGGGATCCACCGAACACCAGGGCCCCAAAGGACTTCCCCATTTTCTTCGACGGGAACCCCGCGAAGCTGTTGTTTTTTGTCACAAACGCCAGGGAGTTCATGGGGCGGCACGGACACTCCTTTGACTCCGAAGCGGACAAAATCGCAGCCGTGGCAATCAAGTTGCAAGACAGGGCGGCGGACTGGTACATCCAAATGTACGAGTCCAATTCCCCCGCCCTCTCTGACTTCCACGCCTTCATCACTGAGATGAAGCACTATTTTGAGGACCCGCTAGCCAAGGAGAGGGTTAAAAGCGCGCTTCAAGCCCTCAAACAGGGCGCACGAACTGTCGCGGACTACGCCCTCAAATTTAAAGCCCTCGCAGGGAAGATTAACGACTGGTCCGAGACTACCCTGCTAGAGATGTTCAAAAGGGGCCTCAGCCGCGAGGTACTCCAATGGGCACTCTACCGGGACGACCCGGAGACACTGCAAGGCTGGATCTACCTAGCGGGGAGAGCAGAACACGCTCATCGCACTTTCTTAATGACAACGGCAGAGGACAAAACAAACACCAGCCCAAAGGTACCTGCGCCACACTTGGGGCCGGCCGGTCCCACGTACCAAAAGAAGAAGTTTGCTCGCGGACCCTGCGCGAAGTGCGGGAAAATGGGGCACAAAGCGGCAGACTGCTTCTCCAACCGAACACTAACTAGCGCTCCCAAACCCACACCGAAAACGACGCTCAAACCAACTAACCCACCGCCGCCCCCCCACCGCCGGATGACCGGAGCCACAGCGACACCGGACGAAGACCTGGACGCTTACTTGGCGGGGGAGGATGCCAAAGTCCCAGACCGGCTGGTGGGAAACGCTCCCCGCCTGCCTTAAAACGCGCCACGAGGCAGGTGGTGGGACAGGGGCGCGAAACACATAGAGTGACGAACGCTCCGTAATAATGGGGTCAATCAGGCTTTCCTTCGGCAACAGAGCCACCACGGCCGCAGTGCTAGTGGACTCGGGGTGCTCCAAGAACCTGATCCACCCCGACATAGTCGCCAAGCTCGACCTGCCTTGCCTCCCCCTCCCCACACCGCTGGCTTTCCACCAACTGGACGGCTCAACAGCGGGAGGGAAACCAGCCACGACGCAGACCGAGCCTGTCACCCTGCAAATGGGCACCCACACCGAGCAAACATCTTTTGTGGTAACCCACATAGGGCGGCCCATCATAGTCCTAGGAATACTGTGGCTCATGACCAACAACCCGCGCATTAACTGGAAGACCCGCACCTTCCAATTCGATGACGGCGCGTACCGGGCGCCAGTTCCGGCAGGCAGGATCAACCCCACAGTGGAACGGGCAGAGGCTGCAGCCCAGGACAACACAGCAACCCCAGACGACCTACCTGAACAATATGCTGATTTCTCAGAGGTCTTCGGGGAAGAGGAGGCGGACCAACTACCCCCCCACTGCAAGACGGACTGTAGAATTGAGCTGCTTCCCGATGTCCCCTTACCCAGGCCGAAGATTTACTCGATGACCCCGAAGGAGATGACAACCCTCCAGGAGTTCATCGATAAAAACCTGGATAGGGGTTTCATAGAGCCGGCATGCTCACCGGTCGGAGTGCCCGTCTTATTCCAAGAGAAAAAAAACGGCACCTTACGGCTCTGCACCGACTACCGGGGCCTCAATGCGGCATCCCTATCCAATAAATACCCCCTACCCCTCGTGAAAGACATGCCCACCTGTCCACGGGAAGAGTATTCTCCAAACTGGACCTTCACGAGGCTTATTACAGGATCCGAATCAGGGAGGGGGACGAATGGAAAACAGCGTTCAACTGCCCCCTAGGCGCCTTTCAGTACAAGGTGCTGCCATTCGGACTAGCGGGGGCCCCGGGAGTGTTCATGCAGCTCATCAATGAGGTACTGCATGAACACCTGTTCAAAGGGGTACTAGTTTACATAGATGACATCCTCATCTACACCCAGACGCACGAAGAACACGTAACCCTAGTCAGGCAAGTCCTCGAGAAGCTAAGAAGGGCGAAACTCTATGCCAAACCATCTAAGTGCGAATTCCATAAAGCACGCCTAGACTACCTGGGGTACTGAATCTCTGGCGAAGGCATAGAAATGGACCCCGCAAAAGTCGAGGCAGTGGTGAATTGGGAACGCCCACATAACAGGCGCCAACTTCAAAGCTTCCTCGGCTTCGCGAACCTCTACAGGTCATTCGCACGGGGGTTCGTGGAGATAGCTCTCCCCTTAACAGACCTCCTCAAAACTAAAGGAGTTGGGGACACACGGCGAGCCAAGAACCCAGGGACAGTACTAAATTGGATTCCCGCGTGTCAGACAGCGTTCAACAGACTGAAAGCGCTGTTCACCACGGAGCCAATCCTCGCACATCCGGGCCCAGAACAGCCGTTCGTGGTCCAAGCCGACGCCTCAGACTTCTCCCTGGGGGCCATACTGCTCCAAAAGGACCCTACAGGAATCCTGAAGCCATGCGCCTACCTGTCAAGGAAATTCTCGGAGACGGAAAGGCGCTGGCACATATGGGAGAAGGAAGCGTTCGCGGTAAAATCGGCGCTAGAAACATGGAGGCATCTACTGGAAGGAGCCACCCAACCATTCGAGGTCTGGACAGACCACCGGAACCTCGAGGCCCTCCGGACGCCCAGACGCCTCAGACCGAAACAGGTCAGATGGGCCCAATTCTTCAGCCGCTTTAACTTTCAACTGAAGTTCATACCGGGCGAAAAGAACTTCCTGGCTGACGCCCTCTCCCGACTGCCCCAAGACGAAGAGCCCGTTCCAGATATGATTGGGACGGTCCTATCCGCCTCCCAGCTGGGGATGGCTGTGACCACCCGAAGCGGCGCTCAGAAACAGCTCAACCCCACATCTCAACCGACGGCAAGCCAACCAGTGACCAGACAGCGCCACCCGCAACTGCCAGGAGGAATACGTGCGGACCTCACCGCCGCCCTCAAAACCGACCCCTGGCTACTAGCAAACCCCGACAAGGTGACGATGGCACAGGACTTAGCATGGGGTGAAGGCAGAATATATGTCCCGGACTCGCAGCGCCAGGCGATCCTGCACAGATCACACGACAGCAAACAAGCGGGACACTTCGGGTTTCTAAAGACCCTGCACCTAACACGACGACAATTCTGGTGGCCCGCATTGAGACAGGACGTGAAGGCCTACGTAGCGTCCTGCCCGATATGCGCTATGGCCAAACGGGCACCGGGTAAGCCCCCGGGACTCCTACAAACGGTGGCGGAGCCCTCCCGACCATGGGAGGAAATCTCCATGGATTTTATAGTAGATCTACCACCCAGCCAGAAGAAAACAACCATTTGGGTGGTGAAAGACTACTTTTCTAAACAAGCACACTTCATCCCCTGCTCATCAGTCCCGTCCGCCCAGCAGCTGGCTAAACTTTTCCTTGTACACGTGTACAGGTTACACGGATGTCCCGTACACGTGGTGACCGACAGGGGCACACAATTCACCTTGAAATTCTGACGGGCTTTCCTAAAACTGATTGGGACCCAACAAGCCCTATCCACAGCCTGGCATCCCCAGACGGACGGAGCCACAGAGATCCTCAATGCCACCCTAGAACAATTCATACGCTCATATATCAATTACCACCAAGACGACTGGGTCGACCTGCTTCCGTTTGCAGAAGTCGCATACAATAACGCCGTTCACACGAGTACAGGGAAAACCCCGTTTGAAGTAGTCTCCGGGCGCGAGTTCATACCCATACCGGAGCTACCGCAACCCCCGGGACCCCAAGTGGGTGCTAGTGACTGGGGACGGAAGATAGCGGAATCATGGCCAATAATCATGGCAGCGCTGAAGGAAGCACAGTCTGCCTACAAAGAACAGGCCGACAAGCACCGGCGCCAGCAACCGACATTCCAGGCAGGGGATATGGTCTACCTATCCACCAAATTCATGAAATCACCTCAACCCTCGAAGAAACTGGGGCCTAAGTATATCGGGCCGCTTCGAGTAACACAGATAGTGAACCCGGTGGCAGTACGCCTGGACCTGCCGCACAATCTAAGGAGACTCCACAGCAGCCTCCTGAAACCAGCAACCGCCTCCCGATGGCGCCCAAGCACGCCTCTGCCCTCCCCAGTGATGATCGACGGCCAACAACATTTCAAAGTAAAAGAAATACTCGATTCCCGCCATCAACGGGGCACACTATACTACTTAGTGAAATGGAAACACTTCCCCCACCCAGAATGGGTGGCGGCTCAACACATCAAGGCACCGGACCTGACCCGAGCATTCCACATGACGTACCCCGCCAAACCAAAGGGGCGCCCAGCCAAACCGGCCCCTAGAACACACTTCCCCCCTCGGACCTCCCCCCCCCACCCGCGTCGCCCCCAGGGGAAGGGACCCCCCAAGCCTGCGACTTGAGTAGACCTCCTCCCCCCTGGGACTCACCCTCCCCCCACCCTCTCCGGGCCCACTGGGGAGAGAAGATTGGTCATAGGTGCATCGCCAGGGGGCAAATGGCCAGGATGCACACATGACAACACGACGAACATCAAACTAAACAATCAACAAAACAAAAAGATAAGGATCCTACCTGGAGCTGAAACAGCACCCGACCAGCCACGCCTCCTCTCACGACGAACTGAGCAAGAACAAGCAGGGTGTGGTCGAGGCATGCGCACTCGGAACACACCCAAAAGATGGAAACGAGGTAGAGGGCGGAGCAAGGGGAGGGGTAAAAGCACTCCGGCAGGAAATACAAAAAAAAAAAAAAATTTTGACAGCTCTCCCGGAAAAAACTGGAATGCTGGGTGGGGCTACCATTCGAAAGGGGGGCAGTATGTCATGAGCACCGTTGAGCTGAATGCATCAGCACAACGGCACACATGACAATACCACGGAAACAAGAGTAAGGGATTAAAAGATAAGCAAAGCGACACACAACAACAGACACAGACCCCGAGGAGAAGGGAATGACCCAGGCCGGAAAAACCAGTCAAGAGAACACAAAGGGGGAAGAAAGAGCGACAAAGACAGGGCGGATCACGAGGCACACCTGAAGCTGTCAGCAGGAACACAACGGATATCGCCCAGCTGACAGCAATCACCGGCCGGAGGAAGAAAACGATTATGAGCGAAGCCTGGGGCACCAGCAGGGGCCCCGCGACCCCTCACCTACCGGCAACGAAGCATACAGGACTTGGGGGGATGACACAACCCAAGGTGGGGGGGGCGCTGACCGGCGCGGGCTATTTAAAGCCCGCACCGGCGCGCTCCCTTCACTCTCAGCTTTTTCTAGCTATGCACTATGCTGAAATAAACCAGAACCTGATCTTCCCTGAATTAGTGTCTGTGTTTTACTCAGTAGTAGGCAGCGCATGACAAACACATTTTGCAGGGTGAGTCCTTGGTTCATCTTGCCCCACTGGAAAGGTTTTCTTTATCCCTGAGGAGGCAAACTGACTCTGGTCTGGCATACTGTGGCTTCTCATTCCAGGCAGCATCATCCCTCGGCCCAGATGAAATCTTAATCAAGTTTAAACAGAATTTGAGATGTGGACCTATAAAATTAGGGTTAAAATCACCCACCCTTATTATGGTCATCTTGTAGGTTCTCCATTGGCCTTTATAAGACCTTGCCTGTTCCACACAGGATATTTTTTTACTTTGACTCAAATTGCCCCCCCCCCCTCCATCCATCCATCCATTTGACAAATTTATATGGCTGCCCAACTCACACATGGTGACTCCGGGCAGCTTATTATGGAGATTCTAGGCAAATGTACGAATGTCTTGTATAGGGTCCCTATGGGTGTCTGCTCAGATACAGAGGTTGAGTAAGTACCCATGTATTGTTATGCTGCCCATTCTGCCACCCATGGTTTCTGACATTCATAAACCCAATGGTTAGACATTTTAGTTCTCTTTCTGAACAAGAGATTGGTCTTCCTTCCATAAGACCTGTGAGCAACCATTACAAATGTTGCCAAGTTTCTAGCTTGCAGAGATCAGATGATACCATCTTCTCAATATTAACTGTTTCAAATTTGTTTTTTTCTAAGTTTTAAATTTTGTTCCTCTGTTTTATTGGTCTGGGACTGTAAATAAATAAATAAAACATATTCAAAGAAGGTAGAAAGTGCATGAGCTCCAGCTTGTCTGCCACCCCACGATTAACAGAATTTACAACCCAGTGCTCAGGTCTTGGAAGAGGGAGTCCATGAGGCTCGGACTAGAGGATTCACTGGATGGTGTTGTGTTTGTTCAGAGAACTGAGCCTCCATCACCGAGTTGTCCGTTTCTTTTCATAATCTCTGTGGCGCTTAGCAAATTAGCCAAAACTGTTCCTAGCAGCTCTGACACCAGTTAGGTGAAGAAAAACTCTGGGAAGGAACATGGATTTTAGCAAAGGGCTAAGAGATTAATGGCAAAGGATAGTTGCAGCTGTTTGTTTTTACACTTTGGTTTTCCATAATGAAATTTACTGTATTATAAATTCCAAACCACTCATAATATGCATCTTAAAGAGGATAATAGTCTGTTAAACTTCAAATATAGGAATCCAGAGAACTCTGTGGCTGGGAAAAGCGTAGGGGAAGATTCAGAAGAATTCTAACACTACCTGGAGGCATTTTATGCGAGAGATTTTTTCTGCCTCCATTGTATCAGTAAATTATTAGTAGTACGTTTTGAGTATTTTATATTTTGCTGATCTCCAAAAGCTAAGCGGGGTTGGATGGGAGGCCCCCCAGGAAATCCCAGGAGCGAAGGCTAGTTTGGGAAGTGTGGCCAAAGAGTTCTTTCCGCCTGAAGCCAGGCAGGCGGTGGAGTGGTGGAACTGCTGTCCAGCACCCTCAGCAGTTGGGCGTAGGTGAGCAAATTTTGCTTAATCCAGATAATATTGGACTGGGGAAATGGCCTATTCAGGCTAGGGTTGTGCTACCTCTGAAAGAGCAGGAAAACACTCTTGTTGAAAAAGTGGCTGCTGTGGATCAGGAATGCCCTTTGCAAACTTTGACTGTTGCCCCAGGGCACCCTTTCCTTTATAAGGCAGATCTGGCCACAGTAGGTCAAATCAATGGCTTCTGACTTAGGGGGTAGTGAAGCTCATGCCGCCTACGCTGCTCCAGTGAATGCATCCCATCCTCAGATTTGTGCAGCTGGGAGAAGCAAGGACTGTGGTGTGGGTTCGTGGGTCCATTTCGTAAGCTAGCCATTATAGAGCTTGTCCAGGACGCCGCTCTAAAAGCAGGTTTCCTGGCTCGCTATTGGGCTGCAACTGCTGGCCTGCATCCAGGAGGGGATGCCAGGGCATGGATGTCCACGTTCATCTCTTGGTTAAAGTTAGACTTCTTCCCAGTCGGCCTGGCTTCTCAAACCTTGGAAGACCGATGACTTTGGCCTATACGGAACAATCCAGAATTAGCATCGTCAAGGCTCACTTCTCCTGTTTTCTTCCCTAGGCTATAGGCAAGCAAAATCTTTTTCAATAGCAAAAAGAGTGCCAGGAAGACCCAAACAGGATTCCTAACTGACAGGTATGCCATAACACCTTATGCAGCCGGAGGTCCCCAGCCTTGTCCAGCAGGACACATTGTAATGCTCTCCCTTCAGCTGCTTGGGTGGGACGACCGCACACTCAGAACACCTCTGCCCCTGCAGCTGTGGGCAAGGTTTGCTGGCTGAGCACTGCTCGTCCTATAGAGGCCTTTGAGAGGCAGATCAAACAGGTCCGTTTTCTTCTCTCCCACCACTTCCAGATTGGAACAGCAAGGTTGCCACGTTTTGTGCAGCGGTGCGCAAAACGTATTGGGAACTGGCCACCAGGAAGACCTGTTACGTCAAGGACCATTTCCACCTCCAGTCTTTGTATTATCGTGAATTATCTTTAGTTATTTAGCCTTTTAATTTGAACTGCTTCTAATACTAACATTTGTACCACCCTCTTCTAAACTGCACTCAAATGATAGCTTACGTAGTAGTAATATTCATTTTAATTTTATAGTGGGGCCATGACTTTATAGCTTTGAGCAAGCAGTTCTGATATTTCTTTAATTTTCCATAACTCATAGGCAATGCTGTTCATATTGAAAGGGTTGTAAATGTTACAGTGCTACAGTTATTTTATGATGGTCAGTGACTGAAATGAAGATTGGGTTGGATTAGACCAGTGTTTCTCAATCTTAGCAACTTTAAGGTGCATGGACTTCACCTCCCAGAATTCCCCAGACTGTTCTTGGTACACACAGTTAGAAAGTAGCTGGGTATCCCCTCCATTCCAGTGAAAATGCCCTCAAGAATAGAAGATGGCCGGCTCACAAACGCAGCCATAAAAGTCCGTCAGTTCACCTGGCCGAGTCAGAGCTGTCCTCCTTCCTTTCTCTTCGTATCATCCTTGATAAACATCAGTACAGCGCCTGTCTCTTATTTTCATTATGTCGCTTTGCAAAAACAAAAGTTTGCCCGAACCATGAAGGAAAAACACAAGCAACTTTATGGCCTTGCTTTTAACTGCCTTATAAACCTGGGTCCTGGAGGGTCCTCTCTGGGGAAGGATGGTCATAAACCTGGGGCCAAGAACGGAAAAAGCTTCGCTGGCAGATCTGATGCATTGTGGTAGAGGTGCTCACCAAGCCATATCCAGAAGTGGTATTTTTCCCTTGACTTCCTAGATGAAATTACACCTTTTTAATAAAAATGTATTTCTTTTGCTTGTTTGTGGGGTTTTTTGTTTTGTTTTTTCTGTTTTTGCACATGTGTATTTGTAGATGGTCCAGTGACAATTCAGCAAATTGTTCATGTATTTCTGGAGGATTTGTTTTTCCCATTTATATTGTGACTACATTTTCCCAGCCCGCTGACCAGTCTGCAGCTTCCATTAAAGTGCAGTTAATCCACCGGTGTGTGTTTCCCCAGCTATCGAATGTTGCTGTAAGTTATCGGATATTCTGAGCTACATCTTCATTCAAAACAAAAAGCATGGGAACAAACAAAATAATGCTGTAGGGGAGGGACCGTCTGGCTAGCAAATGCATAAGCCAACCCGATGTTCATTTGTGATGGTGAAATTAACCCTGCATATAGAGAAATACAATTGCTTACTGAGGGTTAGTTGGCAGTAGTTGCACAGGCTGGCGTTTCTGTGCTGACTAATATATTTAACTGAGAAAAAAACTTAGCGGTGTGTGTGTACGATCGCTAAGTGGTCTCTCAGCAAGATGCTCGATGCCGCACGCCCCATGTTTGAGCGTTGTCCAGAGAGAGATAAGACCTAAGCATTTAGCTGCCGGTGACTTGGCAAATTGAGCAAATACTGCCACGGACTGCAGCAAGGTTGCTCTCCGTCAGCACTTCTCCCATAAACCTGCGACGCTATTACAGGCCCCTTTTCAGAAACCTCCATCTATTTTTGCTTGCGCAGAATTAACATTAAACACAGCTCAACATTTGCCAGTGACCTTAAATGGTTGAAATGATCTCATATAACACCAAAACTCCTGTGAAATTTACACCCTCCCAAATATATGGGAATCAAGAATGTAGATCAATCCCAAGGCTGCCAAACATTGCTGACTATGGCACAGTTTCCCATTTGATGGATTTGAGAGCTGAGCACTTTCACACACATCCATGAGAAAAACATGCCAACAGCAATCAAGTGAGAACACTGTCCACACCCTGCTTCCTTATTCCAGGCCCTGTATTTGTAAAACCACCTATCCTTTTAAAAAATCCTGTTCAATTGTTTTAAAAATTCCCATTGTATAGCTTCAGAGTCCTGACAAACATGCTGTAGATCTTGACCAAAGGGGTGGAAGAGATCTTTTTTCTGCTGCTCTTCTGGGGGTTTAATCCCATGCGGAGACTTCCCGTGAACAACGTTGCTCCAACAGACAAGAAGCCCGTTTCAGTTTTTTTTCAATGACACAGCAAAGCAAGCAGCGCAAACCCTTTCTCTCGAGTGGTTCATGTGAATTACTATCTGGCTGAAATACGCTCTTCTTCCATAAACCTGACGTTTAAACTCTGCTTCTGTAAAAGAATAAAAACTTGCTTGCTAAAACCCTGAAGCCACCTGGATGTGAAATGATATGGGGAGAAACTGAAACAGGGTCGGAGGAGGGCAGAAGGATGCTTGGGGGACTAGAAACTAAGAACTACGAAGAGAAATCGAAGGAGCCTGAGGGAAAAGGAGGTTGATAGCACTCCTGACATACCTGGAAGGATGTCAGGACCAATTCTCCATCACCACAGAGAGCAAGACCTGGAGGAATAGTGCATTTAAGCTCCAGGAAGGCAGGTAGTAAGAACAATTGGACAGGGTATCCAGAGAGACGGGTGTTTTGAAGCAGACAGCCATCGGTCGGGGATGCTTTAATTTGGATTCCCGTTCTGAGCAGCAGATTGGATTTGGTGGTCTAAATGAATCTTCTTAATCTGTGATTCTTTGGAAGTCAGCATCCCATTGTTCCTTAACTAGAATTTTGGCTGTAGTAAAATGGATGATCCCAGATTGCCCAGAAAATAGCCACTGGTTTCATCAAGAGATTCTTCTTACCTGCAACATCTGTCCTGTGTTTTTCTCTTCCCCCACCAATGTAAATATTTACACTTCACTGTTTTTATTTGCTTACTGTTTAGTTTTATCTTTAATTTTGTTTGGGTCTTAATTTTAAAAACCCTAAAAATATAAATGCCTTGCTCCTATAACACCTTTCTCTTACATGCTTCTGCTTTCCCCACTGATTTTAGAATATTGATATCACAAACTTCAGCAGCAGTTGGAACGATGGCTTGGCTTTCTGTGCTGTCCTCCATACTTACCTCCCGGCGCATATTCCCTACCAGGAGCTGAACAGTCAGGACAAGGTACAGTATTTGCCCGAGAGCGGCCAGAAGCTGTTAGTGCTAGAAACCAACATTCTGATCACATTCTTTGCAGCTCACTGTTTTCTCTCCCTTTTTGTACGTGCGTTCTCTCTACTAATAGGCGCACCCCTTCCTTTTTCTTAGGCTGTAACACATTTATTTAATTTTTTTTAATCTGTTCAATCGTGCCTGATTCTCAGAGACTGCCTGGACAAGTCCCTGTAGTTTTCTTGGCAAGGTTTTTCAGAAGTGGTTTGCCATGGCCTCCTTCCTAGGGCTGAGCTTTGTGTCTAAGGCAGGACTAGAACACACAGACTCCTGGTTTCAATCTGATGCCTTAACCACTAAACCAAACTGTCTCTCATTTATTTAAATACTTTGTGTGAAATACAGTTTTTACTAATTAGAGGCTGGATAAAAATCGGTAGTATGATTCTAAGCCCCATCTCTGGGTAAAGTTCAGGCTCCCTTCTCCTGCCAGCAGACAGCTAAGAACATGGAATTTTTTACTTCCATTTCTTCTACATGCAGCTTAGCCTTACCTTCAGACCTGGCCAAGTTCGTTTGTTTGTTTGTTTGTTTAACATATGCCCATCTCAACAAAAACATGACTCTGGGTGGCGTACAAACATAGCAACAGTTAAAATGACGTAACAGTCTAAAAGCAGTCAAACATAAAGTGAAAAACATAGAACCTGAGATCGTGGGAGAACAACAGGCACTTGACCTCATACAGCCACCTTTCAGGCTCCCAGTCAGATCACCAAGGTTGATGGAAAAAAACATGCTTTAAGGACCTTCTGGAAGGTTAATAAACATGGGGCTCCTCATCTCCTGGGGAATGATGTTCCAGCGGGTGGGGGCCATAGCAGAAAAGGCACATCGCCTGGGTCCTGCTAGATGGGGCTCCTTTGGAGACATGACCCACAGCATACCCCTCCTGCTAGACTTCGTGAGACTGGTAGATGTGAGTGGGAAGAGGCAGTTTCATGCCATGTAGGGATTTGAACGTCAAAACCAGCATCTTGAATTGCACCTGGAAGCAAACTGGCAGCCAATGCAGCTCGCAAAACAGAGGTGTAACATGTACTCTCCTAGGGGTACAGATAACTGTCCGCACAGCCACACTCTGCACCAGCTGAAGCTTCCAGATGCTCTTCAAGGGCAGCCCCATGTAGACTGCATTACAGTAATCCTTTCTGGAGGTGACCAAGGCACAAGTGACTGTGAATACAACACAAAGCTATGCAAAGGCCCTCCTAGCCATGACTGCCACCTGCTCAAGCAGAAGTCGTGAGTCTAGAAGGACCCCCAGATGGTGCTCCAGTTCTCTCTGGGGTAGTGCTACCCCATCAAGTACCAAAGACACTAAATTCCCAAAAGCAGAAGGCCCAAAGACCCAGAACCACTCAGTCTTGCCAGGGTTCAGCTAAAGCCTCTTGTTCCCCATCCAGACACCCACAGCCTCCAGGCACCAGGACACGATATCAACCGCATCGCATAGTTCACCGGGGCAGGCAGAGATATACAACCACCATCAGCATATTGACTCCGTGGCAACTGATGATCTCACCCAGTGGCTTCATGTAGATGTTAAATAGGAGTGGAGAGAGAACTGAACCCTGCAGAACCCCTCATAACAAAGATCAAAGGCAGGACACCTCACTCCCAATTAACACCGACTAGTACCAGCTCTGCAGAAAGGAAGTGAACCAGTGCAATACTGTGCCACCCACTCCCAGCTCATGGAGCTGATCCAGAAGGATACCACAGTCGATGGTATCAAAGGCCGCCAGGAGGTCAAGAAGAGCAAGGACAGATGCATTACCCCTGTCCTACTCATCCAAGTGCAACCAATGCCATCACCATCCCATGCCCAGGCCTGAATCCTGCCTGAAAGGGGTCCAGATGATCCACTTCATCCAGGGACAGCTGAAGCTGCTATGCAATCACCCTGTCCACTTCCTCAGGACCAAACTATTCCCAGATAATTGGGCAAGACTCCTCCCCAGGCATCTTCCCTAGACCTGTACCCAAGCTGGTGTCCAGCTTGGAGCAAATTCAAGTGATTTTGTCTGACAGATGCTCTGCAAGTTCTTCTGCACGGCCTTGTAGGGAAACCTCCAAGTCCTCCTTCCCCAGAGGGCTCGTGTCACCCTAAACAAGGCTGCTGATGGCTATGTGTGGACGCAATAAGGGTGGAGAAGTATTGCCACTTCACCACCCTTACCGTCACAAGGTAGGCCTTAATAGCGGCTCTCACCCATGTTTGAACAAGTTCGTCCCTCGCCGCCCTCCAGTGGCGCTCTTAGATTCTTCTCCTGCTTCATCTCCCTCAGCTCTTCCGTAAACCGTAGAGAGCTTCCTGATGGGGGAGAGGTCACACGGGTGTGATCCAGTCCAAGGCCTCAGCCACCCTCT
This sequence comes from Candoia aspera, assembly GCF_035149785.1. Classification (NCBI taxonomy): domain Eukaryota; kingdom Metazoa; phylum Chordata; class Lepidosauria; order Squamata; family Candoiidae; genus Candoia; species Candoia aspera. The sequence continues at coordinate 1,446,814 of NC_086167.1, read as the reverse complement.
CATCCCAAGCGATGGCCAAGACTTCAATCAGACCATGCAGCACAGCGTCATAACTACTAAGGGGCTATTAATAAAACCCATTCCCACCATGAAAAAGACAGAACTTAGATCCTGTGGTGTGTTGGGGAAGGGACCCTTGTACCATCCTCCATTTCCTCCCTCCTTGGGCCCTTTCTTGCATTCCTTTCCCACTGCTCCTCCCTTTGCCACAGGTCTGGCCTTGTCTTATCTCTCGTAGACCCATCTGCAGCTGCTCTCTGTCCCTCCGATTCCTGCAGTTACAAGGTCGCCCACAAGCATCTGTCCTTTTAATGTGAAGATCTCAGTTCTCAAAGAAATTCCCAGAGTTCCATTTTGGAAGGGGTGAAAATGTCTGTTACTCATTTTCAATGGAATTTCTCTGAGGAGAAAATACATTTTATTTTTGTTACGAGAATTTTTGATACATGGTGAAAGGGGAAGTATGCTGCAGTGATTTACAGGGAAGACTTCTAAGCCAGTGTTGATATTTTAATAGTTCACTGTGTGGTAATTGTGACTTAACTCTGTTTCAGAGAAGAAACTTCACACTGGCTTTTCAGGCAGCTGAGAGCGTGGGCATCAAATCCACTTTGGTAAGTCATTGCAAAGATGAACCCATTGCACCAAAACTTTGGCCTCATGCATTGAAAACAGTGCCAAGTTGGGGCATGGAAAATGCCATCCTGTGAAATGGAGCAGGGGTGGCAAGCATCTTCTGCTACTTGTCAGCGGTTACCATTTCTGTGTCTGTAAATCAAGGCAAGACACAGCAGAGAGGAATCTTGGTTCGTAACTGGCAGGCGTCTATTATCCTTTGCTCCCTGCTGCCACAACATTCACATCCCTGTTCTGCTGTTATATTTCGGACTTGGGAGTTCAGAGGAGATGGCTCTCTCAAAAGAAAAAATTTAAAAGCAGCCCAGTAGGAAGCCGAGAGGACAGCACAAGTGACTGCCCTGGTTGCTGGTGTGTGCTGAAGCTGAAAGACAGGAGGGAGCCCATTCTCACAAGCCTGCTGACAGATCAGTAGCACAGACCATCTGAATGCTAGTTAGACCTTTGGTGTAAGTGGAGTGGCTGTGGCCTTGACCTCCTTTCAGCTCCAGCCTTCTCTGGCTTCTTCGCAAGAAGCCAGATGCACATCCTGACTCTGCTTTTTGGTGCCGTCATCAAGCTGGGGAAAGCATTGTATGCAGGAGAACCCCAGGAATGTGTAGAAGCCTACTGCGTATTGCAAAAAGGCTCTAACAGAACTCTCAGTTGAGTGAAAATACACCGTGTACTCCTCGTACAGGCAAACGATACACATTAGAGGCAGACCCTGCACACTTTTATTTATTAATGTTATTTCTGTTATAGACAACCTTATTACAGTCAGAGGGGAATAAGTTATTTCTACGCCACTAGGATCTTCTTATATTTCTGTCTTTTGTTTTCTTGTTTTCTTGGTAGGATATTAATGAAATGGTACGAACGGAGCGTCCAGACTGGCAGAACGTTATGCTGTATGTCACAGCGATTTACAAATACTTTGAAACCTGAGAGCAGAAACAGTGAGGAGAAGCACAAACTCAAGACTGTACCCTAAATCTGGCTGGCCTCTTCTGGTGAACCCTTCTGGTCGGTTGGGTGAGCCAGGTTTAGTTGCCAGAGGGATCGGGCAAACTCCAGATTAAGTGTTACAAAGATTTCGTCCTATTCTTGCCAGAGACTAAATTGAATATAAGCTGCAGAAAGCACATGACTAAAGAAGGTGGTCTGATTGTATCACAAAGACCTTTCTTTAGAAAATATTCCTAATGGTTCAGTAAATACTATTTCTGCGACACCACAGTGCCCCCCAGAGCAGAAGCAGCAGCTCACCATAACCTTGTCGCAGCCGTATGCTGTGTCCATCTCTTCCACTAAAAGAAGTGCAAAGGTGCTTGCCACTCACCTGATTGGAGACGGTGTCAAATCTGGGCCACGTGCGGCAAGCAAGAGCAGCAGTCCCACTCGGCCGAAGGATCCGTGTCTTAACGCTGCCTCTTCCGGAGCGTCGATTGTAAGAAAGGGTGCTGCCTTAGTTAACAGGCAGAATCTGGGAGACCATGTAGATTGTCCCCAAATTTCAGGAGATAGGCTGACCTTTCCTTCGGAAAAATGCTTTCAGAAGAATTAACTTTTTTTCTTTGTGAATTTTCTTTCGGGTAGTGCTCTGGATATGCTTGTTTCAGATGAAGATGTTTGGGTCGCAGGACAGGATAAGCTCTTCAAAAAATGGTCAGCAATAAGGTCTTGCCCCTATGGGGTGTGCAGATAGCTTTGCAGCTTGTTCACCTGCTTAGCTGGTAAAAGCAGCAGCTGCTGGTGCTGCTGCTGCTGCTACATACTGGGTTCAATTTAAAGGGGTTTCTGTGGGTTTCCTGGGCAGCTTATTTAAATAAATGACGCATGCCCTGCAGGAGGGCTCGGCAGGCTATACTTATTAGACTAAAACTGATCTTAGTTTAATAGTGGGATTAACGCTGATGAGGACACGGAAGAACAACTCGGGAGGCTTCTCCCATGACTTCAGATCAGCCCGGCCTGACGCTGCGAATGGAGGCAAGTGCCTTACTTGGCCCTGAATTGAGAGGAGCCGCAGCTCAAGCCCAGCGCCAAAGACCCGGCGGTCCCATGGAGTGTCTGGTAGAGCAGCGGGATGACTTGGAGAAGACGCAGTTCTAGAATTCGGTCTTGGGCAATTTAAGGAGGCATCTGCAGCCACCTTCACTTTCCTGGATGCGCCAAGTGGCAATCTGCTCGCTTCTGAGGAAAATGCATTGCCTTCCTTTTTAAAAACAAAGTCTGTTGCCTTTTGTTTGTAAATGTACTTTGCTTTTCCCCACTAGATGTAATTTTGCATTCTTCTGTGTGCCTGGCACTCTTCAAGGACACTTCTGAATGTTGCTGGTGTACGAGCTGTCAAGAATGTAATCCAGTGCCAAAATTTAGCATTGAAAGCTCCCCGGACAGGCATTAAACCAAACTGTCCTGAGGCAAGTCAAAATGAACTCTGGAGAATGTAGCAAGGAGGTTTTCTTGTGCCTTTGCTGGTCTCTTGTATGTCATCCACAGTGCAAAAACATGTTACAAATGTCACAACTCTAAGCTGCCTAGCAGGTTCCCCATGTAAATGCTCAATTTCTGTTTCTGGTTTTCCTCAAGGATTCCTGCAAATCCTGATGAATTTGCCTTGTTCTTACCACAGAGAATCATATTGCAGAAAATACAAGTAGAACTTACTCTATACCCGTCCCCCAGGCGTTTTTCTGTTTGTCTTAAAATGAGACTTTGAAGCCAGGTCATCGTCACCATTTAACCCTCTCTGGATGTGGTGGAAAAGGAAGGCCGCTAAGTCCCTTCTTTGAGACTCCTGTGATGCCTCGTGCCCCCATCCCCAACCCCCCAGATTTATTGCATCCTAAAAGACCTTTATTTTTCTTCTAAGCAAATGCCGACCTATTGTGGCCCAGGGAAAGTGAGGAGTTTTAAGCAGAAACCTCTCCAGGAATTCTCACTCTGGGCTTCAAGGGGGGCAGGCGGGGTGGAAAAGGAGGTGTCGGTGACGGGGGGATGTGGAAGGACCCCCGTCCTGCTTTCTTGCAGTGATGATCTGTAACTTTTGATGATCGAATTCAGATCCTCCCACACACAAAAACATGATTTGATCAAGGCAAGCACTCTCAAGGGTGAAGAGAGCCTAAAGACAAGCTGCTGCTTCTACAGCGGAAGAACAGCTCACAGGGAAACTCTTCGTGAGATTATCTATTTAAGCATTCTTGAATTCTTTAGCCACCTTATAAAAACCAACTAACTTATGTTAAAGTATATTCTTGTTACTTTTGTCTTATTAAATATTTTGAATATGCTGTAAAACAGCCAGTGTGCTTGATGTTTTTATATTTCAGTAAGTCATCCTGTATTTCAGTATTTTGATTTTCCCCATTACTATTTGGGGAAGTTTTACTAAGATCCCTTGAAGAGGGGGGAGAGAGAAAAAGCAGTAGTGAAGAAGAGGGAGGCACGATGTTTCTCCTTCAGTGTTTTTGTCCAGTTAAGATTGTTCAGATGATTAATCTTTATTACGGCCGTGCAGCCAGAACAGGAGTTGAGGTACTTACGGTTTAGCGGCCTTGGAACAGGCCCTGCAGCTGGAACTCAGCATTAGTCCTCCCCTGCGGTTCTCTGCCCCCTTTCTTCTTCTTTGCCTGTGTTGTTCTTGCCATGGGAGCACAGAAGAAGATGCCTCATTCCTTGCCGCCCGGCTCACCTGAGCACTCGGGGAGAGCATAGAGTCAAGCACGCCCCCAAATGGTGAGCCTGCTTTTTCAAGGGGAGGGCAACCCACATCCAAAGCCAGTTCAGTCTCTGACTGGATGGAAATCGTCACCCACCAGCAATTCCTCAGGCTTGTCTGGATTTAGCTTTAGTTCGTTCCTGTTACCCAAAGCACAGTCTGGTCCAAGCGGCTTCCCACAGAAGCCAGTAACCCTGAGGATGAGAGACATAAATAGATCATCCCGATAAAAATGGCATCAGGCTCCAGAATTTCAGATGACCACTCCAAGCAGCTTCATAAGAAGTGAAGGGGACAGGACAGGACCCTGTAGTATTCCATAGCCCAAGGCCATGGAGGGGAGTCATACTCACCCAAAATTACATTCTGGCACCTGTCCTCAAGGTAGGGCTGGAAAATGACAAAGCTTTCTGGAGGCCTGGGGGGATATTTTGAGCAATGGTGTGAGGAACAAAAGCAGGAATACACTCCCCCAGGTGCATTCCTTCCACACAGCATTCATCATGGCAATGAAGGTCATCTCTGGGCCATCCCCCAGCCTGGAACACTTCTAGGTCCTCATCTTCAGGAGCACCTGCAGTTGACCAAGTATGGAAAGTTTTTACCAGCACCCATGCACCAGGGTAGGTTCTTTCTGCAATTTTGAACCACTGTTGAGAAGTGATGGTTAAAAAGTCGAACCCCATTAGCAGGAATCCCTGCCATAAATGTGAGCTGCCAGTATGGTGCACTGAATTTTCTGCGGGGAAGTGCTTTGCACCAGTCTGCATGGTGATTCTAAAAGTCTTGCGCTGCTGACAACTATAGTAGAAACAGTCTTAAGAACCCTGTGAGATAATTAGATCCATGGCAGTCAGTAAAATGCTCAGCAGAGCAATTACTACATCACTTTCCAAGATTTACTATCAGTCCGTGGGTATTTATTTGTATAAATTGTTGCTTGCTGATGTCTGAAATATCTTTTGAGTTTTTGTAGCATTCAAACGGTACACTGAAATCCCAGCTTTCTTTCGGTTGGAAACTAAAAGTAGAAATTTTTGAGTTTGTCAGTTTACTTGCAAATCTAGGGTGAGTAAGAGAGGCAGCTTGTGGGGAATGATTCTTAATCTAGTTCTGTAACAACTAGGTTTCCCCCATCATTAGAAGGTAAGATGGACAAGATTCTTATCAGGGCTATCCTAGGAGTATCCGCTCTAAAATATCTCCAATGTCTTCAGTGCTTTTCCCACATAGATGTGGGAATCTTCCTTGGCTTTTTTCTAACTTTTTTTTCCCCTAACCATTAATCCTAAAAAGAAAAGTTCTGGCTTCAATTGAATGTTGATCTTTAAAATCCTCTGTATCAAAGTATGTATTTGAATCCAAATTTTTTTAGCTTTTTTACATGTCCAACCATGATAAAATGTCCATGCTGTTCACATTTCCAACATACACTTGAAGTGCCTTTATACATTCTAGATAATTTCTCTGGCGTCATGTACCAACAATACATCATTTTATAAAAATTCTCCTTGAGATCATAATGTAAATTTCAACCCTTTTAACCACATATTTTCCCATGTGAAGTAGGGTAATTTGAGCCTGGTCATTTGTGCCTTGAGCGAGAACTCTTGAGCTGATTTATTCAATTATCATCGGTTTGTTTTCTTGGCTGCCCACGGTATTCTCAGGCGTCTTCTCCATCACCAAAGTTCAAAAGCATCAACACTCTTCCTATCCTGCTTCTTCAAGTCCAACTTTCGCTTCCATCGAGTGTCACAGGGAATACCATGGCTTGCACGATTCTGATCTTTGTAGGAACAGACACATCCCGGCATCAGAATATCTTTTCCTAGGCCTGCATGGCTGCTCTACCAAGTGCTAGTCTGTGGCGTATTTCTTGACTGCTTGTTGTTTACTATTGATGGTTGATCCTAAAAGGCTGAAGCTCTTCATCACTTCGATATCTTCCTTGTCAATTCCAAGGCTGGTTGCTGTACCTGTTCTCATTACTTTGGTCTACTTTATATTTAATTTTAATCCCATTTTTTCACTGTGCTCCTTGACTTTTATTACCAGGGCTTGTAGATCCTTTGCATTTTGGGCTATCAGGCCAGTGTCATCAGCATAGCACAGGTTTTTGGTGTTTCTTCCTCCAATTTTAAAACCATGCTCATCTTCCAATCCAGCTTCCCTTGATATATATTCAGCATACAGGTTGAATACATAAGGGGAGAGTATGCAGCCTTGTCGCCCTCCTTTGCCAACCTGGAGCCAGTCCGTTTCACCAAGTTCTGTCCGCACTGTGGCTTCCTGACCTGTCCATGCGTTTCTCATGAGGACAATGAGATCTTCTGCGATTCCCATTTTCCTGAGTGCTTTCCACAGCTTGATGGAGTCAAAGGCTTTCCACAATCAATGAAGCAAATGCTGTGTTCTTTTAGATATTCTTTGGCTTTCTCCATTATCCAGCGTACATCAACAATAATGTCTCGCGTTCCTCAGCCTTTTCTAAAGCCACCTTGAACATCTGGGATCCTTTTTTCCATGTAGGGCTCATCTGCGTTGGATGATCCTAAGCATTGTGTTGCTAGCATGTGAAATTAAGGATACTGTACAATAGTCTGCACACTGTTAAGTCTCCTTTTTGGGGTATTGGGTTGACCTCTTCCAATTGGTTGGCCACTGTGGTGTTCTCCAGATTTGCTGGCATAGCTTGGTTAGTGTGGTGAGTAGCAGACTCGAACTTAGGCTGGCTAAGGAAATCTGGTTTATTGAGAAGGATATGGTCACTAGAGAAAGACGGGAATGAGCACGTGTTGGGCTCCTTCCCTTTATATACACGTGTGTAGGCCTTGCCCCTTTCCGTCCCCCTTGTCCGTGTGTCCGTTCCCGGCCCTCTTGATGGGTGATTCGGGTGGGGCCGTCCAACTGCCATTATCCTCCTTCTGTGTGCGCCCCAGGTGAATGCCCTGGGGCCCTTTGGAGTGGCTGGTGATTATGTTGATGGCCGCCTGGCCTTGGGCGTGCCACCCGTGCAATCTGTTCTTGAGGGGGGCAGCCTATGCATGCTTCCTGCCCCTCCCTTCCAACAGGAAGGCATGATCACGTTGTAGGGCATGTATGCCTTAGAACGGGGCATGACATACTGCCTCCCCAAGGAAGTCATGGCTTTGGCTTGTCCGGGTGGGCTGCGTGGAAACGGTTTACGAGTCTTTGTGCTGCGACGTGTCGGGACTGTACCCACCCTGGATGGGGAAAGTGTTTCCAGCGGACCAGGTATTGGAGGGTGCCGCAGAGCTTGCGGGAGTCTAACACTTCCCTCACCTCGAAGTGTTGGTGTCCATCGATCATGATGGGAGGAGGCGGGGGGGGTCGCTGTGCCATTTGGACGGGACGACCTGTTTCAACAGAGCACAGTGAAAAACCGGGTGTATTCGTCGCAGGTTATGTGGCAAGTCTAGCTTATATGTCACTGGGTTGAGTCGCTCCAGGATCGGGAATGGGCCAATGAACTTGGGCCCCAGTTTCCTCGAGGGCTGTGGGGATTTGATGAATTTCGTGGAGAGGTAGACCTGATCTCCCACTTTGAAGTCTGGTTGTGTTGCTCGGTGGTTGTCTGCGAAGCGCTTGTATGTTGCCTGGGCCTCGGAGAGGGCCAGTTGGATGACCGGCCAAACGTTGGCCAGCTGCGTCGCCCAGTCGTCAGGGGAGCAGGGCGGAGTGTCTGCCTGTGGGAGTTCTGGAATGGGGACAAACTCCCTGCCATATACCACCCGGAAGGGGGTGTGGCCCGGGCTCTGGTGCACGGCATTGTTGTATGCTACCTCTGCGAAGGGGAGTAGGTCTACCCAATCGTCCTGTTGGTAGCTTACAAAGGCGCGTAAGAACTGCTCCAGGGTGGAGTTCAGAATTTCCGTCGACCCGTCCGTGTGGGGATGCCAAGCGGTGGACAGTGCTTGCTTGGTGCCGAGTAACTTTAGGAATTCCTTCCAGAACCTGGAAGTGAATTGTGTCCCTCTGTCCGTGACCACTCTGGAGGGGGTCCCGTGTAATCTGTATACGTGGGTCAGGAAGAGGCGTGCTAGCTGTTGCGCGGAGGGGGTGGAGGCGCAAGGTACAAAGTGCGCCTGCTTCGAGAAGTAGTCCTTTACCACCCATATGACAGTTTTTCGCTGGCTGGGTGGGAGGTCGACTATGAAGTCCATGGATATTTCCTCCCATGGGCGTGAGGGTTTTGACACTGGTTGTAGGAGACCCTGAGGTTTCCCCGGTTTGCGCTTGACCCTGGCGCATGTGGGGCAAGCTGTGACATAGTCTTTTACGTCTTTCCGCAGTAGAGGCCACCAGAATTGTCGTCGGACGAGGTGCAGTGTCTTAACGAATCCGAAGTGGCCAGCCGTTTTGTCATGTGATCGCCGCAGGATTTCGGGCCTCAGTTGTTCCGGGACGTATAGCTTGTCCTGCCGCCATGCCAGGCTGTTTTTGACGGTGACATTGGAGCGGTTTGCTTGCAGCCAGGCGTCCGTGTCTAGTGCCTGGGCAAACTGTTGTTGTATATCGGAGGGGATGTGTGAGCCTCTCCCCGCCCTCGCTGGTGGTTGCACTTTGGTGCGTTGCGTTTCCGTGTGGTTGCGTGTGATTGCTGGGCAGCCCAGTTGTGAGTTAGTCCATACGGTTCCGACGATGTCGGATGCCTGGCTGGCGTCTTGTGGCCGGCGGGAGAGGGTGTCTGCCAGGAAGTTCTTTTTCCCCGGTATGAATTTTAGTTTGAAATCGAAACGACTAAAGAACTGCGCCCATCAGACTTGTTTGGGGCTAAGCCGTTTTGGGGTACTGAGAGCTTCCAAGTTTTTGTGGTCCATCCAGACCTCGAAGGGGCAGGCAGCTCCCTCCAATAGGTGTCGCCATGCCTCCAGGGCAGCCTTGACGGCGAAAGCCTCCTTCTCCCACATGTGCCATCTCCGTTCTGTTTCGGAAAACTTGCGGGAGAGGTACGCGCAGGGCTGCAGCTGGTCGTTGGGATCCTTCTGTAGGAGTATTGCCCCGATCGAGAAGTCGGAAGCATCAACCTGGACCACGAAGGGCTTCGTAGGATCGGGGTGAAGGAGGACCGGTTTCGTGGTGAAGAGTTTTTGGAGGTGCTCAAAGGCCATCTGGCATCTCCTCCAGTTGAGGAGCGCTCCCGGGTTGTGTGACTTGCGCATGTCCCCTAAACCCTTGGTACGTAACAAGTTGGTGAGGGGCAGGACAATTTCTGCTAGGCCCAGTATGAACGCCCGATAGAAGTTCGTGAAACCCAGGAAACGTTGTAATTGTCTTCTTGTGCGTGGGTGTTCCCATGCCAGGATGGCTTGGACTTTGTCTGGGTCCATCTCGACACCTCTTTCTGAAATTCTGTACCCCAGGTAGTCGATCTGGGATTGATGAAACCCACATTTGGAGAGTTTGGCAAATAGTCCGGCCTTGCGGAGTTTCCTGAGTACCTGTTTCACTAGGCGCTCGTGCTCCTCCTCTGATTCTGTGTAGATTAATACGTCGTCTAAATAGACGAGGACGCCTTTGTATAAGTGTTCGTGCAGGACTTCATTGATCAACTGCATGAAGACCCCAGGTGCACCTGCCAACCCGAAGGGTAAGACTTTGAACTGGAATGCTCCCAACAGGCAGTTGAACGCCGTCTTCCACTCGTCCCCCTCCTTTATTCTGATGTGATAGTATGCTTCACGCAGGTCCAGTTTTGTGAAAATCCTGCCCTTGGCCAAATGGGAGAGGATATCTTTTATGATTGGCATGGGATATTTGTTAGAAATGGACGCTGCGTTGAGGCCCCGGTAATCCATACATAGCCTCAGGGTGCCATCCTTTTTTTTCCTGAAGAGGACCGGGGCCCCAACGGGCGAGTTTGCGGATTCGATAAAACCCCGCGCCGTTTGTATCGATGAACTCCCGCAATGTCGACAGCTCTCTCTGGGACATCGGGTAGATCCTCGGTTTAGGTAGGGGTGCGTTCGGGATCAGTTGTATGGAGCAGTCCGTTTTCCTGTGGGGGGGGAGCTTGTCCGCCTCGACCCCGAAGACGTCTGCGAAATCTGCGTACTGGGGGGGTAGGCCTTCCAGGGGCTCTGGGACTGGGTGTACCGTTGTGGAGGTCGCCCTCCCCACTGCCGCGTGGGGGACCTGCTCACCCGTGGATGCTGTGTAGCTGCCATCGGGAAGCGTAATGGTTCTGGTCGCCCAGTCTATGTGCGGGTTCCTGCGCACCAGCCACGGGATCCCGAGAATTATTAGGGGGTGGCCGACTGGTGCCACCACGAATTGCAGTCTCTCTTGGTGGCTGCCGAGCTGCAGAGTCACGTTTTTGGTGCAGTGGGTGACCGCCCCCCCCCCCCCGTGGCTGAGCTGTCCAGCTGAGTGAACGTGAGGCTTTGCGGTAGCGGGTGGTGGCGGAGCTTTAAGTCGGTAGCCAGGCTCGGGTGCATGAGGCACCGCAAGCAGCCAGAGTCAATGAGGGCCCATGCGTTGACCGAGTTGGCCTCGCTCCACAGGTTGACTTTTACATAGAAGGTGGGGCAGTCATCGCTCACCCAGCTTCTGCTGCGCCCGCTGTTCGGCTCCACCTGCTTCGTGGTGCTTCCTAAAGCAGGTGGTTGGCGTTTCCCGCCGGCTCGCCATCCTCGCCGTCATCTCCTTCAGTGGAGTAATGTAGGGCTTTTACGCCTACTACTCCACTGGCTGCTGCGGTCTTTTTTCCTGTCGCGGCCGGTTTGTTCGCTGCTCGTCTCTGCCGATCTGGTGGCTTTGCGTTTGGGCAGGTTGCCGCCTTGTGGCCCGTTTTGCCGCACAGGAAGCACTGTCCCTGGGCAAACCGGCGCTCTCGTTCCTCCCCCCAGGGCCGGGGTGTCTGTCTTGCTGGAGTGCCGCTGGGTCAGGGTCCTCTTGCCGTTGCTGTGGGTTGCAGGGACCTCTGGACATGCCGAAAGGTCTCCTGGGCGTTCTCCGCCCTCCCCGTGAGTCCAATCCATTCGCGAAGGGTGGCGGGGTCGTCCCGGTTCAGTGCCCACCTTAAAGTGGTTAGGTTGAGTCCCTCCTTGAAGTTTTCAGTGAGGGTGGATTGTGACCAGTCCCGCACTTTGCCCGCAAGTGCTTGAAATTCGCTGGAGTAGCCAGCCACGGAGCGTTGCCCTTGCTGGATTCCCCGTAGAGCTCTCTTTGCTGTTTCGGCCTCGAGGGGGTCTCGGAAATGGCAGTCCAGGGCGTTGAGGAATGCATCCACGTGTTTGAGTTCTGGAGCGTCTGCCTGGCATAGGTGGATGTACCAGTCAGCCGCCCTCCCTCTGAGTCTATTTGCAATAGCGTTGATCTTTCCCCTTTCCGTTCGGAAGCAGGGTCCGTATTCCACCATGTAGTTCTTCACGTTGATCAAAAAGAAGGACAGCGTGGCCGGGTTGCCATTGAATTTCACTGCTAGGTCTCTCACTGCCATCGTTGGTGGGCTCCAGGGTACCTCTGGGTGCTTGTTCACTCCCTCCTACGGTGCGAAGCTGTGGTTCCGATGCGGGGGTCCCCCTAGCCAGGTTCCAGGTGGCTCCGGCTTCAGCTCCCCTTGTCCCCAGCTGCTCCCCAGCTGACGCGCTGCAGAAGAGGGGGGAGGGGAAACCCTCCCCGGCAACCCTGCGCGGTGTGTGCCGGCGTCCTCTGCCTCCTCCTGCCGCGCTACACCCTGTTGCTGTGGCTGCCATGCTTCGGGGTCGGGTGGGGGCGGGCTTCTGGCGCCCCGGTCATACTCACCCCATTCGCTGCCTCCACGCTCCAGCGCTAGGTCCTGGAGCAGCCTCTCAATCTTCGCCAGGCGCGCTTCCTCGGCTCCGCAGCGCGCGTCCTCTGGGCCACCTCCTGTTGCTTGCTCGCTCCGTCGCTGGCCTCTGCCACTGCCTGTGTGCACGTGGGGTGGCCCCCGCGCCGCACCGAAGATTTCGGGCGGGGATTCCCCCGCCGGGCGCGCCGCCATCCCTACTTCCGGTAGGCCGCTGTGGTTCCAGCATGGGGATTCCCTCGAGGCTCCGGGTGGCGCTGGCTCCGTCTCTGCTCGTCTCCAGCCTCTCCCCAGCTGACGAGCTGCAAAAGAGCGAGGGGGAAAGCCCTTCCCCGGCAGCCCTGCGCCGTGTGCGCCGGCGCCCTCGGCCTCCTCCTGCCGCCACAGCTGCCATGCTTTGGGGACGAGCGGGGGCGGGGACACGCTTCCGTTGCCCCGTCCATACTCACCTCGTTCGCTGCCCTCGATTCGTCATAGGCCTCTTCCCAGCTGACGCCCTGCGAAGGGGGGGGGAACTCCTCCTCCGCTCGGTAAGCGTCGGCGTCCTCGGCTTCCTCCTGCCGCTGCCACCGCCATGCTGCAGAATCACGTGGGGGCGGGGATGCACTGCTGGCGCCCCTTTCACTGCCTCCGCGTTCCCGCACCAGGTCGTGGAGTAGCCGCTCGATCCTTGCCAGGCGCGCTTCCGTGGCCCCGTCGCTTGCATCTTCCAGGAGGCCTCCCATGGCTTGCTTGCTCCACCGCCGATCCTTGCCACTGGTTGAGGTCGCGTGCAACGGCTCCCATGCCGCCCTGAGGATCACGGGCAGGGAATCCCCCGTGCCGTCGAGGGTAACCCATTCCGGCAGCGTCTCATCGGTGGGCGTCAAGGTGAGGTTGCAGCTCGGTTCCTCCCCTGCCTGGCGTCCGCTGGCCCCTTCTGTGAAGGTTGGGGTGCCGACGCTGGTTCTTGGGCCTCCGCCACGTTGCGTCAGGAGATGGGTCATTGCTGCGTTCTTCCCTCACAGGAATACCTGGAAAGGTGCTAGTGAGAAAAAAAAATTTTTTGATTCCCGTCTTTATGTGGTGAGTAGCTTCTCCCCAATAAGGCGCAGACTCGAACTTAGGCTGGCTAAGGAAATCTGGTTTATTGAGAAGGATACGGTTACTAGAGAAAGACGGGAATGAGCACATGTTGGGCTCCTTCCCTTTATATACACGTGTGTAGGCCTTGCCCCTTTCCGCCCCCCCTGTCTGTGTGTCCGTTCCCGGCCCTCTTGATGGGTGATTCGGGTGGGGCCGTCCAACTGCCATTATCCTCCTCCTGTGTGCGCCCCAGGTGAATACCCTGGGGCCCTTTGGAGTGGCTGGTGATTATGTTGATGGCCGCCCGGCCTTGGGCGTGCCACCCGTGCAATCTGTTCTTGAGGGGGGCAGCCTATGCATGCTTCCTGTCCCTCCCAACAGGAAGGCATGATCACGTTGTAGGGCATGTATGCCTTAGAACGGGGCATGACAGTTAGAACCTTGACTGATTATTCTGTTGCCTGCCATATTTCAGTGGGTCTTCCATCAGTTCCTCTAGCCTTCTGACTTTGTAATGACCAGAGTGCTGGTCTAACTTCATCTTCTAGTACTAGAGGTTCTTGAAAGAAGGGAATATCTCCTAGGGTACCTTGGATGTTGACATTTCAGTATTTCAGTATGCCCCTTCTGTCTTCCTTTGATCTTCTTTGAATCAGTTACTATCTGTCCATTGGTGTCCTTCAGCATATCAGTTCAAGGTTGGAACCTCCTCCTGAGTTCAGAGATCTTTCGGAAGACTTTCCTTGTTTTTCCATGTCGGTTTCCAATCTCTTTATAGATGTTGTTGTAATACTGCTTCTTGTATATTCTAACAGCTCTCTGAAACTCTTAAGTTCCTTTCTGAGATTTTTGTCTTTTTTGGTTTTGGCTTCTCTTTTCTTCTTGGCAATTTCCACGGTTTGTTCTGCCATCCAGTTTGCCTTCTTCTCTTTCTTCATTTTGGCAGTCTCTTTTCACATTCATCCTTAACGACTTCTTTAAGTTCATTCCATAATTCCTCTGGTTCTCTATCGGTGAGGTTCAGGACTCCAAAGGGATTCCTTGAAAATGGTGGGTTTGGGATCATATTGTGGAAACTCACTGGCTTTCTCCTTCTTCTTTAGCTTAACTTGGAGCTTGCACATGAGCGGTTCGTGATCTGTTCCACAGTCAGCACCTGGCCATGTCTTTGGTGCTATAACTGAGCTCCTCCACCTCTTTTAGCAACAGTAGAGTCCATTTGATTTGATTTCTGTGCACTCCACCTGGAGAGGTCCATGTATAGAGGTGTTGTTTGGGTTGTTTGAAGACAGTGTTAGCTATGAAGAAATCGTTGGAGCGGCAGAAAGTGGTCAGTCGGTCTCCTGCTCCATCTCGGTTTCCTAAGCCATACAATCCAAGTACATTTTCCTCCTCCTCGTTTCCCACTTTGGCATTCCAGACTCCAGTCACAAGCAGTGCATCTTTCTTGCGTGTTCTGCCCATTTCAAACTGATCACAGAAGTCATCAACCTCCTCTTCTTCTGCATTAGTGGATGGAGAATTATCGTCATATTAAAGGGTTGCCCACAAAGTCTAATTGACGTTATTCGGTCATTGATTGCATTGTAGCCAAGAACTGTTCCTGCTATACCCTTCCTAACGATGAAAGCAACATTTCTTCTGTTTTCCATGTCCTGAGTAATAAACAGTGTGATCTTCTGACCGAAAGTGTCCGATCCCAGTCCGCCTCAATTCACTGATGCCCAAGATGACAATCTGTGGTGGTTTCGTTTCATCTTTCACCGTGTTGACCTTTCCTGTGTTCATGCTTCTTACCTTCCATGTTCCTACTGTAATTCTGTCTTTGCAGCTTCAGATTTTCTGTATATATACATATATACAGTATAATACGTTTAGTCGTGTCCAGTTCTTGGAGACTGCCTGGACATGTCCCTGCAGTTTCCTTGACAAAGTTTTTGAAGTAGTTTGCCATTGCCTCCTTCCTGGGGCTGAGAGAGAGTGACTGGCCCAAGGTTACCCAGCTGGCTTTGTGCCTAAAGCGGGACTAGAACTCAGGGTCTCCTGGTTTCTAGCCTGGTGCCTTAACCACAACACCAAACTGGCTCTGAGTTGTCAGGTTCCCCTGGCTTGTTTTCATTTTTGAAATGATTCTGTTTGACATATTTTATCTTCTTTTGAATTTTTGCCATCTCCAATATTTCATTTTCAAATTTCAACAAAAGTTTCTATATTTTAGCAGTTACATGTTCATCATTTGTACATAGTTCAATTTCAAATTGTCTTGTGCTGTTCAATTCCAAATGTCCTGTTTTCTACCTTAAATATTTCCCTTAATCATTTTACATGTTATATATTTTTATATTTTCTATCCATGTGACTATATTTTCTATCCATTGAAATATAAAACCTTAAAATTCACTATTTTTATATGGTATTTGAATTCTTCATAAGATATTGTAGAATATATTAAGAAGGAAACTATTTTTTTCTAAATTGTGGAATATTTTTTGAAATTTACCAAGCAAAAATATTTGGAATCTGGTGAGAAAGCTAGAAAGCTATTTAGCCTATCAGGTGAAACAACAATAACAACAACCATAAACCTGAATGTTACTTCTGAAATTCAAGCCACAGAAGGTCAGTTATATACTGACACAGAATCTACTAATCACCAGGTTTTTCACTTACATATTTAGATATAAAATCAGATCGTTCTGTAACTGAACAACAAATTTTGCAATAGTTTCAGGAGCGATTGATAAGGAAGAAATTTCTCAAGAACATAAAATCCAGTTTGGCAGAACCATTGTCATTAAACTATAGAGACAATTAAATCTGTGACACTGGGGAAAGCTCCTGGTCCAGACCATGTCCAACTGAACGATGACTGGCGAGTGTGGCAACCAGGTGGATGTGAGAAGACACAGCCCAGTCTAGCGGTGGGGGCCGTGCGAAGGAAGCCTTTCAAAGAGGCTCTGCTTGAACTGGTTTGCTGTAAGTCTGCCTGGGAATGTACTTTCACAGCTTTCAGGATTGCGTTCTTACCCTGACCAGCATTAAAGATCCCTTTCGGAAATCTGCACTGTTCTTGCTTCTTGAGTTTGCCTGCAACCGAGGGCTTGACGGGTGTAGAACTGTCACAGATCTGTTGGCCTCTATGCTAATAAGAGATCAGTAATGAATTATTTAATATTACTATATTTCCCTGCTCATTCTTTAAGGCTTACATTGCTGTAATACATTGACAGGAGTCCTGGCACAGTCCGCGGTGGAGGAACCCCAACCCTTCTGAATGATGCCGTCTAGGTAGCCCCTTGCTTACTTCCAGGATTCTGTTCCGCCTCTTACGCCCGACCGCTCCTTCTCTTCTCCTCTCTTCACAAGGCCTCCTAACTCTGGAGAGACTGTTCAGGGTCCTTAACTGCAGTGTCATTCTCTCCAAGTTTGCCTTCATGAATCACTAGGAAGGGAGTCTTGGTGGCCGGCGCTGGCCGGCCTGGATATGGGCACGCAGAAGACAGCATTTACACACACACACACACACACACACACACGGCCCTGGTTCTTCTCAGGAGGGAGTCACCCACCATAACATGCCTCTTCTTCAAAGAGAGGGCATTCATTTGTCTTCTCTGCTCCTCCTGAGGGACTTCAAGGTCCTGTCCAGGAACTTCACCTTCCCTGGTGTGTGACAGCGGAGAACCTCTCCTTACCCTGAGCTTTCTGCCCTTAAGGGCCTGGCCGTCAGCATCGCCGGTTAGCCTGTCTCTTCCTAAACTGTGGCTTCAGTGGCCAGTCAAGACCGCCCCCCCCCCCCGCCACCTTCCTCCTGTGGCACCGCCTAAGGCTCCTCAGCTGAGGATGGGGCGCGGAGAGCCTCGCCCGGGGGCTCTCAGCCCTCGGGGGCGCCCGCCTCGTCCCGCGCCCTTCGCCGCCGCCGCCGCCGCCGAGCCCCTCCGCCTGGACGGAGCCCTCGCCAAGCAGTGGCGCCGCGTTGAAAAGGCGCCTTGTGCCCGCGCTCTCCCGGGGACCCTAACCCGGCCCGGCCAGGGGAGTTTCGGCCCGGGATGCCCACCGCCGGGCCCGCCCGTCCGCCTCCGTCCGCCTCCCTCCGCGCTCCCGCCTCCCGCAGGGCAGGGCTGCCCGCCGTGGCTCCGCGCGGCTTGGGTTTCCGCCGCTGCCCGGCGAGCGCCGGAGCGCGCCTCCCCCCATCTTGCGCGGGCAGCGCAGGGCGGCCGGGCGCTCCGGAGCCTCTGAGGGCCGGTGCCGGTGCCGGTGCTGGGTCCGGTAAGGACCGCGGAGCAGTCCGGCTGGTCCGCCCTTCGGGCAGCGACGCGGCGCCGCGCCTGGCCAGCAGAGGGCGCGCCCGCCGCGCCGCGCCTCGCCCGGTGCCCGGGGACGGAGGCACGGCCCGGCCGGGCAGGGGGAGGAGGCCAGCGGGGCGGGGCGGAGCGGGGCGGGGCGGGAGCCAGACCGGGCCACGCCGGGCCGGGCCGGCGAGCGAGAGCCGAGGGCAGCCAGCGCGCCGGGAGGAGGCCGGCCGGCCGGCAGCGGGCAGGCGGGCAGGTGAGCGCGGGCGGCGGCTGCGGGCGGGGCGGAAAGTCCGCGGCGGCATCCCCGTCGGGGCTGGGGTGGCCCTCGCGCTCCGGCGGCCTTCCTCGCGGGGCTACTGTGAAGGCTGCGACGGAGGGGCGGGACCGCGGTTACGGGGGCCCCTTCGGCCCCCTCGGCGAAGTTTTCGTCCGCCCAGAAAGGGCAACTGCCGGCGCTCCCTCGACGTACCGCCTGCTCCTGGTCCTTCTCCTCCTCCTCCCGAGGACCGGATGCGGCGGGGCTTCTCTTGGCACGGGCCGGGCAGCTGCAGCCCTCGGGGCGAGAGAGCGTCTCGGGGGCCCAGAGGCGTCGGGGGGGGGGGCGCCCTGCGAAAAGCGCCGCGGCTTCCCTGGGCTGGGGAAGGGCCGCCGCTCGCCGGGCTCTGCTGCTGGGCGGGCCGGACCGCGGCTGAGATGCCAGGCCTGGGGGCTGAGGGCATGAGCCCCCCGCCGCGCTCCCTCGCTCAGCCCGGCAGCAGCAGCAGCAGAATCTCGGAGCGCTGCGCCGCCGTTCCCGCGCCGCCGTAAATGGCCATCCCGGTTGGGAGGGCGGGCGGGAGGCGAGGGCGCCTGGGACCCCGGAGCGCTGGGCTTGGCGCTGGGGAGAAGAGCCTCTGGCGCGGGGCCCTCCGGAGGCGCGGCGCCTGGCCAGGCTGGGACTCCCGCTGCCCTTGGGAGGCCGCGGGGCCCCGGCACTGCCCGCATCCCCGGGGCGGGGCGTGGAGGCGCCCAGCTGCCCGGCGGCGGGGGGGCAGGGCGGGACAGAGGGTCCGGAGCGGCCGCCGGTTGGAAGGAGCGCCTTCTGGGAAGCCGCCTCTGGCGGGAGGCCGGGACACCCCGCGAGGATGCCCGCTTGGCCCTGGAGCTACCCGAGCGGCAATTCCTTTTGAGGAGAACGCCGGGGGGGGGGGGGCGATCTCCGTGGCAAGACAACAAAGAAGACGAGCAAGAAATCAGGGACAGATTATCTAGGGAAAAGGTCTGTTGGGTCTCTGAGAGGTTAATTCCCCCCCAACTCCCCAGACAGAACCTCTCCCTCCCCCATGGCCGTTAACGACCAAAATAAGGGCGAATAAATAAACAAAAAGTTAAGCTGACCCGCCCTGCTAAAAATAGGTGGTAAATCCTGGTTCTGTCGGCTGCTGAAAACGTGCTGATCGGCCTGATCCTGTCTTAGGGTGGGAGAGGCTGAAAGGCACCAGCCCGGACAACCTGAAAGGGGCTCCCCTTCGGCAGCTGCTGGCCTGGGCCCTTCAGGGGAGAGGCCGCCTCTGTTCCCGGGGTGCTCTGGAGTTTTCCCTTACCCCCCACCCCGAATGTGCCTGAGGACTCAGGAAATTTCTGGGTGCCCCTCTGCCTTTGGGACTGGTGTGAAAGACAAGCACCTCTCTCAAGTGGGGTGCAGCTTCCCCCCAAATGTACTGCGCAGCCTTCCCAAATGAGGCTTTGAGGGACTGCTGGCATCTTAAAGGGCGGGTATTTTCCATTTGCCCTTTGGAAGTTCCTCCTCAAATGAGAGGCATGTGTCAGCAGGGGGGGGGGCGCTGCAGGATCGGCCCCGGGTTCCCTCCGTTTTGATATTTTGGTGAATGAGTTGGGGAAGAGTGGAAGGGAATGCTTGCCAGTTAGAGGCGGGAAGGGCATCAGAGGCGATTGGAACAAAATCCGAGAAGTGTGGCTGGGGGAGCTGGGCCTGTTCAGCCCTGGCAAGGGATGCAGGATGAGGGAGGGAGAAGGCTTAAGGAAGGAAGGCAGGTTCCAACCCGGTCCACTCTCAGGATGGGCTGAGGCAGAGGGCCCCCTATCTAGGAGGCTTTAATTCAGTCTGGTGCCCTGAGCAGGGGCTGGGACTCCCTGGCCTAGAGGGGGCCTTTCAGCTCTTGGATTTATGCCAGAGCATCCAGGCACTTTAACATGGGGCCAGTTTACCTGGCTGGTGCCATTGAGCCCTAGGGTGGCTGGAATGCGTTTGCATCCCAAAGTCCCTTTTTTGCAACCCTGGAGCCCCCCAGCCACTACTGCTGAAAAGAAGCCCACAGACACTAAAGCCTGTCCTAAAGTAGCCTGGCTTCTTAACCAGCTGAATGAGTTCTCTAGTAATTTGGCAGGGTTTTTTTCATTAAAGAACCCCCTCCCCAAAAATCTGCCATCAAAAAATGTTAAATGGGGCTCCAGGCACCAAAAGGCTTTGTGCAATTGTTGCTTTACTGTAAAATACATCCAGGATTAGAAGAAGAGCCGAAACCAATAAATAACAAGCAACAGCAGCTGAAAACATCTTTGCCGCTGCTTCAAGCCTGGAGTCTTTGCCAAAGCAGAACATCTTTGCCAAAAAGACATCCAGTTCAGCCACCCAAGATGCCTGTCCCAAGGGTGGGTGCCCTCTCCCCCAAAGGGCCTCTTTTCCACACCCAGCCTTAGTTATTCTGGGGGGACCACATGGGAGACACTTTCAAAAATGGGGGATTGTTTTTAGCACAAGCCTGGCAGAGTAGCAGCCCAGCCCTGGGGATGCCTAAAGGGTTTCCATACCTCACCATCCTGGGCAGGGGCTGCTCAGAAATCTACCCTCCACGTTCTCAGCTTTTGGAGATGGGCATTCTCAGCTCTTCCGCATCTCAACTTCGCAGAGAAATTGCCGGGTTGACGTTCAGCCTCTTGTACAGTGGGGGGCAACAAGTCTCCATTTTTTGTGGGAGGGGGGCTGGGCTGGGCAACAGCGGGGCCCACCAGTAGCAACAGATCCAGGACAGGGAATTTGGGACAAGCCTCTTGGATCAAACTGCCCTTAAAAACCAGCACACCGAACTCTTGCGTTCACTGCTTCCCTGTTTTAAGGTGGCAAATGGAGAGGGGCATCCATGTTGCATCTCATGGGGTAGGAACTTTCAGGGGTGGTGGTTGATGCGTCCTCTCCGCGAGGTCTGCGTCTCTGCCCCTGGCCTCCTCACTTTCTTCCAGAGGAGGAGCAGTATTGCCCCCACCCCGACTTTTGCACAGGGTTGGTTCCCATACAGAAGCCACGGCTTCTGGCAGAGAGGGCTGTCCTTACCAAGTCCTTGGAAGGCTTCACTGGGATGGAGACACAAGTCGAGGTAACCTACTTCAGACGTACAGAACGTGGGTGGGGTATGCTGATGAGCGGGGGAAGTGGCAGGAGGGTGCCCTGTTGATTAAAGGCAGCGGGTGGCCTTGCAAGCCTCCCAGGTTTCACTCCTGGGCTTTTGGTGCCCAGCAGCGGCTCCTGCTTTCTTGGGTCTGTGCGAAGGCTCTGCTCTTGGAGGGCCACTATGGGCCAGTGCGGCAACATTCCCACCCCTTTCGTTCCTTTTGTGCCCGGGAAGATCCCAGCCGCAGCCGCCTGCCAAACTGGGCGGGGAGGGGCGTCTCTTGTCTCTGAACTCACCCCCAGGAACTTGGGCACCTTAAATCCAGTTGAAGGTGGATGGAAAAGAGGGGAAATGGGGATTGTGAGAAAAACACTCAGTTTAAATGAGAAGCCAAGCGACTGGAGACTGATGCAGCAAAGTAGGCTTTTCTGGGCACGCAGAAAGGACAGCACCCGCTGGGATCCCTGCTGAAGAGCTGCAGAAGAGCCCCGACAAAGCAAGGTTGCAGGTTGTGTATTTCTGGTGTATTGCATAAGAAAGATAAAGAAAATAATGTGAATCACGGTAGGAAGTCTGTCCTTCTCGTGGCTGCTTTGCCAGCCGCAGGAGGGCTGCTGGGGGAGGATGGTGTGAGCCCGCCTTCTGCTGCCAGGCTGGCCCCAAGCAAAGGTTGTCCCACATGAAGACAATGCTGGCTTCCCTCTGGGCCCTGAAAGGGTCAGTTCGGATAGGTCGGTTTTCTGGCTGCTTCCCCAGCTAGCAGAAACCTGCATGGTGTTGTAGTGAGCAGGACTGTGCTGCCGTGAGACGTTTGGGGTTCCTACGGAGCCCTTTGCAAGTCCCGGACAGCAACAGCTCTCTCGCTTGTACTGCCTACAAAGGAATGTGTTGTCCATGTTCCGTAGGCATTTGGACCGGGGATCCTCACAGGCCGCTGATCTTCTTGTGCCTTTTTTTCTTTTTAATCCTCTTCTCTTCTTCTCTTCTCTTCTTCCCCATATCTTGATATGCTGGAAGATCCTCAGCTTGACTCTAAGTATTGGGACATTCTGGGAAGGAGGGGGGCAGGCCCACTTTATTTTTTCATTTATTTTTTCATTTTTATTGAAACCAGTATTGTGCTTTCTTTGTTTGTTTGTTTGTTTGTTTGATAGGGCCTCCCACCTCATACCCATGACTGGGTGGCTAACAGTTGAGTCCAAAACAGAGTAAAGACTCAACAAATAATTCAAAACCTAAGTAACAAAAATAGCGGCGGAGACGACCCGCTAACAACTCACACAAGCCACGACACAGGCTCAGCCATGCTATCAGGGCCAGCCCCAGGCTGGATGGCAAAGCCAGGTTTTACGGCCTTGCGCAAGGCCAGCAGGGCTGGGGCGAGTCTGACCTCGGGAGAGATGCTGTTCCGGAGGGCAGGTGCCACAGTAGAAAAGGCCCTCTTTCTGGGCCCTGCCAGATGGCCTCTCTCGTGGAGGGGACCCGGAGCATGCCTGGGACAGGTAGACACCACTGGGGAGAGACAGTGAAGGGCCTAAAGGTAACCACCAGCACCTTGAAGTGTACCTGGGGGCATACCGGTAGCCAGTGCAGTTTGTGGAGCGCAGGTGTCACATGTGCCAAATGATCAGCACCCGTAACTGCCCATGCCGCTACATTTTGCACCATTTGAAGCTTCCAAATATTCTTCATGAGCAGCCCCATGCAGAGAGCATTGCAGTAATGTAATCCAGTCGGGAAGTGACTAAGGTATGAATGACCGTGAGCAGGGCCTCCCGGTCCAGGAACTGACACACAACACAAAGCTGTGTAAAGGCCTTCCTGGCCATGGCTGCCATCTGCTTTTTGAGCAGGAGCTGCAAGTCCAGCAGGACTCCCAAAATGTGCAGTGCAACCCCATTCCAGAACAAAATAAGGAAGGTCCCCAGAACCAAGAGATCCTAAAACCCAAAGCCACTTGGTCCTACTAGGGTTGAGTTGAAGCCTGTTGTTCCCCATCCAGACCCCCACAGCCTCCAGACACCGAGACAGGACCTCCGCAGCATCACGTGGCCCAGGTGGAAACACATAACTGGGTATCATCTCTATCTGGGTATCATTTGGGTATCTATTCCAGACCTTGAACAAGCATGTTCTTAAGGCACACAAACCATAATTTTTACTCTTAGCTTTATCGTTATTTATTAATGGTCTTTATATTTGTTATACATTGCATTGTATTTTATATTTATTGTTTTTATTGATTACTTTTGTTGTAAACCACCCAGAGTCCCTCTGGTGGGAGGAGATGGGCGGTGACAAATTTGATAAATAAATAAAATAAATAATTTTCCTCTACAAAACTGAAATTCATTAACCAGCCACAACACCAAGAAAATGGTGAGCACTGCTCTCCCCATCTAAATTCCATTCACTGGGCGGTCCCAGGCTCTTTAATTATTGCATGCTTGATCCACCCCATAACCCCGTCCCATGCTCCTCTTTAAAAAGGAGGTCCATGCTCCTTCTTCCTCCTCAAAAGGTTTTCTCAGACAAATGGTGAGAAGAGGGAAACCCAAAGAATCTGTTGGTGAGAAGGTGGGTTGGTGCTAAGCCAAGTCCACATACAGGTACCTGTTTTCCTGAAGTGTCAGGGCTGGTCTGTGCTGTAGAAAAAAAGTGAAGGGTCCCCTGTGCAAGCACTGAGTCATGTCTGACCCTCTGGGGGGGACGCCGCTTTGCAACGTTTTCTTGGCAGACTATAGAGCGGGGTGGTTTGCCATTGCCTTCCCCAGTCGTCGCCTTCCCCAGCAAGCTGGGTACTCATTTTACCGAACTTGGAAGGATGGAAGGCTGAGTCGACCTGAGCTGGCTCTGGGAATTTGTGCCAGTATATATAGCTAGCTGGGAAGCAGCATTAAAAGTGCTTAGAGGAAGTAGCCAACCAAATATCTGGCATCCAGGTCAACAGCTGGTTTTAGGACCCACATTCAAGGATTTGAAAGAGATCCTGGATTCACCTGGCCCTCAGCATACCGGCTTCTTCTGGTGGTTCATTCAATGGGAGACAGTAGATATGATGTCCCATGTGAGGTTCAAGTGTGCATTGCCAGGGTCTTGGTGGCATTTGAGACCCATCCCTACCTCAATAGGAAGAGGTCTGCCTCTTTCAGGGATATCAAAGGATGCTATACCAAAAGTAAGCTGTCACTGTTTTTTCTTGATCTCAGAGCATAGTTCTGATCAACACTGAGGTCACATTTGAAGCTGGACAATCAGGGAGACCGAGTGGTTGAGATTTCCAAGGTTGTATCTCCATATAAATAGTTGAGGGGCCATTTCCATAGCATGAATCATAGTGTGTGGACAGGAGCACCCCCTTTTTCCTATGACGTGATGAGCCACCATAAAGTTAACTCAGATGGAAATTTGCCACCTATAAGGTGAGAGAATCTTTTGAGCTGTCCCATGTCCTAAAGAAAAGAAGCTCATGGGGAACTTCCCAGGCCCCATCAGCCACACCAGATTAGTGGGCAAAAGCCAAAGGAAAGTTCTGCTGCATAAGCTCTGTGGGGCTTTTGAAAGGTCCTGAATGACAGAGACAACCCTTTGGGGCAGGGGCAATTTAAGCCTCTGAGTCATACCAATGAAAGTTCGGCTAAATAAATCTGTTTTAGACATACTTTTGAAAGGCAACCTGTGCATTTCCTGCACAGTACAGTTCAGATTTCAGTGCAGGTGAATCTGCTGTGTTTCCTGTTACCAGTGTAGCAATGCCAACCTTGCCACACTAAACGAGGGTCAATCCAGAGGGACGTTCTCCTGCGGAAGCTCCATGGGAGCCTTCCAGGGCAGGTATCTTCCTGCAAAGGACCTTCCTGCTTTGGAGAATCGCTCTTTCCTGGCTGCTGAGTTGAAGGGCTCTTCACCCATCCTTGAGATAAGAACAGTGTGAGGTAGGCTGTCCCCAGGGTGGGTCCCTCTCCTGCCTCTGTCCCCAGTCCCTGCAGCCGCTGACTTCCTTGTAGTGGATTTTGCCCACCTGGAAGCTGCCCTTGGACAGGATCAGAAAGTGGGAAATAACTCTGGCACAGCTGAGGATGACTTGAGCCTGTCTTACGGGCTGGGAAGAGATGGCAACAAAAAAGGGTGTTGCCACTGGGCTCTGTTGGAGCCATGGCTAGAGGAAGGCCCCTCCGCATCATGCAAGGCATGGGCATCACCCGGGGACCCTGGCCGGCCCCTGGGAAGCGAGCAGAGCATTGCAGAGCTTGGGAGAGAGTGATGCACATCCTCCCTCAAGCAGCCATAGGGGAAATGGCTGGATATTCATAGTTAATTTCCTCTTATTACTGGAAACAGATTAGAAATGCAATCAGTGGCAAAGAAAGGAGAATGTTTATGTTCTGTTTCTGTGACTATTATTATTATTTTTATCATTATTTAGCGCGCTAACACTATGATAAAGTGGCTGCATCACTACTACCCTGTCTTGCCACTCTCCTTGACCTTGCAGACCATTTCCTGAGAAGCCAATCCACACTAGACTTGGTGCCTTGGCCCAGCCCAGAATGCCAGGACAAAGCGGGAGGGCCTCTGGGTCACACACGCTCAATTCTTGGTTCTATTGGCAAGTCGCAGTCTGCACCTGGATTGGAAAGGCCCAAAACTTACATTGTTTTGCTTTCAGGAAGGATAGACAAGCTAGATATCAGGGCTGCATGCAACTATTTTTCGTTGCCCTATCAGAGCACTGTGAATGTTGGTTTCCCTCCTCCAAAAATGAACTTGACAGGATTTGGGAGATGGGAGCTCAGCCTATTTAGATGTGTGACTGTGTGTGAGTGTTTGCACGTGAGTGCACCTGTGAGTCAGTGCTGGCTCCTGGTGACTGCCTGGATGAGCCCCTGCAGTGTTCTTGGCAAGGTTTTTGGAAGAGCTGTGGCATGCCAAGAAGCCCCTGAGCTGCAGCGTGGCAAGGAGCCCCACAACCAAGCGGTTCTGGAGCTGCTTGCCACCCCACGTCAGGGTGCAGGGTGGCCAAAAGGGCAGAGATGGGGGGGAATAGGCAGTTCCTCATAGGAATGGCTTGGCTTGGGGTGGGACCTCGGTGAAATTCACTTAATGGTGGCAATGGGGATTGCTAAGCAACGTGGTCACATGAGGTTGTGCTTTATGACCACATCGCTTAGCAACAGAAATTCTGGTCCCAATTGTGGCTGTAAGTCGAGGACTAGCTGTATTGCCATACAGGTAGTCCTCAGTTAATGATGGCAATTGGAACCAGAATTGGTGTTGCTAAGCGATATGGTCGTAAAGTGCGATGTCATGTGACTGCACCACTCAACGACAATTCCAGCTCTCCCAGTTGCTGTTGTTAAGTGAGGACCTCACATGACCACAACTTCTGACATGGGGAGCCAGATGTTCTACTAGCAGGAAAACCTCTGGTGTTGGTTGCAGCTAACCGCATGACTCATCTGCTTGTCTTAAGTGAAACTGAGTGCCTAAAAGAAGCTCCAATATCCGTAGTGGGAATCCGTAAATGGCTTTTGTTGCTGTGGGATCTCACAAGATTGCCTCCCTGGGGACAGTCAGTTTTACATTTCAAGGAACGGTTTTGCAGGGCTGGGCTGCCTCAATAATACTGTCCCTTGGGCATTTTTACTGCCCTTTTTGATGGCCCATCTTGGCATTTTGATGGCCCATCACTGTGTCCCGTGGGGCCCGAGGAGAATCCTTAGGACAGCACAGTATGGCTGTTCCTTAGATCAGTGCTTCTCTACCTCAGCAACTTTAAGTAGCGTGGGCTGGGGAATTCTGGGAGTTGGAGTCCACACATCTTAAAGTTGCTGAGGTTGAGCAACCCTGCTGTAGATTGCAAGGGGCGCTGTTCTCCTCCTCCTTCCTCCTTTTGTCCTGAATGACCTAGGAAGACATTTTTATTCCTGGGGTAGGGGGCTTCAGAAAAGCTCCTTCTCTTTCTCCTCATGATGCATTTTCCCAATTACTCTCATCCCACCCCCAAAAAAGCCTTTTGTGCTGTGAAAAGGACAAGCGATGAGAAGGCCTGGGAGAGACTCCAAAGGTGGCCGGAATGGCATTTCCTCCCCTGGGAACAGCCATCCCAGCCCAGGGGTCTGACTTCCACGCCTGCCCAGCCCCACTTCTCTTCTTCTCCTTGGGTGGGTGCGGGGAGATGAGGCTTCGTCTGGGAACAGAGCTAGGGAGGGAAGAAGACTGCTGTGGCACAGCCAAGGGCTCCCCTTGCAGTCATGCCAAGGAGAAGGAGGAACCAGCTCCGAAGCAGCCCAGTCGTGCATCTCGGCTCAGAGACCCCGATGCAGACGCGCCTGTTGGGCTCGGCACAAACGCCTCCCCTCCCCCTGGAGTTCAGAGGAACATGCAGGGTTGCTTGACCGAGCTGTGAGGAGACAATCCTGTCCAATACTGCCAAGAACCGCGGCAGAACAGCCTGTTCTGGGGGGTGGCAGATGAACCACAACTGGCTTTGGAGAGGCATCCGTGTCAGGGATGGACCTCCTGCTAATACGGGAGGAGGAGTCCAAGGCTGAGGGCAAAGAGGGACGCTCCCTTTGAGGTTCCTGCCTGGCCCTGGCTGCTCCCCCCATTGAGAAATGAAGGGTCTCAGCCTGAGCAGCCCCCCCCACCCAGGCCGGCCACACAGGACAAGCCGTCACCCCTCCAGGCGTCTGTGCCTTTCTGAGGTCACATCGTGTGCATTGTCCGCAGGGAAGCGGCAGCTCATGGCACTGCCACGGAGGTGGCCCCGTTACCCCCACCCGGACCCTGCCAGGCATCTTCCCTTGCTGCCAGCTGGTTACTGGCGCTGCCCACATGGGCACCCCCTCCTGTTCTTGCCGAGCTGCTGTGTAGGGAGCCATGGACGTGGCCTCTGGACAGGGACCGATGGTGGCCAGGCTTCAGGAGGGAGGGAGGAGGGGTCCCCCTGTGCGCTGATCCAGAGGAAGCGCCACACGCTCTTCCCAGAATGTCCCCCGGAGTGGAGGCCAAGCTGGAAGCGTGGGAAGGTCTCTGCGAGCCCCATGGCCCTGGGGGGATCCTGCTCCTAAATGGCCCTGGCCCTCATCTTTGGACCGGTGCCAAAGCCTCTTCTGGGTGCACTAAGTGTCCCAGCAGCCGTTTCCTGAAGGGCAGTGCTCGGGGGCACATGGCCAGGATGGGGTGCAAGGGCACTGGGCCTGCAAAGACCTGCTAAGGAGGAAGGCTCACACGGCGGGCGACCCGGAGCCCTGCCAGACTTCCTCTGGGCCCCCTTTTCTGGCTGCCTGTCCTTTGGCATACGCGGACCCCCAGGCAAAACTGGGCACAGTTTAATGCAGGCCCTTCATGCCCATTAAGAGCTTAGGAGCCGCAGGCATGGGGGGAGGACCCCCCTCCCGTTTCCCCCCCTCTGGTCAATCCCGCAAGAGGATCTTGGCCAGGAATCCAGTTTCGTAACCCCTTTTAATCAGCTTGGCTGCAGCAACCAAAGGACCCACTCTTTCCGGTCCCTATCAGCACGCGTCTTCCTCTGGCATTGTCAAAAGCCAGTTTTTGAGGGAAAACAGCATCACAATGGAATGTGCTTTCTGTTTCCTGTCAGGGAGGCTGGCGACATATTGGTGAGATGCAACACCCACCAACAGCCAAACAAAGCGACTCCCAGGTTGTTTCGTTCCACGGTGAGTGTGAAATGAAATTGTCATCTGGCAATGCAGAAATTGCTCCCCGAGGTGGACATCCAGCTTGTCCTCCAAATGGCTTTTATATTGGGCTAAAATAACTCACAAGCAATCAGTCTCTTTCCCTCCCAAGAGGGATCAATGAGAAAAGATCCACATTCGATTATTTCCTGGGATCAGAAGGCACGACAGGTGCATCTGGCTCACCCTTGCCGCCACCGCTGCTGCTGCTGCTGCTGCTGCTCTCCTCCTCCTCCTCCTCCATTTTATTTTATTTTATTTATTTTATTTTAATTTTCTATCCCACCTTTATTATTTTTATAAATAGCTCAAAGTGGCAAACATACCAAATACTCCTCCCTCCTCCTCCTCCTCTTGAGGCCATCTGGATCTGCCCAGTCAAGGGGCCATTGCTCCAGGGCCTCCTGCTTCCTGGCTCTGGGCTTCGGCACACAGTCAGCCCGGGACACTTTGCCCCAAGACAAAACGCCCGCCTGCCTGATGGCTGGATCACCTCTTCTGCTGCATCCCTGGCAGCAGCTGGCTTAAGAGGCCCGAAGCAAGCTGGGGGGGGACCGTTGTCGTCTCGAGAGCTCCGCAGCCTGGCACCCCCCCCCCCAGCATTCCGCGGTCTGACTCGAATGTCATGCTTGGCTTAATGGCAGAGCCGGCACCAAAGGGAAAGCGCCCCCCCAAGGGAAAGCTGGGGGGAAAGGCAGGGAGAGGATGTGATGGGTTGGTGGGGTTCCTTTGGGGGTCAGGAAGCTCCGGCTACACTGGCGTTTCTCCGATCTCCGTTTGCCTAGCAAGAGGGCCTTGCCCGCACGGAGGCCCCGGGGAGGGGAGAGGCAGGGTGGGGAGGACCCCAGAGAGGAGTCAGAGGACTGGCTCAAAGGAGCCACTCCCCTGCCCCCCCCCAAAAGAGAAAGGGAGGGGGAGAGAAGGCCTCCCGTCTCCCCAGAGGTGAAGCGGGGGGGGCATCGACACGGTGGCCCTGTTGCAAAATGGTTCAGCCACCCGTTCTCCCAAGGGTGTGGCTGCCCATAGCACACCCCCCTCCCACGACTTCAGCGGTGCAGGACCAGGGCCATGGGAGGGGAACATGCTGACCCACCCCCAGCTGGACACATACTTAAAACACCTCTCCCACCCCCATGATGGCTTCACCTCCCTGCAGGAGGTTGAAAGTTAAAGAGCTGCTCCCCCCCTCCAGTTCCCTCTCTCACTGGGGGGCACCAGGAGGACCTCCCCTGCTACCCAGGCTATGCAGGTGAGCCCTTGGTCATCAGGAAATGCCCCCTCTCCTGCGTCAAGCTTCCCCGTTTGCTTAAATTGTAAAAAAAAGTCAATCTAGCTTTAAAAAGGCAGGGTAGATTCTTGAGAGGAAAACTTAACGAGAAAGCAATATATCTTCTTAAGGAACAATCTTAGAGGCATCTGTGTAGAATAATTTGGAGGAGGGTATCAAAAGACGTGATTCCTTCAGAAAGAGGTTGTAATAGAATTGCAGGATCACCAAGTTGAGAGGGGCCATCAAAGCCACAGGGTAGGTCCTCCCCTCCTGCTTGTGAGGAACCCACGTAAAGTGTTGCAGAGAGTTGGTGCTGAACCTCCACTTCAACATATCCAGGGACACCTGGCCCATCTTCCCTTTCTTAAAATATCCTGCCCTCTGGAATGATAAGGAAGAAGTTATGAGATAACTTTCCAGGTGTTTAAAGAGAGCTGCCACCTCCTTCCTCCATCAGAATTCATGTAGTTTAAATTCTCAGAATGAAATGGTCCCAGCTCCTTTGATCTCTCTTCATAGTGGCTAGGCCCTGATCCCCCTTGTGGCTTTTTTCTTTCCCTTCATTTGAATCCTTAAAATGTGGTGCCCAGAACTGGACATAGGACTTGGGGCTGGATCTGACTAAAGCAGAGTAAAGGAGAACTACTTTTGATGGAAAATAGCAGAAGCTAATGCAGCCTAAAGTCACGTTTGCCTGTTTGCTCCCACATCACATTGCTATTTCCTATCCACTTAGCTATCAACTCCCAGTCCAAGATTTTTTTGCAGGCACTCAATTTGGGCAATGGAGCCATTTGCAATCGCTTGTCTGTGAGTGGAGGATCCAGGTTGGGACTGCCACTGCCAGGACACTTGTGCAAAACAACAGTTCAGTTTTTCTGTGTGGGTAATGGCTTTACTTGAGAGCAGGAAAAGGGGCAATTGAGTCAGACAGTTTAAGAATCACTGATATGGAGTAAGGTGATGAGGGGGTCAAGATATTCCTCTTTGGGGCCCAAGGTTGGAGAAACACGGCCACGCGGTGACGCAGGTGCTGGTCTAGAGATGGGGAAACCCCCTGCCCAAGTCCCCTTCTCTCATCCCAACTTTCCTCACAGGGCGGTGGTGTGGGGCAAAGTGGGTGGAGGGGGCGCTGCTTGAATGAAAGGTGGGATGTGCCCAATAATGAATAATGAGCTTTACGGTCTGGAAGCTCAGGGGTGGTTTGAGTGGATGCTGGCCAGTTGGGGATTGTATCTTGGCCTGCACCCGGATGATCTAAGCTTCCCTTCTCTCCTTCCTCCTCCTCCTCCTCCTCCTCTCCCCTTTAAAGGCAACAGGATGCAGAATGCCCCACAGAGTATCTGCAGCCTCTCGAGATGCAGCTCTCTGGAATGACAAGCAAAGAGCTGGTTTCCCAGGCGGAAGGATTGCGATGAAGGCACGAAATCGCCCAGGGAGTCTGGCGCTGGAACAGGCCGCTCAGTGGCCCTCCAGACCATGAAGTGGCCACATGCTGGAGGCTGTATTTTCCGCATGGCCTGGAGCTCAGCCAAGCCTTGGCCTCCTGAAGGCCACTTTGCCTCCCTTGCTGTAGCAGCCTGAAGTGACCTGGGTCAGGAGGAAAGAGCCCTGTGGATCTGCTGCCCTGCCGCTATGGACACGAGGATTCCCGGGCACCCTCTTGCACCGCCCTCACCATGCTAGTGCCTGGGAACGAAAACTTCCTTGCTGACGTAGTCTACATTGTCCTTGAACTGGTCATTGCGCTTCTGGCTGTCTTGGGGAACATCCTGGTCTGTTGGGCGGTCTATCTCAATAGCAACCTGCAGAACGTCACCAACTACTTTGTGGCTTCCCTGGCAGCGGCTGACATTGCTGTGGGGGTCCTGGCCATCCCCTTTGCCATCAGCATCAGCACCGGCTTTTGCGCTTTCTTTTACGGCTGCCTCTTCATCGCTTGCTTTGTCCTGGTGCTGACCCAGAGTTCCATCTTCAGCCTCCTTGCGATCGCCATCGATCGGATTATCGCTATCCGCATACCTCTCAGGTGAATATGCAGAAAAATGCAGAACTGCCCCATCCGGAGGGCATTCCCTGCAGAACCCTGTGGTTAGGGTTTAGCAGGAGCTGGGCCCACTCCAGGGGGGTGTGAATTGCCAGGCTCAGCTGAGCTGCATCACGTGGCGCAAACCTTTTGGCTGTTCCCGGGGAATGCAGCCTCCTTCGACACAGGCAGAGCACTTCTCTGCTGGACAAGGAAGCCGCCCGCCAACAGGATCTCTGCTTTTTGCAGACGCTAGGCTAGTTCGTAAGCCACTGCCTTGCTCACATCCTTCGGTGATCCAGAGCATTAAGGGTGTTACCTACATTCACCGAAAAGGAGAAGTAGAACAGGGTGTTCTCTGTGCATTGCGACAGCTCAGCCCATATCCCTGAATCACCTGCCCCAGTGGCTAACGGGTATGGGGCCTGGATCCAGGGGGGAACCCCACAGCAGGATAGCCAAGGGGAAAGCAGCCATCCCCCAGCACTGCCCTCTGGAATCAGTTGTGCACATAGATACAGGGTCACGCCTTCCTAGCCAGGAAGGGTCTCCAAAAGGGTGCCAGGGCGGAGGTCCAGGACCACCACCAGCCCTACCCCTTCCCTCTGAACACGGGCCTTAAAGGGCGAGCTAAGCGAACTCAGCTCAAAACCTGGGTCAGAATCACACTGAACTGAATCTAGGGAACCTGTTTCCTCCGAGAGCGCCTGGCGCTGCTCAGCACCTAAGCTCCCTGCGTAGGAATGAGCTGAGGTTGGAGAAGGTCTTTTAGAACAGCTAACCGTTCCTTTAGATTTGTGCAAATTAGAAGAATCAGAATATTAGCTGCTTAATGAAGATTATGAAATGCTAAGTGCTAACAAAGGCAAGACGGAGGTACTGAAATCCTATTTTGCCTCAGTTTTCTCCACAAGGAGGTAAGTGTATTCTACTAGGAAATTGGGAAAAGCAGGATGAAGGGGCAGAATGGAAGAAAAGGCATCTGTGCGGAACTGCAGATCTGACATCAATGTTTAGGAAGACTCTAGAAGCAGGTTACGAGACTGACCTATATGTACCTTGAAAACGATGTGGTAATTACAAGAAACCTGTATGGATTTGCCAAGTGAACCTTATCTGATTGGCAGACTAGTTAAATGAGAGTTGGATGGGATGAAAACTAAGTTGATGTATAATTGGCTAAAAATCCACCAGAGAATCAGATTCAGCTAAGATATCGAGGGAGGTGCCTCAAGGATCAGTCCCGAATCCTTTGTTCTTCAGTATTTTGTAATAATGATTCAGGCAAAGAAACACAGGGATGCTTAACAGATTTGCAGGTGGCACAAATAGGGCGGGATAACTGATATCCTAGAAGACAGAAGTAAAAAAAAAACCCTTAATAGCTCAGATAAGTGGGATGAAAATAGCAGAATTACATTTAACAGAGACAGGGGCCAAGTGCTTCACTTAATGGAAATGGCCATTAAGAGTTCCTTCATTTTTTTTAAAAAAAGGAATACCTTTTTACTTGTAATTAATGTCACTCAACACCAGGTTCTCTTTCTTTGGGAACTTACATGAATGATCATTCCCACATCTGCCACCTTTGTTTAAGGCCAAACAGCTTTTACTCTCTCTTCCTGATCACCATCTTCTTTCCTTTTTCAAACTCTCCTTTTGTCCTCTTTTTGGGGGGTTCACACTGAAAAAATGGTCAGATCTAATTGCCTCCCAGCAACCCTTTCTCATCAGGCACCTCTTTGCAGACAGAGTTAAATGGGGACCTCAAGACTTTACTTACCTGCTTGGCTTATCAGTTTTCTGTATCCACTTGAATAGTTCATTGCAACTCCTCACATTAAATCTTTAATGAACACAGCTCTTAGAAATGTGCCCCTTTGAGTTTTGCTTGTCTTCCATATTGTCATCCTCAGTATGAATCCATAAGGAATCATAATCAATTACAAAATCCCCAGGGCATCTGGAGAGAGCTCCCAAGGGCTTCTTGGAGGCCTTGAGGGAAGGAGATCTACGCTCTCTCTTCCTCAGCGATGGTCCATCCCACCGTCATTGCCCACAGACGTGCTCTCAGAGAGTGCAGAAGGGAATTGTCAGAGAGACCTGTTGGGTCCATTTCAAAAAGCAGGAATAAGGATCAGAAGGCCAGCCTGTGGACTGCACCCCTCCCTGCTCTCCACAAGCTTTCAAGAAATGCAGGAAAGGTGCAAGGTCTAAATTGGCTAATTCTCCATTCTCTGGAACCTTCAAGTTCTTCCATAGGTTCACTGTGATGCTCATTCATGCGCTGCATCTGCCAGGGCTTTGTCCTTGAAGCCTTCCATTATGGCTGGTATTCCAAGGGCCAGCTGACTTCCCACATTTATTTACTTATTTTATTAAACAAATTTATATGGCCACCCAACTCACACATGGTGACTCCGGGAGGCTTACAGAATTAAATTTGGCTTTAGAATATCCTCCCTTGTTTTCCAGGCAGTGTTTTTCTGGCTAACGTGCCCAGCCTTCTTGCAATTTCAACGAAGTCCTTGATAGGCCTGTCTGAAATGAGCCCCAAGAACAAAAGGACTAATTCAAGGATTTCCTCACAGCCATGCTCTGGATGTCACCCCTAAGGATTGAAGGGTTCACTGGGTAGGCCCAGGCCTGGAAGCAACAACATGCCCCAAAATCAAATGCACAAGTAGAAGATGGGGCTACCAAGTGGCAGTCATACTTGTGAAAAAAGAACTCCAAATACCAGCTGACTTCAAATCGAGTATAAGTTAGCAGTGCAATGTGGCCACAAAAAGGCACACCATCAACAGAAATATTGTTACTAAATCACAGGAAGTGATTGCCCACTTTATTCTGCACCCGTCAGATCTCCACACAGAACCCCCCGATCATTTTGGGCACCGTTTTAAGGAGAATTCCAAGAAACAGGTTCAGAAAAGGCCAGTCAGGCTGATTGGGGGATTAGAAGCTGTCCTGTGAAGAGGAATGGCAGGGGCTGGCTGCGTTCAGCTTTCAGAAAGCTAAAGGGGACCCCTAAAAAACGGTCAGGGCCTGTTCTCCACCACCTCTGCAGGCAGGACACAGACGGGTGGGTTTAAGTTGCCGGAAGGCGGAATCTGACTGAAACGTCGGAAGAAGCTTGCGAGTGGTAAGAGCAGTTCAGCAGGGGAACTGATTATGCCAAGGAGCAGAGGACTTCCTGTCCCTGGATGAGCTCAAGGAGGATGGACAGCCATCCCTCGGGGCTCC
Source organism: Candoia aspera (assembly GCF_035149785.1). Classification (NCBI taxonomy): domain Eukaryota; kingdom Metazoa; phylum Chordata; class Lepidosauria; order Squamata; family Candoiidae; genus Candoia; species Candoia aspera. The sequence goes on along the minus strand of NC_086167.1, from coordinate 1,411,680 downwards.
TTTAATTCAAGTTCCTACCCTCATTTGGGGGGGTTGGAGTTTCCAAGGATTCCATGGTTTTAAGGACATTTACCAGCTGGCCCAGAGTTGTTTTCGTCTTCTAAGTCCAAGTTGGGTTTCTTCAGAAGCAGGGCATTTGCTGTCTCTTGTAAAGAGGCCAACAGCAACCCTTCTTTCAAGGGGCAGTTTGCAATTTCCTGGACCCAACAAATTTATCCCTCTGCGTTTGATCTGGTCTTGGACTGTAATAAATCGTTCATTTGTTCCCTCCACACTTGGCTTTTGACACTACAATAGAAGCCGCAAAGAACAGGACACTAGCTGGGTGAATGTGACTAAAGTGTTGGGAGCGTCCTCAGGCCTCATCCAGCGTGATCTGGACACGAAGTGGCCTCATGCAGCAGAAGGCAACGTGTTGTTTTGCGGGTCCTGCTTAGCAAGGTTGCTCAAGCACCTCCGGTGGCCACTGGCTGAGCAATTAATTCTCAGGGACTGAATCTAAGAGAAAGCTTTTATTATCAGAAAAGCTTCACGGAATCCATGAAAGCTTGTCGTAAGCCGACAGCAAGAGTTTAATGTAAACGTATACTTATATCCGTAGCCAAGAAAGTCGGAAGTCATTCTTTTTCCGTATTTTTTTTCTTTTCCTTTTATTTGTCTGCACTTTTGACTTTGCTCTTTTTTCTATTTTGCTTTCTTACTTTACTTCTTTTCATTTCTTGTTAGCTTTTATCCTTTTATCTTAAAATTTTAATAAAGTTCAATCAAAATTATTATTAGAAAAGCTTTATACGCAGATTAAGTTCCAATTTACAGGGATGCTGCAAGTGCCTTCCCCCTCTCCCTGCCCTCCCCCACTCCCCAAAATCGCTTCCTCAGAGGAAGCCATTGCCTGATATTGGAGCTCAGGAAAAGATCTGCTTAGATTGGAAATAAAAGAACACTAGCACAAAGAGATAAAAAGTGAAGGCTTCCCCAACCCTTGGGATAAGGGTTTTGTTTTCTGTTTTTTTTGCAAAAATAGAGAAGTGGTTTCCCATTGGAGCCTTATCTTAGTAGTTTCCCCACCCACCCATCCCCACCGCCTGCTTCGCTGTGAGTCCTTGGAGAGCAGCAATAGACCAAAAACTGTTTCAATGGCCCCAGCTGGATTCCCCCCAGCTGTGGGATAACAGCTGGGCAGCTTCAGAACTTGGCCTGAGCGAAGTTGGGGCAGCTCTTCCTGTTCTGGTAGTTTCCTTCATCTGATCTCCCCACCACCAACAACCCTCCATGACTCTTAACAATGAAAAGCTGTAGTGGATTCTCCTAAGCAGCAGATTAGGCAAACAATGTTGGAAAAGTCCAAGGAGGGAATGGGGAAAAGAGGGAAAGGAAGCCACGTTCTCCAGACTGCTTATAGGTCTTGCTTTCCTTTAGTGGCTGTACAAATGAAAAATGGTCTTACAAAACCTCGGCTTAGAGCTGTTGAAGTCCCCCAGAAGCAACAGGGAAGAGGTAGGGCAAGACATGGATGCCTGGCCCAGTGGCAGTTCATAAGGGTGGGCCAAGAAGCCATCAGAGCTCCACTTCTTCATGTCTGGCTACAAGAACAGTGGAAAGCTGAGTCCTCCTTACTTTACAAATGGACGTCTCGAACCCAGAAAGTGGCACAGAATGTTTCAAACACAGATGCGCCAGACAACCATGCTCAGAATTCATCAGCGGCACAAAGATAGCAAACATCAAGTGTGACTCACTAAAAGGCACTTTACTGGAAACTCTTTACGTTAAAAAATAGGTAACGTCTTTAGCCAAGAATCACTAGACCTTTCTCAGGATGAACAGATGTTGAAGTGCTCAGTTCCTACCCCTCATTCTAAAAAGATACACTAACTCCCTGTGGCAGACCTTAGAAGGGAGGACAGGCTGATTACCTCCCTTCTGCTGCGTGTCAAGAGTGGACCCTCTGCCGTCCGTCACGTGATGAATGAATAATCTGAGCCTGGCCATCCTGAAGGCTGTACCTGAACAAAGATGGAAAGGCAAAATCAGCTCCCATTTCCAATTCAGTGCATTTATTAGAGAATTCAGCAAACAGGAATCAGACACAGTTTATTTAGAAAAATGAGCATAAAATAAAGTCACCAATTTTATCTCTGAAGATTCTTCAGAGGGGGGTTCCTTGTCACATCTCTGCTGTTGTTAAGACTCTGCTCTTTGCCAGCTGTGGGCAACAAACAAAGAGGGAACTCGAAACGGACGCAGCAGTGCCTTCAGCAAGTGGATCAGGTGATTCTACTCTTTGCAGGGTGCAGTCTCAGCAGTCTCAGGGCTTGTCAAAATAGAACTAGGACTCCACCTTTACCTAATTCATTCTTAATTTTTAAAATTAATTTATACTATTTGTAAGCTGTCTTTTAGGACAAAAGCCCTCTTAACTCACTGGTGCCAGGGGGAGAGCAGGCTACTTCTGGGGTCTGTCAGCCCCACCACTGCAGCCCTCAAGGCCCTTCTGTTGACCTTCAGGGAGGGTTCCACCTGGAAAGGAGTTATCCGCATTTATCAGGAGGTCTCCTTTTTAAAGGAAAAAATGGACAGAACAAACACCCCAATGTCATTGGCCCCAGGGATCAGTATTAGCCTATATTGTGTGAATCATCAAGTTATATTATTATTCTCACCTTCATTATAATACATGCCAAATAAAATTTATTTTCAACTGATTGGCTAACTTGATTGTATCTGAATTTGAATGCGCACTAGCCAAAGATGAGTCTATGAGGCAATTTTTGGTTTTCTCCTCAACTCTACTGATAGTGTAAAGGGGGATTGGCAGTGATCCTGCACCCCGACCTCCAGTCCTTGGAGCTTGGAAGGAATTCTGGCTGTGCCTGAGTCCTGGTGATACACAGAGCGGATTCACCCTGCCTTAAAATGGCCATCATATCCGTCCCCCAGAGAATGGCTGGGATCTGTAGCCATGTGAGTGGGTGTAATGGGACCTCCAACCGAGCATCCTTAGTATTCTCCTGAGATTAAATTTCCAGAATTCTTTGGGGAACTCCACAGTGAACCAATTCATATAAAACCAAGGTTTATTTACAGTGTGGATAGAGCCACAGATCCAAGGCTTCCTTTTGATAGAGGATCCTTTTAGGGTGAACTTAACAAAGCTTTTTTTTTAAAGGCTTCAAGAGTGGAGTGCAGTTCTGATCTACCTCAAAGGAATGATCTGTTTGGAACCGAGGGCAATACCAGGCATGGCTTGAGTTCTGCTGAGCAAGTGAACTGAATCCCACTGTCAGTCAGTCAGTCAGTCAGTCAGTCAGTCAGTCAGTCAGTCAGTCAGTCAGTCAACAGCACTGGTGAGCACTTTTCACCGCACCAGATCTCAACTTTCTCCTGTTGTGATGGGGCAGTTTTTCAGCAAGAAGAAGCTGGAATCTGGATACCAGGAAGCACTCAGTAGTTTGTCAACTGATCAGTTGTGCTGTAGTCCCTTCCCATGTGGATTTGATGTCATAGGTTTGGTCTAGTTTGGCCAGTTTGGTCTTGTGGTTAAGGTGCTGGGCTAGAAACCAGGAGTCTGTGAGTTCTAGTCCCACCTTAGGCATGAAAGCCAGCTGGGTGGCCTTGGGCCAGTCCCTCTCTCAGCCCAACTCACCTCACAGGGTTGTTGTTGTGGGGAAAACAGGAGGAAGAAGGAGTGTTAGGGATGTTTGCTGCCTTGAGTTATTTATAAAAATAATAAAGGTGGGATAGAAAATAAAATAAATAAAGGGTTAGTTGGCAAGGTTGATTTCTTGGCATGGAGCCAGTTTGGTCTAGAGGTTAAGGTGCTGGGCTAGAAACCAGGGGACCGAGAGTTCTAGCCCCGCCTTAGGCACAAAAGCCAGCTGGGTGACCTTGGCCACTTGCTCTCTCTCAGCCCAACCTACCTCACAGGGTTGGTGTTGTGGGGAAAACAGGAGGAGGGAGGAGCACTAGGTATGTTTGCTGCCTTGAGTTATTTATAAAAAAATAATACAGGTGGGATTAAAATTAATTAATTAATTAATTAATCTTTGCTCTCCCTCCAGGTACAATGCTTTAGTGACAAGCTCACGAGCTAAGGGGGTCATAGCCATCTGTTGGTTCTTATCCTTCATTATTGGCCTGACACCGATGCTGGGCTGGCACAAAAGAAACCTGGAAGAGGAAGGGCAAGGCAAGAATGAATCCTTCACCAACTGCAGCAGCAATATGGCGGCTTGCCTCTTTGAGGAGGTGGTCACCATGGAGTATATGGTCTACTACAACTTCTTTGCCTGTGTGCTCCTTCCTCTCCTTCTGATGTTTGGAATCTACCTGAAGATCTTCATGGCAGCCCGGCGACAGCTCAAGCAGATAGAAAACAAGATGATGCATGGGGAACGATCCCGATTCATTCTGCAAAAAGAGGTCCATGCAGCAAAATCCTTGGCCTTCATTGTTGGGGTGTTTGCGGTATGCTGGCTCCCGTTGCATGTTATTAACTGCTTCACGCTCTTCTGCCCCAGTTGCAAACCCCCTCCCGTCTGGGTCAAGTACATGGCCATCCTCCTGTCCCATGCCAACTCTGTGGTGAATCCACTGATCTATGCTTACCAAATCAGGGAGTTCCGCCACACCTTTCGGAAGATCATTCAGCAGCACATCCTGTTCAGAAAGGAGGGGTTTAAATCCGCCACTGCCAGCCGGAGGACTTCTGCTCACGACGGAGATGCTGAAAACGCCAGTGTACAGATCAGTGAATATGCCCTCAATTTCTGCACCAGTGGGGACTTCAGTGGCATCCATAGGGATGATTTGAGGGGGAAAAACATGTGCATGGGGTGGCCCCCAAACCAAAGCGGACTAGCTGGGGAAGTGAATGGGCACCTTGTACCTTCCTGCAAAAATTGGGTGCTCCAAAAAAATGGAGCCTCATAGCCAAGAGCTTCTTGGGGTTCCTGGGTTTTATGCTAATTTGGAGGCTTCATTGGAAGCTCCTGATGCGTCCTGAGGGTTCTGAGGCTGTTGCTGTGCTGGAGCTGAATCTTCACCGGCTGCAGCATTAAAACAATGAGGAATACGTTCAAGCCATTCTGAAGGAATAGGGAAGAAGAGGTCTGCCAGAGCAGGGAGAAGGGCACCAGAAGAGAGGCCTAGGGGCAGGCAGGAATCATTGCAGGCGAGATCAGACAAGCCACTCACACTTCACGTACGCTTTAGCCTTGGAGGACGGGGGAGTGGTAATAACTCGCTTGGTCCTACCCATCTGTGGCCACATTTTGCCATGGTCCAGATGCGCTTAGAGAGAGAAAAAAACTGTGGGGAACTGCACCTGTTTGCTGCAGGAGGAGAGGGAAGGCTCCAGGAGGTGGTCACCATTGATTCCATCCAGCCGCTTGGCCAGAAGCCCCTGCATTTGGGGACCAGGATAATCGCTGTGCAAATGCTGTTGTTTGTGTAAGAACACAAGTAGGGCATTTTACAGAGCAACGTAATTGTTGCCCAGCTGCTCTCATTCCACTGGAGTTTTGTGGGGCGCAGTGACTGCTCAAGCAACCCAGAAGTGATAGCATAGCAACGTTTCCTCCCTGTCGGGACTGTCTTGTTGGAAATAAATGGGCTGCTCAGTTCCAGTTCGTGCCAACAACAACTCTTTTGACCCCATTGCGGTCCAGCTCACCAGTAGAGGAGACTGGAATGAGCACCCAGATAGCTCATTCAACACTGAAGGGAGGTGGGGGGAGTCCAGCCCTCCAGCTCGAGCCGGATGTCTGGTCTTCTGCAGAGTTCAGGGTCCCTGAGCTGAGCCTGGAGCCACCGGTGTTTCAGAGCTAAAGGCCACAAAGCATCTCCAGCATGGCTGAAGCTGAAAGAGTTGGTGGACATCATCCTCAAAGCTACATTTGCTAATGAGCATTAAATAGTCCCAAGTGAAGATCTCTGACAGGTCTCTGCATACTTTTCAAGCCCATTTCACAGCTGTTTTCTTTTCAGTGGATGGGCGTGAGCTGAGCCATCTAAATGGCCAGCTGAGCCGCTCCCTCCGTTGGTTCATGGCCTGCCTTTTCATTCTTAGCAGGGACACCCAACGGATTTAGGAGGCCTTAGTCAGGACGGGAATGAATGTAGGGGTCCTGCTTCTGCCAGTCCCAAGGATGCATGTATGTATGGGCACTGGACAAGAGTGTGGTGGAACTGGGAGGGGGCTGGTACAAAGTGGGGGGGGACTCCTCCCTTTGTGTATCTCATTGCCCCACAGCAGCAGGAACAGCTCTGGCTAATAGTAAATGGCCATTTGGAGACTGAAGAAGGGTCTTCTGCAAGCAGGGATGTGGTGGTGCATTGTTGTATTTTAGGGGCCTTGAGAATACAAAGCAGCCTTTCCAGATTTTTCTTGTTGCCATATTTGCTAAACCCTTTCTCTGTTTATAGCCATCTCCCGATTCTTTTCTGGTTTCTCCCTAATTTTTCATAACTTGTTATTACACTTTTTCTAGAAGCATAAAACAGACTTTAAGCAATGAAAGGTGACACGTGTCATGCCATTTTCATTGAAGACATCCCGGTGGACTGGGCCTGCACAGCTGACAGAGGGGAAAGGCCACACTGATAAATTAGAAATAATGGCGGGCTACAAAGGGATAGCTGGTCTGGCTATCAGCTGTTGGGTGGCAAGTGGCAGGGCGGCGATGATGGAGCTGGCAGTGTCAGTGAGGCCTGGAGGCATTGGCAGCATGTCTTTTAGGGCAGTGGCAGCGGATTCTTCATTGTTTGCAGCAATGGATTTATTGAGTTTTCAAAAAACACACGTGGGGCACAGGGCTGCTTGGCAGGCCGCATACAGCTTGCGGGCCGTATGTTGTGCAGACTATGTTTTGGGCTGGCATGAGTGGAAAATCCTAGTTTCTGTCGTATCTTGTATGAGGAATCTCAGCACCACTGAAGTTTGTGGGATGCAGGCTGCATTCCCCAAGGAATTACGTATTCTCCAGGTGTGTTGGACTACAGCTACCATAATCACCAGCCAGGCCAATGAGACATGATGATGGTGGAAATCCAGTCTCTCTGAGGCCACCTTCTGTGTGGGGCCTGGAGCAACGAGACGGAGGAGGGAGCCCGCTTGGACCTCCTCAAAGGCCAATGGCAAGGGCTCCAAGAAGCCAAGGGTGGCTGATCGACATCTGTCCAGTGGGTGATATTCTGCAGGGAGCTCTCATGGCATGAAGAGATGCCCAGGCTAAAATGGCATTGTGTGCCATGCAAGTATAAACACACAGTTAAAAATAACCTTGTGCTTATCCTCGGCACCTTAAACAAAGTCCTGGAGGTGGTCTGCACTTTCCCAGACTTCCAGAGAGGATACATCTGGAATCTGAAAAGAAAGTATTTCAGAACTGCCCCTCATCTACCCCTTTCCTGCCGCCCAGTTCTCACAAGGTAGAGGGCATCCATGCAGGAGAGACCAGGCACTTGGAGGACAAAAGGCAGAAAGGACCTCAGCCCCCCTCATTTTGATCCCTGGGGGGGGGGGGGACCGCTCCTCATACTTCTGAGCTTGGAGTAATGAACCAAGCCAGGCAGAAAAGCCCACCCCGCAGCCTCCAGCAGATGGAAGAGACAAAGCACAAAAGACCAGCAGAGCCAATGGTGCCCCTGAGCCCGTGGGCCTTCCTGGCAGGCTGCTGACATGAGAGGATTCATCCTTTGGCACCCTCCTTCCCGTTACTTTTTCTTCAAGCTTTAAGGCTCCCCCCTCCTTCCTTGGCGTCTACAGAACTGCTTCCACAATTGAAAAGACATTCAGGGGAATTCACGTTCGTTGCCAAAGAAGAGCGTGCAGGTCAAGGCCGTCTTTAGGCTGATGAACTGCGATCCACAGGCAGCTCTGGAAGCGTGGGAAAATGCCAGGCCACGAATGCTTGACCTCCAGAAGTCCCGGTTGCACGCAGAAAGTCCTTCAGGCCGAAGCCTCAGGCCGGGATGCTGGAGGAAGAGCAGACAGTGAGGGCCCTCCCTCCTTCCTGTGCAGCCCTCCTCTGACTTTCCCAGCAAACAGTGGCACGTTTTCCCCCTCCGGATTGCCACAATAGCGTTTCCAAGCTAAAACTGAGAGGAACCTCAGTGACACAAATGAAAAAACCACCGTCCAGGCTGCAGTTCGCTTGTCTGGCAGGAAATGGACGTGACATCGGGTGACGGATCAAGAATGCATTTTCTGGACACACATTTCATCCCTCCTCCCCAAAGGATAACCACTCTTGCAGATGCAATAACAATAATCCATAAAAGCAGCAGCTAAAAATTAAGAGATACATTAAAGGAATACATTTAATCATTAAACAAAGGATTAAAAAGAGTTAAGTGCCCGAGAGAGGAAGGCGCGTTTCCTTCCTGAGGCTGCTGTGGGGAAGTGCTCCCAAGCGCTGCACCAGGGCAGAAAAGGTGGCCCCTCCGTCCAAGCCTGGGGCCCTGCGGACGACTCCTGGCCCTTGGCCGGGAAGGGGCCGGGCCCTGGCGAAGCTCTTGAAGAGTGAGTAACTGGTGCCCAGGAGGCCCTTCCCAGCTGATGGTGAGACTGCTGGGCCCTGATAAGAGAGGCGGCTGCAAGTGCAAACAGTCGATAAAGCAGGGCACCAGGGAACTCCACTCCGCTTCCAGAATGGTTGGGGGCAGCTGCTGAGTCATCTGGCCAGGCGCAGCAGACTGAAGATAGGCCTTCATCGACCAACGCCACAAAGGAAACTCCGCGGGCCAAAAGGGAGAGAAGGCCGCTGAGCAGTGCCGAGGCACTCGAGTCGGCCACTAACGGAAAGCAAGCAGAGCCAGTGGCAGCCGAGAAGGCCCGCCTGGTCCGATGCCTGTGCAGACGCGGCTTGTTGTCAGAAGGGAGGGAATCTGTTCCATGCCTTCCGCAGAGACCTGGGCATGCTGCACAATAACGTCCCATAAATCCATGGCAGCTTCGTTTATCCCGAAACCCATATTAGAGAGCTAATGATGTTTTCTCCAAGGAAGAGGCTCATCAGCACCCCTTTCATCCCTTCGGCCAATGATTCTTTCCTTGCAGCAAAAGGGGGGGGGCTGTTTGGTGTGGGCTGTAGTTTGAGGACTGGGGAGCAAATATCAGCATTTGACTCTGGACTGACTTCGCCGTTTTGAAGCAGAGTGCCCACTCTGAGAAGTGCACAAATAATAGCTTCAAATTAGGTGGTTTGTTCATTTGTTTACTGATGGTTGTCGTGCTTATATCCTGCCTTTCCCCTGGGAGTTCACCCCAGTGCATGCTGGAGTTGACACACCAACTTGTCACACAGGACAACCATATGATCGTCCCTGCTTTTCCTCCTGCTTCTGCAGCAACTCTGTCTTCACATCATCTGAACATAAAACAATCAGATTTCAGACTGAAGATGCTCCTCCTCCAGAAACCGGACAGACCACGTGATCCTGTCTTCTCTAAATGACAGCAGCCTTCAAGGGAACCTTACTAAGCTGTCACTCAAACACAGCGTTTCTCCACCTTGGCCAGATGTGTGGGGAATTCTGGGAGTTGAAGTCCACACATCTTAAAGTGGCCCAGGTTGAGAAACGCTGCTCTAACACTTCATGTCCACTGAGACAAATTCTTGGGCTGAACCCGCCAATTCCAACTTGCACCTCACCCAGTCTCTGTTCAAGTAACTGTAGCTCTGGTCCACCTGTACTTGCCTGAGAAATTCCCAGCACTGAATGTCACACGAAATGGAGAGTGTGGCTTAGTAGATGAATGGGTTACTTTCATGAATGCAGCTGTCCAAGTTTTAACTCCAGGAAACTGGGAAAAGGTGCTTTGATAAACCTCCAGCCCACTCCCGATAATTGGGCTGAACATCCCCCTTGCGCCTCCCAGGAATGACTCTTTGGTCGAGGCATTTGTCTCCACTCAGAAACTGGAGGCCCCACCCATAAGGTCATGTCGCTTTCCATTTGTGACTCCCCCAGGATGTCTTCGGCCTTTCTCCTTTCACGCTGCTTGTTAACCACAGAAAGGTGGCCTGAACACCTTCTGGACAGAGCACTAGAAGTGCCGCTGGCCGGGGGTTCTTTCTGAGCTGGACTGAGAACGTCTGCCTAAATGCTGGATTTACGCATCCAGGAACCGAGGACATTCTTGCTGTCCACTGTCAATTAAACTCTCAAACTGCATTGTGCGACTGTCTCCTTTTTTCCTTAATGGGAGGGGGAATATTTCATGGCTTGCAAAACTCCCTGTCATTGCTCTTGGTTTGTGGGGACACCACTGTGGGGATTGCAGGGGGTGGGGAATTTTCAATCTTGCTTATTTGGGTTGTTGTTGTTTTTTTGCTTTGTAGAAGCTTTAGGTATCCATTTCCACCTTGATTTTAGCACCCCTAACATGCCCGTTTTCATCCTCTGTAAAAAAAACAACAGCCGTAATCCTCCTGGATGTTTCCATTATTGTTCCACCCCTATTCCTACATTTTGATCCCACGCGTTTGGTTTTGCTGCGATAATCCAGACACGAACCAATCAAACCCTGGACCGGCCTTGCCATCTCTGTGGCCGGGAAGCACCGGACCGACAGCCAGCATTTCAGCTGCAGTTGCATTGGCGGAGAGCTTTAAAGACTGTCTCTAGATGAGTTTGGATTCCCACCTCACAGATGATGGACAGGCTCCTTTCTATATTTGCACCTTTCCACATTTTTTAAGCGAAATGCTGCAAAAACCACCGTTTTGCCACCAAATTTGATGGCAAGATCTTCTCTCCCACCATTCACAGGTCCGGGGGGGGGGGCGGTGTGCGAAGGGACATCCTTCCCCCTCCCGCCTGCGTTTGGTCTCTCCTGGGGACCTGCCGTCAGCCCCTGTGTGGAGACACAGGCCATCCGCTCTGGGGCAACCCCACGCAGCAGCAGCAGCAGCAGCAGCAGCAGCAGCAGCAGCAGCAGCAGCCCAACCTGCTTTTCACTGAGCTGCTCCTGAAGCCAAAACAACCAGCCCGGATCGCGGCGGGTCATGCCGATGGCGCCACGTCCGGGCAACAGCCAGCCCCTCCCATCCACGCAACCTCCCTGGCTGCCCCTCCCCAGTCCTTGCCTCTTCCTTGTGGATGGTTCTCCCCTCCCTCGTTCCCATTCTTTTCCGCTGCTTTCCCAGGTGTTTGCATGCGTGAATGCCTTCCCACGGATGCCTTCTCTCCTTTGACACTGACGCAGACCCCACCCGGCGTCCCCTCGTCGGACCGTCGCTGCTCCAATCCCGCAGGAAATAAAGCAAAGGGAACGGGTGGCTCCTCCCTCCCTCTCACTTAGGTGAAAACTTGCTGGCAAGGAAGAAGGAAGGTTCAGCTCCATAGAAGTAAAGTAGCATCTCCTGGGGCCCCGGAGCGTCCTCACCCCAACGTTCCCTGCACCGCAGCACGACGCTTCCGGTGAAAGAAGGAAGGGACCAGAAGCATTTCAGCTTTGCTGGGGAGGGGGAGCAAGGGGCGCGTGCGTCACCCAGCCCGGGCAGAAGCGGAAAGGGAGATGTGAGTGTTGGCTGGAGGGGTGGGCTTCTGGAGGGGTGGGAACAGGAAGTTGATTGACAGCCTTGTCAATCATGGATTTATCATTCACTTTCAAGGCTGCCCATGGTGACGCTGGGTGGCTTACAGATAAAAAAATTAAAAGAAAAGGTGTTTCAAGGAGAAACAAGAGAAGCGACTGGAAGAGAGAACTAAAAAGCCCAACCAAAGGGGCTCGACCCCCATCCTCACCTACGGCCCAGGAGAACAAGCCGGTCTTCAGCAGCTGGCCAAATTCATAAGGTGGGAGCGCCACACATCTCCGGGGGCACATTGCCATCTCCAAGAAGGCAACTGCAAGTTAATTTAAAAATTACAACTGCTGACGAGTGGAGAATGTAGGCGCCAGCAACCAAGAATGAAATGGCTGCCCAGGGTAGTGACCAGCCCCTGGAGGGGAAGGGGTGCGCCAGGCACTGCGGTCAGTTGGAGCTGGGTCTGTCCCTCCACCCGAAGGAAGCGCTGCAGACCGTTAAGGTGGCTTTGGGTGGAAAGCAGCAGGGCTTTGGAACAGAGAGCATCTGCGGTGGGTCGGGAGTGGGAGGAAGACAACATGGTCAGTTTCTGTGCTCAGGAAGTAGTGGGTGGCCCCTACTGGTGAAGGGGCAAGTGGAAAGGGCAGATCTGCCTGTAGAGCCACCCAGGATGGGAAGGGACGCCAGGGGGCTTTGGGAAGTTGGCTGCTTCTGTGGACAAGTGACAGGAGGCTGAGCTGGACAAAGATGAGAAGCACCTTCTTAAATAGCCTGTCGGTGGCATTAGGCTTTTGGTGGGCTATGACTTTTGAAGGGGAAGTAGATGTATGGCACTCTGCAGGCAAGGAGGCACTTGGGCACAGGTTGGAGGACGCAATCAGTCCAACATCGGAAGGCTGTGCAGCCTGAGAACCCGAGAGAGGAGCCAGGAGCCTGTGAGGTTCGTTGTGAGCACAAGATACGTGAAGCAGGAAACACTTTGTGATACTGGATGTTTTGTCCCAAGCTGTGAAAACAATGGGCACGTGAGTCCCTGGGGAAACAATGCCTAGCTTGGACCAGAGAGGAAGGGATGCCAGGCCTGGCTTTGGAATTTCAGGGGCATGCAGGTGGATTTGGCAAGGGCACTCAGGACAGCCCAGGACAGCTCCTGCCAAGCAGGGCCTTCTTGTCTAAATGCTCACAAACTGAGAGCTCAATCCTCTCTTCCAGAGTCGGCCTGGCGTTGGCACCAGTGGTTATGTGTGAGGTCCTGGCTGTGCAGTGAGTAGCAGCTGGTGGCAACTTCATCTCTTCCAGGCCAGGGAGGCAAAGCTCTTGGCCCTGCTGGCTGCAGGCTTTTTGGCCACCTTGCACAGGGAGTGCCGAGGGGGAGGGGGAGGGGGAGTAGAGGTGGGCAGATAAGGATGCCCTAACATGCTTGGTTGGGCTGCTCAGCTCTTGGGAAGCCTGGCACACCGTATATGGGTTTATGTGGTTGCAGAGGTGCAGAACAGCACTGAAGCTGCACCCTCGAGTTTTAACACACTTGTATGTGTGCAAAAGCTTTCTATGTATGTGAGAGACTCAGTGCCCTTTGTGATCTAACAACAACAATAACAACAACAAATTTGCGTGCCACCTGACTCCCAAGGACTCTTATGCTTCCTTAAGGTTTTATTTATCAAAATAAAGGCTGCAGAAGCTCACAGTCACCAGACCCCACCTCATTCCAGCCTCATGGCTTGGACTGGTGGCTGTTTTCCTGCCAGTTGGTGCCATTCAGAGCAGGGATGGGAAATAAAGCTGGAGGATCCGACCAACTGCTTTGCTTGACTTGTCCTACAACAGGTAGGAGAGCAGTGACTCTGAGGACAGAGGCAAGGCAGGGATTGGCAACAGAGGCACCACATTTCATGCCAGCGTAACTTTCTGCCAACTCAAGGATGGATGGAGAGCGCTTGATAGCGAAGCACCCACAGGATTTTTGCGTCAGCTGCACTGTTGTGCCAGCACAGCTGCAATGAGGACGGGCATCCTTCACCTCGGCCGTGGCCGGGTGATGCAGGCGGTGCTGTAAGGGGCGAGTGGAGTGACTGCCTGCTAGGGAGGGCTGCTCCGAGTTAGACAGCTCTCTGACCAAGGGGCCAAAGCACTTAAGAAGTCCACGCGTCTTAAAGTTGCCAAGGTCGAGAAACCCGGCTCTGCAGTGATGGAAAAGGTGGGAAGGAATCAAAAGCGGAGCCATGCCTTTCCACAGAGAGCTTGCGGGTCTCTGTGCAAGAAAACAGGCTTGGCAGGGAGGCCAAGGAGACACAACCTCTTTTAGTTGTTTGTTTATCAGAGAACCATGGAGGTGGAAGGAAATACTCTTGGGATCTGTAAGGAATGTGCCATTTCGTTTTCTTTTCTGAAGACCACAAGAAGTATACATGCTACAACTGCAGGCTGATTGCCCACCTGGAAGAGAAGGGGAAGTGGCAAATGTGCCCACCCTCTGGATGGAGAATTCCTGGATTGGATGCAGGAAGCCCTTGTGGAGGCAAAATGGCACCAAGAAGCAAGTGCCAAGCCCACTGAGAATAGCTCTTATTCTCTGGAGCTGCAGAAGAGACACCATGTTGGAGAGAGACTTCCACTAAGCGCCGTGTCCCTGGGGTTAAAAATACCAGTCCTTGTGGTGCACTATTTACCCGTTTATTTACAGAAAAATGTGCAAAGAACAATAACACTTACGCATAGCACTCTAGAAGTTGTTGGTATATAAAGGATACAAAGTCCATAGAGAAACCAACGTCCATAATCCAATCAACATAGTCCAGTGTCCAGTAAATCCAATATCCAAATACAGCAGTTAAATTGTCAAACAAACCGGCAGAGTAACAGGAAGACTTTTCACAAATGAGAGAGAGAATGCCTATGCTTTGCTTCCATATTTATGTGGCTGCTAGCCAATCAAATGTCACCTTGCATCAGCCTGCTCTGTCATTGTCTTGTGACTGTCTTGTGCTGGACATTGCATCAGACATTGCTGGACATTGCATCAGACCATTAGACAGCACTTCTTCTCTGCCTCGCATTCTTACATTTCCCAGACTGCTTTGCCATGGAAATAACATCCCTGACACACCATGGCCTGTCAGTGATGATGTCTCTAAGCCCGTGGACAAAGAACAGCTGACACAAGATTCAGGGACCAAGTAAGAGGCCTCTAGAAGCTGTACAAAGGGAAGACTCCCTGCTTCTGCCCTGAAGAGGAGGAAGCGAGGCTGAGGGACTGAAGCAGCAGTCTGTCAGTGTGCTACCTTGGTTGGGTCATACATGCAGGATGGGACAGAAAGACCCCCAAGACCTTTTAAGCCCACTGACAAATACCCCTTCCTACTCATCCACATAGGAAGAAGGACAGCCAGACTGTCTTGAAGACATTACAAGGACAGGCAGGAAGGGTAAAAGGTCCAGGAATACAATTCGGTAGGCATTACCTAAACCTGATGGTACAAAACTCAGAGTGGAATGTGAGGAATTAAAGGTATAACGGAACAGAACAAAAGGGGTGGAGGAGTGACATTCTAGGTGAAGGAACCACACACAGGTATTGAGAACACGAGGGTCCACTTGTGAGTATCTGGATAAGAATACATGAAGAAGATCCAACAAAGATCTTACTGCAGATCCTGGCAGAAGGTCTGGATAATGCCGTCTTGAACCAAATTATAGATCCTTCATGCAAGAGAGACTTCAGCTAAGTTGGAGAACCAATTCAGCCAAGCCTGCAACACCCAAAAACACCTTAGACATCTTGTTGACTACTTTATTTTCCAGAAGACTGGATAACTGATAGATAAAAGCTGGTTGAAGAGGTAAAAGTAGAGGAAAATTTGGAAGTTACTACATCTTGTTCAAGATGCTATACAGGTAGGCTTCGCTTAATGACTGCCCTGTTTAGCAAGCCTTTAAAGTTAGGACAGCACTGAAAAAGTAACTTTATGACCAGTCCTCACATTTATGACTGTCACAGTGTCCCCATGGTCACATGATCAACATTTGGGTGTAAACAGGTGTTTACAACTGTTGCAGCATCCCACAGTCATGTGATTGCCATTTATGCACTTCACAGCCAGCTTCTGACAAGCAGAGTCAATGGAGAAGCTGGCAGTAAAATTGTAAGTTGCAGTCATGTGATGTTTTGCTTAATGACTGTGTTGCTTAGCAATGGAGTTGCTAGTCCCAACTGTGATCGTTAAGAGAGGACTACCTGTAGAAAGAGAAATTGGAGCATATTTGTACATGAACACTTGATTTCAAGACAGCCAACTTCAACATGTTTAGAGAAGTACTTGGTAGGGTCCCAAAGATAGACATCTTCAGGCCAAGTAGATGCAGGAAATTTGGGAACTTCTCATAAATAAGATTCCAGAAGTACAGTGTACACCATTTCAATGAGAAAAAAAGGGAGCAGCCTAGGAAACTGTTGTGGATGCATGAGGAATGTTCTGCTAACCTAAGATTTCACAAGGACATGTATAGGAAATGGAAGATGGTTGTAATCACCAGGAAAGCAATCAGCAAACCTAGCATATATGAGGTTGTTGGTTCAAAACCCAGAAGAATTTTTTATTTTTATTTTCCTGAGCTGGCTAGTTTTTTCCCCATGGTTAAGTCCAGGAGGAAAACTAACTAGCCCAGGAAAAGAAAAATAGTAATTAAATCATGCTTTTACTGAGTTTTGAACCAGCACCCTTCTATATGCTAGACAAATATAGCCCCTGTGCTATTTCAGCACTCTTAGTAAAGAGAGGTTTAGAAGCTACTGAAGTGCATGGTAGTCACTGACTCAGTTGAAGGGGCTTTTCTTCCCCTGCGAAGTAGACAATGATTGAAGGCTTGGCCTTCAACTGAAGCACGCTATTGCCAAGCAGACAGGAGCACTTGGGTGACCCAGCATAGAAAAGAGTACTTCACAATGGAGCAGAAAAATTCACCCAATGGTGAATGGGTGATTAATACAGGGCAATGCCATTCATTTCTGCCTTCTAGAAATGGTTACCTGCTTGTTCTGCTGACATTACAAAGAAAGGCTGTTCCACTCAAGAACATTACGACTCTGGCCCTACATAAATTATTTTAAATAATCCAATAATGGTATGTATGTAACTACGTATGTATGTATTTTGTCAAGTTATATAGCCACCCATCTCACTCTCACAACTCGGGGCAGCGAATACAAGATTAAAAATGAACAGAACAACAATAAATAAAAACTAAACAACAGTAACACAATAATAGCACAATGGCCCTGGAGGCAATCAAACTCAAACCACATAACCCCAGTCATGTCAGAAAAAGATACAACAATGGCCTCACCCAACCGGTGAGCCCGTCCTTGTGATTTTGCCTAACTTCACCAGGGTTTAGGTTTAGACCATAGACCAAACTGGCTCTCATAATAAAGATCATAATTAAAGAGGTTCCACCTGTATTTCAGTTTTGCCATGAACAGAATGAGCAGCATTAATATTATTCTTGGCTTCTTCTAAGCAAGCCACTGAAATGAGTAGAAAATTCTGACTGTTCTGGGACCAAGTTTTCGAAAGATGCCTTGCATTGAGTTAGTTTTGCTGACCTCACGGGTGGAATCCTTAATGCTCACGGTCTGCATGTCCTGTCAACTCTTCAGAAGGAAGAGCAGGAGGTTTTGTCCTGCCAGGAGGCTGGGCTGCTCTACATAAAAAAGAGAAAGAGAGAAACACACATACTGTAAAAGGAACTTTCACTGCTCCAAAGGAATAAAAACACGGCCTTCCGCACCTGTCCTGCAAGGCCGTGAAGGTGCCAGGTGGAACCACCCAGGACCGGCTGCACCGGGGCCGACGTCCCCTCCCAGGCCCAAAGAAATGATCTCACGGCTGAAATGTTTCCTTTGCTGGGTTTCATTCCTCAGTGAGCTGCATAATTCTTCGGGAGTTGCTTACTGGCCTTTGAAACATGTTCAGTGCTTTTTCATTTTGTCTCTTCTCACCCTCAGACCTTTGCTCCACTTCATTGTTTTGGGCTAGCAAAAAGTAGGTGGATTTTACTCTGTCATTCTGCGCTGTTGCTAAGGCTGGCCACAGGATTTGACTCCCACTACCATCCCTGACCAGGCTTTGTTTCGGGTGTTCAGACCCGGCTGCCTTCAGTTCCACGACCGACCGGGAAAGTGTGGGCAAGGAGGCCCCCTGCCGTCCGAGAAGCTCCCCACCATCACGAAGTCATTGAAACCCACGTTGCTCCGCAAGGAATGCTGTTTATGTAACTTACATTTATTCTGAGCCTTTTTTAGCCTCCTTTGTTGTTGACTTCTTGCTAGTCGCTATACAATATTCTGAAAGCATATGGATGTGACGAGGTTCACGGGCTTAAGAAAGTACTTCTTCCAACGAGGGCCTGTATCACCTGGCGCAAACATGGATTCTGCACCCACTTTGGCGCCCCCCCAGCGCTCATTTTGGTGCCCCCCCAGTGCGGCGCCCTGGGCACATGCCCTGCTTGCCCCCCCCCCCCAAGTTGCAGCCCTGACTTCTTCATTCAAGGCATAATTAATAAACCTTCTGGAAGGTGTCAGTGACAGGCCACTTCCATACTGTCCCCAAGAAAATTACATGGTCCCAGAAATGGGACTGATTCAGGGAACTGTTACTTTTTTTAAAAGATAACTCATTTTTAAATTCACAAGTGACAACATTTACCAGAATTATTCCTACTGGGTTTTATGGACAAGGATTTAGAAAAGAAATACGGGAAATTAATATTGTATATAATAACTGCGGCAAGATTATTGTATGCAAAAACTTGGAAAAGCAATTAAATATCTACGGTGGAAGATTTGATTATAAAACTAACTGAACTTTCAGAAATGGCAAATCTGGCCAGTTGGTTCAGAGAAAAAATGACGAAGACTTTTCTGAAAGACTGGAAGCCTTATATGGACTTTTTGCTGAAAGAAGAAGGATTGAATTGATTGGGGGATTTGGGGATTAAAAAAGGGACAAAGAGATTGGGGAAAAGATTAAGATCATAATTACTTGATAGAAAGAAGGGTGGAAGACATAATTGTATTTTTTTACCAATTTCTTTCCTTTTTCTCTTTTTCTTATTTTCTCTTTTTTGTTTGTTTTATATACTTTTACTATATTGTTTGTTTTTTTGTTTTTTTTGTTTTGTATACTTATACTAATATACATACATACATACAAATAAAAATAACCTGGCTGATCTCAAGAATGCTAAGCAGGGTTGGACCTCGTTAGCACTTTCATGGGGGGCCACCAGAAATCTAGGCTGAGACCATCCCAGACGGAAGCGACGGCAAACGACTTCTGTAGCGCTGCCAAGAAAGCCAGGTAAATGTGTGCAGGTAGTCCCCAAGAGTCAGCTCAGCTTGCGGGAGCTTTTACCTTGCTGATGCTTCCAGATGTTTATAACGCTACCGATCCATTGGGATCAGGCTTTGGCTGAGCAGGTGGCGTACTCAACTGATCGTGGCTGATCTTGAAAAAGCCGAGTGGGGTCAGGCCTGACCTGGAGTTGGTGGGAGGCTGTCAAGGAAATGCAAGGCTATAGGCCAGAAGGGGAGGGAAGGGAGGGAGGAACAAATAAAGAGATCTTGAAAGAAAGCAGTGGCTGCTAAGGAAAGAACGTGGACGTGTCCAGGAGCTGAGTTTCGCCTGAGGGAGATTCTCTCTCTGTAGGTGTTGTGGGGACACCAGCTGGGCTGGATTTTTAAAGAAACGAGAGACTTTCACGGGGGGTAGGCAGCCTCCTGCCCTCCCCCCATTGCTCTGGCTAAGCAGCGTCCCACGATGGCCCTGCTGGCAGAAGGCAGGCCCTGGTGGCCACAGCAGCAGTTGGTCTTCCCCTCGTCCCGCCTCTCCCCTCTCTGCCACCAACGGCAACCCCTCCTTGCAGTTCAAATGCCAGCCGCCAAGAAACAGGAAGAGGTGGGTTCCCCAAAGGCCCTGGGTGCCCCTTTGGGGGCAGAGTGAAACTGAACCAGTTTCCAGCCAGATCCAGCTCCAAGGCCCTGCTGCTGGGGTTCAGCCTCTCCTGCTCCGCAAAATAAACCTTGCTGGGGAAGGGGACTTCCCTCCAGGTCTCCAGGGAGAGTGAGAATGTCCTGCTGGGGGGCCGGCTCTGCCCTCCAGGAGCAGAGTTTCAGTTCGTGTATCTTTTCTTTCCAGTTCAGGCTGCTGGGCTGATGGCTCTCGAGGAAGAGTGCAATGGGATAAATGCAGAGCTTGTCTAGCATGAGGCAATCCAGCTGGCCCACAGTGGCAAATGCCCAGAAGGATATCCATCTTCTGTGGACGGGGCTGCAGGGGGGGGGGGCAGCAGGAAAGGGAAATGATATAACTTAATAAATGGTAACTTAATAAAGGACAATGCCAGTGGGCCGTGTCATGGTGTCAAAGTCATCCTTGGACAAGAAGAAACCCAGATGAAATAAAGGCCTTAAGATGAAGCACACGCTTGTTAACCAATTGGAATTATACATGTCATATGTCCTTGCTCACATTCATTCTTCCATCCTCCACTAGCGGCATATATTTGTGTGGGATTTAAGGATGGTTGTCAAAGATAATGATAGATCCCCACAATCTGAGTAGGAATATGTTTTGCACTCCTTATTTCCTTCATCCTCAGCACTGTTGGAAGTTTTGGCAAATCCAGCATGCCCCATTAATATGTAGATTAAGTTGCCCAAAATGCAACTCTGAGGAAGCTGTCTGTTGCCACTCCCACTTCCTCCTTCCCTTTCTCCCCCTTCTCCACCCAGGGCGAGGCAGCATGGATGCTGCTCTCCTCATCAGGGCCACGTGCTTGGACCTTGATGAAGGATTCTGCCCTTTTCTTTCACACACCTCCTGGCAGCTGCAGGGCTGAGAGTTTAGGGCAAACCATGTAATTAGAAAGAAAAGAAGAACAAAGGAACTTCATCTTTTTCCACCAAGATGGATGTAGCAGAAGCAACAAAGAATAAAGTCAGTAAGAAATTCTTTTACTTATCTTAACCTAATGTGTCTAAGTGTGTGATTCTTTATGCTTGGGAGGGCTGAATGTGTAAGAGCAATAACCTGTGTTTCTCTGGCATGCTCACTAAAGCTATCTAAGATAATTTTCTTTTTCTCTGCCATCTTCTAAGCTGTGTTATAAGCTCTGCTCCATTTCAGTGGTTCTAGCAGGCCTTCATTCTTCCCATTTTAGGGGGGCTGGGCTGAGTAAAAGTAACTTGTCCAGGCAAATCACACACTTTTGGGTCAGAGGCTCTGCTGCTGCTTTGACTGGAGACCTGGAAAGGACTCGGGCCTCCCCTCCCCCTCCCTAATTACCCTGTGTTTTTTTGTCTTTTTTGGTTAATTTGGTGATAATTCTTGTATCTGGAGAGTTTCCTGGCTCTCTGTAAATAAACATTTAACATAAATCCGTCGCTGTTTGTAACTATGTCAGAGAAAAGGTGAGAATCCAGAACAATTCTGTGATCAAAAGAATTATAGACTATATGAATTAGAAGGGACATTGGAGATCACCTAGTCCAACCCCCTGCCCAGTGCATGGGTCCACTACTACCGCATCCCCAACGGATGGCTCCCCGGCTTCTGCTGAAATATCACCAGTGAGGGAGAGTCTGCGCTTGGCTCCTGAAGCAACCGGTTTCATTGGTCACAGCTCTTGCCACTGGGACATTTTTCCTGATATTGAACCAAATTCTACTTTATTTATTTATTGATTTGATTTCTATAGCTGCCCATCTCAACAAGTGACTCTGGGTGGCTTACAACAATAAAACCATAAAACAATTAAAACAATTACAATTAAAACAGTTAAAATATAAAATAAATACAGAATAAATATACATGGCTGCCAAGCGAACAATGCATGAATGTTAATACAGCCAAGAGGCGGGACCATCCACACGCTCGAGGCCCCAGGCCCAGGCACAAAGCCAGGTCTTCACGGCCTTACGAAAGGCCAGCAGGGTTGGGGACATCCTAATTTCTGGAGGGAGGATGTTCCAGAGGGCAGGTGCTACGGAGGAGAAGGCTCGCCTTCTAGTTCCCGCCAGCCAACACTCCCTGGCTGACGGGACCCGCAGCATACCCAACCTACTAGATCAAATTGGACGGGCAGAAACAACTGGGAGAAGGCAGTCCCTCAGGTAACCCGGCCCCAAGCCATGAAGGGCTTTAAAGGTGACAACCGGCACCTTGAATTGCACCCAGAATTACTTCCTTCTAATTTATGCTTGTTGCTTGTCGTCTTCTTTCTAGAACATCTCTGAGCAATTCTGCCCCATCTTCGCTTCCTCTTGAGACTCCACTTCTGTCGAGGCAGACAAGGTGTTCACTTGCTTTTTCTGCATCTGCACAGCTGTCCACCTGTCTTCAATTTATGATCTACCAAGGCATTCCCTTACTTTCGCAGGGACTGCTGCCCAGTATTGTCCCCATTTCTTATACCTTTTGACTTTTCCCCATCCAGATATAGGACTTCACATTCCTCCTGTTGAAATTGATCTTGCTGGTTTCTGCCCATTGTTCCAGCTTGTCAAGACCCTCCTGAATCTTGATTCTGTCTTCTAAGGTGTTTACATATCTTTGTGTTTCACATCCTTTGTGCCTGAAAATTGGATAATCGTACGTTTATAAATACACTGAACAGCACCAGGCATAGAAGAGAGGCCTACAATGTGCCACCTGATGCTTCCTTCTACTTTATGCAGAGCCATTGACTGACTCATTGAGTAAGTTCCTTCAGCTGGCTTGGTAGCCATCTAATAAAGGTCAGGTCCAAATTGTAACATCTTGCTTACGGGGATGTCACGGGGGATATTGTCGAATGCTTTGCTGAAGCCAGGGTACAATATGTCCACTGCATTCTTCTATTCCTGAACTGGGGTGCTCTTTTGAAAAAGGAGGTCCACTTTGTTTGACATAATTTAGTATTGGGTTTATATTTGTATTGCTTTATAATCTGTTTCTGAATATCGCCCAGTATTGACATCCAGCAGCCTGGTCCGTAGTTACCTAGGCCCTCTTCTCCCCTGCAACATTTGCTCTTCCCCAGTCCTCTGGGACCATGCCTGTCCTCCATGGTTTTTCAAAGATCACAGCATGGCATCCACAACCTTCTTCCATACTCTTGGGTGTAACTAAATTGGCCCTGGAGACTTAAAGTTGTCCGTGGTGCTCCCTAACCCTCTCTTTGCTCACTCTGGGATGTCAAGCATCCCTTGTTAGTTGTTTTGCTTATGCCCATCTGAACCCAGTTTAGGGTAAAGTAGTCTAAAGCAAAGCAGAGCCATCAGCCTTTGCTGTCTGCCTGTTACCAGTCACTGTCCTCCCTCCTTCTCCTAGCAGCAGGCCACCCTTCCTTTTACTACCAATACAGAAAGAAAGCCCTTTTTGATGCTTTTAACTTCCCTTGTGATCCGAAGTTCCTTTTTGCACTTCAGACTTCCAAATTTTCTTTCTGTAGACGTTAGCTACTTGGTCGTTCACCTCCTTGGTTACTACACCCATCTTCCCTATAATTGTCCTTTTCAGCTCTTAGCTCAGTTGAAAGTTCCCTGTGCGTCCCTGATTTCTTAAGGTCCCCCCATCTTTTTCTCATTAGAGTGGTGTGAAATTGTATTTCCAGAATCTTATTTTTGAGAAATTCACAACTCTCCTTCTCCCTCTGACCTGCAGACTTCTATCCTTGGCATCCTGCCTAATCCTTCTCTAAGCTGCCCAGTCCAGGTTTCTAAGAAACCTCCTTCGATGCCTTGGTGTGTGCCCAATGGCACTCTTCATATAGTGGCAGGACTCCTTACAGTTGAAGCCGCTGCATGGATCGGCATCCTTGAATTTTTATTTATCCATTATTTGTTTAATTTAATATATTTACAGTATATGGCCACCCATCTACCAAAGCACTCAGGGTGGCAAACAAATGAAAAACATTTTGGCTAGAACTCAGTACCTACAATGTGTCGGATGATTTGTTCATTACAAAATGGAAAAAGGGAGGGAGGAGGGCTTTGATCACAATGGAGCGTGACTCAGCCAGGAAGAACATCAGACAACAGGGCTTGGTATGGAACAGCAAATTCTCCAAATGCTCAAATTTTACACTGCTCATCAAATTTCTGGATTTTGGTGTATGTGTGTACTTCCTGCACATGTATGGGAACAACACAATGTACACATCTCTGTCTATACCTTTTGAATAAGTTCTACCCTTTATTTCTTGCAAACACATCTCACATACCTTTCTCAGACCCACTCCCCCCACGGCATTGCATTATTGGGGGGGGGGGGGTCCTGTCTATCTTCCCACAGGATTCAGTTTAAACCAGAGCAGCTTCACAAGGTGCCTTCCAACTTGCTCTTCCTGGTCCTCATGAGATGCAACTGATCTTTCTCCAAGTCTCCTTCGTCTCAGAAGTGCATCCACCATCGTTGCAGAGTCCAAGTGGTTCTGTGGGCACCATCTCTGTAGACAGATGTTCACTGCCACTATTCTTCACTCCCCCCAGACTATGTTCTTCAACAGAAAGGCATGAAGAAAGCACCACCACACACCTACCCTTGCACTAACCAATAATACAAGGGAGACTGTAATACATAATCATTTTAAGATTGAACCCCCTAGTATACAAGAATTATTTTGATGTGAGTTGTAGTGGTTCTTCAATGATCTATTCAACTTTGGATGAAAAAGCTAAATAATTTTATGCCATCCTAAATGGTAATTAACTTTGATAGAATATTTTTCTTTCTCTTTTCTATTCTCAATATTCTAAGCTATTTAAATAATAGAATGTTAATAATTTTAAACATATTATGCAAACGTCACTGTATGGGAACAACACAATGTACTAAGATTTGTAACAGCAGAATAAAAAGGCAGGCAGACAGGCAGGATCACCTGTGCGCCCAACTCCTCCCTCCGGCCCAGAGGTTTACCGTCCTTGCAGACGCCTCTGAGGCCGTGTTGGGTGTGCTTTTCCCCCCATGTGGATTGCAACTAGAAAAAGGCATTGTCGGTCTGTCCTGTCCCCAGCGTGTGCTCCAGCAAGGACCCTTGTCTTGAAAGATGGCCCAGCTAACCGACTGCTATTTCAGTCCCTTTTGGAAAATGATAAATGAGCTGCAATTGAAAGCCTTTTTTCTCCAGCATGACTCTCAGCAAAATCTGATTGTGATTAAGCAAGCGAAGAACCATTAAAATTCCCCCCTAAATATATCCATGTTTTATTTGAAGCAGATGCAGTTCTTAGTACTTGCACCCACTCTAGATTCAGAATGGAGAAAGGGAAGTCTTGTTTCACACAATAGACACTCATGTAATGGAAGCGCGGACTTGCCAGCCCAGGTAGACCACGAATGTGACCTTCCTTTCTTTTAGGGACAGCAATAACCGATCGTTTTTGATAGCAGGTGCTGGAAAGAATCCCACCTGGGACCGGGACAGGGGTGGGGGTAGAAGCAGCTCATCAGCTACATAGACCTTTGGGCCACATCAGGTGAACCTTTTCCGGTGGCTGAAGGTAGGTTTCTCTCGTCCGTATCTGAGACTTTCAATCTGTGCCCTGTGACTTGACCTTCCCATGCCCAGCAATTAGATGTAGATATTGAATTCTGTCGAGGCCAAGTTCCCAAGGAAGAGTGGGGTGACTCAGAACAGATTCTAAGGCTTAGAATAGATTTCCATCCCTGGGGAGGAACGGTCAGCCTGCGCTGTTCCGAGTCCTGGCTTTAGCAAAGCTTCATCCTGATCCTTTGATCTAGAGCCAGCGTGAAGAGTTGCACCACAACAGCCATAAAAGGGGGGGGGGAGAGAAAATGTTCACCATTCATTAATGCAAAAGAGGGTGAGAAGCAAAAGGGATTCTGATTAGTCTAGTCTAGAGAAGCAGTAAAAGGATGGAAGAAGATGGAACTCAAACTACTTAAAAAAAAATCTGGTGGGACACATCCATAGCTTGTGCTTTAAATAAAGAATTAAACTCCTAGGCTGAAAATGTTCTTTCCCAACTTTTTGTAACAATTGCTTTTTTTCCCCAAACTGAGCCATGCACATTTGCAACCCCCTCGTCAAGAAATAAGCGTCAACTTGCTTCGGTAAGATTCTTCCTTGCTCTCCCTCAACTATTATAATTGGATAGTCTTGCTAATTTTTCATGAAATCCCACCCATCCAGGATTGTCCTCTAACTGGAAACCAGTTTTCAAGGTAAGCTTTGGTTCCAGTGAAAACTCTGCGGCTTTTCTCCATGCTGCTGATCTAGTGGCAGCATGCCAGGCCTGACCTCAAACTGATGGAGCCCATGATGAGGAATCCCAGCAGTTCACCCTGAAGCAGGTTGGAAGACATCTGTGGTTAAACCTTTGCAAGAGGAAAGGTTCTTGTTACAGAACGGAGAAAAACCCACAATGACCTGAGCCCATTAAGGAGAATATTGACCCAAGTAAGTTGATGGAAGTACTTGGCATGCTCTGTGTAATCTCAGCCAGTCGTTTTCCCAGGTTGGCCTAAATCCAGGATTTGTCTGTAGTTATTTCCAGGCTGTTTCTTAAGGCCACCAAAGACACGTACTGTATGGGAAACTGATCCTGAGGTTACTCATTCTCTCTTCTTTGGTAAAAACAGATCCGTGGGCTCACAGCTGGGAATGGCAATTTGGGTGCTGTGCTGTGGAGGGAGTTTCAGCTTTGCTACCCAGGTTGATTTCTTAAAAGGGGAGATGTGATCAGAAGATACACTGCAGCTGCTGTTACAGAAAATGATGTAACAGCAGCATCCCACAAGGACTAAATGGAATTATGACTCATGTAAAATATACACACGCTGTACGTGCCTTCCCCAAACTGTAACACAAACTAACGCAAGCCTACGATCATCTCCGTTTCCATCCCACTCAGAAACAAAGCCCAGCATTCCATAATGCGCTGCCTCTTAAAGTTCACGGCAATCTACCAGCCACGGTGGATCATGCTCTCCAGGCTGACAGTTCGGCAAGTGAACCTGCTTTCCAGGGATATTTGCAGGGTGTGGTCAAAAAAGTCAAGATGGTGGCCACAATGGTAGGATTGAAGCCTGTTTCGATTGCAGTGTTTTGGCTGCCACCTTAGCTATTTTGACCACACTTTGCTGACGCCCTGCCGCTTCCCATTCAGAGACACCTATTTTGCCCTTTTTGCTGTGGGCATTTCTGAGCAGGGACCGCATTTTGTACCTGAGAAACTTCGATTTTTTCCAAACAAAACGCTCTGCAAGTAATAGGGCTTCCTTCTCAGCTGAGAACTGCTGTGATTCTTGGGGTCAAAGCTGACAGGGACAAAAAGGAAGCTCTTTTTGCAAGCGATCTTTCCTTGCGTGGGATTGACCTTCCACGTCTTCCTCCCACCCGCAACCGTGTCAGCTTTTGATGCATGTGCTGCAGTTGGAGGGGTGCTGCTCTGCAAACAAACAAGGCATCTGCACGGATGTTGCTGGAAGTTCAGGCTAAGAATAGAAAAGTAGTTCAGCTAGGCAACCTCGAGGAGGAGGACACCAAAACAAGGCCGGCAGCCCTGGCCTCTTCCTGCCCTGAAGTCTGCAGCGGACACAGAGACGAGCAGAGCCCGCCTTGGCTCCAGGGAGAATCGCGCTGGAGCCCTTGAACACTGGGAGCACCTCGGGAGGAGGCCCACAAGTCCTGACCCCTTTCGGGGGGGGGGCAAGGGGGGTAATTTACAAAACCTCGCTGCACCTTCTTTCTCAGCAACAACCCTCCTGCTTTGCAGGATTTTATTTCTTTTGGCTGAAATCCTCTTCGTTCCTCTTCCGGGGACGGTGAGGAGCCTGGGTCCAACCCCCACGGTGATGGTTGATGCAACAGTCGGTCCCGCTGAGGGCGATTCACCAGCAGGTTCAGGATTCCATCCTTGGAGGGCTGGAAATAGGCGGGCTGGGGACCCCTGGGTGCTGGTGGGAGGGTTGGATCCCCAGACCCACTCGGACAACATCTAGCAACATTTGGGGGGGGGGGGGGAGGGACAGCTGCTTGGTCGCCAGATACCCAGCAGCAACCAGCACAAGGGTGGGGAGCAGCGAAATGGAGACGTCCTCTGCACGCTGTCCTGCACCCCTTCAGACCCGGCCATGCCCCCCACAGGGATGCGATTTCAACCCTGCTGCTGAATTCAAGAGTGGAGAGGGGGAAACAAAACCCGAAAGAGCTGCCTCTGCCATGAGCCACCCCGCCCGCCCCCGCCTCCGCCTATTTCACCATCCACACTGGCGTGACTGAGCGTGCAAGTGAGCTGCTGGACATCGGCCCTTCCGGAAGATCCAGAAGTCTCGTGACAGTGGGGGGCAGCGGGAAGAACGGCTGGGCACGCCCGGTCCTGGTGGGGGCGCATCGCTCTCTCTACAGGTGGTTCCCACGTTACACTAAGCCACAGCGCGCTTTATCGGGCTTGGGCTGACTGTGCCATGTGAAGCCAGCCCAGGGTGGCACAGGCAGTGGGGGGCAGTGGGAAGCAGGCAGCGCCCCCTCGCGTGCCAGGAGCAGGGACCAGCCCCATTTGCCCCTGAGGCTTTGCGGGGGGGGGGGCCTGAGACGCGGCAGGCCTGGGGGGCCCTCGACAGAGAGGGCGGCATCCTTGCAGCCCAGGCCCTCCCTTCTGCCCCCGGGGAGGGCGGCCCTGCTCTGCCCCCTGGCTGGATGCGGAGCTTTGCCCGGGCCCTGCCCCCCCCCGCCCGGGGGGATTCCTCCAGAACCTCCGCCAGGAGAGCCGCCGGGGGGGGGCGGTGCGGGGGGGGAAAGGGGCGCCCCGCTGCGGGGGAATCCCAGCCCGCGCGTGCCCCGCAGCCTTCGTGGGCCGGATCCACCCGTGGCGGCAGGGGGAGAGGCCGGCTGCACGCGCGCGAGACCCGCCGGCCCCTTCCGGAAGCCTCCCGCGAGTTATACCCCGGCGAGGCTCGCTTCTCAGGCGAACGGGTTAATGGTTAACTCGCGGCCGCTCCGCGCAGCGGCTCCCGGCCCCTCCCGCGCAGAGCCACCGCCGCCGCCCCGCGGCCGTTCAGGCAGAGGGAACGCGGCTCCGGGGCAGCCGCGGCGGACGGGCGGGCGGCGATGGCGGCGCGGCTGGACTCGCTGGAGCGCTGCCTGGAGCGGCACCTGCCCGCCGCCGAGCTGGCGGAGGCGAAGCGGCTCCTCTTCGGGGAGCCTCTCAGGTGCGCGGCGGCGGTCCCGCCAGGAGCCCGAGAAGCGCCGGGGCTCCCTCCCCTCCCTCCCGACGGGGCTTCCAGGGAAGGCGCCCCTCTGCAGGCGGGCCCCGAGACCCCGCTCCGGCCCTGGCGGGCCCGAAGTTAGCGAATGCCCCAGCGCCCGGCCGGGCGAAAGGCCTCGGGGCGCCGCTGCCTGGCGCGGGTCCCCGGGGCCGCTGCGGCCCGCCCGGCAGAGCCCCTGAGCGCCGCCCGCGGGAGGCCCGCTCGGCCGTCCCCGCCCCTCCGCCGCTTCCCGACCCCGGCCCGGGCCCGGCTGGCAAACCTCCGGGCTCGCCTGCGGAGGGGCAAGGCGCTCCGGTGGAAGGGCCGGCCGCGAAGGAGCCGCTTTCCTCAAGACCGCCGCCCCTCGGGGCTGCCGAAAGGGAGAGCCCCTGGGCGCTCGCCCCGCAAGCCGGGGAGGCCGCTGGACCCTCGCGGCCCTCGGCCCTCCAGCTGGCGGGGGCCAACCTTCGGGGCGCGAGGGCCGCGGCGGGCGGCGGCGAAGCACAGCCCTGCCTGGCCTTCCGGCCTGCCCCCCTGAGACCCGCAAAGCCGCGGGGTCTCGCCCGCAGGAGGCCCCGGGCGGGGGTCCCCCTCGGCGGCGGCTGCCTGGGCGCCTCGCGCTTCCGCAGCCCCGGGAAAGGCCGGCCGAAGTTCCGTCTCTCTCCCGCAGCTTCGTGCCCTGTGCCAAGCCCGGCCGTTACCCTGCGTGGAGGGAAAGAGCCGGCCTGCCTAGTCCGGGGAGCCTCCAGCCACCCCCGGGCCCGGCGTAAAGGAGCCTCTGGGTGACCGTGCCTTTCCCGCACAGCTTGCCCAAGGCAGGGGCGGCAGAGGCGCAGGCCCCGCGGCACGCGGCGGCCGGAGTGTTTGTCCAGGAATTACTGTTTGGAACAAGCAAGAACAGGGACAGTATCGGACGCAATAGCGGTGTTCGCCTTTAAATAAATACTAAAAATAAAGGAGAGGAAACCAAGTTCCGCTTTTGCCCTGGCCATGCTCACTGTGGGGGGCACGCCTAGAATCCTTGATCCAGTCCAGTTGCAGTTTTCAGAAAAGCGCTTCCACAAAGCTTAATGGAGGCTTTTAGAAGTTCCTTTAATATGCCATGCTACCTAGGTCATTTCTTTATACGTAGCTAAGGATATATTGAAAAACTAAGCTCCATGACATTTTAGACCCTATGTTTACTTACTTGTATTCTACTATTGTATTTTAGTCCTCTGTTGTTATTTGTTCAGTTGCTTCCGACTCTTCGTGACTTCACGGGCCAGCCCATGCCAGAGCTTCCTCTTGGTCGTCACCACCCCCAGCTCCCCCAGGGACGAGTCCGTCACCTCTAGAATATCATCCATCCATCTTGCCCTTGGTCGGCCCCTCTTCCTTTTGCCTTCCACTCTCCCTAGCATCAACATCTTCTCCAGGCTGTCCTGTCTTCTCATTGTGTGGCCAAAGTAGAGGATTTTAGTCCTCTACCCAATTATATTTCATTTGGATATAAAAAGTCTGAAAATGCAGAGGGTACCTCTATTATTCAGTAGGTGACTGCAGAAAAAGAGAGGCTTTCCTCCTTTTCTTCCAACTTGTTGCAGGCCGCTGGATCTGCCTATGGAAGCTCACTCGGCTGCTGCGGAAAGGAAGTTTGAGCTGCAGGGCCATAGATTCAAAGCTGCGCCAGAGCAGCTGCGGCAGCCGCGCCTGGTCCGGGTAGGGCTGATCCAGAACGAGATTCCTCTGGCCACAGATGTGCCAGTCGCTGAGCAGGTACGAGCTGTGGGACCCTGACCCTGACCCTAGCCTTGGTATTAACTATTAGTCTGCGGTGGCCCTTGGACAGCTGGAATGAAAAAGAGGAGCCCTGAAAATTTTGGCAGCTGGAAATCACTAATGGCTCTTCGGGGGCTGTGGTGCAAAGGGAGGTGCCTGATGGCGGGGAGGATGAAAATGTGTGTTTATTGAGTGGGACAGTTGCTGCCTGTTCGTTCTGCAGGTCCAGGAGGGGGTGGTGAGATGGTGGGGCGGCCTGAGGTTTGGGTGGGCTATAGGGCAGTGACGAGTGCTGGGACCTGGGGCAGATCCACTGATACGGTCCACAGAGGATACCTCCTTCGTGACTAGACCACAAGCAGGCTGTTGCAGCCTGCCACTGTTGTAAGTCATGTCATGTACTTAATTACAATAATTTATCAAAAAGTCATTGCAATTAAGTACTGTACATTATATAACCCAACAGCAGTGGCAGTCTATTTTTCTGTCTGATTTTGATGCCTTTTCATTACTCAGGACTTTAGCTCTGGGCACGGCATGTGGCTTTGGGGTGTGCGGGTCCTAGAGCAACAGGGTCGCCATCCTGGCTCTGAGTCCTGGCTTGCTTTTGTTGGGTGAAACACGGGGCACCCCTTGCCCTTCCAGTGGCAAAGTCAGGCTTTCCTGGGATGAAGAGGCTGCTGCTCTCGATTCCATGATTTCCCCAGCAGGGGCAGGATGTCTAGGGATGGGTTGCCCTGGCCCCCTTGGCTTGGGAGGACCCTGCCCCTTCTGCTGGGCTTAGAAGCCGAACATTGTCAATCTGGTTCTCCAGACTGCTCCAGCTAGCTGCTGGCTTTTGTCCTCCCCAAGGGAGAAGCCTCCTTGGGATCTTTTGAGATTTCCAGAGTGTGGAACCCACTACAGAGCCTCCTTAGCTATCCGTGGCAAACTCTGGTGGGCATCTACTCTACCCGTTTCCTCACTTGGCATTTACCTGGGTTTGAGCCTGGGAGGTGAAAGGAGAGTAGTAGTAACTTATTAACACAAGTGCTGTTTTGACCTTTGGTGCTGCTTCTGTCTAGGTAACTGCCCTGCACAAGCGCATGAAAGAGATTGTGGAAGTGGCAGAAATGTGCGGAGTAAATGTGATCTGTTTCCAAGAGGCCTGGAGTAAGTGGTAGATCGTTTAGCCTCCACTGCTTGCCCTCCACCCCACCAAAGCTCGGATCCATAGAGCAATTTAGGAGCCCTGCTAAGTGTGGTCTTAGTAGAAGGCCTGGAGTGCATTGGGGGAACCTCCACGGGCAGGGGGGACATGAAATAACCTTGTCTGGTAGGCTGGATTGTACTGCAAAATAATCCCGCGAAGGGAAATACATTTATTGTGGCGTGAGCCATCTTGATGAAGAAGACAAGACCGTTTCAGCAGAGAGTGGTGTGTCATCTGGAGGAGGGGATAATAAACGTTCTGTGGAATCCCATACCTGATCTGGACTGAAAAGAAGCCGGAGCTAAAGGTCTTACCAGGAGGCAGGACCAAAAACTATAGGAAGCAGCAGGAGGGAGAAATTCTCGGGCTCGGCTGAACTGAAGCGCTCCTTGAAAACTCTTCCCAGGCTGTAGCATCTTACAAAACTGCCTGGCCTGAAGGCCGCGGTGGGAGGGAGGCCTCCGCCTGTGTGGCGCTGGCTTTGGGAGAGGCGAAGTGAGCGACCCAGATGAGAGAGTCACTCACATGGTGGGAGGTCTCCTCAGTGAGATTCCCCCTCCTTCGTCTCTGCTTGCATCCTTGTGGGCGGAGAAGAGGCAATGACCCCAGTGGGCTTGGTGGGATGGGGCTTCGTTGGCTATGCCAGTGCATGCTGTGGTGGGGTTGGCAGATGGGTATGGCTCGAATGCTTTGCTGTTCAGCTCTGTGGCACAGCACTAGTATCAGGTGCAAAGAAGCATAGATCCAGTCCCAGCCATTTCTGTTCAAAAGGCTGTCAAGCAACAGAAGGTGGGAAGAGGGGCCCTGACTGGCTTCTGCAGAGGGGAGGGGACAGGCCTAGAAGGGGAACAAAGAGCAGAGCTTGACCCAATCCAAGGCACATTCCTGTCTTCCTCTGAAGTTTGTTTTAGTATTTTTTGTTAGCAAACGAACACTTTTAAAGGGAAGGCTATTTTGCAGATATTTCACCTTGATTGTAAGGGACGTAAAACAGCAGAGTGACTCCCCCAACCCCAGGTTTAGACTTCTGTCTTTACAGAGGTGATTGAGTTAGTGACAGAGAGGCAGTCGGTCAGTATCTGTGGGCTTCCTAACAAATGATACGAGAGCCAGTTTCATGTAGTGGTTAGGGCACCAGGCGGGAACCCGGGAGACCCTGAGTTCTAGTCCTGCCTGAGGCACAAAGCCAGCTGGGTGACCCTGGGCCAGTCCCTCTCTCTCAGCCCTAGGAAGGAGGCAATGGCAAACCACTTCTGAAAAACCTTGCCAAGAAAACTACAGGGACTTGTTCAGGCAGTCTCCGAGAATCGGACACGATTGAACAGATTAAAAAAAAGAAAACTGTTTTGTTTAACCAGATCAAAGTCGTGTGCTCATTTCTTTTTATACTGTTTCACTAGCCATGCCTTTTGCTTTCTGCACACGAGAGAAACTGCCTTGGACCGAATTTGCTGAATCAGCAGAAGATGGGCCGACCACAAGATTTTGCCAGATGGTAGAGAACTCCATTTTGCTTCCTCCTCCCTGCAAATACTTTCTAGAATTATTTTAAGATTGTGTATAGCATACAATTCTGTTTTGTGTAACACTGTTTGGCATTCAGTTCATTTCTTCTATATGTTCTCATCCCTCTGCAAATTGGGAGGACTAGGAATATCTTTTACTGCAGGGGCCGGCAACTGTTTGCCAAAAGGTGGATATGGCTGATCACACTTGTGATTGTGTGCCCCAAAATGTCAGCCCTGTTTAACTCAATGGGACATTTGTCTGCCCAGAGATCATAAGGTGGTGTTGTGAAGGAAGCTAACAGGAGGAGGAGCGCAGGGCCCCGGTGCTCCTGTATGGCTCCAGGCTATTTGTTCCAATAAGCAATGGGTGGATTGGGCCCCTGCTAACGGAGCCAGCTGCATCTCTGCAGCGACTGCAGGCACAGGCGCCCACAGTAAACTTGCCGGAAAGTGCAAAAAGTCCCTTTTTGAGAGGGAAGCGTTTTATTCTGTGAAATGATTTGCTGAATCCAGAGGGACAAGGTGCTCTGCTTTGCGTCTCTACCATCCTCACCAAAATGCAAGTTCAAGAATGGGTGACTGTAAATGTGTGATTAATTGCTTCTTGGGGGATGTTGTGGTAAACATTCAGGCATATGGGGAAACAAGATGACCCAAGGGAAGGGAGGGAAAACGCAATTGGATCAAGGAAGACATGACTTATTCAAGGCTCAAATGTAATACAAAATACTCTTTCCAGAAATGATAATAACATAATTCATTTGCTGTAAGTTGCACAGAGAGGATAGTTGCTGCGTTTCTAGCAATGAAAGCTGACGTGCTTTCGGTATGACCTCAGAAATGCTCTGAAAAGGGCAATTCTGCACTGCCTTGTTGTTGCCTTTCTGAATAAACCACACCAAAAAAGTGCTGCATACAACGTGGTATGATTTTGTTTGCAGCTGGCCAAGAGACACAATCTGGTTGTGGTGTCCCCTATCCTGGAGAGAGACCTTGTGCATGGCGAAACTCTGTGGAATACGGCGGTGGTCATTTCTGACTCGGGTTCTGTGCTTGGCAAGAGCAGGAAGAACCACGTCCCACGGGTGGGGGACTTCAACGAGGTGAGTTGTGGGCTGGGGCCTGGGGAGGCCTCATGGTTTTGCAGGGGCGGCGCTTCAGGGCCTGGGGGTGGTGGGCTGGTGGAGGCTGGTCCTTCTCGCTGCACAGAGAGGGAGCCCTGTGCAGGGAAAAGCAGCTCCTGCTTTGCAGGGCTTAAGCCCAACAGCAGAAAGTGGCTGATCAACTTGGAGAGCCATTGCTCTCAGCGCAGACAACGTTGGGTAAACCAGCTGGCATAAAGAAGAAGATTGGCATCAAGCAGGGAAAGGCTGTAATAATCTGGGGTGGGGGGTAGTCTGGGTGGCGTCCCCCCTCCTCCCTCAGACCTGGCAGGGGGTGGGAGCCATTCAAGACCTGTGGGTTTGGTGAAGGATAGAGGTATGCAAAGCCTTTTGTTCCGAAGGTTTCAGGTGTGCGCTTCCAGGCAATGTCCCATTTGGGTGGCAAAACTGCTGGTTTTAAGCATGAAATGGGCTGTTTCGAGGATTCTGGAAGTGATCCAAGTCAGAACAGCTCTGTCGTGGTACCGCATCAGATGCAAAAGCCCAGGAGGTGCTCTTGAGGGACTTTGGCGTAGAGTTTTGCAACATGTTCTGCGACATGCTAATTGCCTCATCCAGGCCCAACGAAGCTGGAGGCATTGATCTGACTGAGGAAGAAGGTACACGTGATAGCAGTTGGGTGAACAGTCCGTATCTCCTCTGGGGCAAAGGTTCTCTGGACAGATCCCATTATGTCGTATGTGCCTAGCCAAATGAACAAACCAATGAACGGAGGAGCAAATGGCCACTGGATTTCTAGTGGGGAGGCATGTATACTCCCCCAAGCAACTGGGACTCAACTAGAATGGTTCCTTCCCTGGTATATTTCCCTTGCTGTTTTTACCAGCGGTACAGAAATTTACTTTCTGCTGCAGATTTCTTTTTATTAATGGTCAAACTGTGACAGTGGAATAACCCCAGCTGATCTGGTGGGCAAAAGACAAGGCCTCCTATCCCCTGGGCATTGCTACAGATCTGTAAGCTATTAGGTAGCCAACCCACTGAGCTGGCCCAGGCACGAGCAGACATTTGGCAGCGCGCTCCCTGGCCCTTCTAAAGCACTGTGCCTCAGATCAAGCAGTGAATTTTGAAAACTGAGACAGGTACTGAGCAGCTGTGAGGGTGTAGTGTGGAAGCACATCTGAGAAGAGAGACAGAGGGCTGGGGGAGGAGAAGACTCTCGGGGGGCAGGCCCCATTGACAGTTCAGTCCCGTATGGAACCAGCGGTTTGTCTTTGTAGATGGGGCTGGACATAGACTGCATAGGAGTGTATTTGTGCAAAGTCCAGCAAAACAGCCTGAACGGCTGTTGGAAGCAATTGGCAAAACCTTCTTTAGTTACATTGAATATTTTCAGAATTAGCCAGGACATCATTTGTACAGCTTTTGACAACCAGCTTAGAGCTATCCTGGTAGCAACAAAGAGTTAAGTGGATGGGACACATGGTGGAAATTGATCCCTTGGCCTCTTCTGTGCCCTAACTTGGTCCATTTTCCTGCTAAGTAATATTTTTTCAAGGAAGGGAACTTTTATGGATAGAAGTGGATGTTTCTAGAGAGATTCTAGAGAACCGTTTGCAAATAATTGAGTCCCTGGTCACTTGGGGGAGTATACATGTCTCCCCACTAGAAATCTGGTGGCCATTTATTCCTTCATTTATTTGTTTGTTCATTTGGTTAGGAGCATAAGACATAATGGAATCTGGAATTTGGAACCTACTAGTTCAATAAGAGAGCCAGTTTGGTGTTGTGGTTAAGGCACCAGGCTGAAAACTGGGAGACCAGGAGTTCTAGTCCTGCCTTGGGCACAAAGCCAGCTGGGTGACCTTGGGCCAGTCGCTCTCTCTCAGCCCCAGGAGGGAGGCAATGGCAAACCACTTCTGAAAAACCTTGCCAGGAAAACTGCAGGGACTTGTCCAGGCAGTCTCTGAGAATCGGACACAATTGAACGGATTAGAAAAAAAGTTTAATAAGGAAACAAAGGAAATAAGGCAAAAGGGAGACTGGAGTCACAGAGTCAAACCCTTTATCTTAACAGTATCTGCACTAAAGCTTGAAATATGGGTAACAATGTGAGCTGGATACCATGAGGCACAAAGACCTAACAAGGATTACACCAGTGGAACATGGGACTTGATGTGGACACCCTGTAACATCCAACACAAAAGAGAAAGTGGTGTAATGCTGAATATCAGGGATGAACTGGCCTCTCCAGAGGCCCACCGTCCTGATGGTAATACAAGTGTGGAAAGCATCTGCGTTAACATAAAAGGGCAATCTAATAGAAAAGATTTCTTGCTAGGAGTCTGCTGCAGACCACCAAACCAGTAAGAAGATTTATTAAAGCAATAACTGAAGCTTCAAAAAACCGTGAAGTGGTTGTGATGGGAGATTTCAAATATCCAGACATCTGCTGGAAGACTAATTCACAAAACTAGGAGGTCTGGCCAACACCCAGGAAGACAGAATGAAATTGCAATCTAATCTGGATAAGTTAGAAGTCTAGGCTGAGCGGAACAAAATGTCCTTCAACTGTGAGAAATGCAAGGTATTATATTTAGGGAGGGAGGATAGAGGACACACATGCAAGATGATGGATTCATGGCTTGGAAACACTATGTTGGAGAAAGACTTGGGTGTGTCCATGATCAACCAGCTAATGTGAGCCAACAGTGCGAGATGGCTGCTGGAACGGCTGATGTGATTCAGAGCTGCATCAGAAAAGGCACTGCGTCAAAGAACGTGGAGATTTAATTCCCTTCCGCTTAGCGCTGGTGAGGCCAGACATGGAGAATGGCGCATGATTTGGGGTACCACATTTCCAGAAGCTTATGGATGGGTTAGAACAGATTCAGAGGACAGCAAAGATGACACAGGGGCTTGAGGAAAATCTGGAGAAAGGACGACTGAGCGGAGACAGGTGTGAGGTTTTTTATTTTTAAGGCTTAATTTTAGAAACTCACAGCACCAGCCACGATGGGTATCTTCCTTCCCTTTGATGTGTAAGGTTCGAGCACCCAGGTGCAATTAACCATTGCTCCTGGGCTCTCCATCCTTACAACGCGATATCAGTGTTCAGTTACATTAAAGGGTGTCCTAGAGGACGGTCTGGAACTATTTTCCACGGCCACAGAATCTAGGACCAGAAATAAGGGATGTCAGTTGCAGCTACC
The DNA here is from genome assembly GCF_035149785.1 of Candoia aspera. Lineage (NCBI taxonomy): Eukaryota > Metazoa > Chordata > Lepidosauria > Squamata > Candoiidae > Candoia > Candoia aspera. The sequence continues at coordinate 1,374,106 of NC_086167.1, read as the reverse complement.
TAGATTCCATCTGAACGTAAGGAAAAGCCTTTGGACGGTGAGGTCTGTACTAGAGCTGGGTAGTCTCTCTGCAGAGGCCCGTGGAAAGGGCTTTCCGTCTGGAAATGCTGAAGAAGAGGCTGGACAGCAGCCTCCTCTTGGGCATGATGTTCTGCGTGTTCCTGCAGAGGGTGGGAGTAGAGGTTGGCTGTGGCTCCTTCCAGCTCCACAGTTCTGTTCTGCAACGCGGTCCTGGCTCTTCTGTTTGCAGTCAACGTATTACATGGAGGGGGACAGAGGGCATCCAGTGTTTGAGACCCAGTTTGGGAAGATCGCTGTGAATATTTGCTTTGGCCGCCATCATCCCCTCAACTGGCTCCTGTATAGCTTGAACGGCGCAGAGATCATCTTTAATCCTTCTGCCACTATTGGCAAACTCAGGTATCCTCATGTTACCTTGGTTGCGGAAAACGGTGTAAAATAGCTAGATGGGTCTTGTGAAAGCCAGGGCTGGGCCAGCGTTCCTAATGAGATGGCATCCAGGCAGTCTCTTGGTTTAGGTTCAGGTGACTTACCTGTCTTTAAAAACCCTTGTCTGAAGAAGACCAAACCCTCCAGTCTGTGCTGTGGCACGTTCTGCATTCTTCCTTGGTTTGCCAAGGGGGCGGCTTCCGCAGCTCCCCCTCTTCCACCTGCTCTGCCCCAGCCAGCCAGGAAAGCCAGAGGAAGGAAGATGCCTCCCCGCCTCTTCTCATTGGACATGCAAGAAGCAGCCTGGGGCATGTCGGTTGACTCCAAGGAGGGCTGCTTCTCGCACTGGTAAGAGTCTAGTAGCCATTCCAGAACAGTCAACAATGCAGACTGCCCCACTTTCCCAAAAGAGGCAAGGAAGGAGCACTGGAACTGGAGCCTTGCTAGCTTAATCCCCCTCTCTCTCATCTTTCTCATCTCCCTCATCTGTCTGTCTGTCTGTCTGTCTGTCTGTCTGTCTGTCTGTCTATCTATCTATCTATCTATCTATCTAATCTCTATCATCTCTGTCTACCATCTATCTATATCTATCATCTGTCATCTCTATCTATATCATCTTTCTCTATCATCTATCATCTATCTACCATCTCTCTCATCCATCTATCATCCATCATTTCTCCATCCCTCTGTCCATCATCATCTCTCTCCCATCCATCCATCTATATCATCTATCTTCTTTCTATCTATCTATCATCTATCTATATCTATCTATCTATCTATCTATCTATCTATCTATCTATCTATCTATCTATCATCTATCTATCTATCTATCTATCTATCTATCTATCTATCTATCTATCTATCATCTCTTCTAAGAAGTTTGAAGGCTGCCTAATTTATTATAATTGTTGCTTGGGTTTAACAGGTTTCCCTGTAGGAGCTAGGCCAGCGTCTCGGCTTCAGGATTTTCAGTAGCCAGTAGTTCTGCTGAACTCCTCTGGGCGTTCAGAGTAACCTGGTCACTTCCCCAAATATTGCAAGACGAAGTGCAGGTACTTAAAACAGGAGAACCTGCTCTGTTTTGTGCCCTCGAGGGTCCAAGGCAGAACACAGGGCCTTCATTTTCTCGTGATTGATTTGACGTAATAAGTCTCCCTTACAGAAATGGGCCCCTCTTAAGGCATTCCGGGTTCTATGATAGTATTACAACATCAACTGCATAAAGCAGTACAGATTCAATCTACTGATTTTCAAGTTTTAGTCTTTCCTCTTCAAGGGGCCTATGCTACATAAATGCAACAGTTAAAGAGTAATGGAGCCAAGAGGCAACCTTATTTGACCCCCTGCTAGGTAAGCATCAGTCCCCCATCTCACACAGAGCAGTCCAACATAGTGCAGGAAACTTACAGGAGTCCTTCATAAGCACATAACTGTGTGCATGAGTTCACCTCTCAGATAACTAGTTGCGGGCAAGTTCCTCCTGATTAATTTTCATTAGTTTTATAGACTGGATGCTGTTTCATTTGACAGGTTTCTTAGGCCATCGTATTTCCTTTATAAGACCCAGAAGAGCTCCCTGATGGAGTTTGGGTCCCCAGTACTTTTTCCATCTCTCTTTTTCAACTGTTGGGAGGGGGAGAAGCTTGAAAAGGCCTAAATTACGGTTTGGATGCACTGGGGGACTGGGTGGAAGTAAGCAAACCGTGGTTCACTTCAAGCACATGAGACAGAGGTCTTGCTGATCAGTAGAAAACCTGCGTAAGGAATTCAGCGTGCAGCCTGTGCTGGGTGGGCTAATGCCGCCTCCGAAAGGGCCGCAGGTGGTTCAAGCAGCCCTAGGATCACGGCTACTCTCGGGAAGCCAAGGGGAAGCCACGGCACCACTCTTGGGGAAGGATTAGGTTGTCTGTCATTCAAACAGGGAAACATTGCATGTTGTGCTTTCCTTGAAAAGCGCTGGAGGAATTTCCAAACAGTGCAAGCATGGCAGTGGGTTTCCGTCAGAAACTCTTTACTGGTTTTGAGGCACAAGTCAAATGCAGCTTCTGACTTACAACTGGGGCCCTCTCCCCATATGGGTCTGCTGTGCTGAATGCCCCATGCCTGGAGGGGCTAGACGTGGCCTTTCAGGGTGGCTCCTCCACCAAGTCTAACTCTCTTCTTCAGCTCCGGGTTTCTGTGCGCAGGTTTATTTTTTGCTCCCGGTTATTTGCGGTCTTAGGAGATGTTTGCCGCATTTTTATTGTACATCTGCCAGGGTGCCTAGTGGGCGGTGGGTGCCCTGTACGCATTTCATGACAAAGCAAGCCGTGTGGGTGGAAGAGAAGGTGTGCCTGCAAAATGTAATTTGCTCTACAGCGAATCCATGTGGCCCATTGAGGCAAGAAATGCAGCCATTGCCAACCACTGCTTCACCTGTGCCATCAATCGTGTGGGGACGGTAAGGCCTTGTTGCATGAAGTACACACAAAGTACACAATCCTCGTGTTGAGGAGTGTGGGGGAGCGGGGCTTGTGCCAGGAATCAACCCTAAGCCAGTCTTAAGAGCTTTGTTAACAATATTGTGGTTAAAAGTCTACTTCTGTAAAACAGTCCTGTGCTAAATACAGAACAGGGTACATGAAACATGGTTACATTTAAGAAAGAACAAAATCCTATAGGGAAAAAGTGTTTAATAAAAACTTGAAAAGAAGTAGGTAGAGACCTCAGTGTGCATGAGGTGTGTGTGGGGGGGACATTCACACTCCCATGGGGCTTCTTCCCGGGTGCATCATTCCCACCCTTTCTGGGGCAGGGGAGAACAACGCCAGAGGAGGAGAGACTGTTGGCAGCAGCTCCTTCGGCCTTCTCCTCCCTGACTGGCAGGTTTAGGCGGCCCTTTTCTCCAGAGCAGGCAGCTCCTCTGCTCCCCACCCAGCCAGGCCCGCACCAAGGGTCTATGTCACTCGGGGCAAGCATGGATTCCATGCCCATTTTGGCGCCCCCCAACACAGTGCCCGGGGCACATTCCCCGCTTGCCCTCCCCAGTTGCGGTCCTGCACCCAGCCCAGATCTCCACCTGGGCAGGGAGCCACATCAAGACTCTCCTCTCTGGGGGGCTGAGCAAAGAAGCCCAAGGGCAGCTGCTTCCAGTTCTGCCATTGGCTTGAGCTTCCTCTTGCTTTCCTTCCTGGGGATGCTGAGCCTGAAAATGCCCCCTCCCTTGCTGCAAGGAGGCTGGCCCTTCTCCTTCCCCACCACCCAGACATATGCTGACCCCCACCCACAATTCAGCTTGTTGCCCCAATGGGGGCTTCTCCCCCTGGGAGTGCCAGGCGCCTCCAATGTTCCTCTGCTCCCTGTCATAGCAGGTGGGACAAGGACAGGCCTGTCTGCTTTCCACACTCCATCAAAGCCAAGAGGCAACTTGAGAAGATGCAATAAATGCTTGAAAGGCAGACAGAGGCAATTGGAGTTACAGTGGTGGTTGGCTAATGTGACCTGTTCTGCCAACATTGTTCCTCCTGTTTCTTTAGATCAGCATTTCTCAACCTTGGCAACTTTAAGATGTGTGGACTTCAACTCCCAGAATTCCCCACCCAGCATGGCTGGCTGAGGAATTCTGGGAGTTGAAGTCCACACATCTTAAAGTTGCCAAGGTTGAGAAGCACTGCTTTAGAGTAGGGGAAACCTGGTGTGCATCAGTACCACCTTTTTTCATTGTGTACCACTTGGCCTCTTACAGGAACTTTACCCAAACCCGTTTACATCTGGAGATGGCGAACCCGGTGCGTGTGGCTTCTTTCTTTGGGGTGGAGGGGTGCCGGCTGTCTGTCTGGAGAAGCGCTTCCCTGCTTGTCTCCCCAAAGCCTTTGAGGGCCGAGATCCTGGCAGCAGGTGGGAGGATGTCAACCTGGGCCTTGCCCACCGCCCACCCGCCTTTTCTCCCTAAGGAAGTGGTATTGATGGGCTAGAGAAATAGCGTGGAAACAACAATGGAAATACATCAGGGTATAAACATAAAGCTCTTCACTGAGGAAAAAGAAGTCAAACTCTTTATGGCTCGAAGTAGAAGGGCATGGTAGTTGTCAGAACATGGAAAATCATAAACTCACTCTGCTGTCAGACTGACTGGCCAGTTCTGGGCATTGAACTTTTAAGAAGGATTCAAACTGGAGGGGCTTTTGTGAAGGCAACTAAGAAGCGTGTTAGAACAAATTGGGAGAACCAGGGTAATGTTAGGGTGCAGGTGTTGGACTGGGAGTGGGGAGAGCAGGCTCAAGTCCATCCTCAACTGCAGAAACTCACTTGGTGGCCATGGCTGATCTCTCTCTCTCAGCCCAGCCCAGCCCAGCCCAACCTACCTTTTAAGGACATTGTAGGAGAATTTGGAGAAGGAGGGCTACTTACATCCTCTGAGCTGAAGAAAAGGCCAGACATAAATCTAATGGGTGGTGGGATAGGTGGAGCCCTGAGAAAAGATGAGGATAGCAGTTTTCAAGTACAGCTGCTGGAAAGATGTCACACCAACATCTTTATGATGTTCCTCTCATGCCAGAGGGCAGGATTAGAGGACTTAAGTGACTGGAAGGCAGATTCTGATGGAGGACAATAAAAAGCCCAACAGTCTGAGCACTCAAGCTGTGGGCTCTGTCTGTTTTCTCTGGGGGGGGGGCTTTAATTTGGATGCCTGCTGGGTAAGTGGGTCGTGCAAGCAGGTTTAAATGATCTCCGACACTAGAATAATACGGCCCTTCAGTCCTGAAATCTTCATTCTCTACTGCAGTGGATCTCTCTGTTGGCTATATTAATAGCATCCTTTTGTTCCTTTATTATGAAGCCCACTGTGACTTGGGCTGTTTTTATGGCTCAAGTTATGTAGCCGCTCCAGATGGAAGTCGGACCCCAGGATTGTCACGAACCCGAGATGGGCTTTTGGTGGCAGAGATGGATCTAAATCTTTGCAGACAAGTTAGCGATAAATGGAATTTTAAGGTAAGACTTCTTCCATCTCTCTAAGCTGTTCAGCATGTATTTCTGATCTGGGAGTTTTGAACTTTGCTGGCTTCTATTCTCCTGAAAATAGTCTTTTATATATGTGCTCTGGAGAAGCACATCTGTTCTGGGAAGGTTAATATTTTGCAGGATCTAAAAAATACAGTATCATCAACAACTGGAAAATAATACGTTACTCTTTCTGACCAAGGTAATGAGACCATTACAGGATGTTTGTTGTTTAGATTGGGGAAATGCATTCATTGTCGTCATTCTGAAATGTTGTAGAACCTTCCTTTTGAAAAAATAATTCACTAATTATACTTGTGAATAATTCCATCATGATGACCCAAGTAAGTCATATTTCACACTCCTTAAAGGAACCCTCTAAGAAGGTGGAGATATTTTCAAGAACTGCCCACCATATTATTTATTTAAGAACAGCCCCTGCTGTTCTTAGGTAGTTCAGGCTTAACAACGGTGGCCAGAATCCTCTCTGAGCCCAGAGCAGTGCAGATGAACAGAATCTCCGGACAAGGAAGGGTCACTGCTGGGGCTGGACCCGAGGGGGGAAATGCCTTCCCCTTGAAGGGTTAGATGCACAGCTTTGGCTGCTTCTGGGTCGATCCCTGTCATTAGAGCCTCAAGCAGCTTCTGTAGCCCAGAATACCTTTTGTGGTTTCAGCTTTAGGGATGAGTTGCTTAGCTGGTAGGGTTCGTCCTCCTGTGGCCATCATGCTTTGCCATCATTCATTATCTTCGAAGAAGGTCCAGAACCTTCACCTGGTGCAAACTATGACAGTGAGGGTTCCAGGAATTCAACCAGGTCTCACTTACCTGCCTTTTAAGCCAGCCCTATTCATTGGGACTGGAAACAGTTTGGAGGCCAGAGCAGGTGAGAGAACTTGGCAGGATACAGTGCCTCCCATGTCAGCCTCCTGTACTGCAAGGTAAGGATCTCAGGGAGATCAGCTTTGCAGCATTTGGTCCTGGGGCCCAGGCCTTCCTCCGATCTCTGCTTCTTCCTCACCTCTATTAATGGAAGATTCCACCAGCCAAACAGATCAATTGTTAGGGATGACGTTTGCCCCCCAGGAATTAGCTGCTGATCTGGGTTCCATTTCCCCCAACGGTTTAGTCAGGTCACCAGTTGAGGTCCCTGATGCCAGTGGAGTCCTGCAG